>NW_028277169.1:11900000-13240000 GCF_051122295.1 Plectrocnemia conspersa | reverse complement strand
AACTATGGGTGCTAGTAAAATTATATGATTTTATTTATTTACATGCGATGTATAAATGTTATATTTTTATTAGTGAAGTAAAAATATATTTTCACCAGTAAGATATATATTTCCACTAGCGAAAATATAATTTAACTGATAGGCGCTAGTGAAATTATATACTGCGCTAAAATGTATATGAAACTCAATTTGACAGTTGTGAAATGCTCTAATGAAAATTCTAAAACTAATTATAATTTAAGTCCGAAATATAAACTAAGTCAACTCTCTCATAGGAAAATAAGCGAAAGTAGATAGACGCATATTGCTCCATAGTTTGTCTGTTTGTTTTAAACATATAATAGCTATTCTTACCGATATTACTATGGACTTCTAATATAAGAGGGCTGAACAAAGTGGGATATTCGGCGCCGACACGATTTTATTGCTTTTGACGTGAATTTTTTACTTCTGAGAAGGGATAATTGTTTTTTTGCGCTCTCCTATTGGTGAAAATTCGGTTTTGTTATGGCTCATTCGATTGTCACTTATTGTAAGACTTAATATTGTTATAAAAATAACGATAGATAACCGAGCGTTTCCATTGCGACGGCATGATTTAATTGCTTTTGACGTGGATTCTAAACTGAGATGTCATTGAGGGGGGGGTGAATTTGGCCAGAAAAACGTGGCACTTAACCCTAAGTTAATTTCCATAATTACCTCTATTGTTATTCATTATTATTTTATATTGCGTTTATAAAAAAATCAGAGATTTTCAACGCTTTATTACTTTTTTGTATTAGTTTGTTTTATTCATTTATTTTAACACTTTTCTATTATTAAATTTCGTTTTTATTTTACATGTTTTTTAAATGTTATTCGGCTTTTGCGGATTTTTTTATATCAATTCAGAGGCTCTCAATATTTTATAATGAAATCGAAATATTAAAAATATGACCGCTGAATGGCCAACCTTTCCCCCCCTGGAAAATGCTGAAATGACGTCTCTGCTCATACCCTCCCTGAAATCGCGATTATATTTACTTTGAATCTGGAAGCTGGGAATAGACGTCAAGTTTCCTGGAAGACTTCAGATACTCCTTTAAACGTTCACAATCACAGGATTCATCAACGACATGCAAAATAACAACCTAAAATTGGTGGCTTTGAGTTTCATCGAGACCCGTCAATTTATAACAATATAAATAATGATTCGGCATAACGATCTTTGGCTCAGGCATTTTTGGGTTTGTCCAATTGTTCGTTTGATTCCCGACGTTTTTAAACTACCATACAAACTTCTTAGTTAAAACTAACATAATCCTCAATTTATGCGTGAAGCTAGTCTTATTATATTTTAAGATAAATCTTGTTCTGTATTTACTGTTCATAAAAATTAAAGCGATTCTTAGAAATTCATCACTATTTAAATCCTGATTTCATGTTCTTAGTTATATAGAAACACTCAAGTGTATGAGTATTAAAAATAGTGAAGATATAATATTCTACGTAGACGTTTTCTTATTCTTACGGATTTCCGGAAATTAAAATAATTGGATTGAACCAGTTGCACACATTCTTCAACCTTGTGTATAATTGGAAAAAATCTCGATCTCCTTTTTTTCAATAAATTCCTTATTAACTATTTATCTTGAGTTCGCACGGTGGCACATAAAGATTCTTTCTTCTCTCTATTTATACACAAATATCATACCTGTTAAATATAATATGACATGCGGTTATATTTTGTGGTTTTCCTCCCGACCGGGATAATTAACTGAGATATTTTGGGATCGAATCAATTGACTGAACTGGTGCGTTTCTTTGTGTTGCATCCAAAAAGCGAGCCGCTTGTGCTGCAGTAGGAGTGGCTCCTTGACCGGTCGGTTAACTTTAATGTCCGATTAAACTTCTCATAATTCGCCGGCTTTGTTGTTTCTGACCACATACTAAATTTTGCCCCTTTTCATCTCCTAGATCGAGATAGGAAGGTCGTCTGCAAGTTTCTTGCTCACTTGAGTTAAACATGTATTACTTATGAAGTCATTGAGAATAGTAATAATTATATCATCGCACACCAGTGGCAATAATCTCAGCCATTAAAGAGCGACGGCCTCTTTGATCTAAGTATTCTATTATATTTAAAAATGACACTTGAGATTAAGAAGCAAAGGGATTTATGTTATGATAATGATGATGATGCAGCAATGGACAGGTGTTTTATACATGAAGATCGAGCAGATGGTTTGGCGATTTCTGCAGAGGAAATTAGCCGGCTTTGCTTTCGCAAGCTGTTGTGCTTAATTAGCAAACGAAGCAATTATACCTTATGGGTAAAATAAAATCTGGAGAGTGCAGCATTGTGGGGAAGCTGCGAGGGTGGAAGTTGTTGAAGTGCAAATTGTAAAAATCCCTTTTGATGTCTGGCGCGCGCTATAAAGAGGTTTATGTGTATATAGAGAGGGCGATAGCTATTCTATTATACTTACAGTTCCATCAATCGATTTGTTTAAACTGCAGATGGGTCTTAAATATTGATTTTTAGCGGAGTGTTCTCATGATTTATATATTTTTCGATAAAGGAGGGGTTGTTAAATTTAAATTTTATGGTCAAAGAGCGACATCCGTTCAATTAATCATCGTGTATCTGACAAATATTGAGCGTAACTGGTTTTTCCTAGAAGTCTAGGACCCTAGAGCAAGAACGAGGACCCTACACGGGGTGAAAGAGCTCGTGTGCGGCGTCACATTCCTAAGGGCGGCGGATGTTCGCAGCAAAGGGCAAAGGCACACACGTAGACGCAGGATAACTATACAAAGTTTTTTTTTGTCGCCTAGGATCTTCTGAGAAAGGTGAATGAGTGCAGCAGACGCTACTCAGCGGTCGACAACTGTTTTATGGTCGATTAGAAAAAGCATTAAATGTCAGATAAGAGGTATATCCGTGTATATCTACATTTTAGATAGCGAGGGACTTAGAAATGCTGATGGTGCTCAAATAAAAGCGAATTTTTTTATTGAAATGCTATGTATATACTATTTTTATGATTATTATAGCACACTCATTTCCTTATTCAGAAGTGTGTTTAATACTAATGATAAAATAATGATATTTTTGTGATACTTATATTCTAAACAGCACAATGGCTAAAGATCACATTGTATCCAGGAAAGATAGCGGTGCAAAACTTACCTGATAGATTAACTATTTTAGGAATCCATTATCGGTTTTCTATTATTCTTGGTAATTTGTAAAACGTCGGATTTGTGTCTTTGGAGTTAAGTTTAAATAAGAAGTAACTGTATCTTTTGTAGATGTGATTTTCTTTATTTTTTAGTATCAAATATAGTTAATATTCAATGCCTTAATTGTGGTTTTTGTATTTGATCTTGATCTAAAAGTAAGTAAATGTATATAAGACTAGTGCAAGAACTGTTTAATGTCATTTAATCTATTTCCATCTTCTTTTTATTTTTGCTAAGAAGTCTGTAGTTAAAATATTGAATACCGCGAATTATTTACGATTTGAAAGGACAATTGGAATAAAGTTTTTTGTGTTCCCATAGGTAAAAATAGTAAACGTTAATATATGTCAAATAAAATATAAAATAAATTTGTGTTTAAAAATGGTTTGCAACCACTGTCTTATGTGCATTTTTAAACAGATCGAGACCATTTCAGTGCAAAATAATACCGGCAAAACTTCAAAAGACCTATAAGATAAGTTAGGGATTGATGAATGTGCGCAGAAAAGCCGATATATTGTGTCGGGGTGACAGTAGTAAAAATAGACTCGAAATTAGTTTATTACCTAGAGACACAGAGATTATTGATTTTTTAACTTTTATATTTAATATGATATTAGTGAGACCTGTAGCTGAAGGAGTAAATAAATACACATGTTTTTTGTTATAAACACAATGAAATCATTGTCTTTTTCTGGATTAATATGAACTTATCCTATGATACTTTTGCCTCTGATTTGGCGAAAATGTGATTGTGCATTGTCATTGAATGGATTCATGGCTCGCACTTTCTCGAAATTTCGTACTTTTTTTCCACATTTTACAGATATCTCTAATCTCATTAGAAGTGGGGATTCTCAGTCTCTTTCTTTTCCTTCTCAGACATGATATTCTCTGCAGCCTCATGCTGTTACTCGCGATGCACATATACAGTGAAATAACGAATCTTCAATTTGTCCCCGAAAAACGTTCATACCATATTTTTTCATTGTAACAAAGGCTGATCTCAGTATAACGAAATATTTTGATCCGAATTTACGAATGACGTTACAACTTACAACAATATTTTTTCGAACTCAGTTCGTCTTTGACATTAAAAGTGTTTTACCGACCCTCACACTTTTTTTTATAAAACATTTTTTTAACAAATTTGATTGTGTTCATTACATTATCCTTAAAAATGGACAAAAACGATCTGTCAATCTTGTAAGAGGTTATTTTTATGCTCTAGTAATATGGTTATTATCATCTTCCTTACATTCAATTTACGAATTTACAGTATAACGAAATTTTTTCTTCGGTCCCGTGAACTTCGCTATACTGAGATTTCACTGTATGTATTAGTTATTCGGTGTTCAGGTTCCTCCACCAACTTTTGAATATTGTTCTAATTTACCTCCAGTCTCATATTCTTCTCCAAGGACACAATTCATCGATAATTTGCGGCACCCGTTCATGAGCAAACCCGCAATTATATCACAGTTTTCTCCACGATGAATCGAAGATTCTCTTGGAGAAATTAAGAATCGATTATCTTGAAGCAGCTCACGACGTGGATATGTTTTTTCCAAAGGTTTCTAAGTGTAAGATTTGTCCCTTTGGCCACTTTAAACCATCGCAGATATAGTGATTTGGCTTTTTAAAATTCTAAATGCGTCGAGTAATGGAGTGGTGCTGGGAGGAAGAAACTTGATCTTGATCACTGTGATCCGTTTTGTTGATAAATTTACTGCGTTTGTTAGAAATTCTTTGGGGTAGCTAAGTACCCCGTTTCGGACCGCACGTATGATAAAACAATATTTTTTATATTGAAATAAATATTCATGAGGCTCTGAGCTCAATATTAACCATCAGATTTCGTCGTGATGACTGATGTTTATAACTTGACATATCAAGTTTTGTATTACCATATCGCACACTGGTGGTCCTCGAGTGCGAGTCGAAATACGATGCGTTTTTCAACAGCGCCATCAAATTAAAACATTAACGCTTCTTCGATTCGATCGTTTTTACTCTACCGCATAGTTGTAGCTTTAGATATATGCTAATATCGCATATTTTTTTCAATGAACCGGTCGGCTAATGGCTGCTCGTAACATTAACGCTGGACAGTTGTATACTCGTCGCAGGAATTTATTGTGGCGATAAACGCGCATACGAAATCTATTAAGGTGCGATAAGGTGGCTTTTTATTTTTGTACTTGGTTCAATTTTATGCGTGGGTTGCCGACCGCTGATGTCTATCTCACCTGTGTGTGTATGTGAGGGTAACAGTCGCCTTGTGTACCCGAGGCTCCTTTTGTATTAATAGCGGGGGTTGGCGCGCCTATATTTCATTGTTGGGCATAAATAACAAATAAATAGTGCCGATAATGCAGTGCAAATATTTGAAGATTTGCGTTCGAAGGCGCCAAAGAATTATGCGTCTCGACTATGGTTTCGAAAGCTTTCTTTAACTTGAAATAAATCAAAAATAGTTTGCCTCAATTTGGACTGAGGAATCGAATCAAGATTATATAATGTTTTTTTCTACAATGACAGGAAATAATAAATATTTTTAAGTTCGTAATGAGTAGATAACATTTTATATATGATATGATTTTTTTGTACTTCCTGTTACATTGTATCAACTTATAATATTTGTCTAATTTGATATCATCTTTCAATTATTATCAAATTTTAAATACGATATCATGAATGGACTAATTTGAAGAGTCCAAAAAAATAACGTGTCAAGGTTATGTTATTATGATATCTTAATACGTTTTCTTATCATTTCTTTGAAGTAAACATAAGCTAAATATAGTTTTATAATAGTTATAAATTATGAAAAATGTTGTATGGACAGATGCCTTTTTCTGGCTCGACGCCAATTCCTATAGAACGCATCGAATATATTTTTTTAGCTTCTCCATCGTTAATTCACGTGCGTCACGGTGCATAAAACACCACGCCTGTCAAAAATTCAACCATTCAATTTTGAACGATAATGAAAGCAAAAATTAGTGCTCATAAGTTTATATGGCGCTATAATCGTAACTTGTAGTTTTTACTGCCGCGCCTCATATAGTATAATATCCATTCCATATAAATACATCGGCGGGGTTGCCCCGTGTAAAACTGTCAAATTAAAAATAACGTTTATGACTTATTAAACTGTCGGAACGCCTCTAGACCATCTTTGTGTGACGCGGATCTCACTAAATTGAGTCATACGCGCCGTATTTATTTATGGACCTCAACAATGAGAGCTGCCGCTGCTCTCTCTCCCTCTGTCTTTCACCCTTTGATTAGACAACGTTTGACAGGTCACTAAAACGGCCATAAATCCCTTTTATGGCTCGTAATATCCGCGTGTAAAAATAATCCACACGGAAAGAGCGTTATAAAGCAACAGCTACTATGTTTTTGGATGGTATAATAACTCGACATCCTGCGACTAACAAATGAACTTGCCATTATTAATACTAAAGAAATATAGAAATAAAGCATCTAATAAATCGCTTCTTTCTGTCGTTGATGCGAAGACGCTAGCACACGAACGCTTCCTTCTGATTCGGACTATTTCCTCAACGCATACGCACACACTTCGGCAGTAGATACGAGGAGCTGGTGTGCAAAAATGTGCGTTACTACCATATCCTTCTATTATATTTATCTGTTCCGTTAAAAAATAGGCTCTACCCGTTACCGGTAATAAGGCCCTACGAGTCCAACCCTTATGGGTGGGCACTCAGCTTGTAACGGCCGGGTGAGTGGGTCCCCCACCCCTGTTATTGTAGATGCATTAGTGTTTCTCCCGAGCGCTCAGGGAGACGTGCTCTCGCTGGCTGGCCGACATTGCATTGCACTGTAATAATTATCTACAGCGAATATCTTTAAAATGGCAGTATAAAGTCAGTGAAATAAATAGCATATGGATATTTATTAACCTTCATCGTGCCCTAAGTCGCAGAGATGTACGAGTCATCGCGATCCACAATTCACCGTTCCTTTGGGACCTGTTTGATATATGTATGTCTTCAAAAATATATGCATAATCATTGTCGAATGGCTCTAGTGAACCAGCAACGTGGTTTTCGTCCGCGTCGTTAACCTTTTATGTCTCTCAAAGACCCTCGATTCTAAAATTCAGGTCCAAGTAGAGAAGTACCAAAATGCTACTACTTATCTAGTTGAGCTGTTAAGGTTTGTAGCTATATTATGCTGTTGAATGAATTTATTTACATTGAAATTATTCTGATATTAACTATTTCAATTTACTGATATTCATGTATCACAATGAAATGTTCAAGTGTTTTTTATCATCGACACAGTAAAACAACAATACTTAATAATTTTAAGGCAACTTCGCCTAAATTATATATTATATAAACGTTTCTTTATTTACTTGAAAACATATTATAGTATGCCCTCAATATTAATCGAGTTCCCAAGTAATGTGTTAACCAAATAAGATATTTGTCCTGGTCTCGTATTTTAATCGCACCGGAACACGAACCCCTAATTATATCGGCGAAGCAATAATTTCCTGCGGAAATGGGGTAGATGGTTAGTGCTGCTCCACGTCGTTTCGTGAATTTTGACGAGTTGCCATTCATAGTGCCATAAGTACCCAAACATAACTGGTTTTGTGTGGATAATCATGCATGATAAAGGCACTGAAATTGCGGTCGTTTAATCACAATCCACGTGGTGCTTATTTAGAAAAGGAAATGATGTCACAGATTCGTCTCTGATTCATCAACTCTTGGGAACGAGTGACTCAAGACTTTTCCTCGTTTTTATTTTGTTAACCGAAAACGCATAAATCAAAAGGATGGCTCATTATGCATGGACAACGCACCACAAGAACACTTTTATTTTGCATATGAATGATTGTAGATTCATGTCCGAGCATTGAACACGTCCTTGGATTGCGTTGTGATCGTGTCCATAAAATGGTTAACTCATCGGATGAGTTTCAATATTTAGATCTTGTCCCGAGATAGGCGATACGAGGGTTGTTTGATTATATTGTCTTCGTGGAATGTATTATGGATGTATTATTAAATGTGATGGAACTTTAAATTTTGGGCTCCTCAGATATAAACTAATTTTCCGGATAGTTTTATTGTATATAAAAACATATATAATTCAATGCATCATATTTTAAAATTATTTATGGCTGTTTCTAATAACGGTTTCTATAGCTGTTAATTCAAATGGGATGTTTTTGAATTTAAAAGTATACCCCCTTTGCTCCCCCAATACCTCCGCGTTGTGGGCTCTTGCGCCATTGTTCCACTACCACTAATTATTTGAAATAACTAACACACTTGAAGACCATAACATATTAGCGAACTAGTATGTTAAGGTCTTCAAGTGGCCGTTGATGGGTATTCATTATGAATTATGGCACTTTTGGTTATTATGGTATTAAATGGCACTAAGGATGCCCTCACTCTATACCTCAAGAGAGCGCATTATATATGTGCAAATCCTTGTCTGAACTCACATGCCGCAGACAGTGCCTCGGCCTTAATCGTGGGAAACTCCTCGAGCGACTGCATTCCAACGAGAGAGCGGGTTCGCGTCCTGGGGGACGACGAGGATGGCCAGCTTTCGAGCTTTTGTATTTTATTATAAGGCCGCGGATCGTATAATATAATAAGGTCTGAATTATGCATGGATTCGGATCGGACTCGGTAGTCCTCTCTCCGCCGCCTTGACACGACAATGGACGCAGCATCTGTACCGAAACGCAAGGAATGCGACACCGTTCGCTAATAAATGTGCGCATTCTCTACACTCTTGAGCACCAAGGTTCGACGTTTCGAAACGATAATCAGACGGATTGTTGGCGAAATGTAATTCGGAAAACTTGCTCGAAGACATTCTGATAAAGCAAGTCGCAGTGGTGAATCATTGCCACTGAGGGCTCTCATGGGAAGTGGTGAAATTTATGTTTCCTTTGCTCCCCTATACGCCTTAATTAATCTATCTGTCTATTATTTTTACTATTTTCATTTCAATACATTATTGCAAAAACGAAAGAAAACAATATTCAATATTTTTTTTTGCAAAATGACAGGCATTAACCCAATGCGTTACTGTAAGTCTGTAAATCAGTGACATTTATTTCATTAATTATAAATTACTATTATAGTATACAATGCACGACAATATTTGGAAATCCTAAGAAAACACGATTTATGATGATCAATCGGAATTATAATTACATAATAATCACTAATTCCGATTTTTAGTTTTAGACTGTAAAGTGCCTCAGAGTAGCAATTGCGTCCCTTATTCTGTCCGTTGCGGACAGGACGTCAGTGTTCGAGAACGCCCCGTTTCTCAACGAGCTACGAGGAGCTAGAACAAATTATTTGGACTATGCACTCTTTTAGGTGTATGTCATTTTAATTTTTTCGGTATTCCTCCGTGATATATTAGTAAACCCCATCTGTGATGGTCGATTAAAATTATAATTATATATTAATCACGAATTCCGATCTCGTTACACACAATAGAAAATGAAAAACACTTGGATCAATATGAGATTCGAATCCAGGTCTTTTAGATATTAGTCACCGACTTATACTACTGGTGCTGGTTTTAGCATTAGTGAAGTTTCCTCAAACAGTAATAAACATATTTTGTTTAGACTCTTTTATGACTTCGCCTCTTTTAAGGCTGACCATTTATGGCATTCACTATGTGCCATATAACAGAAAAAGATGTTTAAAACATATAATGAATTTCATATAAACTGTATTATTTTTTTATTCATTATAATAAATTTAATTCACCCTGTTATTACAAATTCATTGCAATACGTGGCTATATACAATAGTTTTAATCTCTTCTCTTCGCGTATTGCAGTAGAACGTAATCGGTCGTCAGCACGTCGCTGTTCAGTTTCTTTAGCGGTTTCATTGGTACGTAGTGCCATGTGCAAATGTTACGTTGCTACTGTTCCCCATTTGGGAGGAGTTCTTCAAACAGACAAACAAACAGACACTTGTATTTTCTGTTTTATTCTATATATATATATATGTATATATATATATTTATGATTACTATTTAAAATTTAAAACTTAATGATAATGCAATTAAAATTATTTTTCAGTATTTTGTCATAGCTAAAATTCTGGAAAAAAAATTTTGGAAAAAATTATGAAAATAACCCGAACGCCGATTGCATAAAAAGCCGAAATCATGACAGATTAAACATTATTTATATTACATTTTATTTGACTACCTAATATAATATATTTTTTTAGATACATCAATGAAACATGTATTGAAATTTGCCATCCTTAAACTCCTGAACAGTATATGGTCTATGTAGCGCCGCAAAATGTGTGAATTATATGAATGCATTATAACCAGGACTGTGGAGTCGTAGTACTTTAGTAGTCAGAGTCGGAGTCGTAAAAAATCGACCGATTCCGACTCTTTTTTATAATTTTCTTCAACACGCTAATAGAAGCTATTATTCCATAATCTCTGATTAAGCCATTATTTTCTTAAAATCTAATTCAGTTTAAATCACAGATTAAATTTAGATTTAGTATTATTAAAGATTTAAGGTTAGATTTAGTCAACCTGGCAAAATAAAACCAATAAAATGAACTTTTTTCCTTGCGAGTATAACTATTAAATTTATTTTAATGTATCGTTTTATTTAATATAAATTATTTTACGTATATTATGTTTATTTTTTTTGTATTTACTTTTTAAATACATCAATAAATGTGTGATGTAATGATTTTTTTAAATCCTTTTATTTTTTTATGTTTTGAAAATTGTTGACATTATTATTAAAATAGAATCGGTAAAATTTTAATGACTCCATCTATAAAATTATATAAACGTTTAAAAATCAATACTATTGCAAAAAATACATCTTAATCGAGTTTTTTTATGAGTGGCATTTTTTGCTCCGAGTGATTTGAAACATGCCCTATTTGGAAGCTGCATATTACACTGTTTTCGCTCAAATAGCAATGAAAAACGCTATAAGAGATGTATACAGTACCTGGCAAACATACAGGCGATTGAAAGACGGTAGTTTAGATATAATTAATCTGCATATTCTACGATCGTTTGGATTAGAAAAGTAGAAAAAATACCTATTGATAGCATGTTGTATACAGATCATACTCTGTGTGAAAATGATAATCGTTAAATGGGACTTGCTTTCGAGTGTTTTCCAAATATCTAGTTAGAATGCTATATTGATGTCGTTTCCACCATTGTTTTACTATATGTGTTCGATGTACCGCAATATTGTTAAACTATCTGCAAGACAATGGAAGTGTGTTGCTTATGCGGGAACCGTCATTTTTTGCATACTTGTGTACTTCCAACATTGTTTCAGTGTTCATGGTACATGCTTGTGGTTCACCACCACACTGTTCGCAACACTGTTAAAATAATACAATTTGCATTCTAAATTCATCCCCTTCCGCCTCGTTACGCGCAGTCTCCATTTCCCAAATTTTGGGATAAGGTCCCACCCTCCCCGCTTCGATTAATATTAATTTGAAGTTGCAAAATTCGCTCATGGATGAAACCCGATTCCATCCATTATTCGTACCTCTGGGTTTATAATTGAGAACGCAATCGGCCCCGCCTAATTTGTATTGTGTGTGTGTGTGTGCTTCTTCCTTTAAAGCCTTCGAAGACGAACATCTGCGGATCCTCCCGCGTATCCTTTTGAGCGATCGTCCTAATCTAGAGGTTCTATTCAGCCGGTGGGTCCTTATAAAAAAATAATCGAAGCCCTTGTCGTCCGTGGGGTCCCTCGGCTGCCATGGAATTAATGGTCTGTAAGCTCTTTTAGTCCATTCATGATTCGCTACTGACCATACAGGGCAGGTATCATACACGACCAACCTCCATATATTATGTAATTGATATTCAGGATAAAGTTGTTTAAAGATTTAATGTATGTTGATTCATGCGTGGAAAGGCGAGACGTCGGCGTGTTGGTTGCAATACTAATATTTTTACCTGTTCCTTTACATAGGGATATGATCAGATTATGCTTTGCCTTGTATAATATGTAACTTTTGCGGACTAAATCAAATTTTGAGCTAGCTTGGTCAACGCCGAATTTTTTGCTCGTGAGAATGACTTATGTGGCATAAAATAAAATGACTTAATTTATTTTGCAACCCCTGATGTAGAAGGCCCTGATCTCTGCTTGATCATCTGCAAGTCTGAAATACACAGTGTGTGGGTGCTGTTAGTTAGGTGCGATCTCTCTCGAAGAAACGTTTACACAAGATTAATGTTCTTTTGTGTTATCTGTCGCTTTCTTTGTCAAACCATGTGAGTTTATTTAATTAACAAACTATGCAATTGCTTGCGTTGATTTATCTTGTTTTACACATTCTCTATCCCCATGAAAAGTGTACACACAAACAGCTTGAATAATTCATATATAGCACGTGGTTTATTGTCTTTGCGCCTTCCTTAATGATAATTTGTTGATTCCCTGGATACGCTGATGCGACGGTGTTGTGCACACATGTAAAGAAGTTCAAAAAGCGCGTGTGGGAAGAAAACTGGTTTAATATTTGAAGTGTAAACTGAAGAGATAGTCCCAGCTTCTGTGTATTGGTAATGTTGGTACTGTTTAGCCGACGCGAGATATACATCTTAGGATAATTTCAAAAGAGAAATTATTTACACACGGATCGGTTTCATTTTGTCTATCTTGTTTTTTCTCTATCTCGCACGACGCGGCACTTCTAAAGATCTAAATCTTGGAGGTTTGGGATTTTTCCTGTGGAATTGAAGCAATATTTTACGGTAACGGTAGTCGTAACGTAGCATACACGCCGTTTAACAGAATGGCTGGTTATTTCCGTCTTTGAAACCGTTGCGAGACAAAATTATTAGTATATCTGCTTTAAACGCATGTTTTAAACTTAATGGAAGTCGGTTTGACATACTTTTGACAACCTCCAAAAATGTTAAGTATTCAACCATGACAAGAACCTATATGCATTATACTCGAAGATGATTGATTATCCGATACCAGACAAGAATAATATTGTTATGAAATAGTTCTAGAGTATCCGGATTATCCAAAATATTTACGCTGCCATTTAGAATTCGCTAAATCTAAACGGCAGGTTATAAGTAAAACATCGGTTAACCAGTCGAAAACACTTCCATAGAAACAGTTAACTCTGCTATCTAATAACAGACAATAATCACTATTTATTATATGGAAAGTACGGATGTAATGAACACGCACAATACAACATGCGCTATGTATAACTTGTAAAGTACGGTGAGATACGTTCCCTTTCGCTCACTCGCGTGTTGAGTGACGAGAGTGAGTGAGAGATAAGGGCGTGCATTACATGCGTTCCGCATTCTCACTCACTCTCTTCGCTTAACACGCGAGCGAGCGAAAGGGAATGTATCTCACTGTACGCGCCTGATATTTATACATTTTTATCCATTTTAGGATAATTTACCACGATTCCTTCGATCGCCGTACGAGAGTGATTATGACTCGGCTCGGAACTTTATCATTTCGATGGTAATCCACGAGTTTAGGGAAATTTAATCTGCAAATTAGAACTGCTTAAATTTGTAACCTTCGTCAATTGCAGTAAAATTGTTATACACGTTCGTAAATCCCAGAGTTTAAGTAAAAAAATACTTTTAAACAAATTTCCAATTTGTCCAGATTTTTCAAATAATAATCTGATTCGAATGATCTTTTTTAGTCAGGCCAGCCAATTGTCCGGAATTTCATGCTCCAAAACGTTTAATGATTATTAAATAATATAGAATAAAAAATGGCGCTTCCATAGCATATGTAAGAGGAACCTATAAATACAATTTTAGCAGTCTATCATCAGTTCTATGTATGTATTTCAAGCTTTTCGTTTATTTATAAAGCAATATAACTATATGATTTATACTCGTAGCAAATTTGATAACCATCCCTTTTGTCAAAGCTCCATTACTTTGCTCTTAAAATAATAACATCATCTTTTATTAGATTGAAGCGCACTTTTCCTTCGTAAGCAACATATAAGGTAAACATCTTTCAAGCTACTTTGCTGATTGACGACCCACCCTCTTTACAATTTTCCCTTCATTTAAACTCTAATCAAAGCTTTCGCACAGTGTGATGTTAATAGAGTTTTCGCGACTGTCCTTTGCTAATCGAATTACTCTCGTTTTGGAGTCTCGATACGTGCAGTAGATGTAGCAGACCTGCCTCGGTCTTTAGTAAATTGCCTGGCGATAATTTACCGACGGCCATAATTCACGTCGGAGAATTCTCGAGAGCCGGCAAAGTGTGTTCAGGGATAGAAAATCTCGTGAGTCACACCGAAGATGTCTCGCCAAAGAATATTAGTCATGTAGCATGCTAAAAATGGTTTGATTAAAACAATCGTTTTATTCGTTCCACCCTTTGGTTGTTATAGTTCCCTGGAAGGCGTGTCTGGTTCTATGTTTGATAGATAGCTTTCCAATGATGGTTCCTGTCTGCGGAACGCATTCAGGACGAACTAACCAAGTGCATCCGGCGATTGTGATCAATGTAGCAATACAGTAACGATTCCGTGGAATTCAAGCCAGTTTCATGTTAATACATGCGTTGGATTTTTTTACAAACAAGGTCGCCGCTTATGACATTTTTTGCAATCGTTCAAGGTAAATTGAGAAAGTGCCGGTGATTTATTTTACTGAAAGACAGTTTAAAATTTATTTATTTGAGCATGTTGAAAACGCCTGACTTTGAGTCGAAGCTCGCTCTTCTCGGGTTATATGATTCATTTTCGTGTAATTAACCCAGCAGGCCCGTCGGTCGGCTCGCCAAAGATGGGATGAGAGTTTTACATCTAAATTAACGCCGAAAATGCGTTTTCGTCATGTTCAAGTGGGTAATGCCATTCTAAACATCCTTTCCACACCTTTTGCTACCATTTTTTAGTGTATACTTTTTAAGAGGTCATTATCTAAAAACATCGTTCAAACAGAAAAAAAGGAATATTTTTTCATGATACAAAGATAGGTACCAGTGTCAATATTTCCACGATCAACTTTCAATTTAAAGCTTTACATATTGTTTTTTTACTAAATTAGATGATTAAACTATACAGAAATAGACAAATACAAACCAACTGATTTTAACATTTTAGATTAATTGGCTTGTAATTTCATAATTTATAACAAAAATGCAAAGCTTTATTTTAATAAATTTGATCTGTATTTATTTGAAAACCTTACAAAACTCATCTTTTTTTGATATCTTCGTCTTAGAAATAGCTATATAAAAACGATATGAAGGGCATGCATAACATAACCCCAAAAATTATTATAATTTTTTTGCTTAATCTTCTACAGATTTTTGAAATATAACATTAAAAAATTACAAACTCAACTAAAGTATTACAGGTTAACTGAATAGCTGTATTTATTACTAGTCTATCTGTTTTAAATCTATATATATGTATGTACATGTGTTTGAATTAAGTGAAAAAATATATATTTTTTACACGCAGGAACATACAGAGCTAAATATAATAATAATATATGGCAAGAAAATGTTAACTATATAGTTTAATAACACAGAAATGTAAAAGGTATTGCTAGTTTCAAATTTTGTAATTCAATTATGTTAACAAAACTTAGTTAATGGATATGTACTCTTTATTGATTTTGTCAGTTAACACCTAACATGCCGAGGACTTGAAAAAACTCACAAAAAAACACTCGTTAAAAGCCGATGACGTAAATATGCGTCATTAGTAAACTATTGTCAAGTGCCGTTGATACGTGATCGGGAAAGATGATATAGATCAATTTACATATATCGCGATGCCATCAACTTTGTATTACTAACGATGGACAATTTTTCTGTTTAAAAACCGCATGTCTATATTATTTGTCAGTGTTTAATTAATAATAACAATATAAATTATGAACATCCTTGACTTTTACTTTTTTGATAAAAAAATATGACAAAAAACTTTTTTAAATAAAAAAATAATTATTTCATGAACGTTAAATGTTGAAAACATCTGCCTTATATATAAATTCGTATTTATTGATTCGTTTTACGTCTTTTGTTATGTATATATAAAAATATAAATCTTTATATTATGTATATATAAAAACAATAAAAGGAGATATTAAATATATGTTTTCTATAAAATACAACAATATTTTTAAACAGCTTAATTTTTAATGATTGTACAAATCTTTCAGTTAAGTTAAAGTAACATATATTATGTTACTTTTCATTGATTTTTCAACGGGTTTGACAATAGTTTAACTAAATAATATATTCTGAATCTCTAAACTCTCACGTTGTTAATTTATGCATCTAATAATGCTTCCAAAGTTTTGAGATTTCTAAGGAGAAATGCGAGGAACTTTAATAATGTAAGCTTTAAATTTTATATGACACACTGGTGCTTAGTACAATAAAATATTCCTTATAATTAGAAGGGATACAAAGAAAATTCGCAAGAGAATTGCATGACAAAATATGAATATTTTCCGTCTAAATATCTTGAGAGCAGTTGGATATGACATACAAATAAACGCGAGAGCGTGTTTCTGAGCAAAGATTTTTTTGCCCCATCTCTTGCGAAATCCATCACTCCTAAACGAAATATATATCTTTAATATTTCATATAATAATAATAATATATTTTTATTTGCTTGCATATATTGTATTATTATAACCTATTATAAATAGTTAAATATTAATTTATATTGACGTTAAACTGAACATATATTTATATGAATGTATTATTCGAAGTATATTTTTTTCTGAATCAAGCAGCGCATTGAGAAAATATTTATAATTATATTTTACTACGGTGCTATCTATAAATAATATTTGCTCAAGAGTAAATAAATTATTATGGGATACCCATAATACATTAAGCTAACATATCCATATCATTTTTTTCTCGCTTGATATCTCTGTTGGGTATTGCTTCTCTTCTCGCATAGCTTGATCTTCATTACGCTTTTTTCCCGTGGTACCTCCTACACGAAATAACACGTCGCGATATCGAACACGCTATATGGATTTATTAAATTACGATATTTTGCACCGTTTTAATTCGTTCCACGAACGCCATTGCAGTTTTTTCATCTTCACGCGGTGAGTACTGGATCTGTGTGACCGGGCACTTTAAATTGATTAAAATACCTCTATGTGTTAAATTTAATGGACTTGTTTGTTTAGTGGTCATTCCTTCTTTGAGTGTTGGTCTTGGAATAGGTATTCTTCCTGCATCAGGTTGTTGTGTTATGCCTAATCATAAGCACCAAGTCCTCAGAACGATCTGGGGTCACCGCTTTTCGAATTCCTTTCCGGTCGGGCCTCTTGAAGTGGCACCGGCCCCTGGGGCCTTAGAACGCCCACACAGTGCCTCGGATATGCCTTGCTCTCATACCTTCTTGTGCTGCACACCCATATGCATATTAGTTTTATTCCTGGATATAAAACCCTAAGTGGTCGCATTACTTCTCCGATGCGGTTTTGCAATCGGAGTGAAAATGTTCGTTGTGTTCGAGCCGAGAAAATGGCGCAACGGTGATTTATATCTTGGGGCCATTGCGTGTGTTGGTTAATCCTACGTTTTTGTCGTAGGTTGAAGATGTTGAAAGGAAATTTTACGACTTTCGAGGCTTTCGCGGCGAATATCCATTTGTTACACTCCTTGTCGGATTTATTGTATTGTAATACCCATGGCTTTTCATGTTACTGGATGTAAATTTCATCATTTGATACTGTTACATACATATGTATATAGGCTTAAACGAAGGTCATTTGCTCGAAGCTTGGGAAACGACGATAAACGTTTCATAGTTATTATAGGACGAAATGACATCTAATTGTTTCTTCGCATTTTTAATTATCATAGTGTTTTTGTTCAAGAGGGTATAATCATATAACACTCACCGTACCATACGGTCCGTCAAAACACTGATAATATTAGGGCTTAAAACCGTTATTTTTTTCATTTCAGTTTTCGTTCCGGTTCAATTAAAAAAATATATCGGTTCGGTTCCGGTTTTCGTTTCGGAAAAAAATTATGTTTTTTTCTTTTTGTTCATTTTCGAATGATTCATTTTGAAATGTTTTTATTTGTATTAAAAAAATATTTTCTCTCTTAATTTAGAACATTTTATTTCTTTTTTGTAATAAGCATACTACATTAATTGATACAATAATATAATATAAGTAATAATAATTAATTAAAGGTATAATAATTAGAACTATAATATATGATAATATTATCCGCATATTATCACAAAAGAGCAAACATTTCGGCAAGATAAGTGCTAAAAATGTTTTGATATCAATTGGCTGCGCAGCACAAATTTTTGTGATATTCTAAAACTATTAGATAGATTCAAAATTGCTGGATATTATACTCATGAACAAATAATTACTATTTTTTAAATATTTTTTTAGACGCGTAACCATTTTTCCCTTATGCCTGTATCGTATTGTGGCGAGCCTAGAAAATTCGTTATATTTCATATTTTCAACTATATTTCCCCAGGGATATGTAATAAAGTATAGGTAAAATAACCGCCCAATAGAACAATGCAGTGTATGTTGTAACGCAAAATAAAAATAAGAAGGCCGTCGCTGTTACAAGTCGATCCATAACGGTCTTTGTCTCACGCCTTTCGGGGCTCATCTGATTATTTCTACCTATAATATTTGTTTAAGCTTTTAAAAATCAATACATATTTATAATAAGAACTGTTTTTATTTATAAAAATATTATTTCAATCTTTAACTGTATTTATTTTTTTCATTTCAGGTGAGTGATGCATACTGACAGACGTGTAAAAGGCTACATAATAATTAGTCCACTTCGTGAGTATATAATGTCTTTCGTTTTGCTCCGTTCCGCACATACGTTCACGATGATATCATCAAAATCGCTGTCGATTTTTATTAAAAAGAGTAAAATTTTTTGCATTCCTAATTATTCGATTCGCTCGGCGGTCGTGGGTCAAATTTGTCAGAGCGAATATCGCATTAATATAAAATACACATATAGCATGTATAATATAATGACTGCAATATGTTATTTTAATTGCCACTCGGATCGATCCTATCGCAGCATCCGCCTTTTGCTATGCTATTCCAAACATGTCGATGGAAAAAAGGCTTAAATGCCATAGTAGGTTGTTGAATTGTTCGCCTCGATTCGATATGGAGAGGGAATAAGGAACATTTAATGATATTGTAAAGATCTTACATAAGCATATCTGATTAAGTATTGTAAATACATTTACATTAAAAAATAATCTATATTTGATATATCAATCACTTTCTTCCGATGATAGAGCGTTTTATTACAAATCTGCTTCACGTTCCTTTGTGCAGCTTTCTTTCATTTAAATGTATTTTAAGACTCCCGCAAGCACTTACAGAAACTTTCATCGGACATTTCCATATTCAACGCGAATCCGTCTCTCTCCTCAGCACTCACCGTCTTTATCTGTTTCTCGAGACAAAGACAGAACCATTAGGAACACCATTGTGGTGGCACCTAGCATATTTACCGCGTCTTGCATAAATTAGACGCATTATTTAACCATCCATTCTAATAATGTCCCAATGTTATTGTTCAATTGAGGAAGCTGTCCGGCAACATTTAACATTAAAATTTATTATTGTGAGACGTCAATCATGTGTGCGCGTATCTCCTTGCTTTGGTGATTGTGAAACTGGTCTTTGGATGATACTCCACTCTGGTTGGCTATTTCAATTAGATAATAAATACACTCGTTATCGACTGTATGTTTGTTCCTTCTATAAAATATAATTGGAGAGATATAATGGAGAGTGTCGGATCATCAAATATTTAGCTCCACCCCCCATCATTAAAAAATCAGTATAATTTTTATTTTATTTAAATCATATTATTGAATCATATAGAACATATGGGGATATACATAAATTATTACACATATACACATTATGATTGAAATTAAATTTTTCACAGGTAATGCTGGGATAAAGATTACCTAAGAAAATAACAAAGCGTATAGGATTGAGATGTTTTACTACTTAACTATTGAAGGTTGATCAGAAAGATTTTGACTTTTTTCTTCATGTTATTCATTTTTAAATCTTCTGATGTAACCTGATAAGTGTAAGCCCAATGTGTTACGACTATTACATATTTTAATTTACAATCTGTAGATGTCACATTCCATCTGGAACTGGTATTTTTATAAATAAAAATTCAATATTTATTGTACTTTTATTCAAAGAAAATTTTGATACATTAGAAGTACTGTACACATTTGCTTGTCTCGGTGGCTGGGGGGGGGGGACCATCCCGGGCGGCACTTGCTTGGGGGTAGTAATTTCGCGATGGAAGGATCGTTGGCCACTGACTCTTGATTAAGGTTTTTGTATAGTCTCTTAACGCCTTAGTGAAAACTATAGACATATCTTTGATTTATCGCCTTTTATTAATGAAATATATTTTGTTTTAATGCTACGGTAATGTTTAATTTTTGTACTATTTTTTACTACAACTTAATTAGTGATTAATCATTATTTGTTACTTCACAAATGTTGATATTCGCATTTTCTTTGAAATTAAAAAATCTCGAAAAAAAAATATTTTTAGTGGTTTTTGGTTTAGACACTTGAAAAATCTGCTTATTTTAGTTAGCAATAATGACACATGTCTGTTTTTGCCGTAGTACTGCGTCACGTGGTCTTCAAATCGTATCGAAAATCGGGTTGAAAACTATTCGCTGGACCTGAACTGGAGTTTCTAATAATCATGATTTAGTATAGCTCTACATGGAGTTAGTTCAGCTTACCTCTCGTTTATTCCAAATCGGGAACGAAGTGTTAGTTTTGATTTATCTTTGAGGAATAAGGGGGCTTGGGTTCTTGCTTAGCTGGATTGTATCGAAAGGTCGATATGAAAGCGATTACTATCTCAGGCTTCTAAGAATTGTCTCGGTCAATTCAGCGTAGCTTCCGAAGTCGGATGCGAAATGGTAGTTCTGGACGAACTTCTCGACTGAAAGTTATTTAATACGGCAGTGTTGTCTTACAGTTTATCGACCTTCTGACAAATACCGATGATTCGATCTGCAAATAATACAGATCGTATTAGAATATATGTTAAAATTGGCGACGTTGTCATTCTATGAAATATGTAATCCGGATTTCGGTACCTGTTCGGCAAAGATATGTACCGACCCCGAGCTGTTATACAAGTGCTTTAACCCTTTCGATTAGTGAGTTAATTTGTAAACATTTGTTAATTTGTTAGTATACACCTTACGAGTGAGTTTATTTTACGTATATGTAATTTATTTATTATTATTTATTATTGCATTTATAGTAAATAATAATAAAAAATGTATCAGTGATTCAATTTTGTTATTTTATATACTATTTATGGTATATTATTCGGCTTTTGTGGATTTTTTATATCAATACAGAGGCTTTCAATATTTTTTATAAATATAATATAAAATATAATTTGCTATGTTAATTTATTTCATACTCTTTAATTTATTGGTATTATTTTGTATAAAAATCATTTACAAAAATTTAAATTTTGAGGTTTTTTTTCAGTTATAAATGTAAATATATAACAATTATATTATATTTAAATATATAACTATCTGAGATACCTCAAAACAGCGAAAGATCGACCGCCGTACATGTACGGCGATACTCCTCAAAGGGTTAAAACTGTTCATATATACGATACGCAATATCACTTGTTACGCAGACGATAAAAAAGCGTCGTTTCTTAGAAGAAATTAGTTTTATGCGACTCTTTTAGTAAGTCATTTGCGATTATTTTTATTGCAACGATTTCGGGTGGTCCTGACTTTATTTTTAAGAACATTTCAGAGATGTTTTTTATATTAAGATATCATTTTCTGTAAATAATATGAGATTAATCCGAAATGTTTTCTTTTCTTAAATTACTTATTTATTATAAAATTTGTGTTCTCTTATTAAAAATATAATTTTGTTTTAATTGATTGCAATGATATGTATTAAACATACATAATTTTTGTGCATGGCTATTATTATTATTTTTGAGATAAGTCGGGAGATAATTTTCCGCTCAGCGAAAATTTTTTGTATTTATATTTCCATATTTAAATTTCCATTTAATCTTATATCTAACTAGTTGTTAAGATTCATATGCTATCTTCACTGGTGTTAAAACTGTAATCAAACACCGACTCATTAAAATTATCTTTTTTGTCAAAATATACATATTAGACTATATTATAAAGATTGTAATGTAGTCTCTAAATCTATAATAATGATTCGGCTTCATTTATTACGGTTTCAAATTTTAGTAAAATATATTCAATTGTAAACATACATTCTCTTACGTATAAGATCGAATCACATGTTAATAGAAGTGTCTAAAATAGTGCTATTCAAATATTGCAAGTACGAGAGCCAAAGATCAAAGGGAATCTCTCTTGTTTATAAATTTAATGCAATGCCAAGTAGATGCATTTTATCGTAAATATTTACAGAGCTCTCGTTAATTCTTACGAGCATTTCTTCGAATCGATCGCAGTGTTAATATTCTCCTATCGATCGTATTCTTCTCCTTGTCAGCGTTCCTCAAAGGCCAAAGAACAAAGCGCCGAGTGGAGTGGTGTACATGTACACAATCGAATTCCAAATTGCATTTAAGGTTCGATCGTAATCGAATATGTCATGCCAAAATATCTGAACTGGCGAGTCACTGGAATTCGTGTCGGAGATTGGAGAGGCAGTTGCGGAAACGCTTCCAGAACTGGACGGACATTCCACATGACCACCACCATCTCACCTGACTATATGGCGCAGCCGGCCAAGGTGGAAGTCCGAGTTCCTCTGTCTCCTTCTCGCGCGGGTAATCAATCTTGGAACGCGGTCCGAGACTTTTTAAGGATTGATTGCCATCGGAAGTGTTTCCGGGCAGTTTGCCAGTATCGATTAAGTAATTATCGGTTGTGGCAGAACAATGGGCTTTGTTCGAATTAAGACGTTAAATTGAGTTCCAAACCGCATCAAACATTACAAAAATAAACTTGATCGCATCCACTGTACCACTAAACTTTGCTAGATATGTTTCACTAAGCGCGTATTTTATCCTTACACTTGTGCTTTCAAACCGCAGCTTTACCCTCATTTGTCTGTTTCGCTTTCGAAGACGTTAACAAATGGTTTAATTTACTAATGCTCTCATGCTAATATAGTTGATTTAAACTCAACATAAACCATGACACATATAGGTAGGATATTCTCATACGCTGCTCTTTACATAAAACTAAGGATTTTGACGAATGAGGGTAATTAATCATGATCATAAAGTACATGTCAGCTCCTACTAAACTTATAATAACGCATTCACGTATATAAGCTAATCATATTACACTTAAAGTTTGTATAATTAGATTCTTTAACAAACATTCCAAAAATACATTTTAAGTTTTCAATACATTTTTTTTAAATTTAAATGAGTATTAAAGTGATTTAAAAACGATGTAAAAATTAATAAAATACATTTTTCGATTCAAGAGATGATGATTAAATTTCTTGTTTCAGTACAAAACCAACCAGTTGTTTTTGAAGCCATATATAACAGTTGTATATATATATATGTTTGTGAAGCAACAAACCTGACTGGTACTTTTTAAGGCGAAATTCTTTGTCTTTCCTTTGCTATTACAATAAATATGTCACAAGGACAGTCGCTCAATGTTTCAATAAACATATTGTATATGCTCAAGAAATGCAACATCAAAGATTTTATTTTCTACGAATTATACACCTCCTCCGCACCTATTTTAATGAAATTGTTCATTACGTCTATATGATCCTTGGGGTCGACACATGCTCATGCGTACCGCCGCTCGTCGTCGTCGTCGTCGTTCTATAATGAGAAATATTACTATTAGATTTCGGTGTCCAAATCCGGTTTGAATGATGATGAATCATTATCATGAATGAACTTGTCCGCGTTTCTTTATTGGTAATCCCTGCCTTGCATTCCCTCGTGGAGCGTTGCTCCCCACTCACGCTGTTTGCTCTGCTGCGTCCATTTTTTAATGTTATTACAATTTTTTTCTTTTATTATTTGGCATTCCCGGCCACACAGCTCGCGTGTGATACCTGTTGCAAGACGCGCCGTGCCGCCTTCCAATTGTGGTTCAAGCGAAAGGATCCTTTTTTAATGCATCTCATCCTTATCATCATCATCATTATATAACACAGTCCGCGAAACGCCACAGCCTCCCGGCTGTGAGCGTCCTTTGTCTATCTATCCGTCTCAAGCCCTCCTTTCCGTTCCTGCCCAATGACTCAATTATATTTGATCCCTCCGCGCGCTCGCAGTGGTCCTTTTGCCAGTAACCCTTTTAAATTTCGTTCATCTATATATAATTGGGTTGTGAGATGAGCGAGACGTTTGTTAGTGTGTAGACGATGCGTTTCATGTACATTATGTAGGATGCTGTTCGATGGACCAGACTGGTAGGACCGCATTCCGCGGGGTGCAAAAATGCTAATACATACACACTTTCGAGACATGCTAAAAATATTCGTGTTACGGTCAATGTTGGTAAATCAGATCGAATTCATAAATATAGTAAGCAGTGAAACATCTCTGATTTGATGTCATATGATTCTGATATGGTTCACGTTACTTGTGTTGAGCATAAATTGTAAATTACACCCCAGCTTTTTACACCCTGCACAAAACATTTCTATAAATATATTTCGTATAGCTTGAATAGCTTCCTAATATAGATACTGTAATTGAGCAGTACGTAAAATATGTACCACTACTTTATCTTCTTCGGATAATTTGTAATTTTATTTAATCGCGCTATATCAATTATAAACGCGCTTATAACAATTTCATAGAAAAATAATTAAAGTATCACAACTACCAACAACTGTTTATTATTTCTAAATTATTTATAATATAATTCCAATTAAGATCGATATGTTTATTGGTAGTGTGTATTTTAAATTGTTCAGATGCCCTCTAAAGATGTTTTTATAGCCACATGATAATAAAGTAACCCGTTTTAAATGTAAAATCACACGCTGATTCTAGCTACATAGTATGTACTTTGGTTTTGTTTTCTGTTTTCGTCAATTTTTCGTTAAAAAAATACTCAAAAGTATTTTTTTAATCTATGGTGTATTATACACATTAAAATACTTTATAGAAAATTTATAATTCTATATTATAATTATGATTTTTTAAGTAGAATTTTTTCCGTGTATAATATGTAAAGAGTATTGCTGTTATTATTTTTTGCTTATCTTAAATTTGCCATATGCACTATTTTTTAAATTAAGATTAAAACATTTTTTAACAAATTTAAATTAGTATAAAAAATCTACTTCAAGTTAATTAATATGTGACATACAATAGTCTCGGGATCTAGGTTGTCGATATAGACGTAATTCAAACCATTTTAAAACGAGGTCTTCAATGGGGACGGCCGGCCAAAGATGAGAGCTTGGCGATGGCGGCGCGCTACGGTGCTGGCCTTCAGCACCGTAGCGTGTTTTAAAAAAAGTCTTATCATGCTTTTTGATCTGTATTCAGGACTACAGAGAGGAAGGGGGGAGAGGGGACAAATTTCTGGCGCTCAAATGGGAAAATTGTAGCAATAATATATTCATGAAAAAGTAAAAACCTACCTCAAATAACGAATCTGAATTAAATGAGTTGTTTGAAATGTATGTTCTGATGTATTTCATGTTTAAGTTCCTTTAGCCCTTTTTTATACGTACAGGAAATAAAAGGAGCGGAACATTGCCTTCAAAAGCACCCACTTTTTAGGTAGTACTTTCACAATAAACATTATTATTCAAAGGGACAGATTGTAGTTTTTTAACGCGGCTCCGTTCGTATTAAAATTTGTTTGCAAATTATTGTTGACTTTATTTCCTTTTAAAATTTTAAAAAATATTCAACGAATGTAAATTAGTAACAGTAAATTTAGGTATTTAGGTAAATTATTTTCTTCAAGCCGTTAAAATAAGTTTCGTCCTCGTCTCGATCGAAAATTCTCGTTTCATATTCTCATACGCTTAACTGCTATTTGTTTTGCAAACGAAAAATGTCTTATGATCATTTTAATATTTCTAAATATATCTAAAATTTAGAGAATCCTTACTAATTTCATCGAAACGATTATGAACGGTCCCAATAACACAAATTTAATTATATGTTTGATTATAATTTTACTGACTTCTTAAAATAATCTATATAATATATTCTATAATCTTAAAGATTCAAGTTAGCCTTAAAAAAATCTTTGTCACAATTTTTCATTTTTTTAATCGAAAGTGGTGCAAGTTTTTTTCGTGTTTTATCATTTTTGATCTAGAATCCTTTTATTTTCTTTCTGAAACATTGACTATTAGTAGAAATTTCTTCGGATTCTAACCTAATTTTATCTTGATTAAAGAATCTTAAATATATTTTCTTTGGTTTATTAAAAGTATCTCGGTGACTTTTTTGAACGCACGATTTTCCCTTTCTCTTTGTTTTTGATTAAGTTTCTCCAAGTTATATTCAACCGCAGTTTTTGTCGCAGACACTAAGCAAAGAGTCTATCCTTGACATTTACCTCCTTCTAGACTGGTTTGCTATTCTGGAAGTCTAAATTCCGGGTTTTCAGTATACACATTGACTGTAACATATACATTTATTGATAACACAATAAAAAAATCGATTATTTATTTAAATTAAATCCAGTGTCGCATTAATTAAAATTATGTGGGATTGCATGTCGTGTCATGACATTATCAAGACGTCGCCAATGATCTGAAGAGACTGGTCATTAAGACATGTATTTATTTTATAATATATATTTAGATGCTAAAATTCCGGCTTTTAATCCGTTTAGGCATTTTTTAGCAAAACATTAAACCATTTCGTCGAATTTACGATCGAAAGCTTTTTAATAAAACGTATGTTTCAATTTATTCAATTTAAACGATAAATCCATCTCGTTTTATTCCATAAAAGCGTTTAATTAAAATACCCCCCTTGAGAGTTAGTTATTCAAAAGTTATGGGAACGTTTACTTTCGAAGGCCTCGCAAGGATTCAATTTATATCCACGTCACATACGTTCGATGCGTGTTCGTCGGGAGTGATCCTTTGAATTTTGATGTGGAAAAAAAGGACCTCGTCAATTTTCACATTATTATTACTTTTACCTTTTACATAAATGAACGTACCGCGTAGAATTCTCAGATTTTATCCGACAGAGTCACGAATTTCTTAAATCGTCGAGTTTATCGAGCTGAATCGGGTTTCAAGGTTCATTGGATTGCTTTATATTATGGCAATAAAATTATTATATAAGATGACTTTATTGACAGCACTGAAATTTGATACATAATTTATGCATTTTTTAAAGTGGATATTGCCTTCAACAATATGCATACCCCTTCTTCTGCATTCGGTCATTAGTGGATTTTTAATACTGAAATACCGGTATTAATTCAATATAAATATCGTTTATTTTATATACTTACTTCACGTTTAGTACCTAAATATTATAGGCAATTTTTTTCATGACCATGTAAATTTCAGTATTTTCACATACCTGTAATGCCTTTATATTATGTTCCAAGAACGGAGGATGAGATCTAGCAATTTTTATTTTAATAAGAGCTTATTAATGTTTTTATATAGACCATATATAACAGCGCAACATTCGGGTCGAAATGGCAATCTAATCCTCATTTATTTGCAACACTCGTTTAGTGGTGATTACTATGCTTCCTAATTTCGACCAGTAGTAGAAATGTACATGTATGATTCATTATATTTAAAAGGTCGTGTAATTGCTTAATTTAAAATCTATATCCCACGACTTTCACGCGTGTTGTCTTGAATTGCGCAACGCCCAAATTAATTAATGCGACAGCGTTTGTGGTACCGAGAACAATTTTATTATTGTGCCCACGCAAATCGGGACGCCCCCGCGCACAAATTTGTGACTCGCGCCGCGGGTCGCATTTCTCGAAGATCGATAATGATCTACCGGGTTATTATTTGAGCGCCGTAATGGCCGGCGTTAAGTGCTTATTTCTTTTGAATTTATTCTATGGAATACAATGTGCAGATGGGCAGGTGCAATACGGTTATTTATGTTAATTTTTATGGATGTGAAAGGGCGTTCGAATGAATGCGACGCCAGATTGGAGTAATCAGATTTTTTATTGGGACGTTAATAATATGGTTTGTAATAAATTAATGGAGATCAATCTTTGGCTTGTCAGGAAGATTAGATTGTGTCGCAGCTGGTTAAAATATGGTATGGATGAAAAGTAATCCTTGAATTAGGGCTCTACTCGTAGGGTTAGCTTAAAAATATATTTTTTTTAAATATCTGCTACTTGCCAATTTACATTGTTTCTTCACATTTTAAATCAACATAATTATAAATTCTACATTTTCATACAGCATACCGTACCATACGGTCAGTCAGGACACCGATAATATCGATTTTCACTTGAGGCACAGCTAGCTTGAAGCTATAACAATTATTTTATGATGAAGCCTAGATTTACCTATAGTTTAATTAGAAAACATATAGCCCTCCTCGAAAGCTTTGAACTTAAAAGTTAAGAAAAGTTTCATTGAAGATCCTTAAAAACCTTCACTTCACAACCATATGAGTTTAGTGATCGTCTAATATAGTATATTTTTATTTAACTTGAAAATACTGCAAAAATCGGTTATGAAAATATGTCATCGAAAACAAAAACCATTTGATATTAGTTATATTAATCCCCATAAAAAATTAAAAAATATTTTTGAGGATAAAGATTGGGTTAGTTAAAATATGGTTCCAAATAAAAATGTGGGCTTTATTTACATATAAGAACAAAGTTACATACTATATAATATGTGTTATCTATGAATAGATAAGTGCTTATCATACATTTTTCTAAATCAATATAGTGTCTATAAATCGAACACCAAACATACTATAAAACGGTAGTTTCCGGTGTAAACGGCAACTGATTCTCTTGATTAGTTTTAATATATATAGTATATATACCTAGATATTAGAAGTATATATAATTATTGTGCTAAAATGTGATTTTGAGTCGTTTAGAAGTCAAATACACGAAAATAAAAAAATATGCATACATTTTAATGAATGTCAAGAGACGCCGATAAGGACGATGACATTAATTAGTGGGAGTGCCAGAAAATGTACAAAAAAAAACAGGTCCACCTCCAAAAAATGTCCAACTCTCGATTTAACACACACCGGTCTATGTGAAGAAGGTGACGAATCGGTGAGAAGAAGAATTTAATATAATAATAAATGTACATCGACCGCAGTGACGGCGGCGGTTTGTTTTTGCGGTTAGAGTCGATTGTATCCTTTTGTTTTTTTAATACAACCTTCCATGACAATAAACACACATACGAAACTTTGTCTTGGGCTTCATCAAAGTCGCCGAATCGCGTGGGAGCCGGTCGGTGGTCAAAATGATGCCATTAAGACACAAGAGCCATTTTGCATACGTATTTACATTATGCAGAAAAAATATGTGTGGTTAAAATTGAAGAAAAAAATTCATGTATAATCGAGGCACGTTTGAGATGCTTGAAACGATAAGGCGAGTCATGCAAAAGTATCGAATTTCTGTATTCAAATGAAATACTCGCGGTGATGCACATTAAATATTCATTTAATAGTTTATTTTTAATCGACGCACAGAGGGTTAGATGTATACGAGATTAGAATCTAAACGTAGTATTGTAATGTTTTAGTAATGTAATAATGACGTATTTCCGTTTAGGGGTTTTTCGGATGTTTAGTATTTTTTTCCTTCGATCATATTCGTCACATCCATATGTCATGGACCTTAAAAATCATTAACGAATTTGTATTTTGCTATAAAAATATCTACAAACACCGCCTTTCAAAGATATGCCAGGATTATAGACAATAAAAGTAAAGCTGATCTCTACGCAGATTACTTAGCTGACATTTTCATACCTAACCCAGGAGAAGAAAGCGAAAAATCGCTTACCAGTGCCCCACTACGAAACACAGAAATTATAATTTCTAGAGTACAAAAAATGATAAGATCCGATATCAACCAGAATAAAGCCCCAGGCTGTGACTTGAAGGAGCTACCAAGAAAAGCTGTAGTACAGGTCACTAAAGTCTAACGCAATATTTAGACTCAAATATGTACCAAAAGATCGCGGAAGTAATCATGATCTCTAAGCTAGGAAAACCGCCGAATGTACTCACATCACACAGGCCAATATCACTGCTACCAGTGCTCTCCAAATTGTTCGAAAAATGTATTCTCAAAAGATTAACACCCATAATAGAAGCAAGAAAGTTAGTATCCAGTCATCGATTTAAATACAGATAAAACCATTGAAGAATCTATTGAGTCCACCGAATAACCCGAGACATAGAACTAGCACTAGAAGAAAAGAAAGTCTCTCGACGTCTCCTAAGCACTCGACAAGATCTGGCATGACGGACGAAAAGTCCTTCCGGCTAATTATGTATGTATATTGATATCATACATTGAAGATCGCTACTTTCGAATTAAACAAGAAGACAGCTATTCAGAAATTAATAAAATCAGCGCTGGTGTACCTCAGGGAAGTGTACTGGGTCCACTCCTCAACTAACACTACAGCAACATCTGCCGATGACACAGACATTTAGGCAACTGGGAGGAACAATGAAGAATCAATCAAAAAAATAAACACCTCAATCTCTGAAATTCAAAAATGGTCCGCTAAATGGAGAATCAAACTAAATGAGTTAAAATCAATATTTTACAAACAAAAGGATCGTGTACTTACTGGTTTATCTCAACAACAACATCATTCCATATTGCAATAAAACGAAGTACCTCGGAATGATATCAGACGCGCGCCTCCGCTGGAAAAAGCATGTCAAGAAAAAGCTTCAAGAGCTAAACATTAAATTCAGAAAGATGTACTGGCTTATTGGCAAGACACTCGCCGATGTCTGCGAAAACAAGCTACTTCTGTAAAAGCAAGTCCGCTATGCCATCCAGCTGTAGGGCTGTGCCAGTAAAATTAAACGAGATGTGAAGGAAGTATTCGATTACTTAACGCGGAAGATTTCGAGTTGTGTATAAAATATAATGTCGCAGTGTTGTCAGCGCCTGCTAAATTGTTTAAAATAATTATCCATAGATATGTCTTTAATCACTTTCAGCAAGTTTTGTTGGACCAACAGCATGGGTTTCGTCCCGCCCGTTCCACTGTTACTAATCTTCTGTCTTTCATCAAAACGGTGACAAAATCTCTTGATGCAGGAATTCAAATAGGCGTCGTATTACATGGATTTTGCAAAGGTCTTCGACAAGCTTTGTTAAAAAAAATGTCAGACCTCGGTTACTCGGATGATTTAACTCGGTTGTTCTCGAATTATTTGGGCAAGTATTTTACCCATTCAGAGGTTCCTCAATGGTCCGACCAGAACCCCCTTGCTCTTTACGTTATTTATTAATGACATCAACTACAGCAGTTACACATATTCTCTTTATTCGATTCTCTATAAAGATGGCCCTTTAGTGTCGAAAAATTCCGTATCGTGTCATTTTCTCGATCCCGTTCGCCATCAGTTGATTTCTACGATCTCGGTAGGTACATTTTGGTTAGAGAAACTTCGACTAAATATCTCGGAATCAATTCCGAGTCCGTCAATTATTCGCGTTCTCTATGACATTGAATTCGCAGCATTCTTGAATATCTTCGAGAATCACGATCGCGTCCTCTTTTGATGCCGTTGAGCCATGAAGTCCGCACTAACCGACTAACTTATGATTTCGCCATCCGGCTCCTTTAATACGTTGGTATTGTACATTTATATATTTAATGACAGCTACGAAGAGCTCGTAACATTTAATTTTAATACTACATACATGATTTTTTTGTAACCTATAAGGTTACGATAGTCTTAATTTAATTTAATTTTAATAAATTATTTCTGATAGCCAAAAGACATATAATTAAAATATATTAGGTTCTTTATAAAATGATGAAAGTTTTAAAAGTAAAACGTTGTATTTGTTTATCCATCTTTTGGAGTTTACATCCATTACTTTTTAATTTCTCAAATGCCCACTCAATAAGTTTTAGTTGAGATCTTACAATCAGCATTCACATTAAGACGACTAAACATGTCTATAATAATTTCTAATTAACATCAAAACACAAACGGCTATCAGCAGCCTTATTGGGCAGTATAAGCAGTCGACTACTTCGAATGGACAGTTATGTATGTGTATTTTTTTATTATCTTACTTTACCATGGACGTCTATAATAGATTGAACGCAATCTGAATGGAGCGATAAAAAACGCTGCATCAAATACAACTTCATTACAACCATTCTAATATCTCTTTCTCGGTGGGCTATATTTCTTCATTTACCAACACAAACATTCCGGTTGGGTTTTTTGTTGTCGTTATTAAATATCAACGGGAGGTTAAAATATGGTTTGTTATCAAAACTGGGTCGATTGCTTACTCAAAGTTCCTCTCGAAGCTTAGTTTTCAAAGTATACATTCTTATGATCCCTGTGTTGTATTATTCACAGTCATAGTTACGACGATGACGTTGATGACTTGATGATGCTTTATTGAGTCAATACATCATCTCCAAACACCAAAGATTTTATAAAATGATTAAGCAATTCAGCTCCGGTGGAAGGTCGACTCGTTCGAGGTTTTCGTCGTGTTCCTTCGTGTTTAACACACGTCGGTATGCAATTACAACATATTTATATACATATATATACCCACTCTACGTTTTTTTTAAACCAAAGGTACATACACACGCGGGTATTAAAGCGTACCCCTTTGTTGGTGGTCCGGTGTACAAAGGTTATTTATTAATGTAATTGTCGTTGTTGAGGTACCCATCTCTATCCCTCGAAGTTGCTCCATTAACGATTAACGTAGTCTTCCGTAAATGTATGACCGAGATAATTTTAGTATCTTTTGAATGGTACGTTAAATATAATTGTATTAACGGTATTATTAATGAGTATATAGTTATTGCACATTAGTAAATTAATTTAATTAACTTTAAACTGTGTTTATTTTATTAGTAATACATTACTTTTCGGTTCTCTGATGACCACAAACAAATTAATGTATTAATTCGTCGAAATTAATTCTAAAGCACAGGTGCTTTTTAGCTGCGACTCTATTCAATGCAATTTATTAACCATTTTTTCGTGTACCTCACGCTGAGTTTACAAAAATGAGTTATTGACACGCCATACCATATACACCACACACACGAGCGTGGGTTAACATAATCGACCAATAAAACGTCGGAATTGATAATCGATGGCTAATTTCGGTTGTGGGAACGTCGCGTTCAATTATGACGCGTCCGAAGCCAGTTTTGTGGTTTTGTCAGTTTTATGCTCGATGGTTTTGCTGTCGATCGATTTATTGAAATCAAAATATGCCCACCACGATGCTCCACAACTATATTTATGCATGTACACGCATCATTAGTCTTTTTATATCAGGATTGTTCTAAAAAACGTTGGTTAACTTCAATATTATTCCTAATCTTCTCGTACTCAAACTATCCAGTTCCAAACGCCACAGAAGTTTGACTTTTAGTTTGGAGGACGTGTAACGATAATAATAATACGTCATAATAAATATAGAGGTTATTATTTTCTACGTATAAAAAATACTCGTACTTCAAAATATATTCAGATAATAAAATATTTTTACTTTTACTATTCAATATTCGAACAGTTAGAATCTCTAGTTTAATACTTTGTATAAACCTTATGAGTTATGAGATAGAGTACGCTCGGGATAAGGATGCCGGTTTGTTATTGTGTGCGTGTACATGTATATGAGAGGGAGAAGCGATGTAGCGTGTACTTCGTTGTCTCGCTTTCTCTTTTAAGGACAGTCGCTGATTCGTCAACGCTGGTATTCGTCATTAAAGTGCAGTGTGGCACAGAAGCTCGATCTTCTCTAATGATTTATTTTAAATAATTTTGTGTTGATATTGGTTTAACCCATATATGCCCACTGTCCCATGGGTAGGTCACTAAAATCGTGCCACTGTTTTTTATTTATTAATAAAATTTTAAGAGAACAAAATTTCTTGGGCATATCTGGGTTAATTGATATCAAGGCTTCAAATATACACTGTAAGTTATTCGTTCTCTTATCCGTGGATTAAAATATTTTAATTATTTTTCCATTAATCCGTACGTTGTTGGTTTTTTTACACTATTCTCTGTAAGGCTTAATAAATGTATTATTCTTATCGTTGCGCCAATGATAATTTTTTAATTTATTCAATGGATTCTAATGATTTAATAAAGTCGTCGAGCCATTAAATAATCTGCGAATAATATCTTTCCCCATTTTATATCTATTTGCCTTTGAAGAATAGCTAAGGACTTCATTGTTTTTTTGACTAGTGAAAGATTTTGAATTTTGCAAATATTTAATTAATGACATCAATGTCTGGTTTCTTCGATTATATAATATATTTTTAATTGTCCGTTAAAATTTCCAACTTAGCTTAGATGTATGTATGTGTAATAAACATATATTTTCTTTTAAAATAAAAAAATTAAATATTCTGAGCGAAATTGTTTTGAGCCACACAGTTCACGCACACAATAACAATCCGGAATCCTTATCCCGAGCGTATTCTACTAACTTTTTTTAGCAATCTCCCTGTATACCAAACTCATCTCATGTTTGGTATTTATACTTTATCTGGACATAGCATCTTCGTTAAAAGTATTTTTCAATATTTCCAACACTTCGCTGCTCTTTGTTTAATTGTTAACACAAAATTGATTACAAATTATTTGTTCCGTAATTTTTTAAATAAACATTTCGCTGAGCGTGATAAAATACGTCATCAATACTTATCTGTCAAAAATAGACTACGCGTCTAATATGACTGACAATTAACATGCTCATCACAAACATTAGTACCAACGTGAAAAAAGAGAGCAATATGACCGCATAGGCGATTCAACCGACTGAAAAACGTCAACTGCGCCAACCCTTCCTTTAATTGGAATCGTAAGCAAGACGCGTTTCGAATCGGTTGACACCCTTAAAAATACAAAGGTAAAACAATGGGGGTTCGCTGCAGCCGAACAGATACGAGTTGCCATGGCAACGGGTCATCAATGGCGCCCGAGGCTGCTTTTCTGGGATGAAACACAGAGGGGACGATACTCTTTTTTTCTATTAACTGCCGCTATTTATTTATATACGGCGTGTCTTTGTGGCGTGCCGTATTGATGGATCACCTCCTACAAGTGTATACCTGGCGTCTACCTGGCCGGACCTGTCGCAGACCTGGCGCATTCCATGCGGCCCGTCGCGATATTTGCGTCGACGTGTGAACTCGCCCCAATTATCGACACCACTGGAGCACACAACAACGACACGCTGTTTCTTGGAATTGACATGGGGGTTTGTACCTTTCCCTTGCCGTACTTTCCATGTCGAAGCAATGCATTTGGCAGGTGAATAGCAATGTTTTTCACAGTTCCGGAAGGCAGTCTTTATGTGACTTGATAATGACCATCGACAATGCTAGTGATCGTTCTCATATAAATAAAGAACAATACATGAAATTCGAATGTTGGCGCATACCGCCATATTTATTTGAGATTTTTCATAGAGCCTCATTTTGTTAAAACATATTTTTAAATGTTTTACAATAAAAGGGTGAGTCCGTGTCAGATGTTTGAAAATATCTGTGCTCTATTGAAGCTTTTAATCGAGTTCAGAAGTATTTGAACGGCAAAAAATTGTTCATGATTTATTCAACTACTCTAATTGCCCTTGTCTTCGCTTTAGTAATATAATAACTACATTAATAATTAGATATGAGTAAACCGGCAGATTGCAAAAATGTATGGAGGCTTCCCACAGAGTTATGACATAAAGTTAGCCTGTCGGCGAACTTGAATCTCGTTTTTAAATAGCGGTTTTTTATCTTTATCTTGTTCAAAATATTAAAAATGTAAAGTAGTAAATATATATAAAAGCCCTTTGTAACTAGTCGCTCTATAAACAATCGAAGTAGAACTATCCGTTCTGGTCCTTCGATTATTCGCGTCCATTATATCAAATCATCATTCTATTTTAGTTTATTCTCTTCAACGATCATCCAGTTTTCTAATAATATACTGTATTATTATAATCACATATTACAGATATCAAAATTTCTTGAAAACTCTTAAGAAAATCGAAAAGTGAAAATTAGATATCTTATTTCTAGAGAAATATATAACATTGAGAAATAGAACGCTTATTTGATAGGAAAAGCTCAACTTCTCGTCTTTCATTTCGAAGGGCACATATTTTATTTCAGCGTCTTTTTGAATGCATAATATTGTATAGAAGTATGCTTACAGCATGTAAATGTTTTAATTTTTAATTTCCAAAAATTGTATACCATGGTCTGTTATATTTATTCTTATTTAAAAATAAAATAATATATTTATACAATTTGGGAAACACTTATCCGTATAGGAAAATATACTATTATAAGAGGACAATCCACAGTAAATTCTTAAAAAAGATTTTGATAATAATGGGAAAGTGATCCCAGAATGATACTTATGAGAGTTTAAAGTGTTCCCGCGGGGGTGTTTAAGACACCCCCTGAACTTATTTGTTTTTTATATATTCCATAGACAAAATAAACAATTTTAGTTGCCTATTTTTTATTTTCAGAATGAGTCGTTCTTAAATATATGTATATAAAAAACCAATTGATTTTAATCATCTTTTGAGACCTGTTCCATCTCGTCTACTTTTTTGAGAATGGTCGAATTTTTTATACATATTTTTTCAGAGATTCATATGATTGTTTAGTCGAAAAATAAATCATAAACCAAGATTAATTAGAAAGCGCAGCAGAAGCACGCTTGAAGCGCGGTTCCCCTTTGTAGCAGTACCTACGACACAAAGGTGGGCCGGTAGAATTTTTATTACGGCTCACCGGCGGGATAAAAGGTGCATTGTGGTAACGGTGCTTTGGCGGTGTTGCAGCATCTTTGCCGAGAGATGAGCAAACCGGCGTGGGCCAACACAGATAAGGACTTATGATCTTATAAAGACACCGGCCAATGATGGTAGTAGAACAACAAAAAACTGTCCGCTATTCCTTCCTTGTGATGAAGGCGGTTTGAACGGAAACAATCCAGGCTCTGGTTCTTCCGAGTTTGGTTCGCGTTGCAAAACTGGTTCTTCCGACTCCGTTACGTCGTGGAATGCGTCTCTCAAAATTTTTAATCCAGTCCATGAAATATTGTCAAAATCATCGCGGGTCATTAATTTTGTCGCTTCGTTTGATCCTGGCGGTGTAATTTGGACCGACGTTCGGTTTTTTTGGATGTAAGGTTGTGCTTAAGATTGATTTTCAATAACCCCCCTTTATGAACACGTCTAAAGATGATAGACTGATGCAAGTGAACTGTGAACTTGTGTTATGTTGCTCGTGTCGAATTTTGACACATATTTGATATTATTACGATCTTTACCTTATAGTTCGTTCGTCTGGTACCATTAATATATTTGTACGTTTTTTTTAAGAATCTACGCTGGAAACTTAAACCATAAAATCAATTGAGTGATTCAATAAAATAATTAAATGTGACTATAATAATGCTTGGGTGCGCTAATGTCGTCATACTTATGAGGAGTCCTGTCTCACTCTGTGGATGCAGCTCTAAAATCTGCAGTTTCAGTAGAGAACGCTGACTGCCCAAAGACGAATGCTTGGCGCCGAGTTTTCATAAATAAGGGGTTTTAAAATGGTCTTAAATGGAAATCCGATAAAGACCATATATTCTCAAACTCATCGTCCACTTAACAATGACAAAATCTTTCATCGCCCACCTTCGGAAAATTTTATTTCTATCGGAGCAATGTCCATATATTTTTTAAATTTCAACTAAATATATATGTAGTTTGTGAATTTGCAAGTAAAAATAAAACAACGTAAAATTAAAATTATTTAATAAAATAAAACATAAAAATCCTACTTTTACATAATATTTTCACCAATATTATTGACTAATAATATTGGTGAAAATAAGAAATAATATTTTTTGCTTTATAAATATTTTTTTTTGATATTTATACAGTGCTACTTATAAAATTAAAAAATCGTATTCGATATTTAAAAAAAAATATTCTAATGGTTTGGGCCTAGCTCATACATAAAAAAATGATTACAGTGACGACTTTCAATAGATCCTAAAACGCATTATATTTTATGCAAAATATATTTACTTTATTATGAATATAAAATGCTTAAAACATTATTTTTTGAACTCCATGGCCCACCAAATTCCCCAGATCCAGCATTGCCCACCGAAATTCGTCCATCGCTATTTTCCTCTTTGAAACTCTATAGTTTTGCCTCTCATCTAAAAATCGCACTCTGGTCCGATGACTCAAGATTCACTGTCCCATGTGCTTGGCGAGGAGAAGATGTTTCTTGGAACCATAATATTGTCATAAACGCATGAATTTTTAATTTGATTCAAATAAACGGCGTTATCTCATTTGTTAAAGCAAACGGTCGCCACGAGATTTTTATTTTATATACGTGTATGTGTAAAGCTGTAAAATATTTAAAAAACATAAATTGTGATAATAATCAAGGCACATTATTTGATTTAGTTTCGTATATAAATGGCGCACTTAGACAAAAATAAATAAGACATTTATAAGGACATGTATATGTTACAGTGAATTTATATTCTTACTAGTATATCTCAGCCAGTTAAAATATTTTAAACAACTGATTTAAAATTGCACTGCTTAAGGCTGTATTTGTTTACAAACGGATGATCACAGATTACATCGTTCGATAAAATACTACAAACAATATATTAAACTAAACACAAATCTAACTAAAACTAATAACCCGAATAAAAGTTCTAAACTATTGCTAGTTTTATAGCTTTCATTGCAAGTTAGGTTTGGTTAATTCGTTGAGGATAAGATTTGCGTTTGAACATAAAATGGAATTTTTGGATTGCGTTTCAAGCAGCATATAATTTTACTAGTAGACATATATCTATCGATGAAAATTTATTCAGATATGATTTCACTGAAGCGTCAGTGAAAATATAACTACACTGTAACATATATATTTAGTACTAAATATGTTTAAATGCTTTTCATTAAACTTTGTTTTTCTTTTCTTTGCAGGTAACTACCATCTACTTTCGCTCGTACATTTTGAAGATGCAGATGATTTAAAGCCATTGACCAGACGACTCCAGTGATGTTGTATAATTAACATTTATTTGTAAACCACCACACGCTATGAATGCATAGTAATCGCCAAATTCTATAGTCTTCTAAAAATACACACCCTGCGATTACCACCAATCATCAATCACATGGCGAAGAGTCAATGCGCGTATTACCATTGTGTTGCCAGGCTCTTACCGACATTGACTGATAGTTATTTTTTATGGTTTAACGACATCGACTCTTTAATAACAAATATGACGTGTTTTCATTCACAAGCTTTTCAGCCATTCGTTATCGCTAGCCAAAAAACCCATTGGTATTCTCGAGGCGCTCTTTCCGTTTAAGGATATTCCTTTATCAATTCGCTGTAGCGACAAAAGAGAGCCGCTGCTTGCTCTGACAATATTTATTCGCCATTATCAGGCCTTTGTAATGAATGCTACCAGCAAACACAAAAAACGTACACTTCTTGTAAACACGCGTGTAATTAAAGCATTATGCCGCCCACTCGGTTTAACTTGTAACGAAAACTATTAAATCGGATTGAGTCAATCGAATCAATTCTGGAGTCAAAGCTCGTTCTAGTATTGGTTTACAATTAGATATACAATTCTCGAAGCGGATTATAGTGATTAACTAATTGAACGTTTTTCTTTATTTATTATATTTTTTAAATTAGAACTGCTCGGGTTATAATTATGGTTATTTACGACACATTGTTGAATCTCACTTAATTAATTTGAGTTCTCACGTGATGTTTTCGCTGCGCTGTCGAGTGCGTTTCTCGGTATGTCGCACTCAAGAAACGTGGGATGTTTTCTATTCAAGTTAAACTGTTTTAATATGTTTAGCTATATACGTAACCGCGAAATTGGTTCAACCCGTTGCTCCTCTATTGCTAATTCAACATCCTGTCCGTTACAATACGTCGAAAGCTCTCCAAATGTCCGTTCGTCTGATTCGGAAAGCGTCGAAGTGATTGACGTATAGCTAATTTGAGAGGTGCGACCAAAAAGCTTTGAGAATTCGAAAATAATATTTATTAATAACTTTGTGATTGTACGAGTTATTTTGCGAGCGAATTTTGGCCGGGATTTATGCTCTTATTTTGGTGCGTTTTGCTTTGAATTATTTCCACGCTGCACATCAGTGCTTCTTAATTTTTTTAAATATGAAATAAAAACACGTTTTCAATATTTTATTGAAGTATATGTTCATTCGTGTTTATCCGCGATTTCGCCAGTTTTTTAACCGTTTCTTTAGTAAACGCAAAAATACAACAGGATAAACTTCCCTTCAAAATTCTTTGCACATTGTTGTCAGATCAATAGGATTTTGATATTATTTTCGACCCATAAACGGACTTATCTCACATCCCCAACTGCCATTTCAATTTTCGGTCAAAGGACGTCAATTGTTTGCTCAACAATGCGCAAACAATCACTCAGTCACTAAATACTAACATGCCTAGAGCAGACTTACTGTTCGCAACACTCTTTGTAACATATATTTAAATACATAATATCAAATTAATATAATGCTTCGAATGAAGTTTCGAATTTCACTATATATGTATGTATAATTTGCTTTTGAAAAAATGTTTGACTGCCATGTTCTTTGTTGAACTTTTTCACTTTAAATATGACCTGTCACTGCGCGCTATTTGCGGTCACCCTTGTTCCCTGAAACGCTTTGTGCTATCAAATTTTGTACGGAATAATTCATAGGTGTGTTATAAACGGTGCAACGAACTCCTTTCATAAACTAGCGCTACACTTTAAGACCGTTTGTTTTTTTAGCTCCAAAGCTCTAAACAATAAGCGCTCTAATTTAGACCTAGCGTACATTTCTCAAATGGATCGAGAGATCCAATCGATTACAGATGAAATCTAGAGATGCTCTTTACAAACAAAAAAAAACTAGTTATTGCGCATCGGCGAAGGTGACAGCTCCGACATCCGTGTGGAATGTACCGAAAGATCGAGACCGAGATTATTATTACCTGTCTTCTCGATACCTGTTCGTCCTTCATGGCTTATTAATTAACGGCCCGCTCTTTACACGGCATTAAAGCGATAAATCGATACCAGGGTCTGGTAATTAAGAGAGAAAATGATCGTTTATAGAGAACTACGATTCGATTGTGTCATAAATTTCGGAGGCCACACCCAGAGGGCACTGTATATGTAATTCAATTATTTTTTCCTCTACTCAATATTTGTTGTAATGATGAGTAGAATGCTGATCTAGATTCGCTCTTGGGTCGTATTATATTAGAGATACTATCTCAATTTTGGCATCTGTCCGTGATTGATTACCTCAGAGGTTGACTAACAAACATCTCTTGGTGGGAGGTGTTCAAAAACCGTTCCACCTGCTTCGTGTGTTGTTCAAAGACCACTCGATACGATTTATAGCCTCTCTAATATATTAAATTTAATTTGTATGCATTAAACAATTAACGATATCAATCAGTTTCGGTCGGCGAGCTAAGTCACGAGTTGTCCATGAGCTCAGTCGAGTCTTGATTATTCCGCTTGTCTCGCCTGTATTTATTGCTAGGTTCGATATTGACATCTCTCTCTAGTCCTTCGGTTCACGGTCCAATCGAATTTCTCAATTTCGTACATAGCATTGACCTCTCAAACTCTTGGCATATTGGTGATTCTTGCCCGCATTCCATTCTATACCTCAATAAATTGGCCTGCTTGGATATTACTAGAGAATACGGAAATGGGTATGATTGTTCTTTAGTCGTTGCTTCATAATGTTATCTCTCTCGACATTCAAATAACTAGTATCTTTTTAGTTTATATCAGAGTCCAAACATTTATAAATAAAATAATCAGAAACACTTCTCTCCTAACCCAATATATAGACTTATACAACTTTGACAAAAGTGACGATACAACGTCATCATTGAAGAAAGAAACGGATACATTTTTAATGAGCTACAGGGTATTTGCTTCAGTACTAAATATCAATATTTTATTAGGTATTTAGATAATAATCTCAAATAGCTCGGCAACAAAGGGTTATTTATACATTGAATACCGTGACTCATTTGCGATAATTAATCGACGTTAAATATTAAGTGGTAAGCAATATGTATTCAGTAAGAAGCATCACACATTATTAAGGCATATATACACCGACGCTTGACGCGGCTACAGTACCGCAATTCAACTCGGTCTGCCAGTGCGTTTATAGCAATTTTCATGGTTAACTTTTTCCTTATTGAATCCACTGCGGTCCAATTTATTTAATCACAAAAATAAAGCTTCTTACCTATTATGTATATATCATTTATCTTGAGTATACTCAGGTATGTCTCAATATCTGGAACGGGTACAGACCAGTTCCAGATATTGAGACAACTACATGAAAAAAAACTATCCAGAAATGCAATGACAAAAGAAAAAATGTTTCACTCTATCTTTGTAAATAGTATTTAGTTAATTGTACATATAATACACACAGCACCAGTGGCTCTCAACATATTTTTATTCGCACAGATTTTTTGTCCTTTTTTGTTCATTTATATGTTACAACTTCACCTTTTCGCATAATATTTGGATGTATTTGGACTTCACTAGTAAAAATAAAACTTCACTGAAAAATACACATTCACTCTAAAATTTATAAATCGCATGTGAATATGTAAATGTAAATGTATATATTACTACGTATGGAAAAGTTGATATCATATAATTCTACTAGCACTTAGCAGATAAATTATATTTTCACTGGTAAAAATATGTGAACCGGTGAAATTTCACTGAAATGGCATATTTAAAAAAATATTTTCGGAATAGATTTTAATAAATCAAAAAATATATTGTGAATGACATAGATGCCTTTGGACTTTTAAAGGTTAAGCTAATATTATTTTAGAAAGGTTTCGATTTAATACAAAGCACTTTCTGCTGCCCAGTTATGCGTTACTACGTACCTATAAAAAGCGCACCGAGCAGTTAAAATAACTCCGTTTTGTCGCCCGCTTGGTTTACGACCCCTGGTCGGGTGGGTGCATGTCTTTTTGCGCTCAAATGCATTTTCTCAACGGTGTGCACAATAGATCCATTACCGTCGGGCCGCGTTAATTATAACCCCTGTCTCACCTGAGCCAAAGCATTGTTAATTGAAGACATGAAAGTATTTCGGAGCGAATTTAAAGCGATAATTCTTCTATTCATCTCGTATGTATGGTGATGCGTGTGAGAGAGCTTTTACTGATGATGTAATAAAAGCTTGCGCTCGTAGAGCTTTATTAATTAATTGGTTGAATAAATTGGCGTAAATGATTGATGCGATGCGATACATTACTTGAGACGAATTTGAGAAATTATTATACAATTTTATTGAAATTTTAATAAATCTACGATTTAACTGTATAATATATTTGCCATAAAATTAGAATTACACACTTCTCTTAAACGCAAATAGCGCACAGCGAAAATTCCGATCATAGATACATAAGAATTCATCAATATATTTATTTTTTTACTGAAATGCTCTACGGATTCTGCAAATATAGCAAAAGTGCACGAATTTTGAATATTGCGCTGAAGTTTAGTCTAAGAACAATATATTCTATACGCTAGTATTTATGTCCCTATATTAACTTTTTTATTTATAAATTTATCAAAAAAATAACGGCTTTTTAAAAAGCGACTATATACAATGAAATCTCAGTATAGCGAAGCTCATGGGACTGAAGAAAAAATGTCGTTATATCGAATGTAAGGAAGATGATATATTTTTTTATTTTTAATTACCATATTACTACAACATCAAAATAACCTCTTACAAGATTGACATATTGTTTTTTGTCCATTTTTAAGGATACTGTAATGAACACAATAAAATTTGCTAAAAAATTATTTATAAAAAAAGTTTGAGGGTCTGCAAAAAGCTGTACTGAAAACATTTTGTCTTCGTTACAATGAAAACATTTTGTATGGAATTTTTTCGGTGACAAATTGAAGATTCGTTATACTGGAAATTTCGTTATTTCGATATTCGTTACAAAGAGATTTCAATGTATTAGCTATGTCAAAATGTGCAATGAAAAAATACTATATATATTCTACTTTCTTCACAGATTAGGTAATTTATAAATTCCTGTAATTTTTTCCATTAAATAAAGTTTCTAAGTTGCTTCAATTGATGTTAAATTATTCCGAACCAAATGATAATTAAATATAATTAATTGTTACATATAAAATCTATTATCTAAAACATGTTTATAAAATTGATAAAACCGGTACCGAATTTTACAAATATATCCGCATTTTTAACCCGGTTTTTAAAAACATACGAACCATAGTATTTAGTTTATTTAATATTCTGGATTATAAATATGATATTTTAAAGTTAAAATGCAATTTCTTGCTATACACATTGCTTCAAAAAATGACTATACAATCTATGTTATGTATAATATATTGTTTCGACTACAGTTTTTTTACACAGATTCGATAATCTGCTTTTTATATAAATTAAATGTTATATCCTATCTTTTGTGGTATGTATTATATTATTTTAATTTGCTAAAAATATCAGACTTGACATCAACGCTTAAAATTAAATAAGATTATTAAATCTGCAACATTTTTTTTGTTATATGCATTTTTTGATATTAAATTTGGTTACGTTTGCTTTATTGAAAAAGTTGTGTAAAATTGTTGTAGTGTAGCAATATAATAGATACTATTATAGTACTACGAGATATTTTTATGAATACGATTTTGTTTTAAGATATTTATAGCTTTTTTGCTAATTTAGTATATTGTATAGTTGGTTGTGCTCAACATCACATCGCTTGATTTGCTCTTTGATCTGAACAAATGGCGACGCCTTGCATCAGCCATAATACAGCTAAAATTAAAATGTAATTATATAAATAAATCTCATTTATGTGATAAAAATACATATTACTTAACGAATTATAATATGGAATTACTGATTTTATTTAACCTTTAACATTACAAAATATTTTATCACTAATATTATATTTGCTTAATGTTCTTCAGCACTCAGTTTACTTACATATTTAGACACGCTTCAAAATGATTCGTAATCAGTACACATTCGGCGAATTAGTCACTTATCATGTATGTGTGAAGTATGTCAATAATTTTAATCAAATATTGTTGAGCAAGAAAGGTGTATAAAGGTGGTTTTAATTCAATGTGTATGAACTACTTACTCTATATATTTACGAATATTGATATGTTATTCATTGGCCCTTTTTATGTGCATACTTATTCACTTTATAAACTGTTGGTTAAAGCAAATATTACACAACTGTCGAATCAGCTATTCAGTTATTTGTACCCAAACACGACAACAAACGTTTTACTATTTAATGACAGTGGATAAGCTCCTTTGTACGTGAATGAACTTTCCATTGGTTCTGTTTAATGTGAATTTTTCAATAGTAGCTTGTATGTGGGAGGTTCTCGACTAAAATTTCCGTATAAAATATGCATTTAAGGGTGAGCTAACACGGAATGGGTGGTTGAGAAACACAGCTAGCGTGCCATTGTGCCATCAGAACACTTTTGGCAGCTAAACACTATTGATTGACCAAGTTTTTGCTCAGCGTATTTACGTAATATGTACCCATTTGGTATTATTCTAGATTTGAAAAGTCGTAAGCGATATTTCACATAGCCGGAGAGAATAGGCGAAGATCAAATTACAAAGGGTATGCAAATTCGATATCCTTTCGTGTCCCCTAGACACTGGTATATTATTAAATACGTTTAGGGGTTTAAAATATTTCAACAAAAAATATGGTTTTGTTTATTCTAGTAGTACTTATTTTATCAAAACTTGCACGTTTTATTTTATGAGTTTTTCGTATTTCTCCCTCAATATTACAAGTACATGTAACTGTTTTTCATTGTACGTCCTGGATTCTAGTATCGTCGGTCATAATTCGCTCTTCACCTTCGCATGTAAATAAACCATAAGCGTTTCCTGCAACATGTCATCGCCCAACGCCATACAACGGAAGCAAATCGGTAGTTGTTAGTATCAAAAGTGTCAGTTGGTACATTAACGTATCCATTTTAACGTCTGGTACTTGAAAAGCCATTAATTTCTTTTAAAAAAATAAACTCATCGGAAATTCCAGTATTTCAATGACTTAAATTGTATTTGTTTAATGTATTATACTATTAAAAATTCTCACGTATCCTTATCTCACTCCATTTCCTCATGGACTAATAAAACAGGTGAAGAATTCTACTCATTCATATGTGATAACATCTGCTCCTTTATTTACACCACGTACGTACCTCGAATATCGCGATATTGGTGTAGTATTAAAATATACACAATATTAGGGTTAATATCCTCGTATATGTATCCGGATGGGGTTTAACCTTTTGTACGTACATGTGTACGCAGATCGCTGTTTAATTATGAAAGGTCGTTGAATTGTTAACTCGCTTCACGTGCGAATTAATATTGAATCACCTAATTGTGTCGTTAATGTAGTTTTGTTGCTTTAAAATTGCCTTTATAATCCGCGACCCGGATTATAAAGTGCTTAAAAATTGACCCTTTGCGTCCATAAAATTAAAATAATAAAGGTCTTGACATATGCATACAAACGTTTGGATTAGTGTTTCCTATGTTAAATAAATTTATATTTATTAAACTATTAGTTATGTTACATAGTAAAAAAATGAACACTTATTTTGTATCTTTATGACTTATGTTCCGTCACTGAAATTGGTTCTAAAATGTGATATCAGGCGTAATGGATTTGGATTTTTACTCGGACGTCCATCTTTTGACAGATCTTCTGGTTTAGCCAATCACAACTGCAGGCAAATTCGCAAACATATCATGATATATATTGTACAGTCCGAATTGGCGAGCGTTACTCGGGCTAGCGGAATTGAAACGCATTCGGCGCGCGAGACATTTTCTATAGTATATACCTCAAAAAATCTAAATTCACTAAGTAATGCTTATATGGCATAATAAAATTTTTTGACACAACAATAAAAAACCGCTATTATATAGCATATAATTTTATATGACGATTCGAAATCAACAAATAAACAGATTTTATTGTGATGTTTTTAACCTCCACGGAAACAAAGTCTGCGTATTTGTGATGAGAATTTTAGAATCTTTTTAAATGGCAACCGTCTAAACCAGCGGTTTCCAACCTTTTTGTTACTACGCCTCCCCAAAAAAAAAAAAAATTTTCCGCGCCTCCCTTACCTTTTATTTTTTTAATAGATTAAATAATATAGACACGTTTTAAATAATAAAAACTTTATTACAAAAATAAACTGAAAACCACAATTAACAGAATAATAACAAGGTTTAGTTATAACATACACATACGTGTATATTTATTTTTATATATAAGTTTTTTTAAGCAATTAAACCAACTACATCTATCGCATAAAAATTTAATGCGACGGTTGTTGTTGTTTATTAGCACAAAGCTTATCAAATCTTGGGGGCAATGTGGAGAGTGCCACTCGTATCTCTTTTTCGACTACTAACCTGTTGCGATATTTAGTTTTCATTGCAGCCAGTGCCGAAAAGCCCGTTTCGCATAAATACGACGTTACAAACGGTAGAAGCACTTGCGTTGCTTTGCAATACAAAGATTCATACTCTCCTTTAAGATTCATCCAAAATTGAATTAAGGTTTCATTTTGAAACTTTTGTTTTAGTAGGCTATCGCATGATAATTCTATAAGTTTTTCCTTTTCAATGGTTGTCAGCCCAAATTTGTCGTTTTCATCGTCAATAAATGGATTCTGTACCCACAAAAACTTTGAGAAATCAAGGTGTTTAAAATAATTTGAAAAATGCAGCACTAGACCATCCAAGTGTTCAATAAAAAGATTCTTGCTTGTTTCAATATTGGCTGTGGCCCAGAAATCTTTTGACAGTGAAAACATGTCCAACTCATTCTTTTGTAAATTTGACTTCCATAACTTTAACTTTTTAATGAAAGCTTTTACTTTGTCTTTTTGAACAAGTTGATGCATTTGTGATCCCTGTATTGATTTATTCAAACTGCTCAATTTTCCAAAAATTTCAACTAAATAGGCAAGTTTAACAAGGAAATTATCGTTCGTCCACAAATGTGCCTCTTCGTGGTGATTTTCTTCGAGAAAGGCTGTTATTTCTTCTTTGAGTTCAAATACCCTTTGAATCGCTTTTGCACGAGATAGCCAGCGAACTTCACAATAATACAGAAGTGAGGTATAATTAGCTTCCATATCTACACACAACTTTGCAAACAGCCTAGATCTCAAAGGACTGTTCTTAATGTAGTTTATAATTTTTATAATTTTTGTAAAAATGTTGTTAAGTTCCTCGCTCATATTTTTTGACACTAGAGCTGCTCTGTGAAGCATACAGTGCGTCCAGATAGCATGTGGTGCTTTCTTTTTAACTAATGCTTGAAGACCTGCTTTGTGTCCGGACATTGAGTGAGCTCCGTCAGTACACAGTCCAATACAATTACTCCACGTTATGTCGTTTTCTTTAAAAAAACTGTCCATTATATTAAAAATTTCAATGGATGTGGTCTTTCCAGGAATGGGTATGCAAAATAATATATCTTCTAATATATTATTTTCTACAACATATCGAACATATGCAATTAAATGGGCATCTTTAGCTATATCAGTTGCCTCATCTACTTGTATGGCGAATTTCGAAGTACGCAGCCGAGAAACTAATTGATCGCAAATATCTTCAGATATATCATTGATTGCAACTGTTTTGCATATGATTCGCCGAACATTATTCGAACCATATCAATAGCTGCTGGTAAAATTAGAGTTTCTCCTATTGTATGTGATTTCTTACATTTTGCGATTCGGTAAGAGACATGGTACGAAGCCAATAATGCATTTGGTGATACAGAAAGAATATTTTTGAACGTTTGCTTTTGATTATTAAGCTCATCCAATTTTCTTTCAAAATATTCTATGGACTTATCAACGTATTCAGAATGTAGAGTTTCATGGTGCCGTTTTAATTTGACTGGTCTCATACTATCTGAAGCCAAAACTTTCGAACACAACAAACACATTGGTTTTTCCAAGCCATCTATAATGACACTAGTGAATCCTAATGATAAATAGGATGAACTGTATTGTCTTTTCTTGGGAGCTTTACTTCCTTGTACATTTTTTATTTTATTCCCACTAGTATCAGCATCAGTATCTTCATTATTGTTGACTTTTCTCTTGTAACCACTCAAAAATTTATCCATTCGTCTAAAAAATATTTTATTGATATAAATTAAAATCAATGATAGTTTAAATAAAAAAAAATGAAGTTTAAAATATACTAACGATTATTTTCAAGAAGAAATCACGTCAGAAACAATTAAAAAAAACAATATCACGCCCTGCCGACACGCTTCAGTTGACACGAGTGACATTTAAATGTGAGGTTATTGTTTTATGCAACTAGCGGTCGTTTTGTGTATTACCGAAACAGAGCGTTTGCAAACGCGCCATTTTTAAATTTCTCCGCTCCAGATAATTTTTTTAATAGGAATTAAATATATGTAAATGTAAAAAAATGAACATTCATGCACTGAATTTTCACTGTTACGTTAATATATCAAGTTTTATTAATTTGTAGATATTATGGTATAAAAAATAATTCATTAAAAAATGTTGGCGCCTCCCCTGGCAATAGTCCGCGCCTCCCCTGGGAGGCGCGCCTCCCAGGTTGGAAACCGCTGGTCTAAACGACAGACTAAAAAATATTTCATTTCTTATCAAAATCGTATTTACAACGGATGTCCCTATTGATGTTATCTAAGAACTAACACATAATTGTAAAAAAAAACTGTATATTTGATATTTAGAAAATGTGTACACCGGTGCTTTTATGGCATTGAATTGGTTTATACCATAAATTTAACGTATGTACTTTATCAATCTCAAAAAAATACACCGTATTGAAAAAAAACTTATCTTCGTGGCAAAAATATTGTACAGTGTAAATTAGTATTAGTCAGTTCGAGAATTATCTATCTCATCATTATTCATAATTGAGAAAAATATGACAAGTTTGATGACATTACTATACGTTCGATATACTTATTATTACTCCGATTGATTGATAAATATAAAAAATATAGTAATGATTTTAATTTCTATAAATTTGTTCAAAATATAAACAGGAGTAATGATAAGTCTATCGAACGTATATATGTATCGTGTGCTTTAGAGCTAATAGTAGGGGCGCGTAAATCCAAACTTGCCATCTCTTTCTCAATTATGAATAATGATGAAATGGATAGCTCTCGAACTGACCGTGTTAACGCAAATAGTGTATAGCCATCTTTCAAACCATTTATTCAATATTTATTATCTACAATTTCACTAATGTTTAAAAAAAAAGATTTTTGATCAGCGTGTAATTTCACATATAAATTGAGTTAGCATATCTTTGTGACAAAAATGTTGTACATTTTGCTCATGTGATCATAATAAAGGGTTCATAATAGAGCACAATTTTTTTCAACAAGCATAGAGTGAGTTTGTTTCGCCAACATTTTCAATCTCATGGACTTTTAGTTGAACTTTAGTAAATTCATATCTATTTCTGCTTATTTCTAAAAATCTTAATTAAATCCTAGTTCATCTTGGCAGCACAGTACGAAATTTTTAGTTTCAATAATAATTGATTCCATAAGCTGCCAAATTACATAATAAATTCTGATCAAGATTAAGCCGCGCAGCGTGACATTTTTCTAATACATAGTGTATTTATTAAAAATAAAATTTTATTATAAGAAAATATTAATTAGTCATAATGTTCGTCACACAATACGTTTTTTTTTAGATATTTAGCTGATAGACTGCTATTTTAATTAATAATGTTGTGACTCAATTTGACCGCGCAGTGCAAATATTTTGATTAAAAATATTGATATTTGGATCAAAAACGACTCAATTGAAAAGCACTGGTTTATATGCTTCTTCGCTCATATATTAATCAATCGTCGAACTTCTTATTCTAATGTATAGAGAGGCCTTAATAAAAACGACACTCATATGAGCAGATACATTTTGTTTTGAAATTCTCTACTAAATTCACGCACATCTTTTATCATAACATTCAGTCATAGTTTATACACATGGCAAATTGGGAGTCGTGGTGGTCAATGCGGTGGGATCACGGTCGATGACATCAACGTTATGTCCTCAAAAATATTATTTTACATACTTTTAGATAAGCTTTGATTACCGGATAACGTCAATAAAATTATTGTTTATAAAATATGTAATATATTTATTTATATACAATAGCTACTAAATTATTATTATATCGAATTTTGGTGAAACACATACAGAATTCTTCTGATACGCATTTGTAGTAGTAGTAGCAGAATGGTGGTAGTATTTTTGTAGTAGTATACAAAAGATACATCTTGACAATGGCGTTTATGTGTATAGAAAATAAATATATATGTATGTTATGGCTGTCCGCGGCTCTGTAGACCACACCTGAGAAGGCTTTTCAAATAGACCTACATATATAAGCCGAATAGTCAAGTTATTACCTGTGCCGTGTCTATAGGTTGATCTTAATTCCATTGAATATATTTTAGATTATACCTTATTATTTTACTTAAAATCGAGCTGCTCTTTGAGAAGGCATGCTTCTTGACTCGCATGCCTATAAATTCACAAGTGTTCAGAGAAACTCGAGCGATGAAATATAGCTCGTTACAAAGTAAGCCCACTTCAGTGCAACCTCAGGGTGTGAATCAATGCTTGCGGTTATATAACCAGAAAGTTTAATCGCGCTTTCGTTGCAAGGTAAAAATAATAAATTTATCATAAATATTATGGAGTGCTTACATTTTTTTTGTCGGCGTTAAGTACCGCAAATTCCAAGATTATGCTTTCAGTAGGGACTCGTCTTCTAAGTAGCGATTAGGCACATTTTTTTTTGTATATTTTCTTACCTATATCGAATCGGGGTCCTATTGAACTTTTGCGCACCTTTGTGTTGAATTTAGACATCACGGTACCTAAGCTGTCGCCGCTGCACAATGGAACTTCTCGGAATGTTTAGCATTCAAAAAAATGCCTAAGTGCGCGTGGATGCGAATTAGCCGTATTTAATCGATTGCACCGACACATATGAATGGGGATTTACAATGTGGACCCTAAAAGTACCTTCTTATTCCAAGGTCCAAGTCTTTGGGGAGTGCGCATTCCAAGGACCGGTAGAAAACTGGTTTTCTCCACAGGTTGTAAAGCGCGACATGTGACTCCCAATGCACCTGAATAAGTATGACCCCTGGCTCGCGAAAGCTTTTTTATATTTTTTTAAAGACCTTTAAAAGGCATTCCGAAGGTTTGAGGACCTGCCGGCAGCGCAGTTTATTTTGCACCTTGCATAAATTTATCGCATCTGTGACCAGAGTTTTACTGACGCCATAAAGAGTGATACATTTATCGTTTACCACTATGTTGTTCCATTCCCTCATATGTTTATGTTTCAGAGTTAAATTATTATTTACACCGAGCTGCCATTATTCTTTATCGTTTTCATATAGTAGCTATAAAAGTTTCACACCTAAACTGATTAATCAATCTTCTTGAATATATATATATATCTTATTATATGTGTATCACAACTTAAAATATATTTTTTCTTACCTAACAATAAAAATTCTATCCAAGTTCATTTTCAACCGTATTTATTTACATTCGTTGTATAAATTTTACAGTAAATGTGTATTTTTTGGTAAAGTTATATTTTTACTAGTAAAGTCCAAATACATGTTAACCAGTAGATACATATTTCTACTAGCTGCGCTAATATGCTGCTCTAAAATGTCTATGAATCTCAATTTGACAGTTGCGAAACGTCCATTTGCTGTTCAAGTCCAAAATAAAAACGAAGGCAACTCATCTCATATTGCTCCATAGTTTGTCTATATTTCGATATTAAACTATGTTTTAAAAATATGATAGCTATCCTGATCAAAGTATATTCAAACCGAGTTTTGATCAATAGGAGAGGGCAAAAACAATTATCACTTCTCAGAAGTCAAAAATTCACGTCAAAAGCAATAAAATCGTGTCGGCGCCGTCGCAGTGGGAACGCTCGGTAACGAGCGTTCCCACTGCGACGGCGACGGCACGATTTTATTGCTTTTGACGTGGATTTTTGACTTCTGAGAAGGGATAATTGTTTTTTGCGCTCTCCTATGGGCAAAAATTTGGTTTAGATGTGCTGTATTTCATTATTACTCGTAATATTGCTATAAAAAGTCTTAATATAAACGCTTGATAATCGAGCGTTTTCACCGCGATGGCACAATTTTTATTGCTTTTGATGTGGACTGAAAATTCACTATATGGCAACACTGAGCAGCAAAGAAAATACGACTAATTATCAGATAAATATTATGACTAGATATTTTTAATAATTTTTAGTGCTTAATTAAATATTTCGCAACGGTAGCTATTTTTTATATTTATTTGTAGCATAGATAAGGTTAACTTGTATCTATTATTATTTATTCAAGAAATTATATTATGATTGATTAAAATTACATTTTTGTCATGAGGTCCGGAATCATTGTTTTTCCAAGGCCCGGGTTCGCTCTCGACGGCCCTGAGCACAGTACCCATTCCATTTTTGGTTTACGGCTAATTTCTGGTGCTTTACCATTAATTTTGAACTCTTAAAAAAATATGTTCTTATCTACTTATTCTTCGTCTTTAATCCAAGAGCTCAATTTTAAGCAAATTTAATAATATAATCGAATTCGACGTAACCAAAATATTTTATGACACTCTTTTTCAGTCAACAAATAATGTTAATAATAAGAGGCGCTATAAAATATTATCTTGGGAACATGGTAGATGTATATTCTACAAACATGTAATCAAATGTCTATAGATCAGCTCATCATACAATTTAATTTATATTTTACCGTCCTTTCAAATTTAGCATGATTTATGTGATTGGATTCCGTTAAAAGGCGCCGATTATATCGAATAAACGGCCGATTGTTTTACTGTGGAATGCCGAAATTTGCAATTTAAATAATAGGTCGCCGATCCTCGTGAAAGAATTTCAGAGAAGCAAGGATACCCAATAATACCCCACCCTTGTCTCGCAGAGAATTTACCGACCAGTCAAAACACACCCATCACTCGTTCCATGGGAATCCCATTTAGCACACGTCATCCCCCATATAATTAAAGCTTATAAATATCTCCCCCTTGCGCCGAACAGTCAATATTTGGGTAAAAAGGATCAAGCCCTATCTTTTAATGACACGCAAACTGGCAATTATCTCACCAGAAGATTTTCCTCTCAAGAGCGGGTGTACAGGTGTGATTTTATTTTGTCGTTGCATTAAAGGCATGCTTGCATAAAAACCTGATATTCCAGTATTTTTAAATTAAAAAATATTTTATTACATCATAATGGATATTAAAAGTTTATAAGGCATGTCTCGGTGGCTTGCGACCATTCAAGTTTCGAACAAAGACGTCCACTTACAATAGGTCTACGTTGTGAATGAAGCTTTATGCTTGAACAGCGCTTCTCAAACGCGTTTTATCGCACGGCTGGTATGTTTAATTGAAAATTTTCGGGGCGTAACTCCTCCTTTTTCAGATTATTCAATTCGACGAGCGAATTCCTGTAAATGTTGATATTGTCAAGTAATGATTAACTACGAATGAGAACCGAAAGCTTCAGGCATTCATTATATTATAATATAATACAACTGCGGTTTTGAATTCGTTTCACAGGAGATGTATGGGTTTTATAATTTATTAAAATTCTTTTGTGTTTCGGGATGGGTATGGTAGATTGACCTGAGGTTAATCGTTGTTTCACTCTTGTGTTCGGATATGAATACCATTTTTCATTACAGGTAACCACATATTGAAGATAAATAAATGGAGCTTTGCTTTTTAAAAAAAACGCTTCATGGATAATAGTTTAATTCATTACAACCGATCATCATTACGAACGAAGGAAAAGCTATTTATAATTGTTTGATGGAACTAGGTTAGCTTTTCTATGCAATGATCCATATTATAATAACTACAATATATGGTATAAATTATATTAAATTTATTTATAATAACCCTAAATATCGATATTTATCATGTACTATGTATTATACATATCTATGTGTATTTTTCGTTATGCACAGTGCACAGCCAAGTGCTGACAATAACTTCATCGTGCTTTTCTACTGTTGATTAATTGAAAATAAGTTTTGCTACAATCGCAGAAATAACAATTCATCGTCTTTGATTTAGATATTGGTTTCAGTTATATTGTTTTTGTATAAGTAGTCAAATAAGCTGTCATATGTAAACCGTCATTTTTGTTTTCTATTACAGTTTATAAAATTGCTTATAAAAGTGAGAGCCAAGAAACTTCTTAATGAACTAGAAAGCGATTGTGTGATACATTTTTTTCAATATGAGGTTGTTCAAAAAAATCTGTCATTCAATGAATTATTATTTTGTTGACTGGTTCAACCCTTGCAACTTGAGAATGATTTTATAATTAACAGTCTACTCGGAAAAAATAAAAATGGTCATTTTTTTATTAAGATTTTGTGGTTTTATCGTGTACCACTGGTTGACAATCAGTGGCAATAATCTAATACATTTGGGTGATAACTTATTTAAAAATATTTATGGTTCAATAAAATATGTAATAACATAATGTGTAGGCGTTCTATCTGATATTTCACAATTAAATGTTGGCAATGAATGACAGCTAACTGTGAAACTGACATTACTCGATTACATACATATCGATTATCATTTAGAATCAGCTTTTAAATTTTCAATAAATAATATTTTTTTTTATTATAAATCCCACATAAAAGTAAAGCTTTATTTCCTGGCATAATTAACACGTCAAACTGAGATGTATTTAAATACTCACATAATCAATTACGCTTTGCACTGTATTATTGCTCAAAGAAAAAATATGTTATAAATTGTGCTACCTTACTTTTAGTCGGTAAAATTAGTTCTTTACCAATAGTTTAGAAATCAGTAATGGAGTGTTATAAGAACGTAAACCATAGTCATTTTGTTTGAATAATGAAAAAAATAGTTTTGTTAACGACTACTGTTTTAATGTTTGAAAATAAGATAAATATTATTACTGAGAGGCAAATAGTAATGGATTCCAATAACAGTGTAACTGTAAACTTTTAAAGAATTGTAATGCAATCGTTTATAATCCATTGAAACGAGCACGAACATGTTTTTATAAAAACAATTTTTTAATCTTCCGTTGGCGTAAATAAATTAGACAAACAATACTAGACTTTTCAGTCTGGAAATCTGTATACCGGTTTTTAATATTAGCATATTTTCATAAATAAAAGTAATATCACATCTACATAAACGCACGCCAGAGATAATCAGACTATTTCGTCTATGTGCTTTTCGAGACGAAACGCTGAATCTAAAATTCTCGTTTCTCGAGAAATTTGCTAATCTCTCGAGATTTTACATTGAGCCTTTTTTGTTGAAAATAATTTTGTACACATATTTTGAAATTTTTAGAACAGCTGCATTAAAAAGGGTGGGTACGTGCCAGATGTTTGAAAACATGCGTTCTTTTTGAAGCTTTTAATAGAGGTCGAAAGTATTTTGAATGGTAAAAAATTGTTTATGATTTTCTCAATTACTCTAATTGGATTTATCTTAGCTTTAATAATCTAAAAACTACATTAATAAATAGATAAAAAAAATCGCTGCGCGTGGGAATAGGCAGATTGCAAAAATGTATACCGGCTTCCCATAAAATTAGCATCATATCCGTTGAAAAATCAACGGATATGAAGCTAGTATTTTAATAAAAAAACTTAAATTTACGTTCTTTTTTCGTAAATGAATGTAGATAATTTATTATTATAAGTACATATTTCCTTTAAACTTTTTATTATAGAGTATCCTAATGGATGACTTATTCTAAGAGATATAAATATTTCTCTCAATAATAATTCATCCTAAACCTATCTAAATATACTTAATTTTTTAATCATAGTTTAATATAAAAAATATTTTCGGATTATTTCTTCAAAATTCAAAAATCATAGTTTGTAAAACTGTTATCATAAGCTTATGCATATTAGAGAGCCACATTCCAAACCCTTTTGCGATAAAGATGTTTTTTATTAAAACCCGTGATCATGATAATCATTTTACTTTTTCCAAATTTTTATTTTGTTATTTATTAATAACATACAGTGTCTAATATTTTTTTTTCCAGTTCCTGGCCAAAGCCATTTACCTGGGTATCTATTAATTGGTTCTCACTTTTATTTATTTATTTTTGGGGCAAAAAAAAAAAAAAAAGTAAAAAAAAAAAAAAACTTTGTTTCTTATTACGTTAGCTAGCACTTTTTTTTTACAAATATTCATGTTACTTTATTAAGGTTTTTAACTAATGGGTTAGAATGATTATTATTTCTGTCATGATAATTTACTTTAAGTTTATCGAAATAATCGCGTAAAGTGTCTATTTTTAAATCTTTATGTATAATTGAGTTTCGGACAAACCATTGGGCATTTGTCGCCATTCTTAGCGCAATATTTTGTTGCGTTTGTAGTGATTTCGAATAATTACGACTAAGTATACCTCCCCAGACGGGGGAGGCATATGAAATAACTGGTCGGATGATCGATTTGTACAGGAGCAGTTTGTTTTTTACATTTAGTTTGCTCTTTCTGTTTAATAATGGATATAGACGAGCACGAGTTGTTTTGACTCTTGAAGTTATGTTATTTATATGGGATTTCCATGTTAATTTGGAGTCCAGAGTTAATCCTAAGTATTTGGCTGAATTTTGCCATTCGAGGCTTTTATCGTACATTTTTAATTTAGAGAGATTATTATTAGCATAAGCGTGTTTTCTCCTGCGATTAAACATTACAGCGACGCTTTTGTTGGGATTAGCCACTTATCGAACCACTTTTGAATAGTGTTGAGTTTGTTTTGAAGATGAATTATTGCACGATGGGGTTTTTTATAAGAGCATAAAATGGCGGTATCATCCGCGAATAGGGCAGTAATTACTTTTTTATATGGCTTGGAGGGAAAGTCGCTAGTAAAAATTGTAAATAATAATGGACCCAGAATTGATCCCTGCGGGACGCCTGCCAGAATAGGTCTCGGACTCGATAGATGGTTTTCCAATTTAATTTTAAAGGTTCTATTTTTAAGAAAAGATTCAATTATTTTGACCAGTTCAGATGGAAATTTGTATTTTATAAGTTTAAATAGTATACCATCATGGTATACTTTGTCAAACGCTTTGGCTATATCCAAAAATACTGCTCCTGTTGTCATTTTTTTATTAAAGCCCGACTGGATGTGGTTCACAACTCTTATTAATAACAAGAATGTTGGCTTCTCAACGATATTCTATAGAAAAGTATGGAATGTTATATCTATTGTCATAGTCGTAGCAAATGTGTTACACTTTTCCCAAGTGTTTGGATTTGTTTGCTCACTCAAAAGAAGAGGGTCCGTTCGTTCATTTATCTCGAGGTCCAATAAGGAGATTCCCTCTGACATCTAGCTAAACATTTCACAATCGTCCGCCGAAGGAAGGGCCGCCACCGCTAGTTGTCGTTCCGATGTGTGACACTTATGAACAATGCCTGCATTGTATGGAAAATGGAACATCCATTTCGGTGTCGTCTTGTCTAAACTCCGCCGAGACAATGGCGTGGTACTATTCGGCCGAAACGTCCAAGCAGAGCCCTTTGTGTCACTCTCCGTCGCTTTACTTTCTCGCTCTCTGTTTCCAATCACCATCATCACCACACACGCCCACTACATATTGTAATCCGTAAAGATGATGATTGTGTTCCCACAACTTTGTCCTGTCTTCACGGACCATTTCCCCCAGTGGTCGTGCGGCTGGTCCGCGATGAGGCGACAATCGATTATGTAACAATGGGGAGTCGTGATGGCATTTTGGTTCCTGGGTAAACACGCTGTGGTGTTTTCTATTATTTCCCCTCGAGTTCGGTTTTCCGCACGACCTTTCAGAATTTGCCGGTCATTGTTCCAAAAAGAGAACAACGATCCGTGCGCCTAGCTGGCTTCCCAGATAAGAAATCAATTTTGTTTGATGCATCGTCGTGAACCAATACGTCAGAATGGAGAAAAGCAATTTGTTTAATGGAGAATTTCAGCTTACGTTTTTCTAATATAGATTGAGCTCATTGATGATAAGATTCTGGCATGCTATCCTCATCATATTTACGAAACCACATTTTAATGAACCATTCGTGTAAGTATTTAATCCACCCTAAACATATATGTACATACATTATATAGATGTAAGTCTAGACAGATGTTGTACGGTGTGAAGGAACTCAAGTATCATTCACCTTTCTTTAAACGCCCCAAAAAAAGTATGATCAAAAAGCGTGAAAAGCTCTTGAATGAATTAAACGTTTTCAGTGAGCTTTTAAGCTTATGTTTATCAATTGAACACATCTCTATATTATTATTTATTTAAGCACAATATATACTTAATATGGTAATGTGGATTTTTCTCTTCTATATATTTTATTTAATTAAATATTTGTACAATAAATTAAGGACTCTCCTTACTTGATGAACTCCAATTTATCTCAGAACACGTGTGATTGTGGTTAAGCTGTTAGGTTCAACACATATTTATAAAATAAATAACGATAATTCAGTTCACTTAGACTAATCCCTAATTTTTACATAGCAATGCAATGCTTTAATTCTATATAATTCATATCGATATTTCAGTAAGTCTGATTTCAACATAGGTAAGAGGTCAGATTTTTTCACAATACCCACCTTATAGCGTGGGTAATCAGCGTTGAAGGAGTCATCAAGAATTAGTATTCGAATCGGTGGTGTCGTCACTTAATTACCATGCATGGGTCGGCAACATTTTTTTTATTAATTTGCTTTATTATTAATAACCATATTCGTGTGTGGAAAAAATCATTTGTGCTTAATGCTTCCTATTAGGCACGGTTTGCATATTTATATTATGTTTTAGGAGGCATAAAAAACGAATCCGGTATAAGTTGTTCTACGTGTATATTCAACATTGAGATGTGTGTATTTATTTAAAAGATACACTATCCATATATGAATAATAATGATATAATTTTCGCGGTTTATCAGCGTATAACAATTTATAAGTATATACGAAGATGTGTTATTAAGTCATTCGAATCTGAATGATAATAAAATTCCACTAGTTATATAATTGATTATTTATTACAGGTTAAAATATTAAACGTTTTATTATCTATGGTATTTATTGGCATTTTGATGTATTTGAATCATTAATCGTATAAAATGCAATACGGAACGAATTATTAATTACAGAGGTAACACAAAAAGAGTCAGATTTATGCCTTACTATATTTTTCTTTATGTTTATTTTTCCCTTGAAAGTTTTACTTGCGTCAAATCAACACAACAGCAATACATAATACATATTAGTAGAGTACGCTCGGGATAAGGATGCGGGTTTGTTATTGTGTGCGTGTACATGTATATGAGAGGGAGAAGCGATGTAGCGTGTACTTCGTTGTCTCGCTTTCTCTTTTAAGGACAGTCGCTGATTCGTCAACGCTGGTATTCGTCATTAAAGTGCAGTGTGGCACAGAAGCTCGATCTTCTCTAATGATTTATTTTAAATAATTTTGTGTTGATATTGGTTTAACCCATATATGCCCACTGTCCCATGGGTAGGTCACTAAAATCGTGCCACTGTTTTTTATTTATAAATGAAATTTTAAGAGAACAAAATTTCTTGGGCATATCTGGGTTAATTGATATCAAGGCTTCAAATATACACTGTAAGTTATTCGTTCTCTTACCCGTGGATTAAAATATTTTAATTATTTTTCCATTAATCCGTACGTTGTTGGTTTTTTTACACTATTCTCTGTAAGGCTTAAAAAAGTTATTATTCTTATCGTTTTGCCAATGATATTTTTTTAATTTATTCAATGGATTCTAATGATTTAATAGAGTCGTCGAGCCATTAAATAATCTGCGAATAATATCTTTCCCCATTTTATATCTATTTGCCTTTGAAGAATAGCTAAGGACTTCATTGTTTTTTTGACTAGTGAAAGATTTTGAATTTTGCAAATATTTAATTAATGACATCAATGTCTGGTTTCTTCGATTATATAATATATTTTTAATTGTCCGTTGAAATTTCCAACTTAGCTCAGACGTGTATGTTAAATAAACATATATTTTCTTTTAAAATAAAAAAATTAAATATTCTGAGCGAAATTGTTTTGAGCCACACAGTTCACGCACACAATAACAAACCGGAATCCTTATCCCGAGCATACTCTATACATCTAACTTTTGTCTAAGATGACTTGAAGAATGTATTTGAAGACCACAATAACATGTTATCTGACATAAACGTAGTTTCTAGTTTTTTTATAATTTAATATGAGGAAGATGATGATTGAAATATAAAAAAGAACAGATTTTTTTACATTTTTTCTTTCAAAACACATTTATGAAAATATTATTAGAAAGTAGTATTTGCACTTTAAAGCTTTCTTTATATTGTACAATTATAACCCATTTCTCTCCAAAAAATACGTATCAACCCTTGGTTTAAAATGGCAGTGTGCTCTTAGCTATTCTGATTTAAAAGCTTTGTAAAGAAATATAATTGATTTCTTTCCGGTATTCCTGCTATAATAAAATAATTAATATCTATCCGTGTCCAAAGCAGGTAGAATGCTTATAAAAAAGAATGAAAGGAACATATGGCATTTAGGAATTCGATGGCAGCTGCTTCCAAACGACTTGCTCCAATCCAAAGTCTTGTCCAAAGTTGTCCCGTTGTCCATATTCTATTGCGTGCCGGATTTATGATAATCGTTTCGTGTTTTAAATCCGATAAGTGACTGTTCCGCGTGTTTTACGAGCTTGACAATAGCAATATATTTCGCGTCGAGCTACTAAATAAAGCCTTTATTAGCTACAACGCTATCTGGCGATGTTATAATAACGAGGGGTTGTTCCTTCCTATGTATGTAAATACACTAAATCTTGATTGGATATTTCGTGTCAAATCTCAATAATACCCTAAAGTTATGTTCGTAAATCATGAAAGCGTTCAGACAAACATTTAATAAAGGAGAAACTTTCTTTGTAAGGAATGCTAGCAGTCTGTTCCGATGTCAAAGGAATGTAACAATAAACGCAAGGAATTTCGGATGAAAGAAAAGAGAGATAATTATGGTTGTTTTGATCAAACGCCGTTATTTTGACGTTCCATGGTATGATTCGGACGAGTGGTGAATGCACAGGTAGAAAGTGATGATCAGATAACAGGTATAGACTTGCAGAACTGGTCCTTTACGAATTCCTGAAACGTATCATCACGCCGTTTTAGCCTCCAGACTCTTTTTCTTCTGTGACTCACCGTCGAGACGGCCGATCGATTATGGAGATTAAGAGAGGATAAAAAAGTTGTGATATTAGTCACGCCTCAAACCACAATCTGCTTTTTTTATACTATACATTGCAATTTAATCAGATATCACTAGACGGACTCCGACGTCAAATATCAATAGACATTTTTGTTTAAGCGTTTCCCCTAAAATGTTGGGAGGGGTTTGTCCTCTTTGGGACAATTGGACTCGACAAGTGCTCTGATGAGTCATGGTTCGAGGGTGTTAAATTGGGACTTATTTATTAGATTTGTAAAATTGAAACTGTGAAAGCAAATTGTATGCTATTGTGCTTAGAGTCTGTTCGATTCTATTTGTAAAATCGTGCATTGCAATCTGTCAAGTCTGTGGCACTAAGCAGCTTTTCTAGTGAAGCAATTAGTCGAAGCATTTAAAAGTATTTTGTAAGAAGCGACTAATCCGAGGGTTCTAAAAGTTAAGCCGGATGTAAATTATATGTCTGTAATCAATTCTGCCTCAAATCTTCACTTGATATAATTTTTTTTTGTTATAAATCGTGATTCGTGATAGATTTTTGTAAATATAATTTTTTGTTGAATTATTTTTCATCTGTATCATTTGTGTAAGTTTATAAAAAATAAAAAGTTTAATCTTGTATTATTTCAGTACTGATCGAGATTTCTAGAGAATATTCAATAAAATTCTCTAATTCTAGAGATTCACAAAATTGCTAAAAAAAATCTAAAAAATCATTTACCATCGTAACGGCTAAAAATAACTGTGCATCATCGTTGCATATTATCATATACAAGATACAGCATACAAACTAAAATAATCAATTGTTGGAACCACGTCTGTATATTATTTTTATTAAAAATAAATTCGCATAGCAACAACGAATTTATTTTTATACACATCTTCCAAATTAATTATTATTTATTTATTATTTATTTATACGTGTTTCTCATTAATAATTAATTATCATTAGTACGAGTGTATCGTATTAAATATTTAGTGAATAAAATAAATAAAGGTCATTAACGGGTCGTCACAACGACACACCATCGTATTATTGCTGGAGTTTAATTTAGTACATACAATTAAGTTTTAATGCTTTTTATTATATATGAATTAAAGTAAAATTTCTGTATAAAAAATTATATTGTAATGATGTATTTTTTTTACTAACGTATGTAACTGTTTTGTTAGTAAACTTAATATTATTTACAAATTAGTATGTGACGCATATGATTAATTTAATTACTCATTTTTTACCACTATATATAAGATAAACTTACATTTTACACTAACTATAATAAAAAATATTTACTTACCAAGAAAAAAAATAATTGAAATAAAGATTATTTCTTTATTAATACGTAGCCATTTTTAATACGTAGAATTATTTGTCAAACTGTTTTAGAACCCTTGCTATTCATAATATTTATGAGTAATTTTCCAACTAAATCACCGCTTAATTCGCTGATGACACTGTCATTCAATGCTCTTATTAAAATCATAATTGAGCACTAGAAAGATTTTAAAACAGTTAAAAATGCTAATCTTTTCAAAATTTTCGTTGCAATATTTTATAGAGAAAGTAACTTCCTTTTTGCCTTAAAAGTGTACTATGTTTGGGAACACATAAAATTTCAAACCCAGAAAAATATATTACTAAGAATCGCGTCAAATTCTGTTTGGCTTGCCTGTGTAATTTAATGTTACACCGAGATGAAAAAATATATATTTACCGAACACTGAAAAATTAAATGAAAAAAAACACCACGAGAGAATTAAATTTCATAAGAACGCGTTCATGAGAAATTTATACAAGGCATTGATATGAATAATATCAAAATTTTCTCCAAAAAAAAGAGAGACTGGTCCATAAACAGCATATTTCTTAATTAATACGCCAAATTGTGATGTTGCGCTTATGGTTTGCTCTGAGAATAGATACCGTCAGAAATTAATTGAATTGAAAAAATCGTGACTCTTCAAGAAGTTTAAAATAAAGAGGCACTTTTTTGGATGAAGATTACCTTATAACTGGACTACTTCACGACCTTTGTAAAGTCGTACTAAGATTCAAGGAATATGTATCTTCTAATCGTTAAAGAGCCGAATGCGGCTCGTGAGCCACAAGTCGATGATTAAAACGAGACACAAAAAACTTTGTCTATATACACTCAGTTGTGTTTTTCACCCACGCAGTCACCCTCGTGCCCAGGGGTGCGAACTTCGCCCGGGGTCCCGTTGACAATCGCGCACCACACGTCCATATGCAAATCCGCCGACAACACCCGATCGCTAATTGATTCGGAAAGGCGCGGTGCGCATTCCGGAATTATTTTAACCCGTTCGCGCCACTGCCCCGAGGCGAGCTATTACTTTATGGTCTCACACGTTTATTAAATTCGGCATTTTGGAGTGACGTCATCTCTGTGCGTGAGAGCGAGCTTAAAAAATTGTATGTATCCTAGAAATCCGAGGATGACGAGGGTCGAGGCGCTCTTCGAGGCAAATACGATTTTTGTAAACCCTCACGTATCCAGGTCTCCCCCAGTTTAGTTTCGGGGAAGCGTCCCGTCTATCAAGGCGCGGGATAAATAACCCTAGGGGACGTGCGCGATTTAAACCGAGGGTTAGAGAGGGATGGAACTCTGGCGCGTGCTATGGGGGTTTTGTGTCACTTGATGCAGATGGCATCGCGAGTTGGTTACTTGTTTGAATATGCCTCTCGGGTAATAACATTTTCATAACGGTACACATTCGGGATGGTTTTTTATTATTATCATTGTTCGATGTTTAATTGAGTCACTGGGTCTTGATATGCCTTTGTCACATTCGCATGGAATACCTCAGATGTCAAGCGCCAAGACCAGATTCTTATCTGAAAGGCAAACAATGAAGTCGCAAGTCTGATAGTGCAATCTGCTCCGCGTTCCAAAGCCATATAAGCACTAATTGGACGGCTTTCTGCATTCTAAAACGGTTAAATGCAAATAAACAGTGTCAACGATGATCGCACGCATAGACATTATGTGTACAATTTTAAACAAGTCAAATACTGAGATGGACATATCCACCGAATTAGAGTTGTGGAGCTGGGTAAACATGCACGTCACGATTTGTCGGTCTCGAGAATATCCTGAAATGTAATGAGGAAGTTTGTGTTTAATATAAACTATATAAAATGAACTTTCGTTTCCTTCTATACATATAGTAATAGACTACGTTTTTTGTTAAATTATTATTTTGTCCTTACACTCCTCATGACTTATTTATTATCATATGTAAATAATATATTGACAATCAACTGTATTACATAGCACGGTTTTGTTGTATCGAAATACTTGAACAACATCAGAATGACCAACCTTGAGGGTTAGTTTGTGCTATGGCAAATCACTTCGATTCAGAAAATTGAAGTACCCAACTTATTCACTTGCCATAAACAGCATAATTTATTGAATTGAAAAAATACTTCATTGAGTTTTACGAGTATTTATTAAAAATTAATTTGTGACTCTAACGTGCTTCTTTCTCTTCAGGTATTGGTACTGGAGGCACGTGCGGATGCTGCGGAACTGCAGCAGCTACAAAACTATCAGGAGATTCAAGAAGAAATTTGGAGAACACCGCCAAGACTCATGCCGCCCAAGTGAAATCAGTCTTCAGCGCCAAAGCCAAATACTTCGACGGTAAGCGACGTTCGAATCAATCAAACATAATCTTCTGTATACACACACAAGTAGATATCAAGATTTTCGTCGGAAGTATTTTTTTCTTTCTGTTTGCTCCAGATAAACACGTCCAATCTAGCAACTTCCCTTCGCTTATGCCTGTTTGTACAGCAGTCGATAACGCAGTATATCACCCCCTCTGTCTTTTCACTTCACCAACGACGTTCCAAATCGTCGAATGTCTTGATACTTGTTCTGTAAACATGGCATAGTGCTGCTGCTTCCAGTCCATAGCGCTCCGGTAGTTTCTGTTTACACACGTGTTTAGGGCTATGCATTTAGATTAAAATGTATAGGATATGAAAATAAATCAGTGTATACCTCATATTCCAAACCAGTATAAAATATTTATTATTATCTTTAGCATTATTATTTTTTAAATATTATCTTAAGTATAAGACAAGAACTATTAACTGATAAAGACGATATTCATAAACATTTAGACATTTTCAAATTAATTTATAGTGGGAAAAGTATAGATGTATTATTCTGTAATATCATATGTGTAATGCTATGATAATACCACATTTCAATGCTTATGTCATTAATTTGCGGTCATATCTAATCAAATAAATATTATTTAAGAACTAAACTAAAAAACAAAAACAGTGATATTTATTAGGTTATTTTTCAAGTGCCATTTTCGACCACGTTTATGACAATAAACACGTTAGTTCTACCATATTCATGCTTTTTCTGCAGATTTACGAAACAGCTTAATTAATTATTTATTTCAGAAATATCATAAAATATCTCACTCTCACCAAAACTGTTGCGAACGTTAGTCAGAATATTGAATACATGAATAACTCGATGAATCTGCAACGAATTTAATGAATTGTATGTAAGATGCGAAGATATTCTGAGCGACGAACGAAGCGGGAATAACGATAGAGCGGCGGCGGAGAGCACAGTTAGCTTGTTATATTGACATTTGATAATGTTGCGAGTCCAACTCCAACAAATTGGCCTTAAAACACTGATAATTTATTTATTTAAATTAAATTAAGACTATCGTAACCTAACAGGTTACCCCAATGCGCCACGATGGTCGAAAACAATAATTGTATTATTTCAATACACAAAAATATATGTATATAATTAAAATAATACATATATACTAATAGTCTAGATCAGCGCTGTCCAACTTATTTTAAGCCGCGGGCCATTTTTCTTTAGCAAACATTTCAGGGGCCAAAGTGGATACTAAATGAAAAATCAGCTAATGTCAATTCAATTGTTATTTCTTTATACGAAAAAAATAAAGTAAAAAATAACACATAACTATAAATATTTTTTATTAGTATTTTTAATATTTAGTATTATAAAAAATGCTTTTGTATTTTAATATATGATGGATAATTCCGAACACAATTTTCTATTTTCTTTCACACATTTCGCGTCAAATAATAATTATGACAAAGTTTTGCTCCCTAGTGTTGATAAAAATTTCGCTGTAAAATGTACAGATCGCGGGCCGCCAGTTGGACAGCGCTGGTCTAGATTACTGTCGCCACTTTTGAGTCGAAATCCATCGACTAGATCAGTTTATAAACAAATTCGATTAAATTACAAGACTGACTATCCATGAAAAATATGGAGGAATACAATGAATATGATTATGGTTGAACTAACGCCAAAAACATGACAAATAACCTAACCGCAAAAAAACATCACTGTTTTTATTTTTTAATTTAGTTTCATACAAATCATATTTATTTGATTTGATATGACATCATATTTCAAAAATAAATAAATCTATCAAAGTTTAAAACCGTTAATTAAATATGTATGATTTCACTCGCGACTAAGTTCATGCGCTATATACCGATCTGTGTGTTTTTTATATTCTTCATGATTCCGCGATTGATTCACGCGGTGCTAACTAATAAAAATGATCGACCTCACGATGTGTCTGCCGTATAAACCTGTCTTTATGAGCAATTCAAGTCGTTTTATGGCATTTTATATAGCAAAGTTCGCAATGGTGTGGGCGTGACGATTCGAGCCACCACGTGTCTATCGTGCTTTCACGTGTTGCATGTTTGACACGAGACAAGCAGATGTACAATTTCCGGCGCCCGCTAAACGTGCCGCACGTTTAGTTTACCCCCGAAGGGCTGTAGGGCTAATTAAATTAGGGCATTTTTTCAATAAACATTCTCGGGAATCTCGGGATAGATCCGAGAGACGAGTTGCCTTTGGTCAAACCGTGACTTTTGAAAAATCGCTTTGCTTTATTTTAATAAATTGTAGTTTAAATCATTCATTGATTTTAACGTTATCATTTCTTATTAATTGACTGTGTATGCCATTTTTATGTTGCACTGTGAAGATAGTGTGCAATAGCTTAAATAAATCTTAAATAAGGACGCCGGTGTCCATTTACGAACGACGACATGAATGCCGTTAAGACGCGGGTGTCCGTTTCTAGTTTTGTATTTTTTTTTTGTAAAATTATTAAATATTATTTTTCTATACTTGTGTATTTACTATTATAAACTGGATTTAATTTTGCTCCTATAATAAATAGTGGTTCACAAAAAAAAATCAGAAATATTTTTTTAAATATAATTATAAAATCATCTAAATATATTTTCCAAAAAATGCTGGCATTCTTAGTATACATCTCCTAATTTAGCTTGGAACTAAAAGGATTTTAATGGACTTATGTGTTATAATATAATAATATTATCGTACCCCTTCATCAACGTAGTCTAAAATGATAGAATAACCCATGCAAAATATTATTTATGAACTACTCGAATATATTGTTGTATTTTATGATATATACACCATTTGCTTCGGAGCGGAAATGTCTTGAGAATGTTTACAGTTTTTGTAGTAAAGCAAAAGTTTTTCATCACATATTATAACCTTCAAAAGCTATCCCCCAAAATCCTCTAATAACATAATACATGCTTTGAAAAATGTCATTATTTTAACAATTCCCTCAAATTTAATTACTTGTCTTAACATTTCTCACATATGCTTCAATCCTTAAATGTTGGATCGAATTAAAAACAGGCTTTCTCAGAAATAGCGCGTTCGTAAAATTACTTGACTTCTGGAGATTGAGTCCCTTTAATTTGCAGAATGTACATCAGTATGTTATCAATGTTAATGCATAGCGTTACGGAAATTTCTCGTTATCAAAGAAGCTACTGCAAAAAATGTATTGTGTCCATTTATATTTTATAAAAGTCGATTTCTCGTGTATTATCCCAATGGCAACATTTATTCCAAAGTTACTAGAATCAAACGAATGAAGATTAGCTTAGAAAATTTGCTATTCAAACTCTTCTGACCTCTATTAAAAGCTTCCAAGAAAGCATGTATATTTTTAAGCATCTGGCACGGATCCACCCTATCTTATACAGTTGAATACAAATGCAGCATGCAGTGTTTATAAATATTTAAAAATATAATTCTTAAAAAATAAGAATTCTCGATTTAGCATTTTTCTCGGGAAATTACATATAACTTAGAATCTTGATAATATTTTTTAGCTTAGAAATAACTCATTGGGAATGCAACGGATATATTCTGATTTTTATGCTCCGACATTTGATTATATTGAAGTATTTTTATGTATGATTGTTTTAACAGAACCACGTATTTCTATCGACACGATTAATTAAAACCAGGGCTTAACAAAGGTGTACTAAACTTTCGACGCTTCCAATCGCGTGTTGCGCAATTCTTAACTATGGCGCACACAATACCATTGTCATCCACAGTCAGGTAGTACTGCCACCCACCACATTTCGCTTTTACACCATGGTAACTTCGCAAAAGTGAGGGTGTTTTGCTTCCGCGCTCAGCATGACGCCGGCGCCACGTTGGACCATTATTTTTTATGTGTTAACTTTACGTATCCCTAAATATATAATACATTTAGAAATGTTATGTTAGGACGCGATTGTTTGTTTTGTTGCTGCGGATTCTGACGCAAATGTCTGAACGAAAAAATAGCAGAATTCGGCAGTTGCTTATCGATTAAATGAAGTGAAGGTTTTGCGAGAGGGTTCAATCGCGGTCGTGGTCCAACTACCTTTAACCACCTTGGGTCGTTCACGTTTGGCTTTTTCACCCCCGTTTGCCTAACGATTTCGCCAAAGTGCCAAACGGTTGTTTGCTGGGTTCGAGTTGTTTTGCCAATATCGTTAAGGTGGGTACGAGGGTCTGATACCTAACTCGAGAGATACAAATGCTCACATTTTTCCTCGATTGGTTGTATGAATCCAAGAAATGCAACTCACTTATGCGTAAGCAACATCGGTGCCACCTCTTTTAATAGCTGCCGAAAAGTTGGATCTAGTGTATTTTTATAAAATGATTGCCTCGTTTTATTTTCTATCGAATAAAATATATCGATTTGAGTAGCGCCTCTTGGAGTCAATAAGGTTATCACTGGCAATCGGGAGAATTGCCATATCGCTATTATACACATTAAAGAGGTGAAATGAGTGCTCTCTTGAGATACTTCCATCGAGATATCTCGTGGGCTCGTTGCTTCGTAATGGTGTATTGCCCGTTTCACAGATACGTATTTATGGTGCGTATGAGATATAAAAGTAGCTCGTAATAATTTGAGTAGGGGACCGTCATGCCATATCGTGTCGAACGCCTTTTCGATATCTAATAAGAATAGTCTCATGACACTTTTAATGTTGATTTTTTGTGAGCCTTTGTGTGACTTTGCCTAAAGCTAAATTCTATTTTTTATGCGGCTAACATTTTTAGAATCAGTCGTTCGAATACTTTACTAAAACAGTAAAGAGGTGTACTTATTTGGCAATAGCTGATCTATTATTGGTGTTACATATACCAGTGGTATAAGTCTGATTAATACATTGGGTTCGAATCTGATATGGACATCGGAATTAGTGATTATTATATTAATCCTCGATTTTCCTTATCTCATGGATGAATATTGTGATGAATAATTAAAATAAAATCGAGCTAGGTCGTGCAATAATAGTTTAAAATTAATGAAAATAAATTATTTACAGACTGCTGTCTCACTAATTACTTAGTTGATTGTGTTTACACTGTAGCAACGCATTGGACTAATGCCTGTCTTGCAATGAATGATTTGCAATAAAAAATATCTGGAAATTAACCTATTAAGGTGACAGTCATTGAATAGAACAAATATCTTTAAGGCAGGTGTCTCACAGTTACATTATTCTACTTCTTTGTTTGAAGTATTTTGAAGATTCTCTAGAAATTATTTGAATTCTGTTTACCTGAATCGTTCCTTTGTACACCATAGAGGTTTTCAATCTATGTTGCGCAAAACCCAAAAGGGTTTCGTAAGAAAATATTATATTTTTGCAACGAAAAGATGTTTTGCAAAAAAGTTTGTGACTTAAGCAGATACTAAGAAAAGGGGAGGATCGCATTAAAAAATCACTGCACTGTATTTTTAATAAATATTTTAAAATAAAAAATACAACAATTGCCGCTTCGCACGCAAAAGTATAAAAATTCTTGAAAGCTTTTTGTGAAAACTGCTTAGCCAATGAAACTGACCCATATTTTAAAACATTTTTCAAAGTTGGAATATTATCATATTTTTGAAGGCCGTTGAATATTGGAAACCACTGTCCACTGTATTACATTCTAAATGACGAATTTCTGATATCGATTTTGTATTTAACGATTTTTCCAAACCTTCGACATCAAGAGCTATTTCCTATTTATCCAATTCTATACATAGAACATCTGTTGGGTTTCTTGTAATCAATGTAGACCCTCCTCATATATGTAGGTGTATAGAATGCGTATTTCAAAGGTCTCCCCCATTAATTTCGTCTACCGATACATTATTAACATGTTACCTTTCAATTTTTAGAGGTATTTTTGGAACTGCTCAAAAAGTCAAAGCGAGGCCTGCACGAAATGTTCACCAGGACGTATGGAATGATCTACGAAAAGCACGCGCATTTATTCTCAGAACTGTTTACACAATTGGAGCAGTATTACAACAAAGGTGGTCTGGATCTGGCGCGCGCCATGGACGGCTTCTTCGCCGTCCTGTACAAGAAAATGTTCACCGTGATCAACTCACAATACTACTTCGACGAAAAGTGAGTATTGAAGCTATTTTTTAATTTATCTACCATGTATAATTGTGACTGATTTGATTTAATGTAATAGGTATTTGACGTGTGTAAGCGAACACATGACTGAGCTCCAACCGTTTGGAGACGTTCCACAGAAGCTTGCCATTCAAGTCAAGAGAGCTTTCGTTGCAACGAGGACGTTCACTAGATCTCTGAGTGCCGCTGCAGAAGTCGCTCGTAATATGGGAAATGTAAGTTGTTATATTTATATATATTTATAGATTCATAAATATAGATTAAATATTTGCTATTCTCAACAGGTACGAGTTTCAAATTGGTGCGGTGCTAATAACCATTGTAAAGTATGCTCAGGAATAGTGGCTCATCAATGTAAGCATCTATGTTTGAATATTGCTCGAGCGTGTCTGCCGCAATATGCTGATATATCGTCTGATTGGGATGCTTTCGTTGGTTAGTAAATCAATCATGAACACTTAAATTTTATTTGTATTGATTTATTATTTTTATGTATTATAGATACAATGGATAAAGTTGCCGATCGATTGATTGGACCGTTTAACATTGCCAATGTCGTTGAACCGATCAATATCAAAATATCCGAAGCCATCATGAACTTTCAAGATCACGCGCAAGATTTATCGCAAAAAGTTTTCTCAGGATGCGGAAAGCCAGTTCTCGGTCAAAGGCCGTCCGATCCTGGTTATTTTACGCATTCTAGACAAACCAGGAGTGCTCATAAAGATAATAGTGATGATTTTGAAATTGAAACATCTTCATATGAAAACCTGTTAAAGAAGAATCCGTTCGTTTTATCGAGAGGCAATTCTAGAATGCATTTGTCTGATGATAAAGTCACTGATTTGAAGTCTAGAAGTAATTTGAATTTTAAAATCGATCACGGAAACGATCTTGATGATAGTGGATTATTCGCCGATAAGTTGAAGGATGATAAGAGATTGGTATCGGATCGGTTGTTGAGGTTCAAGAGAGATGCTAATCCAGAAGCTGCTGCTAAGAATTCAAAAGAGATTGAGTTTGAATCGTACAATTTCAATAATAATGAACAGAGGAACAATAGGGGAGGTGGTAATAAAAAGAAGCCTAAGAAGAAGCCTGGAAACGGCAAAAAGAAGAAGATTGATTGTAAGTATTTTTCTTAAATCTAACGATGCAATATGTACATATATAAAAATTATTTTTATATTTATAGTAAATGGAAATGACTTTAACGAAGAGGAAGAAGATATATTGAATCGTTTAGTTCGAGAGATTAGGAGTATTGTATGTGATACTAGACATTCCTGGGTGCTTTTGCCGCACACTCATTGCGGCATTGATAGCGGTGCAAATTCGCAAAATTATGGATCTGATGATAAGTGCTGGAATGGCACTAACGTTGGAAGGTATGCAATTCGTATAATCTTAAGCTGCGATTGAATAGGTAGTGAAGTATAAGTTTCAAATTATATTTACAGATATCTACCGCCGTTAGCTGGTGAAGGTTCTGCTGCTTTAGCAACGAATCCAGAAGCTAGGAGTTCGTCTTTGAGTGGCGCAAGTAGCAGTAGCACACCGACAGCTGCAACAGTGAACACTCAACAATTTACACTTAGAAGCATTAGCAATAAGTTGAAAAACGCCTACAACGGTCTTGATGTTGAATGGAGACAAGATGGTGAGATTTATTTATGTTAACGGTTCATGTCTAGTGTTGTTTGTGGTTAAGATTTAAAGTGGAGTGTGGGTCGACATCATTCCTTCAGGGTCCTAAAGTGTAACTCAGCAATTTTATATTTATTTTTAAAGAAAAATCTAGGGTTGATGTATTTATTTCAAGCTCTTTGTTAATTAAAAATTGATATCATTTCAGTTGATCAATCATCGACGCTTCTCGGATCGGGTTCAGGTTCCGGATACGACGACTCAGAGACGTCCGAACCCGATCGAGGAGGGCCACCCGATCAAGAAGAAGACACCGAAGGTTCCGGAATCCATTCAGAAAACAACTTCGACAAATATCCCGAGCCGGATATAACTGAGGACAACTTCCATCCGTCCGTTGTCATCAACAAGCATCCGACTGATACGATCAGTGGTAATGTCGACTTGAACGAAAACGAAATCGAACTTGAACACGACAACAATCACATAGACACTAATTCGATCAAAGAGATAGCCACAGCCAGCGGTGTTGAAAAAGAGGAAATGTCCTTACAGAGAGCTTTAATCACATATCTGTTCCCGATTGTGTGCGTTTGGTTCGGTGGTATAATAACGGATATTGCGTAAAGCGAGAGAAAAACAGTGTATTTATGTGTATATCAATGTTTAAACGACTGACGCAGAAATAGTCCTGCTAAATGTCTGTAAATAGTAATTATGTGACGTAAAGACTAATGTTGAAGTTGTGTTGTATTGTGTTACAATTAAAGAGTTTCGGCTAATCGTAATTTATCCAAAGTGAGAGTCGTGTATACAACACAAAGTTGTTAATTATGATAGGTGTAATCGATTGTAGATAGCTTTGAATTATTTAGTTTCCTTTTTTGTATGTAAATGTTTATAAAAATATTTATTGTGTAAAGGTGCCATTGAACTATTTTGTGCTACAAATAGACGATTATATATGTTAACTGTAGCATATCAAATCGATTCATAAATATCAACTGAACGATACGATCTCGATTGACTTTTAATTTTAATTTTGACTGTATCGAGTATGTTTAAATTAAATTCCTAAATATTTTGTTATATGTAATTTCAAAGACTTATTATCATTGTGTGTGAATGAGTGAATGTATACAAAATTATTAGTTGTATAAAAAATCTGACCATTATGAATGCCTATCATATTCAGATTAAAATCAAAATAAAAAAATTGTGTATTATATGTGTGAATGGTATGTAATTATTGTTTATTATCATTATATAAATAATAACATATCTAACAAATTTAACAACAATTTAAATTAATTAGGCAAACTAGTGTATTAAATATTATTTAATTGTATCTTAATTTATGTTTTTGTATATTTGTATAATATATGTAATTAAACTATAAATATATTTTTATAATTCGCTTCATTATAAAAGGGGAATTATATACTTCTATGTGCACTTTTTTAAAGCTCTCAACGTTTCTTTTTAGATGTAACTAATAACGAATATCATAATTCCGTCATCCTTGTGATAGCAATAATATTATATATATATTTATATAATACTATGTTTTGTATATTACGTATACATTAAAAAAATGTTTCTCTATTATTATTTTATGTTTTTATAAAATATTATTATGACCATTCATTATTTTTGATCTTTTTGTTGGTTAATGTCTGAAAGTGTGATATGTATCGTTTTTAACAGTAAGCTATTTTAAAATAATACACATTTCCTAGATTATATTGCATTTAATTTTCAAATAGATATATAGTCGTAATATAAAAACATAAAACTAAAAAAAAATGTTACATGTTGATGAGATGTATGTTTTGATACCAATACAAATCAGAAAAAGGACCATAAAAGTGATAGAAGGAGATGTAATAGATAGTAAAAAATTAATCGATTCTATTCTTATCTTGATTCCTTTTACTAATGACACGAGAACCTTAATAGTTTATCAATGAAAACACCACACAGATTAGTCTCAATAATATATTATTATTGTTATTTTTTTTATACTTTTCTATGTAACAATGTGTGTGGAAACTATGTGTAAGATCATGTGATTTCGAATGTTTGGTCATTGTCAACGATCCTATGTACGTGATGTCGAAAGTGCATCCTAAAACTAAATTATTTAAAAATTAACCGTATACGTAATTATTGGAAAATTTATATGAAAGAATTTTACAGGTTTTTAGAAAAAAATATATTGAAATTTATAAATTTACTTGTTTTATTTACTAAAAAGAAATGAACTACATTAGCAATAAGTCGACATAGATAATATCTAAATTTACGATGAAAAAAAATAAAAAAGAAACTGTATTGTGTATTTTTTTATTAAATTTCAACTTGATATTCAGTTTAAGAGCTAGCAAAAGATTTGCAAAACTCGAAGATGCTATTATAATAGTGCAATTAAACAAATTTATAAGAAAAAATATAATTAAAAATTTAATATGCCAGCAATTTTGCTTCCTGATTGATTCATTATGCTTTTTTATTTTGTGACCGTAGAACGCAATATATAGTATTATTTGAACGAAAATTTTCATTGACAGCATATACTATAATAGACAGTATATATTATAATAGAAAAAGATATTGTTGAACTGTCAATCGTCGTCGTTAAACAAAGGGTAATTTATCTATTTAATAATTTAATAATATTGCTATGAACTGTGAATTTTTAGAATAGTAGAAAACAAGGAATAATCATTTCTGACAGGAAAATTGGAAAATACTTTATAAAATATTAAAAAACGATTTGTGCCGAGGGGGAATAATCGCTGCTGCTACGGGTGATCGCCGTATGGGGATATACCCCCTGCCTCCTTCTATTTCAACGCTGATTACAAACCTTGTCTAGCACTGAACATTTCATACGCCCATAATACCACAAATACTGGCCGCCTTACACTCCTGACTTCGATCGCCACTTGTTACCAAGTCCCTTCCTCGCGCCTTAACTTTTTAACAATATAAAAAAAGTTCAGAGGTATTACTTTTTTACATTGTACGAGCTCATCCAAAATTACTCACATATAAAAACGAATAAAACAGTAATATGAGTAATGGACAAAATATTGTGTAAGCATCCGCGGTGAAAGAGATTCAATTTGCAAAGTAAATATCGGTAAATATAAAATGTCATTAAAAAACTGAAAACTAAAATAAAAATCATAGAATTTGACAGATTAAATATCACATGGTTTGAACACCATCGTAGAATTTTCATTCTATGAAGGTGAAAATTTTATTGATCAACTTCGAAAAATCACAAAACATGACAAATATTTTAATACATATAGTAAATTAAGAAATAAAACACTTTTTCAATACAAAACATGGCAATACTGTTTAAAAATAAGTTCGTACATCTTGCACATTTTGATTTTATTTTAATTGCTAGTTTACATATATTATATTTTAAATAAAAATATATTATATTTTAGCTCTAACCCCTTATCGCGTAGAATTTTTTAGCTGCAAAAAAATATGTGTTATAAAAAATGAAGGGAATATATTAAAAAATATACTTGTATATTGCTACAAATTTTATTGAGAAAAACATATTTTCCCATATATGACACTGCATGAAGTAGTTACTATAATATTTATAGTCATATGTGGCAATCTATGCATTAACCCTTTATGCCAAAGAAAATACAAATTTATTAAAATTAATTAAAAAATGAAAACATATAAACAGTAATTTTTTAATAAACCTCTGTGCAGTACTTATTTGTTCTTTTTCCACAATGTTGATTAATCCTTTCAACGCCAAGCGCATGATATGATGCGCAACTAAATCTACTGTCTAACGCCAAGCGCATGATATGATGCGCTCGTTAAAACCTTCGTTTTTTAACCCAGATATGCCCACTGTCCCATGGGTAGGACACTAAACTTGTGTCACTGTTTTTTATAATTATGACGTTTTTATTACTTTTACACGAGTTAAAACGTGAATGAACTCATAAAAAGGGTCTAATAATAAATCCTAAACAATAAAATCCGGAATATTGTTAAGTATAGTGTTGTTTGTCGTCTGTTGAAGTTATGCTGTTTTTTTCGCGTCGAAATTATTGATAATGAGTCGTCCAAAGTGAGTTTCTTTTTATTCTATTTTTATAAAATAAATGTTTTCAGTTTATTATTAGTCTAAGCAAATAGTTTCTGAAAGTATTTTGTTTATTGATACATCGGTTATTGTAGTAAATTGGTACCAAACATCGTTGTCCTACACATGGGACAGTGGGAAGCGGCTTTTTTATTTTTATTTTTTAAGAATATGAAATTACACAAGATCGTAAAATATTTGAGAAATGCAAACCAGGATAAAAGTATAATTAATATACTGCCTACGATAAATAGTTGTGAAGATATAACTGACGAAGATGATGGAAATTTAACTGATGAAGATGATGGAAATAAAGATGAAAACTCAATAAACAGTCTTTCTACCGGCCAACTATTGTCTGAAGGTGAACAAGTGATGAGAAACAATTTTAGTGATAGTGATAGTGATTTTAACGTTCCTTTTTCCATTATTTCTAAAGAGAAAACCAAATTAGCAAGAAAGAAGAAAAAAATAGTAGAATAGAAATTAGCTGATATTAGAACCTACATATGAAAAATGGCCAAATATGCACTTTGTAAATAATAATCTAAGTCCGATGGATATTTTTGTCTTATTTATTGATGGTCTCATAATTAAATTATTTGTCAATGATTTTATACTAGGTATTTTAAAAAAGACCGTAAATTTATAAAGGTATCCTAGCCAAATGACTTCAATCGATACAATGAATTTATGGGTGGAATAGATCGTGTTGATCAGAACGTAAGTTTATATAAAACATCTATAAGAGGAAAAAATTATATTTTCCCATTGTTACACATATTCTTGATACTACAGAACAAAACGCATGGCAAATTTATAAAACAACGGGCGAAAGATCAGATAATTTGAATTTCTGTAGGCGAATTGTGACCAACATATTAGAAGAATATGGACAAAATTCACATGTAAAAGGACGAGTATCTGCAAAAAAAAATATTGACATACGATACGATAGAATGGACCATCTAATTATAATTCATCAAAAACAAACCAAATGTGCACATTGCCACTGTAAATGTATGACAAGGTGTAGAAAATGTGATGTTGGATTGCACACCAAATGTTTTATCGATTACCAAAAAGCAAATTTTTATTTTTTTTTAATATTTTTATATGTTAAAATTTATTATTGATAATTTTGTGACAATGTACATATTAACAACTATTAAATGTGTTGTAATATATGAAATATCTTAATTTTTTTATTATTTTTTAATACCCCATTGCCCACTGACCTACAGGTAGGATGGCACTTTTCCGGAAAACTAATGGCGATTAATTTTTTTTTTTATTTTTTATATAGATTTTATATATATATAAAGCAAATTCATTGATCAAAATAAAATTTTAAGAGAACAAAATTTGCTGGGCATATCTGGGTTTTAAAGAAACGGAAAGGTAAAAGTTGGCAATATATGTTTTAAAAATCAGTTTGAGTTCTTAGTAAACGATTTCAGTGATTTTATTTATAGAATTTGCGATGAAACAGTTGTATATATAATTATAAAGTCACGCCTTAATTTTAGTCGTTTGTATTTCGCGCGTGGTTTCGATCGTGCTTATTTAGACCACTTTTAGGGTTAGCACAAACGCATCGCGGAAATTCGTTTTTTTATACTTTAATTTATGAATCGAAATTAAATTATGTCATCAATATTTCAATGATAATTGTGATTTGTAAATACTTGTGAATATATTTATACGTTATTTCGACTGTTTTAATATTGTCAACTGTTTTTGTGATTGGTTTTTATTGTTTGTAATAATTAAATAATAATAATAATAATTACTATTAAATACTTATTAATAAATATAAATAAGATATAATTAATAAAATATCAATATTAACTCTTAGTAAATATTAAATAATAATAATAATAATAACAAAAACGATTCCTTGTCGTAGAATCATTTTATTTTACTTGTTCTATTTATTTACATTAAATTAATACCATCGTGACCTAACAGGTTACCCCAATGCGTCACGATGGTCGAAAAGTTTATTATTTATTGTATATATATGTGTGTGTGTGTGTGTAATATATATTACATATTCCGCCTGGAGTGTAGATATGTTGCACTCTTGCCGGTCCCAAGCCCGGATAAAGGAGGAGGGTTTCTATCATGGAGCAAACCAACCAACGTGGATAAATCCAAATAGTTATGAAAAAATCACAGAGAAATAATAAATCCGCCCCGATTCATAATGACCTAGACCAGTGGTCGGCAAACTTATTGGCCGAAGAGCCAAATATGTACATTACAATGATTTAAAAAAGTTCTGAGAGCCAAATCTGTTTTTCAATTTAGTAAACCTTTATTATAATTTTAGTTGATAAACAATAACATGAAAGTAAGGTATCCATAAATTTAAATCATGACAATGACTGACAAACACTTAATGCGAACAATGTCCTTGGATCTCCTTGGAAAGCTTCAGTAAGTCAGGTTTATATGTTGTTGTTTTTAATTTTAGGCATGATTCCAGGTTCTCATCAATAAGACGACTTCTCAGTTTACTCTTAATGAAGTTCATGTTTGAAATGGATTGTTCACATGAATATGTAGAACCAAAAAGGGAAAGAACGGCAAACGCAAGTTTTTTCAGCTGATCGTAAGAGTCAGGAATACTATTCCAGACGTTGAAAATGATCATGTCTTCATTCTACAGGTCTTTCAAAGCAGACCACTTGTGTTGTGAACTAAGATCACATTCGTTCTTCTCCGATATTTCCAAATCAATACAAAGACGTTGAAATTTAGAGCTCCATATTTCCTTGTTTTTTAAACCCTGCAATTATATTTCAAAGTTACCAATGTCAGCGCCAAAAGGAAAAAATTTCAACTCAGTTATTGTAGCATTAAGAGATTTTTGACGAATGCTAAGGTCGCTTTGCTGTTTTTAAACTAATGAAACCTGCTGAGAAATGCTTACCTCGTATTTAAAATTGTTGTTTTGAAATGGTGTTTGTCAATAGAGGAATTATTTTCTTGGCGATGCTTCAGCAGGCTCGGAAAGTGAAATAATGTTTCCTTTTCAAAATCTTGAGCAAAAAGGGATAATTTGTTTTCAAATGAAATGACTTCTTCTAACATCGAAAAAATTGTGTTACCTTTTCCTTGTAGTTTACGGTTAAGCTGATTTAGATGAGACGTAACGTCTACCATGAAATGAAAATTTTGTATCCTAATTGTCGGTAAGTTCTAGATAGTGAACACCCTTCTCAAGGAAAAATGCTTCAATTTCTGGCAATAGGGACGCGAAACGTTTTGAAACGTTTCCTCTTGATAACCATCGAACCTCGTTATGAAGCAGAAGATCTGGACATAAGGACACTCGACCAGAATTAGTGCCCGGGCCCGTGGATATTTGTGCCAGAGCCACGCTCAAGAAGCCAAAGAGCCGCATGCGGCTCCGGAGCCGCACTTTGCCGACCCCTGACCTAGACGATCGAAATCTAGATAAACGATTGGACTTCAATTTTGGAAGCTGGAATGTGCAATATTACTACCAGGAAAAATACAAACAATATCGGAAGAAATACTAAAACTCAAGATATATCTAGAAGCCCTACAAGAAATTAGGTGGAAATGCCAAAACCGATCACCGGTTGTAGTGCCGTGGAAGAAGAAGAAGAAGAATATGTATATATTATAAATTATACATATAATTATATATAGTTAAATGTAACATCGTATCTTGCTATCAAGTTTTATTATTTATTATTTTTATATATAAAGAAATATGACAACCTTCAACAACAACCAATTTCAAACACCATTGATCAAAAACAAACGGTTTGGTTATTAGGGTTATTTTTGTGTACGATGTATGTGATTTTGTATGCATCAAAGAAATCTTGTCGATTTGTAAATTTTTATAACAGGATGTAGGTCAGACGAAGAAAAAATACGTTGCAGATTTATATATTAAAATTGTCTCAGTGTGAGCATGACCCTGCTTGTCGTTCGCTTGTATAGTACCGCGCGCGTTCATGTGTGTGTACGCGAGCCAGCTCGCGGACCGATGAATAGATTTTTTTTTTGTTCACTCCATATTTCCAACAATACGACTAAAAATGTTTGTTTATTGATATAATTAGAATGTTTAAACCATGTTAATCATACATATATAATTTTAAAATATAAAAATTGAGTATTTTGGCTGTAATGATGTGTTAAACAGAGTAAGTAGCCAAAAAATTATATCGCTAAAAACGCATGGCGTACAGCGAGTAATTAACAATTTACCGGTCGGCGGTCTAAGGGTTAAAATACCAGATCGATTTTCAAGACTTGATATTTCTGTAGCCAGTGTTTTTGCTTCCAACAATGCTATCCATTTTATGTTATTCTCTTCTTTATTTAAATTCCTAAGGCCTAAGGTGTTAAAATATATAAACTTTTATAATAATTTTTGAGAAATAATCATTGTTTATATTTTTAACTTCTGGCATTTTAGATTTGTTTTATGCTTTTTTTTAAATATTTACTAGATAATTAAATGAAAAATTATCGTATTTAATAACAATAGTGTCATTAAAAAATAAAAATATATTTACTTATATTTTAATTATATAATAAGTAAAATTCAGTTTGTGAACAATTATTTATTTTACAATATAATATACAATATTATTTTTTAACTAGTAAATTGTATTTAAAAAAATAAGAAATAAAATAAATTAATTTTATTTCTATAGTCACAAAACTTGAATTTATGGCCAAAACTAGATTTGACGTTTATTGTTTTGGTTGCTTTATATACCGTTTTATAAATGAATAAGATAATTTATTTAAATTAATAGGTTATAAGCAAATTTATACTTTATTCATCTTAAAAATATAATATAAAGCTTATATTAACTAATAAGAGCGTTTAATTGTAAACATAACCTCAAAATGGGAAAGCCTAAGGAGAAACGACGCAAACGCTATGCTAGTTCGTCTTCGTCGTCGAGCGATGACAGCGTAGAAAAATTAAGAAGGAAGGATCTTCAAGAAAGGGACGAATTCTCTAAACGGTTGAAGGAGAAAGATGACACTAAAACGAGAAAAATCATCGAGGCTTCAGATAAGCGTTCGTTTGAGGAAGCGGCCAAACGATTAAAGATTGAAGCTGAATCTCGTGATAAAATGCTTCCTGTATTGCGAGTACAGTCTAGGAGAAAATATTTAGAGAAGCGAAAAGATGATAAAGTTGCCGAGCTGGAAGCCGATATAATTGATGATGAATATCTTTTCGATGAACAAATGTGAGTATTATGTTATTTATGTTAAATATTAACTTGAGACTTGAAAAAGTTGTGAATTTATTTAATTCAATAAGATTTTAATGTATTTGCAATGTTTAGATTGACTGAACGAGAGAAGAAAAACCGTGAACATAAAAAAGAACTATTGCGAATCGCAAAGGAACATGAAAAGGCTAGGGAATTGGAAAACATTCAGCGGTATCATATGCCACGCGATATGAAAAAGGGCGAAAAAGGTATTTTTAAATATTATAACTAAATTTGTAGATGAGTTCTGGTGTTTCTAGTGCTTCTGTAATTACCTGTTATGGGGTCAAATTAATTCTAAAAACATGTTTTATTTATTTATATACAATTATAAATGTTATTTTTTAAAGTAAATTCGTTGCCGAGAGTTATTCATGGGGTGTTCACTGTCGGATGTCTTGTTACATAAACACGTTTTAAAAATTAAACAGGTTAGGTGTAAACGAGCAGCAGTGGTGAGCGTTGATTAGAACAGTGAACACCCCATGAATAACTATGCAAGGATTTTACTTTAAAATATGTCATTTATAATTGTATATAATGAATAAATAAATTAATAACTATTTTTTGGAATAAATTTGACCCACGATAACAGAAAAGTACCTATAATTTTATATATTTTTTTGTTTTAGGTGATTACGTTGAAGTTGACGAGATTGAAAAACTTCCGCATTCCGAGCAGCGAAAATGGGAAAAGGAACAGATGGCATCTGCCGTATATAAATTTGGTTCTAAAGATCCATCGTCGAAGCAAGATTACGAACTATTGTTGGACGATCAAATAGAGTTCATACAAGCTCTACGTTTAGACGGAAATAGAGAAGAAAAGAAGGATGAGAAAGTCTCCGATTATGAAAAGAAAAAGATGGACATTGAAGAAACCAAGCGTTCTTTACCTATATATCCATTCAGAGGCGACTTGATATCCGCTATTAAAGAGCATCAGATATTGATTATTGAAGGCGAAACCGGTTCCGGTAAAACCACCCAAATTCCGCAGTATTTACACGAAGCAGGATTCACATCCGATGGAAAAATGATCGGTTGTACTCAACCGAGACGAGTAGCAGCTATGTCGGTGGCTTCTAGAGTTGCTCAAGAGATGAACGTTAAATTAGGCAACGAAGTCGGTTATAGTATCAGATTTGAAGATTGCACATCGGAGCGAACTATTTTGAAATATATGACGGACGGTACACTTCATCGAGAGTTTTTATCCGAGCCCGATTTGGCATCTTATAGTGTGATGATCATTGACGAAGCTCACGAGAGAACTCTCCACACTGATATATTGTTCGGTTTAGTCAAAGATATTGCACGGTTTAGGCCGGATTTGAAACTGTTGATATCTTCGGCCACTTTAGATGCACAAAAGTTTTCAGAGTTCTTTGACGACGCTCCTATTTTTAGAATACCAGGACGGCGATTTCCTGTTGATATTTATTACACGAAAGCTCCAGAAGCGGATTACGTAGATGCTTGCGTTGTGTCGGTGCTTCAGATCCATGCCACTCAACCGTTAGGCGATATTTTAGTGTTTTTGACTGGTCAAGACGAAATCGAAACGTGTCATGAGATGTTGCAAGATAGAACGAAGCGTTTGGGGTCAAAAATAAGAGAATTGGTCATATTGCCTGTATACGCCAATCTTCCTAGTGATATGCAAGCGAAGATATTCGAACCAACGCCGGCTGGTGCTAGAAAAGTCGTCTTAGCTACAAACATAGCTGAAACTTCTCTGACTATCGATAACATCATTTATGTAATAGATCCTGGTTTCGCTAAGCAGAATAATTTTAATTCACGGACAGGAATGGAGAGCTTGATGGTCGTTCCGATCTCAAAGGCTTCAGCAAATCAACGAGCTGGACGTGCAGGAAGAGTCGCTCCTGGGAAATGCTTCAGACTATACACGGCTTGGGCATACAAGCACGAACTAGAAGAGAACACAATTCCTGAAATACAAAGGATAAATCTCGGTAACGCAGTACTCACTTTAAAAGCATTGGGCATTAACGATCTGATCAATTTTGATTTTCTCGATCCACCACCTCACGAGACTCTCGTCTTAGCTTTGGAACAATTATACGCATTAGGAGCTTTGAATCATCACGGAGAGTTGACCAAGTGCGGTCGAAGAATGGCCGAATTCCCTACTAATCCGATGATGGCTAAAATGTTACTAGCGAGCGAAAAATATAAATGCTCCGAAGAGATTGTCACCATAGCTGCCATGTTATCCGTGAACGGTGCTATATTTTATAGGCCGAAAGATAAAATTATTCACGCTGATACAGCTCGAAAGAATTTCAATCATATTGCCGGTGATCATCTCAGTTTGATGAATGTTTATAACCAATGGGTAGATTCAGATTTTTCAATTCAGTGGTGTTACGAGAATTTTATACAATATCGATCTTTGAAAAGAGCGAGAGACGTTCGCGAACAATTGGTCGGATTGATGGAAAGAGTGGAGATTGAAATGGTGTCCAGCATTGATGAGAACGCAAACATTCGGAAAGCTATAACGGCTGGTTATTTCTACCACATAGCTAGATTGTCAAAAGGAGGAAATTATAAAACTGCTAAGCACAATCAGGTAATAATAGATATATACATTTATTATAATATGATTTACACTTCAAGATTTATGTAACAAAGTTAAGATAGCTAGTTTGTATATATAATTATATGCTGGACTCGGTTACATCATTAGTTTATGAGGACAATTTAAATGAGCAATATTATAAAATTATTGTCGCATAAAACAAATTGTTTCTGCACTACTGTTGGACATATTAAGTGCGAGCGAGCGAGCGTTGGTCAGAACAGTGGACACCTCATGAATAAATATCTGCAATGAATCCTTTCCTGAAGAAAAAATCCGAAGATTTACCTTATATAAATGCACAAACAATTCGTTTTATTGAACAAAGTATTTATTTTAATGCACATATCTTTTACATTAATTCTCTATTAAATTGCACCAGATAGAAAAAATGGCAAAAAAATATTTCAGAATCACTCTTGTTTCGTCTTTTTTTCGACAATTTTAATATATGAATTTGCTTATCATAAAAACACGCGAAACGGCTCATCCGTCCCAATATATCGTTGACACCAAAAATGTGTTTCTACTATGAGTCAAAGGATTAACAGAAACTTTATGAAGTGCCGACCATTGTCAACTCTCGGATTATATACTTGAAAGCATCATAAAATTTTGAATGAAAGTTTTATAATCTTCTATTTATGAATCACTTAATTGTACATACAGAATTGTGAAACAATACTTTCGAACGGTTAAATAGAAATTTCTTGTTCCTTTCGATACACTGCTCTCACTTAATCTCTAAATGTGTTTTGCGAAATTGAAGAATAGCCGATAATTTTGCATCTTGAAAATTGTGTGAGATATATATTTCATGTGGAGAAATCAAATATTATATTGAAATTAAAATGACCGGGTACCCGTTAAAAATAACAGGGATTTTAGTTCTTTTAAAAACGAGCGGGTACCCGGGTCGAAAGTCATCATATTCGTAGCCTTGAAGATTTTCGATGGATAAGCCATATTGCTACAAAATTACTTGTCATTTTCGTTCCAGTCGTGTTTCAATATTTATGAATTTTATGAGACTTACACTTTTAAGTTGCAAACTTCAGATTCTTTTTCAATGTACACATATCGCACAACAATCGACATTTGTTATTTGTTTTTTATTACTTTTATCCGACGTACAGTCTTGTCTTATTGACAATTTTGTCATTTATAGTTTTGGCGATCAATGAGGTGATTTCTTGCTGGATATATTTTCTTAAGTAATGTGTTTTGTATGGACTTTTTATTGCCTGTTTTACGTTTTTCTCTATCACTGGATCATATTTTGAAAATATTTTAAGAAATTTATTATTATTTTTGGTAAATAATTTATCTGAAAATCCTCTAAATGCAATATTTTCTGATGCCATGGTTAAAATAATTGAAATGATTCTTTTGAGTAACTCTTTCCAGTGTTCTATTTCACTTAAGCACAATTTATTTGATAAAATTTAATCAATTATCTACAATTTTTTGATAAAATGTTAATTCAATCTGTCGCACCCAATGAATAATTTGAAACTTTAATGATGGAATGTGATACATAAATGTATAACGGAGAATTACCTAAAATTATAACATATTTAAAAACTATTTTAGGCGTTTGTGAGTGTCAAACACTGCACACGCTACGAACCGGTCCTTGTTATACTAATGTATGAGCTGTAATGTGGATAGTTTCAATTTACGCAATTTTCACTTTATATTTTTAAGAACTTAGAACACCGTAGTTGGCATGTGCACAGCTCGATTCAATATTTTATAATGCTTTATTAATTTTATTATCATTCTTTGTTTCAGACTGTGATGATCCATCCAAACAGCGCACTATTTGAAGAATTACCTCGTTGGGTATTGTATCATGAACTTGTGTTCACGACCAAAGAATTCATGAGACAAGTGACTGAGATTGAAAGCAAGTGGCTGCTGGAAGTGGCCCCACATTATTATAAAGCCAAGGAGTTGGAAGATTCGACGAATAAAAAGATGCCTAAGGGCGTCGGTAGAGCGACGCTTGCGGAATGAAAAATACTACTTTTTATAATAAAAATTTATTTAATGTAACAATAAATCTGATTTTTATTTTGTATTATTGTCGCTATTATTTTAGCTTTACACTTAATTCAAATTAAATCCCCGAGTTGTTATTTGAATATGGAACATCTCCATGGTAGCAATAGATATTGATTTAAAACAAATCAAACATTCCTGGGTTTCTTCACTTCGTCATAACAAAATTTGATCAAAATGGCACAAAATCAGCGTGATTATGTTCCTGGAGAAATCGTACCTTTTCCTACTCGCCCGTGGCCTCCAGTGAACTTACCTCCATGTTATCTTCCACAACCTACTTCTTACGATATCGGCGAAGGTAAGAACTAGATTTCTTCATATACATAATACATTATAATCCATAAACTATTCCAAAGATCCTGCAAAAAGAATGCTGCCGATCATCAATAAATATTCCAGCTCAAAGTATTCCACTGAAGAATGGCAACATCACAATGCTATCGTATTGGAGGGTGAACCGATAAGAAGATCTGATGAGTGAGTGAAAACAGTAATTACATATCATCTAAATATTGTTGTATTACATAATAAATATATATGTATGTTGAGAAAAATATTAATTTCTCCTAAAGCAGAATAAAAATGTATTAGATTCTTTAATAATGACATCAAATATTTATAATTCAGATTTGAGATAAGAGCTAAGAACTGCCTGACTCACGTTTATGGATTGGCCGATAACAAGTTCAACTGCAGTACTGATTTGCTGAAGAATAGAGCTCACGAGATATACCAATGGAAATGTGAAACCGAGTATTGCGTCAAACCCATGACTGATGAGATAGTAGCACTGGAAGAACTGCGACAGAGATTGAAAGCTTCTATAGCTATCCTTGATCAACCTGAAGCAATTGGTGAATAGATTATGTTTTATATCTATTACAATTATAAAGATACAACAATTCTTATGTAATACATGGAATTATATTATTTCAGCTAAAGAGTGCTTGCAATTGAGATTGAACAGATTAGACACAGATTTGGTACACGATACATCTGAAGACGAACTCAATAAAGAACTTCAGTTGATATCCGATATAAGAAACTTATATATGGACACTTTGGCTGATATCGAAGCACAAATGAGGAGTAACAAAGCAGCCAAAGCTAGAGTCGAATTTGATTGGAGTGATAAAGTGGTCTCGTACGATACAGATTCTGTGAATATATCGTTGAACAGGCAGTCTAGTACGACACTGATGAAGCCAGGTGCAGTGAGCGTGCCGGAAGAGTATATAAATACATTAATTGAACGCATATATGTGAAAGTCATTAGAAATTGGTAATAATATTTTTTTATGAATAGGCAATCTACGCCCAATTCTTGGCAGCAGTTTACGAGGCACAATTTGGAAGAGGCGGAGTCTTGCAGGCGTGACTCTATCAACTTGCGTAAATATGTCGAAGCTCTGATACTGAACGCTTCTAGGGATTTACGCACAAAAGCCGGAAGAGTCGATCAAGCTTTAGCGGCTAAGGCGGCGTGTACTGACGATCTGAGAATAAGATTGGAGGACGAATTGAGAGAAGTATTGAATGATGTTATTATTGTTAATTATTATGTAGTACTTTAATAATGATGATATACATATTTTTTAGGTATTGCAGAGATTAACGATGGTAGAGAAGATGTCGGAGGAGCTCAAAGATGCTCATAGAAAAATGGAGATATGCACTAAGCTCACTCAAACACGCTTAGACAATAGAAACTCGATTGGAAGACCGAACGTTGAGAATTGCAGAGATGCTCCTCAATCAGGGTACATTTTTTCATTATGCTAAAATATCACTATTAAAAAAACTAAAATCGTATGGCATTGTTTTTCGGACATTTTAGAATATTATTATTAGACATTTTTTTGTACAAATGTTTTTAAAGTTGTTTTTCTAAATTACACTGCTTAGCAATTTTATTCTGTATTATGTATATTTTACTAACGATTTTTTCTACAGAAGATTATTAAAAATATTTTTTAATGACATTAAGATGCTATAAATTTACATACATATACATATTGAGGACAATTTAAATGAGCAATGAATAAAATAATTGTTCTATAAAATGAATTATTTGTGCACTGCTGTTGGACAAATTAGGTACGAGCAAGCGAGCATTTGTCAGAACAGTGAATACCCCATGAATAACTCTCTGCAACGATTCCTTTTCTGAAGAAATTCGTTAATTAAAAAGTTGATGGCTTAAAAAAAATATGTTTAGGTTCTAATTTTCGCAAATAATAATTCCCATTCCCAGTATGCAATGTGTTAATGTCCCAGCGGCTTTAAAATCAACTCAAATTATATGCAGTATTATTTTCTTAATGTGTATTAAACTATAAATTATTTTACAGGCTTTTAGATGAATCAAAAGCTTTGACGGAGTCGATGTACGCTCTCAATGACCAACTATACAACGCAAACAAGACCAGAGTGAAGCTATTGAAGAGTAGAAGCGAATTGGAAAAAGAAATATACGTTAAAAAGAATACTCTTTCGATCGATAGAGACCGCTGCAAAACTGTCCGTTCTCTATATCCATCGGCGTCTAAGTTATCAGGATTAGAATAAATAAAAGTCCTTAGAGCACTTTAATATATACATTTAATGATAAATTATAACATATAGTAAATAACAGAAGATCTTTTATTTATAACGATAATATTTCTGATACTTCTTCGGGCGTTCTTCTTACAAGCAGTTGTGGATTTTCATATCTATTAGCAGAATCGTGTACTGAGGAATATAATTTTTTATATATTGCGATTATGACTTGGAAGGAACGTTTTCGTACGTTCGTTCTTGTCGAGCTACTGATCAAGAGCGATATTTGCGGTAATAAGAATACATCTGGCATCGCGATAAAGCTGTCGAATTTATTCATAAAGGATCTTAACATTGGAGCTTCCATTCCTGGAACGGATGAAAGTGGACCTTTATCTTGTTCTAGCAAGATAGTATAAATAGAGCCTAAATTCAAGTTGGCCACTAAAGAACTCGCTTGTTCTGACGTTAGCGTATCCATTTGAGCGTCCGATTGCGCTTGCAGTCGTTCGTTATAATCGTTATTAAATTGACACAGCGATACAGTGCATTGGATCTGATACATGCAGTTTAATAAATAAGCAGCCATGTCGGTCGAAGATAGATGGCATGCTGTTTCATTTATGGCTCTCAATAACGGATCTATGATTAGAGATACAGCTTTGATTAAATCGGATCGTTCTCTCTGTTCCGAAACAGGTGTGATCGATAGCAGTTCTCTCAAGAATTTCAATAGCTCGGTTACGGTCATCGAAGGCGTTAAATCCGACGGAGGCGCTTTGACACCGTGGACTAAATCACCCTTGACTTTATTCTCAATCGCCGATAAGAAAACAGATTCACTCTGTCGTTGCAATTCGTTCAACGTTGAATATAAATATCCGCCTTTGATGTCTTCGTTCAATACCTTAGTATAAAATTTGAGAAGATTCGTTAACATGCATAGTAATAGTGGATCTTTATCTAGCGTTAGAATCAATTCGATTCTGACTTTCAACGGATGGCATAGTCCTTCAGTTATAATATTTGCGTGAATCGGATATGCGTCTTCTTTAGAATTGTACTCGTCACAAAATTTAAATAAAGAAGTCAAACCCTCTTTTTCAATCGGTAGAGATTGATGCACCCATGCTAGCATATCTCCGATATATCTTTTAGGATCATGAGCATAATACTCGATAGGTTTTCCTGCACCGGTGCCATCTTTGGTTAACGCGTCGATGAAGAATCTGACTAAATTAGATTTTCTAGCAGAGCAATATTCGTCGACTACGTATTTAAATAGAACCGGACGACTCTGCAATGTATTCATCGCTTTAGGGATCAAAGAATTGTGATCGGTTGCGTCAAAATTGCGACTTCCGTTCTGCGTCCATTTATATAGACGTTCTATAGCAGCTTCTCTGTGTAAGCCAATTTTTTCCATTATATCCAAGGCTGCCGTTTCACAGCCTGAATGTATCAGCGTCTTACAATCGTTGTGAAGTTTATCGATTCTTTCTAAAACTCCAAAGAACTCGTGAGTGATGGGCGAATCTCTGGATATACCGTGCAATATAGCATTTTCGGCTGGTGTCAATTGAAAATGCGATATGAAAGCGTTAGCCAATATGAGTTGCTTCTCAACTTTTTGCTTCTCATTTTGCAGCATCGCTATTTGGGATATCAAATGACTAGCTTTCGTCTTAGAATCTTGTAGTCTAGAAGCCATATTGTTAACTGAATTGTTCAATTGTACGACATCATTATATACATAGTCCAAATGGTCTTTTAAGACTCTAAATGAATTCACAAAGCTCTCGTAAGTTTCTAGATTACGTTTTTCTAGTTGGTTTTTAAGGTTTCGTCTCACCAAAGAAGAATTTACAGTGCAAAATGTTGATAGCACTCGTAGAGCGTCCATTGTTTCCTTTTCGGTTTCGTGACGCATCTCCAAGATGTTTTTCACCTTAGCTTTGACATTTTCGGTTTTATTCTCGATTTCTACGCCCATCTCGACGGAAAATATAATCCGGCTGAACTACAGGAATGACAGATTGTGACGATGTCAAGTTTAAGTGCAGTGCTGCCAATGTAAAAATATTACTTTGTCCGATATTACCCCAATTACGTATATTTTAAATACATATTATTTTAGCTGTTCTTTTCGCCGAAAGGTGCTAACGTTAGTATTATTAATATGCGTATCACACTGAAAAGCGCACTTTTTCACGTGCGATTTCTCATATAAATTATACATAATGTATTATTTTTTGTGGGTATTCTGTTAGATGACGGACGATGGTCTTAATTTAGTTTGTATAAATCAATTAAATATAAAAATAACGTACATACCTTTCGTGCCGTATATATTTGTTTTAATTTAAAAAGGCATTAAGTAGTATTTTGATTTAAAATTAATTTGTTAAATATGCTGAGATAAACACATACATGTAAATATTTATTGTTTTTTCTTTTAATTTGTTTATATCAATAAACACAAAGCCTTCAATTAAATGTGTAGTATTTTTATTTTGTCGTGTACAATTTATTTTTAGAATATATGTATATTATTAAGGAAATAATAGAATTTGTAGGGGGGCTATTTATATGTATTTATTCTGGTTTAATATGGCCAAAACTTGGCGGCACTCTGGTAGCACTGGCGTAACACACATTTTCTTGGTGACCTGGCGGTTTTGTATGCCGATAAGTGTCTCGCACACCGTCCGCTCACTCTTGTAAATAAATATGTAATTATAAACCATCAATAAAAATATTACTGCAGCGGCTTAATCTGTGTCTAATTGCCACCCGTCACTTCCCCGTCAAAGAGTGTATAAACAAATAGTGTAAGAATATTTTTTAATTTATTCAATTGCTTTTCTTTTACTTTGTGCCCTGTTAATTACTTATAAATACAAATACTTTCATGGGACATGCAAACTATAATAATGTATTTGGAAAGCTTGTCTATATTTGCTTCTCCATGAGACTCAGCTTTCTCCTTTCTAAATCTTTTAACAAAAAACACTGATGGAGTCGAATAATATAAACACTGGAATAGGCGATTATTGCAATACATTTATTCTGCATTACTAGTAGTACTTTCAATTGGCTATTTGTACTATTAGACCAGTGGCAAGGAATTATAAATACAAGGACAATATTAAATAAATAAAATATACCTGAATATTTAGAAAGTAATTTATTTTATTAATGTTTCAAAATACAAAGTTAGTACAAAAATTGAATTACAAACATACTTAAAAATAAAAATAATGAATGAAAACTTATAAAAATATAAACTAGTTTACCTGGATAATTAAAAGTACAAAAGATTTCCTTTCATTGGGTAAAAATATGATAGTTAAACAAAACAACTTTTTTATTAAATTTCTTTAAAAAAAATGTCCTAAATTTTGATTAAGCTTTATTTTTCGAACAGCACTTTTTAAGCTCTAGTGTTAGTATTTATAGGAAAAACCTTGGTTCAGCTTGATTTTTGAACCTTCTCCAGGTCGCCTCAGATTAGGGTTGCCAGAATATCTCTTTTAAATATAGCATGCCATTTTGTCCTCAAATCTTGTTCTTATTTTGTATTAAAATATCCATTTTCTTTGAAGACCTATCCCCCTTTATTTAGTATCAATATTTAATTGTTTTAAAAAAGTTTTCTTTTCATACTTTTTAACTTCTGGCAATCCTAAGTCTGATACAAATTATTTTAATTGAGATTATTATTTTATTATTTGCTAAAAAGTTATATATATATATATAATGATGTAAATATTCGGCATATTTTAGTTATACAAAATAAGATATAATTAAAATGTATATAAGGATTAACATTTTATGTATTTGAATAATAATGAAATCTTACTACATTGAACCAATTTAAAAATGGCAAAGGTAAATTTCAAATGCATTCTAAATTCCAATATATGTATTTAATTTTAATGAGAGGAAGTATAATATTTTTACTACTTGAAAATACACATAATGAAAGCATACGTATGTAAAAAACTTAAAATTAAAAAAAACATTTAAAGAAATTCATGTAAAAAATGATTATGAATAATGAAATTGTAAATATAAAAAAAATATACTGGAAATAAAATAAAACATAAGCTAATCAGCAGTTCAATAGAGTAATATGCGCTTCTCGATTTGTTTCCTGCAAATCGGGCAGACAGTCATTCTGTCGCCGCACATCTGACACATTCCATGACCACACAAAAATATCATGTTCTTCAAGCGGTCAAGACACACTGGGCACATTGTCTAAAAAAAAACGAGTAGTTAGTAACGGGTATGAAGAAAATCTTTATAGTTTGTATATAAGAGACTCACCTGATCCTTGATGTCTTGAAGTTGCTGCTGAAGTTTCTGAACGTCGCTAGTGGTCGTAGTTGGATTTGGCACAGACACATTTGTATCTCTAGATCCATTGTTCATCATCGGCTGGCCTCCAGCTTGTCCTTGAAGAATCGCATTGTTTTGAGGAGCCGGCTGTCCTTTATTGACTTGGACTTGAGTGAGATTGCTCGGAGGAGCTTCAGTGTTCACTGAAATTATATTTAAAATGTACATACATATATAAAAGAAACATATGACAGGAATTCAATTGTGTCAGGTGTGTTATGACATCATATGACTATATGTTACTCTTAAATATTCAAGAGAAAACAAAAAGAATTAAAACTTTTATGAATAATATAATAATAATGATTCCCAAAAAGCATATTCTACAGGAAACTATAAATATTTTAACCAGTACGATAGACCAGTGGTATAAGTCGGTGACTTGGATTCGAATCCCACATATACCCTAGTGTTTTTCAATTTATATTATTAGTGATTATTTTATAATTATAATACCGATCGACAATCACAGATCAGGTTTTCTTGATCTCATGTCATGTCATGTTGCAAAGGATCGCCGATGTCATGTTGCAATAGAAGATTTAATAATTAATTTAAAACGAACAAAATTCTCTCACAACTTATCAATATATTTGAGTCTGTTGAATCGAAAAGTTTGATTTTTGTTGGAGCTAGCAATGTAAAACGGTAGAATGAGCTCTAAAGACGGTGAGAGCAGTGGTCACTGCAGTAATTAAAGAAAATTAACTGTTGTGAAAAACTAGTGATGTAGCCTTGTGACTATTCAGAAGACTTCTAATTAGGTAGGAATCAGTTTCAGAAACATAAGATTCTGCATGACCACTTAGGAGTAAATAAAGTGCTGCGATGGTTGGGATTATATCTGAAAGTTCATACAAGCGCAAGGCAACAATTTTTGGAATCCTAGATGTTACTTTTCTACTTCAAATATGAATTGAGAGTATTAAGAACTTCTTTTTAAATACACTTACCATTCAGATTACAGTTGTAATTATTATCAGATGCGGATGAAGTGGAAGCAATGGCCAAAGCGTTAGGCATTGGATTTACAATAATCGGTTGTACTATTGGAGTACGACAGGAGACGCACTTCCGCATGAGAGGGGCGCAGGCAATGCAGGCGCAGACGTCTCCACAAGGTTTGAAAACAACTGTAGCTGGTGCGTCTGAGCACACTAGACATTCACCAACCTGAAACATTAAGTACAATGTTTATTATAGTTGTATGTGATGTGGATTTTCATTTTATTTCAGTAAATAACCTTGATTCTGTTGGTGACGGCTTCACGGCAGATGAGGCACTTTTTGACTCGTGGAGCGCAACCATTGCAGCAAGTGATATGACCACACGGTTGGAACAGAATGTCTCTCTTGACATCTGAGCACACGAGACATTCGTCCAATTGAGCTGAATTGGACGGATTAGACATGGCGTCTAATGCTGAGTCCCCGTCATTAGATGTACCACAAGCTGCAGCATCTTCAACGCTGATTGATCCAGGACCTCCCTTTTGATACGTCGTAAGAGTCTTGCATAGATTTGGATCAGGGCATAGATCCAACGGAGTTTGACCTATAAATTGATACAGATAAATAATTCAATGTTCATTATAATCATATATAGAATTCACTATCACTAACCTTTCTTGTTCTTAATTGTAAGATCAGCACCGTGCGATGCTAGATAACATGCAATACCAGCCGAAGATCTCTTATCGGCGGCTTGAGCTCCCAAGCCCATCAATAAACGCCCCACGTCTTGGACGTCTTGCAATTGTCTCAGTTGCGATAGAGTGTGATGTCTCAGAGCCTCATGAAGAGGGGTGTCTCCGTCTTTGTCGCAAATGTTTAGATTGGCACCTTCGCTCACGAGCAGCTGAAAGTTTACATTAGTATCATTATAAGATTAGATTTGATGTTACACATTAATAAATGGAAAACATACTCTAACGATGGACGTGTGCTGTCTTTCGACAGCTAAATGCAAAGCAGTTTGCAGATTGACGTTCTGCAAATCCATAATAGCCCCGCCGACTCTTACGAGTAGTTCGGCGACTTCTGCATGATTGTTGAGGGCAGCTAAATGCAATGCTGTGTAGCCGTCGTCTTTCTTCTCGTCGACAATCCAAGCTCTTGATACCTTGCTCAGCATAATTTTCATTGCGCTGAAATGAGAATTTTTATTTGTTAATATTTATTTATGAATTAATAAAATATTCCTCAATGTTCTCACAAAAATATTATTGGTTTAAGTGACTCTTTAAAGAATCGAATTAGTTTATATACATAGACATTTATCAATACTGAGAATAAGCAAATTGAGCATTTTCTTAAGATTTTAACAATCATTAGAATTGGCGATTACTTAGAATCTTCTATCAGGTTTAGAGCAATATCTAAAGGATATGGGATGAGAAAAGAGTTCCCAAGAAAATCCATTGAATTGTTTTTTGCGCTCTCCTTTTGGTTAAAATTCGGTTTAGATATGCTTCCTTCAATCGATGCTCACTTATTGTAAGTCGTAATATTGTTATAAAAAGTTTTAATATGATCGCTAGATAATCGAGCGTTTCTATTGCGACTGCGAAGGTACGATTTTAGTGGTTTTGACGTGGATTTTTGACTTCTGAGAAAAAATAATTGTTTTTTTCAGCTCCACCACGAATCATCTTGATAGGTTAAAGAATCATGGTGGAGCAGAAAAATTGACCTCCTCTCATTTCCCCGACCGTAGTTAAGCCAGAATACCCTTTCAATTCCGACTTACTAAGTGTTCTAAAGACTTTTGCTTAACAAGTTGGTGCTTAGATAGATAATATGGATTCCTAGTATGATGAAGTATCTCAAATTATCACAATGGATACAAAGACAATTCGAAAGAACGATTATGGATATTTATTGTAAATATACTTTATTCACCGAGTTCCTGTATAAATATTTATGAAATCATATCAGGCATTACAAATTACCCTTATTTATTTTCCCATTTTAATTTTTGTCTTAGTTTATGTGCTATGTTCATTCAAATCTCACAGACACACTGTTAAATTCACCAAGTAATCTAACTCTGAAATGGAATATATGCAGAGATCCTTCGCATTTTATAATTTTACGGTTGGAAATTTGTATGTTCATTTGGATACTATTTTATTTGTTGGTTTTATGTATTGTTTTACTATTTAAGCTGTTTGACCCATGCACATATATTTAATAAATAAATAAATAAATAAGTTATAAGTTATAGGCATCGTTTAAAAGTGTCTAATGTTCCAAATCGGAATCCCAAGGTGACCCTTGTGCCAAAACACCTCTGCAAATTTTAGAAATAAACATTTCCGTCTCGTAAGTTAGTTGAGTGGTATCTTTTTCATTTGCCATAATGGCACTTCTATTAAAATTGGAAAAGATCTCTAAGTTCTAAAATATGCACATAAAAAGAAGACACATGTCAAGCGGTGAGTCATCATCGCTTATGAGTAGACGATGACGATATCTCACTACTTTGTCTGATTCTAGTGATTGAAGAATATACGCTCAATCAATAAAAACGTTTTTAAATGATTTCCAAACAATGGATGAATATACATTTATATCAAATTCTTTCTATTGTAAAGTAGAAAAATATAGTTATTTGTTGATATCGTCGGTTAGAAAAATACTGTTACAATACAAAATTATTAGATTTTCAAAGAAGCACTGGTAAACATTTTAAGCTATTGTTGTGTGTTGAAGGTTTTGAGGGGGTCTGAAGTCTTCGATTTTAAAACTTAGCGACTTTTTTGTAGAATGTGGGGGTAAACGATTGACAACCACTGTTTTCAAATATCATAATATAATTATCTTGAAACGAGCAGAAAATATATTTTCTCATATACAATTTATCTTTCAAACCATACGTGAATAAGTCTCGCGGAAACAAGGGATATACAAATAAATATTGTATTGTGTATAATTAAATAAATGTAAATTGAACCGAGAATCCCACACCAAAAATGGAAATAAAAATATATTTTTAATTATTTTACTATAAAATTTAGGATCAAAAAGTTTTCACTTTGCCAAAATTGTGAGAGCACTATAAAATTTGGAATTAAAATCTGTTTGGGTACTAATATTGTGAAAAAGGGGCGAAATTTCATAACAATATTGACAAAAGTCAACTATTATAAATAAGGGTACAGATTTATTGTAGAAAAAATACGCAACACAAAATTTTCTCAAGCGCGAGCTACACTCAATTTATACCCAGACGACTATCAAGACCCAGACGACTATCAAGACTCGGTTGGTCGACGAGAAAATAATCTTCTCATCGACAGACCTCGAGAGTCAGCTGATTGGAAGTTTTACAACACTGCAACGTGGACAGCTGACATATGTATTGGTATCTCAACACCATGCACAGATAAGGACACTATTATATATATTTCCCTGTATTTTAATCTATGTTATTAAATGTAGTATTCATTGTTTAAAATGTAAGTAAATGATTATTTTAGTGTTAGGTTTATCAATACTTAACTATACTTTGATGAGGATGTAGCGTATTGAGAATTTATTCAAGCAAATGTGAATATTGTGTTTGTTTGTGTATAATTAGTTTGGAAACTAAATATGGTTTCAACCAAGCGATATTCTTGAGATCAAAATGCGAAACAGGGAAGTCGATTCATAAATGTATTGAACACATGGCGTGGTTTGATGTAATGTATTTTTGAAACGTCGATAAATTGATTTTTATTGCATTGCTTGTAATGTAAAATACATGTTTAAAAGTACACTTGCAACATAAATGTTGGTGTTTCTATGTTTGTAAAGCATATTTTTGAATTTAAAAGCATTTTAATTGAAATAGTACTTATCGACTAAAAAATTTCAAAAAATTAAAAACAAGGGTTCAGACTTCATGTCTGATTTTGTTATAAATTATGGCGAAAAAGTCTTCTTGAACCTATATATTTAATTTGTAATCTATTAAAAAATGTTAAGAATGAACAAAAGTGACTCTGATTAACAAAAAAGAAGATAAGACAATTTTAAATAAACACAAACAAATAGATTTTTGCACATGTTAAATTAGTTTGAAAATATTTAATAACCCTCGTTACGACTAGAAGTAAGGGGTGCATAAAGAACACGCAAGGATTCTCCGGTGTATTGACAAAATATTTCTTTGTTGCGAAAAGGTCACGGGAAACAATATATGACCGGAAGACAAAAAGCACCGTAAAGTCTCAATATTACCGCTGCACAATTCGACCTGAATACCGTTGCACAATTAGAACGGAGATATCTGTAAAGTAAATGTCACTTTCTAAAGGCGTATACATATTTCGTTGTTCTAAGAAGCGAGTGCAACGATTGGCTGGATGATCGTTGAATGATTGTGATTGGTCAGCAAGCTTTGCAGCCTTGAATATATAAGGCTGGTTTCCAACGAAGACCAGGCAGATACCGGCAGACACTCGAAGGAGCAGATTTGGCCCGCCTGCGGACAACATACGGTCATGGACGCTCACATCCTAAGAGTGACTCCACCATACGAGCACCGCAGCAGAAAGGGATCAACCTCCACTATACTGTTGCTGCCACACCAATCAGAACTCTAGACATTATCCCTGCGCCAGTTTCTCCACCACCGCTCGGATAATAACGATCTCATCCATCATAATCGTCTCATTATGTAATATTAACTAATAAATTATTACCAGTTTCCACCTACGTCTTACTGACTACGAAGTCACACTCCAAAGAGTGTGACATCGCAGCCAGTGAAAAATATTTTTGGGATAGATTCAAGACATATTTTTTAGATTTTATCTGAGGGATAAAACGAGAATTTATGGTTTAAAATCAGGGATGTCATTTCAGCTTTTTCCAGAAGGGGTGGAAAGGTTGGCTAGTCAGTGGTCGTTTTTTAAAAATTTCGATTTTAATAAGATTTATAGTATTTCATTAAGTGACATGCATTTTTCTCGCCAAATTCAAAGCCCCCTCTACACACAAGGTCATAGTCAGGGCGTCAGCGCTTGAGAAAGCTTCCCCATTGCCATATAAAAAAAATAGGAAAATTGAATTCAAAACATGATAATTTGATTCACTTATTGAAAAATCTTTTTTCTTAAGATGAGTCTTTTTTAAAAGCTCGTATTTTTTATTTCTTTAATTCTAAATCACACAAAGACAAAGGTGACGCCGCGGCCATCGATTCAGCGCCACTGCCCTCAATTGAAACGAGCGTAACATTGTTTAATTGCAATAACGCGAGCCGGAGTACGCGTCACTCGCTTTACGTCGCCTCGTCTCGCTTTGCGCAGTCTGGCCTCTGCCATAGCGCCGTATCGAAATACGCACACGCACGCGCCGGTGAGTACGAATTTAGAAATTTTCCATACGCGGCCGGACCGCTAGTTGAGCCTTCGTATTTTTAGGCGGTGCAGTGATATCGAGTTATAAACTATATATACGAGGGACACACGCAGGGAGGGGACACGCACGTACGCATATCACGGAACAACATATATTTCTTCTTAATTACCATCAACTAATTTAACTGATAAAAATCAAGTGATTATTAGGCATAAGGGTAAAAGTATACTTGGAGAAAATTTTGGAATAATGATGATTTTAAGTAGAAAACTACCAAATTAAAAAAATATTAATGCCAGCAGGATACAAATGCTATGAAAATAAAGTAATCTTAAAAAAATGCTATACGAATATATCCAAGCAACACTACAAAATGATTAAAAATAACTAGAACAGTCTGATAATAATTTTGTCTGTGAAAAGCACCAGATAAATCTAAAAGATCGTACTATTAATCTATTTCATTAAACTCAACCACAGAGTGTTTTGTCACTGTAAACTTGCCAATTAATAGAGTTAGCCAATTACTACCAAAGTCCATCGATATATAGTTATGTTGCGCGGTGTCTAGGTTAAGTGGATTGTTATAATTTAAAACATCGGGTTTATATTTTTACTGATTTTAAAATTACAGAAATTATTAATGCACGACTTCATAAGATGTATTTAGATGTTCTGAAATCACAATCAGTAGGCAGTATCTAACAAAATCATTTCATTGGTCCGCTTTCGCCACATTATTTTACCGATATTCATCACGCACGAAAGTCTTTCTAAACGGCGTATATGTGAGAATACCAGTACTTTTGCGGGATCAATTTATTGTTCTCAAATATATTTTATGTGTCCTACTTTTTTAAAAGGTTGAAATGAATTTAACAATATATAGTTTGTATGATTTTTTAATCATTGAAAAGTGAAAATATTATGTGTACTGATACAGAATTTTAAAAATAGGAATATTTAAGAATAGTAGTAGCTCATAAAACTGGTAAAAATAATTTTGAATTTTTTTCTATAAATGTGTTATATGTGTATAAATGTTTTTTCTATAAAAGTATATTGAATATATATCCGTATCGTGTGCTTTAGAGCTAATAGTAGAGGCATTAACCCAAACTTGCCATCTCTGTCTGTAAATTATGAATAATGATGAAATTAATGGCTCTCGAACTGACTGTTAACGCAAATATAGTTTCAGTAATGATAACTAGATCGGTTCAAAGGGCTTAGGCCTCTTCAGCCGTCTTTTCAAGTTGTCCACATTGAGGAGTTTGTTGCCACGATGTTGACGTGCTGTTGGAGCCTTGCGTCGTCTTCGACACCACTTCGGCGCGAACATACTACAGAGCATTCCCAATGTTTCGCAAAACTTCATTTTTAACTTTTTAATTTAAAAAAAAATGTATGTATATACGTACATATATTTATATTGAGAGTGTAATACAAATATTGCAATATCTTTCCTACTGATTGTGAGTTTCATACAAAAACTCAAAATTAACTATTTTATAAACCGATGTATTGCAAGTATATAAAAATACTAGCGATATAAATAATAGGTATGTGCTCTAAACATTGCAATATCTTTATTATTTTTTAATATTAAAGAAAGAAATAGCGTACCACTTACTGTGATTTCTGAATCGGGAATAGCAACAAAGACTTTCATTAACTCTACATAGCCATTTATATTCAAGCTATACCTTGAACATTATAGCAATGATCATGGTTCTTGATATCTCATATCTTGATCATGATAAGTTTCATTTAACATGTTCTTTTCTTGTTGTTTTCATATAATTAACTTCAATTTAATACACATATTAAAGTCATAAACATCCAACAAAAAACTATTCCATCTAATAAAACCGTTTAAAAAAATAATCTATATGTAAAATTAAATTGTACGAATGCAACCAATTAACTGCTTACACACATGTTGATAACGCGTTTCAATAATTAACTTATGAAGTATGTAGGACGTTTGTCATAATATTGTATGTATAAGTTCATTTTTCACATATGTGGGTATACGCATTCACACAATCCTTAGCAACAATTCTTTGACCTCTAACCCTATAGCATTCCGATCCAGTTGCTAATACAACAAATATATTAACGACTGGCACTTGAAAGGTCAATCGAAGGAATACGTGAGCAATATCATATTAGTTTTTGTGCATATTAATATATTCATTAATATGCACATCATAGAGCAATAGTCTGAACAGAGTCATTGTTTTCTCAAGATGAATGCTATATAAAATCTAGAGCCATCTGATCATATCATAGATTCAAGTCAGATTATGACACATTTCGCCGGTAGAAATTATTGGTGGGACACATTCTCGTCTGATGCAGCTCTTCCTCGGTGACCAATGGCGCGTGTCCGAGACATATGCCGACCGACATGCGACGGTAGTTTTTGATTTGAGGAGCGGACGACGCGGCAGAACAATGGTTAATTGATATTCACATAACAAACGAGTTGAACCCAATATCGTCGTGGCTGTGTATGCGGAACAGGCGGGGTCACCCTTGCCCTCGAGCAGAAGTCGGATGTTACGAATGAGCATTGAATGGGATTCGTGAAGGTGTAGAGAAATTTAAGACATCATTATTGTACTGCAGATTAGTATTATCAGTGGCGAACACAGCGAACTTTTATTGCATACAGGGCGTTCTTCTGGACCTAATCTAATTCCAGATTTTATTTTGAAGGGTTGCGAAGTCAGTCTCGCTGCTCCTCTTAAATGTATTTATGATCTGATTCTCAAGACATCATCATTACCTGATCTATGGAAATGTACAAAAGTCACCCCTATTCATAAAAAGGGTGACAAATTATATATAAATAATTATAGACCAGTCGCAGTGTTGTCAGCTCCTGCTAAATTATTTGAAATAATTGTTCATAAATATCTCTATAATCACTTTTGGCAATTTTTGTTAGACCAACAGCACGGGTTTCGTCCTGCCCGTTCCACTGTTACTAACCTTCTGTCGTTCACCAAAACGGTGACAACTTCTCTCGATGCGGGAATTCAAGTAGACGTCGTGTATACAGATTTTGAGAAAGCCTTTGACAAAGTTTGTCATGGGTTATTATTAAAAAAATTGTCGAACCTCGGTTGCTCGGATAATTTAACTCGGTTATTCTCGAGTTATTTAAGCAATCGTAGACAGTTTGTAACCTATGGTGGCCGATTGTCGAAAGAATATTTTACCCCTTCGGGGGTTCCTCAAGGATCCAATCTGGGCCCTTTGTTTTTTGTGTTATTTATTAATGACATAAATACAGCAATTACAAATTCAAGTTTTCTTCTGTACGCAGATGACTTAAAATTATATAAATGCATTCGATCTGTTGTGGACTCCTTCTCTCTACAAAGTGATTTAGACTCTCTATGGAGATGGGCTTCCGTTAACCGTCTGCCCTTTAGTGTCAGAAAGTGCCATACTGTGTCATTTTCTCAATCCCATTCGCCATCAGCTTATTTCTACCATCTCGGTGGTAACATTTTGACTTGAGAAACTTCCATTAAAGATCTCGGAATCACTTTCGAGAGCAAATGGTTCTCTCTACACATACACGACGTCTGTGATAAATCTTCCAAGATGCTCGGCTTTGTTATGAGGAATGTCTTTCACTTTGACGATCCGTCAGTTATTCGCATCCTCTATGACACCTTAGTTCGTAGCATTCTTGAATCGGGATCTATAGTTTGGAATCCTCGAATAGCCAAATATTCCCTTTTAGTGGAAAAAATTTAAAAAAGGTATTTAAGATACCTTTACAAAAGGACATCTGGTTATTATCCGTACATATATCCTAGCGCCTTTCTTTTAGTAGCGTTGGGATATGATTCGCTGAGTTCTCGCAGAAAGTTGTAGGTCGCTAAGCATTTTTTCAAATTACTAAAAGGTGCTGTCGACAATCCAGCTATTCTCGAGAAATTCCAGTTTTGGGTTCCGGAACATTTTCGAGAATTACTATCGCGACCTCTTTTGATGGCCGTTAGGGCTAGGACATCGGCACTTGCCGACTCGCCTATAGCTGTGGCCATCCGGCTCCTTCATACGCTGGCATCTTATATTGACCTGTTTAATGTTAGCTACGAGGATCTGATCCAGTTTGTATCATTTAATTTTGATATTTTATATTTTTTTGTTATGTTTATTATTTTTAAGTATTGTTCTATTTATGTATATATAGTTATTTTTTGTGTTTATAAATTTAAAATTTGTTTTCTACCATCGTGGCGCATTGGGGTAACCTGTAAGGCCACGATGGTCTTAATTTAATCTAAAAAAAAAATACAGAGGTAGCTTAAAAAAAATTTTTTGGGAAATATTATAGGTCAAAATGTTTTTAACTGTCTGTTAATGCATATTTTCTGTTTCAAAGAATAAGAAGCTTTTAAACAATTTTCCTTACATTCAGTTACTTCTAAAAATACTTTATACGCTGATCTTTTAGTATGTTGTATACAAGTACTAATAAAAATAAATAAGACGACTGTGTATAAAAACCTTTCTGTCTCATTTTTATACATTTACCATATAATAGTCGAAAAATATTTTTGAAAATACGGGTGCCAGATCTTTCTGATTTTAGAACAATAAGTCTAAAAAATCATTATATTTGATAGACCGTTTCTAGATGCCTCCTAAATTTTTATACCATGGGTTAGAGCAGTATTTGCCGATTTTTTCCAATGAAATATATTCCTATATTGTCAGTTACAATTTTCAGAAAGAACCAAATGAGAAAGAAGTGTGTAGAAAATTGTAAATCTGTTTGTTTAAAATGCGATATCTTTTTTTCTAAATACAGATTCATATGATTAAGATGATTTATTTTTATAACCATATTTTAATTATTGCACATTTATTATTTATTTTAGAACATCTCAATAATTTTTATTCTTGAAATATTTCTCGTATTATATATTTCTTCTCATAAATTAAATGTTTATGTAAATATTAAAGAATACGTAAATACATTAATATATGAATACGTAAATACTGCATAATATTTTTTTACATTGATATCCTACGCCGACAACACTACTTACAATGAGAATTATTTTATTCTCTACCTCTGCTTTCAAGCAATATGATAATCGTTGTTTTTATAGTTCTAAGCAATGGATATATCTTTTTCAGTAAATAAAATGTATGGATTTGAGAACAAATGATTATTCGGTACTTCAAGTATTTAATTTTGTAATATCGGTAGTTTGCCTCCATACCGGTATTACCGGTAAAAATTCATTTTCATTTTTTTATTTTCGTAAATCACTCGTATCATTTTGCTAATATAAAATAAACAGTATAACACATTCGAGCAATACAATACTCTTTATTTTTATTAATAAACTTTATATCAGTTCTCGCAATATTTCACGCTTTCTGCTTTTCTATAACTATCTCTTATATATATATTGATATTCCGCGTCTTTTGCGGAAATCGATTTGTGATTTTAATAATACTATCTGACGTTATATTCTGCACCGTAACAGACTGCATATTTTTGCAAGCTCTTGCGAAACGCTCGGATTCTGTGAATGCGCTCTGAATTAGATCATCATATTGATGGTCTGCGAACTAATGTACGACATGACTCATTGAATTGATTTTATTTTGAATAAAAGCATAAGACTGAATTCTAGTCAGTGGTTACAAATTTAACAATAATTTTGATTTTTATTTTGCCATCAAACAAACATTTTTAGTTTTAATATTTTTAAGAAATATTTAGTTTGTAATTTTCAGGTTAAGTTTTCATTTATTATAGTTTCTATTAATTCTTTATTTTTTCCTAACATATTTTCTATATTGGAAGAAGGGTTATAGATAGGAAAGTATTTTAAGTAAGTCTTCCTCATATTTTTAAAGGCATTTTTTCTGGATTTGTTATTGCATATGTCTTTGATGCGAATATTGTATTTAGAGATTTTGTAAAAGAGTAAATGATTCGTAATAGAAATGTAACAGTTCGTTATCCAGTACTTTTATTTTCTCCTCTTTAAACCATTTAATAAATTGCAACTTTGCCGACGTTGAAACTCATAAAGAAAACCGCATTTCCTCGCGGTTCAGCTATTTCCACTTTCAGATTCTTTCCGCAAGTATGTTTCACAGGTTCGCCTCCCCGGCAATTCGTGCCGTTCCTAGACACATTCTCAACATGGCGGGGGGGCTTTTCTTGCACACACATGGGGCCCTCTGCGATCATCTGCGGTAAATAGCTCAGCGCGTGGGGTCCCGCCGATAGAGGCCCCCGTCGGGGCAATAGACCAACTTTTTAATTAGTTTTCGGAGATTTAAAGTCGACAACCAGCTTCATCCACTCCCCCGTTTTCCCCCATCAATTCCTTTTCAGACGCCTTGCAGAAATTTGCGCCGAAACTGTTTCCTTCCGTCAGCTAATTAGCGCCTTCGGTTTGTAATTGAAGACGTTTTAAAAACGAAGAATGTACATATTTTTCACAAAAACATTTACTTATTAATTAATATATTTACCAAATATCCCTTATCAAGTATATGAAAACGCAAATTAGAAGAGCAAGTGGAGAATTTATGGATATGTATGTAGTAGAGTCTCCAATTACTCGAACCATCAACTACTCGAGTATCGAATATTAAAATTTTAAAATACTCGAGTACTCGAGTACTTTCGAGTATTTACCAAATGTACCAAAATAGCTATTATTCAAACTCGTGCACATATAAATAAATAAATAAAATACTTAGTATGTTAATTTTTACAATTATTTTAACTTCACGAACATACTTTTTAAAAACAATAATGCAAAAAGTGTCTCGAATTTAATATTACTGCTAACCTTTGGTTTTATTATTCCCGTTATGGAAAAAACCCTTTCCGTTGCTGTTGATGTTGGTCTTATTGTCATTAACGCGTTGGATAAGGCTTCTAATTTATATCTGTTCGCTTTTTATAGATATAAAATTTTTTGAACTCTTTTTATGTTCTCTTCTTTCGTTCCCTTCTCTGCTTTTCTCTTATTTCCTTCGACTATTGACAAAATAGTATTTTGTAATTCTTCTTGAATAGATTTTTTTTCTTAACAATATACAATATTCTACTCCTTCTGATTAATGCGAAGAATTTAAATCTATATCATTCGAAGATGTATTTGGGTGAATCCCTTTCACTCTAGAGCTAAACGGTTCGCAAAGAACTGACTTTACTTTAAATACCTTTAAAACACACAATTGTTTTGATTTATATTTTAAGCTGAGGGATCAGTATAAACAATTGACAACACGCTACAACTGCATAGTCATAAAACCTAAAAATTTTTTTGTTGATATTTCATATTGTTCATTGCCATAAATTAGATAAGTCGGGACTATCGAACAGAAAACACAAAAGAAATTTCTCCGTCGTACCCACTAACATAGCCGACGACCAGAACTATGCAACTATGGAACTATGAGAAAATTATACCTGATAGTAACCGCTCTAGCTCGGGACTTCGGGCATAAACGCCAAATAAAAGCAAGACGTTAACCTTTACCGGACCGAGTTAAAGTTATTTTTGTTTCTGAAATATTTCAAAATTTTTTAATTTCAAGTATTAATCGAGTAATTTTCAAAATACTCGATTATCAAGTACTTGAAAAATAGACAAAAATACTCGAGTATCGAGTACTCGATTACTCGAATTGGAGACTCTAGTATGTAGTATGTCTACTTATTGCTATTGCATTAAGATGCAGCAGTCAACTTGGGTGACAGTGATGTTGCATATTTGGGTTTGAATAGCAAATGGTCGTTTCGCAACTATCTAATTGAGTGCCATAGACATTTTAGAGCAGCATATAATTTCACTTGCGCCTATCAGGTAAATTATATTATCGCTAGTATATATGTATATCACTAGTGAAAATGCTTTCAATAAAATTACATATTTAAACAAATATATTCGGGATAGATTCGAAACTGTTTTCTTTAGATTTCATTTCAGGGGTTAACCGAGAATTTATGGTTAAGGATTAGAGACATCATTTCAGCTCTTTACAGGGAGAAGGGGGGGGGGGGCGGCGGCAAAAGTTGGTCATTCAGTGGTCGCTTTTTTAATATTTCGATTTTTCAAACTTTCAAGGAAAAGATCATCAATAAAGCATAGGGTAGGGTTACCAAGAAAACCCTCAATTCAGCTTGGAGCAAACTATGGCATAATTGCGTCGACGGGTTTACTCACGAACGGGAGCTAATTATTGATGAAATTGCGTCCTTGGGATAGAACATGGAACTGGAGGTGAATGAGGACAATATTCAAGAGCTGGTGGAGGAATATAACATCGAAAAAATAATAGATCTGCATCGCAAACAAAAACATAATACTACAGAGGAGAACCCTTTACTTTAAATGAGATTAGTGATATCTGTAAAATGTGGGAAACAGTGCAAAATTTCGTGGAAAAGCACTACCCGAGTAAGGCTGTATCAGTGTGAGCTATGAATAAATTCAATGACAATGCAATGTCACATTTTCGCAAAATCCTCAAAATGAAGCTAAAGCAAGTGTCATTGGATAGTTCCACAAAAGTTCCACAAAAATAAAAATATTTTATTATTCATTTTTGTGTAAATATTTTTGGGTTCTAGAACGAATTAACTTAAGTTTCTATTATTTCTTATAGAGAAATTTGATTTGATATACGAGTGTTTTGAAATATGAAGCAAATTATACTCGTAAACTGAAATTCCACTATACGTTGAATACGTTGAATAATGTAAATTTATTTAGCCCTTCAGTTGAAGATGTCAATGTTATCATATTTAGCAAAATTTCTAGATGATAAACATATTTCGAGTCCCTTTTTTAATACTTACATCTCGCCTTAATACACACATTCATCATTACTTATCTTAATGGCCTTTCGAAATTAATATTATATTATAATTGAACCATTGATATTTATATCCTTGTAATAGTCTCGAGCTGTTTTAAGTCAGTCAATGGTTCCTATTTTATTTAAACATTAATACGCGATCTACAATGAAATTTAGTGGCTTTAGTAATGCGAATAAAAAAAAACAAATATTAAAAAAATGCATTCCAAATTCGACTGATAAAAGTCTTGGTATATTATTTTAAATACTAACTATTGCTATTATTTTTAAATTAAAAATTAATTAAAGGGGCTGGAGTTTTTTAATACTTGTGCTACATTTACTTACAATGTATTTATCTTAATTTCTATTCAATAACATACACAGCATATAAGTTACTTAGTCAACTAAAACATTAAAAAAAAAACAATCGATAAAACATATCAAATAAATAAAAAAAACTAATTCACTGGCTAACATCTTCAGTAAAATGCTGTAGTAATCCTATAAATAGATGAACGATTTGAAGCATATGTTATAAAATTATATATAACTAAGTTACAACTCTATTTTTACAAAAATATTTAAGTTTTCATTATGTAAAACATTGTCGTAACTTAGATTGACACATTTTATTAAATATAAAATTTCTGAGACACTAGTTGAGTATTTTATTTAAATACAAAAAAAAAACTATTTTCGACATTTTCAGCGATATATTGAAAAAATAATAATGAGCGCGTTTAATAATATTTTTACACTGCCGAATAGCCCATTATCTAAGTACTCAGGTATTGATTTTCGAGTTAGTAGATATACAATGTACGTTTAAAAATAGTTTCATTTTTTGCTTCACTTTCATAACATCTCTTCGCAAATAAATAAAAAACACAATTCACGCATGATACATTACTTTTGGCAAGCGTTTGGATTATGAATGAAAGTTTGGAATAAATATTTAAGCGAAAGGCGCTGGCTGTGTCGTCGGCTATATTTTTTTGATAAGAGAAAATTGGATTTCTCTCTTTTTGTTGTTTTATTCTTATCTGCGTGCGCGCGTTTAAGTTTCAACGGGCAGGTTGAACTTTAACTGCGGTTACTTTATGAAGTATTTACGGAGGAATTGCGCTATACAGTCAAATTTATTTGACTCTGGATCGTCTCGGAAATTCGCAGTGGTACTATAACATATAATAAATTACGTTTCAGATTTTTTACAATGTTTAATTATTTAATAGAATTGAGAAAATGTCACAGTATGGCACTTTCCGACACTAAAGGATCATCATCTATATGTAGAGAGGAGTCCGCAAGAGATCGAATGCATCTAATCAATTTAAAAAAAATTATAACTGCCGTATTTATATCATTAATAAATAACGTGAAGAGTAAAGGGCCCAGCGTGTACTCACGAGGAACAGTCAATGTAGCGCTACACGCAATACTGACTTCACTGCTATGGGTTGTGTATCACACATTTTTCAGTTGACTATACGTGATAATATTTTTGTTTATGAACATCTTAAATGGTGCAGATAAGTCATTTTAAAATGAGCCAAATCAATAAACACCCAAGAATAAAAAGTAATCTTAATAGGAAAGCATACATTTTAATATCGATGAGTGGGTGGGTGACTTATTATGTAATATAAATATTAAATTTACAATGAAATGGAATACAAAGAAGTGGTTAATGCGTTACGGTTATAAAATAAATAAATTGTTTTATGACAGAGAAGCAAATTAACGTCATAGAGAAGCAAATTAACATCTTAAAACGTTTTCTATAAATTATTATTTTATCTAATTCTTATTTAAAGACAGATGTACAATAAAATTAATGAAGTAATACGGAGAGTCGTGAATATAGCAGAAGAAATCGTTGATGTCGAAAATGGCGAAAAGAGTGAAAGGCTTCGGTCACCAGTTCACCACGCGCAGGTTATTATTAAAAGCTGTAGATTATGAGATGCTTTGGCTGAATGCCAGGATATATGGGCTGGTCGACGCGAACGGTATCCGTCCTTAAAATAATTCTTTCGCCCAAAAGAAAAAAAAAACATAAATGTATGCGTATAGAAAACGTGCTGAGACATGTTGGCTTCCGTGCAAATTGAATAACGAAATGCGATAAGCCAAAATCTCTTGACAAATTATTGCCAAGGAGAAGATGAAAAACAACTACTATAAAATATCTCTATTTTAAAAGCTATGATATTGTAAAATGCTCTTATAACATAAGAAAATTTTCTTCCATAATCAGAACTACAAATTTTTATTTGCTTTCCCCATCAAGGTATAATCTAGGAATAAGACTTCAATAACATAGTCTATAAGACGCAAGACTAATAATCTAGAGACACGTTTGATCCCCAACGGATTAAAAATATTATTATTCATTTATGCTCAGTTTTATTTTCAACATTCACAGCATTTAAAAAAATATTAAAAATGTTTTTATCCTAAAAAATGCCACTTTTCATATATTAAAACGCATATTATAACCGGAATGGCACTTTGTTTATAAATATATCACTAACATAAATACTTTGAGCTGTAAAATTCAGACAAAAATGTTCTGTTTCATTTTGAACGTTCGCAGCATTTCATAAAAATGTAAAAAAATGAGTTTAATACTGATAGAAATGTCCTTATTTAAATTATTGCACAAAACGCATTTTTTAGCTGGAACCGTCTTATGTTTTCAAATATTTTGAGGTTTTAAAATTTAGATAAAAATGCTGTATTCCATTTTAAACGTTCGCAGCATTTAAACATATATTTAAATACTAGCTTATATCCAGTAAAAAAATTAAAACGCATTTTTCAACCGTTTTTGTTATAAATATTTTACTTTCGCAATTTTTTAAGATTCTAAAATTTAAGCAGAAATGTTTTATTTTATATATAACAATCACAGCTTTTTACTAAGATGTAAACATAATTTTATATATAAAAGAAATGCCGTTATTTTAATTTAAATAGTAACTTTTTAACTCTTGAAAAGCAGATTCAAGTATTTTTAATTATTGTTTAATACCAGCGCAATAATCAAAGGATTGTAGTCGATTTGTATATTTTAGTTATTGTGATTTTTATATGTTAGGGTAAGTATCTAGTATATTTTATTCATTGACTGATATATTTATACTGTGTTTCATTTACTGTGATGTACATCAAGTGTACATGTCATGATATTAAATGTATTTATTAATATGTCGAATATAATGTTGATATTTTAGGTATTCAAACGCGATACACTTACACATTAAACGGGTTATTAAAAATATATAAATAAACATTCTGCAAAATCAGGCATTAATTTATCAAATTAATTGAGTATTTTTTACTTAGAACGAAAATGATTTTAGCGGACAGAAGTCTTCAACTCCATTATTAAATAATTATTTTGTAAATAAATATTTGGTACGTTCAATATATGTATGTTGTTTGAATTTGTACAAAAAAAATGCGACGTTCAATACATTTATTTATAGTATATAACTTATTCAACTTTGACTATTATTATAATGATTATTTCAATGCTTTTATTTTAAATTTTAAATCACTATTGCTTATACATTTTTACATGTGCGCGAATTTTTTTGCACTGTTAGGGGAAGGTTAAGTAAGAAATACTCAATTAATTTAGTGAAAAATACATTAGATACTATACATATTATCAAATCCTTTCATGTGAGTTACTTGAGCATGTTATCATATTAATTTCTGAAGAGTTAAGAAAATATGAAGTGGATAAAGAGTAAATAAAATATATATCCCAAAGGCAGAGGATCACTCTTCAGGACTTTGATTTATGTACATCGCGGGTGGTATAGGGAAAATCCGCGACGAAACTCCGACCGAGCGAAACTTTGCCAAAGTCGAATAAGCCAAGTTTAATATTGGCGAGATCTCGCCTGAATCTCAGCGCAGGGTACGGGGGATCTTTTTATTTGAATTATTGAATTACCCTACCTACCCCAGACCGGCGGCGGACAGGTTTGATAAACTTTCCCGATGAAAAGGGAACGAATTAACATGAGCGAACTTTTGCGGAGAGCGTTCAATATCCTGCAGTACGCCACCTGCCCAATCGTGGGCGTTAAAGCTGGTCGAGATTTCAAGACTGGGTTGAGAAAATGATATATATTATTTAGTCGATTGTGTTTGAATATCACATAGGAAAATTAGAAACTACTACGAGTAAAACAAAAATATTAATGAATTTTAGATCAGATCATATATTGTATATATTCGGGATATGCAAATAGAGCCAGTTAACATATGCTTATTCATTATGAAATTTTAACTATAAATAAAACTGCTTACTTGCCTTTTGTCGATGACAATGATGTGGGAGAAATCATAATGTGTATCTAAGTGATTGAATCATGATCTTCATAAATCATTTTAATTGAGTGACCTAGATACAAATACATAATAGTTACGGTATTGCTTCAGCAATTTATATTTAATGAAAGGTGTAATTATACTGATATGTTCATGATATTTATAATACATAAATTTAATATTTAATTAAATTGTAATATCTGATGAATTATAAATTATGTATATATAGTATTTTGATTTAAATTCGGCTATTGTATAGGTGGATAAGAAAATTTTTTGGTATGAGTTCAAAATAGGGGATAAAATAGCAGTGGCTGCTCATAAACTAAACAATGCTTTTGAAGTGGGTACTTGCGTAGAAACAAGCGTTGCAATGATGGTTCAAAAATTTCATGCTGGGGACGAAGTTCTTAAGCGTCCCTTTTCAGTTGAATCCCATTAAAAAAATATTTTTTTCGAATTTTTATCGTGTCTAGAAAATCAGAATTAGTGATTATTATATAGTTATAATTCAGATCGATTTTCCTCAAGAAAAAATATCGCAAAGCATGATTAAAATAAAATCGAGATAGATCATGCAAAGTGACATTTATTGCTTATAAGCTGTAATAATAGTTTATATTTAATAAAATTTAAGTCACTAATTCACGGTCTTTGATTTTAGTGTGCTGTCTCACTATTTTGTAGTTGTTGACTGTGTTTACCCCGTTGTAGAGGATTGGGCTAACACTTTTTATCTAGTGTTTGCTCCGAATATTAGCATTAAAATATCTAGGAAAAAATAAAAAATAACAACTTAACTTAAAATTGTAAAAACAATAACAAGTAGTGGGGTTAATAAAATATTATTTTTTTTACTATACGCATACTTTTACCCTAAAGCTTAATAATAAATAATTTTACGAAAAATGTATGACTTAATAAAATTAAAAAATACCGGTATTTTATAATGTATTTTATTTATAAAAGCATAGTAATAAACCATTTTTAGAGCAGCATGCGGAAGAGCTACGACCTGTTAGTTTGTTTTTCACTAACCACCTGCATATTGAATATTTATACTTACATATTTAGAATAGTTTATTAATACAGTGCTTACATTCATATTGATTTTAGTAAATCTCTTAGAAATCGATTCGGAAGGGAGAAAAAAACATGTTTCCGGACCAGTCGTCAGAATTAGAAGAGACGACAGCTGCGCTTGACAAATCAGACAGCTTCCGAGATTTAGTTGTATAAACTCTACATTTTATGGACCTCGGGTGTATGCACCGTGGGGATTAATAAACCGGGGGTTAAAAATAATCTCGGTGGTTAAAACGAAACATCAAACAGTTAACTGAGAGTTGAGAGTGTCCTTTGAGCACCTGAGAGCTTTTCTATCTTTGAATCGATCTTTGAAAAAATAATTTCGGAGAGAGTCGCCGCCGAGGGAATGCTTCGCAGCATCTTTCGTTACTCACTCGGTCTATTTACGAGCCAGGCTGGCCAAGAATCAAGGTGAGGGCAGTGTCCGCTGACTCTTTTTCCTTTTCGGGATTCCCTTATCGAATAGAATTTTACGAAATGTGAGATGGAGCGGGATTATGCAATGTCTTATGTGAAATTCGACACTGGATCATTTTTAGAAGTAGGACGGCGCTCGTCGAAGCAAAATTCGTCAAGAATGTCCAAGCTAAAGTAGACCTAATGCACAATATCTTTAGGCTTCTATTCCTATGCCTTAAATGATATCAATTACAATATTTCACATAATGATATTATTCGTCACGTGTAATCTATTGCTTTATGGTCATTGAAGTATAAAAAATTCGCAGTTCTTGATTTGAATTCGAATTTAACTTACAGGTTATCCAGACCATAGACATCATGTCGCATAACTCACATTATTTACGATCTGGTATAAAACGTTTTTAGTACATACATTACGTTCCGACTATCGTCGAAGCGTTCTGCACAAAAATAGATTAACGCACTGTGACCATCTTTCACGGTCGCGTGGGACATTTGGTTCGCACATGTCCCACAATACGATCTTGATTAATACACCATAAAACAAGAATATCTTCCTACGCGCGTTTGGCAAGATATTCGGCAAACTTCCGCTGCTTTAAATTTTGCTTCTATTTGTGCTTAACTCAACGTTTAACCAATGATTGGAGAATGTATTATTAACACAACACACAATAATCGATTGTTTCGCATATTTTTGGATGATATAAGCCATTAGATGTGGATCAATGACGCCCACAGTCTTTGCGAACGATGCCCCTCAGTAAAAAATAAATTGTTACATAAAAAGCGCGTGCGATTTGATCTTCAGCATAAAGCTTCAAAATGTTCTCTTCATAATCTTGGATTAATAATCCTAGTATAATGAATATTTGTATCTAAAGAAATATCTAAGTAAGTTTACTTTAGAAAAAATGTTATTATCCTTTTATTAATATTAATATTAAAATAATTATTAATTAATTATTAATAAAATAAAATTGAATAGTGTTAAAAAATATATTCTATTGATTGCCTCAATATTGCAATAATATATAAGATACTCTACTAGAAAAATAGTGTTACAATTTATGATATGTATCGCTGGTGTTAAAACGAAGATCACTTTAAATGTTAGTCTTTTATTTTATTTTATGATTTAACATTTCCCAAAACATACATATATGGGTTTTTAAGAATAACCATCAAGCAATAAATGCATCAAGTAATAAATGCGCAAGCTTGGCTGAGCACCCTGGGTTGCACAATAGTCACGCAGATATTCGAAAGACATAAATTAGCAGCAATCACCATGAAAAACTCATTTATAAACCGAAAAATAAACGTTTGAACCATTTCTTATAAATATATAACGATCGACAAACGTGGTAATATTAACTTCCACCAAGGAGCTGATTTTGAAAGTGCAGTTAGACTCTAATGCGACTGGTTCTCAATTTGACTCATCTCATATCGAAAGAACATTAAAATATTTGTGACACTCGGTCACATTACTTATTGCTGACAATCGAATCATCGACGACCACAAAGTAGACTCACAAACTGACAATATGTATGGTTGTTGTTTTTACTGTTATTAAAAAGGAAATCAAAATTATTTTCGCTTGGGAGCAAATGTTGATCCTTTATTTTACTTAAACGAAAAAATACGTATTTCTTCATTTTTTTAAATTATTTCTTACTTTCTAAAACACGTAAAAAGCGTTCAAAACATCAATATAATTTTAATTTTAAGGGGTTTTATGTCACTTGGAACATATTGAAAAATTCACTAAAAAAAAAAAAGTCTTAGGCAAAAAAAAAACATAATATGAAGTCACGTTTAAATTTCCAATTATGTATTCTAGTGAAGTAAAAATTCAAGAAATATTTTTGTCTATTATTATTTGCAAAGAATATTAAACGTTTCTGTAAATGTTAAAGACAGATTTGGAATGAAGTTATTTACTTGATCAATAACTCCTGTTCTCAGTTTCTGAAATATATTCATTCAGGTGATATTAAAGAAAAGTTCGTATTTTGTAGTGCACTTAATATTAATACAAAAAGTAAGATTGATGAACTAAAGAAGAATGATGGGCTCAAAGTTGGAATTTCAGCTTCTCATTAAATTAAATCTGAAGCTCTTCAAGCCTGTTCATCTAAAGAACTATGCTCAGAACAGGTCATTGGCCTCTTCTTTTCTACAGCTGTACGTTTGTTTAAAGAGAATGCTGTAAATTGTGTCTTTGAGCTGAAAGGTAAATCAAGATGTTCCCGGAAGTTTAAGAATAACATGACCTTGTGGCTTAAATTAATGACGAAACATTAAATATATTTGAAAAGTTGAATAGGATCAACACGAAGCTTTAGTCCAAGAAAACGAACATTATCACTTTCGGGATTATTGTGGTTTGATAATAGATAAGAAAGATTAGTTTATTGAACAATATTTTACCGATAATATAGATACCAGAATCGGGCGGCGAAGTTTAGTCTGTCAAATTATTTGTAGGGATTATTAGTGATTTGAGGTGAGAGGTATTGTTATATGCTTTATAATGGTCCTTTGAGGAAGCTTGGACGATTTTAAAACCAGTTGCATTAGGATCTAACTCCACCTCTGAAATCATTTCCTTTGTGAAAGCGATCCAATGATTACAAATGATAGGGCAAACAATGCTTATTTGATACAAGACTATTAGTGTTTTATTTATAGAGTTTATGGATTTTTGTGGTAATTAATGGCGTTCGAAAGTCTGCGTGGCTATTGTGCAATTTTTGGTATTCTCCCAATTTTTAATATCGGTTGGAAAAAACATCGTCATTTTGATGATTTCAAAAGCCAGATAAACTCACTTCAAAATCATCTAAGGGTATTTTTATTCAAGCTGCAAATCTTGGAAACATTGAATTTGGATTCTCAATTAAATATTCGAATTATTCGCCCAATTTTCAACTATATGAATATTCGGATAATTGATCGAATATTCGTAAAACATTCGTTTATACTATCTAGAACAAAATTTAAGAAATCTTATAATTAAACAATTTGCATACTTGAGCAACACATTCGAAAATAATTTTTTGAATAGAATGTTTTTCGTCCGTATCTACTATGACCGAAATTCGCAGAATTCGTTCGTTGAACAAAACAAACTGTTAGAAAGGCCCACCTTTGATTATCGTTTAACGCTTATCACAAAAACAAGCGTGCGTCGCAAATATTTGTGAAGTTCGTCTTAAGTTTTTTTATTTGTTGTTTCAAGACGCAAAGATTTAATTTATTTTAATCGGTTAAATAATTCGATCAAGGTTAATTAATTTATAGTAGTTCAATTTAAGCGCACAAAACTGTAATATATGTACATCTTATTAAATATTATTAGCAATAAATTCGATAAAATTATGTATAATATTTAAAATGTTTCATAAATTTTGCAGGATTAATTTAATCGAAGTTGATCTTAATTATTATGATTCGAAAAAGATGAAATGTCGTCCTTGATCAAAAAGTCTATAAAATAATTTTTTAAACATTTTTCTTTTAATGCCATCACTAATTTTTATCACAGAATGGTGCAACGCTTAAGAAAATAATTAATTATTAATTAAAATAATTACTACGAACCTATAATTATTTTTAATTAAATAATATTTCACATTTTCAAAAAATTAATATCAGTAAAAACCGAGTAAAAAATTACGAATATATTCAAATAGTTAAAAATACAGTTCAAGAAACTCTTCAGTATGGTAGATACATCTAAAGGTAAAATAAATATTAATTTGGAAGAGAAGATTAATGATTATCTCTAATCATTTAAAACGTACTTTTCCAACAAATTAGCACTAATTTTTTTGCCAGCATGTAGTAGCATTCCAAATGAAGTACTAGATGAATTCTTAGATTTAAGGAACGATTCATGTTACTCATTTTATGAATTTCTGACTCAATTCTGGTATGTGTCAGATCAAATGTGACGATGATTTTATTTATTGAATTTACTTCCATTTGTGTCTACGCTATCATCGCTTCTTAATTAAAAAATAAAATAAATAAATACTAAATGTTGAGAATGATATTTGGTTGACGTTATTGAAAACACACATACATTTTTTCAATATGGATCGTATTAAGTGAATTAATAAGCTATTACAATATATTGAAAAAAACTATTTTGGTTGTGAAAAACTGTGTACGTATGTTATGCATACATATTTACAAAATAAATAAATATCGTACTATTTAATTTTAAAAGATTACTTTACTTTACAAAACTGTGTTACATATCATACAATTTATAAATGGCAAGCCTTTTGTTTGATGGATTAGAGTACCTGCTGTTTGACAATCGATATCTTATAATATCAGCAAATGCAGCGAATCAAACAAAGGCTTGTCTTTTGACGTTTGTTTTTTTTATAAACATAAGGACGAAACTTAAACACAAATTGCATTTGTACATCGTTTTTGTGGCTAGTCTTTCAATAATTGTGGGTGTAGGTGTATGACATGTTTGGTTGTTAGGTCCATTAATTAATTAAACTTAATTAAAACTATGATTTCATAGTTTCATTTTTAATTTTCTATTGATGCAGAGGCGGTGTAAAACTATCTGTTTTTGCGGTAAAATATGAAACTGTAGTTATTTATTGTATCATGGAGTCAATTCATAAGACCCCTTTATGGTGCACTTCCACATAAATCGCACATGCTCAAATAGGCGACAATGGTCCTAGAAATGTCAATGTGGAGATGGGAGCCGAGATAAAAGTCAAGGATTCAGATACCAATCGGCAGTTCGCTAAACTCAGTGGCTTCCAAAGTTTGCGTAGTAGTTTCATATCTGCCATGTGACTTGATATTGTCGGACCATGAAGAAAAAGGACAGGGTTTAAAAACTTTATTTGCCATTAGAGAGTAGATAAAATTATACGCATTTTAAAAGCATATTTTATATATATTTATAATATAATACATGAAAAAATATACAAATGAGATGATTCATTTTCAATACTAATTAATTAATTATCTCGCCGGGTTTAAAGATTTTAAATGAAAAATAACATTTGGTACATAAAACAAAGATAATTATTGTTAATAAGCACATCTGACCTCCCGCTGTGTTTATTCTATATCCACATATAAGTGCTACTCTTCGGTTAATATCCATCTCGGTGATAACTATAGTGCTCATATATTAATTATGGTGTATATTTAGGAGCGCAACAAGCCAAGTGCTTATGCGTCATGTGCTTTCAACTTATTTATAATAAATTAACAAATTTATAAAATGTACTTAAATTTAATACGCATGACTTATAACAATAATATTGCTTTAATTAATTAAGAAATTATTCGTTTTGAGTGAATAAAAAATAACGATTCTTCTTATTGTTGCTAAGAAAATAATTACGGTTTATTCCTTTCAAATCTTAATATTATTAACCTCATAAATCAATAATTCTGATCATATAAAATTACGGAGTTTTAGAGTTGATGTTGTCACTAAATGCACTTTCAGAAGCAGCTTCGTTTTTAAAGAAGTTGTCAAAATTTTAAGCAAGTGATCTGTTGCCGAGATGTCTGGTGAGAACGAAGAGACAAAATTTCATAGATCAATTCCTAGAATTGGACCTTTAAACAGTTACCATAATTTTTGGTGTAATATCTGTTTCGGGAAATGATTTCTTTAAGCATTGAGCAGACAGTTTTGATCTATTTTTTATTATACGATCTAGAAATATTTCTGTTGAGAATTGTTGTAAAATATAATTTTCACAATATAGAAAATATTATTATAGTAATATGTAGACAGTAGTGTGATAGTCTTTCGAAAATATAAATTGTATTGGACATCGTGACTTTGGACTGCAATGGACTTCAAAGGGTCAACAGTACCCACACCAAGAGCATTACTTAGTATACGAATAGTTTCTACTGCTCTATTAACTGTTTTAATATACAAAAAATGTTTTAATATACAAAAAACTTATATAATATTTTATTAAGATTCAGTCAGAACATTGTTCATGTAAGTAAGTGGTTAAAAAAGGAACCAATTTCATAATTGTTTTTCTTAGTAATCTTTCATAATTACAATAAGATTTATTACCAATATATAACATTTACTAAAATTTTTTAGTTTTCGTTCAGTTCATGAGAGGCACCCATTTGTTAGGATTTTTATTTTTTATGGTACAGAATTAACGTCATTTTTAATGCAATAGCCACATTTAAAGCAAAAATACTAATAGTAACCGAATTCGAAATTTGTTATTAAAAACTCATTTCATGAGTTTTTATTTAATTTTTAATGTTTCAGAATAAATATTTCTACTATTACAATACTTTGGGCAATACTATTGTAGATTTTTTGTTTTTAAAGTAACCATATACCTATGTATTTACAATGCTCCTTTAAATTAATTTTAGTATCTACAATTATACATAAATATTTTATATTAACAACTATTTCTATAACAGTTAGCTATAACTACTTTTATATTATTATCTAACATAGTATGATTGTATGACTGTGAAGGTTAAGAGGAGGGTATAAGGTCAGTGAAATTCAGGGACTCTTTTTAGCTTCCAGCTTTAAAGTTTATAGTGGAAGATTTCGATTAGAGTTTTTGGTCTTTTAAGTACTCTTAAAAATTATTGATATGGCATAAAACAATTATTATTTCTAAGAGCTTCCAGATCTGCAAAGAGGTTTTTGTCAACTTTTTCTCTATACATCTAGCCTAATAGTCGAGACTAAGATAAAATTTTTAAGAAACTGATGATGTTGCAGATTAAGGTAATAGCTTAGGTTATGTACTTGATATTATAAATGAATATCATATATACAAAGTATGAAAATTTATTAATAAATTTTAAACATTTTTTTTCTTAGAGCTAGCTGCGATTTGAGTGAAAATCGATATTATCAGTGTTCTGACGGACCATATGATACGAAATGTTGTATGGTAATGCTCTACTAAACAATAAGGACTCCTTTATTAAAATTTAATTAGAAATGTGAAGAGATAAAATATACGCGATTCCGCATTTTACCCGCAAAATAAGCACTGATGTCTGTTGCCTGAACTTCTATTGAGTGACTTTAACTATTTGTATATGTAATAATAGTCTTATACATATGCTGGCATTGCACATTGATTTGTTTAATGTCATCTAGGAGGAGCTGGTCCGGTTCGTATTATTTAATTTTAATATCAATAAAAAAATATTTTTTTTATTGTTTCTTACTTATTATTTTAATTATATATATTATGTATTGTTTTCGAGCATCGTGACGCATTGGGGTAACTTGTTGAGTCACGATGGTTTTAATTTAATTTAAATAAATAAATTTGTATAATATATTTTTTAACACAAATTATAATGCAATTTTTTTGGTTTCGTCATTTTTAAATGCGTCGTAAATACTTGACTGTCAAACGCAAACTACGCGTCCAATATGGCTAACAATTGCCGCTGGGTATCACAGGTAGTTAAACTGATTAAATTATAAGCTAATTCCATTATTGCTTTTTAATATACTAGCGAAATATATAAAGGATTTATTGCCAATATATAAGCCCCTATATCTATTAGTATTTTAATTCAATTGAAAAAATCGTTATTTTATGTATTTTTAGTTCATGCGGCACCCATTAGTTAAGCTAAATCGATCAGCTCCTAAGAGGTTTTTAATCTCATACGAAAAATGTTTCTCATATTTGAATTAATAGCCAGGATAAATAACAAAATTAACAAGCAGTTATTTTGAAAGCAATATTTGACCAATATATTTGGGGAAAAATTGTGTGTTAAATTATGGTCACCCTAAATCCATCACATAACGATTAAGTAATTTCCCGTGGAAGATCTTTGAAATCTCAATGCTTCTTATGTATATTAAGTAGTTCAATAAGAAATTTTTCGATTTGTTTTTTAAATGTCAGATTTAGACATATTGTAGAATCATTTCAATGAACAAAGTAGGTTGTTTTGAGATCATTGCACCCGCGACTAAATATATAATAACATTAATTGTTCATTGTCTGCAGATGAAGATGGTCCGCGCCTTGGTAACGCCTGCTTCACGTGTTCGTGCCCTCCACTGTGTCCATGCGATCTTGGGGAACACATGCGTTTCCAGACGGGCCCCAGTCCGTCGAGGCGAGCTCCCAAAGCGGGACCTCCGTTTGGGCTCTAGAGCGAAGAAAAGCGCGCGAATCGCTGATAACGAGACACCGGACTGCCTTATTTGTCGACAAAAGTGCCCGACCAGCATCCAGAATCCAGCGGGTGCTATTCGCGTCCCGCTGCACCGGTGTCGGGTTTCGCTTCCACCGGCTTCTAAATATAACCAGCCAACGGCCGGCGAGCGGGAGCCCGGGACTCTATTTCTGGAGAATACGAATTTGGATCGGGGGGGCTATCCCACCCGGCGAGTTCGGATTCCTTCTGTCCGCTTCTACCAATCGCGGGGTGCTTCTACCAGTCTTCTGCAAAGCGGCGGCCGAGGCGGTACTAGTCGGTCCGATCGATCATCCATCGGCCTTGCGAGAGTTCCGTGCTTCCTTACTTCCCATAGTGATGTCTGAACGTATGGAATGTAAAGAAGTATGGAGCGTCGCAGGTCAAACCGTCGAATCGTTGTGAATCGAACAGTGACTCGAATGTGCATTTAGCTCTCGGGTCAGGTAATGAACATTTGGGGCGATGCTGCGACAGCATAGGAAGAAGACAGTGGTATACATTTGTGAATTGTGAAAAAAAATTGACGGTTGACGTACTACATGTGGTGCCCAGACGGGCCGCGCCCCATACTTCACGCAGACATGATGCGTTCCTAAACGCGTGGCGTGCTATAAATATTTAAAACTTTTTCTTTCAGAATATTTTAATGTGACCTCAAAGTGCCTCAGTTCTTCCGATTTATACCAGAAATCAGCAATGGACTATATACATCTACACGAAGAAGGAACAGCGAAGATCTTGACATTTATATACAGAAAAAAGATCTTCCATCTTCTGATCAATTATTTTCATTGATACTTTTGATTGATATGATACCATAGTAGCGAAAAGAAAATGCCAGTTCTTTGTACTATAGATAGGCAACAAGACTAGAGCGCATCTTCGATAGAAAACACGCGTGTTTTAGCAATTAGCAATCCAGATCTAGAAACCAAACGTGTTTCTTCGTGTCATATACAAACCCAAAAACACTTCAATGATTTTTTTTCAGATACTTTTTGTTTGAATAAAGTCGATTTTTTTACTGAAATACTTTGAGAGTCAGTTAGTTATAATACTCATACAAAGTTTTATATGATATTTTAAATGGACACATAAATTGTGTCAAAAGAAGTAAATTATATTTATCCAATAATTTAAGAACATTTTTAGCATCAATGTGTTTTTACATTGGACTCAGATTCACGTATATTTTTAATCCAAAATGACTTCAAAAACAGCAAACTACGTAACTAAACTTTTCTATGGCAGTCAAAAATATTTTATTAAGTACGCGTATTTTTATCGATAATAATTTCAGAAGGAGAAAAACGATTCTGTTTTATGAGTATGTGGAAGAATTTGGTAAGGGGTAAATCGATTTACATTAAACCTTATATCACTTAGATGTATATTGTTAGCTATTTATAGCAAAATGTAGTCTTTCCAATTTAGGTAATTGCTCGAATGTCTTTATCTACCATTGCAAATAAGACATTAAAGAATCATTCAGTATTTTGACAAATGTGGTGAAAAATGTATATTATAAATGAAAATACATCTGTTTTTTTACATCTTAATCATCATCGTTACTACACTATGTAACTATGTTCATATCCTGGAAGTAAAATCATTTTGTAGTCAAAATTATATGTGAAACATGGTTGAAATGTGGCAACTTAATGAAGAACAAAATTAGTATTCGAGTGGGTCATTTTTAAATACGACATTGTAGTGTTTCAACCCTAACGAAAAAGAGATCTCTTGTTTATATTTTTGTTTTAGGTCCTTCCGACTTCCGTGCCAGAAGAGTGGTAGCACATTTTTTAGAAACTTATTTCCAGAAACAAACCAACCCTACCCCATCGGTTGAATGGGGTCCGATCTTGGGAGTGCATTGTTGCATTGCCATTGAAGCGGCAAGGTGACGGTGGTGGGTACCTTGCGATAATGGGACAACCCGGTATTGCGATACGTTCACCCCGAAAAAAGTCTATTTCCAGACAACGGATTTGTGATTCAGCAGCACGGGGCCATTACCGAGAATGTTGACCCCTACGCGGCGGTATCGGAATGTGAAATTTTTATTTATTTGGATTGGCGAGTCCAAAAGCGGAAACGTTACACGTGTACACGGTCGCCCTAGGTTAAACCAGGCGTGCTCGACATTTTGTATTTTTTACTGCTTCGGTTTTCAGATTCTGAGAAAAAGTCGAGAGCCTGCGTCATCCGCTAGAAGTGTTTTTTTGTTTGGTTCGTATTACATACGTGCCAAACCGTGAACTTTACAATTGTTGAATACTCGACATGAGATTGTAAGAAAAAACAAAAGTAAAACATGTGTCTTGTAGACTCATGCATTGAACGTTGCAAAAAAAAGCACCGGATGAAATGTGCGAAATGTATAAGGGCGACACATGTGTTAAAATATGGTAGACATTATTTAAAAACAAAATAAAACAATGGAGCGACAGTTTGATATTTGCTGATGCGATCGGAGTGGTCCGAGACGAATTACAAGCGTTTAGCGTTACAAGTTTGACACTACTCAAATGGTAGCACGCGACAGCGCTTATTGAACTGTACAATAATATAATTTGTAGTGTAAATAATTTTAAATCCTTGTATAAATGTTTTTTTTGTGAATAAAAAATGTTCGTAACAAAATATTTGGTATCTTTCACAACCTAATCTAATTTATAATTTGCGACACAAAAGATAATATATTTATTAAGCTCTGATCAATATTTAATAATGATATAATTATATATAAATTAATTTATTAAGATAATTTAAATAATAGAGAATACAATAAAAATCTAATTAAGATTATATCAGCAATCTGCAGCTTAGAAATATTTTTTTTATGTAGCTATTACAGATTTAACATACACTAAAAATATCTAAATTTAAATAGCCACATTTATTCGAATTTTCAAACAATAAAGTACACAAATTAAACATTTTTTAATAACGAGATATACTTTCTAAATATTAGAAATATTGAAAAACACTATACACAGTTTAGTTATCTTTTAACGGACTGTGTTTTTTTGATAAACGGTCAAGCAAAATTATTATCTGTTTTATTCAGAAAACACAGTCAGCATTTAATTGGTCCGCTTTCGTCATATAAGTCAGTTACTCACATTTAAACTATTTTAATGTTTTACCGATTACCGATACGGTTGTCTTACGAAAGAGTTGTATTTGTTAGAATACCGTTTCTTTTGACCGATGAATGCTCAGATTAAATATGTATTTTTATTTTAAATGTAATAATAATTATTATAAATAATTTTCATTTCTATTCAAATTTTTGTATTTGTTTTTTATATATTTTTTGCATAGCAACGCATATGATCATTATCTGTTAAAAACATTTGATTAAATTATAATTAAAATATATAAAAAACAGTGCAAAATAAATCAAATTGAATGACGCAATAAATTAATATATCATCAATATTATTACATACCAAAAACATCGATTATAGACAGAATTAGAAAATATTTAAATAATTAAAAAAAGATTTATACTTTGTTTTGAAATCACGGTAAATAATCGGTCCATTCTCGTCTTATAAGGCGATCCTTTTGATGGCATGGTGATATGCCAATTGCATTGTTGATCAATATGATTTTATAAATATTTATAAAATTTATTGTTTTTAAAACATTTCAATAAATTTAAAAAAGCTACTGTGGTTTGTAAAACAAAAATAAAACTCATTTTACACAGTTTAAAATACTACTACTACAGTTTATAAACAAAAACATTTTTTTTAAATTAATTTTATTATTTAAAAAATGAGTGGAGATATGTATTTTGCAACCTGTTTTTATTCACGCGAGTCCAACAATTTTCATGTATAGCCCTTTGTAATATATTTCTTTCTTTTTTTTTACTAAATAACGGGATTGTTTATATGTATGTATAGCTTTACAAAAAATATGGTAATTTTATCAGCAAGATCAAGTTAAATTGGGTCGATTAAAACGGTGCATGCCTATTTTCGCACATACGTGGAGGATCAATGAATCATTCCCTGGCACTTATAGGGTTAAACACGTTTTAATTATTTCAATGTTTTACCGATTACTGGTACTGACCCTTGTAAAAAATGTGTATATGTGAGAATACCGTATTTTTTGACTGATCAATGCTCTTTTTAATATGTATTTTTATTGCTATATCCTGCATTCTATAAAAGGTTAAAATGTAATAAACGTAATTTATTGCACCCTTATTTTGGTTTGTATAAAATACATATTAAGCTAGACAATATACCTCACTGTTGCCAATAAAATATGATTTTTAGATATAATAAAAGCCTTATCAAAAATAACAATAAAAGCAAAAAAGAGCAGATTTAAGACAAAATAAAATTCAATTAAAAATTAAAATAGGAATGATGACGCGATTATTTCTGGTGTTGAAAAATTCGACTTTCTGACATTGTCATTGTTTTATTCTCGTGTTATTTTTATACCTGCTGAAAATGTTTCACGATTGCTAGCAAATCACTTGGTAACAGCCGTATCTTTGGCAGGTAAAAATAAAAACGCGACTCTGTTCTTTCTTTCATAATGAGATAAGGCTGATTATTGTGTACTCAAGAGTGTTATAGCTATACACATATTTTACTATTATATTGTACAATGAATAAAGAATATATATTATATTCTTTCGCCATTGCTATTATATTAAACAATCGCTTGCAATGATATTTAGTAGGTAAAAAACATTGTGAAGCAAGTACAGGTACACAATAATAGGCCTCATCTCAGAATATAATACAGCATATTGTCATGTTTTTATTATTGAAAGATTAGCTGTTATCAAACGTGGTATGTGGTACGTAAACTTGGTGAAACACTCCAGTCTCAAAAAGCTAAAAAGAAAGGTGTGTTAATATGGGGAAGAGAAAATTATCGTAACCCTATACTTGAAGTTAGCCACTGAAACTTGGTAGTATAGTATGATGGAATATACTAAAGTGCTAAAAGTTTACTTTGTTATTTATATAACAGCAAGATTTATTATTTATATAACATTCAGTGACTAATACCTCAAAAATCTGGGTTCAAATCCCATGTGGACTTAAATGTTTTTTTAATGACTAATGAATCCGATTGATCATCACGGGTTAGATTTTTCCATAAATTTAAATAATTTACATAAGTTCATACACATATATTTAAATGTAAACTATACAGCTTGATTATTGTTAAAAATATCAAGTATAAAAAAATTCGAACTATAGATAAATGATTCATTTTAATTATTTCTGCTGCTGAAAAGACTCATTCGGATGCTGTTTATGTGGAATTTATTGTAAGAAATGTGTTGCATAGTATGTACAGTCTTTTTAATAAATGTTTCTGTATACATAAAATTGTTTTAAACTAATAAAGTTTTCGCATAATAATACAATATATTAATTAATTAAAATAATATAATTAATTAAAATAATAATATGTGTAACTTCTAGAATTTCAACAATTAAATTCTGTATCAAAGATAATAAGATATATTTGGCAACAAAGACAATTGCAGATATTGGTATAATTGATTGGTAAAATACGTTGTGTTTTTAGCAGACATTTTTACGTGTTGTTACTATTGGTGCAATAGAAATTTATATTTTCAAAATATTCCACTACAAATACGAGTAAATAACTTATCAAAATTTATTTATATTATTAAATATTTTCAAACAGAATTAACGGAGAAGAAAATTAGACAGTTTGAGATCATTATGGCGTTAATGACCCGTTGACAAAGTTGACTGGATGCATTGTGAGTATTTGTGATAGGAAAGTAACGCGTCATATACCCAGAGAAAGCATTGAAAGAGAAAGATTACTAAAATGGATTTTTCAGTAAACACACTCCAAGTGGCATTTTTTCCGATGAATAATTTATCTTCCCGCATGCTTGAAGCTATATCGAATGTATCATACATACATATATGTACTATCTTATCTAAATATCGTTCCTTCATCATCACGTTGTTATGTGATATTTTTATATCTATGTAAGTGGAATAAATAAAAAAAATATGCGCCTAGATTTTTCCTTCCAATGAATTACGGTTACTTTATATGGAATTTGTGTGACTGTTCGTATTCTTTTTACTGAATAATCGTCGGATAAAACGTATATTTTATCATTCAAACTAGTGCCGGCATTTAAATGAACGACATAGATAAACAAAAATTTACAAGCCCGCTCATTTCCAATGCATCTGTATCTGAATAAATGCACTTATAATGAGACTTCTTCTCAATGTGTCTCAGGGGATACGTGATAGACAGACAAACAAAAAAGCATTTATAGTGAAGTGGAAAAACAAAATTTAGGCCCCTGAGAAAATAAAACACCTACTCCTCTTAACTTAAATATTGTTATTGTCCTCTTCAAAGACACTATTTAGTATATTCACATTCAGGAATATTTTATTTATTTCTTTATGGTCGTAGCATTGTACTCTGAATGTTTTATCTGTGGCAACAGGAAAAATAATAAATAGTGTAGTGTGAGCCACTGCAAATTTTTTTTGAAAATTTGCACCACGATAGTGTAAGCCACGCTATCGTGGTACAAAATCTATATTGAATTGAATGCCTAAAACACTGGATGATTTTTTCATTATGACAGACAATTGTCACCCGCATCACATATAGGAGTACCAACGTGAGAAAAAAAATATAAGCTTAACTAGAAATTATCATTATTTTTTATCACACCTTAAACATAGCCATTTTTATTTAATCACTATTTTGACTTAAAAAAATTGAGTTATAAAAAATAAAAAATACGTAAATCGAGCTATTTAACTGTTAGATATAAGTACACAGTAAAAATAATACTAAAATAATAAAATATGTATGTATATAATCAATTTAATGCATTAAACTAGTACTGAATAAAAATACATAATACAATACACTCTGATTAATTTAATAATGTATCACCTTGGACAAAAAATTACTTCATCTACGGACATGTCACACTTATAAGCCACAAGTCAATTACTCTCAAGATAAACGATGCATAAGCGAAAATAAAAGAAGAAAGGTAAAAAGGCTACATTTTTAGAACAACCAGAATTGTATGCATTAGAGCTTCCAACTCGGGTTTATAAAAATAACCGAATACCATGTTATTTTTAACGGGTACCCTAAAATTAATTTCAATATAATATTTAATTTCTCCGTATGAAATATACTATATCTCACACAATTTTCAAGATACAAAGTTCTCTGTCTATTCTCATATTTCGCAAAATCTATTAAGATATTAAGTGGGTAGTGAGAGCGGTGAATCGAAAAGGGACAAAAATCCCACTTCAACAGTCCGACAGTGTTGTTTCAAAATGTAAGTTTTATGACACATTTCGTTTCGGCATCCTCATTAAAATGCGAGTATTTGCAAAAAAATACACATGGCTTAATCGAGGGACGGTTGTACACAAGAAAGCGGTATTTAAGTCTATTGTTATTTTTTATCCGTCGCTTACAAGCGACGGATAAAAAATAACAATGAGATGAGAGCAGTTTTTTTAAAAACTATTTCAATGAAATTTTGATACCAATTACACGATTTAAAATAAACAATTATCTATTTAGAAGTAACCAAAAATATTTATTATTCACTTTTGCAAATATGAACAAAGTAAATTCTGCAGATAATAATTTTTTTATTCAAATTGTATGATGCTTTCAAATTTATAATCCGCGCAAGTTGACAATGGTCGGCACTTTGTAAAGTTTTTACTGTCAGCAATATATTGGGACGGGTGAGCCATTTCACGTGTTTTTATTCATATATTAAAATTCATATATTAAAATTGTTTCACGCTTACGGATAAAATTTGAGACAAATATTTCTTTGCCATTTTTTATATCCGACTTTGGTATCAAGACAAAATTTAATCTTGACTATGGACTTTAAAATTGATATATTTTGACTAAAATTAAATCGTTCTTAGATACAATTTATAAAAATTACATTAGTTTTATCTGTGGTGTAACACAACTTATCGGATTATTTATTTGTTATTCTACGAATATTTTAAAACTGATACATTTATTAACCATAATAGTTTTGTAACAAACAATAAATTTAACAGACATTGCAACTAATTTTAATCAAAAATTTAATTTGCCGGTTAAAGTTTAGGAGCCCCTCTCTCTATTCTTACTTATATTTTTTATTGAATATTCGCTATTTAATTTTAAATGTATCTGTATTTTGTAAATAAAATCGAAAAATAAAAATAAGATAATATAATATAATATTTGGATAATAATACATATTTTTAAATATTATATTTATTAATTATTGTGATTAATTACGTCTATGGGTTCCCGGTTAATTTATGGAAAATGCTTAAGAACCCTATAATGAACTTGGCTGGGTATTTGGATGCCCTAGTCTGCATATAAATATATTACATTATTGTTAAAAAAACACTTTTCTATTTGTATTTATTGTTATTTGTTAAGCCCTGCACATTAATTTACAATTTGATCATTTACAACACGTTGAAATTATTTTTACGTTAAAAATTAATATGTAAAAGTATTGTAAAAAGAAAAAAATTATACATGCATAATATATAAAAAATAGAAACTGCCGTTTTATTACTAAATATTATTTAATTTTAAGAACTTATGAAATCGATTATCCAAATTAAATAATTTATAAATTTTTATTTTTATAAAATTATTTAAAATATGTATTTAGTACGACTTCCATAGATAAATAATATTTATTGCTACAAATAATACTCAAATGCGATAAAGACCTCTATAAAACTTCAATAGTGGTTCTAAATTAAAATATTTTAATAGTTTCAACAGTGGCGCGTAGATGGCGTTAGTAACTCCGATACAAAGCAGAGCTTAAAAGTAATCCGCGAGCTTTTGATTAAAAATTTTACGTAGACAATATAGACCAGGCGGAATATATATGAGTATCGCTTTTGAAAAATATTGAAATTCTATACATAATACTTTTTAATCCTAGTGCTCGAAGTGTATTTCATGGAGTTTGTTCGTTTTTAATATATTTTTTTTATTAATTAAAGTGAGCCTTTGATTAAAAAATCATATTATATCTACTTATATAGAAAAGATTAAAAAAGTAAAAAGATTATATTAATTTTAAATTACGTTAAATTTTTAAATAAGATTCTATTGCAATTAGTATTTTAACCCTTTTACATTATACTTTTATGTATTAATTTTATAAATATAAAAATTAAAATAAAATAAAATATAAATTTACACGAAGAATTTGAGGTTAAATATGATATTTATTTATTTAAGTGAATATGTATCAGCGCTTCACAATAATTTTTCATCCACAGCGAATCAAGATTCCCATAATTCCGCGGCATACCTCAAACAAAAATATGAGTGAAATCCAAATTTAAAACCCTGATTTATTTTCCTGTAAATTAGCAAGACTGTAAAATTTATTATGAGTCGCAGTACTAATCAGACATGTAACACACAAGTAGAGCAGTAGCTTAAAATAAACGCTGCACTTCTTGCTGAAAAGGCAGTCGGTACTTTTGCAGTGCTTTGAAGCAGGTTATTACTTCATAAGAAAAAATTGTTCTCTATAGTTTAAAAAGCACTATATTTAGTAAGTACTTAATTAGTTGTTGCTTCTATCTTTTATTTTATATATATATATATATATATTCTACTTAAAATTAATTTTAGTTTTTCTCCCTAAATTATAACCACTAACGATTTATTTTTATTTAAATTATATTCGATCTAATAATATGTAAAATTGACTTATCATATTAAAATTAACGTTTTATAAAAACACGTGTGAAATACAAGACGGTCGCAATTATTACGAATTAAATTCAGTCCATAACGGTCTCTGGCTCAGGCCTTTCTGTGTCCGACCGATTATTTAAATGCCCAATCCGCCCATTCAATAAAAGCGAAATATTTGGATTATGATTTAGGTGGTGTCGGGCCGCACTTAATCATACTTTGCTTCGATATGAACAAAGAGCCCACGATTTGACGTATTACCATTAAGTTATAACCTATTTGAATGACGTCACAGTCAAATCGTTAAACGTGATTTTGTGAAATGTTTAGAATGAGTTTTTATACAATTTCGGGCTACCTTTTGAATTCGCTTAAACGCCGAGTGATTACTATGTGTAGCGGGCGAAAAAAGGGCCGGTGCACAAAAGAGCGGCGATTAATTTTTATTTGGCGAAAACTGTTGTTAATCCAGAGTGGGTCCGATTATATGAAATTTTAAAATTGCGCCTGGGCCGCGATAAATGGATATTTATAGGGCGCGAGGGTGGCTCGACTACCGAGTGGCCGATTTATGTTGCGGACACAATGGGCACAATGGCTACCGTGGGCGCAAGTAATTACACGCACCCCATACTCGTATGTATACGTACATCGATATCTATGCATACGCGATATATGACTAAACGATTTATAAGGCTGCTTATTGTTTTGTGGTATGGTAGATTTTTGATGTACGTAGCAATAAAAACTGTTTGTATATCAAAGAAGTATTGAATTTCCTTCTGTATGCCATATTTTCAGTACAAATTATAGTTGACAGACTAGAAATGTATGACAGAACAAAATTTATTGAAAAGGAAAACCATTTGCAGGGAAGATAATTTGAAAAATGTGACTAAGTGTCACATATTTTATATTGCTAATTCAAGACAGCCCTAGCGAATCGCAGATAAAGATGTCGGCGGGCCAACTGCATCGCTTAATGGACACACCCAAGTGCAAATTTAAGATGGCGATCGTTAACACGGGTTAAAAATAACAGTAGTCATTTTGCACGGAGTAAAACGCATTTTGTATACGCATCCTTTGTAATATTTACAATTGATTGGCCCTAAAATCTTTATTTCATAGTTACGCCTTACTTTCGAGACGAGATGTTATTTATTTTCATTTATTCGAAATGATCATTAGAATGATCTCTAAATTAATTGTAAAGGTGGTTGTAATGTATAAGCAACTGAAATCCTAATTTTGTTATAAATTTATTATCCAAAATACCACATAAAAATATATGATGCTTTAATAGAAGTGTTTTTATAAATACATTAATTAACTACTTCTCCAAATTGCAGTAAAAAAGCCAGATATGACAAAAACTAGGATAATAAAATAGGAAATTCAATTTTCACAATGAATTTTAAAGCTGTTTTTAATCAGTAAAATAGAACTAGATTTTGTGTTTAATATGAAATCAAATTGTATGTCCATAACATTTATGTATTATTTAGGCTATTTATGGTAAGAAACTAAGGTGGATTGTATGTTAAACATTTTTTTCAAGGTTTAGTTGATTCATGTCATCCTGATTTTTTTCAAAATGATATAATCTATTAAAATAGTTAGGCTATTTATCAAAAATTCTTAATAAACTCATCGTAAATATATATTTTTGATTTCTGTATGGTTTTGCAAAAAGAACTAAAGAAAATTAACAAATCATAAATTTTTAAAAACTACATCAGAGACGATTAAAAATATATTTTTATTAATTTTAAAAAACAGGATTACATTGATACAAAACGCTTAAGAAAAAAGGATAAGATAAGCTGTAGTTTTGAAGTGAATCGCTAAAGATAAATTCATATTTTTATTTCCTAAAATAATCGATTACTAGAATCTGTAATTTATATTTAAAATCTATATAAAAATCTTGAGTCTCGGGAATTTCTGGCATTTATGTATATGTCTTGATTGAGAGCCCCAAAACTTCTACATGGGAAAAACGATTGCATCAAGTCAATCAGGATTTAAAAAAATATATGTAATGTATAATTAAAATTTCATATGAATAATACGTAAAATTCCATTTTTAGTTCCATATACATAAATATATCAGATAATAAAATATTATTTAAAAAATACCATTGCAACACTTAGTGATGTGCTAATATATAGTTTTCAAAAAAGCTGTTCTAAACACTAAAACAAGTATTAGTATAAGCGTTAAGGGACAAACCCAAATATTTGAATAAGGCCTGTTAATGTTTTATCATATGCGCTACTATTCGCTACGAAGTCCATCCCTTGATTATAATTTGGTGAGTCGACATTTCAATTTAGGGATTTGATTTATTATGATGAAGACATTACTGCCTTTAAATAAGATAAAGTCAGAAACAAGTGTGTGGAGGTACTTTTACATATTCTATTTCATAACACATTACACACGCAAAAAGAATATATCTACAACACTCTCAGAGCCATTTAAAGCCTACGACGCTGCATTATTACTCCCGGAAAAAGTAGTAGAAAAAGAAATAGAATAAAAAACAATTTTTCAAATAAAGCACTAGCACTCTCGGGTTAAAGAAATGTTGTCGGGCACACATTCTAAAGCCCGAGCCACACAACAGTATAGTGTTTATCATCCACTATAGGTAAAGGTTTCCGTGTTCATTTTCAGTCCGCACCGCGGTGTTGGTTATGCGAGTCACGTGCGGATGTTCCGGCGGCCGGGGGCGCCCGCCCCCCGGAGGCTGCGCCCCCGGGTTATTCACGTGCTGTTGCGTGCGTTGAATTCGCCACATCGCACAGTCTGCAGATAAAGCCGACACACAGACCGCCATGTGTCGGTCGCCATCTTTATCCTACATTTAGATTTAATGTTGTATATATTTTTAAATTGTGATCACCATTCCGCATCAGTATGGAAGGGTTCTGGTAGAAGAGGCGACCGCGAGGTCATCCTAATGTTTATACTGATAAAGAAGTGAGATGATAGTGATTATGCATTATTTATTTATTGGGCTCGAATTGCTTATTGTACCAATTTAATTTATTGGCACTGACAAAATTCCAAGGTTCCAAGCCTTCCAAAATACTTGGAAATTATTAATATATTTTCAGCATCTACCTGAGAGGCAACTTATTTTCATAACTAATATTTATCAGTTATATTATTAAAACATTTTTGAGGCTTGTCATTAATTTAACAATGTACAGTGATCTATGATACTCTTTTAAAAACAAAACGGATCTCGCCTAATGAAAGATAATTCTTATACGTTATCCTTTGTCGAAATTACCTATAAAGAGTCACCCGAAAGATAAGCTCAAGTTTCATATAAAAAGATGGACATTATAGGCAGAAATTGACAATACTGCCATTGGTTAAAATAAACATTTTTACCATAGGCGAAATTTTCCTAATTTCAATTTGTGCAAATAAATTGTAGGATATACAAAATAAATTCATTGATTGTAACTGTGATAATATTGATTTCAATATATAAAAATAAGTATTTATTTCACACTTATTATCTTCCCTTAAACACAAAATCTGTTTGTTATTATCATAGAAAATAAACACCGGCAATTAATATATTTAAATTATTAGCCGATGTTTGTTACTATGGCAATATGTAACATAACAATACACCCATACCTCGCTATACGGCCGCTCTTTATACGGCCTTTCGCTATAACGGTCCTCTTCAACTAAGGCACGTTTTTGATTTACGGCCTAAAATGTTTCGCTATAACGGCAAAAAAACTTTTTTTCGATGTCGATTTTAAAAAAAATTTAAAAATAGATTTAATTTGCATAATTTTAAAATGAAAGGTGAAGCAGCTAGCGCCGATGAGGCCGCATCTAAGGAATATCCCAACATTATAAGGGAATTATTGAAAGAGGTGGTCATAAACCTGAACAAGTGTTTAACGTAGACGAAACAGGGCTTTATTGGAAGCGAATGCCTGATTGCACGTACATTTCAAAAACCGAAAAATCTGCGCCTGGTTATAAGGTGTCTAAAGAACGATTAACTTTGCTACTTGGTGCAAATGCCGCGGGTGATTTTAAGCTAAAACCACTTTTAATATATTTGTCCGAAAATCCAAGGCCTCTTAAAGGACTAAATAAAAATCAATTAACCGTCATATGGAGATCCAACAAGAAAGCTTGGATGACTTAAGCTACTTTAGAGGATTGGTTCAAAAATCACTTTTGCACAGAAGTGAAAAAATATTTGCGAGACAATAACTAGAACAAGGCTTTGCTAATTTTGGATAATGCAGCAGGGCATCCTACTAATTTATCCGAACTATCTGAAGATTTCATGATTGAGTACCTTCCGAAAAATACAACAGCTCTGATCCAACCAATGGATCAGGGTGCAATAGCCACATTTAAGGCATATTACCTACGCTGAACTTTCCGACAACTTATAAGGGAAACCGATGGTAAATCTTCAATTACAACATTTTGGAAAAAACTATAACATCAAGGACGCTGTTGACAGCATCAGTGAATCATGGTAGGAATTAAAATTAACGACAATGAACCATGTTTGGAAAAAAATATGGCCAGAATGTGTAAAAAGTACTGATGCAGAAGTTAATTGCCTTCCTGAAATTAGGCAAAACATTTTGGATCTAGCACATGATCTCGGCTTTGAAGGTTTGAACGAACGTGATGTGCTTGATCTACTTGAAGCTGATAGGGAACCCCTTTCATATAAGGAACTCATTCAGTTGCAAGCAGAACCGGCATTTGATGAAGAGACAGAGCCTGTTGTATCCAAACAGCTAACATCGAAAAAATTGTCAAAAGCTTTTTCCTATTTCGAACAAGGAATAAACATCTTCCTTGAAAACGATCCTGACGTCGAAAGTAGCGCTAAAGTTTCTCGAGGAATTAACTCAGCCATTAGCTGTTATAAATCACTGAAGAACGAAAGAGACAAAAAGGCAAGACAAACAACGTTGGACAATTTTTTTAAGCCAGGCCCATCCTTACCAGCGAAAAATGAGAACGACAGTGATCTGCAGGTTACCAGTTCTTCATCGTCTTCAGATTAAAGCCATTTTAAAAAAAATATGTATGTATTCATACACATATTTTATGTAACATGAAGTTGTTTCATTTTTGTTTATGGATTATTGTTGGTTTTTGCAGTCTGTTATTATTTTATGTACAAATGTATGTACTTGTTATGTATGTATTTTTGATTTAAATAAAATAAAAAGATAAAATGCATTTTAAATGATAAACCATGTTACATATTTAACAAATTTGGAACCGACCCCATTCAATTTGTATGAATTTGTATTAGAATAATTGATTCGTTATACGGCTTTTCGTTTAGCGGCCAAGTTTCGTGGAACGTATCTAGGCCGTAAAGCGAGGTATGGGTGTATATTGAAATACTTTGACTAGGATGTTATAAAGCATCCATCATATTCTCCTGACCTTGCTCTTTTAGCCATAAATTCACGACTTTACAAAATTAATAAGAAGCTATAGAATAAGGAAATATAAGTATAGATTAAAATATAGAACATTTATGAATATTACTGTTCCGACAATTTTACATATATTTATGCATGGCCGAATAAAAGTGTGTTATGGTCGTGCGTGGTTTTTTGTGTAAAAATAACCTGAAGACGCCTCAGCTGTCACGGCGTGTGGTCGTGCGTCAGCAAGGATTCTGAGGATGTAAACTCTGATAATAAAGCATTTCTATGGTTAGAGGCGTTTAATTCCGTCGAGAGACGGTGGTCCTTCGAAAAGAAAAGACGGCCATCTCCAAAGGGGAGAGGTCGCAACATTTGGTCCTACGAGCCGGATGGACCACCAGCGCTTCGCTGAGGAAGCATTCGGGGCAGCAGCAGCTGAGCAACTGCGGGGCATCACAGGGAAGCCGCCGGGTCGAGAAGCTGCGCAGACGGAGGAAAGGACATTTAGGTTAGTGGTTAGCCGTTCCCCACTTGTTATTTCCTAACCTCAAACTTTTCCCTCGAGTCAATATGTCGAAACGCGACATACTGAAGCGTTCTAGGCTGCAGTCGCAGCTTAAGCGATTTGCCGACGCTGTTGAGGGCTGCGTGTCGAGAGGAGACGCGACGGGTCTTCAAGTACATCTTGATGACGTTGTGGATGTCTTAAGGACCTTCAGGCAGGTCCAGGAGGACATCGAATGCACCATAGGTGAGGTGGAAGATGAAGCTACCTCGGCGTTCGAAAGGGATTATTACAAAGCCATTTACGCCGCGAAAGAGTTAATAGTGCAATATGCACGGGGGCAACCCCCCCTCCCAACAGTCGCACCGCCTACTAATGTCTCATTACCTGCCCTTCGGTTGCCTTTATTTGAAGGTAACTACAAAGATTGGCCGCATTTCTCTAGCCTTTTTCTAAATATTGTTTGCCGAAAGGCAAACATATCAGATCAAGAGAAAGTCCACTATTTGTTGACTTCGGTCAAGGGAGAAGCCGCTGAGGTCCTTCGCGGTATAGAGTCCGCAGGTCAGTCATTTGACCTCGCATGGGAGTTGTTGCGATCACGGTTCGACAACCCGAAAATTTTGGCCACTGAGCACTGGAGAGCACTGCTCAGTATTTCGACAGTTAGCGCCAGCTCCCATGTGGGGTTAAGGAAGCTGATCGATGCGGCTACGTTGCACGTAAGAGCACTGGAAGGTCTTGGGCTGCCAGTGCAGCATTGGGATTTTGTCCTAGTGCAGGTCATCGTGTCAAAATTGGCAGTGGTGCTGGCCCGCGAATGGGAAGCGACAGCACTAACAATCAAATTGACAACGTTCGAGGCGTTGTTAACATTTCTAAAAACGAAACATCAAGTGTTGGAAAACACAATTATCCCGACTCAGGTCCCCATTAAGGAGCCTAAAGTTGTTCACCAAGTGAGCCATCAGCCGTTGCGCGAGGTATGTCCTCAGTGCAAGGGGACTCACAAGTTGGGTGAGTGCCCCAGTTTCAAACAATTGCATGTCCATAAAAGGTGGGTCATCGTGAAACGAAACGCACTATGTTTTAATTGCCTGCGGAAAGGTCATAGTGCTGGTAATTGCAGGGGCAGTTGCTGCTCAGTGTGTGCAAAAAGGCATCACTTTTTGCTCCATGAAGATAGGGATCGAGCAGAAGCTCCAAAAGCGACAATGTCCGCTGTAATGGCCTGCCGGCCAGGTCAAACCGGTAAGGTAGTATCGCAAATAGCTTTACTTTCGACGGTAAAATTATCCATCCGGGGTCGAAATGATTCCACGCAAGTCTGCCGTGCCCTTCTTGACACTGGCGCTGAGACGAACCTTGTATCATGTGCACTGGTTGACAGGCTGGGTTTGAACATCCGCAAATCTAGCGCTAATATAGTGGGTGTAGCGGAGTCTGTGGCTGCTAGTCAAGGCTCTGTAAAGCTAAAAATAGCCTCGAGGAAGGAAAAGCAGTGGTCGGTAATTGACGCTATGGTCATGCCGAAATTGACTGCAAAAATTCCAAGCATGGCCAACAGCAATGTACGTAGGGCCATCCCTAGATATATCCAACTAGCAGACAATGAATTTGATTTGCCGGGAGAGGTGGATGTCATCCTTAACGCAAGTTGGTTCTTTGAATCAATGCGCAGTGGGCGCAAAAGAATCGAACTTGAGGATGGGTCAGTAGTAATTCTGGCAAATTCCATATTTGGGTGGATAGTGTCGGGTAGCATCTTAGCACCGGCCGCTAAAGATCCTGCCTGCAATCTTAGCTTGGTGCAGATGGACAGGCAGTTAAAAAAGTTCTGGGAGCTCGAAGAGGTCAGTAATGACCTAAGAGCTAGTCACAGCGACAAGTGCGAGGAAGAATTCAAGGGTTCAACAAGTCGTACAACGGAAGGTAGATTTGTTGTACGCCTTCCATTCAAAACCGATGACCGCACTTTGGGTGTATCATACGAGCCAGCGCTTAAGCGGTTCTTTGCTTTAGAGAGAAAGCTGGCGAAGTCGGTAAAGATTCGGGATGAGTATACTGACTTTCTTAAAGAGTATATCTCTCTTGGTCACATGTCTGAGCTTCCCACCGATCCGTCCATAAGGGACGAGGGTTACTACATTCCACACCATGCTGTGATAAAGGAAAGTAGTCTCACAACCAAGCTCCGAGTGGTTTTCGATGCATCGTTCAAGTCCAGCAACGGTGCCTCGCTCAATGATCTACTGATGGTTGGTCCAAAACTACAGCAGAATATTTTTGTCGTGTTGATTCGTTTTCGTCGGTTCGCGTATGTCATTACGGCTGACATAGAGAAAATGTACCGGCAGGTTCAGGTTCACGCCTCCCATAGGAGATTTCAAAAAATCTTGTGGCGATCTGACCCACGGGACGACGTGAAATCGTTCCAGCTGAACACAGTAACGTACGGGACAGCTCCAGCTTCATTTTTGTCGGTGCGTTACCTGCATCAACTTGCAGCCGAGGCAGAGGTTGATTTTCCTGCAGCCTCTGCAGTCATAAAAAATGATTTTTATGTTGATGACCTGCTCACCGGAGCAGAATCCATTGTGGCCCTTAAGGCATTACGGTCTCAAATTGACGTCATATTGAGAAAGGGCTGTTTCACCCTGAGAAAATGGCTGTCAAACGAGCCAAGGGTGATAAGCGATCTCAAGGAGGACGCAAAGGGGCAGATCTCTCACCATATCATTGAGACGAATGAGTCAACGACACTGGGAATGGGCTGGGAAACGAGAACAGATAGGTTATTTTTTATGGCAGCGTTCCCGGAGACACTCCCAGTGACCAAAAGGGAGATCCTCAAGTCGATCGCACAAATTTTTGATCCACTGGGTCTCGTCGGTCTCGTTGTTGTAATATTAAAAATATACATGCAGCAGTTGTGGAAAGAGAAGCTTGGCTGGGATTATAAAATCCCCAGCTCTTTATTCAGCTCCTGGCAATTGTTGTACGGGGGTTTAAATGGCCTAAAGGCAACAGTTGTCCCACGCCATGGGTTTGCGCAGTATCTGTCTAAGATCAAATTGGTCGGATTCTGCGATGTGTCCACCAAAGCATATCGGAACCGATCAATGGTGAAAGGCTATGTGTGTGTCTTTGTGTGCTTTGCGACAAAGGCAGTGCACCTGGAGGTTGTCACGGGACTCACTACAAATGAGTTCATGAACACCTTGAGACGATTTATCGCGAGGAGGGGCAAACCTGCCGAGTTGCACTCCGATAATGCCACGAATTTTGTGGGAGCCTCTCGTCAGCTAGGAAGGCTTCTAAGATCTGCCGACTTCAAGGAAGTTCCGGCTTCGTTAGCTGAACAAGGGATTAAATGGAGATTCATACCACCACGGTCACCGCATTTTGGCGGTCTGTGGGAAGCGGCTGTCAAATCAGCCAAGCGACATCTGGTAAGGGTAATGGGAAACGCGTCCTTAACATATGAGGCCTTCAGTACCATCGTTGCGCAGATCGAGTCAGTATTAAATTCGCGTCCGCTCACTCCAAGTTCCAATGATCCAAATGACCTCATTCCATTGACTCCTGGTCATTTCCTTATCGGCGAGCCACTAACTGCTTGTCCCCAGGAAAACGTGCACGACGTGCCGGAGTCACGGCTGTCTCAGTACAGACGTTTACAGCAGCTGGTGCAGCACTTCTGGGCCAGGTGGTCCAAGGAGTATGTGACATTGATGCAGCAGCGCAGCTTCAGATCGGGTTCCTCCAATCCTGACATTGGCGACATGGTGTTGTTGAGGGAGGACAATCTGCCTCCTCTTCAATGGCAACTTGGACGGGTGATCGGGTTGCAGCCAGGAGAAGATGGAGTTGTACGCGTTGTCTCGGTAAAAACGCCTAGCGGCATCACCAAACGTGCAGTCAGCAGGCTAGCACTCTTACCAGTGGAGCAGCAACAGGACACAGTGTAATAAAACAAATGTGCGTAAACAATTAGAAGATAATAAATTAGAAGATAGTGAGTAAGCAAGTATCGTTTCAAAATAAGATACAAAGCTACTTGAAGGGTAGGGAGAAAAAAATGTTCCAAACATAAGTTTTTGCAAGGGGGGAGAATGTTCCGACAATTTTACATATATTTATGCATGGCCGAATAAAAGTGTGTTATGGTCGTGCGTGGTTTTTTGTGTAAAAATAACCTGAAGACGCCTCAGCTGTCACGGCGTGTGGTCGTGCGTCAGCAAGGATTCTGAGGATGTAAACTCTGATAATAAAGCATTTCTATGGTTAGAGGCGTTTAATTCCGTCGAGAGACGGTGGTCCTTCGAAAAGAAAAGACGGCCATCTCCAAAGGGGAGAGGTCGCAACAATTACTACAACAAATAAGAAAATATTTAATAAAAATAATACGGTAATTGTTTGCATCGATTTAATACTTAAACATCTATATACTTCTTCCAAGGTCTCGTTATTCCGCATTACCAAGCCATGCAATTTTAGACCTAGTTTTTCGCTTGCATGCGTTTGCTCGTTAATTCTTGGATCCAAACATATAATATACCATACTAAATATAAAAAGATTTTATACAATATTAACAATATAGAAAAAATAAGGCATGTTGAAAGCTTCGAGTCAACAATGGCTCAATTATCATTTTTATGTTATTATTACGTTTGGGTACACTCGGGTAAAGAAGTAGCGGAATATAATAGAGCAGGCGTTTCCAAACTTATTGTTAGATGTTGGCGTAATAAACGCATTAGGAAAGGGCTATCAAATTTTATCTTAGCATAATGCTAAAAGGCGAAGTGTCAAAAAAAAAAACTGAATCAAAATATAGTGTATATTTTTCATATACATAGCTTGAAACGATGGATTCAGATGACTTATTAAGTTTACATGATCACATCGAAAGACAGTGTAAAATGACAACATAGACTGTCGCAGATGGTATATAGCGATTTATATACGAGTTCTAAATTTAAAAAATCATTATTTTAAAATTGTGACGGTTTTCTTACAAACAGATATATACATATGTATAATATAATGCGTATGTATATCGTGTTTATCAACTTTCGCGAGCGTCGCGCACACGCGATTTATTTACCGAGTGAAAAGCTACTTTTGCGTTTCGACGTAACTTTCTTAAGTGCAAAAGGCTCCTTCACATAAATAATTTATAACTATATGTGTTCGAGTTTAAAACAAGAACGACGCGAAATATAGACAAATGGGAACGAAAAGCAATTCGTTCTTTCGCGAAAACAGCACAGCTTCCAATTGATGCCGTAAATATTTCCAGGTTCTGTCCGTTGTGTTTCGCTTAGTGGAAGTCGTAATTGTTCTTCTATTGTTGTTTATGTGTACTTGTCTTTGGATTCCGATTGTTTCATGTATTAAGAAAAGTTATAAACATACTTCGATATATATATTTTAAAGACTACTATTCTAAGAAATATATTTAATATTTCAAATTGATATTAGACGAAGAAGTTTTATGATACACCTGATTTAATTATTGTTTTATTATATACTGTTTAATAATATTTTGACATTATATATCATTTATGTATATTTTTAATAATAGCAGCGAATTTTTTTAAGGAAAAAAAAATGTGCGGTATTTTTTCTCAAAAAAAAAAAATATATAAATAAATTTATTTCAAGTTAATTAATACACAGCAAAAACAGATACGTTATGTAGTAAAGTTTGATTAATGTCTATTTAACAAAGCAGATTATAGATTGCTAAATAAAATTGAAGAAAATATAATTAACCATTGCGTATTTTATCAGTATCAGTATATTTTGTGATATTATTATTGATAATTTTATGAAATACTTATGTGATATATATATTAATAATCCGTATAAAATTTAAAACAATTGTTCAAGATGATGATTATTATTTACCAAAAATTGGAAAATTATTGCTTCAAATCAACTTTGAAAACTGCATTTTAATTGGGTTTTGTAAATAACGCCGCACATGGAAAATTCTGTATGCCATAAATTGGCCAATTAGACAGATTAATGGCCAATCCTTCGTAGGCAATAGGTAAAAATAAAACGATTTTATCATTGATTAACAAAATTTGAATATTAGGTAGACTTATTGCGTATTTCATCTTTCGTGTTTCACAATAATATTGTATAAATAGTTATGTACAAGAAAGTACTTTTACCAATTCATTAATCTGGATTTATAAATCAATATTATACAATAAAGCAAGTGTATAAGTTGGCAAAATGTATCAGCGAAGATTTTGAAAATAAAAATACTGCGCAGATTAAGAACTAACCTTAGCAAGTAAACTGCTAAAAGACATTAGCGTGTAAATATGTTAATAAAACTATTAAAAAAATATAAAATTAACATAATAAAATAGAGATCTTATTTTAATGTACTATAATTTAATGTTAATCATTTGAATGAATATTCCAGTGGGTAACTTCCTACATGCTATTATTAACTTACCTTCCCAAATGCCTAGTTGTTGGGAAAAAGGAGGAAAAAGAAAATATAAACATATATAAATATAATATAAAAATTTCTTATTGTTTGTGCATTTAAATTAAATCAAAAAAAGTACAAGAGATATTTAAAAACTGAAAAATGATGGATATAAAAACTTTCAACAATATATAATAACTTTTTCCATTTTATGCAAAAAAAAAATCCACTTATATTCTGTTTATGGCATTGATAATGTATCAATATTCTGGTGTGACTTTTAACCAATAATAAGTTGAAAGCCATTCTTAGTCACTGATTAACTCACTCGAAAAATAGATAAAAATCTTTATGATCGATAAACTTTATAAAAAATATTGACACGATCATCCACAATCGCTGTGTCAAAATTAAAATAAATCTTTATAAGAGACTCATAAAAGTACGATTTTTCATTGGCGTTAACAAACGATATTGCGTATCCGAGTGAACGTCAATTGAAATGTAAACCGCTAGACTCTACTTTAAAAATTTGGTGCCAGAAATCTTCGCAGAAAAGGTATACCAAAAATAAATAAAGTATACTTTTACGCTGTAATATACGAGTATCAAAAATATTAATCAAGAAAAAACCATTAACATTTTTTGATAAAGGCGAGGAGTGGGGAATTTCTCCGTCAAAGCAAGTAGCAAACACAAGATCCCCAGATTAGGCATTCCATAAAATGAATACGTTGTCAATTTTTACTGATTTTGAAAATACCGTACACAAACTAAGCACGCAAAAAAATTGATAAGATCTGTATGAGACAATGGAAGCGCCACTACCAGATTAATCGATATTTCTAGGAGAATCGAAGACTGAAAGGTACGTTGGACTACCAATTTTTTTTAAGGGTATATCAACTAGGACACTGCCGTTCATAATCACTTTCATCAACCACTTAGCTTCCAAATTGGAATAAACAAGAGTTTAGCGGAGCTAATTAAAAGGCCAGTGCAAAATAGCTTCGTTAAAAAACTTAAACCCAGATTACGCATTGCATATAAAAATGACATTGAAAAATTTAATAACAAAAAGTATGCTTCCGCCCCGATTTATTGACATTAATCAGAGAATCGAACTCTAAAAGAAGTGTTGGATTATACGTTATTTTAAGGGTGTATATACCAAGACTGCAGTTCTAAATCAATTTAATTATACACTACAGTCAGGGATTTAGATATGACACTTCATTCAGAACTACCACTTAGCTTCTGACTTGGAATAAACGGGACTTAAGCCGAGCTCACACTAAGCGGAGCTACGCCGATTCGACTGTGATACATTTAAGACCATAGAAAGTTAAGAATTATTGTTACTATGCTAAAACATAAATAGTTGCCAATAAGAATTAGAATATTTAATATATTGTACATATTAAGCATAACAAATTGCCTATTTGTATATTGGAATATTTCGCATAAGCCCCGCGGGGTAAGCGGAATTAGGTTTTAAAATATTGTCATATTTTTTACGATTACCGTTAAATTACGTCGAGATAAAAAAGTAAAGCAAACATCGTAAAAGTAAATGTACGGTGAAAGAGTACCATAAGATAAAAAAAAACGTTTATATATTAGTCGACGTCACAGTCACCATAACACATAAACTATCAATCAACTGCGGAGAAAAAAAATAAAATAAAAGGCAATGAAACGTAAAAGGAAAACGGCCATCTATTATTTGGGGCAGGTTAGAAATCATTAGTCAAGGGAAGCAAAATAAGAAAATCTGGAGCTAGAGAGACACATAAAAGCCTATGCGGTCGGGGAAATCTATTCGAAAAACACGAGTTATTAGTTTTCCGGAGAACACCAACCTAAGGTGACGTTCATTAGCGAAAAATACGCAATATACGTCATAGCAGTGGAAGTTATATAATAAATTATAGCTAAATATTGATAAATACAAATATAAATATCAGTTAGTTTATATTTATTGCAGTTCTAAAATATTGTGATTGAAACAATAAAGCTAGAAATATTGAACTCCATGTACTTTACCATCAAAAAAACATTAGTTTTATTATTATTTTTCTTTGATATGAAACATACAATTATCAGATATGTATATTATTTAAAAAATAAACCAATCTAACATAAGGTATAATTAAAAAAAAAATATTTTTTAAGGACTTGAATTTTCAGATACACGAAAGTGTGTTAAGATTTAATGGTTTTCGGTAAATCATTACTCAGCATTGATAAATGTCATATCGTGAAATTTTCTTGGACGCTGAATTAAAAATCTTACAAGAATACCCCGCAAAAGGGATATATCTGTGGCATCTGTTTGCTACTCCATTTGACACACGAAAGTAATAACGATGTTTCTCGGAATCATTTTAAAGAGAGAAATCGTGATAAGGCTAATAAAAAGCTATTTTATGAGCTCTTGAAATTACTGGCAACATGAATGAGTGCCAGAATAGTTTTTGTAAAACGAAAAATGTAGCAATAGGTTCGACTTTTAAATAATAAGTAAACTTATATTGCATAAAATTATTTTAAGCCTGGATTTCATCTCGTCTTCAAAGGATTATTTAATATTTCTCAATTTTACATTGCTAATGATCCATCAAAACTATGATAAATGGCAGGGGGTGGGCCAGTCTACAGACGATTCATTTAATTGGAATTGCATCTCAACGCTCAAGTTAAAATATGGCCGAAGGTGAAAAATGGACAGACTCTAGTTGGCAGACAGACGACCGAGACGCAGCATCCCTTAATGAAGGTAATAATCAAGTTGGGCACTTTAGTTCATTCTAACTAGCAAAGCAAATTTTACTAACATCTGTCGTCACGCAAGTCGTTTTATTTTCGCACTATGAGAATCCGAGAGTTTATTTACAGCCCTTATCTGTTAATTAAAGCGACGCCTTAACGAAAAATATGCTGTCGTTTGCTAACTTTAATCTCATTTTTTGTGACTTACCCTTATCGCGATTATAGAGTGTAATAACTGTTTAAATGACATACCTGAAACAAAGAAAAACAGAGATATTAGTTTAATAGAAAATTGTGTCATAATATTAATTATATATATTATTCGCCTACATAATTATAATACAATTTTTATATCTAATTGATATGTAATAAATAATTACTATTAAATTGTATTGTATTTTTCTTACGTGATATATAAAAGTGGTAGCTTAATCATTAAATAATAATAAATATTTTTATACTATTCGAGCAATAAATTTTTATTGCGGTAATCTTGCTTTATGAATTAAAAAAATAAATATTTCCCTATTAGATTTGATTTTATTAAAAAATATGAAACTATGTAACTGTGGTTATTATTTAACTTAACAATTACAATTTAAATATAGTAACTAATAATTGTTATATGGACTTGCTTTATTTACTTTCAGTAGTGTTTATTTATTTATATTGTTAAAAAAAAATAATATTACATCTAATATTAAATGGTGTATATGAGTGAAATTCTAAACATTGAATTATCTATATTATTATTTTGCTTAAGTAGTGTGTGAAAAATATGTGTTTATTAAATTAAAAAGTAGCATATTTAATAAATCACATAACACGTTTTTCTGTTTTTTTTTTCCCCCAATGTTTGCGATGAATTTAAATGGCATTTTATATTTACGATTCTGTTTACTTCACAGGCATTAGTAATACGCACGTGTATTGTGATTCAAGAAAAATGTTTTTATTTATTTCTTGGTCTATCCATTTCTGCTCATTAAATTATTCAAATCCGTCTTGCATGTATGTTTATGAAAAAATGTAAAGAAAGCAAAAGAGCTCAGTCTCTGAAAACAAAAATTTGACGCAATTCAGAGAGGATTTCCCTTTGAAGTATATTTCAAGAAACAGGATTTAGAGCATCCAAATATTTGAATCAATGTACAAAGATTGTATATTTCAATTATATTTTTAGTATAAATATTTAATAAATATTCATTAGAATAAACTTTCATGTTTATAACTACATAATATAATTTAAAATTATTATTCGAATATAAATAATACATTTTATGTACATATATTATCAGAAAAGTTTCGATGAAGTAAATTGTAAATTAACATGCTCTGAAAAAACGCAAGAAATAAATCTTGGCTCTTTATTACTTTCATTACACAATTAACAAATTATATATGCAAACATGATTAAGATTCTCAGTGTAGATTACTGTTCTGCAATAATAATTAAAAACTAACCTCTTACAAATTTGATGACGATATTGTTAAAATTGTTTTCATTTTGTTTAATGAAAAATAAAATTTCAACTCTCATGTGAACATTTTTATAATAAGAAAACAGAAATAATGTAATTTATATTATTCATAGAATAGTAATATAAATTGTTTTCTTGTAATTTATTTATAAAAAGCATGTATAAATAACATTTTATTTTAATATTCATTGTGAGACTATCTTATTTATTTTGCAATATAAATTAAATTCAGCAACGTCATCTTGGTGCATTATTAATCTGCATTTTAACAGTCTGTCTGCTTTCTTAGATAAAAGAATGCGTTTGCAATTAAATTCTTACGAATCAATCAAGAATAAAATTTCCCGTCTTTCCTGATTTTAGATTAATATGGTTCTTATAGTTTTAATTTAAGATCTGTTAGTTCAATTTATGGTGTGAATTAATACGTGTAGTAATATGATATATGTTTGTTTTTGGTACATCAGTTCGAACCTACCCGGAAATGAAGCTGTTATCCGACCATTTGTTGCCGAATGCAAAATTTAATTTGCTCTATCCCATCTCATCTCGGCATTTCCAGCACTAAGTTCAAAACCCCGACAGACAACGTTCTCTCCACTCCTTTGGCGCGTGTTTAATTCAGTTTTAACTAGTATGACGTGTTGAAAACGTTTTCATTTCGTGCTGAATCTACTGGCGCCTTGTAAAAGCTAGGTGAGTAACGTTTTTCCGTTTCAATTATCTTAAATACGATTCACATTTAAAAATTAAAATAAATAAACATAGGGTATTAAATAATAATATTTTAAAATGTACGAAACACGATGTCCGATGTTGATTCGTATCTAAAGTTTTTATAAATAGCTATTATCATCACTGTGTGTCCACGTACAGTTTGTGTATTTAATATAAAGTTTAGTTAAATTATCATAGCTTTGAAGACGTCTGAAAAATCCAGTGATCTGTGAAAATCGGACGTCATACTCTTCGTAGCTATGTAGCTAACTGAGTAAGTCAATCAGATTTAATGAATATCTACAAGTAGGTATTAACCACCAGAACGAAAGTCTGGTAATCCGTGACATCTATATTAATAATTATAAATTATTATGTTTAATATAATTTATTACAGATAGGTGTCACTGCAGTTAGAGCCGTTTTTTTTATAATAAAATAAATAAAAATTCCTGTGCCACTGCCAGGGCTCGAGCCCGACACCTCAGAGTTACTAGTCTGAGACGTTACGGACTACGCTATTAAAAACTAATAAAAAATATATAAGATATCAGTTAAAATTTTGAGTAAATGAAGCTTTTGTTTTTATGTTTGAGTATAATACATTTGAAATATATGCATGAATCAACAAAGAGTAGTAATAAGATATTAGCTACTAAATCAGTTATCAAGACCAAGTTGTAAGTATGACGGAAACAGTCAGCAAGCGCGTGGTCAGAATCGGTACAGTCCTTTTCCGACCGCCTAATAAATAAATAAATAAACAACGCTCTTGACATTAATTTCGCTCCCCGCGGAAGACAAGTCAGTAAATATTACATATACATATATGTACCACTAAAAATGATACTTATTACTATTATTTACATTAAAAATATACACTTTTATGGTTTTAATGATGATGCGTAGATGCTATAACGATATATTGTTTATTGTGTTTTTACTTTTAGTATTAATTTTTGTATTTTAACCTGAGTTTTGAGCCTCAGATATTGATTTTAGTTATAGAATATAATATTAATAATATATTTCATTAAAGCGCTAAATAAATACGTTACGTTAAATACGCAGATTAATTTGTGATTATGTTATGTGACATTGAAATGATGAAGCGCACCAATATATGTACACGGTATTCAAAGTGTTAACCCTTTTAGTGGCATGCAAGGTTTTTAAAAAAATATAGATGATTTTATAAATATTTTTCGTATGCATTGGGGGGGGGGGGGGCAGCTATAGGCATATATTTACTTATTTAAATTCTATGTATCAACATATAAACAGCAATATTTATTTATATTTAAATTTTAAAAGTACTTAATAGGACTTGTCAGAGTAAGCTACTATTTATTCATCCCTACAAATCAATACAAATATTAAACGTATCGAAATGTAGCAACTTAATTAATCTTCATCTCGTTTTAATGTCAGCATCAATTATTACCATAAACTTTCTATCGTCAGCCTTCAAAATCAGCTCGGTTCTTAGTTTATCAACCGAAGAAAAATCGCTTGATTGAAATTTTGCAAAACACTATTGAGTCTGTCGAGCATTATTGTCATAAGAACTCAAACTTTTCTGTATTATAAATATGAGCACACAGTTGCTTGCACATCGATGATGAAAAGCAAAAAGTACTGCGTTTTTTTCTATTCGCTTGCAATTTCGCATACCAACCGACGCAAAGAAACCCATTCGCATAAATTCCTTTCAATCAACTCGTTCATTTTTCCAAGTCAGATAGAGCGCTCTGTATGTTCGCATTATACATTCGGAACATATCCCACGACGTATTCCTCTGATAGACCGTTCCGGGTAGTAGGTAGGCGGCCGGGCCTGCGCCCCCCAGAGGCTCCCATTCCACCCCCAGATCCGCGGGCTTTCCGCTTCACAATCTGACAATTTGAATTTATCTTTAATTAAATGACTTTTCATCCGTCCTGTCGTCAGAGCATTGTGAACGAGTCTGGCGAGCATCCCAAGTGGAAGGCCCCCAGCTCATTGTTGAATTAAATTGTCCTGGCGTCGTTCCTTCGCGGATATTTCTCGCAGAGTCAACATTTGTTCGTGCAAGTTTCGACGCGGGGCGTGTACTTTGTAAAAATTTGCATATCTGACATCTGATGATGACTTTCGTCGATGCTTTCACGGAAGCTACAAAAGCAATCGATTCGAGCTAATGCTTGGGGAGAGCCGCAAAAAGTGCTGTTAAGGTTCCGATTCTGGGTTTTTATGAAGATAACTGCGCTAAAGTTCTCTTTGAGGATTACCAAAATGGTTCAATTAAGAAAGTAAATCAGTGACGGAAGAGTATTATCTCTTGCTAAATTTTATTTTGTATTTTCATCATACGCCACCGTTTTTATACAGTCTTTCGCAGAAGTATGTTATACATTGACGGCACATGCGTTTTTTTTGTTAATAAAGTCTAGCAGCTATACCAATATATTGCGCAGAAATGCATAACTGCTGTTGAAAGCCGACAATTTTCCGATTGGAGGGGCACAAAATGATTTCACGACTCTTTTAACAAATCTTGTACAACTAATTTTGACGCAACGAATATAGGTGGTCGCGATAAATTCCATAATGATAAACAATTTGCTAAATTAGCTAAGTAAATAAATAATAAAAAAGGCGTAGTTAAGTATAATCAAAAAGTTTCTTGGAAATATTAACTAATTTTGCAAAAATAATATATAATCTCTAATCGCTTATTTGGATCTCTACATGAACAATCAGATTATTTTAGACACCAATCAAGCTTTCCACAAGGTGTTAAAACTCTGGATTACTAGATATTTTTAAGGGCTCTAATTTGACTCACATTTGTATTAAAAAATAGATTATTTAATATTGATTTGTATTTATCGAAAATTGTGGATTGTAGATTCAAAATAAAAATAAGTATGTCATGATATAAATATGTACATATATGACTAATTTAATTGTAAAATTAAAACAGGGAAAGCTGTGCTTCTACTGCTTCTATAGATATATAGCCAATGTTGGTTAATTATTAATTTTGTTCTTCACTATCATAAGGTAAGCACATAAAGGAATATATGAGTCCGTTTAAAATTGAATACATTTAATCCGTCAACGTTTCTAATTTGTTCCTATTTCAATTTTATGATGCGGATTTTTCCTTGTGTTCTACTTTTTTCTACTGTACAGCGGTACAGCTTTACGATCGACGAGAGGGCGCAAGTTGTAGACGTAAATTACCAATTCTACGTACGCGCTGCTTTGCCGCCATAAAATTCGCTGATGCATACAATTGACAATGTTCTCTCTAGTCTCTGTGCGAGCAAAACTTGTTCGCTTTATACCCTAATCGAGTTCATCCGCTTCGGGGACGATGCGATCGTAAAATCTTCGAGATCGACAAATAAAGGCCAGTATAGTGGACCTAGATAGATGCTTCGATCTTAGAAGTCGACCCAATTTATTTTATCCTAGCATAACATAAGTATATATGACTAAAATCGAAAAAAAGATGTAACCATTATATTATTAACACAACTAAACATAGCCCAACCTAGAATAACATATGCTAGGCACTGTGGATTTAAAAACACTGCCCCACATTAATAGGTATCATCCTGATTTTTTTTACTTATGCGACTCATAGATAAACATCATAATACGTACAGTCTAGCTATAAATAAAATTAGTCACTCAAAAAAATACCAGAACATACTCTGCTTCCGCTCAGAAGTACCGTATTAGCTAGGTGGCCGAGAGTAGGAGAGAGCTATGTACCTCCCTTATCTTAAAAAGAGCATATAATCGCCAAAGCGCACTGAAACTTTAATTTCGCACCTTCACCGGATACTACGGAATTAAAACAATCGAGTTAAATCGACTATAAAAAAACCTTTCCGCTTCACGTCAAACCTGGTACAGCAACGTAGTGCAAAATCCAAGAATTCGACTCTACATTTGGAGACGATTTGGAGACTACGAGATGCAGTGATTTTAAAGATTATAAAAAATAAAAATATAGCAGAAATTGTGTATTTTAATAAAATAAAAGATATGCACACTGTAAACGGCAAGATGCTAGGGCGTACATAAAATAAAATTAGTTTTTTTTAACCAATCAAAAATCGGTTAACCCGTTTTAACCGCCATTAAAAAATTCAAATATTTCCTGTGTTTTAAATTTGTATTAAAAATAAATAAATATATGTTGTAAATTATAAATATAGTATAATAGATACTGAAATGCACGAAAAAAAGTATGTTTTATATTTGAGAATATACGTAAATTATTTTTTTATGTTTTTTAACTGACAGTTGTGAGTGCCACATGTGGTTTCATAATAAAAAAATCACAGCTTCATTCAGAGCAGGTAGTAAAAAAAGGACAGGGATTTTGAATTAAGACTAAAAATTACGATTAGCAAAAAATCGTTTTGCCTTTCTTCAACATATGCCGGTTGACAAAAAAATAAGAATGCAAAGATTAATGACTTAAGAATTAGTACATTTAGCAAGGATTCATTTATCAGATAAATCGAATAAGAGGCAAGGTTTTTATGTAAATGCAAAATAAATTTTTAACCCTTGTAAGTTGTGGTTTTCACTTATTAAATCCTGTACGTCGCTAGAAAATTTTGTTTCAAAAAATAATTGTAGGGCGACACATCACATGGTAAGACCGAAATCTTCTGTAAAGTAAATAAATCATATTTTCACTAATATTGCCCAGAAAAAAAACTAAAAATATACATTAAAATAGTTGCAAAATGTCTATTTGCTGTTTAAACTCAAACCTTACCTAAACGAATTAATCACACCCAACTCCTAAAAGTAACTATAGTTTATATACTTTCCTTAGGTTAGGTTTGGGTTTGAACAGCAAATGTATGTTTCGCAACTGTTAAATTGATTTTCATATATATTTTAGAGCAGTACATAATTTATCCAGCACTATCAGTTAAATTATATTTTCGCTAGTATCTATCGGTGATAATATATAAAGCATTCAATAAAATTATATTTATACTAGTAAAAAAATACAAATTTCCCTTATGCAGATGACACGGTTATGGTAGCAAAATAAACAAATACAGAGTCGAATGATTTATTTACTTCACATACCTAAAAATAATAGTAATTAGCACTGAGTCAGAGAAGAGAGAAATATTTTTTTTTATTTTTTAGATTAAATTAAGACCATCGTGGTTACCCCTATGCGCCACGATGGTCGAAAACAAATTTTAAATTTATAAAACATTAAAAAACGTATATATACATAAATATAACAATACTTAAACATAACAAAAAATTATAAAATATCAAAATTAAATGATACAAACTGGATCAGATCATAGTAGCTAACATTAAATAGGTCAATATGAAATGCCAGCGTATTAAGGAGCCGGATGGCCACAGCTATAGGTGAGTCGGCAAGTGCGGATGTCCTAGCCCTAACGGCCATTAAAAGAGGTCGCGATCGTGATTCTCGAAAATGTTCCGGAACCCAAAACTGAAATTCCTCGAGAATAGCTGGATTGTCGACAGCACCTTTTAGTAATTTGAAAAAATGTTTAGCGATATACAGCTTTCTGCGAGAACTCAGCGAATCATATCCCAACGCTCCTAAAAGAAAGGCGCTGGGATATGAATAGTTAAAGTAAATAAATGCTACTGTGGTCTGATAAACCAAAAAAATATTAGATACTCTACAACATTAAGCAGACCTGTATTACAATTATTAAGATTGACGAGTATTTACTATTACATTTGATAGAAATTTATAGGATATATGACGTGAGACTGCCGACTCAAGATCTATTTATAGACCTGTGGAAATTTTAACTACCTGCAGAATTAATTAAAAAGTCATTCTTACCATTAAATTAAAATAAATACTAAATCGTCTCAAAAGTAAGGCATTAATCATAAAAGAGAAAAAGAAAAAAGCTCGCAACGTCCTTATTAATTAATTAAGCACATATGAACATGTACTTAATTAATCAGATATAAGCATTTATTACTCATAATCACCTATAAGTACAAGAAAAACCTACACTTGAATGTGAAAATGATGCATGATAGACAATGCGTTATATTCTAGGCACAATTTACTATTGTTATTCCCTACCTAGTTACCGATCGCCGTAAGTGTCTAAAAAACAATGCAATTGCTCCACCAAAATCTCCGTTTGCGATTCGCCAGAGCTCTCTCCTCTAACCAGCAATACAAGATACGTGACACTTCGTCACAAGGAAGAAGACGTTCCGAGACCTAATTTAGAGGAGTTCTAGTACTAGATAAATACATGGATCGTACCGAATCATCACAAGAACACATTATGATATATCGCAGCCGACGATTCAAAAGCTACATTTCCGTATATATGTGGTATTTTATACATGCTTAACAAAATTAAATATTACCAGCTCTACTAGCGTATATTTTTGCTGTAATGTCACACCCTTTCAGCCGCATAACAGCAAAGGGGCTGAAGAATTTTTCAAAAGAGGCGAAAACACCTTGGGTTTATGTACTATAAGCTTTTGAATCTTTTGGAATTTACTCTATAGGAATTATATATTCTTTTACGAAACAAAATTTACACATCACGAATTACAGAATCACAGCATAAAACGTATAATGTTAATTCGGTCCGCTAGAGTGTTTACGAGTTGAGCCTGAAAACAAAGGGACCAAACTCTAAAGTTACGGTGCGGCGCGGGCGAATTTCTTTGGCCGCCAGTTGTTGTGAACCGGCGGCGACGGAAGCCTCGGGCTAATGTGTCTCCAGCGCTGTTTATGGACCTCCACTTCCTGTTATGGTGCCAGTTATTTATTGCGACCGGAACTTATCCGCCTTGTGGATGTTGTCGCGGGTTCGCACACCAGCTGAGGATAACACTGCTGTATCGACTTAATATTATGTACATTAAAAAAATTTAACACAGTATAAACATATATATATATAGAGATAGCAAGCGGCGTGCGACAAGGATAAGTCTTATCGCTGATTTTGTGCAATATCACTCTGAATGCATAAAGGAATTAATAAAATTAATAGATCTCTACATTCGGTAGATGTGAACTACGCTCTTGTGGAATTGAGCCAATGAGAAACAAAGAAAGCTCTAGGGTGTTGGTATGCCCTAGATAGAAGATTAAGAACCACACGTAAGTAAAATTAGCCCGTTTGTATGTGCCTCACAATATAACACTGAACTAATTTAGAAATTGTGTATCATAATAATGCGCATTTATCATAACGTCGTTATTATACAACGAAGACAATTATTGCGAAAACGTGTCTAATGAAATTTACAAGCGTAATCAATTTAATTAAAACAAAGCAATCTCCCCGGAACAACGGTTAATGTTTGACTTTTCAGAAAGAGCCAAGATCGATGAGACCGTCCCCTGTTTATATTGGAGATAAAATTTCTTTAAACGTATTTACTCATAATCAAGATACGGCATACTTTCGCGTAACGAAGTTAATAAAGGTAACAATTCCCGAAGCGTCTTCGGTTGACAAGGGGGCGGAATACGTCTCGACGAAGACAAGGAGAGTAAGCAAAAGGGAGAAAGAGAGACTGAGAAGCCAAAAAAACTAATTCAGTAAACTTATTTTATTGGGTGATCTTTTAATTTATTCCGTCAAGTAGTACGTTATTGTCGATCGTATCCGTGCGCGGACAGTCAATGTCTTCGACGCGGAGAGAAAGGGAATCTTTGACCCAAATACGTTATTCAATTTTCCGGAAGGACCCTAATCCGACTTTATCCCACGTCAAAAGTACGGCCCTGCTATATCCGCAATAACAATTATCTGACCTGAATAAACACGTTCATTAATCTCGCGTGTTTTTATAATTCCATATAAAATTTGTACATCTATAGATAATGCGTCATATGCTCATATATTCTGGTTGCTAAAGTGTCATATTTCTACATTTTCAGATATCCTTGCTTAAGCAAAAATACTTTCGTAAAAGATTTGGGAGTAACGATTTAGCATAAGTATGCCCGGATTTGTTATGCGGAGCGCGTACCACTTCAACAATTTTTGGCGATTCACATTATTATTATAACGCCATCCATTATCGGGAATACCAGTGAAGCGAAGTATCAACTTGTTTTTGAAATGTGTGAGGAATAGGGTGATTTATATTGTTTTAAATTTTTTTATCCTTTTGGACTTCTACTTAATTTGTTGGACAATGCCAAAGAAAGTTATTGCTTCTTTGAAAGATTCTGCTGAATCTACTCTGACAAGATTTGAAGTAAGGCTTCTAAAACCAGAAAATGTACAATTGATATTTTCATGCAACAGCTTGCACATCATTATACTTTTATACCATATTTGCCCCACAGTTTTTAAAATGCAATTTTAATTCCTGTAGCAAATATAATAGTCGGGTAGCAATTTTTTGCTCCGTTTTATCAAAAAAATTATCAAAGAATATAAAACCTTCTTCAATTGAAAATTTAATTTCGCTGAAGTTGCCGAAACGAATAATAAATGTCGTTTGTTCCTTATGAGATGAACCTAGAGTAGCATCAGCCATAATAGCAATATATTTAGCCTTCTTCCTCAATGCTTATGTTTTGAATAAGCGTACCGGAAATATTATTAAATTGGTTTTGTATTCTCGTAAAAAGATAATAAACCTGCATTCTCATTGTGCTAATATTAGATCATATTTATTAAACAGTTCAAATAAGCCAAGAAAATTATCATTAATTACAATAGACATCCAATGCGTGCATCAAATCTAAAAAACGCTAGTCCTCTCACCGAGAGAAAAAATATTATATCAAGATTTTTTTTATTCCACTATTAGCTATTATTTTCCATTAAACATAATTATTTTTATGAATAAGAGAATTTTCGTGATGGTTTATTAATTTTAATCGAATTTTTCAACATATTGAATTACCAAGATAAGCTCTTTCTCCCCTCTGTTTATGTATCTGTATAAAATGATTAAACGATTTTGTATAATAGGCATTTTGAGACATTAGAAAAATTAGTACTAAATATCTTTTATTATGTGATAGTGTGAGTGAGCGACCTTAATCTAGCAGTGATTTGGAGCGTGACTTGCGAGGAATAGTTGGATTTTTATCCTATCTTAGCAGCAGAAAACAAACATATTGAATATATTATATCTTAAGCTATTTGCTTAACAAATCTACACAACAGTAAATAAATTTGATTAATGATATATTTTTTATTTTATATTTATATCGGTAAGATTTTGTATTTATCAGCTGTTTTTAATTTGTGTTTGTTTTGAAAGATTCGAATACTACAAAATAATGATTTTAACGGCTTACAATATAATATTTTGTATATTCTGTTTATTTTCAAGAGTCATTACATGCTCTTAAATTTCTGCTTTGTGATTGGTTGTTCGTTAGGAGGGATCCACTGGTACATGTAGTGACACAGGGCAGTATTAATTTGTGGCGACCACACACAGTTTGAAAGGGTCTTTGTCTCAAAACTAGCGTTGATTTACTGTGAGCAAAATGATCATCTATCAACAAGAAAACAAGAAAACCAGAAAAAATCCTATAAATAACACCAATTTTGTTCTTACTGTAAATATTCTCCGTCATTGAGAGTATATTTCTTTGTTGCAAAACGGTCATGGATGTAATAAACGATCATCGCAACAAAATCTTCGAGGACCTCCCACGGACATCATCCATCCGCCAGCTTCTCCACCACCGCTCGGAGAAAATATCTCGCCATTCATCGTCTCACGCAATTGTAATTTAAACTAATAACAACTAAAACTAGATTCCATTAAGTCTCTCACTGGCAACGAAGTCATCGCCAGGGTTCTCAAACCTTAAAGATTGTTATCTTAATGCTAATAATAAGTTTTGTACCGGATTCGATATGTACTTTTGAATCCAAGAAGTCTGGTGATTATCACAAATATATGGATAGAAAATTACTTGAAATGTTTAACTGAAGTTATTATTATTGTATATGTATTTTTGCCTTGCTATACAAAAATATTTGTTTATAAAATAATTACTGTTAAATTTATTACAAAAAAAATAGTTTTACTTCATCACATCTATCAGCGTTAATGTGTGTATTTATTTTTGTCCACTGACTCCAAATAATAAATAGACTGTATATAACATATATTCAAGCACAATAACATATATGTATGTACTATATGTTATTTAGCTAATTTATCTGTTAATTATTAATAACAAAATAAAAAGTTTATTGGTGTGTATGAAAGAATTATATAAGGCACGATATATTAATAAAAATTATTAATTTACCAATTATTAGATAAAATATGACCTTTTAAAAATGAAAATACAGAAAGTATCTGTATTTTCATTTTTAAAAGGTCATATTTTTTCAAAATTGGTTAATTAAAATTATTAAAAATATATCATGCTTCATTTTATTCTTTGAAACGTGCTCATTACACCCGTACTAAATCACGTATCAAACGGTGATTTTTTGTTTCATCCACAATTAAAAATTCTATTTTTTACAATCAAGATAGTTAACAATAACCAAATACTGGTTTTTTCGTCCACTTAATTTGTAAAATGTTTTTTATTTATGTTCGTTATATAATATTAAATATAAGATTCATCTAATAAGCTTTATGTTTTTTTTATAAATTGCCTAAGTAAGCAAACATAATAATAATAATACTAGAACATATAGTTCAAGGTAGCTATTTATATACATTTAAAGTTTTTCAAAGATATATAAATTAGTTACAAATATTATTAAAAAATATTGTATTAAAGGAGAGTGATTACATACATTTTTCATTTATGTATATTGATCGTAACATTCAGTTATTAATAATATTTAGATAGTCAAATATTATAATAAAATTAAAAATCTCAGTTTTAATTTGATTTTATTTTGTTAAATTGAATAGATTCAAATTTATTTTAAAAAGTTTACAAGATTAGCAATTTTAAAGACTGATATTTAATTATTTTTTAAATTTAAATATATAAAATGTAATTTATTTAAATTTTACTTTTAATAATGAGGTACATATATAAAATATGCAAAATTGCTTAATATTATAAATACAAAAAAATAAATAATTTCAAAAACTCAAAAATGAGTGTCGATCTTATTTTTATTATATTTCCTTTGACGAAAAAAATACAATTTTAAGTTCTACATTCCAGAATACAAAGATTCCAGATATCTATAATATATAAATCATTATTTGTCTATGCCTACATATCATTAAAAGGATAATCCGCATATGTTATCAGTATACGAAGTTTGTATTTGTTATCAGTGTATACGAAAACATTTTAAATAAATTTCGAACAGTAAAAATATGTTATTTTTAAGTTAGGTATACGACGTATAATATTTTGTGATTAGAAAATATATAAATTAGCCAACTTTTAAAATTAATTTTGCATCCCCTGTTTTTGAAAAATTATATTTATATAATATTCCAGGTAGAAAAATGAATACACATTATCTAGCTGTTTGTAGTAAAAAAGTATATGATTATAATACTAAACAGGAAATTTATTAAATATAATTATTAATAGAAAATCATTACCAATATTTCGTTATTCAAAGCTTTACTGTATATATATAATATATACGTAGACGATTATGAGGTGTGCTTGGAACTTACTTACGGTCTTTACTTTACCCTAAAATTTATCACATGTTCGTTAAAAAAACAAACGTGGCTAATTTATTACCTTTTGCATTAATGAAAACGTAAAAGAAACAAACTTTATACACGGTCCGTATAATATAAAAGTGGAAAGCATTAGCATAGACATAGACGCCGTCTAGGCTTAGTGTAATATCGGCTGAACATGAAAATATGCCATTTACAGTCTTGGAGCGCAATCGAATCAATAGTCTGAATATATTAACGCGGAAGAACTGCTCGGCCAAAAAACAACACACCGGTACTGTATTACAATAGTATATACATACACGTTTCGGGCATTTTGCAGCGCTGTATGATAATGGTGGTCGTAAAATTTTATGAAGCCATTAATACGCCCGGAATTATTATTAATTTTATTTGTTCAACTGTGCAGCTTTATCCGCAACACCCGTAACGTCTACGTCTACGTGGTGGTATTATGTGTACTGTAATTTTTTTATTCGTTTTCGCTTTTGCAACTTCCCGTCTGCGGAATGAGCTGTACTTACAAATCGAATATGAGCTTCATTTAATTAAATTTATGTTATAGAAGATCGTTTTATATGTAAGTAGCAATAATCGTTGCATGAAGCTATATCTAAAACTGGGACGATTGAAAAAGAGTCAAGTCCTAAAGCAAAAGGGACAAATTCACAGAACCCGTTCTCCCTAAAAAATCATAGCAAGAACATATTTATAAAAACATAAAAATCGACCTCAAATAATGAATCTGAACTACAGTTGCTTGAGATGTATGTACTGATGTATTTTAGGTATAAGTTTCTTCAACCCTTTTTATACATACAATAAATAAAAGGAGCGGAACATTGATTTCAAAAGCACCCACTTTCTAGATAGTACTTTCACATTAAACATTATTATTCAAAGGTACAGATTGTAGTTTTTTGTCGCAGCTCTGTATGTGTAAAAATTTGTTTGTAAATTATTGTTGACTTTATTGTATATTGAACGTTTAAAAATATTAGACATGAGAGGAAATATATAACGAATGAAAATTAATAGCAGTATATTTAGGTATTTGATCTGAAAAGAAAATCTTAAGAAAACAGTCTCGAATCTATCCAGAAAATATTTATATATATATATATAAATATTTTCTGTAAAAATAGTAATTATATAGTAATAAAGGAATTTATTACTTCTCAAAACATAATATGTGAACAACAATCGGGATTCAGAGAAAAGCATTCCACTGAAACTGCATTACAAGTAGTGATAAATGATTGGCTGTTGGCTAAGGATACAAACAAAATCATTGGAGCAGTTTTCTTGGATTTCAAGAGAGCCTTCGAAACAATAGACAGAAAAATAATGTTAAAGAAATTGGAGAGTATAGGTATAAGTGATATAGTTTTAAGATGGTTTAATAATTACTTATATAAAAGAAAACAAAAAGTTAAATTAAATCATGTATATTCTGAAGAGAAATTAGTGTCTTATGGAGTACCACAAGGGTCTAAATTGGGACCATTGTTATTTGTTTTGTATATTAATGATATAGTTAATAACGTGAAAAAATGTAAAATTTATCTATTTGCGGATGACACATTAATGTATTGCATAGGTGATAACATTAAAGAAATTGTAAATAATTTAAATAATGAATTCAGTATATTAGAAATATAGTTAAAGAATAATGTACTTAAATTAAATGAGAATAAAACTAAATGTATGTTTATTAATTATAAAAATGTGTTAGATAATAGAACCAAAATAGTAATAAATAACTCTAGTATAGATATAGTGGATAATATAAAATATTTAGGGGTAATTGTTGATACAAAATTAAATTTTAAAGAACATTGTAATTACATATTAAAAAAAAATTAGTAGAAAAATAGGTTTATTATCTAGATTAAGAAACAAATGTTGCAAAAATTACAAAATAGGGCAATGAGAGTAATCTTAAATAAAAATAGATTAACTAATTGTAAAAGTATGATTGATAGATTAAAATGGTTGAATGTTCAAGAAATATTGAGTATGAATGTTTTAGTATTTATATATAAGTTAGAAAATAATATGTTACCAGAATATTTTAATAAGTATTTAATAAGAAATAAAGATGTACATAAATATAATACTAGAAATAGAGAAAATTTAAAGATAATTAAGTATAAGAAAACGAGTACGGCTAGGGGAATTATGTACGGAGGTTTTGATTTATATAATAGTCTTCCAAGAGAAATCCGAAACAGCAAAAATATATCGGGTTTCATAAATGGAATAAAAAAACACCTTCGTACATATAGAAATAAATTATAATATTAAGACTTTATTATTGTATATTTTTATTTTTTCTTTCTGTTATGTATTTTTTATATATTTTTATATATGTTTACTAAATTTGTTAGATGTAAAGATTAGCTATTAAGCTAAATAAATTAATAAAATAAAATAAAATAAATAAATAATAAAATCATATCGGAATACATTTTTCTCAGTATATATATTTTTGCCAGTGAAAATATAAATTATCTGGCAGGTGCTAGTAAAATTCTATGATTTCAACTTTCTATATGTAGAAATATATATATATATATATATATATATATATATATATATATATATATATATATATATATATATATATATATATATATATATATATATATATATATATATATATATATATATATATATATATATATATTTACATACTTATCATTATTTATTTACATCCAATGTATGAATGTGTATTTTTTGGTAAAGTTATATTTTCGCTAGTAAAGTTCAAATACATTTACACTAGCAAAAATATAATTTAACTGATAGGCACTAATATGCCACTCTAAAATATATATGAAACTCAATTTGACAGTTGCGAAACGTCCATATGCTGTTCAAACCCAAACCGAGCCAAATGAAAGTTCTAAAACTATAATTAGTTATGAGGTCAAGTCCGAAATACAAACTAAGTCAACTTATCTCTCAGGGGAAAATGAGCAGAAGAATAAATACAGACAGACATCACATATCACATATTTCTTCATGTTTTACAAATACAATATCTAACCTTACCGATATTACTATTGACTTCTAATATAAGAGGGCTGATCAAAATATTTTAAAACCGAATTTTGGTCAATAGGAGAGCGCAAAAACAATTAGCACTTCTCAGAAGGCAAAAATTCACGTCAAAAGCAATAAAATCGTGTCGGCGCCGTCGCAGTGGGAACGCTCGGTAATGAGCGTTTTCACCGCGATGGCACGATTTCATTGCTTTTGATCTGAACTGGAAGTTAACTATATGGCAACACTGAGCAAAAAATAAAACACGACTAATTATCGGGTAAATATTATGAGTAGATATATTTAATGCATAAATAAAATATTTTGCATAAAATATGATTTCAGAAAATATGTTGCAACAGTGGCTAATATTTATATTTATTTATAGCATAAAAAGGGTTAACTCATACCTATTATTATTATTTCAAGAAATTATATTACGATGGTAAACAATATATAAAATGCCATTTTCGTCATAAGGCCCAGAATCATTGTTTTTCCAGGGCCCAGGTTTGCTCTTGGCGTCCCTGGCCCCAGTAAATAACATTTTTATCCTTTGCAAGCTTTTTTGAAAGAAACTCCGTTGATAATAAATATATAAATAACTACTACTTATTTCAGATTACGTATTCATAATTATTCTTCTCTAAAGAGATTCGAAGCAAGTGGAGCGCATCCAACCGCTGTCTTTTATGTATCCATAAAATTCAGGGGACCGTTAAAAAATTAACACCGGATTTTACCACAGCTTTTTCCAACAACAGCCCAGGTAGGAAGTTAAGTGAAGTATCGGCTCATGCACAGGGTCTTAATGTAAAACCCAACTTTTACACATCGTGCATCAGCTCAGATTTTTTACGTTCCAAATTAAAGTGTCATACTTATGAAACTGACTTCCATTTATATTACATACATGTGACATCAAATTAAATAAAATTATTTTTATGTGTGTGATATATATTTAAAGCATAAAATAGGTACACTTATTTTTGGGGTTCTTATTTATTTATACTTTGCACTACATTTAAGATATTTAAAAATGCGTAGGTACAAATAACTGAGTCTGTCTGAGATTTATATAGCCTGATACACTATATCCTAAATTACTTGACGCGTAAAATTAGATCTATATAGTACGCAGGCAATGTAATTTTTACATAATTACGTACATATATTACCAGTGGGAAACCCAGTATCTCATTATTTGCAAGGGTCAAACTTAGCATCGTCAAAGGTCAATTTGAAGCTCGGTGGCAAACATGGCCAAAAGGACCTTTCGCCATAGTATACACCTCCGCAACGACGCGTCTACAAATATTGATGGTGGATGTTGGCGAATGGTTTAAGCGCAATGCAAACACTGTTTGACATGGAATACACCCCTGGACGTAGCAACAGCCGCCATGCAGACACAAAGTTCAAGCGTATCAAACGCGATTCTTAATTAAATAAAAGCGATTTTCGGCGAATTTATTTTTCAGATCGCTTTGATTTAATTTAAAGTTTAATCAAAAACAAATTGAAAATTCATAAATAAAAAAGTCTTAGAAGGTTGTTTTTTCAGTATAATCCTTAATAATACCACTAAAGTACTTTTTAACTTGTTCGATATTTTAAAGCCTTCCGATTATTTTCTCAACATAATTCGCTCATACTTAAAGCTATGTTGCTTCGTTTAATAATAAATTTAATCGCGTGAAAGTCTGGAGTTGCTCAGAGAAATATTCTAAGCAGTGGCGTAGTAATGGAGGGGGGGAGGGAGGGAAGGGGTGTGCCGCCCAGGGCGGCACATGCTTAGGGGCGGCATATTCGCGATGGGATCGTCTAGTGTGGTTCTTAACCTAAGTGCTAAAATATTTTTAAGCCTTTAAAATCGTTATATAAAAGGATTTCAGCGGAAGAGATTATTGGATCAGTTACTATTTTATAGTCATGTAAATGAATAGGAATGAGTAAGACTTTCCCTGGTATGATTTTTTATTCAAAAACGAAGCAGATGATTGAATTACTTACTATATTATAATTGTGTATGTAAATAGTAATAACTAGGGTACAAAAACAAGACATTATATATTTTATAAGCATCCGAAAATAATACAAAAAAATAGATTTCAGCGGAAGAGATTAATTACTTACAATATTATAGTTGTATGAATTACTAAGGTATTAAAACAAGTTATTGGATATATTTATTATAGTTGTTTAAATAAATAGGAATAAGTAAAATACTAAAACAAGTAGGAAGACTAAATAATATATATTAAAAATGTTTTCTTAACATACAAAAACATTGCAAAAAAAAGATTTAAGTGGAAGCTATCATTTTATTAGTTCATATTTTATAGTTGTATAAATAAATTAGAATCGGTAAGTAGAATGCCTGAATAAAAAGTGTCATAAAATAATTTTAAAGCATTTAAAATGTTACCAAAAAAGGATTTCAGCGGAAGAGATCATTGTGTATAAGTGCACGTCATCCCATGTCAACCCTTTGGGGTCGAAACGGTTTGATCGTTAAATACGCATATGGGCTTTTTGCTCGAGACCCAACAGCGTGCCGCCAATGGAAGTATGATATTGCCAATAATTATTTTGCTATCAAGGGTCTTGTAACGATCGTAAAGCTAATTAATAAAATCGAATATGTAATACTAATTAGCAATTACTTATAATATTCCTAATACGTTGTTAGGTAATTGAATAATAATTATAATTATCAAAGGATATGATTTTTTTCTATGGATTAAAAAATAGTTAAAGTGGTAATTATGAGAGGTTTTACTATATTTATTTAAGTAAATGTTGATTATGTAGGAGAATAAATAATATATATTATAGGGCGATTCTAAGATAATTTTTTTTATTATTTTAATATTTATTTTCTGAATATTCTTTGTATATAAAATCTATGCAGATGATACTAAAGTATACCACAAAAGCTTTTAAATATGTAAATTAATAACTGTAGTTGCCTATCAACTATTTTTTGTCAAATTCAAGGGAACAAATCTTCTCCGACAGGAAGCCCGATAATTTACAGGTCGGCGTCATGTAACAAAGTGGAATCCGCATCCGAATTAATTTTGTATCTCGGCGACGGAAATTAATTATACAGACGAAGCTGTCGAGGTGCCCACCCTATCTGAGTTGCGCCACCCCCGATGCTTTGCGTGGGTGCACCGCTATTACTGGTGCTGCTTGAGTAAGCCAAGATCCTTCAATGGCTTGACGTAACGTGAGTAGTTACGCAAAATTCACTAAAATTAATTATAAGTAAACATCTTGATTGTATTTTACCATAAATGATGTCTGGTAAAATAACATCAAGCAATTGTGATCAGTTAAACTAAGATATAAATGCGTTTATTGAAATAATTTATTAAATTTAAAAACTTGGGAGAGAAACCCTCCTGTCTTTCTGAATCTCGTCTCGTCATTAAATTAGCGTTTAATATAATATTTGGTTAGTGTGTGCAAAATTAAAATCAAACCAAGCGCGAACATCCACCAGCTGACGTCTCAAAAACACAGACTCGCATTTCAGCGTTAATTGATTCTAACCACCGTTCATAATAATAGTACGGCTCGCAGATTATATTCACCCTCGAACGCCGTTCAAACCCTAAAACTTGTAAAACAACGTAATTATAACGTAAAAACGCTTTAAGTGAGCTCCAAACTCGGCACGCGAACTTATTAGGTACGTACGAGTACGTCGTAATACGTTACATCCAACAATTGCTCGATCGCATGCAATGCTTCTGATGATGTAGTGAAGAAAAATATGAGCCTGATATGTAGATTTTTATGTAAAATTACGGTACAGGTAGGTTATAGCCGCAAATGAGCAGAATATGAGAAAATTATGCGAAATATTCAACTGGTATTGTAAAAAACTTTTTATTTTATTTTAATATAATAATGCGTTCACATAGTAATTTTGCATTATGGAAGGGTTGCTAGAATGTATTAAGAACATAGTACAGATAGTTAAGTATATAAAAATTTAAAAAAATCTCCTGATGATGCCAAAACAATTTTGGCAAAATATATCGGGACTCAAAGTACATGAACGCGAACTAAATCACGTAAATACAAATTTTTTTTATATATTTATCGCGTAAAAATAAACATGTTGATCTTTGTTTAATGAGAAATTTGTCCTTTAGTAAAAAAATTTCCAAGAAGCTGCATATTGTATAAATTTTGTATGAAAAGAAATGCAACAGCTGCTACAAAAAATATTTGTGCAATGTATAGCGATATATTGGATGTCAGGCAATATTATGGATGAGTTTTAAACTGGACCGACCACACAACGTGGGGGATGAAATAGTCATACAAGATGAAATTAAAGCATATTTAACTGACAGCATTAAATATTTATCAAATAAGGTCATAATAGCAAAAGATGCTGAAAAAAGAGCTGGAAAGATTGTATTTATTATGATTTGTCTGATCATTACAGAACAACAATAGTCAGCACATGTACTATTTTGCGGAAAAAATAAACATCACAACTATTTATTCAAAATCAGATCAGTAGGGCTTGAAAAATAAGTCATTTATAGGAACGTGATCCCTAAATCTAAATTGCACACTAAACATGCTTTTTTTTAGTGTATATTGGGATTCTATAGAAATAATAAAACAAGGTGAAACAGTGAAAGCATTGAATGAAATAAAACCATCTCTATTAAATAGACAGAAAAATATTCTTCGACATGACACACTGCTAGATTTACTCAGGATAAAATATGCAACATTGGTTGGGAACTTTTCGATGACACATATTTTTAAGAAAAATATATTAAATTAACTAGTTTTTATTCTAGACCACAAAATCATTACAAAAAGTGTATAAGTAATTCACTATTAAGGTTGTATAAAACCATGACAATTACATTATATAAAAAATCGAAAATATTGAAAAAAATGATAAAAATTACATTTATTCTGGAAATATTTTATTTTTAGAAAAAATATATTTATTCATAAAAATCTAATAAGCAGCTTAAAATTAAAAACATACACTTTAGTCAATCGTAAATTATGTAAAAAATTGGGATAAGGTTTCCGGATAGTGCGGTGAACACATGTATCACACCGAACAAAAAAAATATCCAGGTATGGCAAGCGACTCATAAATATAAATTACAACGAGTCATTCAAACACGGAAATTTTAGTTTTGAGAGATCTCATTTTTCGTCAAAAGGCAAGATAGTCGTGAGAGTTGCATATTAGTCGCATAAAAAGCACAAAGAAAACCTCGGAGACTGCAGAGTTGCACTGAGCCAGAGAGCCTGCATACAAACAGGGAGCCTGCGCTAATGACCAGCGGCGCATCTCGAATCCTAAATATAACGTAACTAAAACAAATATTTTGAATTCAAAATGCTAGAATTGCATCCATTTGGATCATACAAATACCCCAAAAACTAGAATTATATCCCCTTCGAGTTCATTTGACCTTCAGATATCAGCTTGACGTCAAAATATTTGTAAAAATATCGCGTGTTTCATTTACTTTCCAAAAATAACTCATCACGCATGTCTTATTTTTTTTATCAATAGGTGGAATGTTGGTATACATAAAAAAACTAAAAAATTAAAGATAAGCTATTTAATTAAATAACTTTGTATCATCCGTTCTTTGAATAATATAATATATAAAGGCTTTTCAGTTGGGGTAAACGGTTGAAAATATAATAAATGCACGATATTTGCAAAGGGTTTAAAATGATTTTGGTATATTTTAATACTGTACTTCCATACAAGAAAAATGTAGTATTTTTTATCTACCGTTGCAACCTGATGGGCGTAAGCCCAATGTGCTATAACTGGGTAAGTCAATCAGACTTTAAAAATATTTTTAAATCATTATTATCCACTTTATATTTTAGGAAAAAATTAATTATAAACTATTATGTATATTATAATATCATTTTTTAGCTAGGGACAATTTTTACCAATAGTGTATTTTTTAAAATAAAAATTTGAGTCTGTTGCCGTGGCTCGAACCTGTGGCTTCTGGGTTGTATATATGTATATACTATTGAAATACTGGTAACTCAATTTAACAATACCGGTATTATTATATACATTATTGTATTGAGTCTTCAGCACCTTTTTGATAGACTTAATATCTAGAAGTTTGCCAAAAAATATTTTTTATATGTAATCACTTATGATTATATTTTATTTTCGGCTGCTAGTAAATTAAAAATGTATGTATTTGTCAGTTAAATTTATTTGCAGCTGGAAATTTATAGCGAACTATATATTTCTAGTGCTTTTACGTGGTTCAGAATTTTAAACATGATTTTGAACTTCTTGAATGGATGCCTATACATTGATTAAATCAAGTCGTTGTACTTCTACAATATATATACATCATTTAATATTCAATAAAATGAATCATTAAATTCGAAAATGTATCACTTTATATATGTTTCTCCCTATCTATTACAAGTTATGCGATACATGCATCGAAAGCCACAATATGCATCTGTTGTCAGCATAATTTATAAAAGCATCACGTAAATCCTTAGTAAAGTGCAAACGTCGTTCATGCACAATCCATGACATTTTGCATTTACGTCCAACGATGCACGTAAATCCACAAGAGTAATTTTCTTTATGACATACTGTTGATTTGCACTGCGCATCCAAGTTTTTAATATCGCAAAAAATATACAAATCAGTAAGTGGATTTTTTATTAATTAATACATTTATATACGTAGTGTCTGTTGCGACACCATACTTTAAATCGTAAAATGTGTGTTGATTTAATATCGTACAATTTGACGCCGAAGCAACACCAAAGTAATCAATCCCTGCCTCAAAAAGTTACAACCTTTACCCGCGCACCGAGTTTACGAACTCGGCGCGGTTATAAAAAGAGTAATAGCCATTTCGCGGTACTTTATTGAATCACTTGTCGGCCAGTTTATTTGCTCGCGTATAATTCACCGACATAAATCATAGTAACGACCGCTTTTCGTTATTTCGCTTAGTTTCCGAGGTTTGAATCGCGTTCGATAAATCGCGTAGCGCGTGAGAATTCGCACAACGGGTTAAATTAACTACGTTACATGGCGAAATAACACTACCGTGCTATTTTGTAATGTTATTACGTTACTAATAGTCGTTGAATGTCAGTACATGTTATGCGAATTAAGTCTTGTTTCGGGTCATTTACATTGTTTTCACCTAGAGGTATTTTGACTATTACAAAGCAAAACCAAGTAAATAGATTTTTTTAAAATAAAAAAAAAAGTTTTTAATCTTCTCCCATAATTTATAATATATAAGTCGGAAAAACATATTCGAATATTCATTTGCGAATTTGTACTAGATTTTAATTCAAACCTTGAGCGCACAACCAGTGAAGCTCACTCAATCGACACAGGCACACCCTATTTTTCAAACCGACATCACTGAAGACCAGACTTAGACAATCAAACAGCCTTTTTATTTCATCCATCATTTTGTAATTCAGCCTAGCCAACATATTTGAATCGACAAGTCAAAAGTTAGCTCGAGTTCTCCGAGATGATACAGAGCCATACAAATATAAATTATAATAATATTACTAAATATATTGCACAGAATCTTATCTGTGTGTTCAAAAAGAAAATAACTGAGAAGAATAAAGATAATTTGATTATATATAGACAGAAATTTCTACTTACATAAAATCTATGCTAATAATACATTTTATATTATTTGTAACGAAGATGCATTTATTTTTACTCAAACTTAAAGTTTGAACTCTCATGGGTGTAATCTTTGCAAAAAGTATAAACAGTCGATTTAGAATTCCATATGCAACCGGCAATGTGAAAACGTAGAATTCTCTGAATAACTTGCTTAAAGTGAATCCCGGATGTAAGTGAGTTTGCTACGACTACAACTACTACCACTATACTACTAATTCCTTATTTAAATTCGCGTCTATCCTTGCGGCGTGTAGAGAATAGAAATACGAGCAGATGTGTAGATGATAATTCACTGTGACATCTCGCGATAACTAGCGCAATCCAATTATGCACCAGCAATAGCAACAGTACATGACTCGAACAATCTGATGTTCCGAAAAAGTTCATTAAGAAAAAAGTGTATTTAAATTTGTATTTGTAAAACATTTATGTATTTTATTATTTATTTATTTATTATTTATTTTATTAATTTATTTAGCTTAATAGCTAATCTTTACATCTAACAAATTTAGTAAACATATATAAAAAATATATAAAAAATACATAACAGAAAGAAAAAATAAAAATATACAATAATAAAGACTTAATATTATAATTTATTTCTATATGTACGAAGGTGTTTTTTTATTCCATTTATGAAACCCGTTATATTTTTGCTGTTTCAGATTTCTCTTGGAAGACTATTATATAAATCAAAACCTCCGTACATAACTCCCCTAGCCGTACTCGTTTTCTTATACTTAATTATCTTTAAATTTTCTCTATTTCTAGTATTATATTTATGTACATCTTTATTTTTTATTAAATACTTATTAAAATATTCTGGTCCAATATTATTTTCTAACTTATATATAAATACTAAAACATTCATACTCAATATTTTTTGAACATTCAACCATTCTAATCTATCAATCATACTTTTACAATTAGTTAATCTATTTTTATTTAAGATTACTCTCATTGCCCTATTTTGTAATTTTTGCAACATTTGTTTGTCTAATTTATTAAACACATTTAATAGTGTTGCACAATAATTAAAATGGAGCAATATTATACTATTGTAAATTATTTTTTTTGTATTTATACTTAATATATTTCTTAATCTAGATAATAAACCTATTTTTCTACTAATTTTTTTTAATATGTAATTACAATGTTCTTTAAAATTTAATTTTGTATCAACAATTACTCCTAAATATTTTATATTATCCACTATTTCTATACTAGACTTATTCGATACTATTTTGGTACTATTATCTAACACATTTTTATAATTAATAAACATACATTTAGTTTTATTCTCATTTAATTTAAGTACATTATTCTTTAACCATATTTCTAATATACTTAATTCATTATTTAAATTATTTACAATTTCTTTAATGTTATCACCTATGCAATACATTAATGTGTCATCCGCAAATAGATGAATTTTACATTTTTTCACGTTATTAACTATATCATTAATATACAAAACAAATAACAATGGTCCCAATTTAGACCCTTGTGGTACTCCATAAGACACTAATTTCTCTTCAGAATATACATTATTTATTTTAACTTTTTGTTTTCTTTTATATAAGTAATTATTAAACCATCTTAAAACTATATCACTTATACCTATACTCTCCAATTTCTTTAACATTATTTTTCTGTCTATTGTTTCGAAGGCTCTCTTGAAATGCAAGAAAACTGCTCCAATGATTTTGTTTGTATCCTTAGCCAACAGCCAATCATTTATCACTACTTGTAATGCAGTTTCAGTGGAATGCTTTTCTCTGAATCCCGATTGTTGTTCACATATTATGTTTTGAGAAATAATAAATTCCTTTAATTGTTTGATTACTACTTCTTCTATTATTTTTTCAATACACGGTAGCATGTTGATTGGTCTCATTTCTTCAACTTTTTTACTATTTTTTATTTTAGGTATAGGTACAATAGTAGCAATCTTTAAATTTTCAGGATTTTCTCCTAAGGAGAGTGCTTTATTTATTAAATAATTTAATTTAGTTCCTATTATTTCCCATGTTTCTTTAATTATATTTATATCTAGTTCATCAGTACTAGTTCCTTTTTTAAATTTACATATTATGTTATGAATTTCATCTAATGATACTGATTTAAATTTACTAAATTTTACAATTATTGCTTTATTATTATATTGTACTAAATTACAAATACTTATAAATAAAAATTAAAATTAAACGATTCTGTTGAGGATCAGTAAATAAAATTCCGACAGTAATCTATTTCCTGCATAGCTTTATAAAGCAAATATTATTTCTTGCATAACTAAAATATTATTAAAATTCGCTGAGTCTCTTTGCCGATCTTGTCTTCAGCAAAATTCCATACCGTTCCGCACGTAAATAAAATGTAAATTCGCCAGAAAGTCGCCTGTGTTATTTTAATGCAAATACTACATAGATTTAAAAGGCAAACGGGCGTAGGCTTTTGTGCTACACGAAAACACACTTCGGTTAAATTTAACCGAAAAGCGCCAAAAGAAGCACAGTAAGAGAAATTCTCGCGATTGTGTCCGTTAAGAGTCCGTCCAACAAACATACCATAAACAATACAGAGGCGAACATACACACTTTCATAATATGTTTAATTAAAATTTAATGTTTTGAACACGCCCAAAATTACAATGGTTCGTGTGGGAATTCTCAACATTCTCCGAGCGGAGGGTTTATCCTTGGCCATATTTCGGTCGTTACACGCTTAGACTCATGAGCTGGTTCGGTATAATATGCAAGCGTTGTATTATATTATCATGTATGTGTAAGAAGACGGATTACTGATTTCGAACTCAAGCGCAAATTAAAACGTAACTTGATTGTCAACTAACTGCTGAAGCTCATGTACATAAATAAACTAGGGCGGTTGGGACTAACAAGATAGGTTACTTAGTATGGCGTGACACGACTAAATGCGGATTGCAATACCGGTATTGAGGCAAAAATTTACCTTCTCATAATTTGTGTACTTAACAATACAGGTAGTTGTTTTTACCCTCAATATACTTTATGCAAAATTATTTTGTTTTAAAAGACAATAAGATGCTTTTTTGTAACAAAAATGCTTTTGCGCCTTCGCCAGAAAACATCTGTGAATAGAATATCTATCGGCGGTAACGACTATGACCGAAATTCACAGAATTTGTTTGTTCAACGGAACGAAACGGATCTGATCCTAATGTATATAAAATACGTTCCAAACATTATTAGCTATTGAATATATAATAAGTTCAAAAAAATGTTCCATCAATTTTGTTGAATTATTTCAATCGCAGCTGGTGATTTTAAAGATCTGAAATGACGTCCAGGATCAAGAAGTATGCAATAATAAATTAAGAATTTTACTTTTGACGCCCTCACTGATCAGTAATTTGCACAGCATATTTTATAAAATTCAAAAAGTTAAACGAATATGAAAGAAATTAATAAATATTAGTCATAAAAACGCATAACGTGTTTAGAGCGCAAAAGTAATAATAAATCATCTAGCTGTTTGTTTACGCTAGTGTGTAGTCATACGGCGATCCTCACCCGCGCCTTGTGCGTGTCGCACTGGTATGCTTTGTTCTTAATGCTCCACTATGTAATATCTCAACGGATAAAAGCACTTTGCTTTAAGCCGCGTATTTATAAATTTATTAAAGTTATGGCATATAAGCATTGTAACTTAATCGTGTATGTTTTGCACCGCTCTGTATTACATACTCAACAAAATGTCTTCACCACAACCTGACGCTTATTCACAACTAATCCCCTCGTATGTAGCCAATCCCGCAAAATATCAAGAGCATCAACCTAAATTACAGTCTTCCGAAGCAAATCTGACTAAACCCTCAGGCAACATTGTCTAATGTGGCGGCGCGATAGCAGCAGCATTAAAACCGTGACAAAGCGCAGTGGCTTAGGGCAAGGCTTCAAGAATTTAAAAGGTTCTTGCGGATACGGTAGGTAGCTGGAAAGGAGCTACGTGTATAGAGATACCAGTACAGTCACGTGTCACGTTCCCGCGGGATCGCTTCGTCGCCCCCGATAATCCGGAACATCAATCAGGTGCCAGACTGCATGCATCGTGCAGGCTACAATCGAGTTTCGTGCTCGCATAATCGTCGCCATTTTACATACTGCCAGGAGTCGCGCTGGGTGACGTGTGTCCGTAATAAATTACACCCTTAACGTGGCCGGAAAGTGGAAGGTTTAATTGAATGGCACGTAAATACGGTGTCTGATTGCTGAAGGTTGGATTGGTCAAAGGTCATATGAATGAATATTAATATTACGGTTGTCTAAAGTCTCTTTTGTTATAATAAAACGTACAATAATTATTATTATTAACATTTAATGGTTATATTTGATCAAACTGTAGGAGATCCTACGTTATTTCTCATTAAAAAGTAGCATTTAAACAAAGCAGCTTTATGAATCAACCCTCGAGAGAAATCGCCATATGAGATACCCCCAAATAAGTATAGATTTAGAAACTGCTACTAGACTTTGGACGTTCACAAAATCTTAACATTAATGAATGTGGTCAAAATTAATAGTAATGTTTGTCACCATTGAGCATTATAATTATTTCAATGAAGTTGTTAAGATATTTTATGGCAATGCTATGCTCAAGACAAGACGTTGTTTTCATTCATTTTAAAATCGACAAGAGCCTTGTGATTAAAATACTACAATATTTTTAAGCCAAAGAAAATTATTTCTACTTCATATTTAGGTATTGGATACTTTCTATATTGTCTGTAATGATTTCTATGTTGAGTAAATATATGTTATTAAAATTTCTTGCTACACAATTATTTGTTTATCAGTTACAAATTTTACAGTAGTATTTGTGTTTAACTCTGTATTAAAAATGTGTAAAATTAAAATATAAAATAATAAGCATTAGCATAATTCATATTTTGTGTGATTCAAAAGACCTTCCTTATATATGAAGGTGTAGTAAAATTATCAAAATTGCTTCTAGCATTTATAACTGCTAGCAATTTACTAACGACTTAATAGGTGCTATTCCCAAGGATATATTAAATTCTAGAAACCGAGAATTTTATGTATTTTTATAAAAAAATAATAAAAAACCACATTAATTATTTCTTAATTTAAAAAAAATATCAGTACCCTAAACCAATTTTTAATAATATTATCCTGGCTAAATACATTTTGTCACACATTCGTAATAAAATTTCATAAATTTTATTATTTTTTATAAATTCCGCATGAGTAAGAAGTAACTAATTCTGGGGTTACAATTCGATACATTAAAATTATTATTATATAATAAGTATATATTTAGAAAAATATAATAAGTACAATTAAAATATATATTATTAAATTCTAAAAGAACGAACATGAAAAATAAAAAGCATAGTAAAAGAAAATCAAAAATAAAAATTACATAATGATATGATATACATAATATGTATTATTTATTGACTTAATTTTATTTAATTAAATTTGCATGAACTCATTAAAATTTATTTTTTATTTTTTCGCAATTATTTTCAATTGATTTTAACAAATCATTAAAGGTTTAAAATGGAAAATATTTCAAAGGATTTGTGCTAAACTTCACAAAAAAGCTTCACAGAATGTCTAAATATTTTTGCAATAAAAAATTTAGCTAAAAGCGTAGTTGTGAATTTTTTTGATAATCAGTATAATTAGATAAAAAAATATAATTAGAACCGACTGGCTCCTTATATTATTCCGGTATTGTTACAATATTTTTTTCTGTAACATCATCCATGTACATTTATTAAAAAAATATATAGAGGTTTTAACCACATGCACAATTTTTATAATTTAAAGAACATTCTAACGATCATTTCTTACAAACAAAAATATAAACTAGCGATTTTTATAGCTACAACGGAAAAAAATTTCGGAGCTAAAAAATTGCGTTATTATTTCAAAATATTTCACGGATTACCCAATAGCAAATCGTTCCCAATACGTTAATAACTCATAAGTACTCCTCAAAACTACTCTTTATGTGGAAAGGATGCGCGATATACAATGCGTTAAACCTTGCGCATGCATACGTTTCAAATTTAAGGCGTGAACACATTTTTTTTGGTGATTAGCTGCTATATGTAGGTAAATAGTAGACCAAATCGATCATTTGAAATAAAAAAAATACTAATTGAAGATGAAAAAAATATTTAAAAAAAAAATTATATTGCGTTCGATTTATTTACAGGAAACTTAAAAATCAGTAATCATTACATAAATATAGTAAAATCAAAAGTATCGATACGCATTTACTAGGCCGTCGAAAAATTATAATCAATCTTTTCTCTTGGCCTTAAAAATTGTATTAAGCTTACAATTTGCTCTTAACAATAAATTTTTATACTTTATACTAAATCCTACATAAATTTCAGAAACATATATTATAAAGCGCTGTTTTTATTATTCATATTTATTGTATTACACTGCATGTCATTTCACAGGGGACTTTTCAAGTTCTGATAAGTACAACCAAATTAATGTTTATTATCGTATTTACAGTATATCGTGCGTTTTATTAGTGATTATGTGACTTATACTAAATATTTTTAACACATTTCTAAATAAAAAGAAACGTGTGGAAAAACGTCACATATCTAACATTCGTTAGGAAAAATGTAAGTAAAAAAATTGAGCCCGACAATAACAAGCGCTTTTCACGACCCTCGTAAAAACGAAAAGAAAATCAATACGGAAAACTTCTTGATCGTATTATTTTGCTCGTTTTCGTCGCGGACAAAAAACGTCTGACGTTTTATTCTTACAAACTGTACACGTTTTTTTATGTATCAAAATACTTTTATTGGGAAATAAATTTTAATAACTTGTTTTATTATATTTTTTCCTTAGATATTACAATTCTGACACTTGAATGGAAAAACTTTAACAAAATAAATTCCTTTAATTTTTGTTAGCATATGTTGTTAAAATTTTTTTCCCATAAAAATATACCAAACAATGCCGTAAATTATTAATAATCTTTAAAAGTGTACTTATCTTTCACATTGGGTTAACATTTCATGTAAAAATTGTTCGTATTTTTAATATATTTATTATTTAAATTTTCAATTAACAACCTAATGTAACATATTAGATAATGGTACTTCGAGAGGACGTTGGCGAATTGCATATGAGAATGTTTGCGAGTTTGCTTTTAATGCGTAGACACACCTACGGACTGTGTTTACGCATTAAAAGAGAAAGGTTCCAGATGGCCACTCCAGCGATTGGTAATCAAGGGTAGAGAATAATAGTTTTATGCACACGATAGAATGTAGCATCCATAGCGCGCATCCTTTCCAAACAAAGATTAGTTTTTCGGCTGTACTTATGGGTGATTTACGTCTCGGGATGAATGTGCTATCACCATTACTTTCGAGACGTGTTTTTGTTTGTTAAAAATAATCGTTAGAATGATCTCAAGATTATAAAAAAATTGCAGGTAGTTGAAACTCCTACAAAGCAATATTTCGTTACTTAAAAAATATGTTAAAATTTAGTTGATGAGTGCATATTTGTTCAAAATATTTGCTATTTAACTTATAGGTCAAATATCAATACAAATAAATTGTCTAAATATTTACTTTTTAAGCATATATTATAGTATATGCTGCTGCTTAAATTATAATTTCAGAAGGAACAACACATAAACACATCGTATAGCGTTTCATTTCGAGCCACCCTATATTTCTCAACGTCTTGGAGAAGTTTCAGCGATCTGTGGAGTCCACGGGATCGCTGAAAAACAAGCCTCGTTGGCCTCGTCACCGGGAGACGAGAGATGACAAATAACAAATAGCAATGTTTTGAATCGTCCACCTAGCATGTGTAATTTATTATATGAGAGCAGCATCCGCGGATGGAGTGGAAACTGTCGGGGTGGTTTTTCGGGGGCGGTCGGTCGGTGGGATGCTGTCATATTGGGCGTGATTTATTCCGGCAATCGAAACGAAGGCGCTCAGCCGTTTTTCTTTGACGCGACAGCAACCCCTGGGCCAGGGGTTTCCAACCGGGCCGGATCAAAGGGACGCCCGTTTCAAATATTCATGGCGCAAATAAAAAGTTCGCCGTGATACGTATAAATCGAGACCATAAAGGCGCGTGACAAAGGGCAATAAAAGTTTAGCTTGTAAATATGATAAAGGTGTGTATATGTATGTTTATGTTGCGTATAAAATCAAAAATAGGAAATTGTGTCGGCAAATATATAATAAATTGCTTAATAAAAAAATGATTAAAAAACACATACAAATTGAGCACCCCTGACCGCGATTCGACAATTTATAGGGTGACATTCGCGTATATGTGTAAGTCTGAAATTCGATCTGAACAATTACTCACAAAGGAGATATATTCGTTTTTGGGATAATGTTTTCGGCACGACAGAATAAATCTTTCGCGCGACGGGTAATGTACGAATGATAAACCAGCAACAAAAAAGAGTTTTTAAAAACAATTAATATAAACAGTTTTATTAATAGCTCTTAATCACTATACTTCATCTATTAAAGTCAGCAGAAAAGAGTTGCACTTTTATTAAAATTAATTTTCCTAATCAGTTCTGTAATTCACCACTATCAATAAATTTGCGACTAATAAAATAGTTCCAGCGCGATAATCAAAAAAATATAATATTTATTTATTTTAATTAACTTGTCCGTTGTAACTTGACAGGCGTAAGCCCAATGTGTTACAACTGAGTAAGTCAATCTGACATTATGAATACCTACAAGTAAGTATTAATCACCAGATTGAAAGTCTAGGATGTCACTGCAGATGGGGCCGGTTTTCTTTTAATAATAGCGCATTTTTATAAATAAAAATTCGAGTGCCGCTGCCGGGGTTCGAACCCGTAACTTTAGAGTTACTAGTCTGAGACGTAACGGACTACCCCATGAAAAAAATAGCCTGAATAAAATCATGATATAAATATTTGCAGCGAGATAATCAGTAGTATAAAACCACAGAAAACAATTAGTTTTAATGAATAAAAGTTAGGTCTTATACAATATTTTGAATTTGAGTTATATTATCGTCTTAATCTGTGAAAATTAAATTAATAATAATTTATATTACATATCAATTAGCTGGCAATAAGTATTATTATTTTAATCAAAAACATATTTAACCAATTATATAAAAGTAATTTTAAACGCAGTGAGTAAGCAATTCTATATTTTTATAAATACCAAAATAGCAGCGTCAAGCCATATAAAAGCTATACTATAGAACTTACCTCATGAAAAAACGATTGTCTGAGCCAAATAACGCCATAAATCTAAATCGTAAAAATACGTGGAATAAAACGAACAAATAATCTAGAGTGGCATTTTTTAGAATCTATACTAAAGTTTTCATGAATTAACATTATAAATATATGCCAAAAAAATTACGGAAAGCATGAAACAATGATATTTAGATACAGAACAAATAAAAAAATATAGCTTTTTTAAAGAAAAATACATTTATCCTATTATGTTAATTATTTTCGATTCACGATTAAAGATTTAGTATCATCCCAAACCAAGAAAATTATACTACTATATCTAAATAGCGCTTGGATGGTATTCAGTTGAAATAATATTGAATCAAATACAAAAAGTGTTTTAAAAACGCTTTTAGAGATATCTTTTTCCGGATTGATTAACATTAAATTTATCTGTTATTGCTAAGAGTTAAAAAATAAAACTTGAGAAAGGAAAAACTATGACACAAAAAGAGTAATGGAAATTATTGAAATTTTTAAAGCTTCCACGTTTACAAGCTTTTTCAGTAAAAATGTACCTTTTGTCTTATCACATCACAGCAAATATTATACTTATATTTAAACAGATTTATATATGATTATCTTGCATCAATATAAACTGTTGTTTTTCAGACCATTCATAAATAAAATTGCCATGATAGCTTTAGAGCATTGTATAATTAATATGAAGGAAAAAGAGCAGTAGATTTTTTAAATTAGAAAGACCCAGATTGAAAATCACTAAATTTTGCTGCATGAAATTCTAGCGTATACCTTCAACTTTATACCAAAAAATGTAAAAATGTATTTAGACAAGTGATGAAATCTGCTCTCAAGGGTTTTTAAGAAGTTCGTAGTAAAACATAACTATTTAGAATGGTTCAAGGATCATGTATTGAAAAAAAATTACAATACCCTTTATATTTTCATTTAGTTTTACATATTTTTGATAGCACCTTGTGTATAAATAATTGTTTCAAAATAATTTTGTATTTAAAAGATTTGGTTTAAATTTCGACTTAATCTGAAATACAATGCTCAGTTAGTTTGGTTTCAGCCGAAAATACTAAAATACAGTATTGGTCGGTCTCAATTATAAATAATGGATTATTGAAATATTATTCTATATAGTAGAAGCATAATAGAAGTGCATAAGACTATTATGGCAATAATTAGTTGTCTGTGTTATTGTAAACATTGCCCCACAGCAACCTAGTTAATTCAGAACTTAGGGAAATATAAGTAAACCTAATCCGATGTGATCGATCGGTATTGTGTATAATAAATAACCATTATTATTAATTCTGATCTAGCAGTACAAGTGAAATATATTAATATAAATTATATTTCCACAGAATTTGTGATATTTGATCTTCGTCTTTGTTTGCTATGATTAAATTCTAGATAGATTAATCGGCTTAATTTATAACCATCATTATACATAATTTTTGAGAGAAATATATTTTTGTGAATATATCGTTGGTTTTAATCGTATATACAGATTGAAGTACAAATCGAAAATAAAATATCGCAAAATGTATTTAGTATATGTACATATATAAGGTTTTTTTTGCGGTATTTTCGAAGAAGCACACCGCTAGAATATTAATGCGGGACATTATATCCCGGGGCGTATCCTTGCACCAGATATTCCCGGATGTTCCCCGATCAATCTCGGCATTTAAATGCCGGACATAACTCAAATTTACGCCATTGGCCAAATCCGAAATTCCCCGAGGACATCAAACGACGCAGAAATACCAAAATCATTCTTGCGCGAACTCGCATCCCTACTTTATAATTTGTCATATATGTAAATTCAATCCGAACGCAAATTTCTCTTATTATTATCATATAACAAAGCCGCATGTTTAATGAAATGATATTTTTTTAAAAGTTGTTCCCTTTATTGCTAGAATTACTCGGCCATTAGTGAATTTCGTGCTGTATTTTTGCAACGGCGAAGCGAAATTGCTTAAATTATCTTCCGACGTTGAGGTGTTTTTCAGATCTCCCCCAGGAAGGCTTCGCAAGAAAAAAACGGTCATTTAAACAGTCTTTTATTTATTATTATACATTTTCCGCTCTTTTTCTTTCCGTCTTATCGGTAAACTGTCGAGATTAATCTTGGCAATTTGAAAAACGCAAAAGGACCGAGTCCGAGCCGAACGCTCGATAAATTAAGCCAAACCCTAAAAAATTAACACTAAATGTATTGTAATATTTATTATTAAAATCGTTTATGTTTTAATTATAAAGTTAATATTAACTTAAGTTTATTATTCAAATTAAATTTAAAAACGAAGGTTTTTCTTAAAAATTATTGTTACGCTAAAATATTTAATTCTAATTAAGTCAGAACTTAACTTAATTATTATATAATAACGAACACGAATTCCTTGGAGGTCTTTGAAAAAAATCCGTAATTTCGCAATTAGTGATTTTAAAAAATCAGCTAATTATATTTAATTAGAGAAGGTTAAAGAAAGTGCTTGACAGAGACGGAGTTGAAATACATAATTCTCGGTAAATTATGTTAGAAAAGTCATATCTACTAATTCTCTATTTAAATTTATAAAAATATACAACTCATATAAAAGTTATTTTTATCTTGATGAAATTAAAGTTAAACAATAGATCCTCATTCTTTTTATTTTGTATATTATCTGTAGCGAAAATTACTTTTTTTAACTCAAACGCTACTACGAATTCTAGGGTTTTTTGAGATAAAAAATTATAGTCCTCTAAGGCGAGCTATGGAAGTGTTAATTATAATTCCCGCATTTCTTTAAACTATTGAATGGTTCTGTTGACAATAAAACTATTCTAGATGAAGGGTTCCAAAACGTATTGATTATATCTAATATATGACATTAAAAATAGTAATTAAACATAGATAAATAAAAATATGCTGCAAATAATTATATTACGTCTACAAAATGTGATCAAAAGCTTAGGTAAGTAATTTAATTACAAACAGGCGGCATAGGGATGTGAATGGTATGGGCTTATTACGAAAACAGCCCCACATCTGCATGTTAATTTTTGATCAATTAGCACACCCCAGTTCGCCATGAGCAAAGTATTTTTTGACGATGTATGCATGTTCATTTATGTGTATATACTTATATGCATTGTTCTTTAAAAACGTTGGGAAAATGCTAATTAAATTATGAAAATTGTAATTTAATTATAAAGATACAGGATATAATAGAATAATAATGACGTAAAAGGAAACGAGATTAAATATTAGGTATATTTTGGATATAGACTTATATTATTTAGCAAAAAAATATAATAAAATAATATATATTATAGATATGGCTAATTAATTTTGAATATTTTTGGCGAAAAATCTAGATAAAACGATCATTAATTATAAGTAAAAAACTTAATCAGCAAACTCGCTTTTGACAAGATAAAAAGTTAGGGAATGAATAGATATAGAAAGTATGATTTAAAAGAACAAAGTAATCAATGTATTATGACGGTATACAATTTACATTAAAATTCTATGTATTATTAATATATGTATATACATAGAACCGTCGTACTGCCACTTTGAATTACTTTGACAGTTGAACTTGGACGAAATTTTAATTAAATAAATTCCGCATTTATATATTATCGTATTCAAACTCAATTTCAACATTCTTACAAAATATCAACCCTAAAGAATAAAAAGATATTTATAAAAAGATATAAATAATAAATTAAATTTAACTTATAACTGTACTTGTACTTTTAAGACTGAAGCGATTATTTTTTAATTATTATTCAGAGTTCAATCTGATCTTTATACTATGAATATATTAATGTGTTTTAGCGTTCTGCCTAAAAGAAACGAAATACAAAAAGATGAGCTATGAATTAACGCTAAAATAGGTTATATTGTGAAAGGCACTCAAAATTATAATCGAATGTTACTGTTGTCAGAATTTACGTTCTCTAACAGAAAGTCTAAAAATACATTCCAATTAAGGTGAACAAAATCGCTCAATTTCCTCATCGTATATAAGCATAATTATGCATTAAGAAAATCAAATTAAATAAATAAACAGAGCTTACGCCTAAACGATATTGAGTGACGACAGCAGCCGCTTCCACTTTGATTTTAGAGACAGTTTAAGGACAACTTCAACATTAATAAATGCACAAGTTGTAACTTAAACATATTTTTTTAATAAATAAATATAAATATTCCATTAAAAATATATTTATTAATTATATAATGACAATCCAAATATGTTATATAATTATATTTCGGTTATTTACGGGTATTAAATACGACATGTCACGTAAAGCCGTATGCTAATATAATTTATAATTGCATGTTTAAATAGATACCTCAAATCCGAATTGAATTTTCCTAATAGCCTTTAGTGTTATTACAGCCATGTTTAATTACAATGCTAGACGCGCTAATGAAAATATCATATTGCCAGCTATTGACTATTACGCCTCTAAATATTTATTCAATATTGCGAATAAGCCTAATGAATATTGCGCGTTCTCGGCGCTGAATTAGGCCGCTTTTGGTAATTATTAATTAATTCAACCTGATTACGAATTTCAGTGAAAATTTAATTTTTAGCATAACATTTTGTATAAGTAGAGTGGGAGCAAGAGGGTTTAAAGTTGGGGTAAGATGGAATTTCGTGATATTGGTTATATTAATATTCGCGAATGATTAAAACCTTTTAATATTCACAGTGCGCAATGGAAGTTAAATATCATCCAGTGATTTTTTGGGTTTAAATACGGATTTCATAAAAGAAAAGACTGATTTTTTAATATTATTTTTCACTCTTAAAATAACTGTTGAGAAAAAGTTTTAACATCTAAAATTACTTTAGGGACTTATTAAAGGCAATAATGTGACCGCAAAAAACAAATTTATATGGAAAAATTATCCAAAATAAATTTTGGGTGACAATTACTTAGTATCACAATTTTAAAATAATTTTTCAACAAAGTAATCTTTATTAAAAAAGCGTTTTTGCGTATCTGTAGGAAAAACTGATTCAATTTTAAAATATAAGGGTCGTAAAAAAATGATATGCTAACCTTTAAATAAATTTAATTGAAAAAATGTAAAAGATCGTACACACGCATGATTTGCTTTACCATCTGCCATATTTACACGATTTAGCTTAACATGACCGAAAAATAATAGGAAGTAAACGTTTTACTTCAAATAACAAAATAAAGTAGTAAATCCCACTTCCAGGACGGAGTAAAAATATTTAAAAATATAGTTGATGACACTAACACAAATAATTACGAAATAATGCCAAGAGTCATAGGATCTGTATTATAAATCATCAGCATGGGTCATAGAATCGATGACTAGAAGGGACGTTGCATATTCCTCTATTTCTCAAGAGTATAAATATAAACTTTTGTGTATAATGTCCATCATGACGAAACCTGTCAAGTCATGATGGTCAGATTTGTAGTAGCAAATATAAGCCAAAAGATTACCAGCAAAATAGTTGCCCAAATCTACAAAAGATTAACTCGATTTTCGATACATCTTCGATACAAAAATTTATATGAAAACATTGTGAATATAAAAATGAACCCGAATACCATCTAGGACCCGCACATATGATTTTAATAGCAGATATGACCATCATATGCTTGAGTAGATAATGTAACACCTCATAAGTGTATTGGTAGTGATATTAGCTAACTATCCTGACTTATTTTAATTTAACTGGTTAGGTCAGTGCTGCGCTACCTCTGTTTAAATACGCTCATATTTTGATACCTTATTAAAGAAAAATATTGAACAATAATACGCTAATATAATGTTAACGAAATTAATCTGAAGCTTATAAAAATTTCACTTAAACTGAAGCCTATAAAAATTCCACTTTAGCAAGAACTTTGATTCATAGGTGAAAATCTTAGAAAATGGTAAAGATGAATTTTGTTTTGAAAGGAAAACCTCATCAGTGTTAGTAAAAAGTCGCTAACAGAGTATCAGGATAATTACATAATCAATATATTGAAAAAAATATGATTGATGGAGTTTTAAAAGACGTTTTGCATATGCAAAATTGTTACTTAAAAATCACTAGTCAGAATTTTTTGAGAATTTGGCAAGACGAGTTTAGATTAATTTAGCCAAATTTCTTAAAGCAAGTATATGAGACGAAGCATCCCGGAGTCAAAAAGTAGAGTGAAGAATGCCATAAGATTATTTTTCTTATTTGAAAGACCAGATGAGCAGAATTATCACGAAAACCTTTTCTTCGATAGCCAATCAAGCTGTTTTCATCAAAATTACTTTGAAAACGACTCTAGCGAATCAAGTAGAACATTGAAAATTATATGATCCTACACCATGATAACACGCCTTCCACAACTTCCGTATAGCCTAAATCTAGCCCCTTGTCTATATTGTACCTTTTCCCTAAGTTAAAATACACGTTGAAGGGTCATATTACGAGATTGTGGCTAACTAAGCAAAATTAGATAAAATTCCTTCCAGTACAATTAGTGAAACAACGTTGGAACCATTGACTTTTCAAGAGCCCTACTTTCAAGAATATAACTTGTCAGATTTCATTATAAACGATAATACAACAAGTTTATCTTTTCGTATTTAAAATTTAAAATATATGATATAATATGTACAATAAAATAAGATATTCATGTACGTTTGGTGAGACATATTATTGATAATACTGAAACTATGTCAGAGAAAGCGCACCAATGGCTTTAGTATGCCAAAATATTGACCGTCGTGGTTGTTTTGAGATTTTCGGTGATTGCCCGAGTTTCCATCAGCGTGTAACATTCGCGAGGGCGCGCCCCCTTAAAAAGCGACTCCAATTACTTACCGCGGAAGGGTGGCTCCCCGGGCTGCCTTGGCGGACCCGCGATGATGGATGACTGTAAAAATACGCCTAGGTACACGCTAAAGTATTCAGGGTTCTTATCGCAGATATAAATTTCCACCTTATGATCAATATTCCCTCTGGGTCGTGATAAAACACTTTTTTAAAGGCCGTTCTCGCACCGGGGTGTGAGAATCAGAGTCCATCGCTCAATCGCAAACTGGTAAGATATTGATGGGATTTTTAAGCAATTATTATTACTATATTTTTGGTTATTATGTGGGGCATTTAACGCTTATATACTGTTCAAAATAGAATTATGTGTTAAAATAATATGACGTAATAATAATATTGACATTAAATGTGAAACAATTTACATTAAAAGTGTTCTCTTTTAAATTCAGTTGTATTTAGTAATATTTATCAGGTTCAACATTTGGAAATAGCAAAATCTAAACCAAGAGTTTTGATTAAACATTTATTAGGCGGTTGGAAAAAGATAGTGCTGAATCTGACCATGCGCTTATTATCTGTAATAGGTATATTTTGGTTTTGACTCTAATATTTAATTATTACAAAATGCTATTTACATACAATTCAAAAGTAAAAGAATATAAATACACAAATAAATATATTAATAAGCTTCGAAACATTATTTTTAGAAATAATGATACAATTATTCACGTAGTTTAAAAGTTTAGAATAGTATGCAAAAGTGCAATTGTTTTATTAAACATACTTAAAAACTCAAATAAACACAAATAATGAACGCGAATAATGATGGATAAGAACGGATCGATTTAATTTGATTGATTGCAGAGCGTCGAGTTACGAAGGAATTGTATGATATTTATACCCGAATCGTACAGAAAATTGTTAATAACGGTTATTTTATATTTCGAAAAAGATAATGATCAAAACAACTTTTTCGATTACTAAAAAAAACGCAGAAAGGCAAATTTTATAGTGTAACTCTGTGAAAAAACCCCATATATTTTTGCAATCTGCCGATTCCCACTCATAGCGGTTTCTTTTTATCTGAATATTAATATAGTATTAAATCACCAAAGTTCAGATAAGGCTATATAAAGTATTTTTTTATATTTAAATACTTCTGACCTCTATTATAAGCTTTTAAGAAAAATACATGTTTATAAACAGCTGGCACGGATCCACTTTTTTTATGCAGCAGTATAAAAAAACGTTGCTGTAGTAAAAAAAAATATTCGTACTAATTATTTTTTAGCAAAAAGGGCGCTATGAAAAATCGAGAATCAACAATTTTCGATTCTTGTTTTTCAAAAAAATAATTTTCGATAAGGAACACTATTTGTAATGCATTTTGATAATTCTTGTTATATTGAAAAGTAAGATTTACAATAAACAAATTTATGCTTTCATCTTAAAAAAATATTGAAATGCATTTTATCTTTAAAACAGCTTCTTTATTTTCGTCAGAATTGGAGCGCAGCTCATATTGAAAAAATACAATACAAAGTACACAACCACTCTGCCTTGCTGGTTGCAGATCGATAAGTGGGTTAAGGCTTTGGTAACTGAACGATGTAATGGGGGATGTCAAAATAGCTGGATACTTGCGCTGAGCAGGGAAGGTTAAAGGAGGTTCTTGGACTGTCATGCAAAAGTTTACTGATGGAAAACATGGCAGTGAAGTTAATGTATAAAATAAAATATCATATCTCACATATTTTCAATATCTTATACCTGACCCAAATAAACAGAGCCGTTAAATATCGATTGTTTATTCAATCTAAAAGCAAAACATAGTGTTATTTTGATATAAAAAATAAATCTCATCTAAAATCCAACTTGCACTACTAAAATATACATCCACCCTAATATGACTACATATAAGAATATATGCGCTCTGGTTATTGCCAAGAGTGCCTGCAGGTGCACGGAGTGAGTTTAACTGATGGTTATTGCCCGAAAGTCTGAAAGAAAAGTGTTCAGCACTCTCGGTATATACGTACTGTATAGAGAGACGCAATGAAAATTCACGATAAGATGGTTCGTAAAAAACGATCCGGTAGCCGCGATAGGTGCCCGGGGGTAATATTGTTCCGGTACACCCTTTGCTTTGCCCCTATTTCCTAACATGGCCCAAGAAGCAGAATATAAAGGAGACGCCGCGCTTGTAATAAACTGTAATGAAATTCATAATAGCGCTCCGGTCGGCGTGTAATAACGCGAACTGAAGAATTCCTACCGCCAGGTGATGGGCATTGTAGAAGAGTTACGAGCACCGTTGAAGAAGAACGGGCGAAGAGTGTGGAGAAGAGTAACGCAAGCGTCTAATGAGATGAAAGTGATTTAGTGGTATGGACATACAACGACATTATTCGTTTCAACGAATTTGAATCAGACAGGATCTTCATAGCTACAATTGAACAGATTCACGTACAATGCCAGCATGTTAAGAAGATGGATAGCTATTTCCATAGGCGAAATAACAAGTGTGGATGCAGACGCGTACGGTGAGATACATTCCCTTTCGCTCGCTCGCGTGTTAGTGATGAGAGTGAGTGAGAAGAATGGGCGTGCGGAACGCATGAAACGCACGCCACAATCTACGCGTCTCATATAGTTGAAAATTGATATTCACATAACGGACAGTAGTATTAACGTGAAAAATTATAAGACGTGCTTTATAATTTTATTGAATTTAACAATTATTAAATTATTTCATAAAATATATTCAGTTAATATTAATTAAGAGTTATTAATTAAATCTGAATGTTTTTTTAAAATTAATTAATTTATAATATTAGCGCAATTTTATGTAGTGTATTTTTATTATATTAAATAATAATTAAAATTAATTAAATGCTTACTAATTAATTAAAATTAAAATTATTCAGTTATATTTATTTCTTGTTCGTCAATTAATAATTTTTTTATGATATCATATAATCAGAATATGTTCTGATAATTTTTTAATGTATATTTCTAAATAGTGTTCAGTCATTTTTTTACATTATTTTATAAGATTTAAAAAAATAAATTAAGATATTATTGTGTACTGTACCATATTCATTCCGCCGTATTTGCTTATTGTTATTATAACGACGCTAGTTACATGTTTTAATAAAATATTAAAATTCAACGATAAAGATTTCATTACTTCGTCAGAATGGCACAAAATATCGTTAAATTTGCCCTATAAATTTTAATATTTTCCGCATTTCACAATAGAGCTGAATTTTGAGCAAAATTGCATTTTATTTAATATTTAATGTATGTAGTAGCTATTTGGTAGCGTGCACTCAAAATTTTACGCACCTGCCAATAATTCGAGCGACTCCCGTTACTTTATTTGAACAAGGAATAAAACCAGTTTACGAGTTCGTTGTTTACGTTAAACGATCCGCTTGGCTACACGTATCTAGTGTATATAAAGGATCAGCCAAAAATAATAGATTTATTTGTTAGGATTATTTGATATGAAAAGGGTCATTTTTATAAAAAAAATTAAGACAATGTCTCTCAAATAATATAAAAATCTGCCGTTAATTTTATTTTTTGCCCATTTGAGCTTTCTCTAAAATTTCAGTGTCCTAAAAAAGGCCTCCACAGCAGACCTCCATCACAGAATATATAAACCGCCTATGTGGTTCAATGCCGATGCTTCAACCATAGATGGTCCAGCACGCCACCAAAGCGCCACCTGCGCCCACAGAGACTACAGCCTCTAGAGCTGTATTTACGGAGAGACGGTCAGTACGCTCTCCACGGGATAGACAACACAGGAGCAACACTGTTATTTGCTGCGTAACAAAGGGTCTGCGTTCATAAATACTGTGTCCTTTAAAATATTTTTTTCTTTTCTGTATTTATGTATAATGTAACTTATTAATAAATAAATATTTTTATTCAAATAAAAAAAGTTTTCCTTCGTTGAACCCACAGAAAACCCTAAAAATCCATTATTATATGAAAAGAAAGAGTGTAAAATATAGAAGCGAATGGTAAATGCTGGAAGACTAAATAGCTTGGCATTAAAACTGATGAGTTTGTTAAGAAACATTACACAAATGAGGCCGTAAAAAATGTTTGCTACACAAAATCGTTGCTTAGTAAAATACTAATGTCATCGGAACAACTATAAGAAATATAAATAAACGAAACACAGTAGATGTGAATTTTAAGCCAATATTCAGAAATTGTAGTTTGCATAACTAAATAAAAAAATCGCAAAGATGTCATAAAAATTTGATTGCAGTTGACACAAAACGAAAAACCGTCACGGCGATTTGGTAATACACAACCAAAATATTATAGTACACAAGCACTGTTGTCATATTAACATCCCAATGAAACAATCTTTAGAATTAATATACAGGCTTGGCCATAATAATTAGGTACCCTAATAAATGTGTTAAAATAAAGGCTGAAATTACGCAACTGAACATAACTGAAATTACGCAACTGAACCTGCTAAAATATTTAGGTCAGACTGCACTTGTAAAGAGCTACACACTATTTTAGGGGGTGCCCTATTATTATGGCCTTAGCCATAATAATGGGGTAAACGATAAAAATTAACGAGTACTACTTGTTCAACACAAACACTATCAATAAATTTCAATTGGTTCTGGACTGGCCAGAATTGATGTACTTGAATAACTTTGTCCTTAACAAAGCCAGTGACAAAGACTATTGATCCGAAAATCCAGGCTGAAGTAATTGGCGAAGTTTGCCATAAGACGTTGAAGATGCTTGGTTTCGTTATGCGGAGCGCGTCACTTTTATCACTTCGGACGATTCGCATTCTGTATTATACATTTTTTTCGTAGCGTCCTTTAATAAAGCTTTATTGCCTAAAATCCCAGCAAAGTACTCTTTGTGGTTAAAGAGTATTCAGATGTAATTTATTAGATATTTATACAATAAAAATCGTATTCATATTTGTATTCTAGTGATTTTTGTCAAAATGGTCAGATTAGTAATATATAAAGATAGTCATATTAGTATTCGAGTGATTACGTCGTGACCGCGACTTTATTAGGTCACTGATATATCAGATTCTAACACCACCCCTTAGCAACTTTAGAAAGTGCTTCATCTAGTAAACTACAAGGAAATTTCGCCGGTGAAGAGCCGACCTGAAAAATTATTGAACTTTGCTCGTATATAATATGAAGGTGTCTGTAAAAGCAAAACTTTTTACATAGCATTTACATTTTTTAAAACAAAATTGAAATGTAATGAGTCAGATTTTTTCACCCCCACCGGGGAGCAGTCGGGATCGATCCGGGTGTTTTCTTGGGTTAACTGGCTGCCGTTACACCGCCGAACCCTTGTCATTTGCGACCACTGTACAACCACCGCCGAGTTCTGATTTATACATACAAGTTTTGGGTTTTAATACTTGGTTGTTTTGTGCTCTGACACATACACACACATACGTGCACATTTGTATTAATTTATTCATCTGTTGTGCGTGTGTAACGCGGTCGTTTTGCGTAATAAGTTCGCGCGCGAATGCTCATTCGGCGTATTGTTGGCGCAAGTGTGTTTATATCTGAGCTTCATATCAGAGGGCGGAAAGATTGTTGCAAATTATTTTGCAGAGTATTTAAAAACATTATGTTGCGAGTGTAAGAGCGAAGAGATCTTTGTATGCGGCTGGCGTCATTTATTCAGCATAGTAATTACAAACTAAGTTGCAAAGCGGCGAACTAGTTTAACTGCTGAAATCTATTCTATTCCCTTAACTACTTTGAGAAGCAAGTAAATAATGCTAAGCATATTATTGAGAATTTGTTATTTAAATTTAATTTTAATATCATACTTTAACAGGTTTTCCCAATGCGTCATAATGTCCATTATAGAAACAGTAGTTATTTTATAAAATATTAAAAATAAATCACCCTTAATGCTTACATAAAATATATAAGCATCATTAACATATTTTTTTCCAGCTCCTCATAATCCAAAGACATCATTCTACTTGGCAAGCTTGCAAAAAAAATGCAATTTTGTTATACAGCGATTCAAGATTAAGCGCATGAAAAGCGTAAGCGGTGCCTGCCGAGCCCTACCAACGTACGTGGCGTGGAAACGGCCGGCTTGCATGGAACACTAATTTGGATTAATTCCATGGACTTCAATTATCTTTATAGAACATTATTAACCTTTTCATTTCACAACATTAAACTATTTTTTTATTTTAAAACACAAGAAAGTATTTAAAGTTCTCAAAATATTATTTAAGAAATCTAATTATTTCATAATTAAGGTCAAGTTTTAAACTCCCCTGATGTATATATTACCTACAATTAATTAACGTCATCCAATATAAACGTCAAACCGCCGAACGGTTTTCGCTGTCGTCCCGCGGAGAGATCGACGCCAGTCCAGATCTCACCTGATTGCCATTTATTTGCGAACAGCTCATTAAAATTTAATAGGCAATTCATCTTCGTTAGTGGAATTGATTAGTTAGCGCTCTGGCCACACTGGCCCACCCCCTTGGTCTGTTCAGGGCGGGGTGGGTCGGTCGGGGACCATTAATTACGCACAATTAAACATTAACGTTTTGCATTTCGCAATTTCGCATTGCTCGCGTTTAATTTCAGCCTCCTTATCATCGTCCTACTGTTTTATTAACGCTCGGACGCGCTGCCCTGAACATGACGGGGCAACCCCCGCTGCGAAAAGTCGTTGTTGCCCCAATTCAATTTTTATCGCTGGCTGTAAACCGCTTTCGGTACCAGAACCACCAGGATCAGGACTTGTGCGAGTATATTTTTACCTTTCGATATATAAACCAGGTTCGTATACTGAGAAGTGTGTTTTATACTTAGATTTGATAGCTTATTTTTTTACTGCAGACTTTCACATTTTTCATCACTGTACTCATGACAGATAATGTCATTCTATCTCTTCTAATACTGACCACCAACAACTGACTCAACGACTGCAGAATTTTGAGTGAAAGGTCGGCAATTGTTGAGTCATATAATATTAGTATGAGATAAAAATATTGAACATAAGAATTAGAAGTATCACATCCCGAGACAATGTGTACAAGTTCGGTGCAATGAAAAATTACGCCAAAGTAAGTAACGATCGCATTCCACAGGCTGCAGATAGAAAACCACTTGGCCGGGTCGATGAAATTAAAAATATTCCTATATCGAGCCATATTGGTTGACTTAAGCATATTAATAGCAAAGGTCGATTACCACATCACATATACTCTATTTGCGTTAATACAGTCAGTTTGAAAGCTATCAATTATAGAATTATTCATTATTGAACAGAAATGGCAAGTTTGGGTTTACGCTCCTACTATTAGCTCTAAAGTTATTAAAAGATTGTTACATATAAAAAATATAATAATAATTTTAAAATATACAAATTTGTTTAAAATATAAACAGGAGTAATGATAAATATATCCGTATCGTGTGCTTAAGAGCTAATAGTAGGGGCGTAAATCGAAACTTACTATCTCTTCTCAATTATGAATAATGATGAAATGAATAGCTCTTGAACTGACTGTGTTAACGCAAATATATTGGATACGGTTCAGAGTCAGGCAGTCGCCTGGGGATTGACTAGGAGTTAGGTTAAATCTTAATAAAAGGTCCGCAATAGTCATGATTACACGCGGTTCAGTAGCTTAAAAAATCACAAAAAACTAATCCTCCAAAAAATTCGAAACAAAAAAAAATTGTTTATAAAATCAATTTATTTATAATTTATTAAATAGTTTAATTCAAAATCGACTCAAATTTGCCGAAAATTTTATTCGCGTGAAATAAATTAAAAAGCATTAGTTAAAAAGAAAATATTAAAGATAAATTAAAAACCTTATTATACAAATGTAATATTCGACTTGAGTTTAGTTGAAAAAATTATTATAAACATAAAGTATATATTTCATTTTACTTTAGTTAAAAATATCAATCGACTGTATTCAATATTCACGACAATAGATATGCGTGAAAAAACGAAATCACAACATCGAAGTACAAAAAAGTTTCGTCTTCGTCTCCCGCTTTTAACCGATAAGCGTCGCGAAATGAAGATTCTTAACTTCAGCATACAAAGTAAATAATCGAAAGTCACTTAATAATTTGATGAAAAATATCAATTAAATAAAATATTTATATTATTATTTTTTTTGGTTCAGCATAATAATAATGTGTTATAAGATAACAGTGCATAATACTTCAATGCTACTTTGTAAATGTAGAAATTACTTTATAAATGTAAAAATTTGATTGAAAATCTATGCTTTTTACTTTTAATAATATATGTTAAGGCACTTCGTTTTGTAACAAAAATAATTGTGTAACTTAAAGAACTAATTTAATACAGTTTTTTATTATTTAAAAATTATCGGAATATTATGAAACCAGTATTGGAAATATTCTTTATAAAATAGACCTCAAGTAAGCCGGACATTTTTTCTGCATGGACGATCTGCAAAGCGGCTAACTCATAATAATATGAGCAAAGGCGGACCACAACTGCGTCAGCTGTACGTTCAATTAAAGATAGCCTAGCAAATGTTTACCAGCAACGACAAAGCAAGCTTAATTATGATTTTTATTTAAACAATATGATTTTTGATGAAAACAACTGTGACAACATATAAATTAATCCTTATAACTACACGAACCAACGTTACAAGACACGGTCTGTAACGAAATAAGCCGTACAACCATTATTGAGCTTCAGTTTCAATGAGCTAGGCTGGTCACGATCAGATTTTGAAAGCAGTTAATATATTACTAGCTCGTGTAGAAAATACGATCAAAAGAAGGTCGGAGAGAGCGCTTTAAAAATGTATTAAAAAAACCTTCAAAAGTCAATATAAAAATAGGCACGCGAAAGTAAAGGGGGATCTCAGAAAGCATTGTAAAAATATGGTTCCAATAATTTAAAGAACAGTCGTGCAGAAAGTTCTCGATTGTGTAAATTATAGCATTATTAAAATCGCAAAAGTAAAATAAATAATATCTGTGAACATCAAACAATATAAATATACAAAGGCACAGTAGAAAGCTCCACTCGTAGTGATAAAGATAAATAAGTTTTTCAGTTAATGAAAATGCAACAGAACACGTCGCGCGAAATTCAATATAGATATCGCACAAAAGGGCGGATCTAATAAAAACCGGGCATAAAGTACGGACGGAAAGATAGAGAGAGAAAAGGAGAGAGCGAGAGAGAGAGAGGGGGAGAGAGCGAAGGACAAAATCTAATTTGATGACGGGTTATTTTCGTTGGGAACTTCTGAAAAAACTTTAGAAATTAGCCGTCGGCACAAAAAAAAGGTTCGCATGAAAGGGTGAAAGGAGAAATAAGGGAGGTTAAAGAAGGGTGGATAGGGGGAGGTGAGGTCGCCGGCACCGGCTGCTCCAAATATCGACCCCCTTGGTCGACCCAAAGGGAGGCTTTAAGGGAGCGACCTTTCTTTTGGTGAATGAAGGACAGGCAGATCGATGGGTACAAACTGCAACTTTATAAGTAAAGAGCTTTTTAATTCTTTTGAAACAGTGTTTTTAGAATTATATTAAAATTAAGTGCTCTATAGAGTTGGGATAAATCATGGACTACAATATGGACAGAGATTTGCGATAAAGCCAGTATTTTAAAATATGTAATATCATTTCTCTATCATTCAATTTCATTGTTCTATTTATTTAAAGTATCTTAAATCACTTCTCATTACCATAAAAAATAAAAAAACCATAAAAGCTAGTGTTTAAAATTTAAAAATAATAACGCTTTATAATAAGGATAACATACATTTATACAGGTTAGATGAGGTGAAATGTATCATGACAACTGAAATGACATGGGGGTGCTTCATATATTCCGGTATGGAAGGTAATTGTATCAACAGTATTTTTATTTCTTACAGCTTCGTAATTTTTCTACATCATGTCATCGTATAAAAATAGTCTGAAATCGCTAAGCCCCGCCATAAAATTGTTATACAACATAATATAATTTAATGATGCACGTCTATTGCTTAACGTCAATGAAAATGACACGACACTAAATAAGTACAAGCTATTCTATGAATTAATGATTAATGGGTATATATTAAAAGTTTAAAATCGTTTTTTCCGGAAAGTTTTGTATATGTATAAGTGTGAAATACATTTTCATTGATTTTGTCGTATCTGGCGAGAAATGCGAGATTTTCAGTTCGCGTGAATAATCTTGCGATATACCTTGGCGAGCTTATCTGCAGACTATATACCTCGGTTTTTCCCCGGGGCCATAGATTACGTTCGATCTTAAGACTTTCATATTATAGAGGGAAATTTACTGCTGAATATATTTTAAATGAAAAATTCCACAATAAATTACACACAGACAGCGAGTAAGAATTTGAAATAAAAGCGAAGAATGAAAATTAACCAGTCGATTGTAAAAATTCATCTATAATATTTTATTAAATATATAGTTGATATATACATACATAGGTTTAAAGTAACCTTCCACTCTAGAATTCAATTTATCTCGATTGGCTTGAATATGCAGTTTGAAGCAATATTTACATTTATTGTGCGGTCAAGTAAATATTTCCAATCGCACATGCTGTACCAAATAATACTGCACTCGATTCGACGATTGCATGTGGACTTAAATTCAGTGGCAGTAAATACAAATCGTTCGTATGTAAAATATTTTAAGAGCAGCTATTATTATTACAGTTATATAATTATATTGCTGAACAGGACGAATAATTTTTATTTTACTTTTTCGTTACAACTCTCAATAAAGTAAAACGAATAGCCTTTTTTATTAAGGTAATTGCTTCGTTTTATAAGAATGCTAAAATTTTATTTTTAAGTAATCTTGAAAAGATAACCCAAAGCGGTGTTCATTATCCAGTAAAAAAAGGTAAAATCATTTATTTTATTTAAAAATATAAATTAAATGTTATGTATAATAGAATATTTGTTATTCGAAAGCGCCCTCAAGTGCTTAACGTGTCATATCCTAGATGGTTTTCTCATGAGATCATCTCATTGCTAAAAAGAAAGCACTACTTCATGTTCTTGGTCTTCAGTACTGACCATCAAAGAAACTGAGCACTCAGATCTTAAATACGGATTTAATAAATTAAAGACAGGGCGTTCTTCTGGACCTGATTTAATTCCCGATTTTATTTTGAAGGGTTGCGAAGTCAGTCTCGCTGCTCCTCTAAAATGTATTTATGATCTGATTCTCAAAACATCATCATTTCCTGATCTATGGAAATGCACAAAAGTCACCCCTATTCATAAAAAGGGTGACAAATTATATATAAAGAATTATAGACCAGTAGCAGTGTTGTCAGCTCCTGCTAAATTATTTGAAATAATAATTCATAAATATCTCTACAATCACTTTCAGCAAGTTTTATTAGACCAACAGCACGGGTTTCGTTCTGCCAGTTCCACTGTTACTAATCTTCTGTCGTTCACCAAAACGGTGACAACTTCTCTCGATGCCGGAATTCAAGTAGACGTCGTGTATACAGATTTTGAGAAAGCCTTTGACAAAGTTTGTCATACGTTATTATTAAAAAAATTGTCGAACCTCGGTTGTTCGGATAATTTAACTCGGTTATTCTCGAGTTATTTAAGCAATCGTAGACATTTTGTAACCTATGGTGGCCGATTGTCAAAAGATTATTTTACCCCTTCGGGGGTTCCTCAAGGATCCAATCTGGGACCTCTGCTTTTTGTGTTATTTATTAATGACATAAATACAGCAATTACAAATTCAAGTTTTCTTCTGTACGCAGATGATTTAAAATTATATAAATGCATTCGATCTGTTGTGGACTCCTTCTCTCTACAAAGTGATTTAGACTCTCTGTGGAGACGGGCTTCCGTTAACCGTCTGCCCTTTAGTGTCGGAAAGTGCCATACTGTGTCATTTTCTCGATCCCGTTCGCCATCAGCTTATTTCTACCATCTCGGTGGTAACATTTTGACTAGAGAAACTTCCATTAAAGATCTCGGAATCACTTTCGAGAGCAAATGGAGGTTCTCTCTACACATACACGACGTCTGTGATAAATCTTCCAAGATGCTCGGCTTTGTTATGAGGAATGCCTTTCACTTTGACGATCCGTCAGTTATTCGCATCCTCTATGACACCTTAGTTCGTAGCATTCTTGAATCGGAATCTATAATTTGGAATCCCCGAATAGCCAAATATTCCCTTTTAGTAGAAAAAATTCAAAAAAGGTATTTAAGATACCTTTACAAAAGGACATTTGGTTATTATCCGTTCTTATATCCCAGCGCCTTTCTTTTAGGAGCGTTGGGATATGATTCGCTGAATTCTCGCAGAAAGCTGTATGTCGCTAAGCATTTTTTCAAACTACTAAAAGGTGCTGTCGACAATCCAGCTATTGTAGAGGATTTCCAGTTTTGGGTTCCGGAACATTTTCGAGAATCACGATCGAGACCTCTTTTGATGGCAGTTAGGGCTAGGACATCCGCACTTGCCGACTCGCCTATAGCTGTGGCCATACGGCTCCTTAATACGCTGGCATTGAAAATTGATTTATTTAATGTTAGCTACGAGGATCTGATCCGGTTTATATCTTTTAATTTTAATATTTTATAATTTTTTTTTGTTATGTTTAAGTTTTGTTATATTTATTTATATATATACGTTTTTTTTATGTTTTATAAATTTATAATTTGCTTTCGACCATCGTGGCGCATTGGGGTAACCTGTTAGGCCACGATGGTCTTAATTTAATCGAAAAAATAAAATAAAATGTGTATTAAAAAATTAATGTGCACATTACAAATAACGTATACCAATTCAATAGAGTGATAAAATATATTTATCACTGCAATACCGTTTTGTTATTGTCTCTAATACATTACTATGATTTTTTCTAAAAATGAGCAAAATGTGAGCAAAAATGAGCAATTATAAATAATTGAAAAAAACAAGACAATATAATGTAAAGAATGGGACCACAAAAAGGCCCTCGTCTGTGGGGGATCTTATTCTTGAAACTCGCGTTAATGACTAATAAAAAATGATAATTCATCAATAAGGATAAAAAATATAATATAGTGTAAAGGATGGCATTACACAAAGGCCCTTGTTACGACTAAAAAAGAGGGTTTCCCATAAATAACACGCAAAGATTCTCTGGTGCATTGAATGAATATTTCTTTGTTTCGAAACGGTCACTAGAAGACAAAAAGCACCGTAAGGCCACAAGATTCCCGTTACACAATTCGACTTCGGAGATGTCCATCTAGCAAATGTCACTTTCTAAAGGCGTATACATATTTCATTGTTACATATAAGAAGCGAGTGCGATTGGCTAGATGATCATTTCATGATTGTGATTTGTTAGCAAGCTCTGCAGCTCTGAATACATAAGACTGGACTCCAATGAAGACCAGGCAGACAGATCTTTCCTCATGTTTAATAGATATATTGCAGATATAAGTAGGTGCGTATTTATATATAAATGAGCAATATATTGATATGCATGCCATAAAAAGTAATATAATGGATTATAGCATTGCCGATACGGACCGTACTTATCACCTTGCGTTCCTCTCATATTTTTATAATACAGGAAATCGGCTTTTGTTTATCGCGTCAGATTTAAGTGTCATTGGGTCGCCGTTAACCGTATACGTGATACGATCCCGTAACGCCGGGCACGTGATGCGATACCGTAAAAATTCCCATCCATTGCAAATTTAGATTGCACATCTGGGTGTGGGGGTAGGCGGGTGGCAGAGGTTATCTCCGACGTTCGAACGTTCTTCGAAAGGCAATGACGAGAGAAGAATCGGAATACGGCACGCCGGGGAAGCGGGAATATGATAATTTACGCCACAATATTAGCTTTCAGGGACTGGGGCCGCGCAGCGTAACAATATCGGCTGAACCGGTTTATGACACCAATTATCGCTGCGGGGATTGGGGGCAAGAGACGAGAGTTGGCCATTTGCATATTTGCGGTTCGGTATAGGTTTGGCGGTACAGTCGAGTCATGTTAATTCAAAATTGGCGAAAAACGTCTATGATTCTCAAGGGGTTGAAAATATTTATTTAAGTAACAGAGATGATTAAACTTTATCTACGAATATGCCAATATGGCTAATTTATTAATCTAATAAAATGACTTGCGTATGACCAGGCCTGACGAGAGGGGGGGGGGAGAGAGGACAAATTCCCGGAGCCCGTTATACTCGAAGAGTCTGAATTTGGAAAAAATTATAGCAAGAATATATTTATAAAAAAAATATTAACAGACATCAAATAATGAATCTGAACTAAACTACAGTTATTTGAGCTGTATGTACTTATGTATTTCAGATATAAGTTCTTTCAGCGCTTTTTATACATATGTACAAGAAATAAAAAGAGCGGAGCATTGCCTTCAAAAGCACCTACTTTTTAGGTAGTAATTTCACATTAAACATTATTATTCAAAGGGTCAGATTGTAGTTTTTTGACGCGGCTCCGTTTGTGTTAAAATTTGTTTGCAAATTATTGTTGACTGTATTGCTTTTAAAAAGTTAAAAAATATTAGACATGATTAGTAACAGTAAATTTAGGTATTCGATCTTAATTTTCAGATAGAATACGTACCTAAGGAAGAAGCAAAGAAATAACGAAAAATCAATTACAGCACCAGATGAATTATATAAATTTTAATATTTTTTAAAATATGTCATATGAATGTGTATTTTTTGGTGAAGTTATATTTTCACTAGTAAAGTCAAAATACATGTTCACCAGTAAATATATATTTCTACCAGCGAAAATAAATTTTAACAGATATGCGTTAATATGCTTCTCTAAAATGTATATAAAACTCAATTCAACAGTTGCGAAACGATCATTTGCTTTTCAAACCCTAACCTAACCTAATGAAAGTTCTAAAACTAATTATAGTTTTAGAACTTTCATTAGGTCAAGTCCAAAATACAAACTTAGCTAACTCATCTCTCAGGGTAAAATAAGCGAAAGAATAAGTACAGGCAGAAATCGCATCTCAAATATTGCTCCATAGTTTGTCTGCATTTCGATATTACACCATATTTAAAATATATTATAGCTATCTTTATCGATATAATTATGGACTTCTAATATAAAAGGGCTGATCAAAGTATTTTCAAACCGAATTTTGGTCAATAGGAGAGCGCAAAAGCAATTATCACTTCTCAGAAGGCAAAAATTCACGTCAAAAGAAATAAAATCGTGTTGGCGCCGTCGCAGTGGGAACGCTCGGTAACGAGCGTTCCCACTGCGACGGCGACGGCACGATTTTATTGCTTTTGACGTGGATTTTTGACTTCTGAGAAGGGATAATTGTTTTTGGCGCTTTCCTATTGGTCAAAATTCGGTTTAGATGTGCTTTATTCGATTCTCACTCGTAATATTTTTATAAAAAGTGCTAATATAAACGTTAGATAATCGAGCGTTTTGGTACGATTTTATTGCTTTTGACCTGGACTGGAAATTTATTATATGGCGACACTGAGCAGCAAAGAAAATACGACTAATTATCAGATAAATATTATTAGTAGATATTTTTAATATTTTTAATGCCTAATTTAATAATTTTGCATAAAATATGTCGCAATGATGGCTAATTTTTATATTTATTTGTAGCATAGAATTAATATATAATTAACTCATTGTTTTTCCAGGGCCCTGCGTATGAACATTCACAAGTTACGAGTCAGTTTCCACAAAAAGAAAGATAATCTTATATGTACTATTTCATAAAAGTTTATCTTTCTATTTGTCTGTGACACTAAATTTTAATACTATTTTTGAACAAAACATGTACTAAAATTTACTTAGATAATTATTAAACTTAAAATAGAAAGTAAAGATCTAATCATACCATTTTTTATTGGTTTTTAAACTATTTTTAATGTTTATTCTTTTCTCATTTATATTTTTAAAATATAATTTCAATAAACATCTAAGATCTTACAATGTATGATTTAAAAAAACATACAATACAATAAATTAGGAAAGTTCATTTGACTTAAATAAAAATATTAAGAACATAAAATAAGCTACAAGTTATTTAGCTATTTATTTTATTGAATCTGATTAGTATCTCACAAAGAAAACAGGAAACAGTTATACAGAAAAGAAATATAGATCCACAAAAAGGCAACAATCCTAATTAATACATATATTCTCCGAATTTTATTTATTCCAAGCAATCCCTTTCACTTCAAAAAACTTTAGTTTACAATTCACCTTTAAGTGATAAAAAATAAATTAAGAGGTGGATGTTCTTATTATGCAGGAAAATAAATCGTGTACCGTCAAGTATTGAAATATGAAGCTAGTTATAAAATAATTTAGCTTTGGATTTTATGAAACGGGATTTTACTGTAATCAGAACAATCAGAATCAAATATTCACTTTCTGTGACAACTGACGATAATTCGGTTAAGTTCTAATTTTCCACACTTCTAGATGGAAGAGTGTAAAATATCGATGATTCATACTTTGACGCCTTAGGAACGATTTGGGATAAAACGACTGAGCCATGAAAGGAGAATACTAATGTCGTTCTGGGAACGACGATGAGATAACATGCTATGTACCAAAGCATTTGCATAACAACTAAGGCAAGATGATTCACAATTATATGCTGTGTCGTATTGCGCTCTACCGGCATCGGCTAAATGTGATGATTAGAACAGAGCTTCTCAAATAGAGTATAAGGAATTGATTATTTACTATTTAAAAATTCTGGAGCGAGAATTCTCAAGCGCGTACGTACATCGTAATTATTAAATATATTATATTACTTACATTATAAATGATTAAGGACAGAATCATACCTGAAACAAATAATATAGGTTAATTTATGTTTCTTTGAAAATAATGTTACAGATAATCCTAATGCTAGGGTTTACAATTGTAGTACCTAAATATTAATACAGCTATTGTCGATAATTAATCGTTTTCTGGAGTGTCACAAGAATCAACCATTTATAAAATAAATATGTATACAATGTATTATAAGAGCTCTATCACATAAGATTTGAAAAGTCAAAAAGAGTATATATCACTTTAAAACAGCGGTAAAATAGTCACATACAAAACACTATTTTCCCGACAAGACAAATAGAACAAGATAAAAAAATACCCTCGTCCATATATCATATCGGAGCGGCGCGAAAAAAGTTTTGCGAAATAGATCCTCGTCTCGACAAATCAAAACTTTGTTATTTTCGTTTGCTCTCCTCGCCGAGAGCTACTTTTCGTTTTCCCCAGGCGAGCGGCAGACACAAACTTAAAAGAAACATTTACGTAATAAAAATATTTTCTTTGTTAAGATCCCCGACTACTCGGCCCGAATGCAACTCTCTTTCTCTCTCGTACTCTGCGATATTGTTATCGTTAATAAAATAACGCCGAGTAACGTAAAACGTACAAGTTGAATACTCGTAGCTTAGTTTGGTGGAAGTTCCTTATACGCCACTCAATCAACTTTAGTTTTTGTCAAAATAGATTAAAGAGAATATTATATTATAAACCTGATATACGGCTTCATTAGATATTAAATGGATCTATTTATAGCTCGCCTAGATAGTATAAAGTAGTAGGAAACATAATTAGTAAGATACTTGGATTTATAATATAATATGTACAAGTGATATTCGGAAAGTAAAGATACAAAGCAGGTCATTTCGAACTTCAAAAAAAATGTACAGCAAATAATTTTTTCAGCGATGCTTCGAAATTATCAAAGAAACAAATATTACACTCAGAGACTTTTGGAAAAATTATTCATACGTAGTGACTACTGTGGCCTAATTAAGTTGACAGGGTTGCGCAAGTCTAAAATGGAATAAATTATATCCCAATTCTCATACTAAATCTTAATTATTGCTCAAACGTCACTCCCAAATCATAATTATTTCTAGTTAAAAACCTTTGCTTAAATTATTAAATAATTATGGCAGGGCAGGAAAATTTGTTTCACTTCTTAATGGCTGTATGTATGTATATCAGGAGGAACCTCAATTTGACCCAAGATATGAACATAAAAATACAGGTATTTACTATTATACGTTTTACCTGATACGTCCGACTTTATATTTCCATATTAAACAAATGCTATAAATTTTACCATCGAGTTATTCCCGCAACGTGAATATTTCTAGGCTCTTACCTAGACACGTGTGTACACTAGAAGCAGTAGTTTTCCCAAGTTTTCCCATCTGCGGTTATTTTCGCCTCCGCCCCATCGTTACTTATTAATTCGTTACAAGCACGTAGCGAATTAATAGCGATCAATAGGTATTTATATACGGCAGAATGCATAATTAATGTGGAATAATTTTCGAATCTCTAGTAGTCGTTTCGATACCCACCTCTTGTGTTTTCTACCACCCCCTCCCTCTTTCAAATTGTATTTGCCTAAGGTTATGTTCGTGTTCGACCCTAATAAATTATCTTAATTGTTTCGGGCTTTGATTGGAGGAAGGCTATTCTTTTTTGCCGATAACGCAATCCTCTTTCGCTTGAAACCGTTAAGGATTTTGTTGATTGTGTTATTTTTATATATGTGGATAATCAATATTAATATTCATATACAAATATAATTATTAACGTAAATATTCATTAGTGTAGATTGTGACTCACGTGACTGTAAATCATTTTAATTTAGAACGATTTATGAGATGAAGTGATTATGTTAGGTAAGATTTATTCATTTATAAAAAAATATTATGGTGTTTAATTTTGGAAATAATTATCTGATAATATTTCGTTTTAATTATCATTTTTACGGTAATAACACAAAAATAACTATAAGCTGAAAGCGGTCAAACGATAGACCACGAATCGTGCCATTATTTTAGACAATATATATTTTAATCTAATTGAACCTATCTTCACCCAAACTAAGTTAACATTAAATTTCCGTTATCCCTAATCAATATTGTTCAACCCTCATTTTTCTCACTGTTATTTTATTTAATTTTTTTTTCTTTATTCATTAAATATGTATTGTATATTTAATTAAAAAAGCTTCTTCATGCTCCACAAAAAATATTATTAAAATTACTAATTTTTTTCGTTTTTTTTACGTATAAAATTAATTTATTACTTAAAAAAATATCTATTTACGTTTAAAACCTTTAAATGTTTTTTGTACATGTCTCAATCCATTTTTAATAAATATTATTAGCAAATTTAATAAGATATAAGTATGTATTATATTAAAATCTGTAATAAAGCTATTCCAAATATTAATTTTATTTAATTTGAAAATTGCTTTTTTTATAGTAAAAATTATTTAAATTATTAGCTATTACTAATCCACAATATTTAAATTATATTTAAAATGCCTTATAAAATACACATTATTTTTCTTAAGTTATACAAATATTTTTTATTAAAACCTGATGATTTTTAAAAAATATTTTAAGTGTTTTTTTGAATCGATAAAATCAATTACGTGGTTCGTTATCAAGCACGCCAAAACCGGGATTACCCTAAATGTCAAATTTGCTTACATATGACAACTCTTCTGTCATCTGTCAAGCACACGTGCAATTAAATAAACAGTGAAATATGTTATTATCACAGCATTTTTTGTGTTAATTAAAGATGATTAAAATTGATGTAGCATTTGGAATTATAGACAATATGAACAAAAATTTAAATTATGAGTGTGTAAGTGTAAGTGTTTAAGTATCACGGTTATTCTCACAAAATAACTATTCACTTTCTAGGAACAAATATTAAAGGACCAACAGCAGTGTTTTGGCAATTAAAGATATACATACCAAAGTTAATTTAATATATTAAATGGTAGTAATAATAAAAAAAATTGATATTAGTGTAAACAAAAAGTTACATTTTACCCATTATATAGAATCATTTACAGCAAATTTTCAGAAGCAATAAAAGATCTAATAACATTTACTATTTAGAAGCAAAACATTTCATGATATATAATTTGCTATAGTTGTTGTTAAAAATCCAACTTTTATTTAAATAAAATATATCTCTTAAGCTCAGTGCACCAGCTCTGGTGCAGCGATCCATCGCCGAATAATTTATCCCATAATCTATTAATACCCCGAGATTACATCTCGCTTCGCTGTCGGGTAGATAGGACGAATAAAAAATATACACGAAGACACCCCCCGACAACCTATCATCAGAGAAAATTTCCGGGATGGATTGGAGCAGAAAATTGAAAATCAGACGACCGCGGGGCGGTTACCGGTAGCAGAAGTGGGCGAAACGAAATCTATACATAACATCTGCACAAAAAGGGGTGAAAAATGTTCGGCTGTCAACGAATACGGATTGCGTCGGAACCCACCCTATCGGCGGCGGAGTGGTGGGTGGTGGTGAATTATGCGAAAGCTGAAACTTTTCAGCGTGGACCACGGAGAACTATGAACCACCCTTTGTGCAGTTCGCGTGACGCGACGAAAGCCCGAGGGTGGTTCACTTTAGGGGGTAGGAGTTCGAACCGTAAAGAGGACCGGTAAAGTTTGATCAGCGTCGACCGTTCCATTACCGCGTTATCTCGATCGGACGATTTACTGTTTCGGCCAGAGTAAACATTCCTTTAAAAAGAAACCGCACGAGCTTTCTTCTTGCCGGTCGAATGAGACTGCCCTCATACATACAACCCTTTTAAGTTTCGTTGTAGTTGAAATTAAAGATCAGCAAATTTTTTTTAAGGTCTGTGTTTCGAGAAATGTACAGGAATAATAAATAGTTTCATAAATCGTTTTATTTATTCATTAATGATATTAATTTGGACACCACTTGGGAAAAAGATTAAGTTCTTTACCGGATTTATAATAAAATAGATGAGAAAAAAACACGTGTATAATATATATAGAGTACGCTCGAGATAAGGATTCCGGTTTGTTATTGTGTGCGTAAACTGTGTGGCTCAAAACAATTTCACTCAGAATATTTAATTTTTTTATTTTAAAAGAAAATATATGTTTATTTAACATACATACATCTGAGCTAAGTTGGAAATTTCAACGGACAATTAAAAATATATTATATAATCTAAGAAACCAGACATTGATGTCATTAATTAAATATTTGCAAAATTCATAATCTTTCACTAGTCAAAAAAATAATGAAGTCTTTAGCTATTCTTCAAAAGAAAAAAGATATAAAATGGGGAAAGAAATTATTTGCAGATTGTTTAATAGCTCGACGACTCTATTAAATCATTAGAATCCATTGAATAAATTCAAAATTATCATTGGCGCAACGATAAGAATAATAACTTTTTTAAGCCTTACAGAGAAAAAAACCAACAACGTACGGATTAATGGAAAAATAATTAAAATATTTTAATCTACGGGTAAGAGAGCGAATAACTTACAGTGTATATTTGAAGCCTTGATATCAATTAACCCAGATATGCCCAAGAAATTTTGTTCTCTTAAAATTTCATTTATAAATAAAAAACCCATAGGACAGTTGGCATATCTGTGTTTTAAACCAATATCAACACAAAATTATTTAAAATAAATCACTAGAGAAGATCGAACTTCTGTGCCAAACTGCACTTTAATGACGAATACCAGCGTTGACGAATCAGCGACTGTCCTTAAAAGAGAAAGCGAGACAACGAAGTTCACGCTACATCGCTTCTCCCTCTCATATACATATACACGCACACAATAACAAACCGGCATCCTTATCCTGAGCGTACTCTATATGAATATGAATTTTAGTTCATAAACATATATTGTACATAATTGTATTTTATTTTATTTGTAATAATTGCTACATACATATATTATAATACATAGTAGGTATTATACTATTGGTAGTAAATTATTCTTTTCAATGGTAATTGATAGCTTTGCACAGATTTTGCAATTATAAGAGCATATATTCAATTAAGCTTATAACAATGTATTATAATTGATAACAGTTTGATCGATCAAATTATTTTAACATACAATTTTGCCATTTCACATATATTTTAATGTATTGAATATTATTTTTTTACTATTCTATGATAAAAATTGGCTTTAGTTGCGAAGTGATTGTGAATTATAATAATTTATAAAAAATAATAAGATTGCACCGATTGCCAGTTTTTTGTCTGGTTGTTAAGTGTTTGCAAATATTCATAAGCTACTATAAATATATAAATGTTCTAAAAAAGGTAAAAATGCGATCGTGAGTGCCAAAATAGTTTTGCTAGTAAATATGTGAAATATGCTTAGAAAATTTTCTGAGGTGTCAAAATTAAAAATCATATAATCTATGTACGTAAACCCATGAGTATTTTAACGCTAAAAGGTTTGAGTTTCTCGTCAATTAAATATAATAATTAATATTAGTTAAAAGCTGATTGTAAAATATCACAAAAAATGAAAACAAATTGTATATATAAAATATTTTGTGAAATAATAAATTCTTCTAAATGTTTGATGCTTTCTTCTTTCCATACTAAGGAATAAGTAAATTAGAACAATGGTTACAACACGACCGACCACAGACGACAATAATTCAATTCAACATTCTAGGGAACACTCCGAATTTAAAGACCTGCTATTTTAACTCTACTGCTTGACATTTCCATGTATATATGATTTTTTATCTATGCTTATAAAATAAACTGTTAACAGCTTTTCCAGCGTTTATTTTGGCTGTAAAGTCACGCTCCTTCAGCCTCAAAACATAGAAGCGTCATTAATTTTTTTATGTTTGACATAATTAGAACGGTAGAATCTAAATTTATTGTGGATATATCTGATTTAAAAATCTCACATGAATTAATATATGCAAAAGTGTTTTTCTTTAACAAATAAAACTTTATGAAATTTTGCAATTACTTAGTCGAATTTAATTAGGTCCGGCGCATAGTGTTTTTGTTGTGTATTCAAGCAATGACTATTTTTCGAATACAGGCGGCCCTCAACTTTCGAACGTTCGACTTTCGCACAATTCGCTATTTCGCACATTAAAAAATAAAATAAAATTTAAATTTAAGTTTTTAAAAAATAAAAATAAAATAAAATATAAACATGAGTGAGAAACGGAAAAACTTGTGTTGATACGAACACAAATAAATCAAGGACTAATAAACTTCACACGATTCAAGACAAAGATGGAAATTATTAGACGTTCTGATAGCGGTGAATTTTTTGCTTCAATCGGACGTTCGTATGATACAAACAGGTCTACGATATGTTCAATTTTGCAAAATAAAAATATAATTAAGAAATACGTTCAAAATTGTGAAAAATAAAGATATATTTCCCCAATCTTTAAATAAATGTTTCCAAAAAAACACAGCAAAAAAAAAAACATGAATGAAATGGAAAATCTTTGTCATCGTGGATCGATGACCAACATCAAAAAGATGTCCCTCTGAGTATTTCAATCAAAAGCTCTTAGTTTGCACAAAGATTGGAAGGATAGATTACAAAAAGATTTTAACACGGTTTTTCAAGCAAGTAACGGTTGGTTTTACAATTTTAAAATGAGGTATTCTTTTCATAATATTAAATTTACTGGAGAATCAGCTGATGCGGATAAAGATGCTGCAAAAGAATTTATTTTCTAATTATCCAAAATTATTGAAGATGGAGAATATTCCTCTAGCCAAATATTTAATGTAGATAAGACAGGTTTATTTTGGAAAACTCTTAACAATGAAAAATATGAAGGAAGCCTTCACGCATCTTAACAAATTTTTAAATATCATGGAGAGCGCATATATCAAGTGCGTAGAGCGATCAATAAAAACATAGCATGTTATAAAATACTATATGAAGAAAAGAAAAAAAATAGTGGAAAACAGGTAACTCTTGATAACTTTTCAAAGGAAACACCTGCAAACCACACTTAAACGTGTCTCTTAAACGCCTCTTAAACACCTTATATTTACTTGATGAATAAATATTTCAAAATACACACAATTTCAATTTTTTTTACTTTCCTCGACTTTCGAACATTCAACATTCGCACATATTTTCAGGAACCAATTATGTGCGAAAGTCGAGGGCTGCCTGTAAATGATTAATTTTGAAAGCACTTACACTTTAATCATATTATCTTTAATTTAACAAAATTAAAATAAATAAGCTTGCTGTGTTTGTCTTTAATGTATATTATATAAGTGTAAGTTATACTTTTATAAAAACGAAGCAAATTGTCTACAATTTTTTTTAAGGAATTCAAAACATTATAAAAAAGATAATGTATTCGCATATCTTTATGAAACATATATTAATGCCATGAAATGCCTTGGACCGCAAACCGTTGATATAAATCACTGTTACATATTTGTTCGTGTGTGTCCATAATTCATGTATAACCTTCCCAATGTTTTGATGATATATTTGACCTTCGACATTTTGTATAATATCCCACGCTCGTTTATGCTACAATAATGGACTTAGTTTGAACCGATTTAAACAAAACACTGATAAAATTTAGCACACAGTGTAACATTTAATTTTCAGCTTATGAAGCACTTTACGAACTACACGATCATGATTTGATAACATATTATAATAATTTATTTACCGTGTTTAACTTTTATATTGCAGTTTTTAATTTTTACTATGTTCATTCGTCTTTTGTATTCTGCTTGTAAAAAGAATATTGAAAAAAATGAATATTTTATACTAAGCGATAAGATTACAATATTGTTTGAGGAATCTTAGAAAATCACTACAAATCCTCAGGTGATTATGCGATAACATAGTCTCAAATTCTGTGGGTTAATTTTCGAATAAATAATCTCGCCATGCATCCAAGATTAGTGGATAATGAAACGCGCACGTCGTAAGTGGAACAAACGGCGGCCATAACCGTAAAACAATTAGCGTCGGAATTGTCTGTTCCGTTCGGACTCACTCCACCGCAAACGACCGGTTAAAACTAATGAGAAAGTAATCCGTTTGTAAGTGAAATTGGAAGCATTAGGCACACTCGTCATTAACCAGAATCGTTCAACTCGGGAGTATCGAAAGCTCTCTATGGCTTTGCCGTGCTGCGTAGTATCTCATTTCATAGTGTTCCGGGGATTATGGCAGAGCATATCACATGTACAGGGTGGACCAATATACATGAACGAAGTAAAATACAATATTTTACAACATAAAATACATGCTTAGTTACCCACGGTAAAAGCATGGTTCTTAAAAGATTCTATACGTACCATAGCAGCTTTAAGAGATTGGCACTAAGTTTTATTTATTGTCATTAAAAAAGCAATACGAAAATTGTAATCTTTTAAAGTTAAAAAGCACGTCAGTCGTGATTGACGTAATGCGAGGAATTATCACATATTCACTTTTAGTACAACAAGTTAAAATTATTACCTAAATTACATTTAGTGAAAATATTTTTAAGCACAACATAACAGCGTGGATATTAAATTGTTACAATAATACGACTATTTATTTTTCTTAAAGACGATTTGGGTAGCTTAAACATTGCATCATAAAGATACTATAAAACTAATATAATGGATATTTGATGCTGATTCTCAAAACAATAAAATTTTAAAAAATACACTAAAAAACATTTTTAATTTAACAGTTGTTGACTGTAATTAATCTTTATATATTTATATTACTGTATGGTGATTCAATTTATTCGCCCAGTATAAAATGTCAATTGAATAGTACTTTATCAAAGAAATTAATAATCAAAATCGTTAGATTTGGAATTTATTTATTTATTAAAATTATAACCATCGTGACCTGACAGGCAAACCTAATGCGTCACGATAGTCAAAAGTACTAATACATCATAATACATACAAATATAAACAAGACAAAACAACAGACACAAATCACCTCAACAGGTGTGCATTGTCCCATACGAACTGAACCAAAACTCCATGTGTGCAAGAGAAAATGTCAATATTACTATGGACAGAATTGAGCAGATAAATAGCCTTGGCCAGAGAAGAGTTGGCAAGTGCTCTAGTTCTAGACTTAACAGGCAAGAATAGTGGACGCGACCGAGAACTATAACCACCTTCAGGAGCCCACATTTGAAGCTGCTCGAGCACTGAAGGATTGTCTACGATGCCCTTGAGCAATTTCCAGAAGTGTTTAATTACATAAACACTTCTGCGAGTCGACAAAGAAACGTATCCCAGGGCTCCCAAAATAAAAGCACTGGGAAACAAGAACGGATAATACCCGTATTCCTTCAAGTATAAATATCGAAGAAATTTACGTTGTACTTTTTCCAGCTTCAATTCATTACATTGATTCATTACGCCTGGGATCCAAATGATGGAGCTAGTTTCTAATATGCTGCGGACTAGAGTATCATAAAGAGTGCGCAATACTAAAGTATTCCTGAAGTAACGCGCATTTCTCAAGATAAAACCGAGCATTTTTAAGGATTTGCTATGAGTCTCTGCAATGTGCTGGCTGAATTTCCAACGTTCTTCGAAAGTCACTCCTAAATCCTTAGTTGAAGAAAACCTTTCCAGAAAATATCCGCCTAGATGGTATGAATATTTTGCCGGCGTTAATGACCTTGAAAATGAAATTGTGTGACATTTCTTTACACTGAAAGGCAATTGGTTATAGCAAGCCCATTTCCATATAGAGTTGAGATCCTCCTGTAGGTCGAGGGAATCAGAAATCGAATGCATTTTCTTGTAAATTTTCAAGTCATCTGCATATAATAAAAAAATCTGAATGCTTATCTGAATACTTAAGAAATAGAAGTGCAACTAAATTTACAATAGCCACGCAGACTTTAGGAAACTATTAGCTTTAATCGCCGTAACTAAAACTACAAAACCATTTGTTAAATACAAATAGCATTGTTACTCATGTCATTTATCAACATCAGGTAGTAATCACAATGGTTTAGCTTATTAAAGGTAACCCTGGAGACAGTATTTTGCTTCATAAGAGAGAATGTATGTTATAAATGGAATTGAAATATTAAATAAGCATACCACCAGTAGTCCTATACATGTTGAGCAGATTTTACTCTAGCATCATGTTAGTCAAAATATTGTCATAAAAAAATCCGTATCATAAAAATATTTATTTATTATTTAGAAAGGTGATTGATTGAGTACTAACCAGTTCGACTTAAGAGTCGAGTAAGTTATTTGTGGCTTTAAAGGTAAAAAGTCTGACGATTGAAACGGAAAATCTGCTCGATATGGTTTGCGTCTGTTTAAAAGTCTAAGTGGTCAAAGTCAGTGTAGTTTTGACTTCAGACTAAATCACGGATGGTGTAGTCTGAAATCAGGAGCGAAATAAAATGAAGTGCTTGTTCTGAGTTGATGTTGCGACTTTTCGACAACGAATTCATTTCTACTTTTCGAAAACAACATCGAGCTTTTGATAACGTATTCACATTAACAGCAAAATTTATGCATCTTCTGTTTCATTTTAAAGGACTATTGAGACGTTATTGGAAAATCATGTTCATTTTATCAAAGACAAAATTAGAAAGTGGGACTTGCGTAAATTGTAAAGTTAAAAACGGAATATGTATTAAAAAACGATGTAAGATTTTTGTACGCAGATTCTGAATTCATATTCTTTCGTTAGACATTTTTCTTCCACAGATATATCCGCGTAAAATATAATATCACTATTAAATATAACTGTGTTATAGTATTTTAATAGTTACGGTTTATGTTTTCAGTTCTTAACGAAAAACTCAACAACGTTTCAAAAGTCTGTTGTATAATTTAGGTTTTATATTTTGCATGAATATAGGTAAAAGAGAAAGATCTCGCATATTTTATGGGGTACTGTATGGGCTATAGTGAGGGTAGGTTTAATTAGATAGATTGCGCTTTGCTATTTTAATTATTCATCATAAGGTAGACCGGTTACCATTGGAGTTCGTTGTTCAAGCGTATTATGAAAACAACTGCTGCTTGAAAATTGATTTTATTATGTACTGTTTTTAAGCTTCAGACAATGGATATAAACCGTTAAAAAACCGTTAGAACGATAGAAAATATGGGAGTAGTAAGAGCATTCATTAAGCAATTGCCAAGCATTCTATGCCACTGGGTAGATCAAATCAGAGTCTAAGGAGAGTTTTGAATGTAGATTTAAAACCACATTCTTACAAAATTTTGTTTACTCAAGAAATCATGCTAACTGCAGAACCTATGTGCCTAAATTCTTGAACAGATTTCAGCCGCAGCTGTGTGCCTTTATTTTCATATTAATGGAGCCTGTGTGACTTTTTTTTTTTGAAGATGAAGAAGAATTGAAAACGATTTTAAACATCGACCTTGATATTTTGACGATTTAAAGGAATGGATCAGACAGAAAATCGACGCCATTACTTTTGAGATGACCGAGAGAGTGACGGAAAAATTTCAGGAACGTCTTCAGTAATTTATTAGCAACAATAATCGCATTTTGTGTGATATAGTTTTTAAAACCCAATAAAAAAAATGTTTTTTGAATGTAATTTTCAGAAATAAATTGATTAGTTTATTATTTATATTCATGAAACACACTGTATTAGATTTTTTTTCAAAACTGATACTACAATAAATTTTTTTATTTGTTTTAATTCAGATTAATTGTTAAAATTTGTGAATTTTCTGCGAAAGAATTCATCAAAAGCTTCTATTACTACGATTTTAAAGAAATCTTATCAGAGTAATTCATGGTTGGAAAAATTGCAGAAGGGCGTGTTAGTTCGAAAACGTAGCACACATTCACAAAACAAGGGTTTTCATTCAGCGCGAATTAACCGTCGCCTAGGGAATGTTGGTTAAATTCAATGGCCGGGCGAAGGTGACGGAAAACAATGGCGCGAAGGGATTATCCTCGCGCGGCTATGACAACGCACGTACACAAAACACGCCCTTTTATCTGTTATTCCTGAAGGAGACGTGTTGTGGATTTGCAAATGTATGTGTGTGTTGATAAAAGAGGAGAAATTGTAAACGGAGCCGGGAACAAAACAACCGACGCTCATCAACGCCGATGGTTGCACGAGAAAAATACACGTGGAATTAAAAAAAACGAAAAAAATTGGAATAGAGGCAAAACAAAGACGAAGCCCTATTATTAACGCTGTATAATTGAGAAGATCGAATAGTGAAAACTGAAAGGTAGGTGATTATTTCTAGGCATGGAAAAGCTTCGATGAGGTGAAAAGAGATATTTTGAGTAAACCATGCGTATGTGGTTGCATGTGTGTTTACAAACTAGTCTTGTTTCAAAGCGGAAAAAAGTAGTATTTTTTTAAATGCCAGATAACTACAGCTATATCGTTTTAATATGGATTTTTAATGGTGAGTAAAACTCACTCAATAGCATTAGTGTATGCATATGATTATTCGATCTTCAGATAACAGCTCGACATCATATGGTTTCAACAACCTAAACAATTTGTTTTTATTTACTTTGAACAAACTAAAATATATAGTAAAAGTTTTAAAAATCATGCTTCTAGACTATTTATTCTCAAGGCGTTTTTACAAAATTGAAATAAAAGTCTGTAAAATAGTGACAGTTTTTAAAAAATCTAAACTACGCTATTCATACGTGAAAAAATATATAATATATATGTAGATTGTTACGCATGCTGATAAACAATATTTGCGATTGTCAAATCCTTTGATTGAAATTGAAACGGAAAATGAATTTCGCTTCCTCCGTTCTTGTAATATTATATAAAAGCGTTGCAAGTAGCACAAAATAATAATATCACATAAACTCGTAATATTGCCGTACAAAACCGGAAGTAGGTTAATATAAAAAATACCTATGCTTACATAGAATCAATATTGATATTTCGGTATTGAAAAATTGGCAGAAATTCCAGATATCCTGTACACGGAGATTAAAGATCCAAATATAAATTGTGTATTAAAATGTTTTTATGTCTAATAATATAATACTTTGAAGCAGTAAAGAAAGATTGAACCGATTTTTTAAATTATATTAACCGGCATTTCTACAGTTATCATAAACGAATCATATACATATAATAATTTACAAGCCGTTTTTTGTATCATTTTTTCCATCCCGTTTTATTGCATCAATCGACATTAAGGCGGGTTTACACCCGAACAGTTTGTCGCGTCACGTTTCCGACGGGCAATAAAAACCGATTAAACTCGACGATAAAATCTCTAGTGTAATTGAATGAATTTTTGCCCATGTTCAAAAAACGCGCAATAAAAATAAAAACAATAACCTCGCTCGCCCTTTCGTGCTCGTATAAAATCGTGTAATATTTTAATTAACTTAAATTTCATTGAGTTCACCAATTCGTGATTCGGGTAAAATTTCAATTATAATTTTTGAAACAAGTACTATATATAATACATACATTTGTAAACAGTGTTTTATTTATAAAAATCGTGTGCCTCAATTACTTTGAATTGTAGAAAATATTAATATGATGGATCAGATTAGGGTTTGATGGATCTCCCATATTGAGATTAAGACTTGAACCTCGTTAATAGGGTCTCCAATTCGAGTAATCGAGTACTCGATACTCGAGTATACTTGTCTATTTTTCAAGTACTTGATAATCGAGTATTTTGAAAATTACTCGATTAATACTCGAAATTAATTTTTTTTTAAATATTTCAGAAACAAAAATAACTTTAACTCGGTCCGGTAAAGGTTAACGTCTTGCTTTTATTTGGCGTTTATGCCCGAAGTCCCGAGTTAGAGCGGTTACTATCAGGTATAATTTTTTCATAGTTCCATAGTTGCATAGTTCCGGTCGTCGGCTATGTTAGTGGGTACGACGGAGAAATTTCTTTTGTGTTTTCTGTTCGACAGTCCCGACTTATCTAATTTATGGCAATGAACAATATTAAATATTAACAAAATTTTTTTTTAGGTTTTATGACTATGCAGTTGTAGCGTAAAGTGTTGTAAATTGTTTATACTGATCCCTCAGCTTAAAATATAAATCAAAACAATTGTGTGTTTTAAAGGCATTTAAAGTAAAGTCAGTTCTTTGCGAACCGTTTAGCTCTAGAGTGAAAGGGATTCACTCAAATACATCTTCGAAGGATATAGATTTAAATTCTTCGCATTAATCAGAATAAGTAGAATATTGTATATTGTTAGGAAAAAAAATCTATTCAAGAAGAATTACAAAATGCTATTTTGTCAATAGTTGAAGGAAATAAGAGAAAAGCAGAGAAGGGAATGAAAGAAGAGAACACACAAAGAGAGTTCAAAAAATTTTATATCTATAAAAAGCGAACAGATATAAATTAGAAGCCTTATCCAACGCGTTAATGACAATAAGATCAACATCAACAGCAACGGAAAGGGTTTTTTCCATAACGGGAATAATAAAACCAAAGGTTAGCAGTAATATTAAATTCGAGACACTTTTTGCATTATTGTTTTTAAAAAGTATGTTCGTGCAGTTAAAATAATTGTAAAAATTAACATACTAAGTATTTTATTTATTTATTTATTTATATGTGCACGAATTTAAATAATAGCTATTTTGGTACATTTGGTAAATACTCGAAAGTACTCGAGTACTCGGGTATTTTAAAATTTTAATATTCGATACTCGAGTAGTTGATGGTTCGAGTAATTGGAGACTCTACTCGTTAATAAAAAAATAGACTTACTAAATATATATTAAATAGCATAATCGGGATTGATGAAGTGTAGCTTAATATCAGTGTATTGCAATACAATAATATGTTTTTGCATTATACATTGATAAATCGCACATTTTCATTAGTATATATAATAGAATGATGAGAAACGGTCTGAGCCAACTACCTTGCGGGACTCCAGCTGCAATTGTACGAGGTATCAAGAGTTATTTATTTATTAAAACATCATAGCTCTGATCAAGTATGAGCAAATTGTGTGTATAAGATAATCAAGGGCTTTATATTTACTTTATAGGTGCCAAGTTTTTTATATGTCTAGAATTGATAATCTTGTACAATTTTCAGGTTGAAATTAATTTAGCTTTTTAAGTTAGTGAGTTCTTAAATGCATTTTACGTAAACCAAATTGTTTGTTTATATTTATAATACTAATAGATTCTTTTATGTGCATTAGGATTTTTTAAATATTTACTAATGAAAAATTATGGACTTTACCTGGTTATTTAATTAAATTATTTTTTATTGTTCTCTAGATATTGGATAAATACATAAATACACACAATAAATATTTTAGATAAGTAATATAAGGGAGGGTTTTTTTTAATTATCAAAATATACTTTTGTTTATCAATTTTTAATTTGCTCAAAATTACTAGTGGGTTTATTACGTAAATTGCCACATTATTTATCACTTATTTGGCAATTTAAAAAAATCACTTATGTCACTTTTTTACGCGTTTGCGAGTGGGTATAATTTAGTGTCAACGTATATATAAAAATACACTTTAAAATAAAAATGAATAATAAAATTCTACGAGTGCTTTGTATACTTCCGGTTTTTTATATTTTGTTTGCTTTTTGTGTTTTGAGAAGTTTTGAGAAGAGCTTTGGCAAATTTTTCCCAAAGCACACTTTATTTTAAATATTTATTTACTTTTCGTATAGTACGCGTTTAACTGAAATCCCTATAAAATGTTTGATTAATTTATTAACTTTTTAAAAACACAAAATAATATTTCTATAAAATTGTATCATTAAATAACAAGTATTCAATTTTAAATAATTATTCTATTGTGTTCTTTAGTGAAATTTAGTAATACTATCTACGTGTATTTCTTATATACTTCACAGTTTAATATCGCATTTATGAGTTAGCACATCAATCACTTCGCCCTTTCATTAAATTTATAAATAAATTATAAGTTTTAGAAGTTGATCCATCAAACGAGTTGTAAGGCATACATAATTTACATAATTGAATACGTTACCAATAATTACAGTACGCTATTGATTATGTATTGAATTAATATACACCATGGAATACTGATTATTAATCAAATTCACGCCCATTACCATAAGAGAGTATTTAATTAAAGAGGACCAGGGAATATATATGTATCTATATTTTAAATATACCTTTAACGCACTTATTTTTTTAACCTATTCTAACAAATACATATCTTTATTATTTCAGCTTATCCAGATAGAAATAATATTATTGACCTTATATTTTCATAGCATATTTCAGGTTCATAAGCGTCAGTTGCGAATGCTTATTATTTATTTTTATTATTAAAAATAAAAATTTAGCAATAGATAAATAGAATTGTGAAATACATAAAAAAAAAATATGCCCTCTTTTGCAAGGAGTCTACAATTACTAACTCTAAAACAGAAGATACAAACATGCAATATTGAATTCGTTCATCCATCGCGTACAGCAAATTCAATTCGATTGCTCCAGATTCAGAATGCTTTGAAGCTACGTGCATCTGATTTTCCTTTGCTTCATAGCCGTTTGACCAGCTCTGCATTCGAACTTTTTTTCTCTTTCGATCTTTCAAAAACCGACGTCTTTTTTGGCAGTATAAGCGTGTTTTTCATTTTGCCGGCACGGTCCGCTTGTTCTGCAAGGTTCCGAGCCCTTTGGTCCGACGACGCCGCGACGTACCGCAATCCTTTTAGCGACTGAGACGTCCGCTTCTATCTGTACCTCTCTCTGGTTCCTCTGTCGGTGACTCTGCAACGTCCCTAATGAACGAGCAAATTCATTTTTGCCCCTTTTTTCCTCGTCTGCGGAGACCGCGCCGCCATTGTCTACCGCTCTTTGTCGTCCGGCAGTTCTTTTGACAGCCTCCGTCGCTAATTGGCAAAACCGATTTCCTGCAGGTGCGCTCGTAGGAAAATATTCTCACCGATCCCCTCTTATTTTTCCCACGTTTCCTCTCTCGGCACTAATGATACGCTTAAATGTGTATCAAAGTAAAGACGGAGATCCGGGAAAATTCTCTTTGCATACTTAACAACTCATCTACCGCACAAATGTAGATGCGCATTTAGCCTGTCTGATTTACTTTAAAAAGCATTTAAAACGAACTGTGAGCTCACAATTTCCTTGGCAATTTTGTAAGAATAGTGTCATTTTAATAATGTCTTTATTTTCCATTTATTAATTTTCTAAGGATCGTAAACCTTTTTGGTTACATACAAAATTTGTTATTTATGCAACTGGTTGCGGGGAATTGTGTTGTGTTGGCCCTAGTAACACAATGTTTCATGTATCGTATAACATACATAATTCAAATTATAGTAATTTCATATTTGTGCAGAGAGAAGCGGTAGTTTCTTCAATCTTCCATGGTCTTAAGTTGGATCAGAATTGGTCGAAGATCGTAAAAATTTAATGGGTTCAACTTAACGAGCTCGATTGTTCTTGTTGAAATAGTAGTTAGAGTGAAAGTCCGCGTACTAGTATTTATATTCACAAAAGATTTGTTGTGTTTCGATAACTTTTAAATAAAAAAATTTGTGACTGGTAAAAATTTTTAACAAGTGTAGCTGCAAAATCACACCATTTTGTATAATACACAAGCGACAATTTAATGGATCATAAATAATGTCCTTTATTAATACCACTGCTTTTCTGACTGATGCTAATAATTTAAGTCATTTTTTGTCGGGTACTGATCTAGCATCGAGCGCTAAGCCTTTATTTTTATGTCAAATACCCGCCGATATTTATGACTTAATAGCGTAATGTTTGGCTCTCTCGCGCCGGTGTGTAAATTTGATGGAAAGCTTTTTGAATCCTGTTGCCGTTTAACGTTTATAGATCGCATGGTGGTTCAATTGCTTAATTGAATAATGGTTTCATTGATAAACCCGACAGCTTAAATGTTAAAATATGTACTTTTATGTAAATTTTATTTTTAGTGTAAACTCATATAATTGCATTAACTGACAAAACCATGAAAAATTCAATAGCAGAAAATTATTACTAGTCGAAAGATATTTCATCCCTACTCTAAAAAATATTTACAATTGCAACTACTATATTAAAAAAAAAATTAGATTCATTTTCAATGGCAACAGAGAACGAAGACAACTTTCGACTAGTGTGAAAAGCCGTACTATTCATCACTTATTCACAGACAGTCCAACCCGCAACTCCCACTTGACCAAACTTTACCATGTGCAAATCGTTTGTTAATTATCAAAAACACCCCAACGCAATTTGTCTCGTTGTGTGGAGTAGGGGTGTGGGTCACGAGCGTGCCTGGTTGTCACAGGCGTGCCAAGACACAATGACAAGTGCAAACTGCGCCGACACGACCCTGTCTGACAGACCGTGAAACGACGGCGTCCAACGTGGCTTGCGGTCCATTCGCCACCGGCGCACAGTGGTCAATATATTGATTTTGCGAAAAAAATATATCATCGAAAACATAAATGTAAATAGTTAATGTAATAACATAATACATTATGGCGTATTTAATATACCCAGAAATGTTGTGATGCCCAGATCTGTATTTTAAAGTAACTAAAATGAATCATTTTTTGTTCTAAATTGAATGCAAATTACTTTGCGACTCTTTCAAACTTTATATATAATATTTTTTAAATGTTTTACAACATTTATTTTTTAAATCATGTCTTATGAGTAAATATTAAATTGACCACAGTGCGGCGCGTCAATCAATGTTTCGCCATCGATATGATAGTTGGCGAAAGGACGGTCAGAAAATGAACGGAAATTCAGATGTATTCTTGACAGAACGACGGTTATATCGGGAAGCGTATTTAGGGATTCGTCTGATTGGGATGACTTAACCTTTGAAGAAAAATATATTGCCAAAAAGCTTACCTAAAAACAATTATTTCTTTAGCAATCTAATACTACTATTTTCTATATATATGTACTTTTAATATTTACATACAACTTGTAACAAAATTTAAAATATAGTTATAGCTCTTTGCATGTTGATGTAATTTATTAAACAGCTTTCTAATCGATTAATGTTAATAACCAAAATTTATCGTTCGATCTTGATTGTTTTATATCACTCAACACTTTTAACGAAAAATACTAATAGTCCGCTCGTACAAAAAAAATACTTAAGCAGAGGATAAACTCTGTTCGTGAGGGACCGTAATTTGTTACAATAATTTGGCCTATTAATAAGCGGCGCCTCCTCCCGATCTGGCCCTGCTCATCCACAGCTCACGAGTTATGGATGGCACCGCGACAACACATAATTGCCATTATGAAGCCGGTTACGGGATCCGCCCGATCCCACCCCCAGGACCAGTAACATCACTAACAGCCGTTGCACCAGGGAACTTTCTAATTCTACCATAGTTGAGTGCATAATTTATACTCGCTGACTGCAATTTGAACCAACACAGCAAACCGTCGGAGCAGCAGCCTAGTGTGTACTACATACGCTTAGAGAGGTTGCAAAAATTAGTTTTTTGCTGGTCTACAAATAAGTAGATGCACAATGCAGTATGTACTACTTGTATTTGCATATATACAAAAAATAAATGATTCGAGGATATCGCGAATACATTCCGAAAATACATCCTGAAAAAATATTGCGTTTAATATAGATTACTCTGGATTATTTTCCCATTTTTTCAAGTGAACGAGTCTGATTATTACCCCAATATGAGATTCGTTCAAGACCAATAAAGATTCGGCAATTTTGTTCATCATACTCTTCAATTTTGTTCATCATAAATTTTGTTAATTTTTTATGCGCTTCGAGGCATAAGAAATGCTGCTTTAAATTTCATTTAAATAGAATTTTATTAATTATTTTTTTTAGTGAAAAGCTTGACAAGAAGTGAGTTCCGGCACCTTTTTTGTTAAAAAAAAGCTCTGCACATACAAATGTATGTAGCTTGTTTCCACTATAAAGAAGAAGATGTTTTAGCAAATTATTGCCCAGTCACAATATTGCCCAATTAATTACTTTATAAGTTATTTATTTATTTTATTAATTTATTTAGCTTAATAGCTAATCTTTACATCTAACAAATTTAGTAAACATATATAAAAATATATAAAAAATACATAACAGAAATAAAAAATAAAAATATACAATAATAAAGTCTTAATATTATAATTTATTTCTATATGTACGAAGGTGCTTTTTTATTCCATTTATGAAACCCGATATATTTTTGCTGTTTCGGATTTCTCTTGGAAGACTATTATATAAATCAAAACCTCCGTACATAATTCCCCTAGCCGTACTCGTTTTCTTATACTTAATTATCTTTAAATTTTCTCTATTTCTAGTATTATATTTATGTACATCTTTATTTCTTATTAAATACTTATTAAAATATTCTGGTAACATATTATTTTCTAACTTATATATAAATACTAAAACATTCATACTCAATATTTCTTGAACATTCAACCATTCTAATCTATCAATCATACTTTTACAATTAGTTAATCTATTTTTATTTAAGATTACTCTCATTGCCCTATTTTGTAATTTTTGCAACATTTGTTTGTCTAATTTATTTAACATATTTAATAGTGTTGCACAATAATTAAAATAGGGCAATATTATACTATTGTAAATTATTTTTTTTGTATTTATACTTAATATATTTCTTAATCTAGATAATAAACCTATTTTTCTACTAATTTTTTTTAATATGTAATTACAATGTTCTTTAAAATTTAATTTTGTATCAACAATTACTCCTAAATATTTTATATTATCCACTATTTCTATACTAAAGTTATTTATTACTATTTTAGTACTATTATCTAACACATTTTTATAATTAATAAACATACATTTAGTTTTATTCTCATTTAATTTAAGTACATTATTCTTTAACTATATTTCTAATATACTTAATTCATTATTTAAAGTATTTACAATTTCTTTAATGTTATCACCTATGCAATACATTAATGTGTCATCCGCAAATAGATGAATTTTACATTTTTTCACGTTATTAACTATATCATTAATATACAAAACAAATAACAATGGTCCCAATTTAGACCCTTGTGGTACTCCATAAGACACTAATTTCTCTTCAGAATATACATTATTTATTTTAACTTTTTGTTTTCTTTTATATAAGTAATTATGAAACCATCTTAAAACTATATCACTTATACCTATACTCTCCAATTTCTTTAACATTATTTTTCTGTCTATTGTTTCGAAGGCTCTCTTGAAATCCAAGAAAACTGCTCCAATGATTTTGTTTGTATCCTTAGCCAACAGCCAATCATTTATCACTACTTGTAATGCAGTTTCAGTGGAATGCTTTTCTCTGAATCCCGATTGTTGTTCACATATTATGTTTTGAGAAGTAATAAATTCCTTTAATTGTTTGATTACTACTTCTTCTATTATTTTTTCTATACACGGTAGCATGTTGATTGGTCTCATTTCTTCAACTTTTTTACTATTTTTTATTTTAGGTATAGGTACAATAGTAGCAAGTTATTGAAAAAAATTTTAGGTTCTCCATTTTGCTTAACTCTCCCTCATCCAGCACAAACAACGATTCTGGGGCATTGTGTTAGTTTCTATCCAGAGCATTTCGTTATAGGCACACGAGGGCGTATTGTTCGTTTCGCAATCAATTACTTTTGGTCTAATAAAGGCGAAAAGAAAAATTTAATAAAGCGAATATACATACACACATATACTACGCGCGGACAGTGGAAGGAACGAAGAAGAAGCAATATCGACCGTTCTGATATAACGATGAAATATAGCGCGTTATATTGTTTTTCTGACATAAATGGAAGTGGCGAAGAAATGGAAAAACCTCACCACCACCGTCGGTTAAGATTAATATTGATTTTGGCTGTAACCGCGCGCGGAAAGGTGGAGGGATTCGAACCGATGGCAAGTGACTTACGAGCCGAAATTAATGAACTCTTATACGAGCATTGACGGATATTCTATAGATGTGTTGTACAAAAATATAGGTATCCATATGAGGGCAATAAAAAATATATGATTTTTCCTTGCGCGTAGAGGAGTGGAAGTTTGCGCGATATCGAAAAAGTTACAATAGGCTAATAAATCAGAGACAACTTAGCGAGCGAGTAATAAATATGCGTTACCGTGGATTGTTGAACTCAAATACGCACAAAAGTATTTTAGGTTTTAAGTCTAACTAACCCAAGATCGTAATCAATTATATTTAACATATAACAGCCATGCATATCATGTGAAATGTCGTGAAAACTATGATAGAGAAGTAGGGTATAGATAGACAATATAAAGATACATAAAATACCCTATTTAATTTCCTTTTTTTTTAAATATATAAAATAAAATCTTTATGACGATCAAAGCTGTTTTAAGAATACATAAACCATTTTAAAATATTGTAACATTAAACTATTACACTATATTTATATTAAGTAAAAAGTACTTAACAATAATATATATGTAGATTTATAAATTAAAAATAAATTAAGCTTTTGATTTATATGCATTTTATCTTGTTTTAAAAACAGTAAAATCGTAAAGTATGTACATATATATATACAGTCTATAAAATAAATATGTAAATATCACTATGTTCTAGAGATATTGTACAGTTTATTTTACACCGAGCAATGCCTCAGGGATACGCTTGATTGTAGAGCAATAGTTATTTAATAGTGTAAAATGTGCCTGTTAAATTAAAATTTTATGCGATCGTAAAACACAAACAGACTAGTAAATTAGAGTGGGTATAGATAGTACTTATCGCGATAATTAACTACAGAGTACCGCTGGATTCGGAAACAAACAATTGCAGTGTTTTATAATTACGAATCGACGCTAATTTTCGAATGCAAATATTAAACGCAAATTTTCCAACCAGACAAAGCTTAAACGGAATTTGAATTTCAAATTGATACCTACCGCGTACGTAGAACAACAGAACGTAATGCGAAAGCGTGCCATGGGAGTAGCTCTGAACCGAGGGTAAAAAAAAATACTGAAACTGCCCCGAATTTAACTGAAAAACTAAATAAAACTTGATTATGTCGACTTTAAATCGTTTATCGCTAAATGTTTAATTGACGCGTGCACGTGAATGAATTTTAAATCAATAATTGGGTTAACATAACATTTAGCAATATAAAATGCATTTGTGAATGTTTATTTTAAACAATAATAGCCTTTTGCTCTAAACAATCTGATAAATGTTATATAAATATCAAATTAAATCCTAAAGAAAAATAGTGACAAATAACAAAGTTGTTTTACTAAAAAAAACCCTCAAGAATAATTGTCATATAATATTATACCATGCAAGTAGCACGTGAACAATGACCGCGACAGACTTAAAAACCGTTTCCACTAAGCACGGCTTAAATATATAGACGAAATCAAATATCATAGACCTTTCAAGACCCACTAAAGTATTTCGAAAGGCATGATCAAAACATACACAATGCCTACAAAAGACTTTCAGAAATCATAAATATAATATATTAACCGTTTATTTCCATTATTGGTTTAAAATTAATGGTTTTGTTTAAAATGTGCCACCCAGAAGCCATACTTAATAAAAGTTAAATTTAAACAAAACATATAAATCCTTTAACAAAATTAATAAAAATAGTGGCAAATCGAAAAATGTAAGACAAAGACAAAAATATGAAAAAGATGCATACAAAGAAGCGCAAGAATTACCACAAAAATCTATAAAGAAAATATAAAAATAGATCTGCAGAAAGAATTTAAATAAAATTTAAAAAGATGAGCTGAATTTTATCGCAGTTTGTTTATTAAGATTTTTAATTGCGAATATCAATTTTTTTGCCACCGCTTTCTCATTTTATTTAATTTAATAATCGATGGAATAAGTTGAATATAAGAGTTACTGATGATATTTTCGCTTCTTCAATTACGGTTGCTAAATAATTGATATCGTTGTCGATAGTTTGTGTTTGTTGGGGCATAGTTCTGATGCCTAAACAATAAGCGGGCCTCGACAATACTCTTGAAACCCTTCCAATCAGCATTGTTATAATCATAGAAAATTTTATGGATAACCTCAGCTTCATCTTCCAGTGTAAAAAACACATAAGAAGGTGATCCGCGGATGCACTGCATATCTGAGATCTGAATATTACCCTTAACTAACGCAGTGAAATTTATAGTATCATGCGGTTGGTAGGGTAATGCGTTGAATCGTATCTGTGACGTAAAACTACAATAGGTAAAAAACGTCGTTTTAGATCGATTCACACCGGAACAATTCCAATGCACGTGAACTCACCGAATCCATAAGAATAAACACCGCAGCGGGATCATTACAGGTTAATTTAGAAGTTATAATTATAATTCTATGTACATCTCCAGTGTTTGCATGTGCTGATGATGTGGTAATAACAAATAAAAGTAAACATAGCAGCATCAGACATGGCGAAAAAATAAAAGTCGTTTCTTAGCAATATATATGCTAAAAATAAACAAGGACAACTACTTGGAAACAAATGTTACTATACATATTCGAAGGTCCTGCTTTCACGGATATTAAAAATAAAACTCATCATATAAAAATCGATTATCCGCCCCATCACCTATGGCAATTAAACTTGGAGAAACATACAAAGGAAAAAAGTAGGCTATAAGTTTTTATTTTTAAATTTAGAACAATATTCGTTCCTACCGAGGAAGCAGATGGTACGTACAGAAAAAAATAAACCACCAAGAAACCATCGTAAGCTTCTGCAAACCTCAAAGACTGGACATCTTAGGAGAATAATAACTAGCAGAGCATCATGGAAAATGATCCTTGTCCAAATGGCAGACCAAGATGGAGTGTGTGGATGAAAACTGCTAGACACTGAGCATAAGAGGTTGAAAGAGGAGGAAAACTGATCGGATTTTAACGGATAAGGCCAAAACCGATCACCGAAAAAAAAGAAAAAAAAACTTGATATACAATTTCGAAATAGAAATCTATCTAATTCTTACGGCCTTTGCTGGGCAATTTTTTTTATTCTTTCGTATATTTAAGCTATTTTATTTCTAAATTTTAGGAATACCTGTATAATTTAAAATCGATTAAATTTTCATTCATATGCCACAATTTAATAAGCCTTTACTTTTAATTATAATTTTAACAGCTTTAAAATGAACGTCTGCGTTTATGAACTAAATTTTCAATACTCAATCCTACATCAAGCTTTCAGCTTGTATTCAGCCACACAGAAATATGAAGGAACTCGTGTTTGCATATCGTTATAGCCTAACGAACGTCTGAGGTTCCTCTCGCTTGTGGTTGTTATTCATGTACGATACGATCCGACAGCATCACGTTCTCAGGTTATGTACATTTTTAGTTAGCCTGTCTCGCCACCTACCTACCATACAATTCCAGTTGCATTTGAGATGGCGCAAGAAACTCCCTTTTTATCCACCGCAGTTACCACAGGCAGCATCCAAAGAGTTGGACCGGAAGAAGAAAAAAGTTTGGTCGATAATCAACGAGCGCGTGCGGCCCGTGGTCCGAGTTCGCAGTCACCTCACGTGCGGCTCCGGGCCTAAACCCGTCTAGCACTTATCCACGTAGGCCACCCCATTTTTACCCACCCACAACCTAGAATGGGTGTCGAAGCCGTTCCATGGGTTGCCACAACTCACAGTTTAAGAATATCAAATAATATGCGGCATCAGTCCACTTGCGTTAAACTCAAACGCGACATCATAATCAGTGGCGTTACTACAATACATGGTGCAAGAACCTGCAACCCGTGTATATATTCACTTTTATTATTGTTTTGCATTGACTAGCCTAAAAAGCGTTTAATTTTACAACAATAAACTATTTTTTTTATTAATAAAACATAGTACAGAAAAAAATTCTGAACTACCCTTATAAATTGCTTCGCCCGTCATTCGCAGCTGCCACAACTACTTTGGATGCATTGTCGATGCTACCTCGAATTGACACGAATTTGCAGCGGCAGCCCTGACTGCCTCCCGCCGGGGGTGCAAAGTTCATTAGCTGGTAGGTAATTAGCCCGTTAGCTCCGCGCCAGTCTCCGCGAGACATGAAGCATCTCCGACACTCGCCCAACAATGGCCCTCGCTCTCTTGGTTATGTCCTTATTTTACAATTAACCGACCGTTCGCGTATAATGCCGGCGTTGGTGTCGCGTCGCCTTACCGAATTCCGCCGACGCGCGCTAATATTCTGAGGGGAGGGACGAGCGATTTGTCGTCAATGGAACGGTGTCTCGTCTGTTTTGTTGGGTAGATTAAGGTTTAAAGACTACTTAATTAGCATTTAAATAGGTGTTATAATGCATGAATAATAGTGAGAAATATATTAAGTATTATTGATGATAATATACAGACGGAATTTAAGTGTCAGTGCCGGGCGGCAGTGTCGAATGCGAAAGAGTCTAGGTTGAACGGGACTGATATCATTTTATTGCTTCTTGTATGTTGAAGTTAAGTGTACTTAATAAACACAAATTTGCGCAATTAATTTCAAATATTTAAAGGTTCTGCAATAATGCTCGCTACATGAAAAACCGCTACCTAGATATAAAGTAGAGCATTAGGTTGAGTTCTGATCATTCAGCGGTGATTCTGACATTTTGTTGAATAATAGTTATAGAGAAATTATACAATCTTTCACTTGAAAAAGATTGGGAAAACTAGGACTGAAAAACAGCATCGAGTTAAATGTACAATTAAAAACAAAACAACAATTCAAGAATAAAGCTAAATACTACTTTAAGGACATACAAAAACAGTTTGGAACAATACTAAAGAACTCACTCATAAGACAGTATGCAATACCTACAAAATAAAGATAAGAAATCTAGTAAATAAAAAAGAAGGGCAAAGAGAATATATCAGAAAAACGCTCTAACAGCACGTCAACATCGAGGCAACAAGCTCCTCAATATGGATAACTTGAAAAGATGGCTGAAGAGAAATAAAACCTTCGAACTGGTCTAGTTATCATTACTGGAATTCATTTACTATTGTTGTTTGTGTAGTATAGAATAGAAAACCTTTGGACGCCAATAGGTAAACACTGTGTTTAAAATTAAAAATTAAATTAAATATAGAGAGAAATTAATTGTTGGTCAAAATTATTTTTATATGAAAAGGGTTTATTTTGCTTATCAAATCCAGAACGATTTAATAACTCTATATGATCACATGATCTTCACTTTAAAGCATAGTTTAAATTAGTAGCAAAAATTTTCGATCGGTGGACATTATTATTTTTAAATTTATGTAACCTATTTTGGTATAAATTTCCTCTAATGAACGAATAGTGCGTAGAATAGCCTAAAAAATAAATTCAATGATATATTGATTCTGGGTTGCGAATAAAAGTATCGTACTAGCATAATATAACTAAACAAGAAAAATCTGGGATATAGTCAAATCGCATGGAAAATGTAAGATCGTTTTTGGAAAAGCGTGATATATATTTTTTTGAGAAGAAAAGTATTTACCGACTACGCAAGAAATAAAATAAGTATATAAAAACATATTTGATCAATTGCAACCATTTATTGAAAATATCTAAATGTATTGTGATAGTTTTAATGCAGTTTTATAAGAAGAAAAAAATACACATTGAAAAAAAATAGAAATATGAGTTTGCGAAATTATAACTAACAATAAATAATAAGACAAAAATACATTTTTTTTGCCTAGCACAACTCAATTATGTAGTTATTTCTTAAATATATTTAATCTAATTTTTAGAAAATAATACATTTGACAAAAAAAATAGTTGTCAAAGAATTGTTATAACAAAAAAATTTCTTAATTAATAATTTAAAGAGTTTTTTGCTACATATAATAATAATTTTTAAATGTAGTTATTATTGAAATTAATTTTTTAATCTAAAATTTAAGCTAAAAAATTTCCAATTTATTTTTTACCCTTTAATGGACAAAGTATATATAGCAAAATAAACTTACCCCAATATATCAGCAAAAATGTCAATTTAAGCAGATGTCCTTTTTCTTACCTGTGAACAAAGAGAGCAATAAGTTAGTGAATACAATATTAAAACTAAAATTTTACATAGATCGGTACAATAAAGTAAAATAAAAATCGTCATTTCACTTTGAGAGCTTCTATTATTATATTTAGGTCAAAGGAAACGCCGATTCTCTGATGTTTTGACGGCATTGCCGACAGCGATACAAAACATTTTCCCGTCATGCATTCTCTGTGAAAATGACGACAAAGACCAGCACGTCATAAATACCCAATCTGGGTTGAGTCTCTCTCTCTCTCATACCAACAGCGTCGTGTAACGGCTGCATAAAGGGGGCCGCGAAACAAAAACGAGACAGGGGCGCGTCCCCACCCCTAGGCCTTCGTCATCGGCAATCAGGTCAGGTATGCTATTGAGCTTCTTTCGAGGAGATAAACGAAGACGGGCGAGTCCGATTGCGGCCCCCGGGATCGCTTTGGTCAATAGCCGGACGGAAATCCTCGGAGATGAATGGTCACAGAACGGTCGATTTATCGGCCGATCGTGTACATTTTTTTCAGGGGTACCTTATAAAAATCAGTCGGATTACGCTGTGACGGATAGGAACGAGGGGATATTGGAGAAATTTTCCATGGTGCGCCCTTAATAAATTATGACTTAGCTTAAGGGACGGATTAGCGATCGGATTTGGGACGAGCAGTCTTGATAATGAAATTAATACAATATTTATGAAGAAAACCATAAATTGCAAAGTCGAGAATGACTATTATAGACACTTTTTCTTATTATTATTAAGGTGTCGTCATCTGTATCTAAATCGTGGGCGACTTGAAATATAACACGGTAATCTTACTAGACGTTATAAATCAACTTAGTGGTCCCCCAATTACGGTTTAAATGAATTATTTATGTATCTTATGAATCACTTATCATTCAAGCAACCAAGGTCCGACAATTTTTTTAATAATAACCCATGACAAACATGATCGTAGCCCTTCTTAAAATTCGTATATACGACGCGAGGTCTAATCAATTTTTTTTAGCAATTCATTTACATACATATTTAGTAAATATATTTTTTTTAATGACGCACACTATAACTACATGTAAATACTCTAATATATTGTTTAAAATTATCTATGAATATTGTTTTTCATTTCAAGAAAAAATCACTAATAAATTTAACTATTTAACATCACCACATATTATACTTAAAAATTAACCAGTAGAACTAAAAACATGGCCTCCAATATGTATAAGACACAGTTGTAAGTTATTATAATAAAAAACTTCATATCTTAACTAAATCCAATTAAAGCTAATGGTATACTCATGATAGCTTAGACTTACATATTTTATACCATAAACTAGCTTTTATATTTTGAAAGAGTAATTTAAACATTTTTACATTTTATTCATAACTTGTTCAAGGTTCGATTTATTGCCTTTTAATGCATAAAAAAATTCTGCGTATGAAATAATTACCAAATTATACATACAACTGTCATAAAATAAAATTATCAAAACTTTATAGCATTAGCAAATATTTGCACATTTAAAGTCATACACGTTCGTTTCATAACGTGAAAAATGGGTTGTTTTGTTGTTATTATCTGAGTACAAATTTATCACATAGTACATAGAATACGTATTGTGTTGTAATTTATAGTATCCAACTTGGTAGGTACAAAAACGTCGTTTTGCCCTGATTTGATTTATGCTCGATTTCCAGGAAGGCTTTGGAAGCGCAAACAAAGATTTAACTGTATTTGGCTTTACTTTATACCTATATCTCTCATATGTATGTAAATAATATATGCATTTAATGTTTACAATAACAAATTGTTCATGTAAACATAGAACGTCATCCTATAAAAGCAATTACCACATCAAATTTCAAGTCTTTACCAATAAATATAACATTCATACTTCGGATTATCGTTAATGATGTGATTATTAAATTACAAATTAAAAATCTAATTTGCTAAAAATCTGTATAACTGACACTAACAATTTATAAACGCAGATTATTTATTCTATTAAGTATTATACAAAGTATAATAGTTTTAACTAGTATTTTAATATAATACAACAAAAATGAGTCATAAACAAAAATATTACATAAACACTAAATATTTTTTTTTCGCATGATCTTTAATAAATCAACATCTATCTGAAAACACATTATTTGTTTAAATCACGTTGTCAAAAATTAAGTAAAACGCTTTAATGCATATGGTATATACAAATTCATTGCAAAGGTGCAAGATAAAAAGCTCTAAATAAATAGTGATTTTTAAAGATTCAGCAACATCATAACTGGGAACTTCAAGATTGTATGGTTTAATTAAGTCGTTTAATTAAGCATATACAATTTAAAAATATTTTGTTATTTTATTAATCATATAATTAGGAGGAATATGTTTATATGCAAAGTTTTACTCTAAATTCAATGTGAAAATATTATTTTAAATAATGGTTTTAAATTACCTTATATAGTCACTAGATCTAAATCCAGAAGAAAATTTGTAGTTGAGCTTTGAAAAATATATGAATAAAGAGATAACAGTTTGTAGAAAAAAAATCGCAAATGGAGTCTAATAAATGTTAAGAATAAAACCGAAAGCCTTCTACAATATGACTGAAAGAAAAAAATAGAAAAAAGTAACAATTAATTAAGTGCTAATTTAAGAATAGTAGCTTTTGCATTGTTCTGATATTTTTTTCTATTTTTAAATTTAATGGTTGAAATTTGACACGAAAACCATTGTGTAGCTAGCGATTTACAAAATAAATGGGAGATATGCAGTCGAACCTAGTGCGTTTTTGACTGTTACCGCGTTACTGCGTAAATTTGCGTACTACATAGATTTTCAATGATAGTCAAAATAAATCAACATATAAAAAACTACTTAATATTTTAAATTCATTAAAAAATAGGTTTACAACTCAGCTAAAAGATACATATTTTGTCACATTGGAATTAAAAATATCGATTTTTTCAGGTATGTAATCATATATTTATAATCATTGTAAAATGTCAGTTGGCTGATATATTGCAAGTCGTTGCTCGGAACGGAACGATCTAGGTGAATTTTTTTGATGATAATTATTTTTAAAAAGCCATGAGCTAGCAATAAGATGACTACGCAAAAATGTCTCTAAATATCCGATTACATCACAACCATTGTCATGCGATCGTCGTTACATATAGTATCCGCAAATTTCAATTGGTACGTTTTACTAGCATTTATAAGGTTAGTTCGACGTTAAATTTCAATCCTCATACGTACTAAGTATATATATATTACATGTCCACGTTTAAAACGCACCTTGTTTATTTGGAATTCGAGTAATTATATTCAGTAAAATATGACGAATATGTGCATTAAATCAGAAGCAATGATAATGTTTATGTATTGTAAAAGAAAAAACTCACTTTTCGGCCTCGGAACTCAGATTGTTTATATAGTTTAATCGATGTATTCTTCTAATCCTCACACACAAACACACACACACACACACACACACACACACACTATGAATATATTTGGTTTTCACAGTTATAACACACCTAGTTAATTTGCAATCCGAATATTTATATTCAGTCTAATCGAACAACGCACATGAAAAAATAATGAAAATTACTGTTGCGTAGCAATGTTATTTAAAACTGTTGTCACGTTACTGTCGGCCATCTTGTTTTATATTCGAATGCTTATTTCTCATTGGTCGAAACAACAGAATGTATTCGATGGTTCGAAAATCAACGGAGCAAATTCAATTTTTATTATTTTAATTAAATATATTTCCTTTGTTTACGCGTATTATTATATACACCGTTCACACAAAGCGATACGATTTCAAGAGTAGAAAATTAATCATCTCAATAACTCAAAGACAATGATAAGTAAAAGTGAAAAAGGAGTAAGGTATGCAAAATATGCTGGAACTCGATTTGTTGAGAATCTAATCGATAATAAAATCTAACGTTGTACCTTTAAAAAGTACAATATACATATGCGTAACTGTTTTTTTAAATAATATTTTAATTTTACAAAAACTTTCTATTTTTTCTTTTTAGGCTATAAAACAACTTGACAAAACAGTGCCGCATATTTAAAGCAATAATAAGTGGCTTTCATCATAAAGAAGTTAGGAGTCTTACAATCGTTTTTAATAGGATAACGAAAATGCAAGGTATTTATAAATCAATTTTCAAATTTTTTTAGAGCAAAAAAAACACATGTTACTAATAGTTGAGCGTTAAAATATCATGGTTACGTCAATACGTTGCATAATTTAGGTATAATAAAAACTTATTCACCGCAACAAACGCTACGACTATATGTGGAGTTTGAGTCATTATGGCTGACAACCCTTAAAATAGCATCTTATCATATAAAATAAAGCGCATAGACCCTCTCCTCAAAATGTCTAGTCATTAATAGTATGAAAATTATTGATATACAAATCACACAGCGCCCTTAGAATCATTACTCTACTTCATAACAATGATTTTGAATTCAGATAACATACTGCTGCACTATATTTGACCAGAATTCAGATCGATCTATCTTGCATTAATTTATTTGTTAAACTAGATTCACTTTGTGTAATTACAAATATATACAAGACAAAATATTTTAAGTATGTCGGGTCATTGTATTGAAATAAGTTTGGTAGGACTTTTTTATTATAAAAAAGCTAATCGGTTTGTGTCTCTTGAATTTATTAAGAAATAGTGTTGTTGGCTTAAAAGAAAAAAAAAACACTTATGCATATCCTTGCTGATGAGGCAAAGCAAAGAAATTCGCTATAAAACACTTGTGCCAGATTTCTTTACCATGCAGAATTTTAAACAATTTTAAGTCAAACATTAATCCGTTACACAGGGTCTAAATCAGTGTTTCCCAGCCTTCTTTATGCCATGCCCCACCGTAGTCTTTTCAAAAGTCATATGCCCCACCGGCATCTTTTTTTAATAAAACTTTTTTTAGTAAAATAAAATAAAATGGTAATGCCTAATACATTATTAAATTATTAAATTCACTTACGCTTGCTACAAAGAAATTTTATTTCTGGATCTAACTTGGTTAATTACAGTCTTAAGTCCCCTCTATTTGTAATATTCAATCGATTTCTTTTTTTAATAAGTAAATCGCTTATGGCGCTAAAACCACATTCCACTAAATAAGATGATGGAAAGGGTAATAATGAATTTCTAGCATGCAAAGTAATATTAGGATAGTTTGTGTTAGTTTCTTCGCACATCCATGCCATTATTCCTTTTATATTGAATAAATTTGTAATCGAATCATCATTTTGCATTTCCGAAAGTTCTTCTTCATACAAATTTTCATTTGAAATATCTACCAGCATTGGTTGTGTCAACCAAGCCGGAAAATGTATCTCTTTTAAATCAGCAAATCGTTCTTTAAAATCAGTTGATAAAGTTTGCAGATGGTCCAAAATAACACGTTTAGCATTATCAGTCACTTTACATTTTTGGAGTCAGTAAAATTTTTCAAAATTGTTGTTAAAAATATTTTTTTTAGATAATTCGATAAAAGTGGTAAATGCAAATATCTTTGCTTTTGCATCGACAAGTGTTTTGAAGTTGGCTATTTAAAATATTTAATTTTTCAAATATATCAGTTAAATAGCTTACAAATGCTTTACCGTCGACCGTCATCAAAAACTTCATATCAGATCGGTTGCTTAAAAAATCACAAAGGGTATCAAATAATTCCATTAATCTTTTTAAGGAATTTCCTTTTGAGAGCCATCTTACTTCAGTGTGAAGTAACAGTCTTACGTGTTCCGCATTTTGTTCTTCACAAAATAACTTGAAGAGACGCTCAGATTTAGCACTAGTTTTAATCATATTGATACACTTTATAACGGAATTTAGTACCTCATTTAGAACAGGTGAAATGTATTTAGCCACCAAGTTTTCCCTGTGAATAACATAATGCACCACAGTCATATCTGGATTCTCGTCTTTCATTAATTTTAAGCAGCCATTTTTCTTTCCCATCATATTGGGGGCACCATCAGCAGCACAAGATATTATATTTTTAACATCTAAATATTCTTTTAGCTTATTAAATATATCTTTGGAGGTAGTGGTGCTATCTAATGATTTGAAGAATAACATTTCTTCTGCAAATTCTCTTTTATCAATATATCTTACGTAAGCTAGCAACACGGCTTCACTGTCTCTCAAAGTTGATTCATCCATTTGTAGTGAAAATTTTCTTGTTTTCAGCTTTTCAACAAGTTGGATTTCAACGTTTTCACTCAATTCGTCTATTCTTCTGCAAACAGTAGTGTTGCTGAGGAGCATAGCCTTCACGAGTTTGTCATCTTGTTGTAGAACTGTTTTAAGAAATGCTGATATTGATGGCTTGATTAGATCCTCTCCTATAGTATGGTTTTTTCCACATTTAGCGATGAGCAATGAAATTTGGTAACTAGCCTCAAGACTACGATCAATACTTGCAGTTTGTGCTCAAAATAGATTTGTTAATGTTGTTCGTTTTCCAAATTTTTCTTTAAGATTTTGAAAGAAAATAATATCTGAATTAATATGAGTACTATGTTTCGCCTTCAAATGTGCTTCAAGACGACCTCGTTTCATTGGTAAAGGATTTCTCACACAGAAGACAAAAAGGTATTTTTGGTAAGGGATTTCTCACACAGAAGACAATAAGGCATTCATCATGCCCAGCAGGTATAAATCCAAATTTTAAGAAATCCTACGCACGTGGGTATATTTAGTCGTGAACGAGCGAATTATATTTATATGTGGAATATTTGATAATTTCCGACGTGTCCCATCTCTGAAGCGTGGTGCCCCACCTCTGAGGCGTGGTGCCCCACCGGTGGGGCGTACGCCCCACCGTGGGAAACACTGGTCTAAATGGACATTCAGGCTCCGCCCCGCTAAGATTTGTCTGCTCTTTAGCAGACAAATCTTGGCGTTTAAATAAAAAAACTCGGATTTGGACTAATCAAAAAATCTCAGCATTATACGTCAATTAAGAAATAAAATGATATAGAAATATATTCCGAATACTCCTAGAATAAATTTACCATATGCTTATAGATATTATCTAATCTTTAAATATAATCTGAATATAAAAAGAAGATACTTCTTATTGAATTTAAACTTATACGATCGCGAAACATTAGTTTTCGAACCGTAGTTGAAAATTGGCCCCGTTCGAACATTTTTGCATCTCACATTCATAAATCCGGAGAGGAGAGAAAACTTTTTTCATAAAAGTGTAGCGCCAAGTCCCGCGGCCATCTGCGGGAGCTGTGTGTGTTTATTTTTTGCATTTTCACCCAAAGGAAAAATTGCGCACGTCCGTATTTGAATTCCGCCTCAACTTGGCTAGTTTCGCCATTGTTCGTGTTTAGAATTCGTGGAGAGTTAGCGGGTTGACGGGGCCACTTTAGGGCCAGTTAGAGACCGGTCCAGGGACCTCCTCTCCGGAGGTCCGGCTACGATATTTGCATCACAAGCGATTGCTTATGGTATTGTGGTGATGTGTGAACATGCTTTTATTAACTGATAAAATAGTTTTATTCACGGAAAAACTTTATTGTCAAGTCTTTCAATAGTATGAATCAAGCTTTTATTACATATATTTTTTATTTCTAAAAGCAGATATACATGGCCATATTATACAGTAGCACATAATGTACTCGTATGTATATAACACATAATACATGCCGGGGGACATGTGAGTGAATTTACGTGTGCCCATTATATGTAGATATGAGAAACTACGTGCACGGGAGACGATGTAACGTAACGACCGCGTCCAATTAAAAATAATGCATCGCCATTTCGCAAAAATTGCATTTTAAGCGAAATTTCATCGTATCGCGTGAAATGTGGACGGTGATAATTTTAGCAATTGTGACTAGCAATACTGGAATATATTTTAACGATAGTGTCCAAATGAAATCCAGATGGAAAAATGTTTAATTATTAATACTGAAAAACTGCACAGCAGTATTTTAAAAATGCTCGTCAAAATTTTTGTTGCAATTTGTATGCTTTATACATTAAATAGGAATCATTGTTTTTCTTAAACTCAAAATTAATGGTGATTTAATCCATTTGATTTTTATTAAATTTATTTTGTAATGGCAACGTTTATGCAGTGTTACTTAATAAAATAATAATTATAGATCTTTTTTGCAAGCTTCAATACAAATAACATTTTATAATTTTAAAGTGATTTTATTCATTGGAATCTATAAAAAAAAATATTTGACTACTGTAGTTTTTTTCACGGTTTTTTATACAGTAGTCTATGGAGCGTATACTCCGCGCAAAATGAGAATCAGGTTAGGTTAGGTTCACCACTTCGCTTACGCCATAAAATAAATTCAGCCAAACTTATACCAAACCGAGACTACTCTTATGTTTGCACTACACTCTCTGGAAGTTGTCCGAACCGAAGTTTAACTGAAGTCGGCCGAGGTCGCCGACTTCCAAGTAACGGCCACACTGCTACAAATTTTATATGCCGTCCGGACTAGAGTCTCCAATTACTCGAACCATCAACTACTCGAGTATCGAATATTAAAATTTTAAAATACTCGAGTAGTCGAGTACTTTCGAGTATTTACTAAATGTACCAAAATAGCTATTATTCAAATTCGTGCACATATAAATAAATAAATAAAATACTTAGTATGTTAATTTTTACAATTATTTTAACTTCACGAACATACTTTTTAAAAACAATATTGAAAAAAGTGTCTCGAATTTAATATTACTGCTAACCTTTGGTTTTATTATTCCCGTTATGGAAAAAACCCTTTCCGTTGCTGTTGATGTTGGTCTTATTGTCATTAACGCGTTGGATAAGGCTTCTAATTTATATCTGTTCGCTTTTTATAGATATAAATTTTTTTGAACTCTCTTTTTATGTTCTCTTCTTTCATTCCCTTCTCTGATTTTCTCTTATTTCTTTCGACTATTGACAAAATAGTATTTTGTAATTCTTCTTGAATAGATTTTTTTTCTTAACAATATACAATATTCTACTCCTTCTGATTATTGCGAAGAATTTAAATCTATATCCTTCGAAGATGTATTTGGGTGAATCCCTTTCACTCTAGAGCTAAACGGTTCGCAAAGAACTAACTTTTCTTTAAATGCCTTTAAAACACACAATTGTTTTGATTTATATTTTAAGCTGAGGGATCAGTAGAAACAATTGACAACACTTTACGCTACAACTGCATAGTCATAAACCTAAATTTTTTTTTTGTTGATATTTCATATTGTTCATTGCCATAAATTAGATAAGTCGGGACTGTCGAACAGAAAACACACAAGAAATTTCTCCGTCATACCCACTAACATAGCCGACGACCGGAACTATGCAACTATGGAACTATAAAAAAATTATACCTGATAGTAACCGCTCTAACTCGTGACTTCGGGCATAACCTTTTGTTAACCTTTACCGGACCGAGTTCAAGTTATTTTTGTTTCTGAAATATTTCAAATTTTTTTAATTTCGAGTATTAATCGAGTAATTTTCAAAATACTCGAATATCAAGTACTTAAAAAATAGACAAGTATACTCGAGTATCGAGTACTCGATTACTCGAATAGGAGACTCCAGTCCGGACGGCGGGCGTGAATGTCGTCCGCACGGCGGATGCTCTCATGTACAGCTGGCATATTTGCGCGCGATCGAAAAATGTGCCAAATAATCGCAATTTTAAATTGTCACATTAATAAAATTTCGTTACTGATAATTTTAAATATTTGTATGAGCATTCACCAATACAATATCAGTGAAAACTTTTCGGTCGTAAATATTCAATTTACGCAAAATCTTTGTCGGCTTTTGCAAAATGCCATAAGACATAAAAATGATACTTCAGAATACGGACACCACATCTGTGACTATCCTAGAATTTGTCGCCATCGATTCTAAATAAGCTCGGGCAAATTCTGAGAGATTTTAGAGCGGGCAGAACCGAACTCGACCGAAGTAACCCACTATATTCTCCGTCCTTAGCCAATCTTGGCCAACTTCCAGAGAGTGTAGTGCAGGCATTAGAAGATCGTAAGTAACAATCGCTTCTATTTGACTGTCGATTATATTATACACATATTAATAATTACAGATTGTACGGCTAATTTTTAACTGTTGTGTTTTAAAAGTAACTTTGTATTATATTTCTTATCTGAAAAGCGCACACGTCATTCGCTGAAACAGCTATTCATCTTAAGCACGTGATCCACGTGCGGCGTTCTTCTCCTCCGGCTGACTTTTCCTTCATTCCAAAGTTGTAGTAGTAATATTTTTTGCCTTGCAACTCGTGTTTCACGTGAAAGCAAAGCTCGACTGGGCGGAGACTATGATTGCGACGGCTTTAGTTACGTGACGCTTTATTCACGCTCCTGGGCAGAGTCATTTTGCCGTGGGATTGTCGAAACTTCTATTATTTTGTTCATTATTTTCTAGACTGCATCGCTTCGAGTTTTACGGTTCGAAGGAGCGCCGAACGAGAGCAACTTAAAATCTCATTACTTTTGCATCACAAAACTTGTTTCGAACACGCTCTGTCTCATAACTGCTTTTTATTTTCGCAGCGAATTTAACAAATTGCCGTTTAGGCTATTTTTGTGCGTCGATATTATAAAATGAGACGTGGGTGTAAGTTGTAAAAGCCGATAAGCCGTATAAAAGCGGACGCTGTTGTTAACAGTTGTATGCATACAATTAACTTGAAACGTAAACATATTGAGCTTTTGCTCCGCGTGTGAGTTTGTGCTTATAATTAATTATAAATTTATAACGGGTAAGCTTTGTATTTTAAATAGGCTATCCCGACTTAAATACCTTTTGACGTTGCCCTTACAGTTCCTGAAGATGATGGCTAAAATTTGATCAAAGTAAATAAATTTCTCTTATCTTTTACAACATACATTTTATATATACAATATTTATTTACACGACTATACAACGCTCAACATGTTTGTTTTCACAACACATATATGCATTATTTATATTAAATTTATAAATTATGTAAATAAATATATACCTACTATTTAAATCCCAGATATAAAATACAATACATAAAACTATAAAAGCTAATTAATAACGAAGCAAGAGAAAATATTTACAAATTTAACCTTCAAGAAGTTAATCATAGCATAAGTTTTCAATAAGAAGATTCAGAGAGAGAGAGAGAGAGTAATTATGAACTTAGTTCAAGAGATATATATCATATATATTATATTTCATAAATTACTTGTTTTATAATTAGTAAGAACATGTTCTTCACGTTTTATAAGCATTGGATTGTTATCAAATATTCGTACATACACATTTTCACAATTTTTTTATAAAGGCACACAAGTGGCTTGAAAAGACTAGGATATAAAACGACGGGGGCAAATGTCGTCATTATACGAGTAAGATCTCACTGAAAACGATTCCGAGTGTCTGGAGTGTATTTGTAGAGCGGTTGCCGAGGAGCACTCCTGGTCTCGGGATTCCACCAGGAAATTCATCCCGGCTACTTGCCATTGGACTCACGGAATCCCGGCTCACGTACAGCGAAATCCCGCTTTTCAAAGAGGGAAGAAAAAACACACACATACACATATCTGGAAAAGCTGTAACGCGAAAAAAGTGCAGCGCGCCAACAACGTGCTAGGATACCCATGCGTGTGTACGTAAATACGTAAATAAAATAGTGGCAGAAAAAGGAGTACGTGAATACGTGTTAGCACGGAGAAACTCGCCGTTGGGCTTAGCCAAGGATAGCTGGTTACGAATTCAAAGAAACAACTAACGGAATCGTGGAAAAGTTTTCGTTTCGCTGATGCAGTCGGACGTTGCAACCGAAGATGGTTTGGGGCTGGGGGCATTCGAGGAGATTTTTTTGTAAAGGGTAAGATTGAATAAAAATTCAGTAAATCAAATTTTATTTGAATCATTATTTTAATCAATTTATTTTACATTTATATCGAATCTATTAGTAATGTATTTTATATTAAAATATCATTATGTAATTAAGGTGTCAGTTTCCGCTCTGATCACTCGAGATAACCAGTTTACTCCCGCCATTGAGTCAGTTAGTCTATACTACTCTGATATGTTATAGAGAACTTTTAGGCAATCTAGAGTACGCTCGGGATAAGGATGCCGGTTTGTTATTGTGTGCGTTTACATGTATATGAGAAGGAGAAGTGATGTAGCGTGTACTTCGTTGTCTCGCTTTCTCTTTTAAGGACAGTCGCTGATTCGTCAACGCTGGTATTCGTCATTAAAGTGCAGTGTGGCACAGAAGTTCGATCTTCTCTAGTGATTTATTTTAAATAATTTTTTCTTGATATTGGTTTAACTCAGATATGCCCACTGTCTCATGGGTAGGTCACTAAACTTGTGCCACTGTTTTTTATTTATTATAAATGAAATTTTAAGAGAACAAAATTTCTTGGGCATATCTGGGTTAATTTATATCAAGGCTTCAAATATATACTGTAAGTTATTCGTTCTCTTACCAGTGGATTCAAATATTTTAACTATTTTTCCATTAATCCACACGTTGTTGGTTTTTTTACACTATTTTCTGTAAGGCTTGAAAAAGTTATTATTCTTATCGTTGCGCCAATGATTTTTTAATTTATTTAATGGATTTTAATGATTTAATAGAGTCGTCGAGCCATTAAACAATCTGCGAATAATTTCTTTCCCCATATTTTATATCTTTTTGCTTTTGAAGAATAGCTAAAGACTTCATTATTTTTTTGACTAGTGAAAGATTATGAATTTTGCAAATATTTAATTATTGACATCAATGTCTGGTTTCTTCGATTATATAATATATTTTTTTAATTGTCCGTTGAAATTTCTAACTTAGCTCAGATGTATGTATGTTAAATAAACATATATTTTCTTTTAAAATAAAAAAAATTAAATATTCTGAGCGAAATTGTTTTGCGCCACTTAGTTCACGCACACAATAATAAACCGGAATCCTTATCTCGAGCGTACTCTACCAGTATTTACATAACTTAAAAATAAACATTCGAAAATATTATAAAGACAGACAAATACAAGAACCTTGATTATTAGTTAATTTGCTAATTAAACGTTTTTAGTTTTACTCATAATTGTATTATCGTCGCACTATAAAAGTACTAAAATTAGCAGCATAATGAGGTATCATTCTTGCAGACAGTTTTTGCATATCGATCTTGTATAAAATAACCTTATTTTTCATCTATTCTAGTATATTTTTATGATACATCCCCGCCGATATGAAGCGATGCAAGTGGATCCGTTTCCAATTTTTCACACCCCCCGATGGGAAATAGCGAGTGGCAATTTTTCAAGAAGCCACGTCCGCAGCCGTAATATTGGCTTTCCACGTTTTAAAGTAAAACAATAACTTCTCTTAAATCCCCCTCGCGTTCTCTCCACACAGAGAGAAGCCACTTTCCCGCAGATAGGAGCCGGCGGCCAAAGCGAACACGGTGACCGGAAGAAGAAGTAGACGGACCGGGGGCTCTTCGGGGGAGTTCTGAATAAACACGGACCCATCCCCGTGGGTCGACCCCTAGGAGATTTATTGTGCTCTCCGACAATCTCCGTTGTCCTTTCACCTTTCGCACGGCACGGCCCTACTTAAGATATCCCCCAGTTTATCTCGCACTTATCTGACGCTATCTCTTCTTGTCCCCGAAACTTTTCGCACAAACCCCCTTGAAGGCTTAACAGATTCGCCACCGATAGTTTTCGTTTTAATCGCGAGACGATCTTTCGTGTCCGAGTTTGGGACGAGATTGGAATCTCTAGATGAGGGTGTTTTTTTCCCCATCAATACGTGTGTGCGGTGACGCTGTGTTAATTCGAAAATAAATTGAAAATGCGAGGTGAATAGTAATACTAATATATTAAAAAAAAAGTAATTCAACACAACTATGCATACCAAATCTTTTATAAGCAAAATCTCTCTGAACTTAAACACACTTTTTTAATCGATAGTGCTTTCTATTCATTCTAGAAAAGTTATTCATTAAGCATCTCGAAATAGTCTTTTGATCAATTTATTCTGAGAAAGTTTGGGAACATATGGAACTATATTTTTTTTATTTATGATATTAAAAGTACACTAACCGTGCTTTGTTTTTTACATATTTTTTTACTTTAGTTGGTCAAAATGGTTAGCATATTAATCGCAATTTATAATTTAGTCCCATAGAAGATGATTAATATGCAATATCCCCTTTGCATCCCAGAAAATGGATGTCCTAATAGTTCATGTAGGGTAAATGAATTTCGCCTTCTTTAGTGAATAGTCATCGTTCTATTACCATTGTTTTGACTGATTTTGTGTCTCTAATTCTTGTCAGAGAAATAATTAATTATGTAAGAAGTCTAGTAATCTATTTACCATTATATTGCATAAATTTCTACAATACCATACATTCTTTTAAATAACTTCATAATGATTGTAGACGAAAAAAACGGATGTTTGTTATATTTATGGATATATTTATTATATTTATTGAGAAAATATATTAATAACGATATTAAAATAAATATTTTTATATTAAATTATTAAGTAATACAGGTTATAATACAATAAAAGATTCCATCAAATGTGTTACAATAAACTTTAAAACACACCTTGCAAAGACACATTCAAACATTACATGGATAAATAAAATGAATATGCACATAGCTTTCTAGTTTGGAAAGCTTAAAATTCATCAGTGGTTACAAATCGATTATTACAAACTTTGGTTGAAATGATACAAACAATTTTATTGTACGTGGCATCCAGTTTGAAAATAGCTTTCTAACCATAATATTTTTTTTTACAGATTATAACAGTCCTTGAAATTTGATATTCGAGCATCTAAAACAATATTTTAAGTATTCACTTGTACTTGCATTAAATTGCATTAATAGAACAAGGAGGCAGCCGCTTCCCACTTCACGTCAACCTTAACCCAGCTACAAAAACATCACGATTTAATTGTATGTGATACAAACATAGTTATGCATTTAATATTAATTTATAAAATAACTTTGATATAAAAATAAACGGGTAACCGCTAGGTCAAAACAAAATGAAATATATGTAGCAATATAACTGCTAGATATATAATACATATAATTTATTATTTTGGGTAGTAATAAAATTATTATCGTAATAAATAAAGCCCTGACAAACATTATTAAGTAGATTGGTACTATTTTTTCTTATTATTCATCACACAAATAATTTTAATACCTAGTTAAATTTAAACTAGAGCCATTTTACATTTCTCCAATTTTGTAAGCTACATAGAAATTATCTTTAAAATTACGCAGACTTAACTTTATTGTTATAAAAAGAACTGCAAAGATATGAAGAATATTTTAATGGGCAATTTATCACGTTGAAGTTATTTTTTATAGCTCTTTTTCAGTTTTACCGTTTAATGTCTATATAATTTGCACATTTAACTTAGTATAGGGGATTTATACGAGTTACAAAAAAAAAGTCTTTTTATTAAACGCAAAAGTTAAAACATTTAAAATTATATTTAACGATAATTTATATTATAATATATTTATTTTGTATGGTATAGTTTATTTTATTAGGTAATTAAAATGTACTGAACATTAAAGAGCCTCGCAATGCTCGGAATGACGGCGGACGCATTAAAAGCTACCGAAAGGCCGACCTTCGCATAAATATGAGGAAAAACTAGCTTGGACCTTACAAATAGCCATTTTTTTCTTGAGGGTCCTTTTGATGCGGGTCGGCCTAATCTCGTGTACGCCTTTTCGGACAACGGCAATGCCATTTACCCGCGACGAGGGAAACAACACGTCCGCCGGAACATAACGCTTTTTGCTACACGGCGAGGGAGATTAGACGATAAAAAAAAGTTACTACCAAAAAAGAGCAATATAGAAAGTGAAAATATAGAGTGGAAAGTTTTACCCTGCGAGAGAATTGGAGTTGGCAATTAGTGAATTTCGCATGCATAAATTATGACGGCCCGTCCCGGTTTTAGACTATTTCAAGGATTAGGCTTCGTCTTAATTCGGTTGACACAGGATTAGGCACAGATTCTGAGCGAATGTAATTTAGACTCAGGCGTGTATTAATTAAATTATGAATCGTACGAAAGCGTTGTTATTGCCGGAAGTAGCGTTTTTGCTTGATCAAGCGAATCAATAATTACTAATTGAAATTTATGGAATATAATTAAGACAATATCCTTAAGAGTAGCTTGGGGGATATAATGTTTTGCAGAACGCACATGAAGGAGTTCTCCACTTAACCATTACCTATATAATTGTACATAAAGGCAATATATTAATAAATTATATTTATTACTATCTTATTCTAAATATGCATGAACTTCATTAAAATATGCTGATGATATAGTATTTAAAAACATTTTTTTAAAACGGCTGTCATGTATGACAGGAACAAAAAAAATATTATTACAACTAATGTAACTAACCTATAGTTACATTAGTTGTAATGATGAAGACTGTTTATCAGGAAAACAACATCGCCATTTAGGCATATTCATTTTTTTAAATTAAAATTTCGAGGACAGTTCAAATCGTTACCGGTTTTTGATTTAAAAATAAAACAAAAACCATTATTGGTAATGGTTTTTTTGAAGCCTTAATTTCCAATCAGCAGCATAAAGTAGTGCTTTTCTAAGTATACTAAATAAACGCGACTCGAGGGAATCATAAAACAGCAAAACTTGTAGAAATTTTGTGAGAAACAATAATAGATCATGTTTATATTTATTCACATACATGTATTTGAAAACCATTTTTGGATCTTTTTTATCGAAAATAAGTCGGTTGCATTATTTGCCAACCAGACAAGAGAAGCAGACTAAAAGTTACTTACTGCGCACTTGGTAATTATACAAGGGATACAGTGCCCTCAAGCTCCCCAATATATTTAGAACTTTATTGCATATATTTTTTATATTCTATTGGAATCTGCAGTCTCTTTGAAACAATACACCTAAATAGGTTACAACTTCTATGCGAGAAAGTATATTGTTATCAATTGTATAGTTAAACTAAAGTTGTGTTATTGCTTTAATGATCTAAATTTCAACTTGACCGTCTTACTATATATTGCCATATGGAATGCCAACAGTCTATCGCAACGCATACAAGAAATATTTTTTTCTTGAATGACACAAAATAGACGCTTTTATAACAAGTCACAGAGATAGAATATATACGGAGGAACAGCAGTAATAATTAAAAAAAAAATTCAACATTACAAACAAGAAATTTTTTAAGAAAAATACCTTCAAGCGACTAACGTTAAAATTCAAAATCGTTACTCATCATTAACGCTTTCGCCATGTATTGTCCCCCAAAGTAAAATAATAAAAATAACTATAAATCTTTTTTAGAAAGCTGGGAAATAAATTTATTTATAGAGAATCGTTTATCTCAAATTATTTACCTAGATTATTCGTCACAAAATTAAAAAAAACATAGCAGATTCGTTGCTACTGATTTCCATTGACAAAAACTATGCTCATGATCCATTGATATTGTTTGAAGCATACTTCTAAAGTATGATTTCGAATACTTTCACTAGTGCTGATAAAGTCGACCACTGTCTCTATCATAGAGTTGTGTTCTTTTTTAATTATATGAATCACTTTAAAATTTCCCGAAAATCGCTGATATTTGTTTTCAACGAATCGTTGAAAACAAATATCAGCGGAAGTGCAATAAGGCTTTTTAGTAATCAGACAAAAATGACAGCTTGGTGAAAACATCCATATATCACAAAAGCGTACCATTTAGCACCCTAAATTCATCTCGCTCAACGCAACCACTATTAATTTAGGTAAAAAACGGCATCTGTCAGATGCGCGGCGCATAAAACGTTCTCGTCCGCAAACATCGGTTCGCGCACGCGACTATTTGCATTCCATCCGAGTGCGTACATATGCAATCCGCATTCCCAGACAGCTTTATTTTGTGTAAATAGTGGCTGCATCCAAAGTGGAAGGGGTCGGCGGAAAGTTGGGAGGGGGGGGGGACTGCCAATGGCGGTGGGGGTATTCAGTTGCAACGTAGTAGTAAGCTGACAGACTAATGTTTGTGCTGTAGGGTGTGATATGTATCTGAGCCCAGCAAACATTCGACTAACACACCACTTGAAGCAATGCGTCCCGGCGTGTAGCAATCCCTTGCGTAAACATCGGGCTAGGGCTTGATCAAACGACGATTACCCCGGACGCCATTATTCGCGGGGCACAGATATAATTTTTCGGCAAAATCAGTGAGCAACAGTGATATAGAAAAAAACCTTCATAGAGTCTTTTGAATGAAGGAATGCTAATTTCTACAACTATGGGTTTATACAAAGATATACAATATTAATAAATAAATATTTACAAACTATACATCTATAATATACCACCCCAGACTCTGCTATATTTAATACGCTCATATCTAAGAATATATTTCCTTTAACAAATGTTTCGCAATAACAAGTCCGGAATAATCAGTAGGACCACACAAAGCCCTCGTTTCGACTAGAAGTCTCATAAATAACACCCAAAGATTCTACGGTACATTACATACATTTTTCTTTGTTACGAATCGGTCACAGGAAACAATATATCAGCAGAAGACAAAACGCACCGTAAGGCCACAACATTCCCGTTGCACAATTCGACCTCGGAGATGTTCATTAAGCAAATGTCACTTTCTAAATGTATGCATATTTCGTTGTTTTAAGAAGCTGAACGATCAGCAAGCTTTGCAGCGCTGAAAATATAAGCCTGGTTTCTAAGAACCAGGCAGACACCGGCAGACACTCGAAGAAACTAGCAGACGCCCGCCCACCCCCTGACAACATACGGTCATGGACGCTCACAGCCTGAGAGAGACCGCAGCAGAGAAGGATCAATCTCCGCTATTCTGTCGCTGCCACACCAATCAGAACTACCAAGGACATCATCCCTGCGCCAGATTCTTCACCACCGCTCGGAAAATAACAATCTCGCTCATCATAGCCGGTCGCAATATGTAATATAATCTAATAAATTTTCACTAGTATCCACTTGCGTCTTACTGGCTGCACAGTCATACCCCAAAGATTAGAACCCCGAAACTACTAATGGTAAACGTTATTAAATGCTAGTTATAATTATTATACAATAAAATATACGTCAATACTGCTTTATATTATTCTACTTTGATATCTAACGATGATAACATTACATAGGTTAATTTGCTACAGGAAAAGAGTAGCGAAGACACTAAAAATCTTTAGAAATGAGTACATAAAGATCAAAAGAAACAAGGAATATAAAAGGTGTCAATGTTTATGAACGTGCATCAAAAATAAAAAAAGACTAAGAAACATTTCTAAGCAATATGATAAGTAAGTATTTAAGGTTTAGTTTCGCTAAACTCATTTCATAACCCCTGTGTATTGTATATTACGAAACTCTTGTCAAATGATGCTGTGAAATCTTTCAAATTGATTTGTCATTTGAATTAAAAGCATAGTGGTCTCGGAGATAAGTCCCTGGATTTTTTTAAAAGAAAATTCATAAAAATCAAATGAAAAAGATGACGACTAGAGTCATCAAGTCGCTGCTATATCCTTCTTACTTAATTTCACTACGAATATATAAAAGGAAAAAAGCGTTCTCTATTATTGAGAAGTTGTAGATGGAATAAAGAAATCGAGGTGTTATGCTATTCAACTTGAAAAAGCAACTGATCTCAGTAACCGTAATATTTTAATTTGATTCGTGAGATATATTAAAGTTGAAATTTTAAAAAAATTAGTGTAGAAATATTTCGCTCTGTTGATGAGTAAATACGCAATTTTAAAAAATTTGCATTTACAACGTCTACTTGAATACCAAAATCGAGAGATATGGTTTAAGAACGTTTTGGTGAAAGACAGAAAGTTGGTAACAGTGGGATAAAACTAGTCGAAAGTTATTTTTTTTATTTATAAAAGACTAACTAGACATTATGCGCCATGATGGTTAGATTACTAATAAATAAATATATGTGCTAGTGTTATAATACATACATATATATTGTAATTCATACTGAAAATATCTCACATTAAATTCAGTAAGTTATATTAAAAGCACACGTAATGTAATTTTAAACTTGAATTAATCACTGCCAACAAACACATTTTTAATATCAAACTTAATACCGAATACCCATTTTTTTCTCATCTACTTTTGTTCTCTTCCTCTTAATCTATTTTAAATCGTTGTCTTCGTCTCGGGGCGGAGAAGCAAAAGATAATTTCTTATGTCTCCGTCGTCTTATTACTCAACAATTTATGTCCGATGGACCACAAATTCGAGGGCGCCACGATTTGGGGGTAGTTTGCCCCAGGCGGGGCGCACGATTTACAGTCGCCCGGCCGCAAAATCGCTCTTGATAGTAATTCAGGTGTCAAGGCGGTGGTGAAATATTACCTGTTCCTTGTAATTCGACTTTAAATCCGGATATCGCATCCGGAGAACCCTGGACCCTTTTTCAAAGCCTAATCTTATCTCGATTGCACCGACCGACCGACGGAATTAAAATCCATTTCCTTGGTTGAAAGGTTGGCCGCAAATTAACACATCTCAACGTAGAAGGAAGTCGGCTTGCGCCTGAAACGAACGTTTGAAATTCATTTATAGCTATATTTAGCTGCTTACGACGTGAATCTTTGCAATTTTTTAATTAAGATCTCAGATATGGAAGCTATGACCCTTGCGAAAATATATTGTTTTCGGTGTTGGACATTAAAGCGATTCCATATCCGATAGGTACAACATTAAAAAGAGCTAAATTTAAACGCTATTGAGAGAAAATGTTTGATAATTTCAAGACATTGAATTAAGAATATCTGATTGTACGGATCTTTGACCTTTATATTTATAAAAAGACGTTTGACTATATTATAACAAAATATTACTACAAGAAAATAATAGCTTTCACGCATTGTATTTTTACTTTTTTAAATCCCGAAACATCTTTGTGCTATTCAATATTGCTTTTTATATTAACGTTAATCAAAAGATTAAGAATATAGGAAAATTAAAAAGATTAAACAAGAGCAATAATAGTACAAAAAAAAATAGGAGAAAATACTAGTACCTCTAAGAAACGAACATAAATTATTAAGCTCAAGACTATTTATAACTAGAGATCTGAAGCTACTAAAAATTAAATTTATGCTTATAAATCAAGATGTGTTTAGGTACTTTATGTTTATATTCAAATTTATATAGGTTCAGTTATATTCTAAAGATAAGTTAATATGGTCTCGTCTATTTTTTTTAGTATTTATCGGTATGTTTATAGCTATGTTATTAATTTGTTAATATAAGATATGTACTAAAAAAATTATAAGGTATGACAATTAGCTCTATGTTAATTAAATTTAAGCTTAAGAATCCAGATATATACCAGGCGCGTACGGTGAGATACTTTCTCTTTCGCTCGCTCGCGTGTGAAGTGACGAGAGTGAGTGAGAGTTAAGGGCGTGCATCCCGCACGCCCGGGTTTTATGTAAAAAATCCAGAAAATATTTAATTTTGAGATTGGATAATTGTAAATATCAGTACATGAGTTTATTGATTAAAAATGAAATATGTTTTGTATTTATTTTCGCATCCAACGCGCGCAAAGAAATTATTGCATAAATAATATTAATATACTCTTTATGACATCCTCAACATTTTTCACTGTTCTTAATACGTTTATTAGTAACAACATAAAGTCCAACACGAATTTATTTATAATGAATTTTACTTCAACCTGCTTTATATTCACAACACTATTTTGCTACATTTTAATTCAGCACAGTGCAAGTAAGAAAGTTAGAAATTGAAACTGTCATTTTAATTATATTTAATTACTTATTCGGTGAAGAGTTTAAAGACGCTTGTACACTTTTAGAATAAATATTGATATAGTAAATACTATAAATCATTGTTTAAAATATTAGTTTAGAATCATTATATGTATAAATCGTTTATAAAAAAAACGTATGGTGAGACTAAAATTTATCGTAGTTTTAATAGTCACGATGCTAAATGTTACATTTCATTAATATGGTGTTTTGAATATATACTTTAATTTCTCGTGCACCAAAAAAAATGATAAAAAGTGTTATTTGTTATCAATATATATACATATAAATATACATATTTCTGATATTTATTGTTTTTGCATGTATACAAAGCATTTTTCGCGTATTATGAGTTTGCTACGTCACCGAAGCCTACGGCGATATGTGACACGTCCCAAGTCTACAAATTATTTTGCAAATATTTGACACTTTGACTGGCAACATATTTATCACGACGCCGTGACAGGAGGGTCGAGTTGCCTTTAGAAAAAATGTGGATATTCGCTAGTGTATACATGTGTGTATGATACAGTATAGATACATATATCACAGTGTACATATTTTTGACTAGGAAGCTAATGTTCTGTGTACATACATACATATGTATATGTGGTACAAGGTGTTTTAAAAATAGCGACAATTTTAATTTGCTGTTCATCGAATGTAATACACTTAATTCAGCGATAATGCCCTGGAAAGTCGTGATCGCGTCCATTTTTCTTGCCGATCGCGGCTAAGACGTTAGCGCTTGAGAACATCTTGCATAAATTCAACGAACTTGCCAAGTGCATAAGATGTTTTCGGCAATAGCTATGAAAAGCTGGAAAAATAATGTGGGATGGTGCTCATTTACTTTAGGTGTATAGCGTAATGTTTTTATTTAAAAAAATATAAATTGTATAATAGTCATATTGACGAATTAGGGTATTTTTTCTGTCATTATGGTTAGATTTATAATAAAAAAATCATCGCTCATTCATGTGCTAAGAAACAGATTTATGATAAAAATGACGGTGTTAGTATTGGGTGGCGGTGTTGAATAAGTTATGGTTAACTTTGTTTCCAGTACATTCAACTAATCAGGTGGTCATTTGTAGTCGACTATCCGATAATAACAAAGGAGATTTTATAAAAATAGTCTTTAAAAAAGGGTTCATTAAAATAAAACATCAATTAAAATGATTTCAGATTTTCTATAAATTTTCCTTTTAATTTCATGTCAATCGCACGTTGAAAGTTAAAGCAAGGAGTTTTCACCTTCGTGTATATAATTGCAATTCGCCCGTATCGTGTCAAAAAGTTTAATTAACACCTTTAATCGCCAACAGAGCGATACTTGCTGGTCGTTCTTGGTGTGTGCAAGTCTCAAAGTTTGACAGGAACGGTGCGAAAGCGCGCACCATTTCCATACAACCGATGTGTACTGTATAAAAGCGAAGAAGGAACTTTAAAGCCTTTCATTTTAAACAAACACATCCCACCCATTAATTATACGGCCAGGTGGTCGTACGGTGGGTGGTTAGGTATGGGGTTTTAGAGGGTCCAAATTAGTGGTGGCCACGGCCCGGATGGACACGAACGAACCGCCGTACATGTAAATGAGCAAAGTTCCGACGAAGCCACGACAGCGTGCCATAATAATTTAATTAATCAATAATATATAAAGTGGAAACTATTAGCCGCAATGCCTGTGAATAATAATTAAGACAATACACGGAACGTGTTGCAAAGGATTTGTATCAAAGTATCGATGGAATGTATATACACCCATACCTCGCTTTACGGCCTAGATACGTTCCATGAAACTTGGCCGCTAAGCGTAAAGCCGTATAAAGAATCAATTATTCTAATACAAATTCATACAAATTCAATGGGATCGGTTCCAAATTTGTTAAATATGTAACATGGTTTATCATTTAAAATGCATTTTATCTTTTTATTTCATTTAAATCAAAAGTACATACATAACAAGTACATACATTTGTACATAAAATAATAACAGACTCCAAAAACCAACAATAATCCATAAACAAAAATAAAACAACTTCATGTTACATAAAATATGTGTATGAATACATACATCATTTTTTTTAAAATAGCTTTAATCTGAAGACGACGAAGAAATGGTAATCTACAGATCACTGTCGTTCTCATTTTTTGCTGGTAAGGATGGGCCTGGCTTAAAAAAATTGTCCAACGTTGTTTGTCTTGCCTTTTTGTCTCTTTCGTTCTTCAGTGATTAATAACAGCTAATGGCTGAGTTAATTCCTCGAGAAACTTTAGCGCTACGTTCGACGTCAGGATCGTTTTTAAGGAAGATGTTTATTCCTTGTTCGAAATAGGAAAAAGCTTTTGACAATTTGTTTGATGTTAGCTGTTTGAATACAACAGACTCTGTCTCTTCATCAAATGCCGGTTCTGCTTGCAACTGAATGAGTTCCTTATTTAAAAGGGGTTCCCTATCAGCTTCAAGTAGATCAAGCACATCACGTTCGTTCAAACCTTCAAAGTCGAGATCATGTGCTAGATCCAAAATGTTTTGCCTAATTTCAGGAAGGCAATTAACTTCTGCATCAGTACTTTTTACACATTCTGGCCATATTTTTCCCAAACATGGTTCATTGTTGTTAATTTTAATTCCTTCCATGATTCACTGATGCTGTCAACAGCATCCTTGATGTTATAGTTTTTCCAAAATGTTTTAATTGAAGATTTACCATCGGTTTCCCTTATAAGTTGTCGGAAAGTTCGGCGTAGGTAATATACCTTAAAAGTGGGTATTGCACCCTGATCCATTGGTTGGATCAGAGCTGTTGTATTTTTCGGAAGGTACTCAATCATGACATCTTCAGATAGTTCGGATAAATTAGTAGGATGCCCTGGTGCATTATCCAAAATTAGCAAAGCCTTGTTGCTTAAGTTATTGTCTCGCAAATATTTTTTCACTTCTGTGCAAAAGTGATTTTTGAACCAATCCTCTAAAGTAGCTTTAGTCATCCAAGCTTTCTTGTTGGATCTCCATATGACGGGTAATTGATTTTCGGACAAATATATTAAAAGTGGTTTTAGCTTAAAATCACCCGCGGCATTTGCAACAAGTAGCAAAGTTAATCGTTCTTTAGACACCTTATAACCAGGCGCAGATTTTTCGGTTTTTGAAATGTACGTGCAATCAGGCATTCGCTTCCAATAAAGCCCTGTTTCGTCTACGTTAAACAATTGTTCAGGTTTATAACCACCTCTTTCAATAATTCCCTTTATAATGTTGGGATATTCCTTAGATGCAGCCTCATCGGCGTTAGCTGCTTCACCTTTCATTTTAAAATTATGCAAATTAAATCTATTTTAAATTTTTTTTAAAAATCGACATCGAAAAAAAGTTTTTTGCCGTTATAGCGAAACATTTTAGGCCGTTAATAGAAAACGTGCCTTAATTGAAGAGGGCCGTTATAGCGAAAGGCCGTATAAAGAGCGGCCGTATAGCGAGGTATGGGTGTATTATTGAATATGCTATTCCATTGATACCAGCCATTCACAGAATCAAATTTACCTTAACATTACCTGAAATATGTATGTGGCAAACAATAAAAAACTACTGTTTAGTTACTTTTACAGCTTTTCTTACCATCATACTTATTAAAAGTTAGCCGCTTTGCAGGCTTAAAGATATATCAATACAGATGTCCGGTACAACCGAGATGTTATGTTTTTCTTCCACCAAAATATGTATGCCTCATTAGACCGAACGGTGTAATTATTTATTTATTTTTATTAAATCTTACATTGTAACTTGACAAGGTCCCAATGCGTTACAACGGTTTAAATCTGTAACAACTGAGTAAGTCAATCGAAAATAATGAATACCTACAAGCAAATATTAACCACCAGACTGAAAGGCTGGGAATCAGTGCGATCTATATTTAAATTATAAATGAATATGTGTGATATAATATAATTTATAACCAACAAATGTTACAGCAGCTGAGGCCGGTTTTTTATATAATAAATAAAAATTCGAGTGTCGCTGCTGGGGCTCGAACCCAGATTTATTAGTCTAAGACGTTACGGATGACGCTATTCCGTCCTTGGTACTATGAGGATCTAGTCTAATTTATATGGGATGGTGCACATATGTTATAGGATTATATCACTACAATTTTGTGTATATATGTATAAATATAGAGATATGTATTAATTTAATTCATTATGTTAGGTCTTAATGACTAGATTTAAAAATCAAGCATTATTATAAAAAGCACCTATTGCTTTATTGACTATTACATATGTCATGATTTTCGTGCCGACGGTGTTTATTTTTGTTTTTAATAAAAATATTATCGTTGTGTGTGTGTCTGTAGGCTACACGCGTCAAGTTGGACCAAGGGAAGCGAAGAGAGAAGCGGCAGCTGCTGTGGTTTGACTTGACTTTAGACCATTTTCAGTGTTCTAAAGTTGAGTAAATATAAATCCGTTACAAGATAATAGATAGCAAACAAACTATATTCTTCAGGAGCATCTAGAATTCCGCCACACAAATTGGTTTCGAAAGTTATGACTAGAATAAGATATTTAAATTTTATGGGTTTTATTTTAATTTAAACAAAATAAAGAAACGAAAATTTTGCATTTGTAGTAAAGGATTAATATTTATTCGCATTTTTATTCTTATGGGTTATTTATGCTTTTTGATATTTTATTGGTGATTTATATTTAAAAAATAGTTATAGGCAATATAGCAAAATTCCGTGTTTTATACAAGACAAAAGTACACTTTGTCGTTATTCAGAGACGTCGCTCTTTCCGGTTCAAAATTAAATATAAAGGCCACCTGAACCGAATGGTATCCAATTGCTTCTGCAAGTATTTACCGGGAGCAGACAGCGCTTTACTGTCGCGCTGCGCAAGGAATTTCTAATCGAAGCGAAACTTTGAACAAGTGCAATATCAAACTGGAGACAATAACGCAGCTTCTGTCCTAAAGCTTTTTGCTACGTACGTATGTATGTATGTATTGCGATGGCGGATATAAAATGCGAAAGTGAATGTTTCACGACTGAATGTAGGCGATAAAAATACATGCAATCGGAGATTGCGCTACGAGAAGACAATCTGATTTGTGAACACTGATTATTTATATATTATATTTACTTTGTAAATTAAATATAATAGATATATTACAAAAGTCGTAATCTCAAGTTGATTCATCAAGCAACTCATTAATTAAGATTTATATCAAAAGCCTCATTGAAATCTGTATATGTTCAAGTATAGATTTAATTACATATAAATAGACGTGGCAAACATTTACTTAAAACCTGACTCATTTTTGATTTACTATATCACATAAAAGCTCATTAACTATCTATAAATTAAATTTAACGATGCACGTTTATTGGTTAGCATTATACTCGTAATAAGCGACACGTTTACGCAATTAATTCAAACAATGTCGCATAATAATAATTTACCATAAAAAAATCTTTACACCGTAGCAAAATAATACGCCCTTTCCGGCAAAGGCTCCTTGTATACTTGAAATACGTGAGGGTTGTACTAAGGTATAAATGTGATTTAAACACATTATACTCCGATATATTTTTTTTCGCAAGATGCAAAAAAAAAGGTAGCACTTTGAATAAATATATATTCGCATGACACAAGAGCATACGTTAACCGCTAATTTGTATTAAATTAATAAATTTGCATATAGTCAACCGACACGAACAGTTTTAAAATGTAAATGTTACCCTATGCTTTTCGTAAAAGGTTTATTTTATCGTAGCTTGTTTAATTTTTTTTATTCAATTTTGTCTAAACTAATAATTTAATTCTTACTTATAAATATTGACCAAAGAGTGCTTCAGTGATTTTATTTTTGATTAATGGAGCACATTTAATTTGTACCTTAAAGAAAGATTGGCCAAACTAATAAATAATCTATTTGGGTTAAATAATTTTAAAAGGGTCATACATGTTTAAAAGAATACATCAAAAGTACAACGACATCAGAAATAGAAAAATAAAGTGCACTTAAAATTTTAGGGAATAGACGAATAAAGTATGAAAAAACTATCTAACTTTATTATTCGATTTACATCCACTGATATAACTTGACACTGTTTCACAGTAAAAACAATGAAAATACTGAGATTTTTAACTATAATAGAAGGCCAAATTAATGTTACTTAAATGGTAGTATAGCTTCCATTTTCTGAGATCAAAAAGGTATATTAAATAATGTAATTGTTATTTTTGAGATTTAATCAAACTAAATCACTTCCTATCAACAAAACTTATTGCAAATGAGCATCTGTTAATGCTGACCTGAAATTGTGATTTCATCTGCTTAAATTAATCAATGTCTTTTTACATAGGTGCTGCCAAATAAAAATATAAATTCCAAATATATGATCTTAATTGACAATATTTGTAACTCCAAAGGTACATTTAGAGAAATCTGTTTCTTTAGGGTGTACTTTCTTTCACATTATACATTAAAATTGAAATGACAGCTTCTTAAGTATACAATCAAATATATTTATAAAATCAAAATGTATTCTGCATTTCAAAAAAGCACTGCTAGAATAATAGTTTAATGCAATTTTTTGTGATATTACAGACTTCGTTTGTTTTAAAATGTTTTAAATAATGGAGTATATCATATGCATATGATGAGATACATTCCCTTTCGCTCGCTCGCATTTTTAGTGACGAGAGTGAGTGAGAAATAAGGTCGTGCGATACATGCGTTATGCACGCCCACTTCTTCTCACTCACTCTCGTCACTTAGCACGCTAGCGAGCGAAAGGGAATGTATCTCATCGTACGCGCCTGGGGAATACATGTGACTCATTCAACGCCAGTTGCCGTGAAAAGGATCATATTGCAGTGTAAATTTAGTATATGAGCACTATTTACAAAGTCTAATTCTAATTCTCAAAGTCTTTCAGTATTTTTTAACAGTAGTTAGAAGCGGATTTTTTTGTTTTGAAATATTTAAATTATATATTACCATGACTAAGTCATGGTAATATATAAATGAAATTATAATATAATCATAATATGAAATTATACCGCTATTATACAAAGTAAAATCTATTTCTAGCTCATGGGCCGGATTAAAATAGACAGTGGACCGTAGTATCCCGACCCTTAATATAAATCATTATTATGCTTTTAAACATTATTGAGTATTTCATGTAATGTTTTCATACTTCAAATATTTTTTTTAGCTATTTTTAAAGGCTTATAGAATTGCTTTTCCAGAATCTGATATTGTCACTAGATCATCTCTCGCCAAAGTGTGATTTAAGTCCAAAATATATCTTGAGCTTGTATGTAATTCTCACAAAATGTAACATACTATCAACGTTACAAATTTTTTTTTATTAATTTTATATCTACACAGACAAATTTCTCTCGGTTTTTGGGGTTATAGCGATTACAATCTCGCAATGCACTCTTCGCCAGTAAAATTGAGCGGTTAAGTTCACCTATTTACAATATCAATTTCGTTACCGAGCGGAGCGAACAAGTTTTACCATGGCGAATACTATGTCTCTCGCGTATGAAAAGTGCACAAAGGATGTCTCCATTGCCAAATCAGACCATCGTCCCATTTACTGCCCCATTCAGGGGCTCTTCTTCGGCCCGAAACCCGACACTACCTATTTTCCCGTATCGCATAATTCAATCGACTCCTTTGGCAACTTACCAGGAGTCGATGACCCGGCGATTTCACAACGCAAACATCGCTGCGTTATCTATTGTATTATATCATGGTATAGATTTATATAATAATATAAGAATATTTTTATCTTCGGTGTGATTTACGAATTTTATATAAGAGAAGCTAAGCAGATTTTGATGGACTATATTTTGAACAATGTATCTAGGGATACCCAAAAATATTGTAGTAAAATTTTGAGGATTTTATTATAATATCCCTAAGCTTATCAAGAAAAACAATAGCAATAAAAAAAATGTATAGGTTTTTAATAATAGTACTCAGGGAATTTTTTTAAACAAAAAAGTTCCGGAACTAAATTTTACTTAAGAAAATTCAATTATCATTTAAATTAAATTAAAAGCAGCTTTTCCTATCCCACGGACCGCATAAAAAATAATTTATTTCTGCTTTTGAAGAATAACTAAATAAGTCAAATTTTTTTGACTGGTGAAATATTATGGATTTTAAAATTATCTAATTAGTGATATCATATCTGGTTTATTCAATTATAAAATTTCTTTTCAATTTCCCTTTGAAATTTCCAATTATTTTAACAAAAAATTTAAGGTCCCTTTGGTTGTCAATATTAATCGTGAGACAATTGTTAATAACAGCTGTTTACAGCTACTTTACAAAATCAAAATAAAAAAAATACATTTGGATTATCGAAGCCCGAAAATCATTATTAGCTGTTTATAAATAGGAATAGGTAATATGTTAGGTTCCTATGAACAAGAAAATTTGTCTCCATCAACCGCAAAACCTTCAGTTTATTGATAAACGCTCCTGCGTACCGCCACTCGTCGTCGTGCGACGATATGGAATATTGTAATAATATGTTCATTTAGGATAAATGGACAATATGTATAGCATTTCAAACTGATTTTATCTATTGCTTTTTTAAATGTAATTTTATTTATTTTACCTTTTTTTTATTTTTTCAGACTTAATATTTAGCTATTAACTTCAACAAATTAATGCTATCTTTAACATCAGATTGTAATGGTATGTATACAGGCTTGACACTTTGCAAATCGAATTAACCCTTTTTAAATTCAACTCAATAAAAGATCTTTATTTAATTTATTTAAATTATTCTTATTCATTCAATTATAATAAATATATTTTTTTAAAGAATTCAATTTAAAAATGACTTAACTTTAATTAAATTTTTTTTTAAATTGCAAAAGGGTTAATTTAATTTAAAAAAAATTAAATTTGACTTGCAAAAGGGTGAATTTGGATTAGAAAACCTGTTTATATTTAAATAAAATATATATTTAATGAATTCCTTATTATTTGTTTGTAATTAATTTGATGCTGCAATTGTAGATGGTTATTTTTCTGGTATTCCTAATTAAATACAGTTTATATTCTTAAATTAAAAAATACTATTAATATTTTAATTTTGATAAGCAATATCTGTTTTGCTTTATTGAAATATTCAGATGTATTAAGAAGTTCTCATATGTTTTTTTTCCTAATATTTAAATCTACTTACTCTGAAGTGCAATTAAATACTTGAACAACGAAAGCTTTGAGTACAAACGTAAACTTGTGCCATCCAAAGTCGATTTAGTGCGCCTACTGACAATTACGACCCCGTTAAAATTTAATTTTGTTCATCAAACATCGAGTTCATTTAGAAACGTGAAAATTCGCGTCGTTATCTCTACACGCTTATTACTGCCGTAGCGATTCTGGCAACACTTGTTCTTAATGAACACTTCAGACTCGCTCGTGTACTTAAACTGCATTCGAATCGCAACTTCAACCCATTTCTCACGTTCATCCAATAAAACACGATTATGTGACTGAGCCCCTAGTCTCGTGCTTTTTATTATAATATTATCCGATAAGGAGAAATGTTTACGTTCTGCGCGATTTGGATAACAAAAATCCTTGGAAGTTTTCCGCCGAAGATCGTATGAAAAACTTTGATTCGTTAAAAACGAGCGTTTTTCTCCAAGTTTAGATTGATTTCCTAACTTGGCGAGGTTATAGATGGATAGATAGGTAGTAGACCGACGATCGGTAAAAACGATAGCGGGAATCAATATTGCGCGAAACGGAAACAACAACTCCCAGTTTTTCAATTAATTCCGTCAATGCCTCGTCGGTGGAGCTCATCCCATTTCTCGAGTGTCAACTTGTTTTTGTTGTTGAATTGAAGAAAAATGTAAAAATAAAGTACAGTGTTGGCCAAATGTACTATGAAACAAATACGAATACGATCCGTACTTCAACTCTAATTGATGTTTGAGATTTTTTCTCTGAATCTTCTCTAGCAACAAGACGTATATAGCTTCGCTGGGATTTCAGACAATGGAGCTACGAACTAACGTATTGTACAGATGTAAATCAGTAATTATTTGTTAAAAAAGTACACATACTTTAGTATTGTGCGTTCAAGCAAAGATTTTTTAATTATTTTCTACACAAACTTAAACACATGACTCTCCTATGATATTCACTGCATCTAAAAATATTTTATTGTTATATAAATGTAGCACAACAACATTTAAATGGGCAAAGGATTGACCGGTATTACTATATTATATTACCTTTTATGAAAATTAATTCAGCACTTATAGGGATAGATAAAAGTAGTGATTTTGTGTTTAAACACAACAATTATTTATCAGAGTGTAAATAAAATATTTAAGACTTACTGGTCTTAAATATTTTATTTACACCCTATAAACGCTGAATTAATTTTCATAAAAGGCATGTAATTAGTCAATACAGTCAAAAATAAATGATTTGTACTTGTAAAATATGACGTCAAAGAACTAAGCATGTTTCGAAGGATCAGTGATTAGTTTTAATTTTCAATAAATGTTTAGAAGATCAAGTTTTTCGTTACAAATTAAAAATATAGTGAAAGAAAGCAGAAGAGACCTTATGTTTATTCTGTTTAAATTTATAAGGCAACAAAACTAGCTAAAACTGATTTAACAGAGAAAGATTTCTGAACCTATTGAAAGAAAATTTTATTTTGGATATAAAAGACGAGTTGCAAAAAGATTTTAAATAAGATTCTGCGTTGTAAAAACAGTCAAATATATTCTTTTGCAGATGCTTCTTTATTAATATAGTACATAGCTGTAAGTATGAAAAATTTTGATTGAATATATATAATATAAGAGTGATTGTTATGATTGATGTCTAAAAAATATAATTACTCGATACAACTATGTACTATTCTCAGTGAATATAAACATTGGAGAACACTACCTGTTTTTGATGACAGTAAAAAAAATAAAAGATGAACCTAGCGATATAATATGATATTATAAGCAAAATTAAATGGAAATTTATATAGTAACTAAAATTAATACAATTGCTTATTATAATATGTATATACCTATGTAATACCACATATTAATGTAGATTGAGTCATGAATATTATATAATTTATATGAATTACATCATATCCGATAAACAAAGAAAACAATTACGTACACGGTTTAATATATATACCACACAAATGCATAAAGATACAACATGGGGCAACAAGTTAATTAAGTCTAACTAATTAATGTAATCGCACAGCTAAACCGTTTTTAGGACCTCACATTATGCGAAATGGATACATAACAATTATCGGAATTTCGTATTAATTTCAGTTATTATAATATTATATAATTCTACAAACGGAAGGCTTTTAATGGCACTTCTGCGTATCTCACTAATGAGCTTTGTTTAAAACATAACCTTTTAAACTTATATGGATATAATATAATAGTAATATCGATAAAAAGCCAAATATTCATAAATGATTTGTATTATATAAAAAACTATAGATAGTGAATTCTAAATTTGATTTTTTTTTGGAAAACCGTTATATTGATTCAGTTTTTAATTTATTAAAATTTGGAAATATAGGATATTTTTCACTCACTATTTTATATAAGCTTCGTAGTGTCCAAATTACATTCAGTATGAAAAGAAGCTTTCAGTCGGCGCTGCTGCGGTGTCGAAGATGGGATTCCAAAACGAGGAAAAGCGAGCAGAATTTCAGAAGAACGGATTAAATTTACAAAGGAGGAGAGATTCGAGAGTGCGCTCCGAGATGTATGTATTGCACTTAATTTCGACGAACGCCGCCAGTGCACAAGGATCGAATTGTCTTCGTACGATGTAGTACATACATAGGTACTCGGTACATCTAGAAATTCCGGGTGGATATGTGCCGAGATTTAACATTTCCATTCCAGACGGAAATCTTAAGATAGGAACTAAGTCTCGCGGCTGGGATGATTAGGCAAAGGCGGCGGACTCTAAATCAGAAGCAAGGCAACTGTTCAATTGCCACTAGGATTAACTATACTTGGTAATTGGTTCGTATTCAGACTGAATTATATTTTAAAATATTCTATTCGATTTGATTTTATTAATGAAAAAATCAATTAATATTTTACTATATTTATTTTTAATACATGTGCAGAGCATAACAACTCTACTCCAATGTACCATGCATAGAGAAAAAAATATTTAAAAAAATATATTCACAGAAACAATTACATAAAATTATTTACAAAATTGGGTAGACCATCTATTTAATTGTCTGTATTAAAATTTTTCATCAAAAAACTGTAAAAACAGAAAAGATTTTGATACACGCAAACTATGCCGTTGATTAATCAAGTATTCTTCGATATGGTTTAAAGCTTACTTTTAAAAAATGATTTTGGTGCTAATATAAATTTGACAGACTTGTAATACATTTATTAATGTATAAGTGAAATGGTTTTTGATTGGTTTAATTTTTATTTAAAAAAAATTAAGCAAAAAGGTAAAATAAATTAGGTTTATTCCAAAAAGAAAATATTATCTTTTGGTGTACCACAAAGGTCCGAATTAAAAAAATGCTGTTTATAATATATGTTATTAATATGATGAAGCTTTAATATATTGCATTGGTAATAATGTTAAGGAAGTAGTAGTTAACCTAAATAATTAATTAAGAATAATAAAAAGATGGTTAGTTTATAATATATTTTTAATAAATGTGATATGTAAGATAATAAAAATAGTTTATAATATAAATGTTAAGAAGTAATAATAAATAAAAAAAATAAGGAACATTGTAATTAAATAATCAAAAAAAAAAATGTATAAAAATAGGAATATTATTTATGTAATATGGGAAAAAGTATAAATAAAAAAAATACTTTAATTTTATATTGCTACAATTCAATTATTGTACAACAATATTATTTATGTATATTCATTTATTTATTTTATTTTATTAATTTATTTAGCTTAATAGCTAATTTTTACATTAAAATTTTTTTAACTTAACATACATATTATATAACATAAGCAGAAAATAAAAAAGACCTACTATTATAATTTATTTCTTAATGCACAAATGTGTATTTTAATTCCTTTGTGATTGACCTAGAAATATTATTATACCTAACAAAATATTCTCTATTACTAGTATTAAATCTATGTTCATCTTTATTTCTTATTAAATACTCTAGTATCTAATTATTTTCTATCTTATATTATATATAAATACTAAAACATTCATCTTCAATATTTCTAACATTTAACCATTTCAATCTACCAATCATACTTCTACAACTATTACATCTATTTTTTTTTAAAACTACTCTCATTGGCCTATTTTGTAATTCTTTACTATTTAATATAAATTAATAACACCACAAAAACATTTATGCGAAAATTATTCTATTAGAGATATTACGAGTTTCAAGGATTTAAAATTATAAGGATCACAACATGCGTATATATAATGCCAATTCATAAAAGGATTATTCAGTACCTTCCAGGAATTCTTATTGTATGTACCAAATAACATCATTAAACTTTGTTTTCAAAATATTGAATAGCTTACGTTTATCTTTCACTTCGTTATTCAGAAAAATCTGTTTAATAGGAACGCTTCTCGAAGGTCGTAAGATTGGAATTTTTGTTTTGTCCAAGAATTTAAACAGCGATTTAAACTCTTGGGGTGAGGGATGAAGTGTTGAAATAAAGCACGCCGATAAAGTGGCGGGGATTCATAGTTGAAAATCGTCGCAAAGAAAATCTCGTCCTCGAAAGCCTCCTAGCAACGAAACGCGTCGTGATTCATATGCTCTCGCCAAACTTTACCCGCAGACGACGCAGAGAAAAATACCCCTAGTACATGTCCTGAAATTAAGAGGGGGCTGAAAAAGGGTGGAGGAGGCGCCCTCGGGACTCTGTAAAATTTTCAGACAATGTTAACTCATTACGGAGACTTTGTTAATCGGTGGGGAAATTCGCATAATCGAGAAGTTTTCGGTGGAGGATTTTTTCTCTTGAAAATACGTACGTCTTCTGGTCGTAAATTTCTTATTTTTTCCCCCGAAGACATCTTAAAAATATATTATAGTCAGAGGCGGCGCAAGAGAAATGATAGATTAATCTTTTGATATTTGATAACCTGTGAAAATATATTTGAAACATCCGGCCCGAGACGTTTTTACGATCTCTCTGTAGATTTGTTCTTTTATATATTATTTACATAAAAATTATATATTTCTTCTTAAATAAAACGTATTCATGTAAATATTTACACATGTCTGTTAACATTTTATTTTAAAGTTGATACATATTATGATACTTACTAAAAAAACTCTCGTGTTTTATTAGTCGTTAAAATTGTATAAATATACATTAGTAAATACTATATTTGGCGATTTTTTATTAAAATGTGTTTTTACGTAATATTTTTCTCGTAGTTATTGTAATTATGCATGTGATATAGTCAAAAATAAAACAGAGCAGAGTAGAAAATTCGACGACCCAAATTAACGACTCGGTTTTATTTAGAATCATACGCTCGAGGTCTACACCAGAGGCGCACAAATTGGGCGCACGATTTTGTAGCTGTAAGTACATGTTTTAAATTTGCTAATAAAATAATCGACTATTTAATTTATAAAATATATATATTTATATACTCTTGAAAAAAAACGAAATTGTAGTTTTTACAAAAAAAATGTTTAGAATCTCTTTGAATGGCACCGCCATTGAGAAAAAAATGAGTGGACTAAAAATAGCGCAATGACACGTTCATAATGATTGCCGTTTTTAATAAAAAAAATAAAGCAACCCCAAAAATACATCGGGCTACTTTTAGAAACGGCAATGTTCGTTTTGTCAGCTGTTACCACATTACGTGACACTGAAAGTCTCTGGATTTTACCTCTGTTTTTAGATCAGAATTTCTCGTACGTTCCATTTGAAAATTAATTTTTTAATATCTTTATAAATAAAATCTCATCGATGCAGAAAAAACATAATAAAAGCAATAAGTAATGTCATGAATTTTATAATCCAATTTCTTTTATCATAATATAATTATACTAAAAAATTAACACCTTTAAAAATAATTTATTTTAAGATCATGATTGTAATAATACTAACTTCAGATTTTCATTGACTATCACTATAATTATATTAACGAAAGCAAGTCTCAAGGTCACAGGTAATTCTTGTGTTTTACAGAAAATCATAACAAGAATATACTCATCTACGTTATATATATATACTTTCACTAAAATATTTTTATTCTGTCGTAAAAATATATATTTGTATTGTAGTTTATTTTTGTACAATTCGAGAATCGGCTTTAGACTTGCGACTTCGTGCATACTACTATATAACATATAGTTGTAATTAGATTTAAATTAAAAAATAATAATATTTGTCATAGAGTAAATGTTCTTTATCATATTATAAAAATTAACAAAAGGAAAAAGCTCTGCTTAATTTTTTACTTTTATTTTTGCAGTCAGCATTAAAAGAAATTTGGGTTAAATTTATAGTCTTTCGTGGTCTTTAGATTATTAGTAAAGACTACCCAGAGACTTTAAGATAAATTCTTTAGTTTGAATTAGATTTCCATGAAACTGCATTTATCTTACTTAAAAATGTTAACTATAAAAAAAAATAACTAAATCGGAAATAGTGCATTTAAGACTGTTTTTTATATTGCTTCTTGATTATTAAATTCTATATAACATATTTTGCTTATTCATTCACACTAATACAACACTAGTTCTAATACAATTTTAAGGTAAGCTCCTTTAAATTTTAGATATTTATAAGGTTCATTGTTTAAGTTAAAAAAATCTAGTTTCTTTTGACTATCATCAAGAGACCCAAAAACCACATATTGATAATGACACGATAAATCTTTATTTCAAATGGCAGCTAAAAAAAATCAAAAGTTTTTAAGGACTTAACTTTTTTTAATATCAGTTTTTGAAAGTATAAAACATAATATAATATTTTAATAAGAAGAATAAAAAAATGCTTTTATTACTCACACAGATGCGATCTACCTGATTATTGCAGATAGTTCTAAAGTATTTCTAGATATTTCAGAGTCATTTTTTCAATAAAAAAATATTACCTAGACATTCTCTAAACTACTCTAATAGCATGCGATAAATGCTGTAGTTTTAATTAGATTTTAACCAAACTATCAACTTAATCTTTTAACGAAATAGCGATTTTTAAGAAAATTAGGATTGTTCAAAATTTTATTTTTAAAAGTTCTTGAAAGTATAATATAAAAATACTATATAGCATATTTTATTAAAAGGAAAAAAATAGCTAACTTATTCACATATAGAAATTTACCTTATTTTTGCAGACAGCTCTAAAGCATGTTTAAGTAAAACTTTTTTTAAATTAAAGATATTTTAAAGAGTCAGTTTCTTTGACTGTTACCAAGAGACCTCAAAACGACCTAGGTTTAAACAAATAATGCTGCAGTATTATTAAGATATCTATTAAACTATCTTAGTCTTCATTCAAAATTACGATTTTTGCTTTTTAAAAGTGAAAAACAATATATGACATAAAAAGAAAAAAATATTTTTCTTACTCAATCACAAAAATAAATTTTACCTAATACTTGCTGTTGTTTTAAATTGATTTCCACCGAATTATCTCAATTTTAATGCAAAATATCAGCAATTAAAAAATATTAAGGACTATTCAAAAATTTAATTAATAGTTCTTGAAAGTATAAAATATATTAAGAACAAAAATACTTTTCTTACTAACACAAACGAAATATAGCTGATTCTTTCAGCAAGTTAAAAAACAGCAAAACTATCTAAGATAAAACGATAAATGTTTTATTTTAAAATAGATTTCCATTAAACTAACTTAATATTGATTAAAAATTGCGGTAAGTGCTTCTTAAATATATATATGCGGTAAGTGCTTCTTAAATATATATAGTATATGAAAAATTATATGATATATTTTATTAAAATAAAAAATATTTTTTTTACTCACTCACAAAAATAAAATTTACTTGATACTTTCATTTTTATGTAATAGTTCTTAACAAGTCTAGATATTTTCCCAAAAACATCGATGCAGTTTCTTTTCACCAAGAGACTCCAAAACTATTAAAGATTTAATGATAAATGTTGTAGTTTTGATTAGATTTTCAAAATTGCGGTAATTACTTTTTAAAATATGAAACATTAATTACTATATTTAATTGAAATAAAAAATGTTTTTATTACTCACTCATAAAAATAAAATTAGCTTGATACTTTTTTATGAAATACTTCTTTAAAAATCTAGACATTTTTCCAAAAAACATCTAGACTTTTCACCAAAAGACCCCAAAATTATTAAAATTAAACGATAAATATTGCAGATTTCCATCAAATTATCTTGATATTAATTTAAAATTGCAGTATTTGCTTTTTAAAAGTATAAAGCTTTATATGACGTATTTTTATGAAAAGATAAATAAAACTAAAATACTTTTCTTATTCAATCACAAAAACAAAATCTACCTGATACTTGTAGACATTTCTAATGGAGTTAAATCTAAAACTTTATTTAAATTTTTAAAATCACTTTTTTGTACAAAAAATCAATACAGTTCCTCCAATACTACTCTCAGATGAAATGTTTCATTCCGTACTTTTAAATAATTAAAATTAAAATATAAAATAAAAGACTACAAGGACTATTAAAAATTTTTGATATAGGTTCTAGAGAAAAAAATTATAATATATAACATATTTTAATATAAAGAAAAAATAATACTTTTCTTACTAAATCACACAAGATTCTTGCAAACAGTGGGTGAATAGGTAGATGAGGTAAAACTCCCTTAAAAGTTTCTCTGCCTATTACGAAAAGATTCTAAACTACCCTAAGAGGACGCGATAAATAAAAATAAATAGTTTTAATTAGATTTTGAACTGATTTTCTATCCTGATTTTAATTTAAAATGGTGATTATTAGAAGAAAAATCAAAAGCTTTCAGGATTGTTTTTGTTATTTATAAAATTTAATCTAATGAGTATTATATATCATAAAACGATTTTATTTATATAAAAAAAAATATATTTAATTCTTGCAGTAATGTAAAAATCGGTTAAAATATTAAATATTTTAAAGAGTCGTCTTCAAAAATAAATCGATCCAGTTTCTTTGAATATCATCAGGTAACCCTAAAACTGATATAAGAAGACAAGATAAATGATGTAATGTTAACATTAAATAAAAAAGGCGGGTTTTGAAAAAATAAAGTACTTCAGAGCTATGGTAAATAATTAATATATGTCCTAGAGAAAAAAAAGGAAAAGGTTGAAACTGCTCCATGACATATATTAAAAACTGAAAAAATAATATTATTTCGTTTACTCACTCACACATAAACGAAATAAATCTAATTCTTTCGGGCAGCGCTGGAAGAAGTTTTAAATAAAATATAGAAATTGTTAATATTGCAGAGTCGTCTTCAAAAAAAAAAAAAATCGATGCAGATTCATTGACTATAACCAGGAGAGCCCAAAACTGCCCTTAAACACGATAAATGTCGCAGCTTAAATTAAATTAATCAAACTATCCTAATTGAAAATGGCAGCCTTCAAATAAAAATAAAAATTAAACTACATGAAAATAAAATTTCTAAATAAAATACTTTTTTACCTGCTAATATTAAAGTTGTATATAAGAAATTATTAAATTTTAATTGCCTGATTAAGCAAAAAATATTAATTTGAATATACATACATACAAAAAAAATTTAATTAGTTGAAAATATTATTTGGATAAAATTTAATACATGAAAGTGGTGAAAATTCACTGATAGCAAAGAGGTAGATAAGACAATAAATACATCTTACACACTCGAAATGTTTTTGATTAAAATATATTAAAAATTAAATAAAAATAAACACAATCACAGTTATAAAAATATTAAGAAACGATGATAGCCAAGATGATTTCTGATCCCTGCAAAAATATTTTTTTTATTACGAAAAGTAGTCGGTCAAAATTAAAACGTAGGGTCTATGCATCTAAACAAAAAGGTTATGATTTGAGTTGTTTAATATTAAAAAAAATAAAAAAAAAACACGGGCCCTCCGGTGGAAAAAGAAATACATCCCGCATGGTGCGTTCGGTGCGTCGCGACGTCGCAAGGTCGCCAGTAGCCGGCGATTTTCCGCAGCCGCGCGGCCGGAGCGTCGGGCCGGAGAGAGGCGTTAGCGCCTCCGGCGCGGCGGGCGCCGTCTGCGGTTAAAAATAGCGCCGGAGTCGGAAAGGAGGCGGAGGCTCGGACGGCCGGCGGCCGAATCGATAGGCGGCGGCGGCGACGCACACGCGCGCGCCCCGAGATCGGCGCGTCCTTTATTTGCGAGCATTAGCGAAAACAACTTTTAAGTAGCGAGGGGACGGGGAGTAGGAGAGGGCGGCGGCGGAGGCCCGGGTTGCCACATTGCCGAATCGGGAGGGGTGCGCAAGTCGCACCGTCGCACACGGTGATGATTTGTGCTCTATCTAATGTTTAATATAAAACGACTACGCTTGGTTGGCAACACTGCTATTTCCGTGTGTTTAATACGGCCGTGCTCACATTATCAACTCATTCGAAAATTTTGACTTTATTTCTTATCAGATAGTATCAAGAATATTTAGTGAATACAGTGTCTGCAACATCAAGACTATGTTGTTCTTAGCCAAAAATATTTTTTCTCTAATAGTTTTTTGCAGATTTTGACAGAAAATATATTAAAACAGCAAAATAATACTCCTTATTGACCACACGATTTTTTGATACGATTTTGTAGTGAACTGTAACGTCATAATTTAAATAAAACAGTAAAGGAAGCCTCGACATTCGATCGAACTTGACATGCTTTTTTATTTTGGCTCTTAGGTGTGACTATGGATCGTCAACCACTTCATTCTTTTTTTTTTGAATTGTTATGAAATGTTAAACCTAAATTTAATAAGAAAAGCCTATTGAGGTTTATGTTGGGAAAAATATAGGTATGAGTTAATCAAATAAAATGCCGTAGACCATTTTTGATTAATATTTCTTTCACTCTCTTCATTTATATTTTTAACTTAAAAGCGATTAAATAGTTAAAACATTGGCAAACTACCCTTAATATCAATATAGTTATAGAAACGAAATCGTCTGGGTAATGTTTGTAGAAAACATCGAAAAACTCTGCAATACTTTGAGCTGATATAAAACATACTATTGTTGTGATTAGTACAATGGATCGTTCATATTTAATTTAAAATGTATGTTCAAGATGTTTTTTTTTGTCACTTTTGGAAGATTTACCAAAATGGTGTTTAATAGTAAATTAATACTAGATCGATGCTTAACTTTAGTAGTTCTATAACTAAATTCACATTGTTTTGTGAAGAGTTGTGTCATTAGATTAAATTTCTTAATGTAAATATATGATCATAAAAAATGCAATCTAATATTGTATATTACATATACATATATCATATAAATACTGTACTATTCTTTGCTTTAATATAAAGTGTGATGCTGTTGCTTAAATCATCAGAAAAAAAAACGAAAACGTTCTTCAGAAAAAAATAAATTGTTATACACGTATTATATAAAAAAAAGTTTATGGTAAAGTCTAAAAAATTAATATTGTTTAAAGACTGACCAAACATTTGATTTAAGTTTCGTTTCCAGCTAAAAATAAGCTAAAACTTAATTTTTTACGTTGTCTAAAACATGACAAGCTTATCTTGGTATAGAAAAAAATATTAAAAAAAAACTGTCTTACTGGCTTTCGATCTGTTTGACTTTATTGTGTTAATTTTTTTATTATTTTACTAATATATTGTAATATTTTATTCATATACTAAACATTTCCCGTGTGTTATCAGACTTTTTATTTTATAGTAGATATTTTTTTTAAAAATTAATGTTTTTCGATTTTTTGCAGAAGTTCATTTTGTTGAGGGCTCAAATAGTCATAAAATACTCACAAGTACGTTATAGTGTGAACAGTCGGTCTAATTGCGGATATTAGAAATATTTTGTGTGAGATATACTACTATATTAAGAAAAAGGGCAGGCACGTTGATAATGGTAATATTCAAAAACATATTTTTTTAGCAGAAGAATTTTCTGAAAAAAAGCTGCCAATTTTTTAGCGAATTTTTGTTCAATGAATTATAATATGAATTGACTGTATTGGTCAATAGTTTAAGAAAATTATTATAAGAAGTGGTCCTTTTACGTCAATCTCAAGATTAAAAACAGTGGTTTTTATCAAAACTCACCATTACTAATAATGTTTAGTAAGATTTGACTAATAATATGAATTAATAACAATTAACAAATCACCATAACAAATACTTAATGTGACTTGAAAAAAGGAATTAGTTTTGGTGAATAAACAGACAGGATTTAGCAGTAATACATAATATTCACCTATATAATTATAATTATGATTTCTAGAGCTTTCAATCTTACCAATACACATTATGATGATTATTATAAATCAGGCTGGGTCGTAAATATTAAATATTAAAAATTCTTTGATGAAAAACTACTTTAATTCAGATACATAAAATAAAAAAAAGGTTTTCCTAGATTTTCCTTATCTCAGGAATGAATACCGTGATAAATGATTTAACATAATATTAAATTTGGTTGTACATATTGACATATATTGATTGTAAGCTGTAGTTTTCAATCAATAAGCAACATATTTTGATGTCTCAATATTTACTTAGTAGTTGTTTATTGTCTTTACCCTGTTAAAATGTATTAGACTAACGTCTGTGATGCTGCATTGAAACCACTACATATGTACAGTTGAGATGTTATGAATAATAAAAATAATGTTTTCTTAAGCTCCTTCACTCATATAAAGTATCTCATATAATGAAAAAAGAATATTTTTACACGGTTTAGGTTTTGGCCGAAAATGTAAAAAGTGGAGCATAAAATCGTCTCGAATCCGTCATAGTATGAACGATCGGGCTGGTAGCATTGCTTTGGTTTAGTCTGCTGCACTACAGATTTTTTTATAACAACATTTGGTCTAGTGGGAGTAGGAAAAAACATATGTGAAATCATTTCGTGTCCGTAATAGTGTGAACGATCGGTCTATTTGCATCGTTTATGTTTCAACCAGCTGCTACGCAGGATCTCGGGTCGATCGATTCGGGTCGAGTCGGAGAAGAAGTCTGCGGAAAATGTCGGAAAACTGTCCGGGTCCGGATCCAGCTAGAGGTGGCAACCCTGCGCGGGGCGAGCGGCGCGGCGAGGGCGTCGGCGGCGGGGCGGGGGCAGCGATGCTGCGCGCCTCTCTCAGTGCCGCTCGGGAGCCGCGCCGGGACCGACGCCGCCGACGTTGACGTCGCGCAGCGTCACGCGCTGGCCGGGGGTGGGGGTCGACGCGCGCCGAGGGTGGGGGAACCACCCTTCGCCCCCGCGGAGGAAAGGGTGCAGCCGCGGCCGCGAGTGCATTCGGACGCGGGCCGTCCCGCCGGCGCCAGCCGATGCACTCCGAATACCGCACACTACCGCTAGTACCGAAATACCGCCGCCGACATCCGACACCGGCGCGCCACAGAGCGTTGTTTGCTTTAGCTGGTTGACTCCGGGTCAAATTGTGTCCGATTCGTGTCATTTGGTCCCCTTCAACCAGCTGTAGTTGACATCTGCCACGCAACGGATCTTCATCTCCAAGCATAACTACGTACGTGCGCGCTATCGAGGTCGCGCCGAAAGCCGATATCGTTCCGCGTTCTAAAAGCGCGCCGCTCTATATATAAACGCGCGCATCGGCCAGTCGAACGTTTATTTTCGCGCACCCGGCCCGAATTATTTGCGGAAAACGCGCGAAAATCAATCTCGCGCCGATCAATGGGCGCCGGAAAATGTGCACAAGTGCTCCGGTCCCGCGGCGGGACGGTAGTGACCTCTTTTAGCCGTAGACCGTGTCTTGAGCCGAAGCGTCGTTTGATCTACAAGATTGATTTTTAGGTAGAACACTGTGATACTGGGTGACTCCTAGTATCAAAGTGTCCTATCTGGGAATTGAAATTCGTCAGTTGCAGCAGTGAAAATTCTCGAGACACGGCTCGGCTCGGCTTAATATCGATTGTACTTATGCCAATTGTTACGTTTATTATACATATTTGTTCCACTAGCATAGAAGAAGAAGAATAAGAAGACAACCAACAGAGTGTTTTCGTCAGAATACACTATAACGCGGTATTTGCATCTCTCTAAGTCTTTGGACAAATTGCCAGCTGAAGACAATGTCAACAACAAACACTACTAATAATTGCTATTATATTGTATTTTAAACACTTTTTCATTAGACAAATGTAGCTTAACTAGCAATTTACCGAAATATCAACTAAAATAAAAACACAATATTTTCACTATAAAATCTGAATTTTATTAAAAAGCTGATTTTTATTATTATTTATTTTTTAAAAGCCGCCATTTATAATTTGACCGTAACAAACTAAGCTAAAATATTAAACAAAGCAATTTTTAATTTTATCCGCATTCCATTAAATTATAATTTTGACACTAATTTTCGTCAATGATGAGGCGGACATTATCACGTGTTAACTTATTTTTAATTACAGTATCCTCCCTCTATCTTACAAAAAGCACAAAAGGGTGAAATTTCCATCGAAATTTACCTATAATTGGTATATTTTAGCTTTGAACATAAATTGGACCAATGTAAAGTTTAATTGCATTATTAATTAAAAATGCAATCGTATCGTTTATTTAACAATTTATATAATTTTTTGTAAGTAGAATCTTAGAATTTCAGAAAGAGATGAAAATCATCAGATGAAAGAAGATCAAAGAACTACACTCGATTCTAGCAGCGGAATCGAATTACATCCTATACGCGAAATATATAAATTAATGCAATCTAATAATAGAGAAAAAATTCAAAGTTCACAAGATCATTTTAAATTTCATTCCATAAAAGATTAAGGTCTGCTTTGTTGATTTGAATTAAGGCAAAGCATACACGAGTTAATTATATTTAGCTTCAGAATAATACAGAAAAACAGCTTCAAGGAAAAGTCAAGAGCTTTTAGCTTAAACGCCTTAATGGGAAAATTGTTTTTTAATTAAAACTCGTTGTAAGAGCAGCTTATTAATTAGTGATAATTTAAGATTTTTCGCATCTATTCTATTTATATAAGTGCGATCTAAAAATATGATCCGTTTAATTCAAGACAAACAGACTGAGAATTCATGAGTATTTTTAGAACGCATAGACATTCAAAGCGCGTTTAATCTAGAATCATAGATAGAGACAACATATAACGAGCAAAATAAAATGATCAATTGACTTAGATTAGATCTGCTTATGCGAGCATTTAAAGCATATCTTTCAATCAATGTAATAAATATAAGCTTTGAGTATATATTTCCTAGTTTATTCTAAAGTATATAATTTGATAAGTAAATGGGGTTTGCTTAACGATAATGAGTGTGAGATACTTAGATATTTACAAATTAATTTAAAAATATAAACTTTTATGGTAAGAATGATTTTAAAAATTAATAGTTATATTATATTGCATATTTATATTTTTTTTAAAACCACAGCTAAAATGTCTTCTGCTCAATGGTAGGTAAAGGTATTGAAATAATTTATCAGGCTAAATGATCATATTATATTAACTAGAAATAACTATACACATTTTCATGGCGAGCTAACTTGACATAGCATAAACAATATTTTATACTTTGTTTAAAATCACATAAGTAAATCTGCAAAGCTTAATGTAGCTTAACACATTATAACAATAATATTTTATTAAAAATAGCTATAAATATTTCATCGATCAATGATGGTATATATGATACACTAAACAATATTTTTTACTTATTTAATTATTTTTCGTTTAAAAAACAAAGCTTAATGTAAAAATAAATATGTAGTTAAACACATTCTTACTAAAGTAAAGCTGCAAAGTTTAATGTAAAAATAAATATGTAGTTAAACACATTATTACTAAATATTATATTTAGCTTCAATAATAATTTATTTATTTGCTAAAGCACATTTAATTTATTTTTTAGATTTCTCTTTACCTTTGGCTGTGTTTTAAAATACAGTCAAAACTGATAGACCTCATTATTTGATTCACAAGATTAATAACAATTCACTACGCGTATACATATTTAAAGATATTTTGGAAATAAGATTTAAAGAGTTGTTCACAATCAATCATTCCATATCCAACTTTAACACCAATCATATCGCTCCATTATCCGATCCATCTCTAACAGAGATTTCCGCGCCGTCTCTCCGACTTTCAGAACGACCATTCTCCTCGCGCAAAACTCGAATACATTTCTTCTAAACTATTTGCATGTATATCGCAAAACATTTCGATTTCCACGCCGGCACAGGACCCCCATATACCCCATTACGCCCCACACCCATATCTTTTCGCACGACCTCACGCGCATATTGATCTTTCGCCCCCGCGGGATTTTCTTTTTGCGGCGGTTCTTGATATATGTATACACACATATATTTAATCTACATATTACACGAGGCCCGGCGATGTAAATTGAACGCAAGATTGCCTAAGATGTGTATCAGCAGCATCCGTATCGTTGTTCATGCCGCCATTGTAGCCTCTGGACGTTATCTTATTACGATTCCGTCTATCCGAGTTTCAGGTAACATTTACACACACAGAGCACGAGACCTTATCTACCGCACCCTCTCCTTGTTTCGTTGTGTATATGCTAATTTGTTTGAGTTATTGTTACAGAACTGCGGACCGACCCCCTGGCCGCACACATTCCGGTACATTTTGCATGGACGCTCGATGTAGACGGTATAGTGTGAGTTGATCGAGCGTGAAAGCTCGTAAAATTGTGTTACGTAGACTATATTTCACACTTACAGCAGTGTGCTAATCTTCAAGGTTATAGCGTGTTTCGGACGATGGTTCAAGTGGGTGGTTCTAATCTCGAAACTGTACTTTTTAATATATCACATTTTTTACATAATTTGAGGGACTCTTATTTCGGAATCACAACAAGAAGTTTTAAATAGATATTCGTTTAACTTTAATATACATATGCAGAAGGTTAGCCAAAACTTAAAAATGGCGATTGAATTAATTAAAATAAAAAAATATTGTACAAGACTTAATTTATCAAGAATTCACAAAGAGAACAATAAATATGATAGTATAAAAAGTAATCAATAACTTAATGACTATAAAGCAAAAAAATAATCTTTACAATATTTTCTAATGAAACTGCGAGAGTTGAGACTTACTGAGTGATTTTTGTAGAATCTACTAAAATATTATTCTACTCCTATTCACACTTTTATGTTTTCAAGATTTTGATATTATTGTCGTTGCCTTTTACTGTTTATATTACCCATACATTTCAATATGTTATTAAGTATGCTAAGATGAAATATAAACTCAAATTTAAATTAGGTTTTAGATTGCTTAGTAAGGAATTATAGCTGATTACTACAAGTGAAATTTCATTGTTAATTTAACAAGATTGACGAGTCTTAATGAATTACAAATTCCAAACTCTTCCATTGCTTTGTATAATACGTTAAGATGCCTGCTCAACTTGGATTCATATATATTTTAAAGGATCTTTTGCAGGGGGTGTATTTGATCCAATATGAAATACTCCCTTACAAATCCACTTTGATAGTCTCCTACAATGAAGTCTTTATTGTAGAGCAAATATAATGAATATTTATATCATACGTTGAGCAGAATAATCCATTGATAGTTTTCACACAGTAGAAGATCGCCCTTTTTATGTTCTCCCTTGTTCCAGTTCTCAACAACATATTACCTAGTATTTCCATACATCTTTAATTATTTCATAATGCACTACAGAAGTTTAACTTTTGTACCGCAAGATTAGTTATATTTAAGTCATTTAAGATGGTGTATCAAGATCGTTTTCCAATTTTCTTCTTCGTTATTTAGAAGCTCTTGGAAGTGATCAGAACAAATAATATAAAAATCCAGACTTTTATGTAAGATGATTTTATCATTGAATCAGCAGCAGTTTAAATTTCTTCCGAGAGCTATTTATTTATATTTTGTAGAACTGTCTAAAATAGTTATTAGGGTTCAACTATTCTAACAAATAAAGCTGCAAGTTTTCGTAGTTGAATCTATGCATTTCAAGGTATTTTAAGTTTGGAATATTTTTTTAGAGTTCCTGCTCTTCGACATTTCTCATTAAATCAATCTGACAAGGTATTATTTATAGTATTTTTATACAGCTTCTTTGATTGCGCCTCGAAAATGTTTCTGGTTTATTTCTTGCAAAAGAGTACACTAGTATATTGTTACTATTATGACAAAATTGTATTCTTTAGAGTTGTATTAATCATTGGCATCTGGATTTTAAAATACTTGTTCTCAATTTGGCTATGACTAGCAGATGATCAGAATCAATGTTTGTGCCTTTATAGCTTTTCACGTCGATAAGGTTTAGCTATTAACATCCATAAAAAAGTGGACTATTTGGTTTATGATCCATCTGGAACATTGTTCCCCTGAAGATCATACGTTATATAAACCATGAATATGCATTATAAACTGTTCTTTATATACTTTAGCATCCATATCACATAGTAGGATATCATTCTAGGATAATATCATATGTCATAAGAACATAAATATTTTTATTGGTTGGTGCAGGTTATGCTGTAGTTATGAAATATCTTTTTTATTCAGATAATAAATATTCTGTGACTTATGCGAAGTCAGTTCCAAATGTATGTTTATTTAAACATTAGCTGTATTATATGGTGTCATATCTCTGCTATTCAGTATATCATTATCAGTTCAACGAATCTAATGCAGTATTTTGTAAGTACATCTAGCAAGTTTTTTTCAGTGTATGGTAGTTAATCCTACGCTAAATCCCAAGACGAATTCAAAGTTTTACTTTTACATTTTATAGCGCTAAATATTTTCAATTTGTCCATTGCTATCTGCTATGATCATAAAATATACTATTATGGAATTACTGGTACTGTTGCTTAAACGATTTGTCTATTGCAGTACTATATCTATCTATAAGATACTAGAAAATATAGTATTATCCCACAATAGAGTTGCTGCTTCAATGGCAAATAAACACCATTACTGGACTTTTTTATTATCTTACGGAACCAACAATAAATCTCATGGAATAATATTTTTGTACCTATATAAAGTCATGTTTTTCACACGATAACAATTTATAGTTTACTAATAAAATAATGTATTGAATTGGCATGGCTTGCAAATTATCTGGGGATTGGAAAATGAAGTCAAAGTATCGTTAATTTCTATAGTAAAGAAGATGTATCAATGTGCCGCTTCGAAATATCATAAACGTATATGCACCAATAGAATAAAAATATGATATAATGAAATACACCTTACATGACGAATTATATGCTTGACAAAGAAATGATATTAAAATCATCATAAGAGACATAAAATAAGCAATTTATTTATTAAGCTTGTGAACTTGTGCGTATCCAAAAGTATCGATGATATGATATGTTGACGTTAAGATGGAAAAGCCAAAGTCTTCATTGACGCAAGGTATATGCACAATCTAATCATATTGTAGGGCTAAAGTAGACTCAGACCATTGCTTAACCTTTGCAAAATTGTGTAATCGCATATCCCATTTGAAACCAGAAAAATCAATGCTTAGTTAAAAATATAACATGGAACTAATAAAAAAATATGGACGTAGCATCACAGTATAAACAAAAAATAAAAGAGTGCTTCTACAACTACGAAAACAATGCTACACAAGAAGAATTTAAAACAAATTGTAATTACTGTAAAAATGTTGTTACATCAGCAGCAGAAAATGCCCATAAAACAGATGGCAAGAAATTTAAATAAGAAATGGTTCAATAAAGCATATCAAGAAATAACCAGGATGAAAAAAATGGCATATAAAATAATGCAGCAAAGAGCTTTTGTTTAAAACTAGAAATTACTGCGCAGAGAAAAAAATAACACGAAAAAAGAAAAAAACGACAAAATGGAGTAGCCCGGCACAGGACCGAATAATATGGAAAATATTTTTAAGGAAAGCTTTGGGTTATCGGTCCAATAGTGACGATGAAAGAAAATGTGTGGAAAGCTAGCGACATAATGCCAATCAATAAGATGTAAGTTTAAATCTCATACATCATTCAAAATAAGTTTTACCACACTTTTTTTTAATAGGGATGAATATAAAAATGGATTGTAAAAAGTATCACTAGAGAGCATTGGTGTCTGATTAGCGTGAAGCAAATTTGTATAGATAGTATAGAAAAATACAATTTCTAAAATCCTTTATATATTTTTCCCCAATAAACTTACCGTTTAACTGTTAGCGAATCATATACCACGTGTAAATAGATTCATTCCAAATTTAAACCATAAGTGGAAAGCACAAATTTCCAGCAATCTGTACGTTTATTTTGTGAGTGAATATAAATAGCTGTATACATACAAACATATTGTATAACCGTCCCGATCCATTCTGGGCCATTGAATAAACCTAATATATGTTGTTCGTATACCTCACCCCCCAAAGCGTTCCTCCTGTTCAATAGCACTCCTCCTATTTGTATAGAGTCGTTAATGGCGCGAGCTCCCTTTTAATTTATAAATTGGGTTAATGGGTTGGCTCGAAGAGAATTTCCTTCCGCGAGACGCCCTTCGGAACCTGCCTGCCTTCGATAGTGGAAGACATTAATCTTCGGTTATTTTCAAAAGGGCGACGACGGCATTCAAGGGAATTACACTGGTGCGTCATCTGGTGATTGAAAATAATTGAGATGGACCTGAGGAGACTGGCCCTTTTTATTCAAGGGGTGTTTTTCATTGGGACACACTCTACCACAGCCGCCTTTTCCTTTTACCTCATTCAGAGAACGATCCTAGAGCTTTCAGTATGTGTTAATGTTTAATCTTATTTCGAAGGGATCCAATGGGATGTCATTGTAAGAGTTTTGTGTTTGGAATTGTAATCAGCAACATAACAATATCGTGTAAACATTTTTATATTTGCACTCTTCTTCGAAAATATAAAAATTAAATAAAACAACATACCAACGATATATCGATTGCTCGTTATCTCCTGATGAGGCAATTAAAAATGTATTTTGCGAAACAGTACTCAATTCCCAATAAGCCGCGAGTTTCGATGAAAAACATCCCCTAAGAGAGCTGCTGTTTTTTTAATAGAGATTTTTAGGTACAAATATATATGTGTAACGTCAAACGCATGCTTTTTTTATAAAAATTATTATGTTTTATACTAAGAAAAAATTATCAAAGCATAGGTTTGGATAAAAAAATTCAGGAATACGTGTTTTAATAGATATTATTTAAAAATATCAGTTTTTCAATTTATTTTCAGATTGAAAAAATATTATTATTAAATATTACATTTTTTAATTCAATTGCATAAGTAAAAAATGTTTAAATAAGTTTTTTATACATTAGTATAGAATTTAATTTGTCAAAAAAGTAAATTTCTGTAAGTGGAAAATTTCGATTATGTTTGTGATCTAAACACTTGGTCACTTAGAAGCTACGATGTCTGCTAATACTAATTATAAACTGTTAAATATAATAGAATTATTTTAAAAGTCTAAAATTAAAAATTAGTATAAAAATAATAACTTTGCTTTATAAAATATATTTGAATACTGAAATTATGACAGCCATTATTTTAGCCTTTAACTAAAACGGCCAAAAATATTTTTTAATATGGATTAATAACATAGATATACACATAAACAGACCATGTACACATAATATTAAATCTACATTGTTTAAAAAATAGGATTTTAACAAAAAGATTATTATAAATTTTGTCCTATTTATTTTTTACAACATAACATCAATTTTATCTCCCCCGTCACTAATTGACTTTTGCTATAAAAAATCATAATTTTTTATCTTTTATTAATATTTAATTGGCAAGATATGCTTATTATTTAAACTACTTTTTTTATTAAAAAACCGGTGGGATGAACACATGTTATAATACAGCATGTGATAAGGCATTTTAATTGTCTAAGAAAAAATCGTGTTTTATGTTAAAATGGGACACCACCGTGGGTAATATTTTAACAGTTTAAGTCACAAGGTACACGCTTTAAATCAGAAATGATTAAAATATCCATCATCATGAGAAAATGTAACGCGTGCATTCAAATTTATACTCAAAACAAATCATTAAATGATGGATATATTACTGTTTATCAGTCAACAGCAATTTGTTAAAAAAAATCTAGTCCATTTTTCTGTAATTGGTCATTTAAGAAAAGAGGCTAATAAGAAAATCTTTGATTGAGAAGACCATGTATATTAATACGGAAATGATTCGAATCTGAAAATTTACACAAAAATCTAAGACTTTCTCAGACTTCTTATACCGATATTATCACTTGAGTTCAAGGCATCATATCTTTAAGAGCTCTCTAACATGGACTTCAATTCAATGAAGGCCAATCCATTTTTAAGCAAAAGCCGCCGCTTCTTTTTTTAAAAGACACCCACGAAAAACTCTTTTAATTTTTGCACAATAAAATAAATAATATTTTTTTAATTTTAAAGACATGGAATATGCAAGTATCTAAGTAAGCTTTTAGGACTTTAAAATACAATAAGCTCAGCAGGCAACAAATAAAAAGATAATCGAGTAATTGAAACAAGTGTACCTTATTTCTGTAGGAGTGTCTATAATATAATTAAAAAGCATTAACATGACAATGGTTTAGCTTATATTAAAAAACATTAGAGATCGGTAGAGCACCTAAATTGCACAATAACCACGCAGACTTCTTAAATAAATTACCACAAAAAATCAGTTGTTTATAAGCTTTGAATCTTGTCTAGATAAAAAAATAAATAGTTAGATTATTAATAATTATCGGACAGTTACCCAATGGAAGGGCTTTGAGAATATAAACTTTCACAAAGGGTGGTATTAACTAGTGCGATTGGCTCCTATTTGGTCTTATTTTATATTTGTCCAAGCTAAATTGTGACATACTAATGAGACCAAAATTACACAAATGACTCCATCAAGTCCATCAAACAATTAATTAAAATACTTCGAACTGACACTGATTTCTAAAAAAACAATCAAAAGAAGTGCGGGAGTGATGCCTTTCTCAACTGATATTATTTTTTAAATGTAAAGAAGAAAGATGAATATTTAATCTTTACTGAAAAAACTATAATACGTTTTTGAAAGAGCTGCTATGTGAGCTACTACTAGATGCTTCTTATTTGGTCTTTTGATTACCATCTATAAGAAGAAAATAATAAAACATTTGCAAGGCAATCATTTTTAGGCACTGAGCAAAGTAAAACGATCCATAAATGAGTGAATACACAATACTTCAGGAATTCCTAGAACTTTATATATTGTATATATTAGTCATGTCTCGATAAAATTATGAAACGCTAGTTTATATCAACAAAACATAATACATACATATATTCTAAGCGACAAGGGGAAACATAATGTATGAAATCGGACAGCTTCTCTGTCTAAAATTAACCTCACAGTATAAAAGGCACATGTCACACAATTTCTCCGTCAAATGTCGGTCACGGTTTCGGGCGAACGACCCGCTTTTTCTTTTACGACCTCCACCGACAAATCGCACCCATCCAACCGGTTACCGCGCTCGCACGTGCCCTCTCGTTATTTAGGGATGTTCTCACGTGAATTTTACGGCCGTTACTAAAAACGGAGGCAGAGCGGCCGCGGTTAATTAAATGTAATTATTTCCAACCTTGAAATTGTTTCACCCCCCGGTTTCGCCTTTTTATATAGGTACGTATACACAGTATCGATTTAGGCGCGCTCTGAATTTTAATGAAAGTCTGTGCGTTAAGGTTTCTCGGTTCTTTTGCCCTTTGTGCGAAAAATAATGAAGTGCGTATTGTTTTTTTTATTATTTAATATTGTTTTATGATTATGCCGTTAATTAAAAATTTGTTTTGTTTCGATTGTTTCAATTAAAACGGAAGGAACATGCGTAGGTTTTTTAATAAGAAGAATGCGCATACTTCGGGGTTTGTTTTTTTAATAAATTACATAAATATTTTTGCGAATTCTTAAAAAAAGCAAATTGTATTTTTAGAGCATTTAAGAACAGCCTCCTTAATTTTTAGTTTATAGCCGTAATCAAAAATATAATAATATTATTTTATAACTGCAAATAAATATAAATAAATAAATCCTCTATGGTAATATTAATCTATGCAACTATCGCTAAGTGTTTCACAATTGTAAATTAACCAATTCATGTCAATGATTCGAGTGGGCATGAATTTCAGGCTCTTATTAATCATCTACTGCCAGATGGACATTATAAACAAATCTGCTACACATTCATTAATGACATAAAAGAAAAAATATTTTTTATTACAATGGTTGTGGAATAACACGAAGGAATTATTTTGTGAGAATAATAATACATTCTTAAGACAACTAGAAAGTACAGAGCCCTTAAAGTGCTGCACTGATAATAAAAATAGCAAAATGTTTCGTTTTTGGCAAAACATTTGGCTATCGTTTTAACCGCGGTTCCTGAAGTAACACTCTTAAATCAGCTTCCATTGTCTGGAATACTTATATATTTTGTTTATTTATCAGAGCTCAGAAATTTTCCTAAGATATATATTAAAAAATAAGTATGGATCATATTTAAGTTGTCAATCTTACCGATGTAATTTCTACTTTACAAAGCACATTTTGAGGGATAATTTCAAGAATCTGCAGACCCCTATCTATTGATTTTGTCTGACCCGTAGAAGATTTATTCAGATCAATACAAAATCCATAGACTCAAAAACAGTAAATTGAAAATATTTCAGAAAATCTCCAGGAATAATAAGTTCATACATAAAATATTTTTTGTCCAGATGAATATATAATGATACACGTTTTTTCATTCAATCAGCATATATTTATACGGAAATCGTTCTCTAAACAAGATTTTTTTAAGAGAGATAAGACCTTCATAATAATTAGTCCTGATTTAAGAGAGATAAGACCTTCATATAAATTGAACTGATTTGGTCCAAAAAACCATTTTTGAGAGGACAACTCAACCTTTTATATGCTTGGCTTGACGCCAGAGGCATCCTTCTCATCTTTAATGAAAGGGTTATATTGTGGACTCACGCTGCATCACAGACAAGTCTCCGATAAGAGCCTGTGCCCCCTTGTCTAGCAAATGATAACACCATATGGCGCGTTGCTGAGGGTCTACGCCCTAGATAAATGTGCTCCAAAACTAACTCATCTTTTGTGTATTTAACCATTGTTGTTTCTTTGCATATACATTTATATTATCTTTTTTTTAATCAGATAAATTAAACGAATGATCATCAGTTTTCAAAATTTAAATTCGACTAGAGATTCAATCGGAATATATTCGCCCTTTTTAAGGTTGTTGAAATATTCGTTCATATTTTTCGTGAAATATTTAAAAAAATTTATTCTACAATTTTTTAACAATTTTTTCATAGAGTAACAAACTGTTTTCTTTAATTTTATTAAAAAAATATTTTATTTTTTTATGTAATATATAAGAGCAATAAACTAAAAAAAATAGTCACATAGAAAATAAAAAAAACACATTAAAATTACCGAAAATCCAGAAATTTCGTTATAAAGCTGTGGACCTTTTCAATGGCTCTTTCAAATCAATACGAATAATATTTAATTTCAATTATGTTTAACCCTATAAACGCCATCGCCTTTTTAGTGATTCGCCTGTTATTTGTTTTCATGCGTCATTATATTTTTCTAAGAATAAATAAAAAATATTTGGTTTACCGATAAATGAAGCTAATACCATATTCTTTAATAATTAAAAAAATGTAGATAATTCGGTAACTTGTTTTAAAAAAATAATTTGTTTATAAAAATAATCAACAAGTGACTCATCGGTGAGTCGCTGACGTTTAAGTGGTTAAAGTAAAGTAATAGTTAGCAAATCACTCTCAAAACAGCAAAAATAATCTATATACAAGTTCGTAATTATCTGAAGTTTTAATATTTATTGCCCTATAATATTTAAATTAACATCAATATTTTTATTAATTTTAACTTGACTGTATTTTATATTACAAATAACTGTACGAATATATTTGAATACTTTATGGTTTACTATTCGATATTTAAATATTTGAAGATAACGAATATTAATTAACAAATCTGTTTTAAAGAATCGCGAGTACGTCCCTTGATTATTGACGTCTCATCAAAAACTCGAAAACTCTTTACTGCGCAAGCCATCCAGCTCCAAAGATATTTTCAGCGATGGCTAATGAGAAAACACTGGTATCTACGTATTAATTAGACCAATACGATTCTAATGTATGTATACAGTGTATACCATAAATTTGCATATTGATTTGTCCAGACAATTTTAGTATATGTTTCAGATTGGCTATATTTTTCAAGTTTTGATTGTGTGAAAATATAGTATATTGTAAAAGTTGCCATGTTATGTTATTTTTTTTGATACAAAAATAGGAGAAAATGACATGATACTAATATTTATATCAAAGGTTTGTTTAATATATAAAGAAACACTTTGGTATTATCTTTATAAAGGGTATTTTTCATATCTAAAAGTCATCCTAATAACTAGAACAAACGTAGTTTTGAGATATTCGGGCATCTGAAATTGATTATTATTTATATAATTCATGAAAAAAAGTTTTAGTAGGGATGATTATTAAAATGTTAAAAAAAATGTATGGATTATTTTTTTATTTAAAAACTGCTTTTTTAATTAGCAGCTAAATCTAAATTAAATTAAGTTTTAATAACAATAGATAAGCTATTTTAGCAATTACTTATTTTAATTAAAAATAAATGTTCTATAAAAGAGACGCTAAAACACGTGTACGGCAATAGCATAATAACTATTCACGTTAACACTATCTTCAGTAAATTATATATTTAACTCTCATAGAAAAGTTCAGTTAAATTATTATTTACTCATTGGTATTAAATTTTCTAACGCATTTAGAGTAATGTAAATTTATTTGAAGGAACACATACATGTATTTTATAACATAAACATCTTCGTGCCGAGAGGTTTTCGAAAAATAATAAAAAAACATCACCTTACATAACGACGAAAATATAAAACCTGCTGATTGAATTCACTAGACCAAGTTAAAAAAGGTATTTGGGTTAATTGTAAAATAATAATTAAATTCAAGATATTACTTTATGTATGTATGATTGTTGCAAGATTTTTTTACAGAACAAATTAAAAATATTTTTATACGATAAAAAAACCTGAAAGCATGTATAATATTCAACGTACACGGGGCATTTTAACTCGTGCGTACGAATTACAGATCGTGATAAAAATGTATTTTATATTTCATCTGATTAATATTAAAGACAGTGATAATAATATGCGGAGTTTTTGCAGCGCGAAATTGGTTTTTATGAAGGACAAAAAAGGAGCCGAGTTTAAGACCGCGAGGGGAACAATTTCCACTATGGCAAAATTTTCGACGACAGCTTTTGACCAGCTTTTAATGTAAAATTAACGTAAAATAAACGCGGCACCGTCTGAGCCGGTTAAACTTGACAGGCTATTTACGCAATCCGATTACCGCGCCCAAATTTTAATAACTGAATAAATATGTATATAGAACGAAACGCTTTAATTTAACCAATAATCATATTTAACTTGGGCCTAGCATAGTTTGACTTAGGACGAACAATCATAATTAATAATTATTAACAATGTACATAAGAATATTTATTACACAGGTATAAATATATGTGTATGTGTGTGAGTAAATGTCGGCTCTGGGATTGAAAGAAAAGCCTGACGTGGGAAAGTGGGCGACGTAAGCTTCGTGGATGAAAGCTCCTATAGTATCTAAGGATGCTGTAATGTGTAATATGTGTATTTGTATGGTGGGTGTATTTGAGTGCTTTTTATGATTATTGTTTAATTTTTAATTAATTAATGTGACATGTATTACATAGTATAATAAAAGTTAATATTTTTATATATTATAACTATATTTTTAAATACATAAATATGATCAAATTATTTTACCACAATAATAAAATATCCAATTAACTTAATATATCTTATATTAAATAATTGTATTGTGTCTTACACGCCGGAATTTAATTATTAAATCATGTTAAACCTAGGCGAATTTAGAAAATTAATTATAAATTTTCACTTACACATAGCAAATTAAAGCAATACTAATATATACGTATGTGAGTAATTATACATTTATAAATAATCTGATTTTATCTAAGAAACGTAAGAGTATAAAGCATATCTTAATTAAAATTAAGATATGCTTTATACTCTTACTTATTAAAATCTACACTCGATCATAAGATCATAGTCAATCATTTTATTAGAAAGTTTGTGATGCAAAATGCAAGGCACTTAAGCAGGAAAGTCTTACCATAAAATTAGTACTATATTTTTTTTTTTATTAAAATAAATAATTATCATGTATTATATTTACATAAATGCAAATTTTTAATTAGAAACGAGCGAAAAACAATTTTTAATATAAATCTTAAATAATTCGATATTGATCCATCTGAATATCCAAAAAAGAATATAAAAATGATTTGATGAGATAGACGTAATATAAATATAAAACAGACAATGCACTTGTCTGTCCGAGAATTCATCCCAAACGGTAAACAGTAGTAACGTGACATTTGCACATGTCATTTTGGCTGCCATTTATAAATAAAATGTGGTATTTTAACTTAAAAGTTAAAAGTTTAACGACTGATTACGTACTATATTGCAATACGTGCCAATAAAACCGCCGAATAAACTGAACAGCAACGTACTGACGAACGATTACGTGCTACTGCAATACGCTAAAACGAGGATACTGTATTGGAATAAATTTGTAAAAATACAACTGAAGCTCCACAACTAGAGGACTTCGAAGAGTACATAGCTGCGTCACGAAAATTAGGATTCTAGAGGACTTGCTTGCAGCAGAGAGGGTCTGAACTACTGCGCCTGCGCTATATTATATTTATAAAATAATAAAAAATACATATTAAATATTATACTAGCTATATTATTATTATTATTATAATGTTAAAATATAACTGTTTTATTTCTTAACATGTTAAAAAAATATATTGTATGGTAATAACAATTGTTCTTAACTACAACATTTAATATTTAATTGTAGTTATTTAACTGTATAATATTATCTTTTTAAGTTTATTCAAAATACGAGCCATCCGTTGGAAAGCTAGTGACGAATAACAATTTTTTACGCCCTCTTGCTAGATCCGTTCTGCGAATTCATAATAAAAAACCCAAGGGTTCTTCTAGGACATGAGGGTGTGCGGATGCCTATCTGCGTTCACGGCCTCCGTATTTTTACGCAAGGAATGTGAGAATCGACTGCACAAAATAAACGCTTGGGAATAATATTTACACGCACACACACAAAAATTTTTAAGGGCCCCAAGTGGCAAAGGATCAATACAAATTTGGGGAAACTCGCGTTATGAGCGCGAAACGAAGCAAACAGCGAAAGAATATTAAACGATCGCAGTTTCCGCGTAACAATTTAATTTAAACTTCAAAATTCTGTACAAGACATAATGCGAAGTATTAAGAATATATAAGCCGAAAATTAAATTCGAGAATTTCGAACATGGCCCTAGTCCTAGGTCAAATTGAGCGGAGGGGAAGAGAAAATCTTGTTTTTTTTTTGTATTGAATATTTTAAATTAAAATTTTATCGTTAAATTTATTATATTAAAGGACGGGAGGCGCAATTTAAAGCACCTCTCGCATAAGCTCAATTATTTGGATTACAGCTTGGGAGCAAAATTACAATTTTTACTTTATATACATACTTTGTGGCACTTAAGAAGCTAAAAATAAACCAAAGGAAAATAAAGTCTTTTAAACAATTTAAGCAAGAGTATATGTTGTAAAATGAGTTAAAAAATATGTTAGAAATTGCGTTAAAGTGAGTTTAATTTACACTTATCATCACTGGATATAAAGATCTGCAAAGCGGTTAACATGGAGCCAAGTAATAAACATTTAGTACTTACGAGTGTAGTAAGATCGATACTTTTAAGATCAATATAAACAATAATAATTATTATACAAAAAACAATAAGTCTTAAATAATATATAATAATAATATGTATAAAGGTATTTTTTTTTTATAAATTATGAATAGCAAGAGCTTTAAGGGTTATAAAAAATTAATTTTTGCGTTTTTGGTATTTTTTTAAAATTCAAACGCAAATCCAGCTCATTATTCGATCACGTGCTACGAGCCGACGAAAACAATTAACCGAGAAATTCCTAGAGGCGATAAGGAGGAAAGAAAAATTTTACGGTCTCGTGGGAGCAATTTTTCAGTTTACACGCGTCGTACGTTTTTTCCCTCATTTTATATAAAAACAGCTTTATCGCTAGTCCATAAAATTAAACGTGCATGCGCGCGTGCATTTAAATATATCTGAGTATTTTTTTTTCAATGTAAAGAAAAGAAAATGGCATGCGATGAAAAGATTTAGATAAGCGGACCGGAAAACGCACTGCGTCGCTGCTATCTGACAAAAAAAACATAAACGGATTTTGAACTTTTAAAAGCGATGTCATGTAGTTAAATAAACTAAATGTTCTATTCGAAATTTAGTTAATAATAAAATAGTATAAAACAATCTAGTATATAAAATTATACAATCTTAATGTGAAACTTTAGCTGCAGCCGCTGTGAAAGTTAAACATAGAGTTAGGGTTAATTAACTTGGTGATAATCTACAGTTTCTTTGTTCCACGCGCTCAGTTAAGGTGTTGAAAGCGTTATCTTGATAGCTAGTTTAATCTGCATGTTTCTTTAAACTAGAGTATTGCGAATCGGATTTTTTCAACACAATAATTTGCATAAGGCGGCAGAGAAAGAATTTCATGGAACATCCTTACAGTTTGTACTTATGAAATCCGGAAAATACAGAGATTCAAGCTGAATTTAAATTCCTGGATGTAATGCAAGGAATCTGCATAATCTTAATATTTTGAAAAATGCTAAGATTAATGTAACAAATAAAATTACCTATGTTGAATTATGTGAACAATAACTTTGCTAAACAAACTAAGAATTTGACTCGTAATTAACGGAAAAAATAAAAACATATTTTTATATTATTCTAAATCAGTATATGATGTTTTCTATATTTTTATACAAAACAAATTAAGTAATATAAATTAAAAATATGCATGTTATCGATTCAAGTTTTTTTTTTTAGATATTTTTTCATTATATTTTAAATTATTAAACATTTACAAATTTAAGTATTAAAGATAAAAAATACAAAAAAATTAAATAAGTGTAGTTAACGAATTAAATATTTTTTTCTATTACATAAAAATCGATTAAGCAAGATTAAAACAATGTAAAATTCAATGTGTATAAAATTAAAGCAGATAGTAAGTAATGACTATGAATATTTCATGGAAATTTTCAGTGTCTCATTAATAAACCGTTAAAAATATGTTAATCTCATTCAATTGATAATAAAATGTGATTCTTAACACAAAACCTAAGATTTGTTGTAATAAAAGGCTATATTATATTTAAGATCCCTTCATAAAATAGACATATTCTCGAACTTCTAGCTATGTATACAAGCTGTCGGTCTTTTACTGTCGTAAGGTACCGAAGCTAGCAAGTGTGCAAATATCAGACCCTGATTATTTTTGGTTTATTCTAATTTTTTTAATTTTGTTTTCAAATATAATGAAATTAAATAATTAAATAGTGTATCTTTACGCTATATAGTAGATAGAATCGCATCCGAGAAATACGCGGTTGCTCCTAGCGCATTTTTACTGTTATCGCGTTACTGCATAAATTTACATTTTTTGAAACCATTGGTCAATTTAGTTCAATAAAAAAAATACGACTAAGCATTTTGAATTGAATTGAAAATAGGTTTACAACTTAGCTAAATATTTATATTTATATCATTTAAAAATAGGTTTGATAATTAACTAAGAAATAAAAAATCTCTTTTAAATAATTTATAAACATGCTTGCAACATAAAAACCACGTGACATTTTGATTTTAGTTTACTTTAATAATAATTATAAATAGCATATTTTTCCGCCCAAACATACTTTATTTTACCTTACTGATGCTACAACACAATCAATGACAATTATGCCCGCCATCTCGAAATAATGATTTTTTGTTTTAAAAACTATATTACTAGAAAAATAATATAGTGTTCTATATTACCATTTTATATAAATTATGTAAGATATAAATTAAAAAATAACACAACTTATTCATAAATACAAATTTTAGTTATAAATACGTTTTTTCAGCGATACCATTTTATTTTATATTAAAAAAGAACATATGTGTAAATATGAAGGAAGGTTTTAATTATATTCAATAGCTAAAATTTTAATTAAAATGTAAAGTTGTAATTATATATAAGACACGTAGTTAACAATTTTAGCTAAAAAGCTAATTAATACACACATTGACTTTAAAAATGTATAGTTTCTATAATTAAAATATTTATATAGCAATTTAAATCTTATTGTAAATTTAAATTAGTGCTGTACATTTATATTATTAAATTTCTATATTTTTTATATATTTTCTAGGTAGTTACATATATCTAAAAAATTTTCAGATTAGAAATTTTATAATGTTCTTGGAATATTTTAATCAATTACCTGAAATAAATGCATGCAAGGTTTGCATTAATATTTATGTTTTGATAATGGAAACTATTTAATAAATGTGTTTAAAAAAAGCTTTTTAGTTAAAATAAGCTTTACTTAACTTTATATTAATTTTAGTTGTCAATCTTATTTATTGTATTAAGCTATCTCATTATATTTATAATGAATCCCTTTAAAAAAATATTGAATTTTATTATTATATAATAAAATAAGCTAATAAAACATAATAAAATATCAATTTTAGTGTAACATTTCAACATGAAAGCATTTTAAACCTTATTATTTATTTTGTTATTTATATAAATTAAATATCTTAGTAATTGTACAAGAGATTTAAATTATTGCACATTAATTATTATTAAGATTAAGTTTATTATTAATTGCGCAGTATTTAAAGACAAACAATCATTAAAACTATTAATTACTTAATAGATAAAGGTTGAAAGTAAAAAGTTAAAAATGTCACAATTAAATATCTTGGTAATGTCATTATTATATTGTAAAATAGAAATTACCTTTCTAATTACTATATTTATTACATTTAACGAATAAACACATTTTTATACATTAACCTTTTAAAAGCAAAAAATATCTAGAACACGAAAGAAAATATTTATGCATATAAATTTATATTAAATCCTCTAATTAATAAGCTTAATAATTAATTCTTACTAGATATTCAAGTAATGAAAATAAAATAAAGTCAATTACATTTGATACACTTTGTCACCGCCTCTCCAAAATAAACAGGGCAGAAATATGGAATGAAAACCTAGCAGTAAATATCTGGATTTGCAAATGGACTCATTAAGAATAATAAATATATTTTAGTAGTTCGCTTTTAAGGGCTCTCTGTCATTGCGGCCCTTAGACCGGTATTTAATAAAAAGTTAATATACAAACAATTAATCAGATCCATCTCAACATCTGCATCAGGTTATCAGGTTTATTAATTTAAAATTAATTTACTTCATAAATAAAATAAATATAGCTAAAAAATATTAACAATAAAAAAACGTTGTTATTTCCATACTAGAAAGTAGTGTAAAAATACTTCGCGTAATCACATTAACCCACTAAACTCGTATTTCGGAGACTAAGATAAAAACAACTTGATATTTGAATATAAGCACAAAATGCCAAAGCACATATTTCTTTAGAGGGTGAAAAACACATATCAATGGTTTTAGATCTTCAGCTAAATGTACTCAATCCATAGTTTTTATTATTTTTTTCTCCTTTATCTTCCGCTTTAATTGTTTATTTTTTATTTTTATTTTTGCCCTTTAATAATTTTAACCTACGTTAAATAGATAATAAAAATCTTTTAAATATAAAAATGGTTATAAATCAGTAACACGTATTTTATATGATTACATTATTAAAATTTACGATTTATAAAAAATGTAAATGTATTGTACTTTCACATACTTAAAATAAAATGTTTATATTGATGCTTCAAAAGACCTCTTTTTCTGTCAGTTTCATAAGCTACACTTTTCAATTAAGATCAAGAGGTAAATAACTAAATAACTAACCATAACTGGATCGGTCTTGTAATTTTATATTAATGTCAATAAACCATTATTTTCGTAGTCTCATATTTTTTTTAATAAAACGTGAATTTTTTCTTACATTTATATAAAAATGTTTCCAGTGACCGAATTTATATAATTTATATAAAAAATATCCCTCACAACTGAGGTCCACGTTTAATATAATATTTTCTCACATCTCAGCCGAATTTTATTTGACACCTCGCGCGCGAAAAAACCTCCGTTTCTCCCTTCGTAATAAAGAACCTGTGGAGAAAGAGGGAAGGCGTTTAGAGAGAAGAAAGTGAAGATAGGCGAGAAAGACGAGGTTTTGGCGAGGAGAAGAAGAGAATGATACCATGCGGGCGTAACGGCGGGGGCCCCGGCAATAAAACCGAGCCCGGCAACAATAAAAGGCCGCGGCGGTGGGATGGCAACACAGTGCAAATTCAGGAAACGATTCGGAAAATGGAAATTTTATGATTAAACTACTGACGAAAATGCACGACGCCGATCCCCGCCACGGTTTTACGACGCGTGCGGGCCCGCAACGAATTTATGATTAGCATCCGGGTATTATTCGACAGAAATAAATATTTCTGTTTGAAATATGATAAGGGTTGGTGAGAGAAAGAGAGAAATGGGAGTAATCGCAAAAATTATAGATCCTTTTAATAGCTTATTTTGAGCGTCAGTCTGTCTGTCTATTTCTATGTGCGAGATGAAAACATTATATTCCATTTTTTTAAAATATTATACATCGATGATCCTAATTGTAAATTATGATTTTAGCCACTTAACTAAATATTACACTTAATTTAATTAAACTGAAAAATTCTATACTTAAAAAAGGGCATAGTTCACAACGTCAAAGTCAGCCCACACATATATATGAAAAATAGGCAAACATTGTTGCAATTTGACTAGGAAGTTTTAAGGATAAAAATACACCACAGAGTCCGGAAATAACGCCTTATTATTTATTTAGATTTTTGCCGTATTTTAATAGTGTTAATTACCTTTATTTAAACTCTTGACATATTCTATTGAGTTAGTTTTCCCCAGAAAATATTTAAGACATGAATCCTTTATATATCAAAAATACGGAATAAGATCATCATATGAAATTTTACATCTCCGCAAAACTTTCTATTGATTTGTAAATTATTTAATTATTATATATTTAGCATTATGTCAACCTATTCAAAAATTAGGCTTTGGAATAAAACACGTGAGCATCTGCATGTTTGTTGATTTACCCCAGAATCCAAAGCTATTCAGAATGGTAGTCGTAGCGTAATGGACTAACATCTCGCTTTCTTTTGCTTGCAATTTCGCCATTGAGACATTTTTGCGAACCGAAAACTCAGAATTTCCAGAGGTGAGAAAGTATAATCGGTTACCAAAAAACATTGAAGAGAGCCGTAGAGATTTATAGCCATAATCTGAGTATAGTTTAATAAAAAATATTATTATTTCGTACTAAACTAAATAGTATTAATAAAAATAATACATAAAGTATGATTAATTAATAAAGCAACCTTTGGCACAGATTTACCATGAATAAATTATTTATAGTAAATCATTATAATATAGTTAAAATTATTATTTCTAGAGGATCTAAAATATATTATATTAGCAAAAGCGCTTTCAAATTACTTTTTTAACTATGCGAAATTATATGTTGTGTTATTGTTTTATGTATAAAATATTATGATTTTTTAACAATATACACAGAAAAATATTTATCTTTGAATTGAAAAATATAGCGTTTTTGGTGAAATCTTTTTGCAATTCGTAATAAGAAATTTTTCGCAAATTTCGGTTTAGTGAGTTTCGGATTAACAAGGTTTTAATGTAAATATATACATATGTATACTAAAAATATTCAGTCTGGTTTTATTATATTTTCCATTACGAAAAAAAATCTTTAATGGTTGTGTATTAATGTTAAAAATAAGACTGCACTAAAACTTCTATCTGCTTCTAGAAAATTCATCTAAAAATAATGATTTTAGATAAGCAAAGTTTTATTGTATACGCACTATATATATACAAATACATATGTATATGTAATATTTAAAATATAAGTGTTATTTATATTAAAATTTTAATTACAGATTTTTTTTATTGAGTTTATGATCGTTTAATAATGTTAAAAAGAGGCAACTTGCATTAAACCTGCTATTTACTTCTACAAAATGTTTTGAAAACTAATGATTGATTTTTGTCAAATTTATCTTTTTAAGCTATTCTTTTACTGCATTAATTTTTATTTTTATAGTCAACAAAGCATTAGAAAATATATAAGAAATAATAATATTAAGAATTTGATGCATTAATAAATTATTTGAACAATTAATTTATCAGGACTACCCATAGTCGTTGCGTTGAAATAGCAATAACAATAATATATTTGTGCCTCTTGAATTAACTTGATCTTTTGTCAGTGCAACAATCAGTTATTTATTTATTATTTTTTTAAATCTTACGTTAAAATATGATAAGTACAGCGGAGTATTCAATCAATACTTATAAGAAAGTACAGTCGCCAGACAGTATTAATTTGATACTATTTTTAAAATTTATCATCTGCAATTGTCTTGCCAACTACGCTATTCTGGCCTTGAAAATTCTATGTCCATTAATAGCTCCAAATCAATTGAGCTAAAACCGTAGGATTTTACTTTACCATAAAGTCACCGAGTACATTACAAATTATAATCACATTTCAGTACTTTACAGTACTGTAAATAAAAAAATACGTTATTACACATGCCAAAGGATCAAAGAGTGAAAGGGACACTCGACTATTCTTCTCGATGATACATAAGTCAAAAAACATCATTCACAAATTAATGATAGAGCTGCCTGTTTGGCGATTGTGAAAAAATAAGTAATATATTTATGGAAAATGAAATAAAAAAGTAACGATCGATCGAATTTTTTATTTCAAATAAACGACATAACTGAATTTTAGTCCACTGTTTATATAGGGGATGTGGACTTTATATCTACTATCCGTAAAATATATAAGGATATTTTCGACGACAGTAACTGGAGATTTCTGCGTGGCTTGGACCTTGATTCGAAATTTTATTTGCGTAAATATTATCTCTTTGCCCGTTTGTTATTTCTTCGCAAAATTTATACGGCTGGGAAGGACTCAAAAATAAACAATAAGGACTGTGGAAGCAATAAACATTTTCAGCGAGTGTTTTCTTTGGAGATCGATGATTACATTCATATATAATATGAAGACAAAAGTGAAAATAAGGGTATACTAAAATTTCGTGAATAGAGATTTAAATTCTCGGAATTATTATAATATGTATATGCATAAGTTCTACGTATTTGGAAATAAGGAAGACTTTGATGTAACAAATTATTATTGTATTTATTAAAAAATATTGTTTTAATATGAAATACATATACCTGTGTATATTAATTTGATTCAGCAACGAGATGACGAGATACTCCAAGCACGCTCGCCATCTGCGATACGTGGCAAATTGATAATAATTATTTTTCCGTAAAAAAAAATGTCGAGGCCCCTTGTAGAGTCGGGCAACGACATCAAAGTATTCATGAAGGGGAATTAGTTTGATGAGTTGCTCTCGGAAAACCTAATAAGTTTAATGTTGCAGACGTCTAATAAACATTGCTTCTTGGGTCGTCTCGGGTAATGTCTACCAGTTTTTCATTTAGGGCTTAAAATATAAAATGAAAAAGTTGTGAGACTTTTCTTTTCACAAGGAACATTTAAAAAACATATTTAACAATTAAATTAAATTCATAAATAAATATATGTATTATATATTGTCACTAAAAAATTTTTTTTATCTATCGATATGTTGATATGTTTTATATGAAGTAAGTAATTTAAAGAAGTTATTTTTCAGATTTATTTCATACTTATTTTTTAAAAATCTCAACGTTTATAATATAACAGTTATTACAGCGTTAGATTCTTTATTATTAAATGCAACTTTAAGTTCAAACTCTATATTATAAAAAACAACAGTATGAACTATTGATTTTACAGGAATTTTACCTATTCATTTTTGATTGTATAATAGTCATCATGCTGTATTGGGGATATTGTCAAGACATGACGTCCAAATTTGTAATAAGACGTTAAATCAATAATTAAAAAAAAAATTAACGCTTAGAAAATAATGATGAAAAATAAGAAGTTTTGGTTTGAGTATAACTGTTAGAAGATACGGTAAAAGCAACAAGCGGAGAAAAAGTTACCTTCACTTTTATATGAGAGTCAAATATTTATATAATTTACAGCAAGATTGTGTCAAACTTCATTTTTAACATATAGAGATTTTGATCATTTTTTTTTCATAAATGGATTGTAATGTTTTCTTTCATAAATCTGTGTAAAAATATCAATCTATACATTAGTGATTAAATACATAGCAATTTGCAAAGGGTATAAATATCTCGAGACTATACTAATTTTAGGTCCAATATTCTTTTCTTGCGGTCTTTTATTTTCAAATACAAAAAATATTTTAAACTATATGAATAATATTCTCGCATAAAAGATAATAGCGTCACTGTTCTGAGAAATTATTTCAAGAGATAGAGAACGATTTTAATTTGGATTTATGTATCTCAAAGCTAGACCATTAACGGAAAATAGTTTGACAAAGCTTCGGTTAGCCACCCGCGGGGCATAACCGGAGATAGCTACTTATTCATTGTTTGATTTAGTCTATTATATGTAATTCTGTTTTCATCTGACAAATTACTAAGTTCTCGGAAGGAGTCTACATTTTTTGTCACATAAACGTACTGATTATATATTTACGAATGTTAATATAATACAGCACAGTACGATTCATTTTAAAAGCAAAACATAAATAATTTATTTATGGTCGCAAAATAGCATTTAAAATTCGGAAACTATAACGAGATACAGTATCCATACTCACACCATTCTCTCCGATGCTGTCAGTTAGCTTGCTCCGTTTTTCCGTCACGCTCGTCGGCGTACGCCGAAATACGGAAGGAGTATCACGTGAACTGTCACGCTAAACGTACATATGTAAGTAGGTAGGTGCCAAGCACGTTAAAGGGTCCGCCGATATGTATTTCGCACTGTGTGTTTCAGAAAACCGCCATTTTTTACTTTGCCAGAGCCACTTTAGCCACTCGCCACTTATGGACGTCTCTTGTCCTTACTCCATTTTTACAGCGATCCCCTTGTATCGGCATAGGCGAAAGTCGATACCGAGTTGCACCCTTGACAGGTGTGCTCACATGCATGCATGTATTACATACATGTACGTTGCTACAGGGGTGCAACATTGTTCGGAAGGATTAGAGAGAAGGTAAAACGCAAATATACAGAGCTACACATAAAAAAGAAGTATTAAGTCTTGGTTCTTTAAAAGTAAATGGCATGGATCTTTCCAACTATAGATTATTATAAAACCGAAAATAAATAAAATTTTGTTTTCAAATTAGGATGCTAGTAAATATATTGTAAGTATTATTTAAAACTATACTAAGAAAGACAAAGATATAAGAAACACATTTGCGATATTATATACTACATTATTAACGATATTTTCGGACATATTTCTAAATTTCAAAATGGCAAAGATAGTTATTAAACAATGCTCTAAGTTTTCTGAAGTAAACAAAAAATTATATATCATTTTATTGGTCAAAGAATTAGGGTAAAATAATATATCTTTTCGTTTTTAAGAACAATTGTTAATAATGAGAAGCGGTTCTTGTAAAATAATTTAAAAAGAAAGACTAGCTCTCTAGAAGACAAGTACTTATTTCAACCCCTCGATCAATAATGATTATAAATAAATTTATTTTATGAATTTGGTAAAATATTTTAATAATAATTAGAAGTGAAAAATAAAAGACGCAAATATAAGTAAAGACTAGAGAAACATTCTAACATAATTGAAGAAAAGCATATTTGATTTATAGTTGTCTTGATAAATCGCTGATGAGCGATTCATCCACTTCAGATTTAATAATGGAAGTTTTGCTGAGTCAAGATGGAAAGACAGACTGCAAAAATAATCTTATATTCTATATTAAGAGATATGTTCCACGTAATTTTATGTAAAAAAGTCATGACGATACATAAATAGTAATATTGTTGCAAATTATTATAAAGCTAAATCTAATATTGTAAGGTCGTTAAGATATGTTATTTTCTGTAAACTACTACTTAAATACTAGCTACAAAAGTATGTAATTCAACTAGTGGACGATTTATTTTGTGGTTCATACTAAAAATTAAATATATATTAAAAGATTTAATTAAGTGATTTTTACATCGTTATGTATTGACTCAAAAGCTCTACCCAAACACTAAAATAAAATATTTATACGTCGATTCTTGTTAAAAGGAATTAAGAAAATATAAAGTCATACCTTGAATTTTAGTTTTCAGTTCGACCCCGTAACTAAATATGCATTTAATCTAAAGTTTGGACATAAATTAAAAGATCCTTGCTAAGAAAGTATAAAAATGTATTGTTATGCACACTACACATATTTAAATAATATTAAATATAATATAATATAAAATATAAGACTAGTTATCAGAAATATCGCGGCTTTAAATGACGAGGTCTTTTTACATATCGCTGTTTTATTTTATTCAGCAACTTTTCTCGTTCATTTACTACATAACGACAGTTAAAATTGGCCGAGTTACTGCTTAAAGATAAAAACACTTTACGGCCGTATCATTAACCGAGCGAAAGAGTTCAATGCGGATTTATATTTTACGTTCAAGATAAAATTAATAAATAATAATAATTTTTCTTATTATTATTGCTCATAACAAAACTGCGTTTTGAACTATCAATCAAATATACAATGAAATTAGTAAGTAATAAATATTAAAAATATATTAATAAAAATGACATATTCCATGATTAATTTTAAAATACAATACTATTAAAAAAGTAATTAATTCTTCAAAAATCCACCCTGTATTTACATATACGTACTTTATTATAAAGCTCACATAGTTTTTACTGCCATGAAACGTATCGCGATCGACCCTTATTTAGCTACAAAATTCGTGAACGTCGCTGTGACAATTTTACCAATTTCGCATGTAACAAGTTGACGTGACTGGCGCAAAGCCCTTCCAAAGCTCGTCATGTTTTGTCGCGTGATACAGGTCAGATCCTTTGACGGGCAAAATCTCTCCGTACCCTCGAGTGACATACTCTTCTTGCCTAAATTATAATTTGGTTCACGCTCCACATATCTACATAATCGACAATCCTGCTAATACGCCATTATACGCTCTGATTTTGATTTCAAAACGAGCATCGAGAATAAAATATTAATTACCTAAAACGAAGGTTGTCGATCTCTATCTCCTTAGAGTTGCTGCCACCCAAAGTCTCGCTCCATAAGCAGGGGGCGGTGGGTGGTCGGTCTAAACACTTGCATTTTGCACAGCAGCCTTTGATGCAAAATGCGTCAAAAGCGCCGTGTCAAGAATAATGTAACACCCTCCGGTAATACACCCTTCGGCGTTACTTATGGTGTAATATTGCCCCGTCCGTGACTCGTTGAACGACAATGACTTTCGAATTGTTTATTATGAATATATTAGAAAGAGTGCAGCTAATGTCTTAAACATAATTTGTATTAAACAAGTAAAGTCTTGAGTACTTTAATTTATAATTATAAATATTATATAAGAACTGCGGCTAGCTAAGTACCGTTTTATAACGATAAGTGGGTAAAGAATTTCAAAGCCTTACTTGCACGGCAATTTGCCAACCTTAAACTGAAGTTTTATGTAGGCATGAAAGAAAAAATATTAAAACTTGTTAAATGTCATATTAGAATAAGCTATTAATATATATACTAAAAATATAAATAAAAAAAATAGACTCATTTTCATTAAAGTACGATAAAGTTATTATTGTATTAGATAAAAGCTTTTAAAACAGATCCTTGTACTAATACCTATGGAAGTCGGTATATAAATGAACGAAATTTAATCCTGAAACAATCTGATTTTTTCAGCTTACCAAAATTATTTATAAACATCATTGATAAAAACACTATTCAAAAGAGAAAATGCTGATATGACCTCACATTCCAAATCTCATCTTGAGTAACTGTTTCGAATTAAAAAAATATATAATCAGGTATTATTATTAATTTTTAAAATAAATCAGTGATGCAGGAGGTGTGACTTTGTATAAACATATTTTTAGGACAATCCGCAAAAAATAAAACTGTAAAGGGTTTCCTAAATAGAATAAAAAAACGCCTTCGTGCACTTAGAAATAAATAATAATATGAATGTTTAGTTAAAATTTGTTTGATATAAAAATTAGCTATTAAGCTAAATCAATTAATAAAATAAAATAAATAATTAAATAATTGTTGCAGGGTATAATTCTCCAGGATGTAATTTAATTTAATTTTGTTTTGATTTTAACCCAAGATCGCTAAACGAGACACATGCATTGGAATTGCTTTAGCATGAATCGATCCAGTACGACGCTTTTCGAATATTACACGACACGAACACGATTTTAAACTTTTCTAAATCACCAACTTAGTTGGTATTTCAGACTTGCAACAACACGTCACTATTTTTGTATAATATATTTGTAGCTACATAAATATCTATTTAACGTTGATACTCAAAAGTTAGATCTTTGTATAAAAAAAAGTCATATACTAGATCATTAATTTAATCTAAACACAATGTGGTAAAACTGATTGCTTTACTAGTTTTATATTGTTACAATGTAATTTGTATACGCCGCAAAAGAGCTTAGCGTGGGGTGGTTATGTTTGTTTTCAATTTAATCGTTAACTACCAACGATTTGTTGTCATAGTTGTCTTTACGTTGCAATAACGCTTATCCGTCTGAGCCGTTGCTGCAGCCGAGGAGGAGGCTTTCCATTGGAAAGTCGGAAAATTTGCATCGAACACTGTCTCGGGGATTAAGCTTTTTATTCGGTCGGGGTTTATTTATTATTCTTAAGCGAGCTTAAATGGCCAGGATAATCGCTTTAATTATTCTTAATGGCGACGTTTTTTTTTTTACAAAAATACAGATTAACAACAGACTTTTAAAAATATTGTATACAAATTTTTGTGTTTAATCAAGGGTTCAAATTGTGTATTAAAAAATACAAAATAAGACACAGTATTTAATTACTGTTTTTTTAATAGACAGGTTCACATATGAATATATAAGAGAAGAATATCTGAAATTCTGTTGAATAATATTGGTACACCTTATACACCGTTGTGAAATGAAAAGTCTTTTTATTACAAAGATCTAACTAAAGATTTTTTTAACGAGATAAATACTCACTTAACACATACTTATGATAATATTGGCATACAAATTATTACTTAAATACTCTCTACGGAATTAAATTTTAATGAGCATCAATTATAACAATGTAAAAATTGCGATTATCCACCACTTTCGTGGTGGATAATTATCCACCACTTTCGTGGTGGATAATTACCTGCAGGAAAAATTACGACTTCCATTTTCTGATATACAAAGCTATATTGCTCATTGATTATTTGATAAAAGCCTAAAAGTAATCTGTAATTCATTTACAAGCATATTAGACTAACTTAAAAATTAAAAAATCTAGGTAAAGAACAAGGTTTATCAAACGTCTTAATACGTGTTTCTAAATTAGTTTTGCCTGATTTCGACTAATGTATTATAAACAGTGATAAGCAGTTATTTTAAAATATAAAATACTGAGACTTGCTACACGAGATTTAATTAAACTAAAAAATATATAATCTCTCATAATCAGGTAAAAATTTCAATTTATCAGCACAATTTTCAGTTTCAAACTATATTGAATTACATACAAATTTATAGACTGACCTAATACACGTCGTTAACATCTGAGTTAGTTCAAAACGTGGTAATTAATTTTAGAACAACCTGGTTAATAGCTAAATATAAGTTGTGTTCATAAAAACAAGTTTCAGACGCGATAGGAACGAAAGCTGCAAAGTTATAGCGATACTTTCGCAGTAATCGTACTGCAAATAATTTTATGGAAATACACAAGGTGCCCCGTGGTAAAAGTGCATTAAATATTTACTCCTTTGCATCAAATCCTCCGAAACGGCAACGCGGTGCGGCGCCTATTTAGAATTTTACGGTCGAAAAATTAAAAGCAATAAAGCAAATTGCGCGAGGCTAAAAATCGAGCAACGTTCATTACCTTTTCCACGGGTCGATTTACATAATTTTCATAGTTGCCACGTAGGCGCTTTAGGGTTGTTGTGGAGTTTATTGCCCGGAGAGAAAGTGGTAGGGAGACTCACCTGAAAGCAGAATAAAACATACACGTTAATATTACATACATGATAATTAGCCTAAAATTACGTATAATAGTTTATTTTATAACACAAATAATTTGACTTTATCAAAAGTCAATATGAATTTACGTTAATGATCTAATATTGTTATACTTTAATGTTGTTGATTTTTCCTCTGCAAAGTACTTTTCAGCGGTTCTTTTAATCTGCAAAACATTTGTAAAATGCACTCTTTGGTATATTTGGCACTATTTCAATGCTTTCTTTATCTGTGAGAACAGAAAAATATCGCATAAAGCTATATCTGGTAAATACAGTAATTTTGGAATAACGACAATATTTTTTTTGCCCAAAAAATCACAATTAGCAGTACACCCATACCTCGCTTTACGGCCTAGATACGTTCCACGAAACTTGGCCGCTAAGCCAAAAGCCGTATAACGAATCAATTATTCTAATACAAATTCATACAAATTCAATGGGATCGGTTCCAAATTTGTTAAATATGTAACATGGTTTATCATTTAAAATGCACTTTATCTTTTTATTTCATTTAAATCAAAAATACATACATAACAAGTACATACATTTGTACATAAAATAACAACAGACTCCAAAAACCAACAATAATCCATAAACAAAAATGAAACAACTTCATGTTACATAAAATATGTGTATGAATACATACATAATTTTTTTTAAAATGGCTTTAATCTGAAGACGATGAAGAAATGGTAACCTGCAGATCACTGTCGTTCTCATTTTTCGCTGGTAAGGATGGGCTTGGCTTAAAAAAATTGTCCAACGTTGTTTGTCTTGCCTTTTTGTCTCTTTCGTTCTTCAGTGATTAATAACAGCTAATGGCTGAGTTAATTCCTCGAGAAACTTTAGCGCTACGTTCGACGTCAGAATCGTTTTCAATGAAGATGTTTATTCCTTGTTCGAAATAGGAAAAAGCTTTTGACAATTTTTTTGATGTTAGCTGTTTGGATACAACAGGCTCTGTATCTTCATCAAATGCCGGTTCTGCTTGCAACTGAATGAGTTCCTTATATGAAAGGGGTTCCCTATCAGCTTCAAGTAGATCAAGCACATCACGTTCGTTCAAACCTTCAAAGTCGAGATCATGTGCTAGATCCAAAATGTTTTGCCTACTTTCAGGAAGGCAATTAACTTCTGCATCAGTACTTTTTACACATTCTGGCCATATTTTTTTCCAAACATGGTTCATTGTTGTTACTTTTAATTCCTTCCATGATTCACTGATGCTGTCAACAGAATCCTTGATGTTATAGTTTTTCCAAAATGTTTTAATTGAAGATTTACCATCGGTTTCCCTTATAAGTTGTCGGAAAGTTCGGCGTAGGTAATATGCCTTAAAAGTGGCTATTGCACCCTGATCCATTGGTTGGATCATAGTTGTTGTATTTTTCGGAAGGTACTCAATCATGACATCTTCAGATAGTTCGGATAAATTAGTAGGATGCCCTGGTGCATTATCCAAAATTAGCAAAGCCTTGTTGCTTAAGTTATTGTCTCGCAAATAGTTTTTTACTTCTGTGCAAAAGTGATTTTTGAACCAATCCTCTAAAGTAGCTTTAGTCATCCAAGCTTTCTTGTTGGATCTCCATATGACGGTTAATTGATTTTTATTTAGTCCTTTAAGAGGCCATGGATTTTCGGACAAATATATTAAAAGTGGTTTTAGCTTAAAATCACCCGCGGCATTTGCACCAAGTAGCAAAGTTAATCGTTCTTTAGACACCTTATAACCAGGCTCAGATTTTTCGGTTTTTGAAATGTACGTGCAATCAGGCATTCGCTTCCAATAAAGCCCTGTTTCGTCTACGTTAAACACTTGTTCAGGTTTATGACCACCTCTTTCAATAATTCCCTTTAAAATGTTGGGATATTCCTTAGATGCGGCCTCATCGGCGCTAGCTGCTTCATCTTATGTTTTTAAATTATGCAAATTAAATCTATTTTTAATTTTTTTTAAAAATCGACTTCGAAAAAAAGTTTTTTTGCCGTTATAGCGAAACATTTTAGGCCGTAAATCGAAAACGTGCCTTAATTGAAGAGGGCCGTTATAGCGAAAGGCTGTATAAAGAGCGGCCGTACATCGAGGTATGGGTGTATAGTAAATAAAGGCAAATTATAAGGAGGCTCATAAAGATATTTCATATTTCGAAAAGGCACTGTAGCAGGACTAGAGAAATGGGGCCAATTAGACTTTGTTATTTTCAGTACACATTATGAGTTAGAGATGTGAGCATAAGGGCTTTGTTGTTCAAGCGTATTATGAGGGAAAACCGTTTTATAATAATGGCGTTCTGTACACGCTTCGCTCTCGGTCTAAATACATATGTACTAGATCTCACAATATTTTTAATTATCTGACAACTAGATCCATAATAAAAGAAAATCATCTATGATAGCTAGGAGAGTTTAAACGTCAGATAACGTGAAAGCAGTAGGAGTATCTATTCATATATTACTGAGTTTGACTTAGCACTGAGGTTAACCAGTTAAATTCTGAAAGACGATTTAAAACTGCATCATTACAAAATGTTAATGGCGCAAAAATTGAATGAGAGATCTCGCAGTAGATAAATACGAATTTAATGCGAAGAGCGATCATTTTTATATTAACCCACCAAGCGTGACAAAACGTGTCTTAAATATTTAGCTGTCAAACTCAAACTATGCGTCCGATATCGCTAACAACTTACATTTACACACAGACAGTGGTATTGTATTGTTTTGCGGGAAACACAAACACAGCTAAACTTTAAATTATTAAGCTTTATTTTAATTTTATGAAGCTTACATTTTACGTCGGTTTTGTAACTATTTATAATATATTTTTAATACATATGTATAAGAGCAAAGAGAACTCATTATTGGGGAGTTTACTAATCTGAATCGATTTTAATTAATCATCACAATATTCATCCGTGATATTAGAAAAATCTAAGTAAAGCTAATCTGTGATGATTAATTGTAATCATAGTTACATAATAATCACTTATTTCGATCTACCATACATGATTAAAAACCACTAAGGTTATTATGAGATTCAAGCTCAGGTCTTCCAGATCAATAGTTAGTGACTTACATCACTCGTTTATCGTGCTGGTTATTTTGAGTGTTGTCATGTTTTAATTTTTATAAATGTAAAGTAAGTGCATGACTAGGCGTTAAGATAAAATAGGTCAGACTCAATCGTGTTTTTAAAATTGCGATCTTCAGATTTTTCATTAGCTGATAAACCTAGAATTGGATGGCATTAAATCAAAAATCGTGGGCGTAATTTATTCTGATAAATATTATTAAGCAGACAAGCATATAATATGTGTATAGAGAGGCAATTGGCACGAAGTTCATCGGCTATAAAATTTAATGTCATGGGTTAGAAAAGCACATATACCAACATTTTTACAATTTATATCGTGTCTGTTTATTACACGACATGATAATTAATTTAAGAGATGTCGTTATAGTATTAGTTTAATGCAACAATAAAAACATGCAAATTGATAATTACAATACAAAAATAAATGCATTGTCACTAGGTTTTTTTTTATTCAGAGAGCATACGCTTATCATTTTCATGAATAGGAATTCTTATTTAAAACGATATTGACTTTGATTCAGCCTTTCCAAGATTATAGTGGAAGATCTTTCAGATCGTTATGAGGAGAATATTCAATATGCATAGAATAGCGTTGACGTGCTTGCTGCTATAAATAATACACAACAAGATGATGTGCTTATTTAGTGGTAAAACTAAAATGTTCATTAGCCAGATCGGTCCTCTGATCTCATTTTATTTTTTTGGAATATTTAAAAGAGCGGGTGTTTGTTAAAAAGATATCTTCTATATCCAAAGAACGATATTAAAAATCAGAGGGATGATGGAAAGTGCGTATTTTTAGAAAGAACTCGTATTTGTATAAATGAAAATAGAGATCATTTGAAAATTCGCCACCTTGAGAAGAGATAATTTGTGCATTCGGGTTTATCCTCAAAAAAAGTGGACAACAAAATCTACCATGGAAAGGGCATAACATCCACTCATCACTTCACCTCAGACAACGCGTCTGAGGATCTTGTCTTGGATTTTTTCTCTGACACTACCATTCGCACTTGAACATCCACATCGGAGTGCAAATCAACAGATCATCAAGAGCCCTCCAACCGAGAGAAAGCCGATATTTAATTTTTTTAAAAAAAAAATCAAGTATTGTAAATTTGTAATTCTGAATTTTTTTTCCTACTCTGAAAATTATGATTAAAAAAAAATAGTATTAATGTGTCGTCAAATAAAGGAGCAAAATATTTTTGTGTGATATGTATTTTATTGAAACGTTAAGTTAACCTTTTAAGTCCCTGTTTAAAATATTACAAAAAAGTTGACATTGTCTTGATAATGGAAGTGCTTTATTTTTAATAACAATGTTAGAGAATAGCAGAAAAGCAACCCAAACATTATTCGGATTCGGCCAATGTTAGGGGCATTATCCTTGCGCCGGGTCGCCCGTTTGTCAACACGGACCAGAGCCGAGGGCACTAACAAACACATAAGGGCCGAAACGAGCGTGTTCTAACTAAATTATGACGTCATAACGGGACCGACACGATGACAACCGGCATTACGCCCACGCGACGCCGGTTGCGTGCATTTCTCTCCGCTGCTTATGTTGTCGGTTGAGGTTTGAGAGCCGCGGTTTGGTCGACGTACGGGGTGGCACGAAACACACTCGGGTTGCTACGTTATTTTGTAAGGTTTACAGGATTTGCCCAAGTCTGACTACATACGATGTAATGGGATGAAGGACAACATCTGATGCAATCTTATCCATATAATATTGATAGCTATTAGAATAAATTTTGTTTTTTTATACATATATTATATGTAGGTATATAAAGATAAAATTAAATTAAATTTTTAATCAAACTTTATGGATACACTGTACATATTATAGTATGTGAGTATCTAATCTCTAATGGGAGCTCGGCCTCTCCCTGGAAAATAGCTATGCTCCAAATTAAAATTTTTATATAGTCGTACTTGTAGCTGTCTGGTCGCAATATCGCAACGTTGTATGTAATTAGACTCGATGGATTTGTGCCATGAAAACGTTATCTTTATAGTATACATTTTTGATTTATATTTCCTGAATATTCTCAGTGCAGAATTAACAGATAAGCAAAAAACCATATTTGTTAATATCACTGGCCAACAAAGATTTTGTTAATATGATTTTGATAATTATTTGGTCTCATGGTGACCATGATGTATTTAGTCAAATTATTGTTTGTATAGATCCCATACAAACATGTGCCGGTGATTGGTAGATAGAAAAGTTTTTTCTAATAGTTTAATGAACGTTTTAATAATATGAAGTAAAAGTAATATGTATTATATTAACTAGTTTACATTAAAACCGATCTTAAAATTGAGAAGGTAAACATCAGTTAAAAACGGAATTAAAAATGCTTCTTATATATTTTATTCTCTTATATTCTACTCCATAAGTTTCTTTGTAGAAACTAGCAGTAATCTGTCATTATACTAGCATTCCATATTCCTTTAAAATAGGCATATCTTGATGGAATCTCTCACCAGATTTTGAATGAAAAAAAATAATTTTAAGTGACACTGTTTCACTAAATAACTGTTTCACTAAATCAGCTTTATTATTACACAAAAAGCCTTCTACTATAACTCTAAATGACTTCCAGCTAACTAAACACTAGTGAGGTGGTTTTCAAACTCCTTGTCTTGTAATATTTCGCGTATTTGTGGTTCAACAAAAATATATTCTTTTAGATATGTTTCTGAAATTTTTGGAAATTTTGTCATAAGATATTGTAAACTAGTGCCATTTGTGTCTAACGCTTTCACATAAAAAATCATGAGACCAAGCTTTATGTGTAGAGGTGGTAAGAATACTTCCTCTGAATCTACAAGTGGCTTCAAATGAATATTATCTTTCCTATGCGCAAATTCTGTTCTGGAGCAATGTTATTATTTTGTACCATAAACCATAAGTATTGATAATCAGAAAAACGCCATTATTTAAAATAAATATGATACCCTAATATGTTACGATGATCAATATTGATGATAATAATACATCATAAAAAATAAAATGAAAAAATAAAAATAAAATAATACGAACAGGACCAGCTCCTCGTAGGTGACATTAAACAGGTCAATGTGCAATGCAAGCACAATAGGGAGCCAGACAGCAACAATAATAGGGGATTCTGCTAGTGCAGATGTCCATACAATACAGATGCGACATACAATTTTTGTCATAAGCTCGGTGGATCGTATCTAGGGTTCTCAAATATTCGTAGTTTTCAAGTATTCAAATATTGAATAAAAAATGGATACAATTTTCGAATATTCGAATATATTCATAATTTTTATTTCGGTTTTTATCGATATTAAATAATTAAACAAATTAGTGAAAAAAATTAATTAATTTCGAGTAAAATATTATTTAATAAAAAAATAATTATTGTTATTCAATAATTATTTTGATTAATCATTAATAACATTCATAACCTAATTAAAGTTTTTTCATTTAAAAGCATTTTTTTTTTGAGGAGCGTCTCATTTTCTCGCATTTTAAAACAAAATAAAGGCGCATAAAGGATCATGGATTTTAGAGCTGCACTAGTCACTTGAGTATATTAATAGAAAAAAACGATTACATACGTAAATTATTCGAATATTCATATAGTAAAAAATCAGGCGAATAATTCGAATAGAAACCATAATCAAACCAAAATGTACCAAAACCCTAATCCTAAAAGAAAAGAACTAGGATACATGAACGTATAATTACAAAATATCCTCTTATAAAGTTATCTCAAAAACATTTTCTAAACTTTTTCGATTGAGAGGAAATATTTGGTTATTTGGGGATTAAAAATTTCTAAGTGTTTAATGTGAATTATCGGTTTGTTATTAAATACCATAAAAATAATCTCAAACTTTTTAATTAAAATGTAGTGGATATATCAAATATTATATTAAAGTTAACGCCTCAATAAAATAATTATGAGATTTGCTTTAGTTCGAACAAAAAACATTAACTTTTAAAACTTTGTAAGTCATAAAATACATCTGATTGTCAAACATTATACCTAAACTTTTCAAATGCTTTTTGTGTAACACTATTCAATAAAAAAAATATATTTATTTTAAGTCGTTATTTGAAAGTAGAAAGTGAACATAATTAAACGTGCCAACTTATAAAAAACATATATTATTGTACTGCAGTTTGTTTAATTATATATGGAATGTTTGTAGAAAGCCTCAAAAGTTTATAGATAAAAAAAATATATGAAACGTGAATATTATTTTAATGTTGTAAGATTATTAACGCAACTTAACTCAAAATTTTAGCAAATTCATCAGCATTTAATCTTCAAACGTGTAACGTCTTAAAAGCCAAGAACCAAATTGATACATCACTCTGCACAATAAACAGTCTAATTATACGTAATTAAGTTTCAGACGTGTATGACGGGCGCGGTTAGTCAAATTCCACGGTTAACATACAGCAAGTCTGCTTAAAGCGGTCATAATAAAACCGTAAATCGTTATAGGCGACGTGTGCTTTCAGACGAAGTGGTTGAAATTTGAGCAAATTGGAAACCAAATAGCTGTGCTTCAAACGCTCAGCAACTACCACTTGCAATAAACTTCAAGAAGTGCAGTTCGGGGTTCGTTAAATCAAACTTAAGCTCGGCCAACGGCGCAATTAAATTCTATAGTTTTTCCTCTTCTCGTGGGTGAATTTCGTGAAATTTTCTTTCGGATCATGGGCGTGAGCAGTTGCAAAGCGTCGATAAGGAAGGCTCTTTAGATTATGCGAAGAGTAAGGTGGGTGGTTGGGAGACGGAGGAAGCAATTTACCGAAATTGGATAGGTGAGCGAAGAGATGGCGGTGTACTAGTTTGCCAGAGCTGTGCTAGACGACGAACGCCATTAGGGTTTCGTAACTAGTGAAGTGATCGTCTATAGAGAGCCATCTTCAGATGGAATCAATTAGCGACAGCGCACTCGAATCGGCCGCAAACACTTTGTGCTGTTTTAATGAGTCGAACGCTTAATTCGTGGAAAAATAATATAAATTTAATTTAAAAATAACACGTGCGTCATCTGAAAATTCGTTACTAAAAAATTCAAGATTGAGTTCTTTTGTGATTTAAATAACCGTTCTAGCTCATGATTTAACAAAATATGTTTACCATCAAAGTATGCATAAGGTTTGGAGAATTTGATTGCGTTGGTGGTAAACTGTGATATTATTATAAACATCCACTTCGTTTAGGATATGAAATGTTTGTTTATCTAAGCAGAATATAAGTAATATACACAGATTTAATCAGTGGTAAGTGGCATATTTTTTATTACAAATTAAATAGTCATGAGGCAACAACATATTAAATATTCGATGCGATTTTAATTATTTGTTAACAAACGCAGTACTCATGTTGAAGATTTACAGTACAAAGATTTTTCATAGCTATTTCGATAAAAAAAGTCGTTTATTTAAGATGTCTATAGCCTAAGGGTGTTGATAAATACTAACGCTGATCCTTAGAAACAATAAGCTGTTTCTAAATTATTATATTATATTACATATTTTTTTAAGATGATAGTAATAATCTCTCTATTTGATTGATGCTATTTTGACTCGATTTTTGTCAATTGTTTTTAAATACAATAAGCTGTGTTATAACCATTTTCTAGCACATAGAAGCAATAGTAAAAAAAAATTAGATAAATTTAAAAAAAATACAAAGAGAAGCAAAAAAAAATAGCTACAAAAATCAGAAATTGTCAATAGACAGATTGTGTAATAAAGAAGAAGGAAAATGAAATAAAATAACAATATTTTCTTATTAATTTCATTGAAGTGCAATTTATTTAAATTTAGCTTATTTATTGTATCTGATCCAAATGTTGGGACCATTACATAAAAAAAAACACATGTCAAAAATATATTTTGTACCATCCTTGTAAATAGAATTAAGTTAATTGTTCACTATTGTATTTCACAATATAAATTTTTAATAGCACGGAATTTATTGTTTTTAACAGGGCTGTGGAGTCGGAGTCGGAGTCGTGGAGTCGTGGTGTTTTGGCCGGAGCTGGAGTCGGAGTCGGAGTCGTGAAAAATGAGCAACTCCGAGCATTTTTTAAATTATGAAATTTATGAATTTTTAATTGCGTAATAATGAATGTGTATAGCGTATGAATATTAAACGTGTAGAAAAACACCAAAAATACCTTATAAAATTAAACTTTTTTGAGTCGGAGTCGAAGTCGGAGTCGGAGTCGGAGTGGAGTCGTGTTGTTGGTAAATATCGGAATCGGAGTCGGAGTCGGAGTCGTGTTTTTTTTTAACGACTCCACAGCCCTGGTTTTTAACGTTACTCTGATATATGAAACACTAAATATATTTATAATATGTATTTACATATTTAGTTATATTTGTCAACCGTATGATATTTTTAGAAAAAATCTTACATATAAAAAAATTATTTGAGATCACGTTTAAGAAATCTCTTTGTTTTTCTTTACATAATATAGGAATAGTACATATTTAATCACATTTTTTTGACCTTACATTAAAATACTATAATATTATTGTTCGTTCATCGATATGTTACAACTTCTCCCTTGCCATTTTTTATTGCTCTTAAAAACCTTATTCTGTTAGACATAATTGTACAAGTTTAATTTCATTTTTGAAAAAATAAATTATCTGCATGTTAGCATATTTTTTATGTTTTATTTATCCATGACAAACAGTTATAAGAAGTTTATAGGCTCACGAAAATCTTCTGAAATTTTAAGTCAGACTCATGGCCAAGAAAAATGTCATTATTACTATTTACCTAATTGCATTACAATAATCATCGTCATCATCAATAAATAAATGTTTACGATCAAAATTCATAGAAAAATCTAACTAGGTATGATCAATTTCACTTTCAGAAATATTTGCCTTAGTTTCTCGATTATATTCACTAACTAAAATATTAATATCATATTAACGCAAATGCTTTTCTGTCTAATAAGGCAATATTAAAATTGTAAAATAATAACTTTCCGCATCATTATTATTGATTTTATAATTATCTCTATTAGCACTATCATATGTAATTAGGAATAATTATTTAAATGATTTAAAAATATTTTTTTAGATTAAAAAACATAGATAACAACTTGCACGTATGGGCATTGAAAATAAGCAGCTGCACATAAGATTCTCTATCGAGCTCGACGGTTTACCGGTACATTCTAATTAGAATCCACTACTATTTGCCTCTCAGCCATACACTGTGGGGGTGTTACCCTGCGCTTCTAAATAAATATTTACCACTTGATTTTTATTATATAATAATGCTCTATTCTTATAATAATATAAATAATTTATTGCTTTTGGAAACAAAAATAGTAGGAATACATTAAATAATGACTATAATTTTTATATTTATTTAAAATATCGCTAAAATTCTGCACAAAATTAAAAAAAATCAGATACATAAGTAGTAAAATTATAAAATGAAGTTAGTGGTATTGTAGGTTAATCAAATTTATTCATTTAACAATCCAGAACTGACGCCGATCCCCTAGAAATAAAAGTGGGAGTGGTGTCGCATGCAACGAAGAAAGAGATAAAGCATGCTCTTTAGTGTAACGGTACTTCGTCCAGATGACATGAGAATCTTATGAAGCTAACCGGCTGGCACAGACTTGTAAAAATATTGTTTACAAAATCCATCGATGGATTAACAGATTTTACGACGAATTTTAGTAATTAGACAATTCCATGTAAAACGGTTAAGAATTAGCAAATATTTTTACCATAATATATTATAAGTGTCCCTGAGTAACTAACAAAATAAAATACTAGAAATTTTGTCATAAAATCGCTCAAAAAGGCTTCATAAAATATAAGTTATATTGAGCATGATGCACTTGCCTTTAGACTACTAAATGTTAAAACATCATGATGTTTCTTAATAACGATTTGGTCAGAAATTTGTTGTATTATATTATATTGTATATTCGATACAAATCATTTATTTAAGATATGTACAGACTTAGTAATTTAAAACAATTTTAATAAGCGTTCCTTTTAAATTTGTATATGCATTTTTTAATTCTACAGACAGTTTTTTATAGTTGTAAGACATGACATCACCTAATATGTTCTTAACAAAAAACTATATTATAGTACAGTGATTGTATTCATTTCCAAACTCTAATAATACTTTATTAAAAAAAAACTGTTTACAACGAGATGTTTATATTACAATACATCAATAAAAAGTAGTATTAAGATATATTACTAAAATCTATACATCAAGTAACAAAGTTTTAAAATGACCAACGTATATACAAATTTTATGTTTTTTCCTAGATAGACCAACGGCAAAACTTCTACGCAATTTATGTAATTAACGAAAATTATTCAGACGAATGTGACTTTAATGGGCAAATCGTTAAAGTTTACGATGTTATCGCGCAAACATTACTTTACCTATGGGAGGAGTAAGTCTTTGTTGGAGGGTCTAATCAGATAGTCTCCGGAGACAGTATAGGAGGGAGAACAGCGTGAAGAATTCCTTCTCATTAAACCAAACTTTAGCAAAAAAATCCAAATAAAAATGATGTGTTGTAAAAAAACTTGCGCATGCTCTGAAAATATCGATATTTTTTTACATTTCAGTGATTGAGCGACAACTTTTTTAATTAACGGTAACACAAACTCGCACGCTCTGTAAAAAAAATGTCAAAAGCAGCTTTTTTGCGTATTTTTAATTCAATACATTGTTTTATTTTATTAATAATAATAAAATAATGAAAAAAACAGCAACCATCTGGAGTGTAGTTTTTATTAACGACGCCGATACGCGCTTCCGTCGCCGTATTAAAATTTATCTATTTTTCCGAACCGAGTCCCGCCCTTCGCTTTCGCCCAGCAACGACATAAATAATGGCCCGTATAAATTTTTCCATTGCCCTTACACACAGGCACTGTGCATATATACATATATCTACGTAAAGAGCGTACACCATAGTGAAAATGTATGTATAAGCACAGGCGCGGAATTGTTTTTGTTTGCCGAATGAATTTCGTTCCGGGGGAATCGGGCATTTTTCAAATTTTCGGCATCAGCAACGCCGCCTGGCTTATGATGCTTATTGGAAAACGTCGGTATATTTATATAGATTTATCGCATCTGCCATGATATATGACCGCTGACTCACACCACGAAAAAGAGGTGCCTTTTCTCCCATCAAAAAGTTCAAATTTAAAAAAAAATATGTACCAGACTTATTTAATTAAATATCCTATACAATCAACTTGTCTAAAAATTGTAGTATAAGGTTATATTGTGTTTCATTTTATACACATTGAAAACATTGTAAATAAATTAAATAGATTTTCAGATAAAACTTAAATATAATAAATTTGAAAATAAAGCTGCTAATTTATTAAATGAAGTTAAAGCGCGTGTTTCTGTTTGTATAATACAGAAACGTAATTCTGCGGAAAGTCCCCATAAATTTTTGAAATCTGTCGCTTTCCGCGTGGAATGGTTTTTTCTTATCTGACAATTAATTTTGTTCTTATGCTACCAACGCAAAGATTGTTGAAAAAATCGTTTACAATCACACAATGCAGCGGTTGTAAGTATTGTACGTATATTCGTATTAAATTATTATTATAAAATTCATAGGTAAGGGGTAAAAACAAATTATAAATAATTTTAGGATCGCTCTACAATATAATCTAACGCTAATTGTATTGTTATATATATATAGTTTAATGTATCACGAAACGCTTAATAGACTTTACGAGGCCATTAGTACTGTTGTAAATTAATAGTAGATATTGTGTAGCTCGCTTATTCCCTTTAGTGTAGATTTATACGTCAGACGATTAAGGAGCGTCACGGGGGAGCGAGCGACGAAGAAAGTAGTTTATCTTCCAGTTTAGCGTCCAGTGTCCCTCAGTCAAATATGCGCAAAGGGCTTAAATAATTAGCCAGGGTCCTTTGCATAAAGAGCTTACTACAATACATTTAAGTGGATGCCGCATATTATTTATACTATTAATCATTATTTGTTACTATGTGCATAAGGACATATTTATAATTGTAAACTAAAAACGTGAATCATCAGATGTTATGTAAAGATGGAGGTGAGGCTAATGGATTTCACGTGTCTGTAAACAGCGTGAATAAGTGAGGCGATCTGCCAATTCGCAAATATATGGCTTGGGCCAAAGGTGTTCTCAGGTAAAAGACCCTGAAACCACATCTTCATCAAGGCAGTAAGACAGTTCTAAGTTAGCTAAAGATCTGATGCTATACATTAGCTCTACACTGCAATTTATTTTAAGTCTTATGGGTAAGATAATTTAAATTAGGATGAAATTCTACAACAAATTTTGTGCTTTGACAATAAAAAACTTACAATATATAATTGTAGACGTATTTTATTTAAGAAAAATTAGATAATAAATTAAAAAAGTAGGCAAACTCAATAAGTTTGAGAATCACATTTTAAATGACTTGTCAGACTATCTAATTAAATAATGTTAATAGCTCCAGTTATAAAGTATTTTGTATGTAGTATTTAATTTAATATTTAACCACGCAGCGTATTTTTTTTGCGATTTTTTAAAAGCATTACTTAAACTTCGTGTTAACTAAGCAATAAATTCCAAGATTTTTCTTAAAAGCTGTTGATTTATTTTATTAAAATCAGATCGTTCATTGGGTGGCATAGCAATAAATTTAGGTTTTTTCTTGTTTGTTAAAAAACAAGCTGCTATCTAACAGTTAGTTCATATTCTTTAGATGACCCAAGTTATTAGTCCTAACCGAAGCTCACTACAATTTAAATAAACTATTCATAGTGAGCTATGATCAAGTGGGCGATAATGATTATTTGTTTTATATTTCGGTTGAAATATTAAGTTAAACTTAACTTGTTAATAAATACAATTTTTATATATTAATTAAATAATATTATTTAATTTTCACATTATTAAAATGTTAGTAATTAACGTATATTTATTTATTTTATTTAGCTAATATAGATAATTGTTTAACTAATTTCGAAAAAAATTATAATACTAGCTATTTTATATTCCATGTTTATTTTTTAATGCGGTATGCCAATATTTTGTCTTACAAGATCAGAAATAAATCGGCAAAAAGTCGCCATTCATTGCATTTTTCATTCTAGAAAGAGAGTCAGAAATGTTTTTAGCTAATTTGATCAAAAACGGTTCTATAAATCGTGGAAGAAGAATATAAAGTGCTTCAAACTAAGAAACGCTGGCTTTCAAAAAGACAAGTATTGAAGTGCTTTTTAAAGCTCAGAGAAGAAGTTAATCGAATAGAAAAGAGAGAGAAAAACACTTTTGAAAGGTATAAACATAAAGGTTTTCATCCCTGGAATACATTTTTCACAATATTACCACTATTAATGCTACTTGAATAATATAAGATGAACTAACTAAAGATGAACTTGTTGATTTTAGGAAAAAAATTGACTGAAATTTAAGTTTGACTCTGTTTTATTTAAGTTGATTATAATTTTCCACCTCTCAAAATATTTATTAAAAGTTTCAATAGATTTCTGTAATTTATTCGCGATTGGTTAAATTTTGGCATATCGTTCGATACAAGATAAAAAGGTACGGCACGTGAAAAGTTGTATGAGGAGCTCCAACTAGAATTTTACGCGGTATCTAGTATTTATTATTTAGTGAAACAACAAAGCTTCTACTTTTTAAGTATGAGCGTATTAAGCGTAGCACATAGTCAAAAGTTTTATATTTATTTAATTTGTGAATCAAAACCATCATGCTATACAGTGTCGAAAGCTTTTTATATATCGAACATTAAAAGACCCGTACAATTTTTCAAATTATAGTTAGCACAACATTTTTTGGTAATAATTTTATGCCATAGAGTCATAAATATGTATTGGGTGATGATGATCACACATTCTTTATCTAAGATAAAAACAACATAGTAATGGTTCTGGATCTTAAGTGAAATATGCTCAAAATATCACTCATTTTATTGTTTTTTTTTTATCGCTATCTAACATCTCTGATTTGTGTTAACTATGATACTTTGAAATAAAATATTTGAGTGTTTATTTTATTAGTTAGGGTATAATTAAAAGGTTAACACCTAGACGAGAATTAACCATAATCTCGCTCTTCAAGGTGAAAAACACAGAAAGATTATGCATTGTTTATTTGCGAATTAAACATTACCCTTAACTAACAAACTATCTAAAATTGACAGTGTCATGCATAGATGATTTTTGGAAGCTTACAAAGTTACAAAGCGTCGTTTCGGATCGATTTGCGTCGGAGCAATTCCAATGCATGTGTCTAGCATTGGGATATATTGTTAAAATCACTTAACTTTCAAATACAAACATAGCATCGAGATCCTAACAAACTGGGGAATGCTTTGCGACATATATTAAAATTTTAATATTATTTTTTAATTTGCAGTGAATTGTATTAGTGTTAAATGTTAATGTACGGTTTGAGTTTCGATGATAATGTTAAAATGAAAACAGATTACATAAAGACAAATGTTAAAAAAAAAATTACTACTTTATTTTTGAAAGGAATGAGGCCGCTGCTTTGATCTATGAGGCAAAAAGATCCATAGAACAAAAATGTGAAGAAACCCTGCTTAAGCGGCTTGCATTATAAAGTATCTTTCTATCATGGTATGATTTTTACGCTTGAAAGGAAAATTTCTATTAATAATTATTTATTAGAACCACTCTCTATCTTTTAAGGTTAACTGTAAGGCACAGAATTTTTTTCTAGGTAAATGTAATTTTATTTGTAATAATTATATAACAATATTTACTATGGTGATAACTTGTAGTAATTGCATTTATCCTGTATATTGCTAAAATTATATTAGTAGACGAAGAAAAACATGAGAGAAAACAAGTGTTGGTCAAGTTGTGCTTAGCATTATCGCATTTTTTTATGTAGTACGCCATTATGACGTGAAAGAAAATAAACAATAACGTTAGAGCCCCGTCGAAATTTCCTTTGTGCGCCAGAGACAATTTTTTAATCAGATTATGAGCATAAAAACGCACAAGGCGGCCATGTTCCTTTTCGAGATACAGAATGGCAATATCGCACAATAGGAAAAGTTGTATGGAAGGAAGGAGAAGTAGCCGAAGGAGGAAAAGTAGAAGGAAGGAAAAAACACAGGGCCGCAAATTAGATACGTGTCGAGCGAGCTTTTTTTGTTCTCTATCGCAGTGCGAATTCCATTACAAATGGTGTTAGTATTGTCCGGTTTCTTGTCACCGTCGACTTAATAAATTGGATTATTAACTTGTGACGAAGGGCTGATGGAAAACAACTTGTTTTTACCGGCGAGCGTGGCGCAAACTTTTCCCATTCCAGCTGCGAAGGGCCATTTGTGAAATTTCGCATTGCAAATCTATTTACGGGAATCGGATTTTACCATATGACCTACTTTTATACGTTTCGATCTGTGCTCACGCCATATAAAGACTACAAAGGGCTAGCTAATTTATTATATGGGGATCGTCCGCCGATTTATTTATTACTAGTAATAAGATGCCATATAAAATATAATTTATTAATTTAAATAAAATAATGCTATGTTTTTATTTTCAAAGCCTTCTTATATTTATGTTAATATATTTCATGGAATTCGTTTTTGAATATTCATTAAAACATCCAGGTATTCTAATTTGAAAAAGGTAAAAAGTGTGTGGTAAAAAAATATAACGAGATTTTTTAAAATCAGCTTTAGATAAGAGTAATATGAGAATAATGTAAATTTGAAATCTGATTTATGAAAGCTAATGTGATTAAATTACATTTTATATAGTTGTAAATTTTATTATTACACATATTATTTAGGCACGTTGTAATAAAATTATACTGTTATATTTTTGTTATAAATTTTGTTATCAAGTATTTTATTGCATTTTTTTGTACATTTTTTATTAAGCATTAAATACAGTTTGAATGTTAAAGTATAGAAATACCTAAATAAGGGTTTAAAAGCACGACACTTATACATAGACTCACTAAATACTTAATTGCCGATTAAAAAAAGATGTACAATATAAAATGCATTTTTTATAAATTGTTCACTTGGTAAGAATTTTGTCATTGTAAATTTTATTTTATCATTTTTTTGGCAACGTCACAAATAAGCGCGGACAAATGAGCGTGTGTCAAAAGAGCGCTGCATTATAAGCGCTGCGTCATAAAAGCGCTTACCAAAGTAGCGCTGTAACAAAATAGCGCGCGTCAAATTCGCAGACAGTCATATGAGCGTTTGACAAAAGAAAGCACACCACAAGAGCGCAAAATTACTTAAAGAAAATTAAATAATAAATATTTTAGGAATGAGGTATACAAAATATAGGTAAATTGTGAAAAATTTACAAGGAATAAAAATTCACGAAACATAGGCGATAAAATTAATATTTTATGTGCCAGAGCGTATTAACGATTAAAATGATTTGTCAATTAAAACATTATTATTTATGAATTATTACGTACAAACAAAAGTATGTCTCCCCATTCCCATACGTACGATATACTTATATATTTTGTACTAAAATATAAAGCTGATTTAAAATTTATCATTACGTTTTTTTTATAATGTTTCATTAAATTAACAAATATTAATATTATTAATTAAATAATAAATTATAAATAATTTTTTTAAGCTATTAATAAAATATTTTTATTTATCGACTCGACTTTCAATGAACGCGTATAATAGGGCAGATATACGGCCCCTCAGTAGTTAGATATAATTCCTACTACTATTATTATCACAGTAATAATCACACGGTTAATATCAAATTCATCGTCACTTTCTTAAACATCCATTATTATATCGTCATTCGTAATTATATGGATAATTTCTAAAAATAAATCAATATTTGTATTTATAAATAATTAAAACACAGATTACTAATTGTTAGTAATTTACTACCTCGAAAAGACTAATATTATTATTTGAGTTGCCGCTAAAAATGTCGATACCCAGATCGATAGTTGTCAATCGCTCATTTTAATAGTGCGAGCGAAATAGCTTTTTTCTAATCCTTTTATTTCATAACAGACACACAATATAAGGTAACAATTATGCACAATTAGAGCATATAATCCCGTTTCATCCCATATCATAAAAATATAGATACCTTTGAAGGAAAAAATCAGTTTAAGAGGAATAATTAATAACTTAAAACTGTCAAGTAAGCGTTATGCGGTCTTAACACAGCTCGATTCGGCCATATTCCGATGAAAAATTTTACAATAAACTTACACTCGTAAATTTAAGATTATTGACTGATTTGCATAAGTTTAGATTTCAATATTACTTAACTGTGTCTACTAGAAGCTTTTTTACCTTTAATAAATTGAAATTGGCAAAATTAGCTCCAACACAAAGCCAATAAATGCATTTCAAGTTTTGAGTGCAACGCTTGGAATACGATGTTGAGTTACTAGCACAAAGGGTTAACTATATGACACAGAAAATTCCAAAGAAATTACCTTGTCAACCGCATAATGCCTAGAATTGTAAATATCGCGCGTTCAGCGTCAATCAGCGCGGCTTCCCTTCCCCCGCGAGGCCGGCGGGGGAAGGGACGCGTCGCATCGCGTCGGTTGCCTTGCATAGTAACAATTTTATAAACACTAATTTTAATTATACACTGCTTAATTCTAACACAGACACTATCACTTTATAATTAAAAACATCGAAACGGATATTATTATAATAAATATGAACGAGAACACTTATTCGAGAAAAATGTAACAAAAGAATTTATTCGGCCGTTTACGACCATGGTCGCATAGCTACTGGTATTTTTAAAAAATATTTCTAGATGCATCCAGACAATTCAAGGTTATGCTTCATTAAAAATAACAAATGTCATTCACCTCTTTGTATATTTTTAAAATATTTATCTCTAATTCGAATTATTTTAATGCAAGTTGTTTGTTTATTTTTAAATATGTATCTCTCGTTCGATTTATTTTAATGCGAGAGTGACACGAAGGTCACCTTTGTTGTTGACTTGTTGACCTTCTAAAAGTATAATGTCGATGATTTCAAGTTTTATATTATTTAAATCTAATTTATATGTGCCAAATTTACGACATTTTCAAATGACGTTCTTTCGTTGAAAATAGTGAAAAATATATACTTTTATTACATATTGATAATATGAGGGTTAGGGGGGGCTGAACAAAACTATATTTTGAAATTTATTTTCTTTATTTTATAAACATATTTTTATTGAAAATTAATTTTATTCGACGCTCCTTCTTACAAAAGTCAGCATTAACCGCATTATATAATCAGTATATTGTCTTTCTTTAATTTGTCTAAATGTTTTTTTTCGATTGATATTAATGCAAGAGCTGACAATCTATTCTCACTTTTTTTAATAATGTGACTGATTCGCTTAGAAAATACAATAATTCAACATAGTTGCCTTCATTTACGGTATTATTATTTTTAGAGTGTCCTCGAAAAGAAAGTTCTTCTTTAGATAAAAAGCAAATCACGTCAATTAATTTGGAAATAATATATCTGTTTGCAGTAACTTTCTTATTATTTAATTCAACATTTGCCTTAAATTGAGCACTGAAGAAATCATCGATACGATTTTCTTTACTAATTTTTTTTAATTGTATAGTAGCGCATATGTGAGGTTTAGAGCATTCGTACTTTTTACGAGCTTCACTTAAATTGTAATAAATTTAAAAATATAGTGTTTATTTCCATTCCCCGTATTTTACGAGTTTCACCTCAATTGTAATAAATTTAAAAATATAGTTTTTGTTCCTATCCCCCCTAACCGCATGCCCTGTTTCAAAGTTATCGCACGACACTGATATGCATATATCGCATGTACGGGGATGGGGAGCTATACTTTCGTATGTACGTAAAAATTATTAAATAATAATATTTTTATTGTCTAATCATTTTAATCGTCATTGCGCTCCAGCACATAAAATACTAATTTTACCGCCTATATCTCGTGAATTTTAATTCTTAGTAAATTTCTCACAATAACTTATATTTTGTATACATAATTCCTAAAATATTCATTACTTGATATATATCAAGTTGTTTTTGCGCTCTTATGACGTGCTCTCTTTTTTTAAGCGCTCATATGACTCTCTGTGCATTTGACGTACGCTATTTTGTGATAGCGCTACTTTGGTAAATGCTCTTATTACGCAGCGCTTATAATGCAGCGCTTATACGACGGCGCTCATTTGACGCACGCTCTTTTGACCGGCTGCCCATTTTTTTTAATATTTAAATATAAAAATCCAGATGTGCACCAAACACAGATATAACAAAACGACTGTTAAGACATTTGTTTAAAATAAACGACATTCTGTTCGGGATTACCTAATGTATAAAGTTATATAAGTCAATCCCAAAATATATTATGTTCTAAATATATATAGAAAAATTCGCAAATTCGACTATTGGCGTTAGTATTAGTTTATTAACACAGAAAATCAATATCACTAACATTTCAAGATGACAGTTCTTTTTTTATTAATTTGTGAGCATCTTTAAAAATAGATATTCTTGAAAACTTGGGAATATATGTTGATGTCGGAAAATTACTGATACACTAAAAATACGATTGTTACCAAATTGATATACATGATTCATATTTATATTCAGTGGCTCTCAATTCATGACGCTCAACATCTTTATATTCCGAGACACGAGCCTAGTACTTCGAACAAGGGAGGAAAAGAGCTAGTCTTAAAATAGCAAGTTCGATTGGTGTGCATTTTTATAGCTAATATATTCATGGAAAATCTCGGAATATTTCATACGCAAGCAACATAACGCTGCCGAATATGTCACATGAAATGAGGCGTGTGTATTTCCTACATAGTATTTTTTTCTATAAATATATAAATATATAGATTATTGTATTTCTATCATGCATCAATTCAAAAAGAAATATAAAAAATATATAGGTTTACAGTGATAATTATTTGGCTTAGTTTTTATAATAAAAGTCATTCTAAGATGATTTAAATTTATAATAAAATTCTACCTAATAATAAAAACTATCTATATTATTTTAATACAAAACTGTATCAATTTATAACAATACAAATTTAGCTGTTTAAATAGTTCAAGCATATGACCTGGTAACCTAGACCGTACTACTACAACTTATTTTTACATTCCATAGTTGTGGGAAGTAAATCAATATATTTAACTATCAAGCACAATACACAAATACATGATATTTATTATTACATAACCGTAAAATGAATTTTAGATGTATTTCTCACGTTTTGCCGTATAAATAAATATTCGATTTATTTTGTATGAATGGGTATTCTGCGAGCAATTTTCGTGTATCAGTTTTTTTACCGGGTATATATTATATGTATATATATATATATATATATGTTTATATCATTAAATTATAATAAAAATATTTTAATTTAAAATGATATAATTCTTAGAAATATAATTAGGATTATATTAAAGTTTAACAGACTAAATTAAATTTATGAAAGTAAATGTATTCATTATACATATGGTTTAATTAAATTTTATTTCGGTCTTATTATTTTTTCTCATGAAATATATTATACGAAATGTAAAGTAAAGCTTATTTCTTGAGTATCAGAGACATAACATAGAAATCTCAAAAGACGTGTCTCTATAATTTTATTTACATATAAAATACATATATACTTAATATTCTGTATTTATACAGAGTGATACGAAAAACATTCGTAGTATATTTTAATATGTTTACTCAAAATATAATAGGTTATTTCAAAAAATCTATTCATTAAAACTATCATAGGGACATTAAAATGTACTTTAATGAAAGGTACTATAAATACTTAAGCAGTTTAAAACGCTGTGAAATAAAAAATGATTTAAATAATATGTGGAAAAAAATAGAACAATTAATTAATCCAACTCAGAAAAACGCTTATTGATAAAAATAAATAAACATTATTATAACTATTAGTTTTTAAATAATTAACCTAATAATGTATGTTTGACTTTAAAAGATAAAAAATTCGATTTAAATCATAAAAATATGAGTACAATGAATGAGATTAACTTTATGTAATGAAAATTTCTCTAGTAAATGAGACGTCTAAAATAGGATAAGTAGCATTTTGATTTAACAACATATTATTTTTATGGTACCGTCTGTGTATGTGTATATTCCATGATAACATAAAGTGAAGGGTAATTCGATTGGAAGGAACCATCGGATCTAATCTGTGTATTTTTCACGTGCCAAAGGCATTCCATGCCATTATTTCGAGCGCAGATCCCCAATTAACCCACTCCGCGACCGTCGGGAATTCCCGGCCCATCATTTTCCCGATTCGGAATTTATCACCGAATCGTTCGCTGTAACCCGATTCCAAAAAGTGTTACAATACACTCGTACGTCGCTCAAGAGCCATACACACCGCAAGGGATGAGAGGACTCCTAACCCACACTCCTCGAGCGATCCTCGCTAGAAATGGACGTGTTGTTTTTATTGTCCCAAATGCCAATGTCTCAGATTACATTCACTCCCTTATCTCCGCCATGTTTGCCATATATGTGTATATTGTTTATGGCCATAGCAAGAAAATTCTTCGTAGCGGTTGTTTTTTAATATTCGCAAAAGAGTTCAAGCGACTTCCGTTAGAAATTGTTGAATTATTAATACCTTTCCATTTTCAACCGATTACCAACTGGGGTAGTTCTGCCATAGGGGTGTCGCGCTTTTTTTTTGTATTCGTCTAAGCAACTTTTAGCCGGGTTCGATCATAAAAATAAGTTTTACACTTAAAATTTTATGAGCCGAACAAACGACGCGCGTGGACCTTTTTTATATTCTTGTTCTCCATGTGCCAAAGTTTATATTTATGTGCAATACACACTTTTTTGCGACTTGCGGAGGATAATGCATTTCTGCACCGTAAACCAAGGAATGCTTTATAACATACACTTTTTTATGCGGCGACAATAAAGGCCAGAAATGTTTTGGTAGTTAGTTTTTATTTATATCTTACAAATGTTTAAAAAAATTCTTGCATTTTAGTCCACTAACGTCAGTATATATTTTCCTTCTGTATATTGACGTTATAATATATTTTTAAAATAATCATTAAAAACGTCCTCATTTAAAAAAAAATTGTTTGTTTTTTGCATTTGTAATTAAACGGCGTTTTAGCGGTCTTAGTTAAAGAAATGTATAATAAATATATATTCCTTGACGAAATTAATTGATATTAAGAATGTGATCTATTGTGAACGGCATAACAAAAGCGTTTTTAAATGTACCAAAATTAATCCGTTGTTGCCGGATTTATGCAATCCAAGATAACTGAGATTAAGATTCGCTAGATTAAAGCGATATCTGTATCTAGGATTTCAACTCAAGAATAAACTGCGATTTAAGAATAGCTGGAGAACCAAATTCATAAAAATGACGACTTTACAACAAAGTGGTCCACTCCATATACTCTTACATGAAGCCCCAATATGAGAAGATTGCATGAGGGTGGAAACAACAAGGTATGAGCTGGCTTGAGTTCAGATAAAAAGAGTTAAGGGTCGTTTCAGTACACCGCGCGGTTTCTAAGGATGGCATCTTGAATTTTGCTTATCGATCTGCTCGCATATACGTACAAAGGTCAAAGTAAAGAACAAACCAAGTGACAAGAGCAGTGGAATACCTAGTACAAAGAGCGGTAAACACAGTCATACGAGTGTGAGTGTCATACTGTACAACAAACTGGTTCATTCCATCCTCCTATATGGAGCTCCTGTGTGGGCAGTCCTCATGAGGCTCATGCTGGCTCAAACTCAACGAAGAAGTTCGTTTAGAGTCGCCTAGGTATCAGAGAATGCTACCCTGTCTATATCTGGAATTTCTTACATCGACCTGCTCGTCTTTGAGAGGCCGAAAATAATCATGGAAGTCAGAAAGCTGACCATGACCATAAGACGGTGGACCTTCAGTTTTAAAGCAAGAGGCAACACGGTGAGTTAAACTATCACCTAACCCTTGCATTTAAATGACACAGTTGCTTCGGAACATACATACAATAGGCAAGGAAGAGACTAGTGAGTGCCATCACTGCTCCGAAGACGAACTCGATAACGCCACTCACTCGATCTTTAATTGCCCAGCATGGACAGTGAAAAGAGAACATCCTAAGAGAAGCTATTGACGAATAAAAAATCTCGCTGGAGGTCATGATTCTATTCACGCTGAAAGATGCAGACTTGTGGTCAGCAGAAGAGGCAAATTAAGAACCGGATAAAAGAATTAATGGTAGCCAAGACAATGAAGAGGTACTAGCACAAGAAGGCGCTCAAAGGAGTGCTTCTTTAAAAAAGTATTGCGTAAAAGCATTTTCTAGAGAGGGGGGTATTAGTGGGTGAAAATCCTACACTGCTACTAACTGCAATGCTGATTGGAGTGTCTTTTAAAGGTTTCCCCTAAGAAAAAAATACATATGAAGTACAGAGAGACGCAGTCGCTTCCACTTCAATCGTCAGATTTGGTTAGTCAAGCAGTCACCATAAATCTTCAAGAGTATAACTTTGCAATATATCATTTTTTTATTTTATTATTTATTTAGTGCACAAATTATAAATTATTGCAATTTAAAATTATTATATAAATCCTTATATTTTGAATTAAAATTGAATTTTCATATATTTTAAAGTTGAATGGCAAAAAAGCTTGTTAAGCTAAAGCGTAAATTTGAAAAGATAAATAGAAGTTGCTCAGATATGTAGCAATATATGTATTGTTACGAGTTGTGTGATACAGCTATTAAATTAAGTGACAATCATAATAAAAAAAGAAATAAAAAGTAAATCGTTGTCAAATAACAATTTGCAAAATAATTAGAAAAAAGTGATTGACGTTTATTAATCGATGAAGTTTATAAATAATACTTTGTAAGAAGTGTTTTTTTACAAAACAATTACTGTAATATGAAGCTATCGATATACTGATACGTGCAAGAAAAAACTGTTTAGGTTTATGTAAATAATATATAAATAGATATTTATTAGTCAATTTAAAAATGAAACGCTTTGAAAATAATCTAGAGCAGGTATATTTACTTAATATAAATTTAATATTAAATGTATAATTGCTAACAATTTCCCCCTGTTTAAAGCATTAGGTTATGTGAGGGGGTTGAAATCAGAAATAGCTCTTTAATTTCCCGATGTTTTTGCGAAATCAAAAGATTTATTTTTAACACCCTTCCACAAGTATTAACTCGCACATATACACATTTATATTGATTTTGGCGAGTTCCTTACATAAGCACTAATCAGCGGGTTTTGCCGAATAGGCTGTAATTAAAACTTTGTTTAGGTATATAGCAAAGCATACGGCAGACGTGGCTTGCTTTACGATTTCCTTCAAGTTTTTTTTCAACCTTCTTTTACAGACAAAGACGGGGGCCGTGCGGTTTTCACGCGAAACATTGAATTTAATGAGGCGGCCGCGTTTCGAAACCCCTAAATTAGGCAGATAGGAAGTGTAAAGTTTCTCCCATTATTTGTGGTCTTATCGTCGGTGAAAACGTATATAGGATTCGAGAGCTCGCGAACTGATGTTTGTTTGCGAGCTTCGTACCGAGCTTGCGGTTTTCTTTCGCGTTTCTCGTACGAAATCGAAGCTTGCAGATTTTCGTAATTTTAATTAAATCTCGATTGTATTGCCTACTATGTGGGTTAATAATAAATTGCTAGCAATAATTTTATCAAGTATTTTTACCCAAAGCATATTTATCAACTTTAAGTGATTAATTGGCGTTGGTAAAAGTTCGTAAAATTAATACTTGATTCCCAGTGTTTCAGCAGATAGCAATTATCCGAGATTTAGTCGGATAAGCTCTATATACAAAAATACAGTTTTCATGCAGCAAAATAAACAACGAAAATACAGAAATAAATCCGGCAATAAATTCAGAGATAGTGCGAAGGGGTAATTTGCACAACACATGGGGCTCGCATAATTAGCACTAACTACCTCCAGTTTTCCCTACTTGGCTATCTGTGTAGCATAACATTGTATTAGTGTAGGTGTGCTATTTTCTTTTTACGATCACAAACTACTCTCGTACGCTGCTGGTGATTAATTAAACACCAGTACATTAATCATAACGATTGCGATCAGACGGAATACAAGACTCAAACATAAACACAGGCGACTGAGTGAAATCTGTGACCGAGTCCAAATTAATAATTCTGAAAAGGTGATAATTACACTGCGTGTAATCTAAAATCTTGTAATGTATGAACATATTGTCGGTTTGTAATAAAACTGCTGCAACTTAAAAATGTGCATAATATTAAAAAAGGATGTTAATCGACATAGCGTTGTCAGGATGGAACATATTTTTTGCCTTGTTTTCTGGTTCGTTTTTAATTAAGAATAAAATTAAATGTATGACTTTTGATTATAAAGATACGTTAGATAACAATTCAAAGATGGTTATAGATAACACTATTATAAAAAAAGATATTATTATAAAATATTTACGAGTAATTGCATATAAAGAAATAAATTTTAGGGAACATTGTATATACATAATCAACAAAAATAATAATAATATTTTAGGTATAAAGAAAAAAAAACTACAATAATATTTTATTGTCCTATTTCAATTATTATGCAACAATATTATATATTCTTAATTATGAGATAAGATAATGCTGCAAAAAAAAATAGGAAAATGAAAGTAGTTTTAAATACAAATATATTTACTATAATAGTTGTATAAGTAAGATTGAAAAAATTTTTTTTTATTATTTTAAGACTTAAACCAGACCTAAAAAAATATTTTTCAACAGAATTTACTGCACATTCTTTAAAAGAAACCAGTCTTCAAAACCGCGCTACAAAATAATATTTATAGTTACGATATTTGGGCGATAGATTTAAAGAATTTTTCGCTCAGATAGAGAAATAATTGATAAGGCTGTAGTTAATTTAAAAATATGTTTTATGACTTATAAACAGAATAAACCTACAAAATGTTAATATGGTTTCATCACTACTTTACTAAATTAACTAAACCTGAACATCAGCTTACTACACGGATAATTTGCAACTATACAAAAATATACTTCGGAAAAATTACGAGGCTTTTGCTTTTTGAATGCAATGAAGGCGTATATTGATTTTATACTAAAATGGAGATAATATAAGGATAGATATGTAAAAGATAAATAGCTAGAGGGTTGATGTACTAAGATGTGAATTTGTATAATAATATTTCTAGGACAATCCGCAAAAATAAAATTGTAGCGGATTTCATATATTTACATATGCTTCAAAATCTTGTATTTAATCACGTTTCCTAATATAGTCAAAGCATATCAAGTCAGTTGAAATAAAGTGGAAATTGTGGCAAACAGTGATACCCTTTTAAAAAAAAATATCGATATATCACACTGCCTACATAACTACCATTGACATACAAGTGTGTGCGTTTTGTTTTGTTCAATGGTTAAAAGCAAATTAATATTATAAAGAACGTTTAATAATCTAGAGAATAGTAAAACAGACGATTAACGATTTCATATCACGCAAAACGAAAAAGTATATAAAAATATATTCAGCATACTGAATACCGCAAGGGAATTCGCATTTTGCGAAAACTCTTTCTATTCAAGGACTATGGGTTTTCGATATCAGTATTTTTTTAAGATAGACCGTCTCTTATCGTCCATTGAATCTTAAAGTGTGTTGAACCCCAATCTTAGCAATACTGAATTTTATAGTAAATGCTTAATGACTGCATTGTTGCCAAAATAAAGAAGAGCATCTTCGTATTGATTTGCTTTAAAACAATAGTATGATTAAGTATAAAAAATATGACTACATCAATTTTTTAGAAAAACAAAAATAACACTTCATTATAATTTCACGAAAAAATCGCTTAAAATGCAACGATTCGTTAACCGCGACCCAGAAAAGAAAAAAATCAAACCGCATTCCTTCCCCCACGCTCTGTCATTCCCTTAACGATTTTTCCTTCGTCCCATTTTTACACTTTTCTCGCTCATCCCACAGGGCCGTGTCCCACATATATTGTTTTATGCGACCCTCGAACCCTCAGCCGGAGCTCCCCCTTTTTCCCTTCGCCAAATCACGCGACCATTTCCACGTTCATTCATTCCGACGGGCTAAATAAGCCCACCGGGCTTATTTTCAATTCACCACGCTTCTCGTAGGTTTTTGCTACAAGTATTTATATGTATGCGTTATTTTGTGCGTATGTGTTAGGTTCTATTTGGGCGTTTAAACGATTGAAATATGTTAAACCTTTCCATCCAACGACATATTTCGGAAAATATTTTATTAAGCTGCCTTTACGTTCAACACCACCCTTTAATTTAATTGAATTTACGTAGTTGTTTTAGTAATAAAAAAACTAACTAAAAACAGTTACTAATGGAACTGTCTTTTATACGAACTATTGTATTTAAGACAGCTCCATTTCAATGCTTATTTAATTGACTTAGTGAATGGGCAAGTGCCATTGATATATATTTTTTTTAATAAAAAGCGGCTTTGTATCCTTATTTATTCTATAAACTTGTAGTAAAAAAATAATATATAAAGTATAGATGCAATTTAAATAAAATAGACGATCTAGGATTTTTTAATATATTAAATATGGACCGGTTGACTTATGAAAGCAGATGATAAAATCTCAAGATTATATATTGCTGGTGTGGAGGCTTCAACCACCTTCATAATTAATTTAAAAGGAATTCTAATGACCGTTTCAAACAAATAAAAATTAAACATTTAGTCTCGAAAGTAAGACCATGCAATGGAAGAAAGATTTTGGGACTTCAAAATCTCAAAAAATTTATCACTCGTAAACACATATATATAACAGAAAAAAATATTTTTTGTCTGTAAAGCAGAATTTTTCAAACTAGGTGTATGTAAAAGTTAAAAAGTATTCCGAGAACTAAATTCAAACATGTTTGACCTCATATTAACAGAGAAGTAATAAAATAATATTTTTGCCCCCATGCGCATGGAATAGATGGCGTATACTATTTTTGTTTGAGGGCTATCATTAGTCTGTCGACAGTTTCCAAAATTTTCTTAATAAAAAATAAAAATAACAGCTCGTAAATACTTGTTAAGTATTTAGCAAACCTGTCTTAAATCTGAAAAAACAAGTCTATTACATATGTGAGTGTTTTGTCTTCATGTTCACAATTTATTCAAATTTAAAATAACTATATGTAAATTATTCACGTGATAATAGGCCTATATACTGTTTAAATTTGCGTAAAAATAACATTTTGCCAAAATTGTTTTTATTATAAATATATAATTTAAATATTACTTAAGAACTATCCATGTAATTTTGTGAAGGACAGGAACATTAACAAAAATAAGACGTAGTATCTTTGATTGAAAAAAAATGATATATTATAGAAACTGATTTCTTCAAAGTCTAATTTTAAATAACAAGTGTGTCATAGGAACAGAGCAAAATGAAACCTAGAACTGATTTTATAAAAAATCAGTTTTAGTTACTAATTTCACTATATCAAATATTTTAAATAGATGTCAACAAATTCTTCTTCACCTTTTTAATTTATAATTTTTAGATGATATTTAAAAAATACAATGATCAATTATGTATGTATGTAAAAACATATCTTATTTATTAAAATATAATTATATTATTAGCACGAGTTATACTCGAATTAAAAAAAATTATTTATATTATAACATATTATCATTTAATTGATCTTTCAATGAGTACGATATATATGTTTATATATGTTTAATGTAAAGATTTCAGTGTGAATAGGACATTTTTCATTAAATCTTTTTGCAACTAATAATACACATAAGCGTTCCCAGATTCATATACACGAATAATAACAAAATTAGTATTCAAGCGTCTATCGTATCATTAAAATATAATATAAATTTCAAGTGATTTAAACAATACTGGTCGATGCCAGACATGGGGCGGGCGCATTGGACGGGTAGTAATTTGTATGAATTTTCTCTAAAGTCTCATGACAAAGGGTGGGTCGACGCTAATTATAAAGGGGCGTCGTTCGGTCACCTGACCGTCAGGTAATTTCCAATTACCGCCGCCGGGCGAACGGTACGACAAAAGGCGATTGAGATTTTTTTTCGGCTACTGATTAAAAGGACTCCGCCGTCGAATACTAATTGAAGTTCGATTTAGTTTTCGAGACGTGTTTTTTGAAAGGAGCTTTCCGGCAAAGTGGCCGCTTTATGCAGAGCGGAACGAATCACGCTATTTGGTTTGATTTAAATTGTATAAAAGTTAGGACGTAAAAAACTGATTCAATTTATTTTAGAGCAGGAGTTGACATTGTTAATCATCATATTTTTTGTGGAAATGTTTTCGTTAATAATACAGCATAATACGCAAACATAATACATTATATAATTTCAGTCAATATCACTCCAATATAAAGCCACTATGTCCCACCGCAGATTTTAATTTATTTACAAAGAACTTATAATGTATAAAGTTACCAACGAAAATGAAATATTGTACATTTTGACATTTAAATATTTTATGTTACATAATAAAGCAGACAGTACGCGTACAATTATACCAACACAATAATTTAACGGCTATATAAGGTTCTCATGGTTAACGAACTATTATTTAACGGTTGCTACACAAATAAAAAACGAATAATAATTGCTGAATCAACTGCTAAAGAAATCTGTATTTCAGTCAAGAATGCAATGCATTCTTGACTGATATTTTTGGCATAAAATTAGCAAAAAAACAAAAATCGCCGATATTAACGACAGTTACCTAAGTAGAGTACGCTCGGGATAAGGATTCCGGTTTGTTATTGTGTGCGTGAACTATGTGGCTCAAAACAATTTCGCTCAGAATATTTAATTTTTTTATGTTAAAAGAAAATATATGATTATTTAACATACATACATCTGAGCTAAGTTGAAAATTTCAACGGACAATTAAAAATATATTATATAATCAAAGAAACCAGACATTAATGTCATTAATTAAATATTTGCAAAATTCAAAATCTTTCACAAGTCAAAAAAATAATGAGGTCTTTAGCTATTCTTCAAAAGCAAAAAGATATAAAATAGGAAAAGAAATTATTCGCAGATTGTTTAATGGCTCGACGACTCTATTAAATCATTAGAATCCATTGAATAAATTAAAAAAATATCATTGGCTCAACGATAAAAATAATAACTTTTTTAAGCCTTACAGAGAATAGTATTAAAAAACATACAACGTACGGATTAATGGAAAAATAATTAAAATATTTTAATCCACGGGTAAGAGAACAAATAACTTACAGTGTATATTTAAAGCCTTGATATCAATTAACCCAGATATGCCCAAGAAATTTTGTTCTCTTAAAATTTTATTTATAAATAAAAAACAGTTGTACGAATTTAGTGACCTACCCATGGGACAGTGAGCATATCTGGGTTAAATCAATATCAACACAAAATTATTTAAAATAAATCACTAGAGAAGATCGAACTTCTGTGCCTCACTGCACTTTAATGACGAATACCAGCGTTGACAAATCAGCGACTGTCCTTAAAAGAGAAAGCGAGACAACGAAGTACACGCTACATCGCTTCTCCCTACGCACACAATAACAAACCGGCATCCTTATCCCGAGCGTACTCTAACTTAAGAAAAAGCTAATAAGACCGCTCGAAGCTAAATGGCTGGTCTATACAATTTGAATAACTAAATTCACCCAGCTTTGTTAACGTCATATGAAAAACGTTGCTTTATTCTGTTGCGTTAATTAAAATATGAAAATGTACACATTATGTAGTAGCAAAGGGCGACTGAATTGGAAAATAATTGTACTTACAAAGCTATTAGGACGCGTGCTTATGAGATAATTCTCGCGTGTATTAAATATACGGAATAAAAAGGTTTCACCGCATAGGGAGGATATTAAAGCTCGATGCTCATTCTTCGCGCGTTGAATGTTAAAGATTTAATATTATCCACGTGGCGTAGAGCTTTCGTTTTGAAGCAAATAAAGAGGATTTGCGAGAAATTCCCATTGGACAGAATTGCGGGGTCGATGCAGCCAGGCACGGGCAACAAAAGCTAAAGATAAATAATACAATGGCATGTCGGATTATGAGATAAAACCGGCACCGATAACATCGTCCAATCAAGGAGCGAAGGTGGAGGTTGCACAGGTCGACCCCTTTCTTCCGACGGGGACGAACGTAATTAAAGAGCGAAAGGGGCTGCACGCTTAGCTAGCTTCAAACATTAGCCATGATATTTTATATTATTATATACTATACATAGCTGGCCAACTTTGACGTAATTGAATCGGTTATGACGCAAATAAATTGTCGAAAAAAATATATAAAAGAGCAGAGCTTTGCTAAATAAAATCCTACATTCAATTAAAAACGTGTAACTAAACATATCATAATTTAACATTAAAATGTTTAGGGCGACTAGATCAATGTATCTTAACTTAGGATGCGAGAGACGATTCGAACATCTCTCGCACCGCATGTGTAATATAAAATTTAAGGGCGTCTTATACTATAAAAATTTGACTAAGCTGAACAATATACTCTTAGAGCGCAAGATCAACTTTTTTTATATATATAATTTATGATTTTTATTATATTTATTGTAGTAACTCTCGCTATGTCAAAAACGCCAATGAATTTTATGTTGCAATGTATTTTTAAATCGTCAAAGTTGTTAGAGCTTTCAACAACCAGTATGGTGCTGAAGCTGCAAAACATAGTCTTAACATCTTGAACTCTAAAAAGGCACGATTTGATACCAGTGGTAATATCACAAAATTAAACACTGCGTCAGATAAGAATCACTTGTTAAAAGTAGCATATCTATATGCAAGAATAAATAGTGAAATTAGTAAAGACATGTGCATTAAGAACTGCAGAAAATCTATTAGGTTCTGATGAACAAAAAAAAAACAAACGTTATCGAACGATGTGGTCGTATATTCATGATCTAAGGGATGATATTTTACTGAATATAAAAAGTGAAATATACGAAAGCCAATCCTATTAAAGTGACTATTAAGCTAATCAAGTCCACTTACACTGTTTGTATTTGTGCGATACATTAAAAAAATAAAGGTTGCAAGAAATTTTATTTTGCGTTTCGCTCGAGAATTGATATTTTTAATTATATCAAAAACTTTTTTCTTAAACATTGTATATAATGGTATGTTTGTAAAATTATTAATAATAAATTTGTGAGACTTTTTGCTACATTTTAATCCAGAATCTGTATTTTAATAATCGCTTTCTTTTTCATTTTTGAAAAATCCTTCGTATCAAAATGTATTACCATAGTTAAAATTTCCCCGTTACTTGCATTTAGATTGTTCGCTAAAGTGCATGATGTAGTGGTCCTCCGCGAGAAGGCAACTCCCTCGTCGTTCTTTCATACTTGGTTGTTGATTTATGCTTCTCCTTTGTCGCCTTGCCAAAGCTCCCTTGTTACACACCTCAAGTATACGCGGGATATCAATTACCACTTAATTCCTAGCACGACACGACCACTTCCTGGTTCCCAAAGACGCTACGGCGGCATCGTCTTTGAGCTGAATATAAAGCCATTTTTTTATGAAATATTCATTGAAACGTAGGAGGAAATACCGTTATTTTTTAAATTGACAAAGATAACATTTTCAGAAGTCGAATTTTTATATTTCAGTATAACTTCCAAGATTAATGATACCATTCCCAAATGTCGAGATTGAAAATTGCGTATGTTGTTATTATAATACGCACAAAGTCTAGGTTAACTCAACAATTTATTATTGTTCAACACAAAACGAAACGTTGGTTGGCAACGATGACGGACAGACACCATCGAATGAATACGTTTTTTTTTTTTGATTAATGGACGGAGAAAACAATCTTTTCGCCATTGTCGTCGAAAACTCTTCCCGGCCTCTCGGGATGAGTCTCGGGGTTCGGGGTTATTCCTGAGAGAATCGCGAGTGACGGTCAGCCATATTTAGAGAAGGCCGTCACAAGAATATAAATGAACGACAAGAAATTGCCGCTGGGAGACAAAAAAAGCCTGAAATGCTGGCGAAAATAACAAAAAGGGCGGCGACTTGGCAATACTTACGCAAGGTGAATTTCTATCAGAGCACAAATAATGCATATAAAAAAAACCATAAAACTTTTATTTTGTAACTAATAAACATGATTTTTTAATAAGTATAGTTTAATACAAGATTCTAATCTACACACAACTTCTAAAGTAGAATACGAGGTTTGAAAAATATTGTGAATGCTTCATAGAGAAAAAATGTACAATATGTTTCCACTTTAAAGGGGTAAAGTAAAAAACTTCATAATAAAATTAAACTTATTCTTTTCTGGTTTATTGATAATTGTGTTTTTTACTCAATAACTGCCGTAAAAAAAATTTGAAGGAGGATTTCAAGAAATTGGGTACGTTTTAAAAGCGGACGAAAAAATTAGATTTATTATTTAACTCAATGGTAACAATAAGACTGACATCAACAACCACTGAGAGAGTTTTCTTAACAACAGGAATTATTAAAACAGAACTACGCACAAATAAAAAATATGAGACATTTAATTTTATTTTTTTAAGAATATATGTTTTAAAAATTAAAATAAGTTTACACGCATTTATTTTATATTTAATTATTATTTTGGTACATTGAAAATTACACGAGTATTTTTAGATTTTACTATTCAGTACTCGAGTAGTTGATGATGTTGAGTAATTAAAGTCTGTACTGCACAAGCCCTTATTTATTAAATTATTTAACATCGCACTGGAAAAAGTACCCGGAGTAAAATCTGTATAAGTCTTTGCCTATATATATGACATGGATATTGTATTAAGAGTAAAACAGGCACAAATAGAAGCCTTTAACACTCTTGAATTATCAGCCAAGAAAATAGTAAGTAGAAAAAAAAAAAAAAAAAACATAAACGGGGACAGAATCATGAAAATAGCAAATTAGATGAGTATTTTTTCGAGCATGTCAACAATTTTATATACCTAAGAAGTCTGGAGAGAGACAATCGTGTAATTTTTAAATACTGAAATTTCATTATTAACAGCCTGAGAATCTCCAGCTAAGATTTTGCGTTTTCGAAAAAAACTAGAGTACGCTCGGAATAAGGATTCCGGTTTGTTATTGTGTGCGTGAACTGTGTGGCTCAAAACAATTTCGCTCATAATATTTTTTTTTTTTTATTTTAAAAGAAAATATATGTTTATTTAACGTACATACATCTAAGTTAAGTTGGAAATTTCAACGGACAATTAAAAATATATTATAAAATCGAAAAAGCCAGATATTGATGTCATTAATTAAATATTTGCAAAATTCAAAATCTTTCACTAGTCAAAAAAATAATAAAGTCCTTAGCTTTTCTTCAAAAGGAAAAAGATATAAATTGGGGAAAGAAATTATTCGCAGATTGTTTAATGGCTTGACGACTCTATTATATCATTAGAATCCATTGAATAAATTAAAAAATTATCATTGTCACAACGATAAGAATAATACATTTTTTAAGCCTTACAGAGAATAGTGTAAAAAAACCAACAACGTACGGATTAATGGAAAAATAATTAAAATATTTTAATCCACGGGTAAGAAAACGATTAACTTACAGTGTATATTTGAAGCCTTGATAGCAATTAACCCAGATATGTCCAAGAAAATTTGTTCTCTTAAAATTTCATTTATAAATAAAAAACAGTGGCACGAGTTTAGTGACCTACCCATGGGACAGTGGGCATATCTGGGTTAAACCAATATCAACACAAAATAATTTAAAATAAATCACTAGAAAAGATCGAACTTCTGTGCCACACTGCACTTTAATGACGAATACCAGCGTTGACGAATCAGCGACTGTCCTTAAAAGAGAAAGCGAGACAACGAAGTACACGCTAGATCGCTTCTCCCTCTCATATACATTTAAACGCACACAATAACTAACCGGCATCCTTATCCCGAGCATACTCTATCAATGTAAAAGAGAGAGCGTTAATTAACGTTATGATAAGTTTTCGCCTGAATTCATTTGGTTTGTTTGCTTCTAGTCTGGGTGAGTCTTTCTATACTCTGGATCAACCTCGTCGAATATGGTTGTCGGATCAAAGAGAGAGAGAGAGATTCTCACAATTACACTTTTATAAGGATTAAGCCCGCTGCCCGATCCGCCACTGTCCAAACACCGATTCGAACCGAGAAGAACAAAGCACACGAGGATTATTGCCAATTTATATGGAGAAACGTTAATGTCTCTCAGGGCGTGATCTACTCTGCTCTTTCATAGTTTACTTTCATATCGGCTCTTTATACCCGGCGCGGTCGCTCCGAATCGGAATATTATGAAGATCGTCTCGAGTGCCTCTAGTCAAAAGCTGCATAATGAAACTAAGTGCTTTCAATACGTAATGGCGCACCGACGCATGTATTATTCAAACTCTTAAAGGCTCTAAGAAAAATATTGAGATTATTCTCATATTATCATATAAATCACCACGATCAATTTTTTTGTAATAATATTTAACTTATGGATTGATAATTTAAAATAGATTCATACAAGCTTATATATTTTTCACATATAGTATAAAAGGATAATACGTGAAAAATCAATACTTTTTAAAATATGATGTAATTACACTTATACATATTATTATTCAATATTAACAATTTTACCATATTATGATATGTATTAAGAATATAAAGTATTTCAAAAAGTCACCGAAAGTATTTTGTTGACAATTTTTTAGAATAATTTACCCGTAAAGTTGCAATCATACATCTCATTATCTGATTAGGTTTTCAAGTTTAGTTAAAATAAAACAGGGTCGATGTAAAAAAATCTCGGTGAGCAACTTGGTGTTTGTTGACTCACCCCCAGCATTCAAAGCTATTCATAATGGTAGCCGTAGCGTATCGGACTAACAGTGCGGCTGCTTTTGCTTGCAATTTCGCCATTGTGGTGTTTCTGCAAACCGCAAACTCTGAATTTCAGGAAGTGGGAAAGAACAATCAGTTGATAGAAACAACTGAAAAGAGTCGCCGAAACTTACAACCATAGCCCGAGTTGACTTTAGACAAATGTTTAATCAAACTTACTATGCCGTATTCCAATATTTGAAAACTTTTTTATAATTTAAAGTATACCATCAAGACTTTGCATGAAATATAAATATAATATTTACAGTACACGGAAAATAATAATAAAAAGACCTCATATTTAGCTTAACGATTTGTGCTAGTTGATTATTGGATTAATGCAAAAGTTATTTTTTGAAAAAAAATGATTAGCTGAGAATATAATTCATATTATTGTATATGCATTGAATAAAGAAAGTAGTGCAACTACTGCGACCATTATATCCAGACCTTAGGCATCTTAAAGACATTTAAAGAATTCTCTGATTAATAACTTTAGAGACCTGGGTTCAAATCTCAAATTGACCTTGATGTTTTTTAATTTATACCGTGTTTTGGAGATCGGATTTAGTCATTATAATATATTTATAATTTCGATCGATCATCACAGATTGGGTTTACTTAGATTTTCCAAAATCTTACGGATGATTAATTAAAATCGAGCTAAGTAGTAAATATAAGGTAATGAATATCTCTATAAAATGAGCTATTTTAAATCAAAAATAATATCTTGTATGCATTCAAGAAAAAAAAAATATTGAATATTAATCAATCAAAAATTATAAATTAGGAATTATGTCAAAGCTCAGTGTTTGGGTGTCGCGTCATTTGTTACAAAATATAGTTTAAGAACTTGTAGATTGCATTGTAACAGGTAATTAAAATTGAGTTGCGTATGATAATGTTACACGAAAACACACACGTTACACTTTCTAACCCTAATCAAGAATTGTCAGTAATAAACCTTAAAAATTGAACGAAACATTAAATGCCAATAAACACATGAGTTTTTAGCCTAAATCTCAAAGTTTTTAATAATACTTTGTAGATTGCTTTTGTAGAATAAAAAAGCCAGTAATGATAAATGACTGTAACGTTCTAGGCGGCATAATTTTTGAAGAAATATGGACTGATGATTCTATTGGTCCATAAAGCACACCTAACAGTGACTTATTTTGTTAAAAGCGCGTCTTAATAATGGTTTGTGGATTTTCTTTACTCCAAATGCAGCAATTTTGCTTGTTGACGTAGTCATTAAACCAAAAATGAGCCTCATCGCTGAGAAAACTTTTGTGGTGTAAATGAGGATCAAGAGCAATCTCGTTTTCGTCCCATTCACCGAACGATGGCAGAATGACTTGAAAGCTGGATTTTGTAAGCTCGTAAACTAAGATCTTTCCGCAAAATGTTCCATAAAGTGGATAGAAACAGCTAAAATAACTGTGCACGTCTTCCTCAACACTACGCTCCACAGCAGAAATAACTTATTCGGTGCGCATCGTACGACGTCTCTGCGGATGCGTATTATCAATTAGAGTATGCAAAAACGATGCATAGTTATTCGAATTACTGTCACTAAAAAAAGTGTTGGCAATACAAAAAACAAACCATTAAAAAAACGCACCCTTAATAGGATCGTAATAATTTTTTTATCGATATTATTTTTAAGTAATTAAGTAAAGTTAAAATAATTTGTATTTTATTCATTACTAAAAATTTACAATATTATATTTTATTATTGGTCTTAAACATACTGGTGTTAAAAATATGCTTTGGGTTTTAAAAGCATAGGAGTGATACGTTCCAAACCTTCCGAATATTATCAAACATTTGTCATGACAAATAATTGTATATAAAAACGATCCAAGTACTAGCGCAAATTATTGCGCTTAGCCTTAGTAACAAGGTAAATATGAAAAACGTACACGACATGACTAATTACAAGCAAGACGTTTCAAAATGGCCGAAGACGCGGAGCACTAGGGCAAATGAACATAATCAGTTCAGAAAAGCGGGTGGACCCCCATCCAGAATCCGCCCTAATCCACCTTGCGCCCCCTCTAACGAATGTTTGTTCAAATTGTTACACGGTTCTGAGACGTGACCCGCGTCGGGAATTAGGCGCGTCACGACGCCCTGAGGCGTCGGCAGCCTCCGCCTGAGAAATTAGAGGCATCCATCTTTTGGGGTTGCTATTCTGCAGCAGCGCGTTACGTACCGTACCCTAACCTTGCCCGGAGACATCCTAACATCGCTGCGACAAATGCTGGTACGTGAGTGCCGCGAGGGGCGCAATATTTCAACGTGAATGGCGAATGAATCATCGTCATTTAAATGGTATAAAATGAGAAAAAAATGATAAAAAAGAGTTCGAAAAGTGATAGCACTTCATTTCATATAAGTGATATCTTTCCATCTTTTTAATAGCTAAAGTATTCGTATTTAAAATAATTATCGGGACATGTTAAAAAAACACTGCTTCTAGTAAATTTGAGAGCAAAGCAATCTGGTGGATGTGCTAAGCATCCTATGCAAGTTGGTTTCTGGCATTGTCATGGTAAAACAAGATTACATCTGTCACCGATGCCTAATTTAGGAGATTATTTGTCGATGAATACATAGAAGTGGAGCGATCCGATAAATAATTGATTAGTGTTAGCTACACAAATTCTATAAGAGCAACTTGTACAAAAACGACTATTTAGGGAAACTTTTATTAGATACGATTGTAATTATATATAGTATATTAATATTGTCATATTGGCTGATATATCTTCAATTTGATTTGATTGATCTAATAATCAAAAAAAGGGTCTATGTTTTTAAAGGAGAAGAATGTTGATTCTACGTATACTGGCTAATTATTACAATAAAAAAGTTACATTTAAAAATCATAAAAATGAAGCTCTCTATATTGTATATACAATATATAAAAAAATATAAATGCGAAAAATCCTTTTTGTGAGCATCCTTGGAGATTTGGATGCCGTTGATGTTTTCAAATTCCTCCATAATTGTCGCGCCGTCTTCTATCTATCTCCAATGCAAACTTTTTTAACAGCGGCTTTGGTGTTGGCATTAAAGAGATTTCCTGTAACTTTTGCTTAGGAGTTCATTATTGCGCTGATGTCGCCTCTGAGTTTACCCAAGGCTTTGGAGAAAAGACTGGGTGCACCGTCGCGAAAACCTTGTTACAGAAAGAGTTTCCAAGGAGGATTACTTTTATATACTCTTCAGAGTGTACAACACCTACTTGTCTAGTGCACTTTATTCAAAAAAGGCTTTATTATAATCTTGAGACAAAACCTAGTTTTATTAATTATTTGTTTTGTATATTAATGATATAGTTAATAACGTGAAAAAATTTAAAATTCATCTATTTGCGGATGACACATTAATGTATTGCATAGGTGATAACATTAAAGAAATTGTAAATAATTTAAATAATGAATTAAGTATATTAGAAATATGGTTAAAGAATAATGTACTTAAATTAAATGAGAATAAAACTAAATGTATGTTTATTAATTATAAAAATGTGTTAGATAATAGTACCAAAATAGTAATAAATAACTCTAGTATAGAAATAGTGGATAATATAAAATATTTAGGAGTAATTGTTGATACAAAATTAAATTTTAAAGAACATTGTAATTACATATTAAAAAAAATTAGTAGAAAAATAGGTTTATTATCTAGATTAAGAAATATATTAAGTATAAATACAAAAAAATTAATTTACAATAGTATAATATTGCCCCATTTTAATTATTGTGCAACACTATTAAATATGTTGAATAAATTAGATAAACAAATGTTGCAAAAATTACAAAATAGGGCAATGAGAGTAATCTTAAATAAAAATAGATTAACTTATTGTAAAAGTATGATTGATAGATTAGAATGGTTGAATGTTCAAGAAATATTGAGTATAAATGTTTTAGTATTTATATATAAGTTAGAAAATATTATGTTACCAGAATATTTTATTAAGTATTTAATAAGAAATAAAGATGTACATAAATATAATACTAGAAATAGAGAAAATTTAAAGATAATTAAGTATAAGAAAACGAGTACGGCTAGGGGAATTATGTACGGAGGTTTTGATTTATATAATAGTCTTCCAAGAGAAATCCGAAACATGAATATAGAAATAAATTATAATATTAAGACTTTATTATTGTATATTTTTATTTTTTCATTCTGTTATGTATTTTTTATATATTTTTATATATGTTTACTAAATTTGTTAGATGTAAAGATTAGCTATTAAGCTAAATAAATTAATAAAATAAAATAAATAAAATAAAATTAATGGAAGCACTTGTATTAGGAAAAATCTAAACTTAGATTTTTGCATTATATTAAAATATTATACAATAATAAGGCGATAATTAAATTATTCATAAATGTATATTTATGACCGCTTGCACGAATTCTATAATATAATAAGTGCTACGTATAGTTTATGGTTCAGACATGTACGAAAATTCGTGCGATACTCAAGCTAGAAATAACAGTTTTAATGAAATGTATTCATACTGAAAGTTTAAGAGAGGAAAATATTTGCACACTCGCTTTTCCCGCTACCATCACGCCATACCGTTTATATGCTTCACGTGAGATTTAATAAATCTGTATGTATGCAGATATTTTTTACTAAAATTATAAAATTAATTTCAATATAAAAAAACGTATTTTAAAAAAAAACTAGACTCTTAAAAACTAACAAGTGCTAATATAATTATTGTAAGGATTGAAAAATATGGATGGATATGTTTTTGTTATATATCAGATAATATTATATATTTAAAAAGATTCTGTAAAATTAATGATGGTATAAAGATGCAAGGTTTGAATTACTACAACATCTGGATGTTTTAGTAATCACAAAAAAATACCTTTATTTTAAAACTGATTTTAGAAAAATATATAAGCTTTTCTAGGTTGACTCTAGCAAAAAAAATATTAGTTACACAACCACATTTGTCTTGTAAATAAATACGAATTGTTGTAAATAGTGTATTTATTTAAAAAGGACATTGATATTAAAAATGTTAGTTGAGAATTTTCACCTTGGGTGTCTTCAGATTTCATTAAATCTATGACTTGATGAACATAGCGCAACAAATAAAGGTGCGTTAAGGATATCTATCTAAAAGTCGGTTTACTCATAAAGACTGGGGGTTGGTTCGTTTCCGGTTAGCAAGGAGGCAAAATCACCCCCTCGATTTTAAATGGAGGATAATAATTAATTCAGGGAGTGGCGGAACCTTCTTCCAAGATTTGTTTACCCTCTCGCGACGATAGGGTATTAAGCCGCGGGTCACACAGACTTAAAATTGAAAGATTGTAGCGGCTTTGAAAGTTTGCGCAAGTTTCGGCGAAAGGTATCGGAGTGTCGCTTTGTTCGCCTAGCGGATTTCGCTTTCGAAAAGTTTCAAACGATTAGGTAACCAAATTTTCGAAACGAAGTCACTATGAATATATTATTATATAATAATAAAATTATATCGTTAGAATTTACGAGTGGAAAAATCGCATTAGTTGTGCAGCTCCTATTTGCTTAAGAACTTCTTCTTTGCGAGTGCAAAGATAAAAGTTTGATATTATGAGCGACTTGAAATGGCTTATAGTTTGTTCGCTGCTCACAGTGTGCATGAATATGCATTGAAAATTTAAATTTTACCGTGGTTAAAATTTTGATTTATTAACGGTCAAAGTTTCTGAATTAAATCATTGCGGTTAATTAAATTTCAAATTTCACAGTCTATTCATTCTGGGAAATTAAATGCAGTGACGTGTTATTTTAATTGGTTGAATATACAAAAAACACGTTATTATAATATATAATTTTAATTAAGAGTGCAATTATTACCTTATATGCTTTGATACTATATCATCGTTGAATTTCACGCCATTGCATAACATAATATTTTCACATACCTGAAACAATAAAAAATATATATATTAATTTAAATTATTTAATGTACTTAAATTTGACATACTATAAAAAATGACAGGTAATTTTAGTAGATACGTATAACTTTTAACAAAACAAAAAAATAAGAAACTAAAGTACTGGAATACATAAATTATGTATGCTACATGGAAAGCGTAATATGTCTCATTCCGCTAGAAAAACAATGAAATTAAAATAAACGATTTACTGTGAGTTAGTTTAAATAAAGAATTGCATATTTGAGTACCTAATTTCGTTATGAATTATAATATATATTTATTTTTAATATTGTTTATTCTAAAAAATTGTCGTTTAATCATAAGCGATAAGACACGAAGAAAGGGGAATATTCTATCTAGCAGTTATTGTTAAAGTAATATTTTTTATAGCTCAACACTAGGTGAACTATGATAATTTTAATTAACACATTATTGCAGACAGGTGTGTCTATTTAAAATTCAATACCAAACTTAGTTAAGTGATTATGCCATGTTTAGATATTACAGTCAATGGGCAGCATTTACCATAAAAATTTCGTTATTTACAATTTTACTGTTTTTCCGATATCACGACATAAGGACGTCCAGCTTATAAACACAAACGTAATTTATCACATCTGAATTATAGTGTATATAAATATGGCAATAACTGTCAATTTTAATCAATTAAAAACGGAAAAGTAAAGTATTAAAAACGTATATAAAACAAAAAATTTTAAATGTATTTTTATCTGTGTCATGCTTTTTACAGTTAAAGCGTAATAAACGTGATTTAATGTCTGAATAAATGTAATAAATAATATTATTTTGTTTATTGTTACCTGATTTTTACATGATTATTCATGTTTTTTAATGTATTTATACAGTTGTTAGGCAAATTTATACAAATTATACAGCTGTTATTTGAGCAAAAAATAATTCTATAGCCATGGTTTCGTATCTTTAGATTGTTTATGTGTTTAGTTCGTAGACAACATTAATCAGTGCTTAATAATTATAATAAAATAATTCTGAGCAAATTATTTCTATCAATGCAAAAAACAGTGTTAGTAGATTTTTGTATAGATAATTTTTTTTTACTGCTTTAATAATGTTTCATTTTAATATATAAAATATGGTTAAATTACAATATATTAATTTCTATAGTCATTAAATAAACCCGACTTATCATTGACATATTTAATGATTTTTTTTATATGTAGAATAAGTTTTAGACTACTTTTATTCTTTAATTGTTTTTTATTTTTACCTACAATATTTAAAAAAAAATATAAAGCCTAAAGCGCTTTAGCTTAAGAGATTCTTATTACTAATTACTTTCATTACATATAAATTAAAACAACAATTTTATTTTTTATAAAATTGCTAAATATAAAAAGCAGTATATGAGTGTCTATAAACGTAACTTATAAGAGTTACCCTTAAATATTGCCATTTCTTTACTAATCAATATATTAAAAAATATATTTCTACACTGGCTGTGATTTTTGTTACATAAATAACAAGCCTATGGATCGTGTTCCAGATATAATAAATAAAAAAATGCTTCCACATGAAGAAAATTGATAGTTAAATTAATTTATAACAGACTGGGTTAAATCTTGTAACAAAAATAATATTTAAATTAAATTTAGACCACCATGACCTAAAATATTAAATGCATCGCGATAAGCAGAAATCTATACATTTTAATATTACAATACACAAAAAAATATTACATAGTACGAAAGATAAAAAAAATTATCAAAAATTAAAATTAAATTATTATTATTATATTATAAGCGTTTTATGAAGCTGGATGGCGACAGTCATATGTGAGACGGCTAGTGTGGATGTCCTGACTCTTACAGGCAGAGGTCACGATCGTGATTCTCGAACGCGTTCCGCAACCCAAAACTGGAATGATTTAATTGTTCTACAAAATAATTTTTTTGTCAATAGCACCTTGCAGTAGTTTCAAAAATGCTAAAAAAATCGTACTTCAACGCTTTTAACCCGCCGTTGGTCGCACGGCGGCGCAGCGCTCACCCTATCGGTTTTTTTGATGCCGTTTTTTTTGTATGAAACATATTAACTTGCGGGTCCCTCTACTTTTTAAGAATTATGTTTTCTTCAATATTGCAGGCTCAAACACGTGTTTACTAATTCGATATACATTTGGTTTTGCGTATTAGTTGTGTTATATCAAGGATTGAGAGAGAACGTTAGTTACGCGTGCTGGAAATTTTATTTTTTGGTAGTTTCGTTTTATTATTATTAACTTTTTTGTTGTTTTTATTATGTTTTTAATTTATTTTATAATTATATTTTATTTAACTCTATTGATACATAGTATAAAAAAACTATTTTTAATTTTTTTTCGATCCTTTAGATAATTTAAACAAATTTATCGCAAAGTTTGCAAATAAAATATAGCAGTATTTAGGAGAAAAACCTGACACTACGATAATTCTTCATCCAAAACGAAGTAAATAGAATGTTCCAAAATGTAATTTTTGCCCTAGGAAAAAAATCGCAAAATCACCATAAAATGCCATATGTGCTATAACCCAATATGCAAAGAACATTCATCGGCATTATGTCCAGATTGCATAACTAAGTATTAAATTAATCAAGATCAAAAATAATATATATTTTTCCATGTTATTTTTAAAGTTTTAAACATATATCTAAAAAAATTATATTTTAGTTTTAAAATATTTATTATTTTATTTTTCTTCTTTCGTTATGTAAATAAAGGTTTTAAAGAATTTAATTATTTTATATATACAGCACTAAAATATACCAAAATTAAAAATAATAATAAATATTCGATATTTAAACTTAAAAACATAAAGAACTGAGAGGCGGCTATTCGCTCAGGCGCGACCAACGGCGTATGCAATACTCGCGCGACCAACGGCGGGTTAATAGAAAGTCATCAGGATACAAAAACGGATTATTATCAAATAATGTCTTCTAAAAGTATTTCAAGAATCTTTTTTAAGCTTTTTAGATTAAAAGGGAATATTTGCTTATTAAGAGATTCCAAATTATGGATCACGATTTAGAAATGCAGTGAAATTAAGTGTCAATGAGAATACGTATAAAAAACCGACGTTGTTTACGTGTAGAGAGAATTTCCACATGTTTTAAAAAATGATTTCGAGATCATTAATGAAAGAATAATTTATTGACAAATGAGATCGAGAAAGTGACACAATATGGAACTTTATGATATCAAAGGGCAGCCAGTTGATAAAAACCCATTTCTATAGTGAATCTAAATCATTCTGGAGAGAGAAAGAGACAAAAAAGTGATACATTTAAATAATTTAAAATAATTAGCATACATGGAATTTGTAACTGCCATATTAATGTCGTTCATACAATATATAACGTGTTAAGCAAAGGGGTCTAAGTTGAACCATTGAGGAACCCTCGAAGGGGTGAAATATTCTTTCGACAATCAACCGCCATAGGTTACGGACTGCCTACGATCACTCAAATAACTCGATAATAATTTGTCAAACTTACAAACCTTGTCAAAGGCCTTTTCAAAATACGTATATACCTGCATTCATATGTACCTTGGGGAACCCTTGAAATATATTTTGTATCAGAATGTGTTTTAAGTACAATGTTTTATTTATAGACATGGATAATAAAATACAGAAAAGATAAAAAAATATTTAATTTTTTTTGTCGTAACCTTTAGTAATAAAAAAAATGTTTGTAAGTCGTTATTTTTTAAATGAAATTTTATAAAAGAAGACATACGAAGCATTATGACTCAATATCAATATATCAATTAGTGTACCAATAAAAGTAGAAAAATATGAGCATTATGTGAAATATTAGATATAAAATGATCAATACCAAAGATATCATTGATACATGATATAATAAATGAGCCATATAATTGTATTTTTTTGTACATTTTCATTAACGATTTGTCAGTCCAGGATTCTAGTTAATTTAAATAAAAATGTTAAGTTAACATATTCTTTTCTCTTGGTTCTTGAATTGACAAAATAAAATAATGCCCAAATAAAAATTTATAAATGGTTTGTTTTTAACCACGACAACGCGCGAAAAAATTAAATAATTTGATTGGGATATCATCAAAAATCCAGTATACTCTCTAGTGGCATTTTTCGTAGCAATCCAATATAAGCACAAAAGGTGAGTTTTTTGGTTACAATTTTATGAATTCACCTGATCTGAGTCATATTAAACAAGCATTGGAGTACCGCCTCAAAGCGATAAAATGCAAAAGTTAAAAGGCATATATTCAATGACGCCGAAGTGAGTATCCGATGCACCCGATCGGAATTGGAAAAAGGCACACGGCAAAAATCTAGTGGCGAGAGAGAGGAAACGCGGCGAATACGTAAAAGGCCAAGCGAGCGGCCGCGAGTAACGAAGCGTAAGGCAAACTTCGCGGTCTGCTTCGCCGCCGAGGGGTGGTTTAGATGCGACGGGTGGTTTCGATGGTAGTTGGGCATTCCTTTTGGCCCTAGATCAAAAGTTCCTCAACTGTGGCCAACGAAAGTCAGTGAGAATATTTTTTAAAGAACAAGTTGGGCTGTTGATCAAGGGTACTCAATATTCTTTAAACCATTTTAGCTTAATACTGTCCAAGAAAATCCTCGGATACTTAAAAATATAATTTTAATTTTATTTCGTCATAATAAGTTTCTATAATACACTTATTGCAAGAAAACATTCGCTTATCTCGAAATCTATAGGCCGCTAAGTGCTGTCCCTTTTTTTGTCGTTCAAAGACGTTAGTCGTTTAAGAACGCCGATTCGGCTCTTCCATTTAATTTGAAGTAAAAAAAAAATATTTAAATGAAATTAACCGGATACCCGTCAAAAATTACCCGGTTTTCGGTTCCATGAAAAACATGGCGGGTAACCGGGTACCCGGTTCGAATGCCTTAGTACTAGTGTTTCTCTGTGAGAATTATTTCGTATAATACAGATTGAATTCTTTACGACTTTAGAAGCCGATCTGCACAATGATGGAACAAAAATGAAGCATCAAATTTTGCGAAATTGAAATTACTTCAAAATAAAATTGTAGTATTCATATTTCCAAAACTAGTAAAATCCAGCAAAGTCTGTGGTACATAGTTTGAACTTGTCAATCAAAAAGGTACGATTCTCATGCACGATAACAAGCGAATAACCCTGAAAAAAAAAGTTGAGCTATAAAATATTGCCTTATATTTTATACTTTACACAGGAATATCATTTAGTGAGAGGGGGGGGGGGGACAGATGAAACAATTTGTTTACGCCCTTGAATTTCCTTTCAAAATGTATGGCATTTAATATAATTCTATGAATTTTAATGAAATCGAAAATTAAAAAAAACGACTTTTGACCCCCCCCCCCTGAAAAAAGCAGAATGATTCTAAAGCAGAAATACTCGGGTTTTTTCTTAAAGAAGATCTAAGAAAATAAGTCTCAAATCTGACCCAATATTTTAAATACGGCATTTTGATGAACTCATATCGGAATACATTTTCACGGGTAGAAATATATTTTTACCAGTGCTCTGGAAGGCGCAGTAAAATTATATGATTTCAAATTTACCATACGTAGTAATATATACATATGTAATGTATACATGTTACTGTAAATGTGCATTTTTCGGTGAAGTTATATTTTTACTAGTGAAATCCAAATACATTTTGCCCGTTAGATAAATAGTTTAACTATTAAAAATATAATTTAACTGATTAGGGCTATTAAAATTACATGCTGTTCAAAAATGTTGAAATTAAATTGAAACTCAATTTTGACAGTTTGCTATTCAAACCAAACTAAACCAAACCCAACATGACCTAATTAAAGTTATAGAACTTATTATGGCAAGTTCAAAATATAAACTTACCCGCATATTGCTTCATAGTTTGTCTGCACTTTGATGTTACAATATGTTTTAAAAATATGATAGTCATCCTTACCGATAGTATTATGAACTTCTGATGTTAGAGTATTGATTAAAGCATACTCAAACCGAATTTTGGTCAAAAAGAAGGCGCAAAAACAATTATCACTTCTCAGAAGTCAAAAATTCACGGCAAAAGCAATAAAATCGTGTCGGCGCCGTTGCAGTGGGAACGCTCGGTGACGAATTCAAATAGTTGCAAATAAATAATATTTTAAATTTCAGTCCAGACTTATGTGATCGTCTTTTTGGTATCAATTATATTAAACAACTGCATTATGGTTTGATTCACAAACTGTGCAGAGAAAAGATCCCTGACTATCTGCTATTTTTTCATCTATTACATAGATAGTGATGTCGCGAGACTATCAACTTTAATTGTGACCAAAAAATCGGTTGCAGCCGTCGATCGTGACGGTTCAGGTTAAGAACGGAGGTGGAGCAATTCGTAGGTGCTCAGCTAAATATACGAAGCCTACAAGCTTTTGAAGCTATAAAACTTTGTTGTTTTACTACCCCTTAGGGAAGTTTTCCCAGTCCATTTCTCTTTATTTTGTACAGGAACGATATTACGAAATATAAAAAATACGCTAACGATACAGATATTTTAACGAGTGCTAACGGTCTTAAATCAATCGTGAATAAATTACAAAAATCTTTTGAAAACCTAAATAATTATTTTGAGACGTGGAATATTCAAATCAACCAAAATAAAATAGTATCAATTCTATTTACGAAACGTAGAGAAACTTTGAGAAAGCTTTTTTTACTATGAACAGGGCATTAACGTATAATGTAAATCTAGCGTTATATACCTGTAATCCAAACATCAATAAATACATTTTAACACTTCACTCTAAAGAGCTTACTGTTAAAATGTTTTTTTTTTTTATATAAATAGCACGCTTACCACAGCATATAAAATCCTAATCGATTACCAATTAATTACACCCATTTAAGCATAGGTGTATAATTTCTCAATTCGAACTAACACCAGCAAAACTAGTGTATCTGATTTAAAAGTCATTCAAAATAGATGTAATATACAAAGTGACTCAGAAGACGCGAACTGTTTTGTACAATCTATAATTACTTAAATATGGATTAAGGCACAAAAATGGCGATTAGACTTTTTTAATTATTCAATAATATTTTTCACATTAATTGGCAAAAGCTATGACCTCCATTTTCCGCTTCACACAAATCTGTTTTTTTCACTGCAAGTATTTCGGGCTGTATTGCTTAAACTTAATGTTGAGTTTTAGCGCATGAATGGATGCTGATAAACCCCTTTTATGTTTTCCGAACCCCTAAGCCTGCAGTTTTGTTTATTAACAAACTCACTGAAATGAAAATGAGCTGCATCGCTCATGATGAGTGTGGGTATTGTCTGATAAATCTTTGAGTCTAAAGGAATATTCAAGGCGCTTTTAAAGATCTAATGGATTTAATTCTTGCGCCAATTAAATTTTGTATGAAATAAAGGTGCAGATCGTTCTTCAATATTCTAGACAACCCAAGCTGTGATGAACACAGTCTGGTTGATGTTGTTGTATATTCAGCAGCACCATCCTTTATCCGTTCAATCGTGGCTGCAATTTGAATTATTCGCAGCTTTCCGGTTTGAAGGGACAAATCCTTGTGCTCAAAAATGTTGAATTATTCGTCTAATATCTGATCGCGATAGACATTTTTCAGTATTTTCAGTATATTTTGAAGTAAAAATTGCGATCTAAATTTGTATTTTTTTAACTTGAATTATTAAAATAAAACGTATCGTCGCAACATAAAAATGAACTTATATTTCCGAAGGAAATCGAAGGTAAAATGCGCCTATTGTTCAAAATAGGTTAAGACCCCCAGCCCCAGATGAAGCCAGGCTGAGTTCTTCTGCATAATGCCTGTCGAAGCGTACAATTACGCGATTTAATAGTTGCAAATGGAGACTGTACTACACGTTGGAGTAGAGCTCGCAGAAGCATGTAGATTTAGTCATAAATCGCTGTATTGTTTCCCACTGCGGAGCTTTCGAGAGTCGTGCATGTAAATACAATGGATTAGAGGTGAAGTGTGTGATAAACATGACGCAATTGCTGATTCGAAGTAATGGTTCACCTTCGGTTAAATTAATATATTACATTTATGAGTCAGAGCAAAAGATAATGTGTATTTATAAATTAATAAAATAAAATAAACAAAAACTTTGGTTCATGTTATAATTTAATGTCGAGATAAAACTATTTTGTACGAAGCCTATCCACGTCTACAGAAAGACAATAAAAAGCGTATATATAATAGTCAAAATATAAGTAGTTAATGGATTATTTTTAAGAGCTTGAAAATGCTCTTTAAGCAGCTATGTGTTATATGGATAAATAAAAACTATCCTAATCATTATTTTTCTTTATAGTTTTACGATTTTTTTGATATTATATATAACGACAAGCTTTGGTTAGGAATGTATGTGAATCAAAACTACTAATCAGTGCCACCAGTGAATAGTTGCTTAACTCAACGTAGGTGAGGAAACTTGCATGAAAAAAAATATGTTAAAATATTGATTTAAGTTCTTAAAAACTTGTATAAAAGTTATGCAAAATTTTCTTTCATCCAAACCAACTTCGACCATTCGACGTTGTTTGTGAGCAGCACTCAAACGCTTTAAACCGCCAAAAGGGCCGTTAAAGTCTAAGATTAGTTTCGTTTTTTGATTATTTACGTTCTTCGAGGTATCTTAATGGTTTTCTCGAAAGTTTTAAGGCTGTAAAACACCAGGTGTCCGAGGCGAAAGCGCAACGGTAGCTCTGGCGAGCCCGCGCTAGAGCTTTCGGATTTTAGCCAATTGCATAGCCATCGCATACAAGAGTTTGGCCATTAACGCCGACCAACGCGTCGGTCGCTCTTTAAAACCGACCGTAAAAATTACACTTTTTGGCGTCAGTCCAAAATCAATAGCGCAGAGTGCGAACCCAACCCCATAGCAGCCATGGAGGGTAGTTGGGGGCATGTCCCTCGCAACACCTATGTATTGTAGTGCGCATTCGCAACATCGGAGATTGGCAAGTATTTAAATGTGACGTCGAATGGAAAAAACACAGCAGCGAAGCAGTAGCAGAAGAAAGCAACCAAAAAGCAGTGTTGCGGACTGGTGAACAAAAATGTTATATTAACAGTTAAAATATTCAATATAGATACTATATAATTCGACCTCTGAAGTTATATTGTTCAGACACACATTCTATATTAAGGTGCGCACTATTGAAAATTGTTTTTATATGTTAATTTAAGAACGACTCACATATTTTTAGCTCAAGAATATATAACACACAACTCATTACAGTGAAGTCAGCAATGCAAGTAGCGCTATATATGTGTATTTGAGCAGCAATGTCTCGGATATTTCAATCCAACATGGAAACAATGTGTCAGTTAAACTTAAAACTGTATAAAAAACATTATTTTTCGACTTACACATAGGCAAAGAAACGTGTCTTATAGTATGGCTTTAATATGATGTCAATTATCAAGAAAAATATAATAAGTTATTTTAAAAAATAATTATTTTTTATTAATAATTTAATATATTCTATTAGCTCTTATAAAATGTTTATATTATACATACACACACTATATAACTTTCGCAATTTATTACTAGATTCAGCAAATCCAAAACCATTCAACATTATTCATTATAAAGTTTGCCCAGACTATTATCGGATGTTTGTGACGTGACAAATCGATAATTGTACAACTACTGACGTTTTTGTTCACAATATCAATTGTTAAAGTTTATAAACGATACGTTAACTATAACTGAAACGATCCGAGAAATAAAAATATCCCTTCAGAGTTCAAAACGAACGGAAAGTTAATAATCGTAGTGGCAATTTATATTTCTGACGTTTGAAATATACAAAACGATAAATTATACACCCTTTTTGTCAGCCACGGTCGGATGCAAAAGTGGAACGAAGCAACAGGTACATTACAATGATTGCTATTAGCATGTTTTAATTTTTAAAAAATAATATAAATTAAACTTGAAAAAATCGTCATAAAAAGGCGTTGTATTAATTAGCGTCCGGTATTTCAGAATAAAATTGTTTCGCTATTTCGATTTGCATCATAATAAAAAAATTTACAAAGTCAGATTAAATAATAATCATTATTTCGTGTGCTATTTTTGATCAGATAAAAATGGAATAATTTAGTTATTCGCGTAAATAATACACTAACAACAATTTAATAGTTTTATGTAGATTTATACACTTAATGAAATTTTTATTGTAGTAAAATTAAATTAGCTTTTTTATGAATGGTAGATTATGAGATAAGTATCAAAATATATTTAACTATATTTCATATTTTGGATCAAAACAACGATGTGATTATATTATGTATTAAATATTAAGCCTTTATATTTAAAAATGTTGGGATATTTACTAATAACCTGCAAACCATTTTAAAACAATTTCACGCTAAAAATATTGCGTTATTTTTTAGCAAGCCAATTTTAACTATAAAACTAATTAAAAAATATTAATACATTAATTACATATTAAATAAATATAATATTAAAATACAATATCTTTATTACACATTCCTAAACAATATGAAGGTCCAATTTGTAATGATTTAAACTTTACACAACTTTAAACGATAAATTATATTGTATTGAAATGTGAAGGTTTGAACCACCTACACAATTTGTTATAATTTAAAGGTCATTCTAACAAACATTTCGAACAAACAACAATTTAAATCAACACATCTATAAAGTAAAGCGATACACAGTGTTACACACAACAATGGGAAATAGTGTGATCAGATATATTCGTTATTAATTAATAATATTGCACGAATCACCTAATAGCATAATTATCTCAAGACGTTAATCACACATATTTATTGCTGAAAAAATAACTATTTGCTTGGAAAGGATGCGAGCTAGCTAGACAACTAAATTTAACCTGATCATAATACTATTATTTTTTTACCGCCATGTAGCCATCTGGACCATTTCTATTTTAAGGCGTAAATACATTTTACGAGTGTGTAAAAAACGCGATGTAATTTCACCAGTTCACCAGAACTTTCTCGAACCAGCATAATAAAAGATGTGATCCTTGGACACAGAAGAGAGAGAGACGCTACGAAGACATTGTAGCAGAGACGAGCCAGGAGACTATGTTGACACGAAAGACATCAACACAACACGACGGATCTCAGGTGCTCCACTAAAATCACAGCACACAATAATACAACTCGACATGCCAGCGAAAATACGCTGACTTTTAAAACCTGCTATTTCAACTCCACCTTATGAACATTATAACTGTGTTAATTTTTATATGTTCATGAAATAAATTTTTATCAAATTTTCCGCAACTATTTGCTCGTCTAAATATGGCAATTTAATTAAAAAATAAAGGCAGCTCTTTCTTGATGACTTAAGATATTTTGTATATCTGTATAACAATACAATGATAATAAAAAAACTGTCTTGAAAGGTCTCTTTAAATTACAAAAAAATGTTTAATCACTCATCCTAGATTTCATCTTAACTAACCGAGTCTCAGATATACTTATATCAAATCTACCAAAATATTACTTATTACGTTAAATTCCATATTCAGCAGAGCTACCCTTTGTAACGGTAGAGTTCCAGTAAAAACTTTTAATTTAACTAGATTATTTTAATTTATTTAAGCACCTTTCGTATTTTTAGCATCCTGCAGACAGCTTTGAAATTACTGTAGCAATTCATCTTATTTTCAATTTGAATATTGACATTAGCGCAACTACGTTTACTGCTTGAAATTGAATCGTGAATCTATATTATCATATATTAAACTTTGTATGATTTTTTTGTATATTACTTTACTTGATGATTTAATATATTAAAACGATACAAGTGCATCAAAACAGAAAATTTAGATATGAAACGTAGCAACAGCTGGCGAAAACGCGGCGTACGCTCTCGTCTCTGAGCTTTGGCGAGACAGATAGAGAAGGAAATATTCGTATTTAGTAGAGTGGAAAGAGACGGTGAGACACACAGAGTGTGGGTGGAATGGGGGAGTGGATAAAAAAAGAAAATGGCGCAGGGATGAAAACGTTCACTAGTCACCCCGTGACCGGATGCTCCGCGAGAGCGAAAAGCGGAAATCGTATTTTATTGTGGAAATATTTTTAGAAGGAAATTTTAAATATGATGAATTACGTTTGGAAACAAAAATAGATAGTGACGTATTATTGCAAGCTACTATTGTAATAATTTTTATTAAATCTAACCAAAATGCCATATAAAAAAAATTCAATCCGACTTTGAAAAAAACAATATTTTTTTTCATGGTTAAGAGGTTGCGTGTGTATGAGATGGTAAATAAACTTAAATCTTTTTACATTGCCGATTCCGCTTGGATATGTGCTTGCAGTGTGTGTTTAAGATAGTCGTGACAATTCCTACCGGTAAAGTGCTAGTTATCTGCGCTACTGTTGTTAAAATATTGCTGAAACTCATTAGCAAATGTTTCTGTTTATGGCAATACCTAGAAACTAGGTGTGTTTTTACAATATAAATAAGTGAATAGCCATCAGTTTTCACTTATTAACTAGTTAAAAATTGAAAAAAAGTTTTTATGTGCGTTTACCGATCGATGTGACACTGTATTATTAAGAAGTACCAATATTGGACTATTAAAAATTAGAAACATTTCTACACAACACACTATGGTTTATATAATCTTATACTTCAGTAAGAAAAACATACACACAAAATTTACGGATTGCCGAAAACATTAATGAATAAGAAAAAAATGAAACAATTGTTTAAATAAAAAAACACATAAAAATATAATATAAAAATAGCTGTCTGATAATGATTTTCTTATTTATTTGTTATAATCGGCATAATATTTAGATTAAAAAAATCCATAGCGAATCTGGCACAAAACGTATTATCGGTGTTTGCAGAAAATATTTTTGTGATTTGAAAATAAATAAGTAATGAAGCAGTAAGCTTAAAAACAACAAAACTGCCACGTGTACTTACACGTACAAGTGCATCCCTCTCGGCGAACAACTATTCATATGGCATAGATTCAATAGTTTGTTATTATCACGCTCTTATAAAATAATGCTCATATCAACTGACTCTTAAAAATAAAAGACTACGACATTTTCAATAAAATAACTGTGACATTTTTAATGAAAAAATGTATGAAATTAGTAAAAAAATTAATTCAATCAAATGCACAATGTTAGAAAGTATCTAAAACATTGTTGTATATGAAACGGTTTACAAAAGTTTTAGCTATCGCACACTTTGCGCGTGTTGGGTGCCGAAAAATAGCAGATGCAATATTTAGGTGACGTTGTAATGAATAGAATCGTTCTTAGTCTTAACTTATGTTTACTTATTTACGTCCTTATAGTACCAGATATTATTTTTATTACGGTAATATTTAAAATTGTTGAAAATGTATTTAAAAAAGGGACTTTCAAACTTTTTGGTTTAACAACTTAACTTGATGAATGGAGAAGCATTAAATTTGAAAGAGCTACATTTAAAAAATCTTTATATGTAAATCAAATATAAATAATTATTATTTATTACACTAAGTTTAACATATAACTAGGTTGAGCATATATATTTTGCCAAGACAAGAAAAATATTTTTTTTCTCTTCGACAACAAGGAGTACTTCGCTTCACTCGAATTTTAGACAATAAAGGCATATTTGAGGACACTGCGAATTAACGCATCGTACAGAACGCCAATCAGCAATAAATTAGTAAAGTGACATTATCGCAAACTTTGATGATGTGCATACATATATACTTATTTGTAAGTATAGTCTGATTCACGTTGTCAGGTCAAAACAACAGATTGAAAAGTAATTTTTTATTTTATTTTTTTATTTTATTTTAGATTAAATTAAGACCATCGTGGCCTAACAGGTTACCCCAATGCGCCACGATGGTCGAAAACAAATTTTAAATTTATAAAACATAAAAAAAAAAGTATATATACATAAATATAAAAATACTTAAACATAACAAAAAAATTATAAAATATTAAAATTAAATGAAATAAACCGGATCAGCTCCTCGTAGCTGACATTAAATAGGTCAATATGTAATGCCAGCGTATTAAGGAGCCGGACGGCCACAGCCATAGGCGAGTCGGCAAGTGCGGATGTCCTAGCCCTAACGGTCATCAAAAGAATCAAATTAATTATTATTTTTTTATTTAACTATCCGTTGTAGCCTGACAAGCGTAAGCCCAATGCGTTACAACGGGGTAAATCTGTACCAACTGAGTGAGTCAATCGGATATAATTAATATATACAAGAAGCTAAATCATAGCCATTACAATATGGTCAAACTCCAAATTCATCTCCTTTGAGAATGTCGATATTTTCAAGGTTTCAGGATAATTTAAACAATGCTTATTGAAAGCGAGGCCATTAGTGTTTTTTTTGTATATGTTTCAAAGTTTATCAAGAAAAGGGTATACAACGTTTTTAATAATTATCATTAATAAGTATCATAATAATTGATAGCTTTAGAAAGTCTGCTTGGATACTGTGCAATTCTAGACGATCTCATCTCTGATGGTTTTTTTAGATAATTATTGTTTTAATGACTCTTAAATTGCATTTTCTTTTCACAAAATTTAAAATAAATATATGAAGATTAAGCGTATCATATTTATTATTATTATTATTATTATTATTATTTTATTAATTTATTTAGCTTAATAGCTAATCTTTACATCTAACAAATTTAGTAAACATATATTAAAATATATTAAAAATACATAACAGAAAGAAAAAATAAAAATATACAATATGAAAGTCTTAATATTATAATTTATTTCATATAGAAATTAATTATAATATTAAGACTTTATTATTGTATATTTTTATTTTTTCTTTCTGTTATGTATTTTTTATATATTTTTATATATGTTTACTAAATTTGTTAAATGTAAAGATTAGCTATTAAGCTAAATAAATTAATAAAATAAATATGTACGAAGGTGTTTTTTTATTCCATTTATGAAACCCGTTATATTTTTGCTGTTTCGGATTTCTCTTGAAAGACTATTATATAAATCAAAACCTCCGTACATAATTCCCCTAGCCGTACTCGTTTTCTTATACTTAATTATCTTTAAATTTTCTCTATTTCTAGTATTATATTTATGTACATCTTTATTTCTTATTAAATACTTATTAAAATATTCTGGTAACATACTATTTTCTAACTTATATATAAATACTAAAACATTCATACTCAATATTTCTTGAACATTCAACCATTCTAATCTATCAATCATACTTTTACAATTAGTTAATCTATTTTTATTTAAGATTACTCTCATTGCCCTATTTTGTAATTTTTGCAACATTTGTTCGTCTAATTTATTTAACATATTTAATAGTGTTGCACAATAATTAAAATGGGGCAATATTATACTATTGTAAATTATTTTTTTTGTATTTATACTTAATATATTTCTTAATCTAGATAATAAACCTATTTTTCTACTAATTTTTTTTAATATGTAATTACAATGTTTTTTAAAATTTAATTTTGTATCAACAATTACTCCTAAATATTTTATATTATCCACTATTTCTATACTACAGTTATTTATTACTATTTTGGTACTATTATCTAACACATTTTTATAATTAATAAACATACATTTAGTTTTATTCTCATTTAATTTAAGTACATTATTCTTTAACCATATTTCTAATATACTTAATTCAATATTGAAATTATTTACAATTTCTTTAATGTTATCACCTATGCAATACATTAATGTGTCATCCGCAAATAGATGAATTTTACATTTTTTCACGTTATTAACTATATCATTAATATACAAAACAAATAACAATGGTCCCAATTTAGACCCTTGTGGTACTCCATAAGACACTAATTTCTCTTCAGAATATACATTATTTATTTTAACTTTTTGTTTTCTTTTATATAAGTAATTATTAAACCATCTTAAAACTATATCACTTATACCTATACTCTCCAATTTCTTTAACATTATTTTTCTGTCTATTGTTTCGAAGGCTCTCTTGAAATCCAAGAAAACTGCTCCAATGATTTTGTTTGTATCCTTAGCCAACAGCCAATCATTTATCACTACTTGTAATGCAGTTTCAGTGGAATGCTTTTCTCTGAATCCCGATTGTTGTTCACATATTATGTTTTGAGAAGTAATAAATTTCTCACAAGGATCTAGAAAATATTTTTTTGTGTCAATATTTTCGTACCACACAGTAAATAGGTTCAATTAGTAATAAAAAATACCAGAATTTTCCATTATTAAAATATTTGAGTATTAATAAATTGGTCGAAATACAATGAAACCAGTATTCGACATACCAATATTGAAAGCCCTGAGAGTGACTGTTAAAAAAATGGGCGTTCTAAAAGGTTTTAGAAATATTCACTTTCTGAATAACCCTCTTAAGGCGTTCCTATTATATCTATTAGGCGCGTGCACATTTTAATGGCCCATTCCGCATACACATGTACGAAAGCATGTAGGTTTTAATACCGATTCAATATCACGCGACGCGTAACGGCGGTCTGCGATTGAAGGTCCCTGGGATAAATCAAATGAAAATTTATGAAATTGCGTGACTGTGAAATGTCGTCACAAAAGCACACGCCGCGCTACGTGCCTCTCTTTTTCCCGAATGCCGAGATTGAATTAAGCGAATTTCGCTAATGCCCGCTTTGAATATGAAAAATGGAAACGGCTCCCTTTTTGCCTTTTATTTCAGTTATTTTTTAGCTCGAGGCCGGATTACGCGGCTGGTCAAATTAACTCGTTTTTCATCAAACCGAGATTAGGCGTGCTTCAAGAGGATAACATTGAATGCAATCCAACGCACAATCATATAGTAAAAATAAAAAAGAGTGCGTCTTAAATTAACAAGATGCTACCATATATAAAATATTATCAAAAACCCACCATATTCATCAGACCTTGTTCCTTCTAATTATAAATGCAAATAAATCATCAAAGTGAAAACATCACTTGACACAGATTTTTTTATCAAATCATCCGACGTTTTACAGAGGGGTAATAAATAAGCTTCAACCCAATATATATACTATGTACGTAGCAGCAAAAAGGAATGGGATACTTTGTCACAAGGTGAACATTCAAATGGAATCGATTCGATATGTGTGATTGTTTCCGGTGCAAGAGGGGCAAACGTAATTTCCACGGTGAAAATTCGCATTTAACCTCCTTTGATCCCTTCGGCGTTCTAGGGTCAACTTTGGACATGAAAAAGCTCGTTTTTTGAAGATTTACCTGGATGTAACCCTCGTGATTTGCTTCCGTTTCCGCCGTATCGTTAGTCAAATGCAATGTCGAAAGCGTCTATGTATTTACGAGGGTCGCTTCAACAAAAAATACATAGAATTTATCACGTTGACGTTTTGCAATTTTTTTTTATATATTTGAGATCTTAATAAATAATACAGATTATCATTGTTATATATTAATGACTTTTAATTTAAAAATGCATTACAGAAGTGCTATTATAACTTTTCTATAAAGTTGGAGCGATCAATGAAAAGTTGTCGCATAAAACGCCCTTCCAAAAATATAAGTTTTGCCAAAACACACTTTGGTAAATGCCGCGATTTTTGAGTTCAGCTGACGCTTTGACAGATAAACTTTGGTTAATTGACAGTTATTTTACAGTCACAAACTTGACGCTCTATGGTTACTTCTTACTTTAAACAAGGTCTTACATTTTTTACGATAATATTTATTATATTAAACTAAGTTACTACTACTACTTCTTGTAGTATATAGTTAAGATTTTATCTTAAAAAATAAATAAAAATATCCTCAACTTACTTTCAAATTTAAAAAGTATTTAAATATTATTTGAAGAGCTAATATTGACTTTTATTGTATATAATACAATTATCGTGAATTTATAAAAAAAGTGACATCTATTGAATGTAAATTAAAAACATATTAGTTATGTCACTTATTTTAAGACTTTAAGTCTGTTTTTTTTTTGCTATTTATATATTAAAAATCAAACTATTAGGACTTAGAAATGTTCCCAATTAAATATTTAAAAAACAATTACGGTGCATACCTACCATAGATGAGCACTATCTCAAGTATTTTTTCCAGCCCATCATAGCTATCGCTAAAATTATATATTTCTTAAGAAAGTCCCTTGTGAAGCTAAATGGTTCGTGCAAGAGGAGCGTTTTCAAGCCCTGATGGCATGAATAAGGGACGCAACCATGGCACTCTAAAGCTCGCAACCGAAAATCACCAAGCATTAGCAACTTAAAAAAGTGCTTCATTGAATAGACGCTACGTTAAAAATGCAATGAATTGTATCACAGCACTCAAAAATTTGGTAGAGATATCTCAGAAATAATATTTGAGTATTTAATTTCACTCGGATTCTAGAAAATGAAGGAATATTTGAGGTCACTACGAATTAGCACATCGTACAAAACGCAAAAATATTTAATATTTGTTTTCTGTACTGTATTCAAAAAGTATGTTTGAATTTGCTATTAATATTTAAAGAAAAAAATATTATAAATAAAAAATAAATTTTTGACTCGTCAAACAAGATTATTCGTCACGCCGACGGACGTGGTTGGTGGAGATTTAAACGGATAAAAGATAACTTGCAATTGCACTTTTCAATTGAAGCTAAACAAAGGAAAGTCGATATCGATAGACAAATATACAAATACAATAGGACTAATACAAGTATCGAAAAAATCGGTAGTGTGCTTTCACAGGTACTCAAAATACAAGTTTTTAATGACAGTGTAGCCAAATATCTAGCTGTATACAAAAATATTATTATAAAAAAAGGTAAAACAAAAACATAGTCTAAATGGTCAATAATACGAAAAAAATCAAGCGCTTTCAGAATCGCAAAAAAGCATATAAGCTCAAATATAGCGTACTCGTAATACTTCCTTTCGAAATATACTTCCATATAAAACTTTCACAAGTGATGTTGTTTTTTTTACTAATTTATTTACGGCTTGGGACGTCTGAACTTACATCAAGCAAAGCTTTGCCGAATATGGACCGCAACTAAGAAGATCCAGGAAGCAGCCGCTTCCCATTTCACGTTAATCCGATCTTTGGAGATGACGCAGACGAGGGTGCAAAAATATTACATATATAAATATATTATTGCATAAATCATACATCATTTCTGAACTGTTGCAAAAAAATAATAATCTATATTATCAGAGACCGTAAGGAATGAACAATCCTGATACTTTTCTTAATAAAACCCGTATTCATAAAGTTATAACACTGGTAAGAATTTTTTACGTTCTTCACCGTAATATTTAAATATATGATATTTTATTAGGTAAAAAATGATAATAAATAATAACAGTAAATGGACGACAAAAAGCTGATACATCAAGGACGTTAAATATATATAGTTTAGATATAGCTTATTTCAATATTACGTATGCGTAAATTTAACACAGGCATATGTATTACAAAAGTTGTAGAACTACAGATGCGTCGTTTAATGAATTAATTATTTAAAAAGGGTTTTCCCCTTCCAAATATATAAATAGTTAAATTATTATGTATGTATTAGAGTACTTAATTATATATTTATTCCCGAGATATATCCAAGTATTAGTCTTTATTCTTGGGATTGCTAAAAGTGGCTGTACAATGTCCATAATCAAAACTTCCCAAATCCGCCTTCTATTAACCATTTCGGTAAACGTTCCGCATGACCCTCGTCTATTTTTACGCCTTCCTCCATAAATACACTGTTTGCGTTCGGATCGATCCTCAAATCGCAATCAAAAGTGTCTCTTATTGTGAACGTGGTGGATTTGTGCGACGCATCAAAGATCGTCACTGAAAAAAGTGGGGTTGGGGTGTGGATGAAAATAGGCGTTGTGACATCGGACGTGCCAGGGGTGCGTGTCATCCTGTGAACGATCGGTCGCGCCTCTTTCTAGTCAGCCTCGGCCCCATTGTGTTCCCTTTGTCGATCGATCTTTCTTTAACGCCGCAAATTGAGTAATGGGTCGCGGATGAATGAAAGCCGAAAAAAATCGACGCGACACGGCCCAAACACACTAGCGTACCCAAGATGTCGGTGTTTGCGGGTAAGGGCGAATTGGGGTTAATGCAAAGTCTGGCTGTAATATTTCAGGGGTGAGATGTCTAGAGAGGTTTGGACTAACTATATTTATCAATCTATTTATCATTTACAAATAAAATATACAATAATTTATTTTTGTGTAATAAATAGCTTTAAAATATCACAACATTGAATACTCGTTTATTATCACGATACGTAAATGAAAAAATCTTTCTTTCGCTTGCGTTTCTTTAACCAACGAGCGACACATTTTTTTCAAAACAGATTTTATCGCAAATTTGCTTTGAAGAATGTATACGAATTTTTGAAATTCGGGTCGGACCCGCCCCTATCCGCCGTGCGTGCTCACGAAAATCGAGAAAGCCTTGCCAAAGTCGCCAAAAACGGGGCCAATATCATCGATCGGATGAGACCTTGACTCGGACTTTGCGAAAAATTAATTTCACCACTTCCGGACAGGCTCATCGGAAACTTAGGGCGATTCCGGTAGCGTTTGGACCTTTGAAAGTGTTTATATACATAAATTATACGAAGGTGTAACTTGTGCTAAATATAGACAATAGCAAAATTTTCTTAAAATGTAATACAAACATACAGCATTTCAGTAACCAAGTATACACATACAAAATTAGATCAATCCTTCGCATCGTATATTTTTCTTCTTATGCATAATGTAACAATGTACGGATCACTTGCCATTTCGCATCAACAATTCCGCACATCAACATGCCTTTATATTATACGAAAACGAATATTGATTCAATTCATTATCAGTATTACGTTAGGTCTTGTTTTCGTCCGTTTCTACATCCAACTTCTCGAATTACGCTCGATTTCGCGGTGGCGAATAAAGCTGTATCAGCGAACGAGCCGAAAGAAAGAAAAAAGTTCGTTCTCATTCTAATACTACATATGTATGCGTATACACTTACTATACGCACTAATATATCGGCGATATAAATTTTACCGCATTGTTCCAATTTTACGGTGGAAGCAGAAGTTCGACATTAGATTACGGATGTAGCCATTAACCGTAAACCCAGAGAATTGGGAAGAAGTCGTTGGTCTTAGTGAAAATATAACATAATATATAACAGAACATTTCGAATATGGTTATTGATATAACCATATTAATGGTAAATTTAATGTAAAACTTTACGGAAGAAAATGTGAATAAATATAATAAATATTTTTATATTTATTAGATATGAAATATTTAATTACCATAAGAATCAATCGATTAAATATCACTTAAAGAAACTTTTATGGCTTTATATTATCGTGAAAATTAATAATCAATATTTTTCATTAAATCATGTTTAGGTAAAATATGTGCGTTATTTTCTAATATAAATTTGAAAAATCAACTATGTGCTTGACGAAAAAGTGGCCAATAAACGCACAGTATATCGAGGGTTTAAAAAGTTCTGTTCTACCAATTTTATTCTAGAAAATGAGTCAAGATCTAGATGAATACTTATGGGCTTAAAGCTATAGTATTATAGAAACGAATACATCCCAAACTATGCGTGAATTAGCAGTAGAGTCTCCAATTCGAGTAATCGAGTACTCGATACTCGAGTATACTTGTCTATTTTTCAAGTACTTGATAATCGAGTATTTTGAAAATTACTCGATTAATACTCGAAATTAAAAAAATTTGAAATATTTCAGAAACAAAAATAACTTTAACTCGGTCCGGTAAAGGTTAACGTCTTGCTTTTATTTGGCGTTTATGCCCGAAGTCCCGAGTTAGAGCGGTTGCTATCAGGTATAATTTTTTCATAGTTCCATAGTTGCATAGTTCCGGTTGTCGGCTATGTTAGTGGGTACGACAGAGAAATTTCTTTTGTGTTTTCTGTTCGACAGTACCGACTTATCTAATTTATGGCAATGAACAATATGAAATATCAACAAAAACTTTTTTTAGGTTTAATGACTATGCAGTTGTAGCGTAAAGTGTTGTAAATTGTTTATACTGATCCCTCAGCCTAAAATATAAATCAAAACAATTGTGTGTTTTAAAGGCATTTAAAGTAAAGTTAGTTCTTTGCGAACCGTTTAGCTCTAGAGTGAAAGGGATTTACCCAAATACATCTTCGAAGGATATAGATTTAAATTCTTCGCAATAATCAGAAGGAGTAGAATATTGTATATTGTTAAGAAAAAAAATCTATTCAAGAAGAATTACAAAATACTATTTTGTCAATAGTCAAAGGAAATAAAAGAAAAGTAGAGAAGGGAATGAAAGAAGAGAACATAAAAAGAGAGTTCAAAAAATTTTATATCTATAAAAAGCGAACAGATATAAATTAGAAGCCTTATCCAACGCGTTAATGACAATAAGACCAACATCAACAGCAACGGAAAGGGTTTTTTCCATAACAAGAATAATAAAACCAAAGGTTAGCAGTAATATTAAATTCGAGACACTTTTTGCATTATTGTTTTTAAAAAGTATGTTCGTGAAGTTAAAATAATTGTAAAAATTAACATACTAAGTATTTTATTTATTTATTTATATGTGCACAAATTTGAATAATAGCTATTTTGGTACATTTAGTAAATACTCGAAAGTACTCGAGTACTCGAGTATTTTAATATTCTATACTCGAGTAGTTGATGGTTCGAGTAATTGGAGACTCTAATTAGCAGCAAGGTTTGATGTTATTGTTTCAACCATATTGAATCATTTTAAATTAATAGGCAAGGATATCTGGGTGCCTCAGGAATTTAACAAGTGCCAGAAGAGAACTTTGTTGTCATGGCATAAAGGTGAAATATTTTTACATCAAATAGTTTTACGAACAGCCAAAGAGTCCACAACTCAGAATGATTAAAACAAGTATTATTATTATTGACATTAATTAATATTTAATTTATTATCTAGTATCAGTAAAATATTTTATTTAAATTTGGTTGTTAATATAATACATCTGTAATAGTATTTATTAAGCCGATGTTCCATAAGTTTTAGCTTGTACTAAATAGTATATAAATCCTACATGTATATATTTTTAGTTCATAATTTAATATTAAGCTCTCTGGCGGGCGTAATTAAATTTCGAAACTAGTCAGTTCGTCCTTTTTCGAAGGATCCTCAGCGTTCATAAATACGCGGCCACAATCTGATATAACCCGGCAGATTTATGAATAGTAATTGTTGTTTTCATTTCGAATGCAGCTCGGATGCAGCCTGGGCGAATCTGCATTCCGACGAGAATAAATAACGAGAAGATAAGTGCGAAACCGGGGATTGTTACCCCCTTACGGGCGTTTTTTATTTTATTATTTTATTTTACCCAGGAGCGGTTTTGAATATTTTAAAATGCATTTACATATCAAATGCACGACTGGGTGTGTTTTTTCTTCGAATTATGTGACGGTTAACCGATTCTCCAGAAATGAAGATGTATTTAAAAAAAGGCAACGAAGATATGCAGTGTGAGAAATCGTCATACTTAATAAAATGTATATACATATGGTATAATGATTTTTTAGAAAATGTTTAGTTAGAAGCTATCTCGGCTACAGCAAAAGCCTGTTTTGTAATCATGTCTGTTTAATGTTACCGACGAAACTTTCTGAGCCACCCTAAGCGATGTAAGGGAAACTAACTAGCAAGGTTTTACTTAATGAAATCAAGATACGAAAACTCAAAGAAAATTCCGAAAATAATTAATTTAATTAGTAATTATAATTAAGATATTTAAATTGATACATTCACAACATTTTGTCACAGTTTGATAAAAATACAAGATTTTTCTTGATAGGAGTGTCATGGGATGTAAAAACGGAGACCAAAGCTTAAGTTTTCGCTTATAAACAAAATCGGTTAAGGTGAAACGTTAAGGGATGGAATTAACCTGCGTGGCTTTTAACTACGTAGCTTCATGGTGGGATGGGTTGAAATGGGATGGGGTAGGGTTGGGTGGCCGAAGGGCCGCCGCGTGGTCTTTGGGATGGGGGATATCTCAGCCGGAGTAAATTAAAACCATAAAGGTTTAAATTTGAATTTATAACTGGAATTAGGGCTATCAGCGCCGGCAGTCCTATTAAAACAGTGCGACCAAGAGGAGCATGTTAATGTTGGCTACTGTAATTTCAAAGCAAGCTTAATAAATGGATATGAATGAAATTAATATTAAATAATTATATTTAACTGCGGCGCGACGAAGCAGAACGAAAAATAGCAAACTAATTAAGGAACTTATTGTGGCTTTTAATTTTGCTCGGGTTAAGTCGAAGCATATTTTTCAAGAAATTTAATATAATATCGGAGATACTTTTCCTTGCAAAATAGTAAGTATATTATTTATAAATATATTGAACATTGATTATGAAACAAAAATTTAAAATAGAGATGCGTAAAAAATCAATAATAAATGTAAGAAAATTTTTAACATTTGATTAAACAATTATTCGAAATGTACACAATAATATTATTGTTGTATTTTATAAAATCAAACCAAAAAGTATAATATATTTGAATAACATTTTAGCGATTTTTAAGACTCATTTTTAATTTTTTCTGCGAAATAGTGTTACGAATTGATAATTAAAAGGGATAGGAAAACCTACATAATAAATTAATTGAAAATTAAATTAAAAGTCAAGCGACCGCTAAACTACATTAAGTCAGGTCTTAGAGCATATATTTATAAAACGAGTATTAATATAATATATTAGTCTCACCAAATGCATTAAAGTTTATATTGACTTTAAAAATAAATCAAGGTGTGTTCCAAGGGTGTTTCATGACAATTACAAAAGAAAATAGACTTACAAACTTATAAGATATTAGCTTCATAACAAACTTATTGATGCTGTTTAATATTTTAAGCTTTTCGAAGACAGTGAAAAAAAATCCAGGTCGATGTTATTTACGCCGACTCTGAGAAAGCATTCGACGAAGTTTTACATCAGCTTATTTTTGGAAACTTAGTTACTACGGTAAGTCTACGGGAGTCACTTGAGTGGCAGCAATGAGTTTGTATGCTATGGTATTTCGACGATCATTTCGAAAATTTGGAAGTACGTACTACAATATAAGTGTTTTAGATTCGTACACATGTAGATTTATTGTCACCACATAAGAACTTGGGAACTTGTGAAAGTTTTTGACTGGCAAATTTTCAACATCGTCAAATGCTATGTGGTTTACATCTTCAATATTTACTTATTCAGCAGAAATGAAAGTGAAATACGAGAACAAATTAATGGCTAGGGACTTTAGAGCATGTGATATTTTATTGCCGATACATCTTATGCATGATACGATAGTTTGTAGTAGCAAGAAATCTAGCTACATTAATCTTAGATTATTGTAGGGCTATATATAAAATAGACAAGGGTACACAATATTTTTTGGTAAATTAAGCTGCGAGATGTGCCATAAAAAGCAACAAACGCTTCCATTATTCTTAACAGTCAACATTAAAAACATATTTCTTGAATAAAATCATTTTGCTCTTTCACAAACTTGCTAGACTAGCAAATATTTTTAACTAAGAAAAGACTAATGTATATTTTTCAAAAAGGCAAAGTGACTCGCTCGAAAAAACTTTAAGTAAATACAATTTTAAACCTAAAGATAAAAATATAACGAAAACATATTTTAGTGTGAGCAGCATTCCTTCATGTAATAAATTTGAATGATACTCATTGTATCATGCTACTAAAATAAATTTTCAATTAAACTCTGGTTTATAAGCCTCATCACAAGAAACATACTCGTATTTCAAAACACTCGTATATCAAAGCAAATTTTCCCATAATAAATGATTCCAAAATCGTTCCAAAGCGAAAGAATATTTACTTATAAATATAAAATAGAATAGAATTCACGTATATTTTTTATTAAATAAATTTAATAGAGAGATAATATATAATATATCGAAAATAAAAATATATTGTGATAGTTTAAAATAAGTATTTAATGTGCAATAATTAAAATAAGATTATATAAATAAATCACATTTTAATCACATCAATCTGTTTTTAGGAAAAAAATATGTAACATTTTAAACAATTATATTTACAATTTTCTACGAACTTTCTCATGAAAAAATATGAGTAATATAGGAATATAATGTATATCATTAGCATAAATTAATGAGTAGTACTTTGACCATATGGTATAAAAATTTAGCAGACATCCAGAAACGGTCGATCAAACACGATGATTTGGCCCCCGTATTTTCCAAAATATTTTTTACAATAAATAGTAAATTAATGAAAATGAAGTAATAAATAGAACAAAAATGTTTTTGCTATTAATTTGTATTAGTACTCATATAAAATAAAATAAGAAATCAGCATACAAAATATTTTTAAAAGTACCGGAATGCAAAGAATCTTGTTAAAAAAATTCTTATTGTTTGAAACATGAAATGTAAATAAAAAAAACAGACGGATAATTGGTCATAAATGTTGGAAACTTTAGTTGAAAGTTGTTTTTTTTATTATATTTCACAAAAAAAATATATGAAGACGACAGTTTTTATATCTTTATTCAATATCTTCAAAAAAAAAAAAAATACGAGTATGTATCAACATTCAACAATATATTACGGTATGAACTAATAAAGTATTCAGTTTGAATTAATTTTTTAGGCCTTATTTATCACCATTAATAAATAAATAAAATCGTCAAAACCGACAGTACCGGTAATGGATGTTTTTCTCTCGGTAATACCGGTATTATTGCAATCCCTTTAGAGATACAGAGTGGTGTTGCGAAAAAGAAACTTTATTCTAATGAGCTCGAATTTCTCCAGTGAGTCGTTCTTATGGTCTGTATGAGCAGGAGAATTAAACATAACCAAAAGACAGTAAATTCTTTTCCAAAAGGCATGTTTACAGTGCAAGAAAAATCATCGACTGTTTAACAAAAAGTAACGTACTACTTATATTGCAAGACAACAAAAATTTGGTAATTTAGTTAATATTAAAGTTACTCGTTACTTAAATTATTCAAAAACGACTTAATTCAACATTGTATTGGGATCGCACGCCACGTAAAGAGTGATTTAAAATGAGCAATTTTATTTTTTTGGCTTTGCTTGCCAAGTGTAATAAAATATTCTACAAAATAACCGAATGGTCTTAAAAAACATTTGCGAAATAGTTGCTGTCATGTTAAAAGAGAAGGAAGACTGTGTTTCGAGACTTAAATAAATACTAGTAATTTAATGTAGACTTTAAAACATACAACAACGTTAGTAAAACAAATCATCGCCATAGCATGATACCCGGAGAGAGTCTTGTCGGTTATCTAGAGGTGTGGCAGATTTTACTGCTGCTAAACAAACTATTAATACCACTAAGTACCGCTTGAATTGACAAAAACTCAAAATGCGATAGTTGTGCGGTAAATACGTCATTAAGTTTTTCCACGACAATGTTTCTATGGCACGTATAAACATTGCTTTAACTGATTTAAAAAAAACACTGAGGAGGAGTGAGTTACAATCCTATATTTTAAATCAAAGAAATACTGCCTCTTGCCCAGTTTTACCAATTATGCTTTAATTAACTCCATCCCATTTTACGCGGTCATCAGTCACGTGTTTTAATTTTGCAGCATAGTAACGATGTTCGCTACTTCGCTTAGCAAAATATTAAATCGTTTTTAAAAACACCAAAATCTGATACGTCCCACGTAAGCTAATGGCGTTGGATACATAACACATTATGCGAAATCTGACGCGTCAAATATTATATCTGATATTACATCCAACACGGGTGAAAACCAAAACGAAAAAATCATACCGCCCTTTAGCGTTTCGCACGCAATTTCGCAGTCGTTCACCGTCGGCGTTTTTGAGCAGAATAAATTGGGATGACAGTTTTACTTTTCGGTAAGTGTTCGTAATACCATACCTTGCGTCATTAAATAAGTTTTCGCATTTCGCTTCTTGTGACTTCTCGGATTAACGTCGTGACATTTCCGTAAACACGGGACGTAAACGCGAGACGACCTTGCTTTCACGTACTATACGTACTTTAGGCGTTACGTACATATGTGTTCAAAACGTAAAGGGTGAACAGAGTGAAAACGAAAGTTTATTTAAATATAATTTACGCGTTTTTTTTGAGTGAATAAATGAGCAAAACGTCATGTTGAATTTACTCATTAAAAATAAAATGCTTACATAAACCATAATAATATCATATAAATTTATTTCTCTATCTAAAGCTCTATTGTGATAAATAGTTTATTTTAATATATAAAGAGCACTTGTGCCAAAATTAATATGTGTATTCTAGAGATATCGTTTTTTGGATAACCACCGCCCATATCCCACAAATTAAGTCGTTGTTCGCAGTTGAGAGAAATATATAGTACCTATCTATAAATATAGCCAAAGAAACCAATATTGGCAAAGTTGGAATAAGAAGCGAATACAAACACAGGGCGAACGATATACAAAATTATTATTTTTATTATATTTTCGTCCGTCGGTGGGCGGCGTGTACCAACACAAACACATCGCAAAAACATTGTTATAACAATGTACCTAATTCTGGGTTTTATTTTTGTTATCATGTCGGTATAATGAATTTGAACTTACAAACATAATAAATGTTGCGTGCAGATGTGCTGCGTCTGTTGGGTAAATTTAAATATATGCAAATTATTTGGCTGTTTATATTGAAACTTAGTTATCGAACACGTCGTCGGTGCTGGGTTTCATTAATGCATTTTGCATACGTTAAATGTGGTAAATTGTTATTTAACCGTGCCTCGGTCTGTTGAGTTTGTTAGTTAGAAAACTGAACGAGAGTTGATATTTGTAAATATTTTAAATCGATAGAATTTATTAAATATAGAAAATAGGAATAGTCTATGACTTATCTAGTTTTATTATAAATATACAATATATCATTTCTACATTAGCTAACAGATAAAAAATTACGTATTGTAAAGCGAGCGGGAGTCCTCACTCCAATAATCGGGAGCGAGTCTAGTGGAGAGTAGCGAAATGCTAAGTATCATATATTATCTACATTGGACGCATATAACAGTTTGACATGATATTTAAAGGCTACACTTTACACTTAAAGGCAATATTATTTTATAAGTTGTTTCAAAATATTCGATTAAGAATACCACGATTATTGATATTTCTAGTAGCAGATTCAACATATTTATTTAAAATTAACTCATTGCGTTAATCTAAACACTATATTAATATTTTATAAACATATCACGATCGAATCTACCATAAGTGTAGTTATTTAAATAATAATATATTAATCTACTAGGCAATAGTGTAGTTTTGCTCTTTAGTAACGCTTCTTTGCAATAAAAAATACTATTTTATTAGAACCTGTTCTTCCTTTTACTTTTTTTTAAATAAACTATTTATTGTTCTTAGCGCAGTCATATTAAATGTATATTTAGACTTTTGATCCGACTTAAGACAGATCCTATTAAATCTATTACATTTGATTAGGAATTTAATGTATTTGTATTAAATAATATTTTTTATCCCGAATTTACTGTAACGATTACACGTGTACGCCAATTATTACTCGAAACGAGATAAAAAAGTGCTTCTCAGAAAAAGTGTTATTTGCAGATGAAAAATTTAATAAGCCGTACTTTTTTGAGAGGCTTTATTTTTGAAAAGCGTCTTCCCTCTGACAGACGCTAAGGAAACCTAACGATTTGGGCCACGTCTCGGGTACTGAAGATTTTGTCGTTACCGAGAAAGAATCACACAATGAAATGGGCGGCTTGTTAAGTCTCCACAGAAAGATTATTAGTATACAAGCACAAAATATAGCCCACAAAAAAGAGCCGCAATCGGTGCCCACAGAGATTGCAGCGTCCAAAGCTGCACTTGCGGAAAGCGGCCCTCTTAAAAAACCTGCTAAACGCAACATTATCTTTCAATGGATAAACAACATCAGAGGGTCGTCGAGGGTCTGCGACTCCATTATGCATATTCTCGTAAACCGGGGTTAAAGTAGTTTAAACTTAACTGGTCATTTGTTTTATTTGTAATATATATTAATATAAAAGTAATTTTTAAATGAAATGTTTTTGTTCAAAAATTAAAAGGTTTGAATTTTTTTAAGTTTATAAAAACTCAAGCTAATAAACTGTTTTATGCACTTTTAAGGGTTTAAAAAAATCGATCAAAAAGTGCCCTTGATAGACATGTAACAGTCAAGAATTATCTATTGATCGATATCTTTGATAATAATTAGCTAAAAATAGAATGCAGAAAAACATTATTTCTGGAAAGTCGTTAGATTTATGGCATATTTCGGTTCTATGAATATCGAATTAATAGGGTTTTATTGTATTTCTGATTTATAGTAGCAGTTCTAATATAGCAAATATTTATTTTTATGGCTTACTCTTTTTTTTAGAATTTTCAAGAAATTTTACAATTTAAATTTTTTTAGACTATATTGTATGTAGTTAGTGTTGTTACCAAAACTAAATATTACTTTTAAACTCAATATACTTTTTTTAATAGCATAGTTTTTATGTAATCGTAAGCCTAGTTTATTTTATGATTTACTAACGAAAATTACTAAAATTGGACCAAATTTTGTGAATAATTATTTCTTTATTGAATCTACGAAAAAGAATATAATATTCTTGTAAATTTTTAATAATATAATAAGAACTAATAATCTGAAATTAACATAGAAATCCAGATGAAGGCAAAAAAGTCTAAAAAAACATGACAACTGATAAAATACTTGACGCTGCATATATATTGTAATTTGTGGGGTGTGATTTAACATATAATGTAATGTTTATGTGGGATCTATAATATATCATCATATTAAAAAAATGTATTTAAGCGCATTTTTATATTGAATAAAAGAATTATATAATTCACAGCATTTCGCTATTTATGATAAATTTCGTAGCGCAGCGGCACAAAAAAATTAAGAAAAGGATTTTACTGAACGTTATTCTATTTACCGCATGTTCAACGACGAGTAAAATAATTGTTTATTTTTACAAGTTTTGTAAAATGTCTGATAAATTGACGTATGATCAACTTATTACTTAAACTGATGTAAAATTATTCTCGTTGGGTTTATTATTAACAAATAATTTAATTACAATTGAAAGTTTTTCAGCGTATATTGGCGCCATATCGTTCCCTTTTTCACAACTCGCCATCATTAGTCAACCATAAAGCCTATTTGTCTGTCTATCGAGAGGTGGTTGTATTTTTCATCCCAAACCGCCATACCGTCCCCCGTTGGGGCACCCTTGTCCGCGGCTTGACGGGCGCATTCGCGTCAAAACTTCATCTCTCCCTGTTTATTGTCACCGTCGAGCGGTTGGCTGATTCCCTTTTTGCTCTCGCAGATAGCGTTTTATAACATCTGCTTTTGTTGAAGCGGGAGATTTGCCAGGCATTAAGTCGTATCTGCGGAAAATTCCGAAGTTATATTAGATAAAACGGAATGGATACGACGACGACTGTTTCTTTTCTTCTACGCCCCCCTCGCCAACTCACAGACTCATTGTCTCCGCCTAAATAATGTCGGTACTTTGGATGGAAAATTATGGCTGCGTTTATGTTTTTCGCCCCCACCGTATGCGAGTTTATCGCCACTATTGCACTGCACTAGGCGAGTTTAACATCTCTCGCTCTCGGACTCGGGAATGTGCTTAATCCATAATGCAGCTTATATGACTGGTTGTTTTTGCTCGTTTGCACGGACGGACGAAAAAACAAGCGCCTACCGCCATCGTTTAGGATAATCCGCAAGAAAAATCTGTTTCAGAGAATCTTATGTATTAATCAGAACGATTTCTCGGCAATCCATCGTCTCAAAGTCTGACGGGAACATTTCCAGACCCAGATAAACCATTTTTTCTCTCACACAAAATTGTATAAGTAAGGGCGAGAATTGAAATGGTTAGAAAACCTTTCCAAACTATATACATACATGCTTATGTAAAAGTCTTCCATGTTTAACGAAATTATTTATAAATTGTAAAGCACGTATATTACATTAATATAGAATAATATAATATAATGTGAAGCACTTCATATGATTTTTTAAATTGCAAATGCGCGTCTGTTGTGACATACATATGAAACAATCGATGAGGTAAGGTAAGGAGACTGAAATAAAAAAATCTTCCTGTTGATTATTATAACCAAAAATGAGCATGGATGAACAAAAGAGATCATCAAAGATTGGTTTAAAACTAAATACGTTCGTGAAACGGTAGTTTTTATTAAAAAGTAAGGGGTTACCACAGAAAACAGTTTGTTATTAAATAATGCTCCTTCTCATCCAAACGATAGCGTATTAAAAACGAGCGACAGTCTTATGGTTGCAGAGTTTTTACTGCCTAATATAGTATAACCCATGGTGGTCTTCTTAAAAAATGAATGAATAAATCAATATATAGCACAATCTTCAACATTAGTAAAGTCAATAACACCTGTTTGTTTGTAAAGAAAAATTTATAAATATTGAATTCTAAAAAGATTGAGGCAAGTGTTATATTTAAAATAATCTGATTAATGAAAATTTTAAATGCTTTAAAAATGTCATTCGTGCTTTAATTGCGATTTAAATAAAATATTTAGGGTTTTAAATACAGCATTTCACTGCAACAAAAAAAGAAGGAACTGATAGTAAAAATACATAGTGAAAAGCTCATAGAAAAAATGGAACTGATATTCGAAAATTATTAAAAGATTCTCAAAAGCTAGCGAGAATAACATATTATCTTAATAAATAAAAACAGTTATTAACCTGTATTGTAAATATATTTTAAATATATATTATAAAGATAAATAAAAATATATTGTTTGTATAATCGAAAGTATACTGTGTAACTATATTTAATAATTTACATATTCTATTGACCACTATAGACTTAAGAATGAATTACTTAAAAGAATTAACAATTTTAATAGTAGTTAGCAAAATATTAATTAACTCTTTAGTTCATGTTCTTTTAATAACTCTTGCAATAATTTATAAGAGATATTTAATTAAAACTTAATACTCTGAACTAACAAATTTTAACGGTTCTAGGTATTTATTATAAAACGTAATCTTGTATCACGTTGAAATCGAGAAACTCGTTTTTAAGTAAACCAAATACACTAGTAATCCCTAATATCAGTATTTCAGTAAATTCAAGTATGAAGAAATTATAATACAAAAGACAAAATCTTTAAATTTTTTTGCTTTAAAATCATTATGATTTTATTATCTTCTTGCGAAGATTAATTCTGATTCATAATGAGTGATATGTAAAGTAGAGGTACAACATAAATATATTTTTGCATTTACATTTTTCTACATACTCAAGTATCACAAGACTCTCATTAATAGCAAAATAAGCAAAATATTGCGTTATTTCTTATCGAAATCAATACAAAACAGCTTGTCTAAAAAACACATTTGTATCACTGAACTGAATCTTATTTTAAAAAGATTTCATGAAGCTGTTTTTTTGTATTTTTGGAATACCAGCAAACACGCTAATTGAAGTAAAAAAACAAAAGGATACATTTTTTATTCTTGGAATATATAAAGTAATTCAATGTACGGGAAATGGTTAATAATTTAATAATATATATATGATATTTTTTTCGACCATCGTGGAGCATTGGGGTAACCTGTTAGGCCACGATGGTCTTAATTTAATCTAAAAAATAAATAAAAAAAAAATAGGAGAGCACAAATATATTTTTTTAATATTGTTTGTTAGTATCTTAAGTATCGTTAGGACCTGATTCATAGCTAGATATCTTACTATTGATTATTAAAATATTGCGTTTGTCATTTTTTACGAAATTAACACAAAGCAACTCGTCTAAAAAACATATTTTTATTACCTGCATGAAATATATTTTGTTGTAGTAAAATATTTATTACTATAGAATAACTAGTATTACTAATATTTTAACTATTAATAAAAAATATCTAAACTATTACTAGATAAAAAAAAATATATTACCACTTAATTATATTGTGATTGAGAAAATACAGTGCGATATATAAGTCGGAACCACACATCAAAGTCACTTCCAGCTTGGTCACTTTCATTAGCACTTCAAACTTGAGATTTTTATCCCCAGCTTAGATTTTAAAAAAGAAAGAAAAAAATATATTTTTTTCATCGCGCCACATAAACCACTTTTTTAATATTTGATCCTAGAATGTCAATAGTAACTTTGTTAGAATAATAATAACTAAATACTCATAATTTGAAGTTAAATAATATTGTCTATAATTCCAAGTGCTACATTATTTTGTATCATTATAATATATAAACACGCACTATGATTATTTCATATTTCACTGTTTATTTAATTGCACTTAATTTTACTGTGCCAGTTAAGGAAATTTTGATTTTACGAACTACACAATTGATTTTATCGATTGAAATATTATTGTAAAATACTAATCAAAATATGAAAAAATGTCAGATTAAATAAAAAAATATTTTTACTTGGAAAAATATATGATTTTTATATCGTATAGTGTATAACTAAAAAAATGGTTTTATTACTTAATTTAAGCTATTAAATTTCGCAACTAGATTTTAGAAAATCAGAACGAATTAAAAAAATATTTGAAATCTAAAAATTTGAGGGTCCGGTATTCGCACACTCGCTAGCTTCGGTACCTCACGACAGTGAGGGACCTGTAGCTAGTAAATATAAATTTCTTGAATCTTAATTAAAAAAAATTAATGTGTTTTGAACTTTGAACTTAAATAAAAATATTTATTTTTATTTAGTAAGAAATTACCTTGAATATATATTACTAATTTAAACGTTATTAATATTTAAGTATATTGAAAAAATGTCAGAATATATTTAATTTTAACTTATGGATTATTACATTTTAACTTAATGGATTATTACATTTTGGACTGACAACCTCACGGCCGCTTCTGCCGCTTCTATACTTAAACATGACAATAAATGTATATTTTTATTCGTAACTGTCAGCGAGTACATTTAATTTTTGAAATACGTCAAGAGCAGTAGCAAGAGCTATTTCGCCAACTTTGCAAAGTTTTTTTTCGCGTTGGTTTTAGTGCGACCGGCGCCGCCATTGTGAAGCGCTCACATGACGCAAATCCGGCATCTGAATTACAATAATAAAGAAATAAAGAGTCGGCAACGACACCGCAGGGCGGCTGGTGTCGCTTTCGCGACGGATACGCCAGCTAACACCACCCGCGGGAGCAGTTATGCAAAACTGCCGAAAACTCAAAGCTCGCAGTGTTTACAGCGCCGATTTTGAATGAGCGTCACGGATGAACGCCATTAAACGCCGATCGATACTCACGCAGGATGGATGATACCCACCGTTGGATTGAGCCAAATGAAAGTTCTCTCGCTGTTTGAGCATTCCAGTTTAATGGTAAAACGTGAGACGGGCTACCAGCATCTTAAATCGAGAATTAACAACAATGACCGGACGCACTTTCGGGAAAACAAAAGGTTTATCTGGATTAGGAAACAAAGTAAAGCAATAATAAGCATGAGTTTGTTGGTAAGATAGCGGAGTATCAAGACGAAAGAAAGTTTCTTTCGTGATGTTTTGAGAGAAAGTCGTCTTGAAGGAAACACGTTGCTTAGAAACAAAGGATATGGGGGATGAAAAATACTAGCGTACGCACCAAATAAATATACTTTGCCGATTCTGCACATCATAAAGCCTAAAACATTTCTATTCATATAGCATGTCATTAAAATTTTTTTTTTTAAGAAAACAGTTTAATTTTTTCATATTGCAAATAAAACAAATTTACAAATTAATGTCTAATTAAAAAGTAATTTTTTTCAATTTTTCCATCGATGCATATATTTAGTTCAGGAGACAGTTAGCTTTCGCTAAAGGTTAAGTTATTAATGTGTTTGATTTTCTTAATATTGGTCGATTATATGATCTAGCGCACGAGTGTGTTTCGGAACGAAAACAATAAATTTATATTTACAAAAGGTAGAAGCACAATTCTCCTGAACACATTGCAGATATATTTAATTATATACACATTTTTACATTAAACAAACTTTCAAGATAATCATGTAAATCGCTTGCAAGAGTAAAATATCCATATTCCTTCAGATAAACCCTTCTAGGATTTCTCAAAGGTCCCTAAAAAGTAAAAATTAGTAAAAAAATGTTCATCTTTTAAATATTATACTTAAATAAGCACATTAAAACACTTTTCAGTCATTAAGTCACATAAAAGATACACTAAATTAGTTTTTAAAACTACTATATAACATCAAAAATGATTTAAAAATATCATTAAAAATATAGTACTAGCTAGGTTAAAAATAAATAAGTAGTTCAATTTTTCATATAGACTAGTTGATTTGTTAGCATCATAAAATTACTTCAAAACTTATACACGCATTTATCACAATGCGGTTTTATAAAAAAATATATAAAAGCATAAGTTTGGAGACCACTATCCTAAAAGTTATATCCGATAAAGGTCAAATAGAGTTCCCAGAGGCTTAGATAGTTATTCAACAATTTTTTACCCACATTGATAGGGGTGAAGAAAGCATTATAAATAATATACTTAACTATTCTTAAACCTTGTGGGACGCACACAAAAAAAAGAATTTGGTTAAATTAATAAATACTTGTATGGTGAAGTATAATACATAAAACATTATAAATGTCTAGTTTGCTATTGAAATTGCGTCATTACAAGTACATTATTATTAAGGAAATTCAAAAGACGATGAGTACAATAATCGACATTAATTATTATTATTATTTATGAATAGCTATAAATATTCACAACGATCCATTATGGAAATCGAAGCTTTCGACAGTCGCTTGTTCGAGCGGCGCGATCAAATTTTAGACATTTTGTAATTTCTCGCCAGCTAGATGAGCATCATTTATCATTGTTAATTGTCACGGAGGCTTATCAGGAGCGGTCCAGCGCCGAGATAACTGGAAGAGTCTCAATGGAGCGAAAATGACAAATGAATACCAAGGAGACAATGTGACTGCCAGCGGCAAAAATGCTCCGGTAATACAAAACGGCCTAAGAAAATGACTAAAGACACGACGACGACAAATAATTAGCGGCGCTTCGAAAGCGTCGAAAGCTTCTGGGTATTATTATAAAATATATATAATGACAATACGTCAATAGATTCTTAACGCAGAATGAAAAGCATGGTAACAAAGTCCCTAACTGATTTAGAGCTTCATGAACGGCACAACTTTTATGTCATGCTTTACACACATACATGGTATTTGAAATAAGCAAAGAGTGATAATTTACGATTGTGTATTATTGAATTAAAGAGCGAAAAATTCGCAACAGTGGCGCCTCGTGAGTGGGCAAAGGCACGCAACGGAATCCATTTGAGCCATCCATTGTAGCCGAACTAACGATAAAGGTTTCACGTCATGAAAATAATAATAGTGTATATAATGTAGCCATTAGGAGGAAATCCTTTAATGACGGAAACATCTTGGGCCGGTCCTTTATAAAGCGAAATGGGATGATTTCCACTGGCAAACATAATGGAAACGAAAATCGCGGTTTGTTCGCGTTTAAATAGAACGGAGATCAAAAAACCGTTTGACGACAGGAAGTTCTGTTTGAGTTAAATGTAATTATCATATATTATATAAAAGCCTAGCGCTTTATTGTGTGGATATAAATATATCCATCTTTCGACTTGCAATGCTAAGCAAATAATAATAAATACCTACTATTACATTTTTTTTAAATAATTTATAATATGTGCTTCAGCATATTTTATTTATTTGCTAGAATAATAATATAATAAGATATCATGTACGAAGTCAGTTTAAGAAATAAATGTAATTATTTGCTTTTGACAATGTATTTGGCAATGAATGATTGAAAAACAGCTGGTGCAAAAAAACTTCTATCGAGTTAAAAAAACAATTTTTTAAATCAATTAATGGGCCTTCAAATTAAGATAAAAGACACAAAAAAGCATACCATAAACAGCATTTTGAGCGTATCTAGAAATTATGAATAGTATATGTTTTCAAGTTGATATACCTAGGATTTAGGTACTTGAAAAGTATGTTACGGAATTATTTTTCGCGTCCGATTTATTTAAAGAGAATCTCCGCGCATCGATTATAAATAAATTATTTTTGTATTTACCCATAGCAATGCAAATGTCTCAAATATGAGATTTTAAAATATTACAGCGGTTATCTATGACTCCATTATAATTATCGTAATGCGTAACACTTCGTATACCATCATCTATCTATATTTAATGTTATCTGAACGCGTCGCCCGCGGCCGCCCTCTACGTTAATTTGTATTCACAGTCCGTACCCGTATTTGCGGATTGTATTGGGAACTTGTCGGAAAGATCCGTCTTTAATAAAATATTGATAACTTAATTTATTTTTCGCAAAGGGATAAGTGCCTTTGGCTGCCAGGGTTCTGACCGTTTCCGAGGCGGGTGTTAGCGCGTGACCATTGTTTTAAATTGCTACCAAGGCTACCCGAAGATATAATACAACGTTCGAATATAGTGTCTATATAGACTACCCCCTTTTTCATCACCTTGTCGTCAGAATTAATAATTAACGTCTGTCTCCTTTGAGCTGCCATCAACAATAGCCGGCATTGTTCTCATTAACGACTTCGTAGTGTTGTAAATTAAGACTTGCTATATAAATAATGTAAAATGATAGTATGACAAAATTCAACACATTTTATTTATATATGGATTCGAACTTTGAGCACAACATTTAAGTTTTCTCACAACTCTTGCATCTGCTCTTTGTATATTTTTTGCCCGACGATCACACAATACGTTTCCTTCTGAAACTTCTGCACGTCTGCTCGCCGAAGCTTACACGTGTATCCTTTAATAGTTCCAAGAAACTTTTGCAACAAAGAAGACACAAGAAGATTGTTGACACTAACTCGCGACGATAGCTCTCCTATACCCTGCAATGCGAAAATATTCTCTCGGGCGAAACACACGTCATGTTAACTTTATAAAATTATATTAGTCCAGTCAAATAAGGCGAAATTAAGGCTAAACCTCGGAATGAAAGATACCAAGCTGAAATTTTGCACAGACCTTCGTTTCGATGTTCTAAGGACAGGGTGAAAAGTCTTATAAAATATCGTGTCTGCTAATCAAGATATCAAAGGTCAAAGGTCACAAAATTTGTTTTTTTGCAAATATCTCGCGATTTATGCATCGCACGTCTTTAGATGCTTTACAAAACTTGTAAAGCATAAAATTTTCTACAAGTTTGGTTAAAATATTTGTTTTGTATCATTAATAGTTTTTGAGATATAGCGCGAAGAGTGGGAGGCGTACATCCGTTTATAGAATCCAGCGAGTATTTCTACCTGCTTAACTTGGTATAAGCTTTGAAAAAGTAAACAATCATGAAAAAAGTGGTCTCTGCAAGTCGTTTGAACCATAATTTTATTACTTTCTTCATTGTTTTATTAGGAATTGAGAATGAAATATTGCTCGACAAGAAATTTGTGCGAAAAAATTGAAAGAGTTGAGAGATGTCCTTACGGAGTATGTACCAGATGATAAGAAGATCATTTCCAAATTAAGAGAAAAATATTTAACTGATATTATAGTTATAACGAACATTGGATCATTCCCTATTTTTTCTTTTCGCGATGCTCAAGCTTAAGTTTTATCCATAGCTTGGTATGAAAATAAAAAAGGCACTTCGGAAGAAGAACACTTGCGCGTAGTAGAAGCTGCTGCGGCGATTATTAGAGAAGATATTCGATCTTCTGTTGTTGAGACCAAGTCTTATCCGCCCCCGAGTAAAAAATTAATGAAGAAATTCCGAAAACTTTATTACATTTTCTGCAAGAAGTTATTATAAAGAACAGAAAAGGAAAGACGGGGCATTTTAAAACGAAATACACAGCTATAAGTCATGCTATAATGACTTCCATACGAAAACGGCCCTTTTCTTCGCAGTTATTAATAGGCCTATCTGTATTTCTTCATAGAAAAAATACAGATAGGCCAAACATCCAAAAAGACTTTTGGATGTTTTGTCAAGTTTAGGTATTTTCGCTTCATATAGTGATACTGTAAAATGTTAAATTTCAGCTGTTTATCACCCACAGCCTCGTAATCAACCATCATAGTCAAGTGCCTTAGTACAATATGCAGCAGATAATGCAGAAAAATATTTATACTCTTGATGGTTATAGTACTGTTCATATAATGGGAATGATAAAAATAATAACTCCAAAATCTGAAGTTATATCTGATGACCGCATAAAGAAATTTACAACAAAACCAAGTGCAAATGTGTTAGCAGCACTATCACATATACCCCTTATAGTGTATGAAAATCATGTCGTACCCGGATTGAGCAAGAGATTCAAGTTCATAATTTTAATGATGTAGAAGAACTAACCGAACAAATATTTAATGTAGTTTATTTGTTGTGAAAGTACGGAAAGTGGAAAAATATCTCACCGTTGCCAGGGTGAAATGGATTTATTGAACAACTTACAAAAAACAATGAGAACTTTGTAACTTCTCGGATTCTGTTTCTTACTTTTATTCATCATCCTGTGAGTAATATGGACACAATTTACACTACATTACAGAGTGCTATAAACACTGCCAAGAAACATGAACAAAGAACATGCTTAATAACTTTTGATCAGCCGTTGTACATAAAAGCACGTGAAATCGTAGCAGCTTCAGATGCTAGCTCTGACTCGTCCAGAGTAGTTGTGAAACTAGGAGGCTTTCATATTCTTATGTCTTTTATTGGATGCATAGGGTATATAATGAATGGAAGCGGAATCAAGGAAGCTCTCAGTACAATTTATGCATCGAATTCTGTCGACAAAATGTTGGATGGTCCCGCTTTTGCAAGAAGTATCATAGGCCATACGTATTACTTTTTGCATTATTGATGATGACTTTTGAAGAAATGGAGATTGAAAGTTTTAATGCTTTAGACGGGTTCATTCAGCAGATAACAATTTGCGATGTTTTCTACGAAACTGTAGAAGAATGTACAGGTAACTCTGGCTCCGTAGTTTACATAGCGTTATCCTATAAACGGATGCGCGCTTCCCACTCCCCGCGCTATATCTCGAAAATCATTAACTATAAAAAGAAATAAATTATTACAAACTTGTAGAAAATTTTATGTTCTATTAGTTTTTTAAAACATCTAATGACGTGCGACGCAAAGGAGGCCAGATATTTGAAAAAAAAACGATTTTTATGACCTTTAATCTTTAATATCTTGATTAGCAGACACGATATATTATGAGACTTTTCACCCTATCTTTAGAACGCCAAAACAAAGGTCTGTGCAAAATTTCAGCTTGTTATCTTTCATTCCGAGGTTAAACCCTTATTTGACTGGACTATATGCCTTACTACGCTTTATCCCTTTGACCCTTTTTTTAGGCATAAAAGCTAGCGAATCTACGTAAGATTGTTATAAGTAAACGGGTTTTTTGTAGATTCGGCGTCTAAAGACGTCCTGTCGTAAATTGCAACGACAAACAAATGGCCTTTGTTGATGAGAGTTACGCTCTTTTGCCGGACGGGGTAGAAAATGGAGGCTCTTACGGGGAAAACCTTTCTATAATATATTATACTGTGTGATTTTTTTCTTTTTCGTAACGGTTGAGAAATACTACCCATACCTTTATTAAATTACTGAACGTTGTTTCATTGTACAAATGCCTTCAAATGTAGCACTCACATTCATATATATATCAAGTGTAAACAAATAAAAGCTATAAGGATGCAAAATACATTTTTATTTGCCATAAAAAAAATTGGTTAAAGAATCAGGCTAAATTCAAGTACAAAAAAAATCTAAAACAATATTCATACACAAGTTAAACCGTTGTACTATCTATCTAGAAATAAATTGCCAAATGTCTAAAAGCTATAGGTAAAAATTAATATATTTAACCAGCATAAAATTTATACTGATAAACCGATTATAAATTTACTTTTGATAATAAAAGGAAACGCTTTTTTTTTGTATATTAATTAATAAAAGTACACGAATTTTGTGTATTATTATTTTTAACTCCTTATTGATGTACTATTTATTAAATATATACACAAGATATAATACTTTTAAATCCAAAAATGAACCAATTCGAAGTACAGCGACGCCGAAGAGTACTTTCATGCTCAGGCATGCATTAGCCAATGTATGAATACATATTTGTATTTTTATCTTTTTTGTATACGTTATCTTGACACGGCAAAAATATGATATGAAAAAGTATACGAGCGCCGGGTAACGGTTACAGGAGTGATCTGGGCCGCATTTTGATGTAACGACACATTATTGACTTTGTGCCACGAACAAGAGCCTTTCAAATTTGAAAATCAAATTCCCCTATGCCTTAAGCAACAGGAGAAGAACAGAGTGTGAGAATGCTGGTTTTGACATTGCAAAAAAAATATTGTGAAATTGACATATGTAAAAGACTACATTGGAACGGAGATTGAACTTAACGTCCTGAACTAACAATTAAATGACTTACCATATATTATAGCTTCATATTACGAAATGTGCCAAAGAGATATTTTGTTAAAGTGTTCTAAGAAATCACATGAATGAAATATAAGCCCGTAGCGTTCTAGAATTAAATAAGGATGTAACCATGGCTTATATATATTTATACTGAGAACTTGGAAATATGTTACTTATGAGTATGTACTTGTATCCAATTTTATTATACCACGTTTTAACCATATATGCTGTTGTCAAAAATATAAAGTAATTTGAAAGAGGAGGAACAAATTGCACAGTGGGTTTAGGATAATGGTTAACTACGCGTTTTCTATTTATATATTACTTAAACTGCTACGTTTTATTTTTTACTGGTATTGGTTTTTTAGCTGTTTACTTTAATATGATTTAAAAATTTGTTTGTACTAATTTTTAAGTTAAAAGTACTACACATTCATTGTTTTTTGTTTCACATTCAGAAGTTCCTTTTTTGTGTTCAAATTTGATGAAAGTATTGTCTCGAGTTTATTTAGACCCTATGACAACTATTTGTCTATATTATAAATACAACACTGATTTTCTGTAAATGAACTATTAAATTTAGCAAATTTTTTGACAAATTTAAAATAATATCAAATTAGTTAATGCACAGCTTTATATTTTAAATTATTAATATTTCAGTGTTTTTTCATTATTATTGAATATTAGTATGTTTTGCCTAACGTAAAATTATTTAAAAATTTTTTAAAAACATATTTTTCGAAAATAAACTAAATTGAAATGAACGCATTGCTCAAAAACTAAAAAAAACTATTTAACTGCATTTTTTGTGGAAGACAAGAATGTGTTAAAATATATGTGAAACATATTTTAAGAGGAATAAATATGTTGTATACAATTAATCTGTCAAATAATTAAATAAGATGTAAATTAAGTTGCAAAAATCTATATCTTATTTAACTGAAACAATTACATTTGTAGTTAGGACAATAAAATATGGTCATTACAATTTAAGAAATTGTTTATATGTTTTAACATATAAATATAATATTGATTTAAAATTTGGCTCTTCTTTTGAAATAAATATAAAAATATATAGAAAACCATATCTTATAATTTATGCATATTTTAAAATACAATATTTAAGAGATTGTCTGATTGAATAAAAATAAACAGCAATGAAACAAAACTAACTAAATTATTTTCAATTAAATAATTTAGGAAAAGCTAATATCATAAATATCATTCTAAAGAAAAATTAAAGTATTAAGTTGTTATACATAATCAGGTTTATTATTATTTATAATAATGTTACAGTTACTAAATGTAGTTTGAAGCAATTAAAAAAATATTCCATAATGTTATTAAAACATTATTAAAATTATGAATTAAATTAATTCACGATTTATTAATAAATACTTTGCTATGATTATACATATATATGTACATAGGAACGAATAATGTTAAAATTTTGCATCACTATTTAAATGTGCTTTTTAAAATAGGTAGAATATCTATTGTTCACAGTAATAATAAATTTTTAACTATGTATATTTAATATGTGTGTTATTTTACAACATTGAAATTCAATCGAAGCAATATTGGAATTCTTTATGCGATATATTAAACATGAAAATACATATAATACCAAATTTATATCTGATTTTTTTAACATTTAATTTAATATTTTTAAAATATAGGTGGATTTACTAAGGTTATGTATCTAAAAATTACATTAATGTAAATCAACATATTTTCTATGGACTTTTCATATATTTAAATTCTTTTAAATATAAAAATCAGAACACGAGTAATCTTAGATAAAATATTTTAAATGAGATTTTCGTAATATATTTATAGACTTTTTCCAATACAGGTAAAGATAATAAATCAGAACACGTGTCAATTGAAGATATTACGCTTAAAAATGTTTTGTACATTTAATTGTAATAATTTTATATAGAGAGTGCCTCTTTCTATGCAGTTACATTAGCAACCTGCCACCACTATCTCCCTACTGCCAGCTGAGCAACAGGATTAAAGTTCATTGTCATGTAAATATTTGCATTTAAAATAATAAGTATATCAAAAAGAAACATAGCTTATAATATTAAAATATATTATTACAATTTTAACATCTCACACAAGTTTTTGCTTTAACGATCAATAATATTAGAAATGTTTATAAATTTATAAATATTATATAAATCATATTTTTGTTTTACATAATATTAATCAATTTTTAGAAAAGTATTTGGTCATATTAATTACATAATTATACTCAATATGGGTTTTGTTGTAAATAATTTCAAAGGCTAAACATTTAGGTAATTATAAAACAATATATAAAATAAATGATTATATTTAAAGTCTCGTTTCGACACTCGTCGCGGACGGACGTGCTGCGTGTACAAAGTGCTGTGTGCGCGCATGCTGGTGACGCATGAGCCGGGTGCTCCGCCCAGCTGAAGAGTGGAACAGAGCATCATCAGCTGGTTGCTCCTCAAATCGAGTTGAGCAGACCCTGGTGTAGTGCTGGACAACTCTGGGTCGCTCCTTGCATTGACGAGTTGAGCTGACCCAGTGACAGGGACAGTGCCAGTGACAGAGACAGTGCAGTGGAAAAAGGATTTTCATTGGAAAGTGGGAAAGCCCTGGATTTTCATAGATTTTTCCGAGCTTTTCCGACATTTGGTTGGTCCCAGGGGTTTTTCCGTTTTCCCGGGTTTTCCGGATTTTCCGGGAGAATTTTCCGGGCGGGTCGGCTAGCCCACGGAGGGAGGTTCGGGTACCGGGGTTTTCCGTTGTTTTTCCGGTGTTCAAGTGAGTTTTTCCGAGTTTTTCCGGGTGAATCGAGATGGAGGAACTTGCACGAATGCGAAAGGCGATCACCGAACTTGAACTTTTTATTAAGAAAAAGCCAAATGTGCATAATCCCATAAAGGAGGGCGTAACTGAGGTCAAGAGCGCACTCATCGCCCTTGAAACAGCAATCAAACGAGCTGGCCTTCCGGTGGTGACGACGAGCGAAACACCAGCAGGGACAGCTGAAACCCCAATTGCGGCTGCCGCGACATCTGCGGCCATCGCGACATCCGCGGCACTCGCGTCTCCGGCGGCCATCGCGTCATCTGCGGCCGCTGATCTTTCAGCAGCTACCGCACACTACGCGACAACTACTCCTGCAGCTACCGCTCCCCTCGTGGTTGACACATTTGCGGGGTTTGCAACAGCGGAAGTGCCGACTCGCGCCTCCGATTGGCAGCAAGTGAAGAATGGAAGCAGAGGGGGAAAAAACCAGAAGATGATGGCGCCGAGAAGCTCAGCCTCGGCGAAGGCCGACCCGGCAAGGAAGCCGGCGGCGAAGAAAACAATGACCCCACCTACGAGAAACACGGCCGCGACGAAGAAAGAGGGCACCCTTCAGACGAAGAGTGTCGCAACCGGCCCTCGAAACGAGGCGATCGCGGTGAAGACGGGCTCCCTGTCCTACGCGGACGCGATCCGCGCCATCAGGAAGGGAGTGTCCAATCCGGAAGTAACGAAGGAAGTCCGCAGGATAAGGCAAACGAGGAACGGGGATGTCCTCCTAGAAATGGAGCGAGGATCTCAGAAGACGGAGGAGCTTCTGACCTCGATCAAGGAGACACTAGGAGAGAACATGCAGGTTCGCCGACTTGTGCCTCAGATGCGCATCGTCCTCCGAGACCTCGACGGAGGAACGGTCAAGGAGGAAGTCGTCGAGGCCATTCGAGCCTCAGCAGAGGAAGCGACCGACATGAAGGTCTCGCTGAAGCCGGCCTACGGAGGAACCCAGACGGCAACTGTCATATTGAACAGAACAGCAGCCGTCTCGCTGCTGGCACTGGGGAGGGTTCGCGTCGGTTGGATACACAGCCGAGTTCGAGCTGCTCAGAAACAGGAGGAGCGCTGCTTCAGGTGTCTCGGCATGGGCCACATCGCGGCCAACTGCACGGACCACAACGACCGGAGCAAGGAATGCTTCCGTTGCGGCCTCGAAGGCCACAAAGCAGCAACCTGCACCGTCAAAACCTACAGCACAGCAGAGAGGAAACGGCAGACTCAGGCGTAATCCGTGTACTACAGATAAATCTGAATGAGTGCAGAGCGGCGCAGGACCTGATGTTGCACACGACCAACGAGCGAAACGAAGACGTTGTGTTGATCTCTGAGCAGTACCGGGACGGCCAGCACAGGTGGTACTCTGCGGCGGGGTGCAGGAGTGCAGTCTACGTGCCGTCAGTGCGGCTGAGGGAGACATCAGTTGGGGCGGCAGGCGGCAGAGGCTTCGTCTGGGTTGAGGTCGGGAACATACGACTGTACAGCTGTTATTACTCCCCGAACTCGCCCTTAGACGCCTTCACAGCAGACTTGTCCCGGCTCGCGGACGACATATCCTCCTCCAGTCTGCCAGTTGTCGTCGCCGGAGACTTCAACGCCAAGGCGCCGGAGTGGGGCTCCAACAAAACGGACCGCCGCGGAAATTTGCTCGCGGAAATGGCCTCTCAGCTGAACTTGCACGCGGCCAACAGAGGAAATACGCCCACTTTCAGAAGAGGAAGTTACGGCTCTGTTTTGGACGTAACTTTCACAAGTGCGTCTATCGCTCATCGCGTCGCCGGGTGGCGCGTCCTGGAAGAAGTGCACTCGGCGAGTGATCATATGTACGTCGAGTTCGTGCTGACGCTACAAGACGCACGTCCGAGACCGCCACTGTCGCAGAGTGGATGGGCGGTGCAAAAGCTGGATGTCGAACTCTTCGATGAGGAGGTCGCAGCGAGAAGAGGTGCAGTGATCGAGACCGCACTGAGCGAAGCGTCGCCGGAGCGGACCGTGGAAGCGCTTAATGGTCTCCTGCGCTACTGTTGCGACGCGTCAATGCCACGAAGGAGAGGGCCGCCCCGACGATCCACATACTGGTGGACAGAAGAAATTGCGGACCTTCGCCGCGAGTGCCTCTCTGCGCGCAGAAGAGCGCAGAGGAGACACAGAGACGAGGCGTCAAGAGAGGGCTACAAGCAGGCTCGAAAAGCCCTCAGTATAGCAATCAGCGCGAGCAAGTCTAGATGCTGGGACGAGCTGTGCGCTATGCTCGAGGCTGACCCGTGGGGCACGCCATACAGGATGGTGAGGGGGAAACTCCGAAAAGCCACCGTCGATCCGTATCTGGAAGACCCGAATAACATGGAACAGATCGTCGACGGTCTCTTCCCCCAACACAGAGAAGAGACTTGGCCCAGCAGCGAGACCAACCCGGTCAACGAACGGAGCATTCTCTCGCCATTCACTGTGGAAGAGGTGGTCGACGCTGCAAAGAGGATCAGCGTGAAGAAGGCGCCGGGCCCGGACTGCGTGCCGAACGCAGTCATCAGCCGGATCGCCGAGACGGACCCGCAGCTACTAGCCGCGGTGTACAACGATTGCCTCCAAGGAGGCACATTCGCGAAGCCGTGGAAGAGGCAGCGGCTAGTATTGATCCCCAAACGGAAGGGAGCTCTACCGGGTCCAACAGCGTACCGCCCTCTGTGCATGCTGGATGGGGCCGGAAAGCTCTTTGAGCGAATCATCCTCCAGCGACTGCAGGCAGTACTAGAAGATGAAAAGATGGGATTGTCGGAGCGACAGTACGGCTTCCGCCCGGGCAGGTCGACTATTGACGCCATCCAGAGGGTAGTCATGAAGGTGAGGCACGCATGGCGAGGCAGCGCGAAGACCAGCAGCCACGCCATACTGATTGCCTTAGACGTCCGAAACGCCTTCAACTCAGCCAGCTGGACGCTGACGGTGAAGGCACTCCGAGACCGGAAAACCCCAGCATGCCTGGTGAAGATAGTCGAGAGTTATTTCACGGACAGGCTGCTGGAGTATGTTAGCGGGGGCGAGAAGCGCACCCGACGAGTGACGGCGGGCGTCCCGCAGGGGTCGGTGCTGGGTCCCTCTCTATGGAACCTAATGTACGACGAGCTGCTGCGCCTGGAGATGCCCGACGGCGTCGAGCTAATCGCATTCGCCGACGACGTCGCAGTTGTCGCCACCGCAAAGCAACCGACACAGCTGCAGCAGGCAGCAGAAGAGGCGCTGCAGCTGATACAGAACTGGATGGATCAAGCCGGGCTCACACTTGCGGCGGAGAAAACCGAAGCAGTGTTTTTCACGCGGAGGCGCAAACTACCGCCACCCAGGATAGCGATCGACGGCCTCGAAATACCATTCAAGAGGGAGATCCGCTACCTGGGTGTGCACATAGATGACAAGTTGCGCTTCGTACGCCACGCCGAGGCAGCAGCGACAAAAGCGGCGCGTGTGGCGGAGGACCTCGCCAGGCTGATGCCCAATGTTGGAGGACCGAAACAGAACCGGCGACGACTATACAACGAGGTCGTCCATTCGGTCCTCCTCTACGGCGCCCCGGTCTGGGCACAGGCCATGACAATTCAGAAGGCCAGGCTCAGTCTCACAAGAGTGCAGCGAAGAAGTGCGCTTCGAGTAGCCTCCGCGTACAGGACAGTGTCTGGAGATGCTGTTCTTGCCCTATGCGGCTTGCCACCGCTGGATCTACTCGCTTTGGAGAGGCAGGCGACCTACAACGGCCAGGAGAAGGAGACCGCCAGAGCTGCGACCATGTCCGAGTGGCAACGAAGATGGGACGAGTCCACCAAGGGTCGGTGGACGCACAGGCTCATCGGCGACCTGAGGACTTGGATCGCCAGGAAACACGGTGAGCTATCTTACCATCTCACACAGGGCATGACCGGACACGGTTGCTTCGGCACGTATCTGAAGAAGATTGGCAAAGCAGCGAGCGCCGTGTGTCACCACTGCGACACCGAAAGAGATGACGACGCTGAGCACACGCTCTTCGAATGCTCGGCGTGGGCATCGGACAGATCAGCGTTGGAGAGGACAACAGGAAGGCCTGCCGCAGTAAACACTATGGTACAATCAATGCTGCTGAACAGGAGCTTCTTCGAGGCATGGAAGAACTTTGTGACCTCCGTAATGCGACACAAAGAAGACGCTGAAAGACAGCGCAATAGCGGCCCCAACGGGACACAGTCCCAGAACTGAACGAACCGAAGGGATATATCGGACAGACAGTACCGGTCGTTCAGGGGAGGGCAGTAGATGGGTTTTAGCCGGTAGGTCGTTGACTAGCAACGGAATCCGGCACTGTCGTTAGCGACTTGGAAGCTAACGACGTCTTTCGAAGATTTCCCTCTACTTACCAAAAAAAAAAAAAAAAAAAAAAAAATGATTATATTTACTATTCAATTAGTACAACAAACACCTTAATGATTTTATTTATGTAATGTTTAAATTTTATAGTTATTTATTACCTAACTAAAATCGCCATTCTTTTCACATAATATTACAATGCCCTAAAAACCTTTTTACGCTGGAATTTTACTAACAATTTATTGTAATTGCCCGAAGCTATTATTTTTATCTCTTTAAAGGGACGTATTCCTTGGTTATTTTGTATTTTAACACATTTAAGTCCAATAATAAATATTCGCTTAAAAAGCTTTTTTAAAATATATATTTATTTATAAATAATTATTATGTACTGTTGATTGAAACTATATTAAAATCAAAGTCTGTAAATCAGTTACATTTATTTAATTCATTAATAACTATTACTACAGCTTACAATAAACATATGCACTATACCCAAACTAGCTCGATTACATTTTAAATATTCATTACAAAACTAATTCATGAGATTTGGAAAATCCAAGGAAACCTAATCTAATAAAACTCAACTCAATAACAATAATACATTACCTAAGAACAACTCATTCATCATCTTTTTTTCATTATGTGAATATACTGTGTGTGGCTTCACTTTCAAGACTTTTGATTTATTTATTTAAAGTGACCTCTGGATTAAAAAAAAATTGTGTAGGTGGTTGAAACCTCCACAATTTTGATTTAATATTCTTAATTCGCAATGTTTTAATTTTAATTTATTCAGTTTTATAAATTATAAATGTATTGCCCATTACTATTGAACCAAATTAATTTTATTATACTATAGCTGTAATAAAATTCTCACAAAATTTATGATGTAGGTAATAAATAGTTTGTCGGGTTTAGCAATTAAAGCATTCCTTTTTTAACCATCGAAGGGATAATTTTATGCTGTTTAGGCATAAAAAATGTGTGCGTTTGAGAAAAAATGTTTAAATAAACATCGTGAAAAGCCTTTTAACGTATTAAGTCGCATGGTAGGTGGCATACGCCAGAAGGGATTAATATATCAGCCGCCTTTATGCATTCGTGATAATCCACAAAACGACCGTTTCTGACCTGCCTTAGCAGCGAACGACAATTTGTTTCAAAATCCTCGTCACTTATATAATTGATCGTTATAATAAAAAATGGGCGGATAAGAAAATATACCATGGATGTGAATACTAGAACGCGGGAAGCCAGGAGTACTTTCATATTCGTCTGAGAACTTTCACTCATCACTTCAGCTCAGATAGTGATGAGTGAAAGTTCAAAGACAAAGATTTTCTCTGACCTTACTGGTATTTACAGTTAAACATAAACAAACCAGTTTAAGGCATTAGATCTTAAGGAGCCATCCGAATTAAACTTCAACCGAGAGAACGCCGACTCAATTTTAGACTAGTGAATATAGCAAAAGTTGCCGCTTCTCTCTTCCACTGGTCCAAAAAAAAATCTAAATTAAATAACAACTATCTTTGTCAAAATACCGACTTATTAAATTTACTTATAGTTTTAATTTGAAAACAAATAGAATTTAATTTAAATATTTAGATAAACAAGTTAACTAATCTCTATGATTTCATAAGCTTTACTGGTATTTTTACTTAACTAATCTCGTTAAATTGAATCCTTAGCATCTCAGTGACGAATCTGTGCCATTAAACGGCACTTCTTACAGCGTCCCTGGATAATTCGTACAAAACGGCATCGTGTGCGCTTACGGCTCCCCGGGGCGACGTAAATATTTTTATCGTCGGTATGCAGACCACGGCGTCGTTTCTATTTAACTTGGCATTATTATAATATATGTGGTGCTACGGGTACCCTTTGGACTCGTGGTGCGTGAGTATGTTTGTGCGTAGGTAATACGCCTCTCGGTCGCAATCGCCGGTGCCCTTTTTAAAAGGACAAGTGCGGCCCCGCTCGATCGTTTATCTTTGCGGGGCCCTCTGACCTTTTTCGGACCACCTACTTCGTACATAAATTTCCACTGTGAAATACGACGCTTTTTTACACATGCGAAAAGGGTTGCAGTCGTTTTTTTCGACGGATTTGGGTTCATATCGCTGAGCGCCATTTTCAAATTACTCTGAGGGAAACATTGAAACGAATTTTTTGTACTATATCGATGCTACTGTTATACTTACTAAAATATATATATTTCTGTATTTATACTAAATATCATCAAGTAAGTACTTCACGACTATATGTAAATATAAAGTGCAATACAACATTGATTAATTAGTTACTTTAAGCAAAATGGGTAATACCTATCTATGAATGTATTGGTTTCAAAATTTCTAATATAGCTGTTAAAAATATGAAATAGTAAAAAGTACGGATATCACTACATTGCCGTTTAATACAAATCATCAACTTGAATAGATTTACCCATGTTAAGCCCTGTCGTTTTTAATAATGATTACCAAGTCTCATTAACTTCATATTAAAGTACATAATGATTGAAGTAACACACGATGCATCAAGTTTAGAAATACACTGAAATAGCTTTCTAGTCCCATAAATCCTACCGATTAAGAGGTTTGTTTCTCGAAATTCGCGAAAAATCTCCATCGCATATGCAAATTTTGCGATATTATCCCATGATGTACTTTCGCATTAATCTTGCACAGGGTGGTTCTAAATGGCGTGATTTAGTTCGGCGCTCGCCGGGCAATACTACACACACACGAGCTTTCGTTTTCTTAATGGGCTCCCTTATCGTCGGTGGAACGCTTCGAATCCATTCAAATCAGGTGCACCAAGTACTATTAAGGTATGGATGCGATGTACATATATAACTATATATTTACTAAATATATGCACTCCATTGTTATCGATGATATATGCACTGGAAATGCTTGCGCCAACTATCCACAGGCGGCGGTAAATACGGGCGCAGAAAGTGCAGCCTTTGTCTCAGAAAATAGAAATGTCTCTTTGAGATCCGAGAGGAATCGCTATAGAATTTGTTTTACAACATTAGATACGGGTGGTGCTTATATATAGCCAAATTTACGTGGTGGATAGTCGAGAAATTTATCTACATATGTAAATGTTTCTAAAACTGAAATATTTCTTTAATTATATAAAAATGATTAAAATTGGGTTTAATATAAAATTATTAACTACTTAATACATACATATATCTGTTTTATCACAAATTGTTTTGGCCTTAATGCAAGACTATATATATGAAAATGTTCATTGGAGCACTTTTAAATATAGAAAAAAGCTTTTGACAAGGTATGGCAAGCCGGTTTGATTCACAAACTATACAAATACAAAACCCTTGACTATCTGCTACGCTTAATACGTATATACTTTAGTAATAGAAGCTATGTGTTTCCCTAAAAAATTAACGCTCGATACCTCTTAAAATTCCAGCTTGAGTTTCACAGGCAATTTCACTTAATCTTAAAATTAAAAAAAACGCGTTTATTTATGCATGCTGACAATAAGGATTCCGGTTTGTTATTGTGTGCGTGAACTGTGTGGCTCAAAACAATTTCGCTCAGAATATTTAATTTTTTTATTTTAAAAGAAAATATATGTTTATTTAACATACATACATCTGAGCTAAGTTGGAAATTTCAACGGACAATTAAAAATATATTATATAATCAAAGAAACCAGACATTGATGTCATTAATTAAATATTTGCAAAATTCAAAATCTTTCACTAGTCAAAAAAATAATGAAGTCTTCTATTAGCTATTCTTCAAAAGCAAAAAGATATAAAATGGGTAAAGAAATTATTCGCATATTGTTTAATGGCTCGACGACTCTATTAAATCATTAGAATCCATTGAATAAATTAAAAAATTATCATTGTCGCAACGATTTTAAGCCTTATAAAGAATAGTGTAAAAAAACCTACAACGTACGGATTATTGGAAAAATAATTAAAATATTTTAATCCACGGGTACTAAAACGAATAACTTACAGTGTATATTTGAAGCCTTGATATCAATTAACCCAGATATGCCCAATAAATTTTGTTCTCTTAAAATTTTATTTATAAATAAAAAACAGTGGCACGAGTTTAGTTACCTACCCATGGGATAGTGGACATATCTGGGTTAAACCAATATCTACACAAAATTATTTAAAATAAATCACTAGAGAAGATCGAACTTCTGTGCCACACTGCACTTTAATGACGAATACCAGCGTTGACGAATCAGCGACTGTCCTTAAAAGAGAAAGCGAGACAACGAAGTACACGTACACAATAACAAACCGGCATCCTTATCCCGAGCGTACTCTACGATTTTAAACAAATCGCGAATATATTACAAAAAAATATTGAAAACTAAAATAAATATTTTGAAAGGTGAAAAAATATAATTTACTATAATAAAATAAGGGAAATTATATTTAAAAAACACTCCTGCTTCTCCAAAGTAAACGGGGCAGTAACATAGAATACAATTTAGCGTTAAATACATAACCTTACACCTGGAATTAAGTTCAATAAGCACATTTTGGAACTTCAATTCAAGGGACTTTCTGCTATTGCGGACCTTTGACTGAGATTTAATATAAAAAGCGCACATATTACAAGAACAGAATCTTAATATATAAAAAAATAAATAATAGCACCAGTAATATTATGTTTTTTTTTTTTAAATTGCGAATCATCCAAAATAAAGCTATAACATATTTAATGTAACCACTACTTATATCATGTTTCGGAGACTACAATGAAAACAAAATTTAATTTAAGCATAAGCACAATATGCAGATGAAGAACAGATATCATTAGAACTTTTAAATGTACTTAAATTAGCACTTAAACCATTTTATTTTTATTTATTTTTCCAATTAAATAATAAAAGATTTTTTAGTTTTTTACTGAAAATGTAACCTCCAACGTCTTATTTCATATTCCTATTATTTTATTATATGACAGCTACTAACATAATTATAAGCATAAAAATTATTTTTACCCAGTTTATATTATGTTTGTGAAGCTAATTATTATATTAAAACAGACGTTTTATTACAAATATAAAAACGAATATAGTTGAAAATCGGACAAATAATTAAAATCATCAAATATTTGACTGAAAACTATAGTTGTCACGCGAATTCTGATTTGATTAAGAATCAAGCAGTCGCCAGAGAACAACAAGAAGAAAGCTGAAGATTTGAGACAAATAGCAACAGTCTCAAGCAGTCTCTCTAGAGCAACGACACAAAAGCGATTTATAGAAACATACGCATTATAAAATATTTCTGCGGCTATAATAAATACCGCATATTGCTAACCCACAGCACCATAATTATACCAATCCTTAAAATAAATTTAGCAATACTACCAATATTAATATTCATGAAACAATAATACATACAATTTATTGTATTAATAGAATATAATTTAATTTGGCAATGTCAAGCATTTCATTAGTGAAGTATATATGTAGTCTGGCAATCAGCGCATTGAAACGATACACTGATTTATAGGCAGAACTGCACTCAAACGTAATTGCTTGACATGTAGTTCTGGATGGTACACGAATACTAACCGCAGTAAGCAAGCTAGAGAAGTTCAAATGCGAATTTGCGAACATATAAAAGGTTAAATCACCATTGAACCTCGAGCAATGGACTTTACACAGATGATAATCGTCAAAGTAGTGCATTGAAATGATTACATTAGTATGTAGTTTGAATTCAATTTATAAATATAATTTACCACATTCCTCGCAGAAAATCTATAAGCTAACATTGCCAATAAATAAGTAAATTCTTCTTCATGGTAAACATAAAACGTTTAATTTCAATAGATCAAAGGCGCGTTATCAGGTAATTTAACGTATCGAATTAAAGGCTGACGGGATGCGGCTCTAGGCGGAAGGAAACTCGGGTTATTGTGTTAAACACAATCGGTACGAACGAATTTCGTTTAAGTACAGGGTGGATGAGAAAAAGAGCACAAAAGCCTCGCGGGTGGGTGGTAGAAAAAAGCGGCCCTAGCCCACTCTTGTCGTATTTGCATGTAAATTCGAGCCGTTCGGCTGAATTCCATCATCCTATCCGGCAGAGTTTCAAAGCAACTCATAAAATGTAATCGAAATTCAGGGGCCCGGAAAAAGTGGTGTTTTCCCGAACGGGAGTGAGGGGCGTTGCGTGCCGACGGAACGTTAGTAAGAAGCTGCATGGAGAATAATCTCATTAAGTCGCCGAGAATAGGAGCAGATATTCGGCCTAGTGGCGTTTGAATGTCGGGGCAATTGCACGGCAACGGATAAAGAGATGACACTGGCGCATGAGAGGGAAAAAGATATCATTGAAGATCTTCTATTGAACGGGTTTTAAATTTTATTTTCTTCCCTTTTTTGAGACACTGGATTCCCCATAGACTGACAAAGAATTTGTGTTTGACAATTTTTTTCCCTCAAAAATTACAACCATACATTATTGAAAGAATAATAGTTTTAAAAATAGTACAAAAATATAAAATAAACCTCTCTAAAAAAGGAATTAATGAATTAAAAAATTTGTAAAGCTCTTTATAAAATAAATAAATATTTAAATATGTATTTATAGAAGAATATGTGTGTTATTTGGCAAAGATGAATTCAAAACTATCAGTGCTTTTCGTGTGCAAAAGTTTTTGATAAAAATTAAATAAGACAGAACATTCTGAAGTAAAAAAAAAGGCTGATGTTTTAGATCGACTTATGGAAACACTATTTAAATCGGTAGAAAATTGAAATAAATTACTTAATTATATTTACATAGAGAACAGTGAGATTCAAATAAAGCACATCTAAACCAAATTTTGCCCAATAGTAGAGCGCAAAAAACCAATTATCTTTTGACCCTTCTCACAAGTCAAAAAATCACGTCAAAAGCAATAAAATCGTGCCGTCGCATAATTAAAGAGAAAATAATTATTCCAGATCACCGATTTGGATCCAGAAATCGCCACTGGACGATAAAGCAAGTCCATAGAATTATAAAAAAACAGTAATGATTTTAATGGCAAAAGCTACTGCACCGCTGCATTCATAGATATCATTCAGGCTTTTGAAAAAGCCTGACACATGGACTGCTAAAGATAAAAGTAAACCTGTCGAAAAAAATTTACAAAATATTAAAATCATACATAAGAGATAGATACTTTCACGTGAAAGTCAACGTGGAGTGCACGGAGCTGAAAGAAATCAAATCCGGAGTTCCACAGGGTAGTATATTGGGACCGGTACTCTACCTAATTTACACAGCTGATCTCTAAAGATAGGTTCAGTAACACTAGCAACATTTGCGAACGATACAGCTCATCATCATCTATTGAAAGCGTCAGAGAAAACTTCACGAAAGCAAACAATAGATGAAAACTTGGAGAATGGAAGCATTCAGAACATAATCAACTCACGTAACGTTCACATTGAATAAAAATACCTGCCCAAATGTTTCGATAAATGGTAAAATATTGGAAGAAAAAGAAGAGGTCAAATACTCGGGAGTATATCTGGACAAAAGGCTTACATGGCGGTAACATATTTTTATAAAAAAGAAACAACTTTGAAAAATGAACTGGATGATGGGAAGAAGATCTCAATTGACACTGGAAAACAAGTTACTAATGTACAAGTCAATTATTAAACCAGTATGGACATACGCGACTTAACTTTGGGGTAATGCCTGTGCTTCTATCATCGTCAAAGATTTAAAAACAAGGTTCTATGAATGAGAGTCGAAGCTCCCTGGTATGTTCCTAATGATGCAATACATAACGACCTTAAAATTTATTTCAATTATAAAAGATGAAATAACGAACACATACACGACATAAAGAGACAGACTAAAACTCCACCCAAACAAAATGGCAACCGAACAACTTGACTGTAGATATGACGACACTAGGCGACTTAAACGATTTATACCTGACATACCTGACAGACATGACAAATTATAAATGTAAAATAGTAAATAAGTACGGACAAATAAATTAGTATTATATAAAATAAATTACATTTTGTAGTAATACGCATGGAGAGACATTTCTTTATATGCCAATATCATAATCAACAAATTTACTAATTGTTTATGTATAGACAGATTGTAGATACATAAAAAAATAGTCATACAAGCTGAAATTAACCATCGATGAAACATCTAACAAGTCTACTACCCAATGATGTTTAAAAAATATTAGCAAGAACTAGAAAGACGGTGTTTGATTTTCCATAAATTGTCCGAACCAAAGAACAACGAACAACGAATTTTGTAGAAATAATACATACAATTCTAACATCTAAATCCGGATTGCACCCTAAAAGTGCTTTTTTTTGTATGGTGGCATTACAAAGGAATAACTTATTTTAATGTGTAATTTAAAGCAAGGCGAAACAGTGACGGTAGAAGCGTAGAGTAAACTTTTAACTTGATTGAGTGAAATGAGAAAATCTCTAGTGAATAGAAGAAAAATTATTCAACATAACAACACATTGTTAGATTGACTTGAAATAGAAACTGCTACTTTGATTGGAAAGTTTTATTACAACCCTCATATTCACCGGACTTATTTGTTTTTTTCAATGTAACATTTTTTTAAGGATAATATTTAATTAATTAGTATAAGTGAAATCGGCTCTATTTTATTATCTTAATTCTAAGCCAGAAAATCATTACAAAAAGGGAGTAGCAGTTCATTAAAAATGTAAAAAAATATTATATTCAAAGATGGAAATTACACTGTTTAGAAAAAAACACAGATATATAGAAAAATGCTATATGAGTTATGGTTAAAAAGAACATTACTTCCAGTTATAAATATTACTATAAAATTACTGATGTGCCTCGTCTAAATACAAAGGTTTTATTTGCACTAATGAAGCACAAATAATCTGACATTGAAGCTTTTTAAAAAGCGGGAATATTTATATTGTAAGCTCTTAATACTCACTTTTTCGTACGGATTCAGATTCTTCAATATTATCTGACAAAAAGTTTGAGCAAAATATGCAGTTGTGTTGTATTTCACAGAAATGTGCTGAAACTAATATTATACTTATGAAATTAAAATCTAAGATCCAGAAAATTGTATCAATATTATATCATTAATTAAGTCCAAGACTTAGAAATTAAAACTAACCGTATAGATAAATCCGTAAGATATTTTCCAAAGAATAAGTAGACACAAAAGTTTTAAAACCACTGCTTCAGACAAATATACGATGATATTTATCTGACACTGTTTATAAGTAAGACAACAAACAACAAACTAATAATGTATTTCGTGAAAAAACAAATGAAAAATAATGTATTAAGTTGCTAAGTGCAAATAAACAAGTATAGTAGATTATATCAAGTGTAGCAACAGTAGTCACAATAATTTAATTTTAATGTAATTAGAGTTAAGCAAAATGTTTTAAAGCATTTTTGTCCCACCGTAAATCAGACTTTACATTTTCATAAATAATCTAATCTTTGTGGCACGTTAAATAAAATCAAGAAATGATTGTTTATGTTGCGTAAAATAAGCACGATTTTAAACATTGTTTTTTATTCAGTTTATGCGGCACTAATTTGTCAAAAAATTTTAGGACTACAAAAACCTAACTTTCGGTAAAACTCTCTAATTTTTGACGCCTTCAAATGATCTTGTTTATTATATTTTCAATAAAAAAATAATCGAAACCATAATTTTCTAAGCAACCTTTAACTAATATTATAATATAAGTATACAGTACTCTTTTGTACAAAGTATTTAACAGATTTAGTAGATGATTTAAATCTATCCATTTAATTAACGAGACTTTGGTTAAGCATAAACCTCATAGATTGATCGGTAGAGCTTTCTCCCCGCTAAGGCTGCGACGAAACCGGAAGGACGGGAAGCGAACGAAGGGAAATGGGAAAGGGCTGGGAGAGTGAGGCTTTTGTTTTGATTACAGTAATTGGCTGGTGATAAAACAAACTGCAGACTGTTGCCGAGTAACGTACGTACAAACGTAACTTGGCAAACAAAGCCCGCCGGTTATGCGCAATAACTGTCCTATCCGACGGAGCGAATCTTAGCTTAGCGAAATTAAGAATAGATATAACCGAGGAATGTCTGAATTTTCATGAAGCGAATTAAAAACATTGAAAACTGAACTACAATTATTATTATACATAAATATAATATGCAGCACAATTTAGGTTGATCAATTCCATTTATTTTACATTTGCAGTGTTTGCTTGTAATTTAATATCAGCACGATTCGTCAGTTTCGGTAAGTACATAATCCTATTTGATTGATTTATTAATTGATAAAGGGTAACTGTATACACATAGTGTTGCGAGTTAAGCGTATATAACGTCTGGCTGCCTTTACAAAATGAACTAGGGTAAATATCTCGTAATATACTGTTGCTATGTGAGTAATTATTATATTTTATATGTATATAGTTAAACATAAAAATCGTCGACGCTTACCAAGACGATATAAAACGTAATCCTCGGCCGAGAGATGGTCTCATCTGAGCTGCTGGGAGTTTAGTGCTGCGAGTGGTACAAGTATTGGTAGTGATACTACCGGTCGCCAAAGACGTGCAGCAATATGTCAGGATTATAGGCCGTGAGCCCTTCCGTGGTTTTAAGCAACTCAAAGAGACCGTCGGTTTAAGGACTTAAGGATTTTGTGTGAAACAACCAGAGTAGGTCGGATTTTACGTCACGATTTAGAAAAATTCAGACGGACAAGTGGAGGAAGATGCTATGCGATATGGACAAGGCAAAGTAATCTCCATTACAGTAGCAACCATACAAAATTTTCAACTTCCGGAAAATGTTTTGAACTTTTAACCCCAAATAAAATTAGTTACCGGAAACGAAATAATAATAATTTTAGATAGCATAAATAATTCGATAAAGAAAACTTGTTAGTTTTACGATGCACTTGCTACGTTAGAAGCGTCTTATAAGAAAGACATGAAATTTAATTTATTCATAATTAGTTAAAAAGGCGTATTTTAATTTTTCTAATAAAATATAAACCAAAACGTCCCTGTATGGAAATATACAAAAGCTTATATCTGATCTCGCTACCAGTGAAGCTCACAGAAAATCGACATATACGACACAATATATGTCGTATACGCTTAGGCTTTTAGAGCGACACCGTCGTAATCCAAAGAAGAAATAAAGCATAGATAAGCATCACATTGTATCAAAAGTCTTTTTTAGATGAATTAGAGATTTTACGATACGGTCATGATATGAAAGATGTATCGAAACGCTCCGCTGAGAAAATTAATTGTTAGAAATTCACAACTTACGAGTACCCTGAGCTCGCTACCAGTGGAAGTCACAATAAGTCGACCTAGTATGTCTCAAATGTACCTAAACTTCAATGAAAAGCAGCATTCCGACTAGAGTCTCCAATTCGAGTAATCGAGTACTCGATACTCGAGTATTTTTGTCTATTTTTCAAGTACTTGATAATCGAGTATTTTGAAAATTACTCGATTAATACTCGAAATTAAAAAATTTTAAAATATTTCAGAAACAAAAATAACTTTAACTCGGTCCGGTAAAGGTTAGCGTCTTGCTTTTATTTGGCGTTTATGCCCGAAGTCCCGAGTTAGAGCGGTTACTATCAGGTATAATTTTTTCATAGTTCCATAGTTGCATAGTTCCGGTCGTCGGCTATGTTAGTGGGTACGACGGAGAAATTTCTTTTGTGTTTTCTGTTCGACAGTCCCGACTTATCTAATTTATGGCAATGAACAATATGAAATATCAACAAAAAATTTTTTTAGGTTTTACGACTATGCAGTTGTAGCGTAAAGTGTTGTAAATTGTTTATACTGATCCCTCAGCTTAAAATATAAATCACAACAATTGTGTGTTTTAAAGGCATTTAAAGTAAAGTCAGTTCTTTGCAAACCGTTTAGCTCTAGAATGAAAGGGATTCACCCAAATACATCTTCGAAGGATATAGATTTAAATTCTTCGCATTAATCAGAAGGAGTAGAATATTGTATATTGTCAAGAAAAAAAATCTATTCAAGAAGAATTACAAAATGCTATTTTGTCAATAGTCTAAGGAAATAAGAGAAAAGCAGAGAAGGGAATGAAAGAAGAGAACATAAAAAGAGAGTTCAAAAAATTTTATATCTATAAAAAGCGAACAGATATAAATTAGAAGCCTTATCCAACGCGTTAATGACAATAAGACCAACATCAACAGCAACGGAAAGGGTTTTTTCTATAACGGGAATAATAACACCAAAGGTTAGCAGTAATATTAAATTCGAGACACTTTTTGCATTATTGTTTTTAAAAAGTATGTTCGTGAAGTTAAAATAATTGTAAAAACTACCATACTAAGTATTTTATTTATTTATTTATATGTGCACGAATTTGAATAATAGCTATTTTGGTACGTTTGGTAAATACTCGAAAGTACTCGAGTACTCGAGTATTTTAAAATTTTAATATTCGATACTCGAGTAGTTGATGGTTCGAGTAATTGGAGACGCTAATTCCGACTAAACACTGTCAAATTTAAAACAGCAATGCTGTCATCTTGAATCGATAGATTTTTTTTATTGAATTCCTATTTTTATCCATGTATAATTATATTTTATATTTTTAATGCAGCTGATTCTCTATATCCCAACTTGTATTTAAAACACAACACAAAGATCGCATTGACGTAACGGTATTTTTCGGTAAATGTTGTAACGGTATTTTTCAAATCGATAAAATATGTATACAAAAACAAGAATTCACTATCACATATCGAATCCAATAAATCCTAAAAGAAACAGGAAAAACACACGTTTGTTTGAACATATTTGATTTAACCCTATACAAAAATCGTTTGTGAGCGTTACGCTGGCGCAGCAAATATAATGAAATATTTGTTTGAATTTGACTTCTATCTGGATACTAACCCAATACAAATACTCGGGTATTCGTATAAAACGTTGAATTTAATCTCGGTTAGATTGGTTTAATAAAAATAAATAAACTAATCTAACAGCTCAATAGTATTACCGACATTTCAAGCAAAGTGCTTTATCTAGCATTACTTTTCTACTCGATAATCGTTAAATTTTATTTGCACAAGGGCACAAAGGACCCGAATAAAGAGCACGAGTGAAAAAATCTAAAACCTTGGAGAGCACATATGTCCATATGACGATGTATGTTGTATGCAGGGACGTAGGCTTCACGGGGTAAAAGTAAGGCAAGGGCGCAACAATCGGCCGCAATCCGCGCGCTTATCGCTTGTCCACCAACAAAACGGGGGAACGGAGACATTAATCAACGGGGATAACAACCGGACCGAGGGGGTGTGGTGGTGCGGAGGGGAAGCTGGACAAGGGGAGGGTGGTTAAAGGGGACGTTGTGGGAAAAGTAGGCTATTTTATACAAGACCATGCACGTAGGCGCGTGCTCGGGTGCGAAGGGTGAGGCAAAAAACATTTTTCATCAAGTCATTCTATCTCGAGTGAATATTGTTTTCCTTTGAGATGTTTGTGATATAGTGAAGGAGCATGTTCAGATAACGAATAACGAACGTGTTAAGGGGTTTAATTAATAATATAACGTGTGATATTAATCTACATCAGAATCATTTCTGATTTATTAAATCTACCGTCTTTCTCTATTGCGTACAAGACGTTGAGAATATTAGGGGCCAACTCGACAAATGCATGTTTCGAGATTAATTATTTATTCACCGTCTCTGTCAACGTCGACGTCACGTCAGTGGCAGTGACGGTATTGAGTGGTGGTATACTTATTTATACATCTATAAAACGTTCAACATATTTTTTTCACAATTTATGTATCATATATACGAGATCCGTTCTTAAAGAAAATGTGTCGATTTTACTATGCATGACTAAGCAGCATAAAACATCATTAGTGACAGTTTCTACTTCATCGATAAAATTATTCCTGCGTTACCTCTATTTATCCGAAAAGCACGTGTGAAAATAACAATTACCAGTATTTCCACAATCGTGTAATTATATACAATTTTTTAAGCCATTTTGACAATCAATTGAGTATTATATAAAAATGGCTTAAAATAGTCAGTGTTACACCACGACAACGCGCCTGCTTAAACAGCGCTTTATATTTAAATGTTTTTTGTAAAGAAGTACATTCATACTCAAACCTATCACTATGCGATTTAAAATCCTAATCAAATTGTCCTAATTAAGAGACTCAACCATTTAAAATTTTAACCCATTAACTAAGCATGTTATTGTACATAAAAAATTACTTCCGATTCTGCAATATTTGGGGAAAATAATCCTATAATCACGTTTAAAGTAAATATATTGTAATTTCATGAGTTTTATTGATATCCATTAAGAAAATCATTGAAGCTACTTTTAATGCGGATCTCGAATAAGGTACAAATTATTGCAAAAATACAAATTAAAACCATATATTGTAATATATCGGGTTCATCTTATTTTTAAAATTGTAGGGATTAACTCCAGTACAGTACGTGATTAAGCATTTTAAACGTCTAAGAAAAACTGTATTTTATCGTTAATATAGAACACCACCGTGGGACATTTTTTAATAGCACAAGTTACCAGGTACTCGTTAGAAATCACAAAGATTGCCCTCAAAATAATGCCCTCGTAATTTTATTTAGCTGCTAACGGTAATTTATTTTTTAAAAAAACGCCACTTTTTTATAAAGTTAGTAAATAGGCGAAAATGTATAATATATTAATTACAACTAGTTGCCGTTTTGATGCAATAAAATGTTGACGAGAATTATATATTTTATTAAAAAAAAGTTCATACTGTTGCGGAAAAAGCATAATTGCATACACAGCGAGATAAGGAGTGACTCATTAATACAAATTTAGATAAGTCATCCAAATCTCCAGTTTTGTTTTCAAAAGTCATTAGAAAGACCGGGGCCAATACGCTTTCCAGAAGATCGACGTCAGTAACCGCAGCACCATAATTTATAATAATTATATTTTATGTCATTATGTATTTAAGTAACGTAGCTATAAGTAAATTTGATTTGTATCTTTTAACGGAATTGCATTTCATTTGATATCAATAAACCCTGCCATGCATTTCATACAAAGTATACAATTTTATTTAGGATATGGAATATAGATGAAAAAAAAGGTAATAAAACATATCAGACCTACCTATACAGAGATAAACAGCATCTTTAAACGACTTGAACGTAACCCGAAACATACCTGAAACAAAAAAAAAATGATATTATAAAAAGTATTTTTTATATAAATTTATAGTAGACTACACATTTTTCATTTTAGGTTGCCAATCAATGCAAAAAGTGCTCATATTTTCCATAAAAAAACAATACATACAATTATTTAAAACATAAGTGCAACACAAACCAACTGAAAATAGTGCAGATGCCTTAATATAGATAATTGGTTGATTATCATCAACGTAATCTATAATCTTTTAGTGTTGTTAAAATTAAATTTTTAACTTAAAATTGTCTTCATCAGCTTTCAAGGGTTTTTTGCTTATCAGCAAATACAAAATGTATTTATTTAGGTTTATTATGGACAAAATTTGGCGGCACTCTGGTAAGACTAGCGTAACGAACTCTCTTCTCTTGTCGACTCCGGCGGGCTCGCATGCCGGTGCGGACCCCGCGCACCGTTCACTGTATATAAATTATCAACATGTAATTTAAAATCATTAAATAAAATACTTCTTATCATTTTTATTCAATAGAGAAGTTTAAAACAGACATCTGTGTTAGCGTTAATATCTATATCTTCGATTAAAAAAATAATGTAATACTCATATGTATATTTGTACATTATATTTTTATATTACAATATATTACATATAATCATATAATTGAATTTCTGTCACACGTTTCCCGTTATATCTCGTAACGAGATATATTAACGAATTAAACGTTATTCTTCTCGGCATGACTGATGTTTGTTATTTTTTTAACGAGCTAGGGTGGCTCGTGAAAAATATTTTTTACCCTCCGCACATTCTGTGGCACATAAAAGTATAAGCTTACTATATATATAAAACCAGTATTAGTAATGGTATATTTAAATTAATAACAATATTGATAGGAAGTCGATATAAATATATTTAATTGTAGACGTCATTATGGACCATTCTGTATTTTTGTATCTAGATACACAGGCAAAGTCGAGTGCGTCTAGCCTTATAGGCCGTGACCGCGCAGAACCTTCCGGAGCGTCCCCTTTAATGACCTTTCTCCAAATGAAATTGCTTTTGCTAATTCAACGAAATTCAAGCCGACAATGCGCGCTATAATTAAAACTCTTATCGTCATTATTATATTGTGCCAAGATTTACCACCTACGCAAAGATGACGCCCTAAGGGCAAAACGTAACATTTAAATTGAAAAATTGCTTAAGATAACCTGGAGATAGGGTTTAATGGATAAGGAATTTAATAATAATAATTTTACCATGACTGTACTTCAAATATAAACATGTAAATATGGGTTAATTTTCATTGAAGTATAAAAAACAAATATTATTTATAACATATTTGTCTATGAGAGTGACTCATTTTTAATTTAGTTATTTGAAGGTAAGGGAATTTAGTATTTTTTAGTCCATGGTATGAAAAAAGGGCCGAAAACGTAGAGGTGTACGGCATCACGATGAATTTCTACATACACCGAAACCCCCTGAAAATGTTCAATTGAAAGGAACTTCATCAGAAGAGGATTACGAAATATCTCACTTGTTAAATCAAAGTAACCTTAATGATCTGATACCTGACCTTAACTTGTCAAAGCTGCAAGCAGTACAGTGGAAGTTCAGACTACATTATGATTTTTAAAAATTCATTCGACTGTACAATTGAGGAACTTTTGAGAGTGATTAATTTGCAATGTAATGACGTGCTAAAAGACTAATCCCAAGAAAAGAATTAGTCTTTCAGGTGACAGATTTATTTTAGTATTTAGCAGCACAAATGTGAAAAGACATTTTTAAAGATGAAGTACTTGAAATCACTATTTTAGGCCAGCATTAATATATTACCATTAGCAATAAAGTTTTGACGATAAGAAGTGACGAATTTGGAATCCCTGTTTGATGACACGTTATCGTGAAAAAGCAATTACATTATGTTCACAAGTATTTTGAGCAATTTTTGATACATGAAAAAAGATAATTTAGGTAAATGGATACTAAAAAGTTTCTGAAGCTCATTTAAAATTTTATTTCTGTCCCGCTGAGCCAAAAATATTTCTAAATCGGCTCTTTGCAAAATAAGTTTGCCGATCAGTGCTTTAAGTATGAGACAGCTTTGCATTTCTTATGCGCACACACATACATATAATAAAAAGACTATCGAAGCCTACACTAGGCATTTATGAAAAACTTCTACCTTTAAAATAAAAAATAATACCTTAGTTTAACTGCGCCGTTTGCGCACTAAATCCAATTTATCGTTACAACGGTCCGTGACACCTCTGAGCTGTTTGATTAAACTCATAAAAACGTTTGGCAGGCAGGGCAGGAAAGAAAAAAATCCCATCGAATCCCATCGGGCCCTCCTGCCGTTTCGGCACTTAATGCAAGCCATGATCGCCGAGGGGATGGAGTGGGCTATGCCCGCCGAATCGTAACTCTCATTACGTTCCAATAACACACTCGAGCGATCGCGCTCTGTCCGACGATTAACCTCTCGATGTTCCGCAGTCAAAGGGACGACCCGCAATAAAAAGGGACTACGCGGGATCCGGGATCGGGACTCTACAAGAACTATTTAACATTTTTCATCAAGCGCCCTGCCTACCTGCCCGGATTAATATGTCACGTTTCTTGGATATATAATATACATTTAGGAACAGAAGTTCAAGTATACATAGTAACACATTTGAGAAGTTTTCTTTTAATAAAATATTTACATTTAACCATATTAAGCCATTTTATACGTATCACCTAAATATCATATATACTAATATTATCTACATCGCAAATTTAATTTGAAAAACTGTAAGTAAACATAAATTAACGAATGAAAAATTTGTCTCTTTTTTCACTACCTGCTTTGAATGTTTCTGTGAATTTATTACCCTTCAACCCCTACTTGTGGCGGTAATTCGCTATTTTCAAATATTTAAATTAATTTAATTTCAAATAAAAATATTTTTTAAAAATTAGCAAATTTTTTTTTAATTATTCGAGAACTACCTTTCTAAATTTAAAAAAATATGATTCATTATCATCATTATTAATTTTATTTATGAAAATATTATTATTTAATAATCAATTAAATAAACTACGAAATAAAATATATTGTAATGGTAAATGTTGGTAACAAAAATTAACCAATTAGGCGATCCTTTAATTCAATAGCATCATGTACAAGTACTTATATATTTATTTTACTTTTTTTTACAAAGGTAAGATACTTGTTATTTCTGAATATACCATATTTCTACGATTTGTATATTCTGACAGGTTCAATTATAAAAAATCTTATCGGTGTGTTAGATGTGAGCGCGTTGTCTGAAAAAATGAGCTTTATTCGACGAAAATGTTTACCTAGGTAGGTCGTTCTCTTATGGAGGCATTCAGGTGATCGACGGGTGTCGTAAAAAGAAGAGAAGAGAAGTAAAAATAAGGGAAAGAACGAAAACACACCTCACGGTGGACGAAAGGATGCGAGTAAGAAAAGGCTGACAATTCAGGGCCGCACTACGGGCCGGGGGCGGAAGGAAAGGGCCGGTCGTAAACCGCGCCGGAATTGGACGATCCGTCGAAGAATTCGGCTAAACGAAAAGATGACAGCAAAAGAAAATATCCGCCACAAAGCAAATTTGACAGGTATTTAACGGGGGTGGGGCTTTTGCCCTTGCGATGAATAAACTTCGCACGCATACATCTCGATGAAATCGTTAAGCGAAAGCCTATCTGTCAAAAGGGATATGCTATGAAAAAGAGATTTCTCGCTGTTTTCTTTAAAAGTATTATATTATTTTTCGGATTTCAAATGTCAATCATCACACGCTAATATTTCTACGCATACTTCTCCAATATTCAATATTGGAATAATATACTTATATATACATGTATTCAAAATTCTGCGACTCTAGTCTACATAAATCAATAATCATAGTCCGTTTAATACAATTAATAAATTGTTGCTGTTTTGCCTTTTTTTTACTTCCAAATTATTTTATACAATTACGCGCCGTTATATTTTTTTTTAATAAAATATAATTTGAACTTAAACTTTAGTGATTACAGTTTAAGAAAGAAAACTAAAGTCCTTCAACAATTTGAGTAAAATAAAGAATCGAAGAACTACTAATTTCGATACATTTATCTACATCTAGAACCAATAAAATTACTGATTCTGTTTCTAAAGCAATTTGTGCTCTGGCATTCTATGTTTATATTTAAATTATAGTTTTTAAGTTATAGTTAAGTGAACTTGCGTGGTTATACTAAATATGTTTTTGGTTTAAAAACATCAACGATCAATGATTTAATCTTTGATAAATGTTGCCTAAAATATATATATTTTTAAGAAAAGCATTAAAAAATGATTTGTAAATTATTTTCATGACTTAATTTTAAGTGACTTGTAATTTCAAAATTAGTGCTACTGACATTACTTTTAAATATCTGTATAAAGATATCAAAATACGTTTAACGTAATTTGAGCTTAATATAAAACTATATTTAGCGATGTATTATTTATATAGATAATAAATATAAATAAGTTTTAGAATAAATTAAAACAGTGCCAAATGTTACATGATAATATTAAATAAATTTATTGATGATTGGAGAAACGGCGTTTTATTTAAATTTCGCAGACCAATTTTCCGTTATTTTTAAAGAGTATTTAGTAATAAAAAGTGTAAAATTAATTATTACTAAATTTAATCAATGTAGTGCTTATTTGTCAGAGCAGATTTCATTCTAAAGAAAAAGTGTATAAATTTGTCTATAATTCATATTAAGAGAGACCTTTCAACAAACATAGCAGGCCTATTTAACCTAGAATAGAGAAATTTAATCGACAGGTCTCACGTGTTTAAAAAACTATTAGCCAAATTTCACACAGGCGTGAAAAAGTAAATAACACGTTATTAAGTCAAAAGCGTCGGCAGGTATCTGACACAATACGAAGGCTTAGCGCTATATGTAGACTTAAAAGGCTCTGCCATAAATGCAAGTATTATTACCAAAAGACAACAACATATTTTTTTCTATTGACGGGCGTTATTATATCATACACAATGGTGCGATATTACTGCGTATACTTATTAAAAATATTTACAAGCTACTTTTTATTAGATAGTAAACGAAACAAAAAAAAAAAACAAGTTTTCCTTTAGGTCCCAATTGATTAAAAATTTTTAAATAAGCTCTAATAAGTTTCTTTTCTATTTTTTTTCGAAAAAATGGCAAACTAAAATATATATTTATTTTTATCGGTCCTTTTTGATTTTTAAAATGAAATTGTACAAATATATTTAAATATTGTATGACCCCTGCATAAAAAGGTAGTTCCGTGCCAGATGCTTGAAAATATTCATGTTTTTCTTAAAGCTTTACTACTTTAATTGGCTTTATCTTAACTTTGGTAAAGAAAATTGGCAGATTGCAAAAATGTGCGGAGGCTATCCAGAGAGTTACGATATAATGTTTTTTTAGTAATCCAAAAAGTTTTTTTATATCTTTGTTTTGTTCGAAATATAAAAAATGTAAAGTAGCTACAGCTGTTATTGGCATTTTTTCTACGATTTGGGTATAAATACGGAAGCCTAAATTTTATTTGTAACGTGACGTTTATTAATTAATCGAAGTTGAGCTATCTGATCTGTTCTATTGATTATTCGCACCCATTATAATAAATCATCTTCCTATTAAAGTGTGCTTCCTTCAACAATCATAATTAATATAAGAATAATTAAAATAATATGCTGTATTATATATGTATTTCATATGTATATATTCATAGAAAACCGAGATGTGAAAATTAAAATTTTCATTTTTTTAGGAAAGAAAAACATCCAAAAACCAGAATCATAAGGATACCCTGACACTTTTACTTGGGGCTTACACTTTCGGAATTAAAGACAGTAGAACTTCAAAAGCTCTCTAGCCTGTACTTATTTAGTTCGTACTTCGACCATAAGAAGACCAATCCAACTTCAGACCATCGAAGATCGCAGAAGCTATCGCTTTTCTCTTCGCATTTATTGATCGAGCTTGACGTACGGAATCCAGAGATGACAAGATTATAATAACCTTTTCACCGCGGATGGTTTTTATAGAGAAAATCTAGAAAATCGGCAGTACTCATTGGGCACCTAAAGATGCCATAAATCTATGAGATTAATAATATAGTTATTTAGTATCAGCTAAGGCTGTAAACGGCTTGAAATTATTAAACAATAATATTGAAAAATATATAGCATGAATAAATTTAGTTTAAAATTAATTTTGTTTTATTACAACCTCACACACGTCATAGTCGTTTCAAAAAAAGAGATTTTTATACTTTGGTATACTATTTTTTCTTTTACCCGGGAGTACCAAAAGAAATAAAGAATTCATAGCAAACAGGGTAGAGAAAATACGACCTACATAAGCGATGAATGCAGCAGCTGACGTCAGAGGCACCGACCTTTGGGTCTCCAGACGAGTGACGGCCTTTAGTTTGTGTAAATGTCGAAAGACGTGAAAACGTCGTTGGCGGCCGAGTAAAACACATAAAGACCCGACGTGAACCGATATCGACACGGATCATTTAATATGAAGTCTTTCAAACAGGGCTCATTCGAAGCGATAGAAGAAGGGGTGATTATGGTTTATGTGTTACGGTCAAAATGATGATTTTTGTTGCATATATCAAATGGCAAGATTTTTTTCTATAATGTATACCCAGAAGATTTATATAATCATTACCTTTATAGCCATGATACATAATATTTAATTAACTCACGATACAGTTAATTTATAGTTAATAATCATATTATAAATTTTTAAATATTTTGCTGCAGCAAAGAAATTTGAATATAGGATATTTAAAGTTACGCTTGGTTTAGTATTCAGTCTGATTTATTAAGGCTTATTTGCATCTCTTAGAATAAAACAAAACGGAACACTCTTAAATATAAATAAAAGCCGCGCGTGAAACGTGTCTGATACGGGGTGCGATTTCAGCCCTTAAAAATTCAACAATCTCGCCGGCGACACGAGTTCACGCCAGACGGGCGATTTAAGGGCACAAAAAAGAGAAAAATAGACACTAGCACACATACATAAGTACGTAAAAAGTATTAAAAGTGTGTCTCGATACACGCGATTCGGCGTCTTTTGCGAAACACTTCGCGCGGAAATAAAGAGAAATTTATTGACGCGTCAAGTGCGTGTACATAAAAAGGGCGTAAAGTCGCAGTTAATATAATATGCAAGTTATATTACTGCCATAAAGTGAATGGTAACGCGTATTATATTAAATAAATTCGTTTTTCAATAACGCTGGGCCGGCCCGGCCGAGATATGGATTTGCTCCTTATAAAATTGTACGATGTAATATAAAATTGACAGGCAATATGTGCGAAGATGGCTATTAGATGTGATATTTAAAAAAAAATAAGTTTCAGTATTTTATTGGGGTAATATTAAAAGTTAATATGCTTAATTAGAGTTTATTTAGAGCCTTCGAAACAATAGACAGAAAAATAATGTTAAAGAAATTGGAGAGTATAGGTATAAGTGATATAGTTTTAAGATGGTTTAATAATTACTTATATAAAAGAAAACAAAAAGGTAAAATAAATAATGTATATTCTGAAGAGAAATTAGTGTCTTATGGAGTACCACAAGGGTCTAAATTGGGACCATTGTTATTTGTTTTGTATATTAATGATATAGTTAATAACGTGAAAAAATGTAAAATTCATCTATTTGCGGATGACACATTAATGTATTGCATAGGTGATAACATTAAAGAAATTGTAAATAATTTAAATAATGAATTAAGTATATTAGAAATATGGTTAAAGAATAATGTACTTAAATTAAATGAGAATAAAACTAAATGTATGTTTATTAATTATAAAAATGTGTTAGATAATAGTACCAAAATAGTAATAAATAACTCTAGTATAGAAATAGTGGATAATTTAAAATATTTAGGAGTAATTGTTGATACAAAATTAAATTTTAAAGAACATTGTAATTACATATTAAAAAAAATTAGTAGAAAAATAGGTTTATTATCTAGATTAAGAAATATATTAAGTATAAATACAAAAAAAATAATTTACAATAGTATAATATTGCCTTATTTTAATTATTGTGCAACACTATTAAATATGTTAAATAAATTAGATAAACAAATGTTGCAAAAATTACAAAATAGGGCAATGAGAGTAATCTTAAATAAAAAAAGATTAACTAATTGTAAAAGTATGATTGATAGATTAGAATGGTTGAATGTTCAAGAAATATTGAGTATGAATGTTTTAGTATTTATATATAAGTTAGAAAATAATATGTTACCAGAATATTGTAATAAGTATTTCATAAGAAATAAAGATGTACATAAATATAATACTAGAAATAGAGAAAATTTAAAGATAATTAAGTATAAGAAAACGAGTACGGCTAGGGGAGTTATGTACGGAGGTTTTGATTTATATAATAGTCTTCCAAGAGAAATCCGAAACAGCAAAAATATAACGGGTTTCATAAATGGAATAAAAAAACACCTTCGTACATATAGAAATAAATTATAATATTAAGTCTTTATTATTGTATATTTTTATTTTTTCTTTCTGTTATGTATTTTTTATATATTTTTTATATATGTTTACTAAATTTGTTTGATGTAAAGATTAGCTATTAAGCTTAATAAATTAATAAAATAAAATAAATAATAATAATCTTGAAGTCTAAAAAAGTTTTGAATTGTACATTAGTACATTTGCGTGTATTAAGAACAATTAATTTATTCCAAAACAGACTAGATGAAATAAAAACGCAAAGAAATTAAGGAATTAAATAAAAAATATATTAATTTACAAAAAAAAAATTAAAAAAACATTGACACTAAATCAAAATAAGAAATTGACACTCCTAAACGACACACTTACCCTTAAAATAGAAATGGACTAAGTATATAAAATCATTATTTGGGGACAATTAAGAACCCAAATAAAATAAGAATCAACTTGAGACGGGACCGCACATATTAAATATTGAGTTAGAACATGCCATAAAAAAAAACAATTAGTCAACCGGACCAGATTCGATAAAAACCCTTAATGAGGAAAACTTACACTTTTTTTTTTCTGGAAATACATTTATTTACTTGTCATAAAATAAAAATACCAACGCGTGAAATTGTTTACGATTTTTTAATTACGCTAATTGGTCTTCTCTTTGCTTTGGGAACCCAAGGATTACATAAATAATAAGATTAAAAAAATCGCTTCGCGTGGGAATCGGCAGATTGCAAAAATGTATGAGGCCTTTTCATGTCGGCGGACTTTGAGATCGTTTTTTAAAAAAAAATTATCTTGTTCGAAACATAGAAACAGGTGTTGTTGATATTTTTTCTACGATTCAGGTATACATACGAGAACCCGTAATTTTACTATTAGATATACTTGACGGTAAAAAATAATTTTAATTAATACATTATACGAGCCGAAGTAAGCTTTTTATTGAGTATTCTAGGATAAGCTTGTTTTCTATACAAGTATGCTGTGAATCATAAATTTCAATTCATTGTTAAAGCCAGCATATCACGGGTGCAAAATTGTCCGGCGGGCGATAATATAATCGCGGTCATTGTCCAGATATGGCCGGTTCGTTTTTCTTTGTTGGTGATAACAGTTGGGAGAGCAGAACAGACGAAAGAACGATAGTGGTCGGTGGCTTTCAATAATTTGCCAGGAGAATAGCATGCCGAGGACAATGGGCGTGCGGAGTGCAAAATGGGACCGCTAGCCGAAAGCCATCTGCGGAAACTTTTGTTGAAAAACTCATAACTCTTAGCCGGTTTACAATTGTGCTAGATGGGAAGGTTTGGCAGCGCTCGTGTACGCCGGAAAAATCATTGTTATGCAACGTATGATATTGATTTAAATCTGTGAAAAACTGTAAATACTAATGAAATAACAGATACTATACGTCATCCTTGGGAGTGGAATATATTTATGGCATTATTCGCATCGAAGACGATGCTTGATAAGTATTGTACATTAAAGAATGTGTTAGAATTATGTCTTTTGAATAGACATTTAAATATGCAAAGCATAAAGCTTATTTAGTTACAGTCGCAGGTTTACTAAAGTGTTGATTATTCAGTTGACAAAAACTTTTAAATCGCTACAAAATAAGCTAATTTTGCCTTTTATGCTGCTGTACATAAATTAACCCTTTGTACTAGTCACGTACGTCTGACGCACTAGAACATTGGATAGCTATAGCTCGAATTGTGCATTAAAAGCACAGTTTCTTAAAATGATTTTCTATGTATATTTTGCATTGATTTTTTCAAATTTGTAATAGAATTAATACTCCTGCGTGATCAATCAAAAATAAAAAATAGTGAAAAAAAACTAAATTAACTAATGAAATTCGCAATACAATTGGGATCATTAAAAACGAACTGTCATCACGTAAAGTTAAAAATTCATTACAGAAATTTCACCACGGCTTAAAACTAGAAACATTATAATCAATACAGACCAAAAAGCTTTTTCTATATAGCATTAGCTTACTCAAAATTTTAAGCACACAAAAACTGATAACAAGATGACAATGTACGTTTCAATTTGCAAAGTTTGCTCAATTTAGAGGGTCTGGAATTGACAGATTATGTAACAGATTAATTTTTTAATTTAATTTTATTACTTACTAATTTTTTACACGCTTGGTTATCTTTTGGGTATTTTCCTAATATTCATAGCACAATAAATGAGATACAAGATTTGAATCGTATCGTTGTAAATCCTTTATTTGAAAAACATCCCTTGTAAATAACTCACTTTTGATTAAAAATGCGGCTTTTACAAAATAAATATTTCGTTAAAAAAATCGTACAGCTAAAAGTACAGGCAAAATGTTTATTAATATAAATTGAAACAATATCATATGTATGCATATATAATATGTTTATTTATGTACGTGGGATCATATGTATGTGGGATGTAACTATTATTGTGACCACAACAACTACTCTGAAAACACAGGTATATAAATATCTCGTTTAAGTTTGTTAGTTTGATCCAATATTCTATTTCAAAATAACGGCTATTCTAAAGATAAATCGTAACTTTATTTAAAAGCTCTTAGTAAAAAAGCAAGGAGATCAAAAATATTTTAATTTTGTGAGTGAAAGGTTGAACTTTGAAACAGCTGACTGTTTTTAATTATTATTAAAGTGTAATTAATTTAAAAATTTAGTTTAGCTAGAATTAAATGCAATTTATCTTATTTTTTAAATTTTAAGTTTATTAAAGACGTAATAAAATTGTTAGTTGTAACTATAACGACTTGAATTTATAAAAAAATGGTTTTAAAATTCGTTTTTCCTGAAAAGAACAGTTTTAAAATTTACTACAAATATATAACCAAATACATTTATATAACTAAAATAATTACAAAAAATGGCCGCTAGATTACTCTCATTCTAGATATAAAATTTTTGTTTTTAATGTTAATTTTTTTAATATTTTAAAGCTTATATTAAATATACAAAATTCATTATCTAGTGTTTTTAGATTTGATAATATTTCTTCAGGGTTGTAAAGAAACATTTAAATTATTTTTTTGTCACTTTTTTAATGTATTACTTTCGTAATTATTGTAAATAATTTTCCACAATTTATGCCATTAGTTACAATTGAAAGATCACGATAACGACCACTTGAACAACGAAAAGAGACTCTTAGACTATATAATTATTATACGTTACGAGTTGAGACTTCACATATAGCGTAGTCCGTAACGCTTACGTCTAACAAATACATCCGTGGCGGAATAGCGTAGTCCGTAATGTCTCAGACTAGTAACTCTGAAGTTGCGGGTTCGAGCCCCGGCAGCGGAATTTAAATTTATATTTATAAAAACGCATTATTATTAAAAAAACTGCTTCAGCTGCAGTGATATCTATAAATTATCAATTGTATGGGACATAATAATTTATAATTAAAAATATATATGTCACCGATTTCTAGACTTTGTCTGGTGGTTAATATTTATTTATAGGTATTCATTAAAAATAAAAGAAAATTCAACAACTAAAAAGAGATATCGGTATTACAAAACAACAGCGTCAACAATAAAATATATTGCACAGATTCTTATTTTTTAATTTCTATTTCATTCTTTAGGTACTTAAGCAATTTTTAAATTAAAAAAAAACAGTTTTTTTAACACAAATAACGACTGATACTTTAAATAAAAAAATAAAAAAATAATGAGAATTTTGCTTTTTATTATTCGATACTATTTATCAAAACTGAATCCTTTATACTTTTATTTAGTTTTTAATGAAACTACAATACTAATTTAATCAAATTACAGTACACTAAGCAAAAAATACGATCTAAATAGGTTTACAACTGTTTTCAAAATAGGGTTAAAACCACCTTGACTTTAAAATATATTATATATAAAAAAAATACATTTGTGTTGTCTGTGTGATTTACTTAAGAACAAATCTATTATAATGTAGTGGTTAAGTATAAAAATATTTTTATACTTACAACACCCGATTTTTTTTATATTATTAAGAGATATTAAGAGCATTCTTGTGATCTACTGTATGATTTTTTTTGCATATGTTAGAAGTACCTTATTAATATAAGATTGTGATTATCAAAAGCCAGTGTTAAAAACATATTTTCAATGCTTATATATATATTAATTACACGCGCATATATGTATTATGTTATGCTAGATCATTATGAATTAACAGAGCCGTTAAAGGGACAAAAAATAAATTTGGAGCTTTTTTCCACACAGAACTTGTAATGGCTTATCGAGATCGTGAAAAACTTTTTAATGGCATTCAAGGTACGCAAAGGTCGACTATCCACCCCCCACACCGATACGCAACTTTGTCTTAATAAATGCGATGGTCCGAAAATTTGGCACTTTACGACCAAAGACGTGAAATTACTTATTACTTTCGAAACGAGATCCGGGCCTGGGGAGTGGGTTCTTGTATCGTTTTATTCCATCCTGATTATTCTCAAAGAATGAAGTAGATTTTTGGGGTTCGAAATTAAGTGCGGTTGCCCTAACTTACCGTACTTCTTTCGTGGCGATCTTTTTTTATCGCGATATCGAAAGAGCGCAGAATATGAAAGGGCATAAAAATAATAATTACGGAAGCAGGAAGATATCAATTTACTGCTGAAAATTGAATTAAATATAAGTTACACCGCGAAAAAATTCGATCGACCTTTGTTCTTAATAAATTGAAATATAAAAATAAAAATAGGCCTATCGTTTAAGATGATTTAATGAATATATATTTTAAAATTACGTATCTAAGCCATATATATAAATTAATTAAGGACAGTTTTATATTACGACACGTAATATATTTATTATTTGCATTTAACAATTTTAAACAAATAATATTTATATAATATCTGTCGGTATACATAGATGGCATTTGAAGATTTGTCGTCTCGAAAATAAGTAAGAGGTACCTATATATAAGAAAACTTAGCGACTTCGTTTGCGATTGCACCTGAGAAATACAAAAATTGCAACTGCATTTGACGTCGTAATGGCGCTGCAATTTCCTCGTTTCGCCGTTGCGACAATTTTCTTCGCCGCAGACTGCTGCTAGCAGCAACATTTTAAAAACGTGCTACAAAACTTCAACAAAACGTACACTAAACGTACATGTGTGCACAGAAAAAATGTGTCTCCTTTTGAACCGCTTTTCCGCGCTGGGAAACGTTTTGAAGCACCCTCGACGCTCGCTTACTCGCTCATAAGCGGATGCATGCTAGCGTTTAAGAACCAACTTCTTAATAATGGTAAATTGTATTTTTAACCTTTCGTGGGCGATTTTTATACGGTGGAAACTGTTGGCAAGGCTTAAGTAAAAAAAAAAATGAAAAACCTAAAGAATCTCTCAATATTAGTCAAAGAAAATTATACGAGGAATATTTTAAAAATTAAGTTATGAAGCACAAAAAGTATTTTGTTTAAGATGTATATACCATTTAAATAACCCTTTAAAAGTGTTATAAAAATGTAATATATATTTTTATTTCAGTATTTTATGATCGAAATAGTCAGGACCACGCATAATATATAACATTTGAAAAGCTTTCTTGCTATACTAAGATAATATATGATAAATTAAAATATACATTATGTATGCATAAAATGAGAATCTTTCCCGATGCTCAACAGCTGGAGACAAGGACCAAATGTTTTGGATATTACGATGTTTGAATTTTTTTACAATTACTATTTAAAGCAAGAATCATTAAAACACAATTGAGTGACATTTTAAACCGAAACAAAGTCGCTTATGATATTTTTATTATAAAATAATTTTAGATTAAACCCTTTTTTATTTTAAAGACAACAAAGAAAAAAAAAGTGAATCGATTCACGCGATTAAAAATCTGATCTTAAATAAAATAAATAAAAGCAGATTCGGATTCAGATTATTCATTAGATAAAGAATTTTTTTAATTAGCTGCCATTCTGATGTATAGGATATTAACATCTAACATGAAAAATACTCAAGTCGTTAAAAGCACTAATACAAAATTAGAAACTTAATTTTTTAAAGATCAGTCACGACAACTTACAATCGTCGCGTGGCAATTATTAACACAAGACCCATTAAAAATGATCATAAAAATTGATTTTTGTACTTTGGTTTACAAAGTGGCAATAGGCCATAAACGAACGAAATACAATAGAACACTCCAGAAGCAATTACCATTCAAATACCATTAAAAATATCATCTATTAGCACCTGATCCAACGGCTAGATTATTAGATTAGAGAAAAGATTTTATTTTCCGGAGAGTGGAGACATTGATCTCCTCCCTCTTCTTTTGTTATATATAAGCCAGAACACTACTATTGAAAATCAGTTAGCTTATGTTTCGTACATCCATCAGACTTAATTATATTTAAAATAATACTTCGCTTTCGACTCAAGAATATACAAGGGTTCAGCCCGAACTCGCATCGAGCGGAGCTTTTGCCAAATCTACACTATTAATTTGATCTAGCCAAACAGATTCCCCGAATTTCCAAGAGTTCAACTTAATTTTCAAGACGATATGGAGATTTCTATTAGTTAAATCTATAAATCTGTAGTGTAAAAAAAATACTAGTCAAGAAAAATAAACGCGTGTTCCGAGCACAGATACCACGCGATTATTTTAATTAAATGCTTAGTAATAATAATATTATTATTAATTAATTATTTTTTTAACGATTCGCGAGTATTTATATAATTAAAATAATGGAATTCATGGCGAATAAAATTATTCACGAATTTTCAACAGAGATGTGCCTGCCATTTCCACGAATTTTCAGTAGGTACATTTATGCGAAAATATAGAATCATATTTATATAGATTTTGGTCAGAAGAAATAAAATTATGTAATTGTTGTTGCTGATATTTCAACAATCACAGTTGTATAATAATTATTAAAGAATATGAACAGTAAATACACTGTTCCCAATATTTTTTAGAAATATTAATTTAAATGTATTATTTTCGGAAGGGCTCCAACAATCAACAATCAACATTAGATATCAGCAGAATACACAAATTTACACAAATACCTATCTTCATAAGCTTTAAAACTCGTAAAAAACAGAAAATATTCTTTGTAATTATAAGACAGTCGCCGAACGCGAGGTCTTAAAAGTTAAGCTTTCACAAAATATGCTTTTGGAGATGGATCTAGAAACGAACGCGAGTGAATCTCAATTTTATATAAAATTTCTTAAAACAACCATTATAAACTATGTGACATTGCTAGATATTGCAATACTAGTAGTACCGATACCGGTAATATTGCTATTAGAGCAAAAATGGATTTTCGGTACTACCGGTATGATAAATTAAATAACGGTAGTACCAAAAATATTTTTCTTTATTTTTTTGAAATCCGTACATCTTATTTGTTGTAAACGATATCTCAACGGCTTTGAACTACAAAAACAACGATGCCTATATCACTTAAAGGCAAAAGAGAAAAATAAAATGACTACTACAGCGCAAATTTAAAAAAAATATTTATCATGTTTGATATTTTTGTATATGCGCGACATGTCAATATAAAAATAATATATTTGCTTTATCTCAAGCAAATCTAACGGCACATAGCAGTTCCCAGTAATTCTGTCATGTAACATAAAAATGACTGCACCGTTTTTTATGATAGGGATGGCTGGCGAAGTGACGACAATATCAGGTATTGCATACACGAAATCTTTTATACTATTTGTATATATTTATATCCATTCATACATTTTTTTACCCAAATAGTCCACGGTATATGTTTCACTAAACATTGGTGTTAAATATTATAAAATAAGTAAGTCTTATAAATTATATTTAAACACAATTAGAAAAATTTCGCGAAATGTTGGATAATAATACAATTTTATTTTTTCTGTTAATAAATTATTCATTATTATCCATATTCATCGTTCTTGGTCATCGGCTTATTAATAATTTAGATTATATAAACCGTAAGCTTAAGTGGTTACCGCAACGCGGCCGTTAAACAATGGCGATTCAGCAAAATTGGCATTTAGAACCATCACACTTAGCAAATACATCCATAGGCGCTTTAATATGGTTTACCAGAAATAACGAGCGTTATTATGCTTCCTTTCGTCGGCAATAGTCGCTGGGGAAATAATTCCTGGATCGTGCCTCCTCTCCGAAGGCACCAGCCATAACGACCGCCCTTTATAAGGGCCGGATCACCTCGCTTTTATTAAACAATGAGCTCAAGTGGCACGAGCTTTTGTTAAAATGTTTGAAATGGCAATCAATCTATGGTAAAAGTCATGGTTAAGCTGGTAAAAAAGAAGCTCGGAAGACTTGTATAAGTAAATAGGGTATTTTTAAAGTTCGCGACCTGATGTGTAGATGTCGGACAGTAGTTTAATTCAAGAAACATTGTAAAAAATAAGCTGAAAATATTAAATGTAGTCGTAGGAGCTTATAATGATATAATAAGTTAAAATCGACTATTTTGAGGTAGAATAGGAATAACACTTCTAGGTATAAATACATATCAGGAAACATCCTTTTCAAATGATCTAGTATGTTGTTATCAATACTTACTAGCAATGTTTAATATACAGAAATTCTGTTGCTATGATATCACGCTCGTAAATAATAGTTTTACAAGGTGTATTATTACAACTGTTGTAAAGGGGATTTAAAGGTAATATACGAAGAAAGTTATAGCTCTCTAGGTAGGCGCACGAATGGAAACTACAATATTTTGTATATACACATACAAATACATTTACACGCAACATCAAAAACAATTTTCGGAGAGTACACAGATGAAACAGTCACGAAGCACTCTTCGTTTGTTTGATATTTTTATGTTGCACGCAGAATACAAATATTTATGTCAACACAACACTTAACAAGGTGTATGTTGCCATGAAGCCTTTTCTTCATGGCCCGAGAGGCGCCGCGGAGTCTGCCCCGAGGAAGAAAAGAAAGAAGCTACTACTTTTTTCTCTCTTGCTTTTCAATGAAAACAGAAAGAACGGGGCCGAAAAGTATATGTGTGTGTATGAAAAAACAACGAACGTATCAGAAAATACATAGCATATAGGGCGAAAAAATATTCGATACAACTTACATATGTGTGTTGGGAAATATAAATATTATGAATAAACAGCTTTCAATCTCAACCTGACTGTTGAGCAAATGGATTTTTGATAATGATAATCGATCTTATACGACGGATATGGGTTGTGATTTATTTTTTGGCTTAATCAAATATAGATATATTTATGTTAAGCAAATATATATTTGCACTGAGATAATGAAAGTGTTATTTTTAAATGACCTAATAATAATAGAAATAAGGATCTAAAGTAAATTTCTAATAATATAAATTAAACATTTTATATAATATTAAAATGTATTTTAACAATATTAGGTACTAGAAATGAATAGGTGTTCATTTTTATACTTCAAAATATTTTGCAAAATTAAAAGTTATTAAAGAACCTTAATATATATAAGCATACATTACATTGACGTATCAAATAAAAACTCTTTATGAAGCAAATAACTTCTACGATTCTGAAAATGTAAAAATGGCGATAAAAAAAATAATTCAATATGAATTTAGTCAAAATGGCAGCTCGTCGTAATAATTCTGTGAACCTTTATAGAAAATCCATGCAAAATTGCGGAAATAATTATTACTAGAATTTTGTTCATGTGAAATTTATTTACAAAATCGAATAAATCTGTTCCTTCGGTCATTTTAAACTTTAAGCTTTGCCGATATAGTGATTTAGTATAAAGGTTTTTAAAGTTTAAAATTATGACTTGCTGATCCGTGGGGTAGAGTAAGAGTGATGTTGGTAAGAAGAAACTTAATCTTAATAAACTCAAATAATTCCAATGAGTCATTTTTAAGGTCTGGAGAATGAGCAGAAGCATTATTCATCAACAAAACTTTGAGTGGAAAATTAATTTAAAAAAGGTGTCATCACTGCAAGAAAAATCGTCGACTTCCGAAACGAATCAAAGGCTCAATTAGGAAGAAAGTGACGCAATAAGTACTGCTCGTATTGCAAGACATCGCTCGTTTATCAAGTCAAATATAATTTAAAAGTTTTGCTCGTATTGGAAAATACTTGTAAGCTAAGTTACTCTCAATCTAAGGTTCTACTGTATATTTTTTATTAGCACTCGAGTATATTAGTTAGTAGTTATCATTAACTATTAAACCATTTAAGATAAAAACGCCGTGCTATTAATAAAGTCATAGCTTAAAATATATCAATATTTTACTCAGTTTATGGTATGAAATTTCTATTATGGTTAAATATATTAATATTAAAATATTTATTATAGTTTAACAAGTTTAAAGAAGTCTACAGTACAAATTACGACATATTGTCCAACTTCACCCCCACGATCGCATTAAACGACCAGGCACGCACGTTCCAGAGGGATGCAAAAGCACTAATGCGCGTTTGTTCCGTGGCCGACGGCGTCGTGTCAATTTAAAATGCATGAAAAAACACAGACCTTCGCCCAGTCCGCCCCTGGAGTTTTCACCGGTTGCTGGGCTGTCCCAGCGCCGATTCCCATTACGCCCCGTTACCGATACAAACGAAACCGTGATGAGGTTAATAATTGATGTATAGTTTTACTTTGTCAATGCGCGAAACACCGACGTAAAATATTACAAACATTTTAAAAACTATATCATATACACAAATATTATCAAAAAATCCAATTAAAAAAATAATAGCACGTAAGTTAAAATCCTCTTTAGCGACCATTTAATACGAAAAAGGAGATAACATCGCTTCCCAGAACCATATAAGAACTGCTTTACAAGAAAAATAGGAAGTGTGGTTGTGAATTTCGAATTAAAAATTAGCGTTTTTATGATTTAAATCAAGTCTAACAATCAATTCATTAGCAAAAATATTTTGAACCGAGATTCTCACGCGAAAGAAAAAATAAAAACTTATTTATTTTAATTTTAAATTTAGATTGTAAATTATATTACATGCAAAAGAACTGAAATTGAAAGAAAACTTAACGCAAGTTGAATTTATGGGAGTTGGTCTTACAATCAAATGTCATATCACTCTTACCGTTGATTGCAGCAACCGTCTTCTCCGAAGTACACACTACGCCACAGAAGACTTTCCGTATTGTCGCAGAACTGCTTGTCTTCCACAAAGATCTTCCAGCACTACAGTAGGCACAATAAAAATCCACTGCACCAAGAGCAATATTTTGAACGTAAACCGATAAACAAGAGTTGCAACTATACGCGTTGTTACGTGATTGTTTGTTAAAAAAAAAGTTACAGCATTCATTTCTTTACACTAACGAAAATGATAAATAATTAATATAAAAAAATACTTTTTATTATTTAAATATAAACTCGAAATTCTATCTTTTGTTTTATTAAAAAATGTTTTTTTAAAAGTAAATTTTATAGATTTTTCTACTAAAAAAAATTGTACGTGAGAGACTATGTTTACAGTGTTTAGCGGGCCAAAACAATAACGCGCGTTTTACACATTCTTTTAGCATTAAAAAGTTCTTTATTGCTAAAGAGATATATTATTTTTATATTATGATAGTAAGCTTTTCCGCTATACGTTTAGGTCACAATGTGTAGCTTTTTAAGAAAATATCGTAAAAGTTTATGTAAAAATTAGGTTAAATTATTTTTAAGGAAAATATCTTGTTTTGTATGTATACAAAAATATTTGGTTTTCAATTGACACCTAATTAAAATTATTTTTTCTACAGCGATGCAAGTATTATAAATAAAAAAAATATAATTGTAAATGTTGTGAGTCGATATTTTCAATAGATGCGATAAAGCATTGAATTAAAAAGTCGAATACTACTAGAGCTTTAATTTTACAATCAATTGCATTGTACCGTAAAGCGTTTTCTTCTTTTCGTTTTTTTTTGCTTCCAACGCAAAACGAACATTATTCGAACTTCCAAATCCAATTTGAAAGTCGAGCGCAGCAGCTATAGGGTGAATATAAAATAAATAAAAAAATAATCACGTACGACCGTTTCGAAACGCAAATCGAATTATCCCGGCTACTATTTAGCGTTCGCATTTGCAAGTTAAAGCGTGTTCGCGCGCGCAAAAAGTGGGAGCTATCGAAAAAAACTTCTAGTCATATTTAGCAAAGTTTTCCCAAGGGGGCGGGTGGTGAAAAACAGGGGTGGTGAAGCACCCCGCGCCCGACTGTTTTCGCCGGGGAAGTTTTTCCGCGGGCGGGCTACACCGAATGATTTATTCCTTTAAAACTAATGTCTCGGAAAGCTTTTGATTGTGAGACTCGTAGAGGTGGCGTAGACCCTCAAATGGAGCTTTTTTATTTTGTTTACGGCCCTCCGACTTCGACTAACAATAAAATAGATTATCATCGTGGTAGCTTTCCTTTCATTGGCGAAGTTTGTAAATTGTGTGTAAGATTAATATGCGATATGAAAAAAATGCGGAAAATTTATTATTAAATATAATTAGTATGTCATATATAAAATTAATGTTTTTCTAATGTTTCAAAAAATTTGAGTTTCAGTATTTTTAAATATTAAAGAAGACCTTGAACAAGATTTTAAATAATACAAGTAATTCGCACAAAGCTCGTTTAAAATTATCTTTATCTCGCATAAATCATTTAAAAAAAAACTTTATAAATTATGGAGACCACGGCAATGTAATTCGTGAAAAAGTTCGACTCTCCGAGCTTTGTATATGTGCGCGAGAGCTTTCTCGATTTTTTGCCAGGTTGTTAGAAAAACTTACCCGACGAATGAATAAAAAAAAGAACAGAGTTAGAGCAACCGCGGCGGCCGGCGTTAGTGCACTCGAATTTTCGCTAAAATATCTAATAAATCATGGAGGCGCTAACAAAATGCTCATTCTCAGCGTTGGTACTAGCAAGGAGCCTCGGTTTTTAATCCGACATCGGACTACAGCGATAAATTAATTCTTACAAAGGGGAATGTCTTCTTTTTTGCGGCTTGTGGAATTGGAAACTGCAGCGCGACAAGACTAGGTACGCATACGCTAAATTATTACCTAGAATTTTTAATTCAATTTTAAGAATTCAGCCAATTTTCGTGCTATTTATTTTCTGTTAGGTTCATAGTCATTAATTTTGACAAGATAATAAGCTAAGCTAACATATCAACCAAACTTAATTCATTATGAAAAAAAATAAGCATACTTAAATTCCACAGTTAAAAACTGGAAATATTATAGCCTGCACGGATCAGGGCAAGGTAAAGATGTTAGCTAACGCTTTTTCTATATCGTACGAACTCACTAAATTTAAAGTAAATAAATCGATAAAAAAAATAGAAGCAATTGCTGTAACAAATATATTAAATTATCAAAATAAGCTCACAGAATTTTTTTAATGACATTATAAACATTGAAAATAAACAATTCATGGAATTGTCAGTTTAAATAACACGTTGATTGAAAACCTTCTTGGAATTTACATTCATTACTTTATTACCGACATTAAGTAAAATATTTTTAAAAACTACTTTTTATTTGTTTAAAAAAATCTTTAGGGAATTTAATTATTAATGTTTTTCTTAATCTTGTATACAACCCATATCTCAAAAATAAAAAATACGCATTTATCTATGCAAGTGCTTTCGGTTTTAAAAAAATAGCGGATGAATGTAAAATCTTGAATAAATATTTTGAGAGGTAGAAAATTAAAATCAACAGAATTAAAACAAAATAAATTATTTTCACAAAACGTACAAACTCTGCCACAGCCTCTCCAAAATAAACAAGATTTAACCCTTTCACCGCGGATGCGTCTATAGGTGTCATCAAGAAAATCGGCAGTACTCATTGGGCACCTAAAGATGCCATAAACCTTCGAGCCTAATAATATGATTATTTTTTATAATTTGAATTTATTGAAGCATAATATCTTAAAAATATGGCATAAATAGGTGCTCCCCACATATTAACAAATTTATAAATGGTGCAAAAAAAATATCAGCCGGTGAAAGGATTTATATCTAGACTATAAGCTTAAATTCAAAAAACGTATTTAAACTTCGCTCTAAAGAACTTGCCGCCATTGCAGCCGTTAGACCGATATTTAATAAAAAATATTATTTTAATCTATAAACAATTATTATTTATATACATTTTTACATACGCCTGCCAGGTGTAGAGTAACATCAGTAATACTATTTTTTTCTCTTTAGAAATAAATCTATAAGAATAATATACATAATATACACCTTTTGTACTAATTTTACAAGACTTGCATATTAGTTTTCAAATACTAACAAATAAAAAACACTATTATTTTCATACCAAAAAATATTATAAAAATATTTCGCGAAACCACAAATTTCTTTTAGCATTAATTACGATAAAAAATGTACAAAATGCCCAAGCACATATTGCTTTAGAGGCAAAAGACAATGGTTTCAAATCTAATATCTTAATATTAAATTTATTGTTTATATTTTTTTCGCGTAGATTGTAAAAGGTTTTTATGTTTTTTAACGTTTTACTTTGTATTATTTTTTTATCAAATTGTGGCTAATAACATGAGAATGGTTATAAACCAGTAACATGCATAGTATATATAATTAGTATGTTTTTATAAACTTATTTATATTATTAAAATATCAACAACAACAAAACAAATATCAAACACCGGTTATTAAATATAATAAATGATCAAATTACAGTTAAATTAATTTTGACTTAAATTATAGGTATGAAACGAGTAGCAGTCAAATTAATAGTTTCAACAATGAATCAGAGATCATGCAAGTGACAGTGATGTGCTTATCAACAATAAAGTATAAATCTTGCAAATGACTACAAAGTTTCACAAACGCCTGGAGACAACTCTTTTAACTTTATATCAAATAGGATTGTTCAATTGACCCTTTAGGTTTGGTTCTCAATTCGCTTAAAGCATCTTCAAAAGACGTGTGAGACTCAGTGACAACGCAACAGTCAAGACTCGAAAAAAATAAGCAGGCTTATATTTAAATTACTGCTACTCAAGTTTAGATCACTCCACATCACTTGAATTTGAATATTTTATTGATTAGTTAGTTAACACTAATAAAAATATATTCAATACAGATTTACGAAACGTCTTAGTGACTTGGATTCTCGAGTTTTTATCGTTCACTAATATCATATAATATCTACTTTGTTATCTAGTGACTGTAATCGATTATTACAAAAAGCCAAAACAAACACAAAGTTCCATGGCATGCAACAGACATTCGACCGAGTAAAATTACCAGCATAGACCACTCTTTGAAGAGATCAAAGGAGTAAGATAACACTGATTGGGGCCGAGCAAGGGGTGCACATACACACATTTTCTCGTTTGTTTTCGACCCCTGGCTGCGATTTTCAATTCTGGCTCATTTACTGCTATAAATTTTCGCAAGAGTGGGTGCCGATAATGTAACACAAACTTGGGTCGGCCGTGGTCGTTGTATTCCGCGAGATTGCAGATTACGAGCGGACATTTGTCATCTTTTTTGAATTCTTTTCCTATTCTTCTTCTTTATTATTGTTATTCTCGCCGAGTGTTTTTTGTTTTCAGTTCTTAATAATTGAGAACGGGCGATAAATTTTGTCGCAGCGACGCATATTATATAAAGGAGGATGCAAGGACGAAAATTGCCTAATTGTGTTTTGATGATAATTAGCGCTGAAGTGGCGCTTTTTTTCGTTACGTAATAATATATATCATGAGCGTTCGTAATTTAATTAGCTTCTCGATTAAATGTTATGTAAGTCCTACGTTACGCTGAAATTCTATTTTTGCAATCAATTATAGAAATATGTAATTAAGAAACAAACAAAGAACATTTCTCCCCAAATGTATATTATGATTATTGATCTAAATACGGAACATATTTTATATCAACAATAAATACCAAATATATCATTTTTTTATTAATTATAAAAAGCATACATTTTTTATTAAATAAATTGAACCTTATTACTAATTTTCAAGAACAATTGTAAAATAGTATTATACAAAAAAAATACAAATGGCTCAGGTTGATCTTATTTAAAAAAGTGCATATATTTCTACACAACATGTTTTAATGTATAAAACTACGATAAACATTTAATACGAATAAAAAAATAGTTAATTTCTAACAATATATATTTTAACTCAGTTTGATTGTTATTAAATAGAATTAAATGATACAGTGTGAAATGTGATATTATTTCGTTAGTTAAAAGCAGCTATATAATTAGATACACAAAAGCAGCGAATGTTCAAATGCTATATATGGTCTTTGTTACTTGATAGTGTTGAAACGTAGACCTTAAAAATAAATGAACCGTCTGGAAGCTTTTGAAATGTGGCTACACAGACGAACTCTCCACATACATCCATAACCAATGTAAGGTAGTAAAGAGCTTTGGTACTAATAGAGAATCGTTTCCATGGTAAAACTGAGGAAATAACATACATGTACAACTATTTAAGAGGCTTAAACATGGTCGATTGAATAGAAAAAAATAAAAGTATAACTTCCTAGTGAAGTTAAGGAGTCTTTATCAGAGTGATTATGGTATGTAAAAAGCATACATATAAAAAGGGTTAAATATATTTGTATCATTCCACGTGAATTGAAACTGATCTCTGCAGTTTCAGCCGAAAACGTATTTGAGTTACAGGGGAGTTTTCGAGTACTCTCGTTTCGGTCGCAACTGTATGAATAAGGGACGCAATCGCGGCTTTATGCCACTTTAAGATAAATAAATAAAAATTAAAAATAAATTAAGAATAAATACGAACGAAATGATTTTACTACACTAAAAATAATCGACGTACGTATATCGCAGACGTGAGAATTGTTTTGAACTGTGTTTAATACAACTTGTATTACACACACAGATGCGCGGTGGTCTAATGTGGCTTGCAAAAAGCTGTAGATTTACGATCCAACTACAATTGTTTACGGGGGCGAATGCAGCTCCGATTGTCTCTGCGAATGTCATGTCGCGGCGATTGCAGCATTCATCTACAATTTTATGGTCCGTGTGAGTTGGTCCGCGAAACAAACGCTTTTTGCCGTGGGAGAGACAATGACACACAGAGTCCGAGTTTAGTATTGCCTGCTGCAAATTGCACCAGCGTGTTTGCAATAAAGGATTGGTTTACCGGCGGGAAAAAAGCTCGCCGGCGTGAGCTTAATGCGATGCCAGTAGTGCCAGTACAGCAAGCTGCTCTTCGATTTGAACTTTAAACAGTAGCTTCGATTGCATGCGCGTATCGAATGGTTTTTACTATTGGGTTGTTGAAAGCTCAACAAAAAATGTGTGTTTGTTTTTATACATATATGCCAGGATATTCCACCATTAGTTTAGTGTTAGAATCACGTGTACAGTAAAGATTTAACTAATATTTTAATAAACTTAATAATGTTTTTATTATAGACATATATGTATGATACATAAATATGTATAGTTTTAAAATATATTTAATATTAAAATATAATATATTTTATTATCGTGCTAACAATTTGTAGAATTTACAGAATATATATTATATATTTATTCTCGTAAAATCAAAATCATCTAAAAAGTCTGGTTGATATCTGATGAAAAGCGGCTGCTTCCTCTGTCTTTTTAAGTGTCATTTTGGTTGATACTTGGCTTAGCTCCGCTTGGTACGAGTACGGTTGAATTCTCGTGCTTTGCAAGTCGGAAGCAAAGTGATGAGTCTACTGCGTTCATTCTTTAGAGTAAGCTTAAGTTTTTGGCTCTTTCTATTTTTCGGGGCAGAAAAATACTTTTTCTTATTATCCGTTAACTATCTAATAAGAATGTTTTTGCGTAACGATGGTGATCTACTGAGCACTTGTAAGCGTATTCAATGGCATTGTATGGATTTTGCTGGAAGTAATGTCAGATATCTCAAAATGTAATTGAAAAACTCACTACGAATCTCAAATAGTTTCATGAATCTTTTAAGGCAATTTCTTTGCGAAAACCATCTTATATTTTTATGAATTAGGTTCAGCGTTTTGATCCTCTTAAATTTTTTTTAAGAGACGCTTACATTTATCTTTGCTTTGATAAAGTTAATATGTTTTATAATTAAATATATTATCTTAAATAGGTCGAGTAAAAGCTTTTTAGAAACATATTTTTATGTGAATAATAAAATGTACAAGCAACATGTCGGCGTTGTCATCCTTCATTCATTTTTAACAACCGAGTTTCTTACCCATTATATGAGCACCATCTGCAGCACATGATATATTTATCATGGTTATGTAAATATATTTTTAGTTTATTGTATATATCAATGGCAGTAGTTGTAGTTTGCAATGTTTCACAAAACAACATTTATTTATTATATTCATCATTGTCAATATATCTTACATAAGCTATTAAGCTAATACATCCGTATTGATAATTTTCCTGCTCTTAACTTTGCAATTAGTTGTGTCACTATATTCTTAGCCATATTATCTAATCTTTTATTAAAATAGCTATTGATAATGTGACATCTTTCACATTTTTGTCATATTTTTTTAGAAAAATATATATAGCTGACTTAAATTATTACTTTAATTTTTTAAAGATTTAGCTATAAACATACTTTTTTTATAGCTTCAGGAGTACGACTATTGTTAACAATTCGTCCAAAAAACAATAAATTTATTATTAATATTTTTGTACTGTGTTTTGTCTTCAAATGTGATTCAAGACCACCTTTTTTTAATTGATTCGTTATTCAAAACAGAGAACTGTAAAATAATAATATGAGTGACTGGTATTAAACCGAAGTTAAAATAATCATCTGGATACTGACTAACTTTTTCCTTGCTTTTACTACTTATTTTGCGCATGGTTAAAAACTAAAAATTAAATTGTATTTTTTTATTAGGGACACCCACAAACGCTAGTGTTAGGTTGGGTTAGAATAAAAATTATAAGAAGCTCAATACGTATTCAGATTATTGACATATGGGATATATATTATTATCTTTATGTGAAGAGTCCGATACAAATTAAATTATTTCCCATTTGATATCATATTAAACTTTTTATACAATAAACCAGTTCGTAGAACTCTTTAAGTAAGTCACTTTATTATTTACAATATAAATAACTTTTTCAGAGTTATTATTAAATTTTTCTTTAAGATTAAAATGTTTTAAGCCTAATAAATTTTTCTTTGAAAATTAGCGTTGAACCAAATTGCATAAATACGTCATTTTGATCGAGTAAATTTTCTTCAGAACCAGCGATGTTGGCATTGGTTCGGCGTTTACAAAAACAAGGGTTTGTCAAATAAAATATCTTGCTCAAGTCATTTCCAGGAAAATATTCACATAGGCGTATATTAGGTTACTTTTTAGAAGTTCTCCTAATCTTACGGCTATATATTTGTATTAGTACGGAAGTTATAGAAACGGGTGTCGATAACCCTCAATCTCTTTCTAAGCTAAAAAACAATATTTGCAAAGAATCAATTATTTTGCTTGCATTGTTTTTTTTATTTATTAAAATTATGACAATCGTGACCTAATGCGTCACGATTGCTTAAAGTATTAAATATATTATAATTTTAAAATACATACAAATATATAGATATATACATATGTATACACGCACACATACACATATAAGTAAAATCACAAAAAAAAGATAAAAGAACAGACATAAATCACCTGAACAAGTTTGCATTGTCCCACACGAATTGAACCAAAACCCCATGTGTGCACGAACAAAATGGCAAAATCTCCATGCACAGTAGCAGACGAACGGCCTTTGTCAGACAAGAGTTGGCAAGTGCTCCAGTTTTAGACTTTATAGGCAAGAACAGGGGACGCGAACGATAACTATAACCACCTTCCAGAGCCCACATTTGGAGCAGCTCGAGCACCGAAGGATTGTCTATATTGTCTTAGAGAAATTTTCAGAAGTATTTAATTATATAAACACTTCTGCGAGTTGACATAGAAGCGTATCCCAGCGCTCCCAAAGTACAATAAAAGCACTGGGAAAGAAGAACTTTTTCTGAAGAAGCTGAACTTTTTCCAGCTTCAATTCATTACATTGACTCATTACGTCTGGAATCCAAATAATAGAGCTAGTTTCTAGTATGCTGCGGACTAGAGCATCATAAAAAGTGCGCAATACTGGAGTATTTCTGAAGTAGCGCGCATTTCTTAAGATGAAACCGAGCATTTTTAATGATCTGCAATGGGCTGGATAAATTTTCAACGTTCTTCAAAAGTCACACCTAAATCCTTTGTAAATGAAATATATCCGCCGAAATGGTAGGAATATTTTACCGCCATTGAAAATTAAATTGTTGACATTTCTTTACACTGAAAGGCAATTGGTTATAGCAAGCCCACTTCCATAAAGATTTGAGGGAATCCGAAATCAACTGCACTTTCTTGAAAATTTTCAAGTCATCTGCATATAATAAAAAAAATTGAATGATGCATTGCTGTTTCTATGTCATTAATGAACAATAGAAACAGCAATGTACCCAAGTTGGATTCTTGAGGTACTCCAGTAGAGGTCTTAAAGATAGTACGGTGACTTTTGGTTCACTGAATTTCAAAACGCTGTTTAGACGAATGGTATTTTAAAAGGCTAGAATTTGTACTTGCGTTGTTAAGTGACTATAAAAAAAATACAAATAATGGTATCTAGTATCTCGCTAATAGCACGTGAAGTGTAAGAGACGCGATCCTCATTACGTGAGTGACCGTATTTAGTGATACAAGGAAAGTTTTCGTTGATAGTATCCCATAAAAAAAGGCAAACCCTTGAAGCACGGTTCAGTTTAATGGAATTTTACTGTATCCACTATACGTGTAGTGTGTATGCTAGTCCACGCATGGGCGGCGCGGTTGATCGAAAATAAAATGGTGTGGCTGTGTAGTAAATTACAGTCGGTTAATATGCACTAGCCAGGGCGCACATGTATGGTAGTAGATTTGGGCTCGATAGCGCAGGCCGCCATAAATTAAATAATACACGTCAAAAATCAGTCGTTTATCAAAAGCGATATATTATATGCCTTTGTTACGAATGCGAACGATGTGACCATCAAATTTATAGATTTTGACATTATGACAAATAATAATTATTCGGATCGGGACAATGACCAAACGGCGACTGTTTGTTCATATTATCAAAAGATAAATTGTCACGAATGGCCGGACATGTGGCATACAATGATAATTCAGCATTATAGAATTTTCGAATTGACATTCTGTTTTTGCATACATTGGATTGAAAGCTCGCTGCGTCAATATATCATATCATATAAAAACATATTTGATATTCTTCAGAAATCTACCATAAAAATCAATTGCCTCCAATTAAAACACAAACGTTCACAAAAACGAAAACATGACAACAAGTGCTACAAACGACGGCAATAAAAAATGCGCAAATGATGCAAAATTCAACACTGTCCTAAAAGTGATGGAAAATAGAGTGATAGATGTGCGAGGCATCGTTTTACTAGTTGGAATTACGATTTGGAATTGGACGGCAGATAGAGCACGCCCGTCGGCGGTTATCAGTGTCGAAAGTGCAACGGGCACGTATTTTGTATTGTACTATAACTATAATATAATATATCTAGTAAAGCTACATAAGTATGAAAAGCATGTTATTCTATCAATACACAAATAGCTTCTTTCGTGAATTATATTTTAAGGGCAAAATAAATTTATGCGCATATAATAATAAATATATTATTATTATTCTAGCTTAGACAATAAAATAATAACTAGCATTTCATTTATTAAATTAATTAAAAACACACCAGACACGCAACGTACAAAACTTGGGGTGCCCGCCCTACGGGGGACAATGAGAAAATCATTTTTATTTTTTTTAAATCGCATGTAACGAAAATATTTTTTATAGTGCAACCCTAACACAAGCGTTTGTATGTATCCTTAATAAATTATGTAAAGTTAATTTATAGTTTTTAACCCCCATGTGCAAAATGAGTAGTGAAAGCAAGGAAAAAACGAGTCAGTATTCAGATGATTATTTAAACTTGGGTTTAATACCAGTTATAGCCCATCCAAGATGTTAGCGCTCATCATCGTTGTGTTGGAAATAAGGGTGCGTGTACGCATGCATGCATACATACATAGTTTACCGCGAATTTGCTTACACCGATAGGAGAACGTTACAAATACTAAATCAGGGCTGTTTTAAGAGTAAAGTGACCATACGTTGGAAATTAAATTAAAAATGATAATGTGTTATATTTTTATTATAAATTATTTTCATGTTGTGGTATTTTGTAATCAATAAAACAATTCCTGTATTATTTTATTGGTATTTTAAAAATATTTTATTGAACAGATATTCAACCTGGAAAGTGATACCAAATTGCTCTCATATTTTTGTGTTGAATATGTATATAAATAAACAAAAAAGTAAGAAAGTGATATTTTACACTTTCCTCAACAAATTAAATTAAAAAAGTAAAAATTAATTGCACTTGTAATTTCACATGGTCACCCTATTAAATTCTCTCACCAATACTATGACGATGAGCGTTCATATCTTGGACGGACTGTACTCATAATATTCTTTCGTGCAGACACTCTTTAACCAACGAATCTATGAAAAAAGATCGACTTGAAGCAGATTTGAAGACAAAACATAGCACTTGTATGAACTATGATTTGAAGCATTTTAAGAATATGAAGGAGAAATTTGAAAAAATATTAGTAATAAATTTATTATTTTTGGAAGAAATGCTAACAATATCCGTACTCCTGAAGCTATGAAAATTTTATGCTTATAGCTAAATTTAAAAAAAAACCATGCTGTAGGGGAGCAATGAATTAAGCCAGCTATATCGGTTTTTCTCAGAAAGTTCTAAAAAAAATATGACAAAGACGTGAAATAAATCATATTAAGTAATAGAAATTTAAGTAAAAGAATAGATTATATGACTAAGAATGTTGAAACACAACTAATTAAAAAGTTGAGAGCAAGAAAATTCTTATTTCGACATTTAAATATACAATAAATTAAAAATACATTTAGATCAATCTTAAATAGCAATGACAAATATATAACACGTGCTGCAGATGGTGCTCCTATAATTAGCAAGAAATTCGGTTGTTTAAAATGGATGAAAGATTGTTGCTTGTACATTTTATTATTCACAGAAAAAAATTGTTTCTAAAAAGGTTTTACTCGACCAATATAAGATAATATATATTTAATTCTAAAATGTAAGCAAACGCCATATATAAACGTCTCTTAACCCTTTGAACGCGGAAATCGACTAAAGTCGCTTAAACGTTTTTTTTTATCTCTTTACGCAAAAATCAGTAGAAAAAATGATTTCAAGAAAAAACTTTTTTGTGAATAATCATAAAATATCATTTAAAATAAATAAAAATTACAAAAATCACAACATTTAAAAACAATTAAATATTATTTTTGATTAAATCAATTTCATGAGGATTAAAACACTGAACATAATTCATACCAATATAAAATGGTTCTCGCTATTCTCTATTAAACATAAAAAAATATTCTCTAGGGTTTTTTAATCATTAATAACTAAAAAAATCAGGTGAAACAGAAAATTATAAATATTATTTTAATTCACTATAAAATATTGTCGTTATGTATTTTTTAAGAAAATTTATATCAATTCTTTTAAATTAAAAAAATACATTAAACACATTTTTATCTGTTGCTCAAAATCTAAAAGATGATCTATATATGTATTAGAAATTAAAATACTTAAAATAAAATATACATCTGTATTAAAAAAAATCTTTTCAGTATTATTACATATGTTTATTATAAATTGTTTATGTTAATAAAATGGTCAAAATACACATTTTGATAAATCAGATGTATTGTATTTTATACTATTATTTGCTTTTAAAGTATCTAATTAGCTAAAAAAAAGTCACGATCATTCGGCACCATTGATTAGAGGAGCGTACTTATGAACTTAATTAGTTCAAATAATTATTTTGCTCATTCGTCCAAGCTTTTCAGAGAGAACGTGTAAAGAGGTTGATACAATCTCACTTTGAAACAGACTCGTGCCTTTCGAGAGGTTTACATTAGTTTGTCAATGATTCAGTCAGTTCAACGATTACTTTATTTAGCGTTTCAAGTCTTAAAATTTAATCCTAAAATGAATGCCAAATGCTTTGCTTTCACAATATATTTATACGTATACAAAAATCGGATACCACTTGGATAGGTATCGGATGCTCTTTACATTACATTTTGGAAAATGTTTATGATGCTATATAGAAGGGACTGAAGTGACGTAAATTGGGAACGATCAAATTTCGTGAATTACGCGTGCAGCCACTCATTAGTTGGCGTTTCGCGGCTTCTACTGCTATGCAAACGACCGTAATGCAATTTTCCAACTGTTCCGGAAAACGCATAAACGTGTCGTATAAATTAAATATGTGTAAAGCGTATATGTTTATATATAGGGGTGGACAAATATAGTAAATAGTGTGTAATAAACTTTAAGGTAGTAAATAACCCGCATTTAAAATAAAGACATGTTTCAAGAAAGTCGAATTTGGTTCAATCAATATCGAGTAATCAGCTTGATAAGAAAATTTTAATAAATAATAATCATTACGTATCTACAATATCATATAAAATGGTTTGGTTTTTATTAAAAAATGTAAATTCGTAGAAACGCTTTTTCATGAAAAAAAAAGACATTTAAATGATATTTTTTTGAAAAATCTAGAATAGAGAAACTTTAGTTTTAACATAACTGAAGGGTTCTACGATCATATTTTATGATGATTAAAAGAAGCTATCAAAGAAAAAGGTCATGGAAATATAGGAAAATGGGTTCTTTCATTGAACGACAGCAAGTCATGCGGGTTCGAAGAATATAAGTCTATTTTATATTTACACGCATGTGAAAATCTTAATCGGGTTAGATATTTGGGTTGATGATGAGTTGAATGCAACGATTTTTAATACTGCTGCCACAGTTATAAATAAATATAATATATATATACTTATTTAATCAAAACTTGCAATTATAACGCTTCAAATTGCTTCAGACGAGCAGAAATATATCGAGACGAGTAAAATGAGACAGAAAGCAAAATTACAAAAATGGTAGTACTTGGATATATCAAGAGGTCTTTAGACTAATTGAATATTATAAATTATAAAAAACGTACATTTAGATTTTTTAATTAGGGTAATAAGTTAAGATGTGTCGTAGTTCGTAGTTATCTCTTAATTCTACGGAGCGTGTGATGTATTTTCTCTCTCGCCATTAATTCAGTTTTATCTCCAACAATTGCCACATCGCTCGAATTGCTACGTCGCAATTAATCTTACACTCCGGCTTAACTACAAATGCGACTCGGTCCATGACCTTTTGCCTTTTCGGCAGCGGATAGTTTGACGAACTTGAATCAAGTTCGCTTCCTTCTGCCAGCTCGTCAATTTTGACGAACTTAAATTTGATCTTATGCACGCGCTTCCTCTTAGAACTATGACTATGTTACGAGCAAAGTTAGGCGACAGCAGAATCTATTCGACTGCCTATGTAAAACAATTTCCGATCAGCTCGCTCTTCGGAACGCTCCATTATGTCGATACGTGCGTTACATTTTGCCACGATGGGAGTTTTGAGGGAGGCGCAGCACCCTGATCAGCTCCGGATCCCCAATTTGCCACCCATCACATATCGGAGTGTTTGCTCGGAAAACAATGTTATGATTTTAGCGCGATGAATTTCACTTTTTGACGAGGCACTAACGCTATGGATCGAGAAATGTAGAGTAATAAAATTTATTCGAAATCAAATATAAATATTTAAAGGCAAATAAATACTTTTACAATTGGTAAAAAAAGTATAAAGTATGATCTTACTGACAAGTCATTTGAAACATAATTTTTAACCTTGCAAACAATATTGTGAAACATTGATAATTAATGAAATACAATAAAGCAGCAACTGTTGACGCTACATCCATTTAAAGTAATAAGTCCGATAGCCTGATCCGTTGAGATAGTCAGTGTCTAGTTTGAATATATTGTGACTTGTTAGTCGGAAGAGTGAGGTCATGTTTACCGTGTCTGTTGCGCATCACGGATTTGGAACAAGGCGTTGACATTAAGTTCTGTTTTAAGTCGCAAAAAAGTGCTAAAGAAGCTTATGAAACGTTAAAATGAGTGTATAGCGATAATGTGGTGATTCTGAAGACTGAATGAGCGATTTAAAAGTCGAGCGATAATTTGCAAATGAGACCGAGTAAGTGCGAAATTTTTCTCTAGACTTTTGACTGACGAACAGTGTGTCAGTTTGCACGGAATTGAACTTGACTTCATGGTCAAAATAATAACTGAAAATGAAAGTTGAGTGTTTATCTATGACCCTAAGAAGAAAATGTAGGGTTTCCAAAGGAACATGAGTAGCCCTTCTCTCCATAAGAAAGCACGTCAGTCAATTCGAACCTCAACTTCTTGTTTATTGTTTTTTTCTGACATAGTGCGATTAAAGTTCATTTCAAAAGAATCACTGTGAACTCTCAGCATCATAAATGCGCACTGCAACATTTTCATAACAATGTAAGAAGAAACCAGAAAAATGGGTCAATGAACTGCGAATTTTTGCCAGAAAAAAATCTTGTCTGTCCACATCCACTTTACACCCAAACAAATAAATATTAAATTTATATTCAGAAAACATCTACATTTTAATGAAATTTGATTTGCTGATGATTTACACATCCCTCACGCATTTTATGTAAAGTTGAACACAAATTCTTTAAAATATATTGCATTTAAAACCTTTAATGATTAACTAAAATTAACTAAAAAAATTGCAAAATATTAAAAATATTTTTTTTTTAAGAAGTTAATAAAAATACATATATATCATTATATAATTGCTTAATCTAAATGTATACGTATTTTATTTATAATTTTAATGTATCAAACGGTAATTGTGGAATAAGTTATTTTTACCGTAAAAAAATGCGATATATGCATGAGCATAGTAGTTATATAATCTTCGGTTGATTTTATAATTAGCTTTCTTCATTGTACATGTATTTGTAATTAGATTAATAACTCACTATAACCTGGAAAAGGGATTAAAATTAGAATACCTTGATGATTTCGACTATATGAAGATTAATATTGAATAATTAAGTGTCATATCCATTAAGCTTGAAGGAAACGAACAGGAGACAAGGCTAATTTATAACCAATGGCGTTCGTGTTTAGCACTCATAATAATTGGTTATAAAACGTGATAACACTACTGTTTACAAAACTTGAGATGATAAAAAAGCATATAACTTGAATGCTGTATCATGATTTTAATTTGTTACCTAAATGCAATTAAATCAATACTGATAAAAACCAGATTTAGTACAAACACTGCAAATAAAGAATAGTAAGTAGTGTATCTGTTGAAATCGAATAGTACTTTCATAAGCTTTCATTGGCAATAAGCTTTTAACATCTATTGAAAATAAAAAAGAGAGATTCGTACGAGGAATCATAATAGCGTTGTTGGTATTATTACAAATAGAATCTCTAAAGCAAATATAATCGGTATCACGAGTTTTCTATACGATAACATTGAAATATATTTATACTTGAAAATACATACGCCATATTTAAAATGTGTTTATACGCCCCGGGCTATGATAATAGTTTATACCCTTAATATTTGCACACACTCGTCTGGGAGCTTTGTGAAATTTTATTTTTGCGGCATTCATACATCTTTTCTACAGCGAACAAAGAGCCATACCATATTTTTCGCACGTATTAATAGTCCCGTTTAAACAATAGTCTATACACGTATTATACCTGTGTATCGTGTATGATGTATGTGTTCACAGGTGGGTGGAAAGTCTCGAGCAATAACGCCCGTCGAATTACGGTTGTCGCGTCGTCGAGATGGTCGTAAGCGACGTGCATTAGCGATAGTAAAATGGACCATAAACAATAAAATTTGCATTTATTAACCGCAACAAGGGCGCAATCATGTAATAAAATGGGAGTGGAAAAAAGTCATAGCCATTCGCAGCGACTGTCTCGGACGATAACCTTCCATAAGAAAACACAGGTTTCATGAGAAAAAATCTAGGAAGTGTCAAGATAAAAGATGCGTTTTCAAATAGAGTTTTTGATAATAAAATAATAAAGCTCCTATATACAATATAAATTAAAAAACATAAGACTTGAACACAAGTCTTTCAAGAAATAATAAACTTATATATTAATGTTATAAAAAAGTATATCTAGAATGTTTGTACGAAAATAAATCAAATACTTAGATGTAAGCATTCCATTAAATAAAAAAATGTCAAGTTAAAGTCCAAACGAAAGAAAAATCGACTACGTGTTTTCTGGAATATTAAAATTTAATTTGACATATAAAAAGTTAGATGAAATATTGGAAAGCATTTACGTCTATATCAAAAGTCTCACGCGCGCAATGTAGCAAATTCAATAAAAATTGAGAAACTTTCACGTGACTTGTACGATTCATAAAATTGTTTATTTAATCATGAGGTTATATTGAAAAAAGTTATTTAATTACTAAGGTGTTTAAGGTGGATAAGCAATGTGATGTATTCGTATTTAATGTTATAAAGCATATCACAGCTGTTGGGAATAAGATCATACAACAGGATTACACAAATGTACACATAGCTATTTGATGACATATGACGTTTGCATATCGCATCTACAATAATAATTTAACAACGCACGTGACATACGATAACACCCATCATAACGCATTAGAGATGCTTTGTTGGGGTATGATAACGTTGCTCATCCGATAAGCATATGCAAGAACAATACAAACTGAAATGAAGTAACATATCAGATAGTTTGATTATAAATAAATAATATCTTGTAAAGTAAGTAATAAGGATAGAAAAAATTGTAAAAATTAGGAATTCGTTTGAGTATTGGAAAGTAACATTTTTATTAGAGCATTCTAAATCGCAAAGATTCAAACGAAATCTGTAAATATAAAAGTAGCATTTTTTTTTCAATATTAAGACTAAAATAAAAATTAAAAATACATGATAAATATGCATACACTTATACCAGGCCTGAATATGATAGCATGAATCAAATTAAAAATATTTAACTAATATAAAATATCAGGCAAAAACTTAGAGAAGACTATTATTAACAAACTGCTGTGTGAGTATAATGGATGGGTGCATTATGTGGCTCGAGTTCATATGCAAAAAAAAAAAAAAGTCAGGGAGCGCCAGTTGTGACCAGGTCATTACCGGCCGGCGAAAAGGAGCAAGTTTTCCTCTGGCGAAGGGAAAAGAGGACTCTTCATTGCACACGTTCGCCGCCTGAATATTCATCGGATGGTCCCGGGATGTGAGAAACTTCATCCGGCGACCACTCCGCGATGATGGCGCCGCTGCTGAAGTTTTGTCATCAAGAAACTTTTCAAAAGTCGAACGAAAAAAAAAACTTTAAAAATATTTACGATGGTAGATAGTGAGCTTTTAAATTTTTAATCTAAACCGGTATTATCGTTTCAGCTTTGATCATTTTTTCTGCTGAAAATCGAATGCGTGCAAATAAACATTTATAAATGAGATGTAACACCACAAAAAGTATCGATTTACGAACGTATCATTATTTTACGACATACTCAAGTAGCTGTGATAATTTATGCAGTTGAAAAATATATTTTTAAAAGAGTCTTGAGAATAATTTTGTAATGTACGCTCAGGATAAGGATTCCGGTTTATTATTGTGTGCGTGAACTGTATGGCTAAAAACCATTTCGGTCAGAATATTAAATTTTTTTATTTTAAAAGAAAATATATGTTTATTTAACATACATACATCTGAGCTAAGTTGGAAATTTCAACGGAAAATTAAAAATATATTATAAAATTAAAGAAACCAGACATTGATGTCATTAATTAAATATTTGCAAAATTCAAAATCTTTCACTAGTCAAAAAAATAATGAAGTCTTTAGCTATTCTTCAAAAGCAAAAAGATATAAAATGGGGAAAGAAATTATTCGCAGATTGTTTAATGGTCGACGACTCTATTAAATCATTAGAATCCATTGAATAAATTAAAAAATTATCATTGGCGCAACGATAAGAATAATAACTTTTTTAAGCCTTACAGAGAATAGTGTAAAAAAACCAACAACGTACGGATTAATGGAAAAATAATTAAAATATTTTAATCCACGGGTAAGAGAACGAATAACTTACAGTGTATATTTGAAGCCTTGATATCAATTAAACCAGATATGCCCAAGAAATTTTGTTCTCTTAAAATTTAATTTATGAATAAAAAACAGTGGCACGAGTTTAGTGACCTACCCATGGGACAGTGTGCATATCTGGGTTAAAACAATATCAACACAAAATTATTTAAAATAAATCACTAGAGAAGATCGAACTTCTGTGCCACACTCCACTTTAATGACGAATACCAGCGTTGACGAATCAGCGACTGTCCTTAAAAGAGAAAGCGAGACAACGAAGTACACGCTACATCGCTTCTCATGCTCATATACATGTACACGCACACAATAACAAACCGACATGTTAACTACAAGAAAAACAGTAAAAATCCATGCAATACACAGTAGAAAATATCACATAAACATATAATGATGCAATCAGGAAGTTGTTGTTAATGTACCCTTGTAAAGAACACGCACAATATAACATGCGATGTCAATAACTGAACCATTTAATTTAACGCTTGTTTTAGCAAAAATGAACAATTAACCCCTATTTTTTTCAGCAAATATATATACATAACCGTCTAGACTTTTTCATTAGATCTAGCTCTCTTTCACCCTAAATATAAAAGCAATAGATAAACAAGTTACAAACTACAGTAACCCCTGTTCAATTTTCGTCGAGCCATATATAGTATAACACTTAACAGGATCAGTCACTTATTTACAACCCATGCTAATTCGATAAGTGTACCGTCCCCGTTCAACTCGAACGATTCCGATAGCACACATTTTTTCTTGACGTAGCACTATCTGATCTTCCTTCTTGTTCGTGGGTTTAGTGTGTGTGTGTTTTTTTCAGCTACCACCCTCACCGTGACGCGCTGGCGCCCTTTTTTCTCCCCGGAGTTCGTTGGATGATTTATGTCTTTGGGCTTTCATAATATTGTGCCAGGCAATTGTTACCCCCGCGACGGGATAAACCGATTACGCTCCCAGGAGCGGCCATCTTCGGATCGAAATCGGCCGACCGTGTCTGAGACGAAATGAATACGTGAAAAAATCTTATGTACTGAAATATATCACCAGCAAGATAGATCAAAGGCATAAGTCATTGCTTATAAATTTATTGGTTGTGGTTTTAATTTTCACATGTATTTCAGTGTATTATTATTGACTTTAAATATCACAGTAGCACTTTAACATTTGACATATGCTGATATATTGTGTTATGGAAAAAATACTTCCTAAAAAAAATAATAGTACCAAAATAGTAATAAATAACTCTAGTATAGAAATAGTGGATAATATAAAACATTTAGGAGTAATTGTTGATACAAAATTAAATTTTAAAGAACATTGTAATTACATATTAAAAAAAATTAGTAGAAAAATAGGTTTATTATCTAGATTAAGAAATATATTAAGTATAAATACAAAAAAAATAATTTACAATAGTATAATATTGCCCCATTTTAATTATTGTGCAACACTATTAAATATGTTAAATAAATTAGACAAACAAATGTTGCAAAAATTACAAAATAGGGCAATGAGAGTAATCTTAAATAAAAATAGATTAACTAATTGTAAAAGTATAATTGATAGATTAGAATGGTTGAATGTTCAAGAAATATTGAGTATGAATGTTTTAGTATTTATATATAAGTTAGAAAATAATATGTTACCAGAATATTTTAATAAGTATTTAATAAGAAATAAAGATGTACATAAATATAATACTAGAAATAGAGAAAATTTAAAGATAATTAAGTATAAGAAAACGAGTACGGCTAGGGGAATTATGTACGGAGGTTTTGATTTATATAATAGTCTTCCAAGAGAAATCCGAAACAGCAAAAATATAACGGGTTTCATAAATGGAATAAAAAAACACATTCGTACATATAGAAATAAATTATAATATTAAGACTTTATTATTGTATATTTTTATTTTTTCTTTCTGTTATGTATTTTTTATATATTTTTATATATGTTTACTAAATTTGTTAGATGTATTAAGCTAAATAAAAAATAATATTAAAAAATGTCTAAGAATGAGAAACGTCTGGGATGTTCTTATTTTTTTACTATATACTTGACTTAACACTGCTTTTGCAGAAGCTTTTTTTATTTAAGAGACTTATGTACATGCTATTTTTTATACGAATTTATACTTCCAATGTATTTATTTCAACGCAAAAATTGCAATTTTATTTTAGTTTTCAATCTTTCAGAGAAAAAAATGGTTATCTTTAAATAAGGGCGGCAAACTTAAAAAAATGGAAAAGCTTTTATGTACGATAAAGCATGCAAAACAGTTTTTTAAAGCACTAAAAATGGTTCTAGTTTATTTATTATTGATAGACATAAACCATGGTTTTTGGTATAAACGGAGCATTTACATTTAATCTTATGTTTTAAACCTATCTTTTTATATTAAATGCCGAAATATAAAACGTACAAAATATTTTAAAATATAAAAAAAATATAAATATATCTTTCATTTATATCACAATTATGATCAAATAACCATTTCAGAATATGTTTTTCTACTTTTCCTAATAAAATCGTGTGAATGACATACACAAATAGTGTTTTATCACCACTATGTTGTTCACATATTAAATAGGCAAAGAACGAGAGACTACGCAAAACACGCCCGAAAATAAAAAGGTATACTCTATTAAGTAAGATTATATTTACTCTTATTATCCTTCAATTTGCAGTTGTTGTACCTGTTTTATCAACCATAATATGCCATATGAAGCTGGTAAGTAATCTAATAAACTATAACTTAATATATGAGCTATTTACATATTATCTAAAGGTAAACAGTAAAACCATACGAATAAATTTAGTAAAAAAAACTGCACTTTAATCAAGCTAATCGATGGTTGTGAAAGCGGAATTTGATATCAGACTGTATGTATTTTTTGTCGAAATTTTCGCGTCGTTAGCACAGCGTCCGGTCGGAGAGCTTTGTGTGCACTTTTTTAGATACTTCCGTCGAACGTGAGTTCCATATTTATCAAGCTTTTTATATGCGAATATACCGACATGTATGCACATATATCTTCTGCCATGGCAATTTGTTAGCATATATTTTTATTAAAATGGAAATGGAATCGTCTCAAACTAAGGCTTTGTGAAGATTGATGTCATAATTAAGGTACAACGACATTAAATTGCGAACAATTGTAAAAATGTACAGCTACTAACTTTAAGAGCTTTATAAAATAAATACAAGATTATTCAAATATATAAAAAGTTTTACCTGGATCCTCCAAACGTTCAGTAAGGAAGCAAAAATATTTCAAATAGAAAAAATCTTTTGTTACACACAATACATGCGCGCAGTTTGTTCTAATTTAGCTGTCACTACTATATCAAACAAACGAAAAGAGAAATCAACACGTCTTGAAAGTAAGGTCACACACTATTCCACCCAACAATAGAAGAGGAACGTGAACAAACAATTGCGTTAATAATTGGAAATATTGTATGAACCACCTCACCCACTTCCACATCTGTTCCGAAAAGTTTATCATCCATAAGTACAGAAAGCCGAAAAATCTACTATTTGTTAAGAAAAGACGCGCACTAGTTAGACAATTGTTTCTACTATGCGCATAATACTATTGTTCTTTTACACTTGGTTACCGATCGCCGGAGTTGTCTTCTGGACCGTATTGATTTTAATGCGTGAATTTCGCGATTGTGTCTAAGAAGCAATGCAAACAAAAAAAATATGTGACACTTGGATAAAGAAGAAAAACATCGAGTCGCAGAAGCAGAGTCGAACCAGGAGTCTGCACTGACACTAGAGACATCCGCAGATTGAGCAAAAAGCATCACGTGAATATAACACAAAAAATCTTAGCTACTCTACAGACACAACATACAGGAATAATACAACTCGACACGCCATTAAAGACTCTCCGACTTATAAGATCTGCCATTTTAACTTTATAAATTGATGGCGGAATCTTAATTTTTCAATACATGTGGTAGTTTATATTTTTATAAAATAAATCATAATCAGCTTTTTCGGTATATATTAGACTGCAAACTCAAGCACCTTTGGCTTTAAAATCAGTAAGCTTTAATGTAGCTACATTCATTGTTGATTTCACAGCTATGTACTGTGTTAAGGGTATAATGTTTTTGATTAAAAAACATTAATAATAAAAACTATATATCTGCGCTTTATCAAGTTATTTTCTAATTAAAAATATACGTATGTACTTTCAGCCGTTAAATGAGCCCTATTTAATCTCTACAGCGTCGAAAAAAATAATGTAACAGAATAATAAATAAATATACATATTTCAAAGGTAAATAGTTTCTGCTTGATACAAATTACATAATATTTAAAGGCAAAGGATTTAGTAAAGACGGCGTTCAAACAATACAGCTAATAAAGAAAAAAATATGACGTCTTCAGACATTAAAACGTTTTTTTAATTATTCCATTATGCCATGAGAAACGTTCTATATTCATAAAAGCGAAAAAAATAATAAAAATACGAGATACACTTGAAATGTGAGAGATAAAGAACAGGATAAAATAAAGTTTCGTTTTGTCGCCGCTGGAGTTTGATACATATTTTATTGTTGAGTTTTCGCCGTATGAGATTTTGTCACCTGTCGGAAAAAGTATCTAAGGAGTGTAAAGAAATCGAGACACTCCACGTGAATTAAATATGAAAGGATAAGCGTGCCTTTCAACGTTAAGTGTTTTCTTTTATGTTCGGGCGGTTAAATTTGACGGCATTTAACAGATTGAATTGAATCGGGGGGAAACGAGGTTTGTGTAATGACACGTGTCATGTTTTATTGTATAAAAAATAATCAAAAATGCAACAGAGGTACATCATTATATTTATATATAAAAATACTTAAATATAGATGTATGCTTATTAATAAATCAGATGACGTGAAATTAAATAAAAGGTTTTTAGGTTTACGTTACAAAGTAATTTATCCAACATCACGTTTATTACTCAGCGCCAAATCAGATGGAAACGAATGCCGAAATACTATCTACCCTGAATCTTTAAGCCTAATTCTGCGTCAACATACAAAAGAACCCTTTTATAAATAAAAGCATTATAAAGGGACGTAATTTAAGACATGTTAGTCCAAAATAAACATATTTTATTAATTTATAACCATCCACTTTACAGTTTTAGTGATATTGTTTTAAATAGAGGTAAACCTAAATATTTTTTAATATAAATAATTTTACAACATATAAATATCAAGTATGCCATTGCGTGAACTAAAAGTAAGAACTGTATTCATTATAAAAAGACATCAAGAAGAGTTCGCAAATGTATAATAATATTTTTTTTGCGACACGTTTTATGGTTTATATATATTAGTGTAAAGTAAGTTTTAATTTTATTTAAGTATGTTTAATACCTGAGTAAGCATTTAGTGAGCTTGAAAAAGTAAACATTTGTTATGTTGGTGATAAAAAAAATGTGACCAATCTTTAGTAATATAGAGAACATTTTGATGTTTTTGCATCAAAAGTCTTTAATCCTTTGAGCGGTATCGCCGTACATGTACGGCGATCGATTGTTCACTGTGTTGAGGTACCCCATATAGTTATGTATTTACATATTTATATTAGTGAAAAAATAATAAAAAAAAAACATTATATTTATATAAAAAAAATTGATTTATGTAAATTATTTTTATAGAAAATAACACTAGAAAATTGAGGACTACAAAATAAATAAGAATAGCAAAGAATATTTTATATTAATTTTATAAAAAAATATTGAGAGCCTCAGAACTAATGTAAAAAAAAGATGTGAAATAAATTAATGAAATTTAATAATACAAAAGCGTTAAAATAAATTACTGAAACGTACTAATACAAAAAATTAGTAAAATAAATCTAGCACTAATACTTGTAAAAAGCAATAAATGCAAATAAAATATAAATAACAACAAAAATAAAAATATGGAAAAATACGTAAGAATAACACACTTCCAAATAAAGATATGTGTATAAATTAACTCACTACTCTAAGGGTCAAATTGTCCAATAATAATGCACTGATATTCTTTCTAAGAAGCAATAGTGTTAGCAATAGAATAGATTTTTTTTTGTTATGGATATTTTACATTTTTTTTTGATTAGACAAATTTGAAAGCAAAGCTTGGAAAGTTTATTATAAAAATGTTAAATTTTCATCTAGGTGTCAACAATCATATGATAAGATATCTCAAAATAGAAGCACAAAGAAGTATTCGGAAATCAGCTATAGACGTTCTAAATATTTATTGATAACTATTTTTTTTATGCATGTTAAAAAATAAAGTTTTAAAAATACATATTTATTTTATTTTACATAGCACATATCAATTATTTTTAAATTTATAAAGTGGCGTTAAAGTTTCGTTCCTTTCTAGCTTAAACATGCATCATTATAAATCAGAATAAAGACGCCAGGAAAAAATACTGAAATGCTGAGTGCTGAACCGAAAAAACTTTAAGAGCTCTTTTGGGCTTTTATATGTTTTGTACTTACTCTTAGATGAGTATTTTGAATATGTTTACGATAATATTTTATATTAATAAAATATAAATTACTGTATTCTAAATATATTGTTAATCTCATTAAAGAATATAAATTAAAATATATTAATGTAAGCTCATTTAGTCGGAGCATACTTGTAGAAAAATATTAAAACAATTTAATTACCAATTAAATCACATTTAAGCTTTGTTTTATTGCATTCTGCGGTGCATCGTACATCACGTTTATTTTTAAGGTTCGCCTATTTCAGCAGCGATTAAGCACCAATTTGGCTCTCTCAAAAAAGTCACGTCCGAGTTTCAATCGGTCCATCGAGTTCTTGAACAGCCCCCGCAGGTGTAATCAACCCTAAGTTAGCAAGCCGCTAATGGTGATATGTCGGCGAATTTAACAGTGATACACAAAAGTACCGACTGTTCCATTTCGTTCGAAGGGTCATGGGCGGCCAGGAGAAAAACGTATTTTGGGCTGTATACGATAAACGGGCGTTCCGTTATTCTCTGTGATGTATGTGTTTGTCTCCGTTCCGCAGTATGTTCCAAAAGCAAATATATGTCCGACATTTCCATACCTTCCGCGTGGAGAGTACATAAATATGAATTCGCATCCGTGTATCAGTTTATGGGGGCAAAACGCGTATTAATCATGCGATTGGTGACGTATGTGATTAGTTTATTTGGTCGTATGTTTTTTCTACGCATCACTAATCGCGTCCCTTATTCTTACCCCACGTGACGAGAACGTCAACGCTCTAGAACGACCATGTATCACGAACCACTCAGTTCCTCAACAATAGCGTTAAAGATACTGTTCATTATATTATTGAGAAATAGTGTACTCAATGCTTGGTCATAAAGAGTCGCGATTACGTCCTTCAATCTTACTCATCACGGCCTGAATGTTAGCACTCGAGAATCATCTATCATTAGCCAGTTGTAAAATAAGGTAATAATTTTTAAAAATGTGTTACAGTAAACTATGTAAATTTATTGACAAATAAAAAACCCATTAAATTAAAAAATAATCTAAAAAGCACCCAAAAAAGTTTGACATGCACTAAAAAATAAACAACTTTGGTTTCTCTATTGCTCTTCAGTTTTTTTGAGTAGCCTAAGGAGCCTTAATCAGTATGTCGCTCTAATAATATACATTGAAAACTTGAAATGTTTTAAAGAAGAGTATTCGCACAAATGTGGATTTACTCTTTTTACAAAAATATTTTTTCTCGAATACGGGATTTTTACCGCAGGGCCTTTGAGTGAACAACTTGATACAAAATTCACTGCCACTGTTCTATTTTATAAGATCTCGTATGCAGTAAACTGGAAAAATATTACAGTGTCAACCAAGCCTAAGTTTGAACAATTGATTGTTGTTTTGTAAAAAAACAGACTATTTTCGATCGTTGCTCTGTAATGAAACTCTCTATGAATTATTATTATTTATATGGGTTAAGCCACATAATTAATAAGTTAAAAATTGTCCACACTATTTCAAGATTTCTGGGCCAAACTGTATATTAAATTTTAATATTAAAAAATAATATAAATACATGCGTATTTTGTATAAATCATTTTCATATGAATCTAATTAGGTTTTGAAACCTTAATCGTCCATTATTTCAGATGAAAAAATTTAATTTGATATACGAGTGTTTCGAAATACGAGCATGTTTCCGTAAAGACTAAAATAACTAGTAAAAATATATGATTTCAACTTTTTTATATGTAATAATATATATATTTACATATTTTTCATTATTTATTTACATCCCATGTATATATGTTACAGCGAGTGTGTAGTTTTATTAAAGTTATATTTTCACTAGTTAAGTTGGAATAAATTTTCACCAGTATACTAATAAAAATATAATTTAACTGATATACTGCTCTAAAATGTCTATGAAACTCAATTTGACAGTTGCAAAATATCCACTTGCTATTCAAACCCAAACCTAACCAATGTAAATTCTTAAACTAATTATAGTTTTAGAACTAAGCCAAAATACCAACTAAGTCAATTTTTTTCTCAGTGTAAAATAAGCGAAAGAATAACAGACAAACATTGCATCTCACATATTATTCCACAGTTTGTATGTACTTCGATATTACACTATGTTTTAAAAATATGATAGCTATCCTTACCTATATTATTATGGACTTCTAATATAAAAGGGCTGATCAAAAAATATTCAAACCGAATTTTGGTCAATAGGAGTGCGCAAACACAATTATCACTTCTCAGAAGGCAAAAATTTACGTCAAAAGCAATAAAATCGTGTCGGTGCCGTCGCAGTGGGAACGCTCGGTAACGAGCGTTCCCACTGCGACGGAGACGGCACGATTTTATTGTTTTTGACGTGGATTTTTGCCTTCTGAGAAGTGATAATTGTTTTTTGCGCTCTCCTATTGGTCAAAATTCGGTTTAGATATGCTTTATTCGATTCTCATTCGTAATATTGTTATAAAAAGTCATAAAATAAACGCTTGATAATTAAAAGCTTTCACCGCGATGGAACGGTTTTGTCACTTTCAATTTGGAATGGAAATACAATTCATGGCAACACTGAGCAGCAAAGAAAACATGATTAATTATCAGGTAAATATTATGAGTAGATTGTTTTAATATTATTTCGTAGAAAATATGTCGCAACAGTAGCTAATTTTTATATATACTTCTAGCATAGAAAAGGTTAACTGATACGTATTATTATTTATTCAAGAGATTATATTAGGATGTTAAAAATATACAAAATGGCATTTTTGTCAAGAGGCCCGGAATCATTGTTTTCCCAGGCCTGGGTTCACTCTAGGCTGTCCTGAGTGTATTTGTAATTTAGGTGTGCCTTACTATAATTTGTATATGCACTTTCAGTGCATATATATATGTTAAAGAGTATAAGGCTAATATTGATTATGTGAATTAGGTCACCGCTCATTATTATTGTGGCGACCACACATATAGGCGCATTTAAAAGGGCGATTGTCTCATTGTTAATGACCGTGACCAAAAACGTTCATTCTTTAACAATGAGACAAACATCACGGCACAAGAAAGATTTTTTTTGACCACGCACAACACGTTAAGAATCCTTTTTGTGATAAAACGGTACGGACGCAATCAATCAACACAATGCAAACCCTTTCCGAAAAATTCGAAAGTCTGGAGCCAAGCAAAAACTTGCTTTTGGAAACACAACATCCGATTTCTTGAATTTTAAGAAGCCACTGCGGCGATTGCGATTGGCCAAGTAGCGTGCATTTCCCTAAAGAATATAAGCCCGGACTCTGACGAGGAGAGGGCAGACGGTCAACATTACCACAACAGATGGAGGCACAGAAACAGCAGAACAAGCGACGCAGACAACCAGAGAGCCAAGATCTACCAGCAGCCATCCGGAGGAACCAGCTACGCGCCCTCAGCGACAGATTTTATTATCACATCCGACTCTAGGGCTACGCCCTCTAAAGTATCTTCAATCCAAAGATTATCTCCTATAGACCGGTGAACAGTTGCACAGATACATAAATAAAAAAGCGACCATGGTAAATCCTCGCCTATCATAAACATTGAGTTATACCTATTGATTGTGTGTGGTTTTGTTTTTTTTTCAATTTAACATTCGTCCGATACTTAGGCGCTTTCGGCGTCCGAAACATACATATTCATGAGCGAGTGAGTGAGAGAGTCCGAATTAGAAGCTAAAATTCAAATTCGGAGGTGAAATAACCACCCAGCACTCGCCGAGCGTCGGATCCACCGAATGAAATATGGTTCCAATATCTGGCCGACGTTTATATGCATACCATTATAACGGGAACGGGCTAATGTAACAATAATAAACTGGATGGGCGCAGCCGGGCCTTTTCTCTCGCGCACACCAACAAACCTGTGGAAAAGGGTGCGAGAGTGTGCGAAAGTGTGTGGTGTGAGGGAGTTCGGCTGTTGGAAAAGCGAAATATTAAGCAAAGCGTTCGCAAATCCCACGCCGACGTGTACCAGAGGTACAAAACATTTGGTCGGACAAAAGCAATCAGGGGACAATGGGCGCGACCCGCGATTTATCGCTGATTTCGCGTGACGCGCGTTCGATCGATTCGGCTATATTTATGAACAATGGGATAGGACATTCAGTATAGGCAGTAAAATCGATTACAATTTAGGTATTTACGTTTAATATTAGGATATGTTATAATTGCTTGATGAGAGTATTGATTTTTAAGTCATGGTGTAACATCGAGTTGCGGACATGTCCTATACGAAATTGCAGTTTTATTTACTATTCAATCTACTTTTATGGTAGGATAGTGAAGAATTTTTTTTGCCTATCTATTTATATATTTCTCAATAAATATTTTAAGAGGAACATAGTATCACTGTATTGTAAATAAATAAATAAGTTATCAATATATTGCGTTTTTTAGTTCGTGTTTCACTCGTAAATATTATAAATATAAAGTGACCTAAGATTAAACTATGAAGCAAGGATATAGAATGTGACGAATGATTTACATGACACGTGAGCCAGCGGTAGTAAATTATTTTATTTTATTGATGATTGTATACTTTTATACGATATATGCAATATACTTTTATAAAAATAGATGAAAAAATTACAGTTTTTTAGGTTTTAAACCATTGAAAGCATTCAATTTCGGTCTTTAAAACAAACATTTAATAGAATGAGCGCGCTTATTGCAAAAAATATAATTCTAATATACAAAAAAAAATAATAAAATCCATCTTAACATATGACTGTATGGTGTGAAATAACACCAGTAATAATATTTTTTCCAATTGCAAGTTGTCCAAAATAAAGCTAAATAAATAATGTATAATATATATTTTTGTACTATTTTTTTAAATTCTAATGCTTGCCCTACACTCTCTGGAAGTTGTCCGAACCGAAGTTAAGCTGAAGTCGGCCGAGGTCGCCGACTTCCGTGTAGCGGCCACACTGCTACAAATTTCATATGCCGTCCGGACGGCGGGCGTGAATGACGTACGCACAGCGACAGCTGGCATATTTGCGCGCGATCGAAAAATGTGCCAAATAATCGCAATTTTTAAATTGTCATATTATTAAATTACGCTACTGATAATTATCAAAGTTTGTGTGCGCACTCACCAATACAATATCAGTGAAAACTTTTCAGTCGTAAATATTCAATTTACGCAAAATCTTTGTCGGCTTTTGCAAAATGCCAAAAAGTATAAAAATTATACTTCAGAATACGAACACCACATCTGTGACTATCCTAGAATTTGTCGCCATCGATTCTTAATAAGAATTCGTTATGGTGTGACATTTATATAAACCGATCTAGGAAAATACGATTTTTTTAACAAAATCAAGCACCACTAATTATTTAATTTTGTATGAAAAAAAATATAACAACGATATATGTTAGAAGAATATACTATCAAAATTTAATTAATCCATTTTGATGCGCTAAAATATTCAAAGATGTCAGTAAGATTCTGTTGATGTCCCAGATAAGCATGTGGTATTATAACTTGACCACGTGACCACGATGCAGCGCTCGACGTGCGTGTTAACCATAGGACACCTACGCGCATACTGAAATTGATCGTTCTATCTCAGTTTGTGAAAAACCATATCATTATCTCTCTCACTCTCGTCACTTAACACGCGAGAGAGCGAAAGGGAAAGTATATCACCGCTCGCGCTCGAAAGAACAGCTCTGAATTCGGTCCGTTTGCCGACAATGTTCAGAAGCGCTCGAAGCTGGCCAAGTCGACTGAATTATCCCCACTTTATATTCCGTTCTCGGTAACCTCGGAACACTTCCGAGACATTTTAGACCGAACTCGACCGAAGTAACTCACTATATTCTCCGTCCTTGGCCAACCTTGGCCAACTTCCAGAGAGTGTAATGCAGGCATAAAAAGTTATTTCCTTTTGGAATTTAAAAAGCTTAGATTTTAACCACCAACATTATATTTTTATTTATTATTACATTCTAGTTATTAGCAAAATTGTAAATATGAAAATGGTTATAAAGCAATAATATATAATCTATATAATGGTAGGTTTGTAGAGCTAATTATTCAATATTGAATTAAACGTTTTATAAAAATACGTTGTAATAAAATTAGTAAATTTTATAAGCACGCATTAAATATAAAATCATTTTTTTAGCAGTATTATTTATTATTTCTAAAAATTTTAGAGGTGAACGATGTTTTACTTTTGTACCTTTAATTAATAAATCGTACTTCAAAGATTCGTTGAACGTTTAAATAAAGTTAGATTTTTTACATAATGGGAAAAAATAATTTACTGGTTATACAAATTAAGGTTTACATTTTTTTCATTAAATATTAAATTGCTCTCGATAAATTCGAAGCTTATTTAAACTGTAGCTAGATTAAACAGTGGTTTTACAATTTCATTTAAATGGCAAAAGTTTTTGGCAGTAATTTACTCGATAATAGTTTAAAATTGTACCTAAGATTTAATGTCAAATTTAATTTAACTGGAAATTTTCAAATTGGTGAATTAGAAAAATCTGCAAAATTAATATATTTTCTATCTAATTCTCTATAGAAACTGATTATTTATAATTTAAGTAATAATCTGAAAATAATTCAAAATGAAGCCAGTCCTTTGCCACATAGCCACATAGCCACATTAAAAATATTGGTAAGGCTTGGAATGTCCTAAGAGCTTTTGGATTTTGAATATATTTGCCTTTTCTCGATCATTTGATAAGCATAGATAATAAATGGGTGTTGTACGACAAAAATCGTCGTAGAAGATAGTATTGATCTAAAATTCAAGTGGCAAAACTTGCCTCAAAGCTCGGGTGTGGTGATTTTGCATTACAAATTTTTAAACTTGGCCAAACAATAACAACAAGTTTCTGTTTTGATCAGTCAGATCGTTGTGCACGAGAAAGTAAAAAAGTCTGCAATTTTCAACAAAATCGAATAGTTCTACAATATGACAATGCACGTTCCCAAGTGGCAAAATTTGGCCGAAAAATTTATTCTCATTCACTTATTATTACATAAACTTTTATTAATCTCAAATTCTATGAATATTATTTATTTTTAATATCACCATATAAAAATAAGAGCAATAATAAAGCATATATGTATAGCTGTCTATGTGTATACTGTACGTAGATACCATCCGGCAAATAGTTACTGAACAAACAGCAAGTTCATTAATTTTCATTCCAAGACGACTACAATGGTAGTTTCCGTTATTTAAAGAGCAAACAGTGCCAGATTAAGACACGAGCCACCATATGAGCAAAGCGAGATTAAATTGAAAAGACCCAAGCGAATGTTAGCGCATGTTGCTACTGCCAAAAATGTTCGCATCGATACAACTAAATTCCATATAATATTTAATTGATCATTTTAAGTTCAACTGTGTATTCATATTTATAATATTTGTATAGATAAATATAATATTTTGTTTGGAAAGATTCGCTCTATTGTTGTGTACAGCGAAACAACGAAGTAGACAAAAGTCGCAGTGAAAAGGGTTTGTCTCTTAAAAGGCTTTGGTGGCTTTTCAGCTTCCGTGAGCTTTACGGGCAGATAAATTGAGATGTGGCCGAGGCCCGATAGCACCGAAGGGCTTTGGCGATCCAAGGGAAAGTCTTCTGGGGCTTTCGAACTGAGAGGACCTACATAAGACCGTCTGCTTGCATTCGACTTAAAACTACTACACATTTGAAATAAAAGGTGTACGCTCAAGTTTTTACTTCGAGCACAACGTTAAGCTTAAAACAAAATTTAAACTCATAATGAATCATATAAACGAACCCTCGAACATCTGGTTAATGAAGTACGTCAAAATGTCATGATGGATTTTCAGACGTCTACAAAGTAGGCAGGTTTGATAAATTGATCTTAGGCTTACATCTTCTTACACGTCAATGGTTTGTATGTGGAAACCCTAACGATCGTCTTTTAATTTCCGCGAGGGGGCTTAAAGCAGAATATATTTCAGTATTATATACATACACGTGGTCATAAATGTACCAGATTTTATCATAAAATATAAGTGATTTAGGGCTCCTTTGCTAGAAATTATATATAATGTATGTTAATAATGTTTTCATTTTTAACGTGTAATATATAAATTTAGCATAAATATTTGTATTATACATGTGATTTTTTGATAACTGTTTGTTTGTTAAGCTAAAAAATAATACAACATATTTTTTTTATATATAAATGAATTCAATGAAAATAATAAAGCTTGTCGAAACCATCATAAACATGAAACATTTTTTGTTATATACACACATGTGATTAATATTTTGGCGAAAATCGAACTTTTTCATAAATATGTAGATTTAGTATTTGTGTTCATTTTTCAAAGGCAAACAACTCTGCTTTCAGTATATATTTAAAGTGAGGTATCATATTTTATTTTACATACGCTTGTGTAATAATAATTGAAAATTAATAAGGTATCGATTTAAAAAAAACACGTGTTTTTCACAAAAAATCAAAATAAACTTTACAATTTTTTATTTCAGATATTTTTCCTTAATAAAAAATAAAAGACTTAATTAGCCTAGCGAATTCTAGGCACTTAAAATAGTCACCTCTGGTAAAATTAAATTATATTAAATTACTTCTAGTATTTTTTATTTCAAAAGTTTATATTTAGACACTTTCGCACATATGCTGCGTTTTACAGAACAATTTACCATGCAAATCATTGTGTTCTCAAGTTTATAATAGCTCAAATAATAAATCCATTGATAGAAAATAAATCAAGACAAGAAATCTTTCATCGAAATAATGAAATCGCATATTTAAAGCACCACTCTGACACAAATAATACAATTTATAAAAATTTTACATCATTAGTAAAATGTAATTTGTCGTGGAAAAATTGTACTGTCACATATATGTGAAGTTTTTCGTGGGTGTGTACGTAGGTAATTTTGAATTCCGGATGTCAAGCTGGACCAGGGAATGCGAAGAGAGAAGCAGCGGCTTTTGCGATCTTCAAATTCGATCACAAAATTCGAAAAGTCCTTCTGCCTAATAATGCATTTATATTAAAATCACGCCTTTAAGATCGCTACTTTCGAATTAAACAAGAAGAGAGGTATTTAAAAATTGACAGTTCTTGATAAATCACCATTGGCAGCAATTTTTTGCGTGTCGTTAATGCATCCTATTATGAAAGTTACAAAAGAAGTATTCGATCAATTATCGCAAAAGAGTATGAGTAGGGTTTTGAGGTCTTCCTATTAAATTATGGTACGCAATGCTATATAATAATGTCCTTCATATTAATTAAAAATGTAAAGAAATTAAGCAGACACTAAAAACTTAATTGAACAAAAAGACTCAAGAGAGTAAAGCCACATGAACTTGTTCGGTGATAAGTTTCTGTGACACAAATAAAAGTTTGGCATGGATCAATGTAATAACAAATAAAAATTAATACTTATTAGCTGCGTTGATAGCTATATTATAATAGGGAAAAAATATCTAACCCTTTATAGGAAATTTTGTATTTGACAGACTGATCAGTGTGACTACCAATTTCAAAAGGATGGCGAGTTTTTTAAACAAATTGTAATTGGCCGCTTAAGCACATTATAAACGGCCGTTTTGATGGCAATATCGAATGCACGAGTTATCTTTTCTCAAAGCATCTGTGACGGATACTTTGTGACTTAATCCGCGAAAAAGTTACCCACGGCGGTGTATTTTTTAAAGAAACGACCCGTTTTATTTATTTTGGTGTTTCTTATGATTTAATAGCGTGATTTTATTTATCTATTGTAAATGAAAAAAGCACTCAATTGAAGCATCTAATAAAAAATTAAATTGTCGCTTATTTTTTATCATACCTCGTATATATATTACAACAAGAAAAAGAGGAGTCTTATTTGGGTCATTCACAATTATCCAACGTCGAGTACAGACGTCGGAGGCAAAACATAAAAAAATATATTTTATTTAATAGCAATAAAAAATAATTGCAAGTTAAAATGTACTGTTTTAGAATACGTACATGATCTGAAATTAATGGCCTTGAATCGACACCGCAATAGATGTGAATGTTTTTATAATAGTCCTATTTTAAGTTGTGCTTTATGAAAGAACACATAAAAAGCTTTAAATACGAGTACAAGCTGCACGTCTGTACCTATAAATACTAAAATACTCGACGCGTGTGTTCCGGAATATATATCGAGTATTTTACATATAGAGTGTCGATATCACAATCCGACATATGTACTATACAAAGTAAATTACTAAAATAGTTGCGAAGATATGATTTTATTTCTTATCTAAAGCATTTTTTTTTAATTTGCGACAGTAAGGGCAAAGCTAGTTTTTGTGCACAGCAGGGTTTTGGATGGAAAAAAAAAAGTTGAATCGCATTAACGCATCTCACCATAAATCGTCTAGAGTTTCAGTCGCCAAACCGATTTCGGACAGTAACTTATCGCGCGACCCTCTTCGCCCATCCACCACCGTCTTTATTGCTATCGGCCATTTGCTGTTGTTGTTTTTGCTATTGGTGCGCCGTCTGTCTGTTTTATTTATTTATATTATTTTCGGTCGAAACAAGGGGATTCGGATCCGTAAAAGCCTCCGTATACGTTTTACGTGTACTCATAAATACCGACGTAAGTGTATTTATTTCGCCGGAGATCCCGCTGTAGCATCCCCGACAATGGAGGCTGAGTGTTAAGCGCCGGCCACATAAAATGTCCGCTCTATCGGCGCCCGTGGAGCTTTGCCATGGCCATATAATCGATTTACGATGATCGTCTTCGCGTTTAAGCGTAATCCAATCGGTGGGCTGCGGCCGCAGCTTTGCTAAACTCGAATCCACACGAGGCGATGCTCTCGTGTCTTGGTGCAAGTTATGGATCTGGCTCTTTGGCAGTTTGCTCTTCTAATCCGATATAAATTTACTTTGCAGACGTTTATGTTTGCATAAAAAATATATAAAGCGTAATATATTACCTAATGGCGTGTTTAGGGCTTTCCATACCGATATGTCGGATACTAGTATCTCGGCATCACGACCATTTATTTCTTTAACAAAATATTCGATAAAATTGTTTTGCTTTTCTGGCATTGTAAAAATGTTATTTGAAGCTAGAGTCTCCAATTACTCGAACCATCAACTACTCGAGTATCGAATATTAAATTTTTAAAATACTCGAGTACTCGAGTACTTTCGAGTATTTACCAAATGTACCAAAATAGCTATTATTCAAATTCGTGTACATATAAATAAATAAATAAAATACTTAGTATGTTAATTTTTACAATTATTTTAACTTCACGAACATACTTTTTAAAAACAATAATGCAAAAAGTGTCTCGAATTTAATATTACTGCTAACCCTTGGTTTTATTATTCCCGTTATGGAAAAAACCCTTTCCGTTGCTGTTGATGTTGGTCTTATTGTCATTTACGCGTTGGAAAAGGCTTCTAATTTATATCTGTTCGCTTTTTATAGATATAAAATTTTTTGAACTCTCTTTTTATGTTCTCTTCTTTCGTTCCCTTCTCTGCTTTTCTCTTATTTCCTTCGACTATAGACAAAATAGCATTTTGTAATTCTTCTTGAATAGATTTTTTTCTTAACAATATACAATATTCTACTCCTTCAGAATAATGCGAAGAATTTAAATCTATATCCTTCGAAGGTGTATTTGGGTGAATCCCTTTCACTCTAGAGCTAAACGGTTCGCAAAGAACTGACTTTACTTTAAATGCCTTTAAAACACACAATTGTTTTGATTTATATTTTAAGCTGAGGGATCAGTATAAACAATTTACAACACTTTACGCTACAACTGCATAGTCATAAAACATAAAAAAATTTTTGTTGATATTTCATATTGTTCATTGCCATAAATTAGATAAGTCGGGACTGTCGAACAGAAAACACAAAATAAATTTCTCCGTCGTACCCACTAACATAGCCGACGACCGGAACTATGCAACTATGGAACTATGAAAAAATTATACCTGATAGTAACCGCTCTAACTCGGGACTTCGAGCATAAACGCCAAATAAAAGCAAGACGTTAACCTTTACCGGACCGAGTTAAAGTTATTTTTGTTTCTGAAATATTTCAAAATTTTTTAATTTCGAGTATTAATCGAGTAATTTTCAAAATACTAACATATTTTCAAAGACTTTAAATTCTGATCGGCTTATTTGATTATATTTCTATACCAAATAGGCACTGTAGGAGGAAATATTTAGGTTTTTGGTTCACAATAAGCATAGTTAATAAATCTCGTTTTATAAATACGCCTTTAGAGCGGGCTATCAAAGTAGTTTTCCACCTCAAAAGAAGTGTGTAAAAAAAGTTAATGCTTTACGCAAAGACGAGCCGACGCGAGAGTGAAAGCATCCTGTTTTGGATGCGAGCGAGAGCAATTTAGAAACAGTGATGATATAGAAGGATGTTGTAACCGGACGTCGAGGAACTGTGGCGGAAAGCCTTTAAAAGGAGTGTCAAGACGCCTCTAGGCGCTTTAGCCGAAAGCTCAAAGCACAGCACAGTTTCTCAAAATGAAAGACACGACAAAACACCATCGAGACACTTGTCTACCGCCTTGTAAGCGCTGGTAATATTTCTTAAACTGTTCATTTTTAAACCACTTACAATGATTTCGATAAGTGCCGGTAGAAATACTAGTAAACAGAAAACATGGCATTTCTATAGGTGTTTGCGGTAAAATATCGATTCCAAACATGATGATTTACGATCGGGGGGTTGAAAGGGTGTTGTTTTGTTCGAAGCAACTGTGAGTGAAAAAACAAAAAAACAATTACATAAATAAAATATGCTATAAAGCAAAGATTAAGGTTTATCGAAAGTACTTTATGGAGGATCGACCATGATATACAATTTTAGACGAAAATAGATTTAATCTTTTATATTGTAACAACTCTAGTAATATACTATTATTTCATAAGATCGGAAGTCTCGTGAGTTAATATAACTGCAATTAGAGCTTTTACAACGTGTGAATCATCATTGAAAGCTCTTTACTTACATCTTTAAACAAATTTATTCATATATTATGAATCTTTCTTGAAAAAAATACAGTTGTTTTCCTAGTACGTTACAACAATTAACAATTACTTATCGAATTAAAAACAATGTCTGTAAATAAGTGACATAAATTTTAATATTTATAATCTATTTTTAAAACTTCTAGTCAATATATACTTAATTCGATTTTATTTTAATTAATAACACGATATTCATCCAATAGATTAGTAAAATTTAATTAGTAATAATCAATCGGAATTAAAATTATAATCATAAATTCCGATCTCTCTAAAAAATATTAATTGAAAAACACTAAGGTCCATATGGGGTTTTAACCCAGGTATTTCAGAATAATAATTACTAACTTATACCACTGGTCTATCTTGCTAGTATAATATGCTATTATAGTTGAATTTTATATGTAATCGATATTAATGATTAAATTACAGTAACATTGCTACAATATTTAGTGAATCTCAAATATGAAATCTATAATTTCTGTATACTATATATTGTGATATTCTAAGAACGAAGTATACAAATGATTTTTAAACCAGCCGTTTTGTTAAATACACATAAGGGATCCTTATTTACATGGAAATATATTGGTTTCGGAAAATTAAAAAAATATTTTTGCTGATAATATTAGTCGAATGAATTTTTAAAGAGAATAAGGCAGAACTGCAACTAAAAATATCTATTTATAAACCATATGGTTATTTGTCTTTAAATGGAAGTAAAATAGCTAGAAATTTAATAACCAAATAAAATACTCATTATTAAAGCTATTAATAAATGTTTCATCAAATATAATCTAAGAGTTTGCATTTAATCAAATCGTAATTTTTGCTTAAAATATAAAAAAAGTAGATTAAATGTATAAGAAAAGCTTATTTAATTTAATTTATACTATTAAGCATATCGATGGCTTAAAGTGTATATTTGAGTAAAAATGACTGAACAATGTTATCTCGTACTTTTAATCAAATACATCCGCTCCAAATCTCTAATTAAAGACATTAAAGTACAAATTTAAGATATTTTTTTTTCTATTTTCAAGTTGTCTATAGATTTTTGTTTTACACTTTAAGCCATCGATATATGTAGTCTTAATTTTTTTTATTATATTTTTGTAGCATAGTTATACATTTATTACAGAATTTTTATATTTATTAAAATAGCAACTATTGAAAAAAATATTTTAAGTTCGAATTGACTACAGAAAAATAACCATATGTTTTCAAATAAAATCTTAGTACTTAGTTTTGAATAATTTTATTGACATAGTATAATAAAACTTTATAGATATAATAATACTACAAAGTTTAGCCATCATGTGGTTATCTATACTTGCACGTTCTCTTTATTTCTCTTATTACGAATACCACGGTTTATTTCAACTTATAATAAAACTGCAATTACATGTTTTATACAAAATTAATATGATATCACATTGCATAAAAACTTACCAATTTACAGGAATAGGAATAGTGTAAAGAACATACCTGCAACAAAAAAAATATATAATTAGTTTATAGTTGAGCATAGTCAAAATATAAACTACTAAAATATTAACTAAGCTATCTAGTTGACACGAAATATATAGATGTTTTAATGAAACTTTTATACAGACTTTTTTAATCATTGTTTTATCTTAGGTTGTTCAACAACGAATTAGGAATATTGTAGGCCAAGATAGTATTTATTAATATTTATGAAAATCAAAAAAGGAAGTAACGCAACTACAGCGACTAAAAATATATGTGCAGTATATGGCAAAGTTGTAGTAATATTCTTGGAAGATAAGCAAGCTCTAGACGTTTTATATTAAGGGCGAATAGCGTAATCTGTAACTAATCTGTCTCAGACTAGTAACTCTGAGGTTACGGGTTCGAGCCCCGGCGCGGCACTCGAATTTTTATTTATAAAAACAATGCGCTATTATAAAAAAAACGGCCCCAGCTGCAATGACATCAATTGGTTATAAATTATATTACATATTTATAATTATATATAGATATCACCGATTCGCAGACTTTGTCTGGTGGTTAATACTTATATGTAGGTATTTATTATATCTGATTGACTAACTCAGTTGTTAGAAATTTAATCCGTTGTTACGCATTGGGCTTACGACTGTCAGATTACAACGAAATATTTAATAATAAAAAAAATGCAAACACTCGATTTTATAAATTTATGCTGATGACTAAGATTAGCGTTTAGGTGTAAAGTAGTAATACTTTTTTTGTAATAAAACATGAAAATAAAGAGCTATAACTATGCTTAACAATTAAACAATTTAAGCCTGACATTAATTGATAAACAACTGCATATAGGGCATTATTTTTAACCACGATAACACCAGATCATATGTGGCTATAATCGACTGATCTGTAATAAAAAAATCACAACATTTTAAATACTCACTAGACTTACCAATTATTGATTAAAATGTGTATATTATCTAATAATGCGTATTATATAATATATTTTAGTAAAAACAATAAAGTAAGAAATAGTTTTAAAATAAATCAGGGATACCTTATTTAGTCACAGACATATGTTTGAGAACACAGATATTTCTGAGAAATAAGCACTTTTACGATTTTAATGAGGCTTTAGCGAAATAGAACCAGCTGTCAATAGAATAACCAGACGCCTGTAGCACCACGTTTGTCCGTACGTCAGCAAAACTCGACAGTCGTCGCATCGACCCAGTTCGTTAAGGCACGACAGGGTTATTTCTACGGCAAAGTTGACCGGGTAGCTGCGGGAGTTCTCTAGCTAACTAGAGTTTAAGTCTCCGCAGACGCCAGACTATAACGAAGGCTTAACTGTGCCCCCTCGTGGCCGACGACATTATTGCTGCAATTGCTCTGCGCCGATAAAGACCAGAAATTAATACAATGGTACACAGTTACCATTCTCGTTTATGTAACTGGATAGGTTTAATTTTCCAGCGTTTCCAACTAAACTAATATAATTAATTAATCGAGGATATAGACAAATATCCATACACATATTTTTAATGGTAAATTTCAATTTGAAATTCCATGGAAATTCGCTGGAGTATCATTCGATTTATAAATTATAATGAAATGGACACACGACAAGAATTTCAATAAGCGCATATTGCGAGCGTATCACAATTTTGAAAACGTGCACAAACTTCGATAGATGGAAAATCGATTGCAAATTATTCTGAACAAAAACCGTAGAGTGGTGTCATAATTAAATAAGCTTTTTCAAACGTAAATCGTTTTTACGCACAGTGCAAAATTCGGCTAGTTTCAATTCGTTTATATACTTAAGTTATTTGAAAAGTACGCGAAATATGTAAAATAAGCAGTTTGTATTAAAAATTGCTTGAATAAGGTCAGCAAATTATGATTAAAAAAATAAAAGTTTTATTGTACCGTTTCGGCTCATATAGATCAATGAATATCCTTTTCCGCGACTCACTTACTAACTAGTATTTTAATCTAAATTTTCTGTTTTTATATAATAAATAACTTTTTAGAATATACAACTGTTAAATATATACACTAGTCCTGAGCTGCATTACTTCATTCGTATTTTACTGCCTGCTTTAAGAATCTAGAATACGTAAAATCTTACAGACCAATTAGTCTCATGTCTATTTTATTAAAAATTTTTGAGCAGCTACCGCTACATATAATAAATTCAAAACTACAGGAACAAGAGATAATCCTAAGCCATTAATTCATATTTTTACAAAAGCTTTGAAAAATTTTTCATATACAACAAGTGGCAAACGAGATTAAGAAAAATCTACAAAAGATAAAATATTGCGTTCAACAAAGTGTGGCACATGAGATTAAAATATACAACCAGAAGAGCACTACCTCGATTTATATATTAAATTTTAATGAGCGATAGATATTTTATATTAAAATATTAAAATTAAATCTGGAGTATCAGGGCATTGTACGAGGACTAAAAGCGTACCCTGGCGCTAAGAAAACAATTAAATATAATTATGTATGTATTTTTTAATAAGTAAATAAATTTGCAATAAATGTAATTTTATTTTCAACACACAAACACACTTTTTGGGGTGTTTATATTCGTATTTTTCAAAAAAATAAAGTACTGATAAATAAAAGGTTTACTAACACTTACGTAGTCTGTAAGGCCTAGACTAGTAGAGTACGCTCGGGATAAGGATTCCGGTTTGTTATTGTGTGCGTGAACTGTGTGGCTCAAAATAATTTCGCTCAGAATATTTAATTTTTTTTATTTAAAAAAAAAATATATGTTTATTTAACATACATACATCTGAGCTAAGTTAGAAATTTCAACGGACAATTAAACATATATTATATAATCGAAAAAAACAGACATTGATGTCATTAATTAAATATTTGCAAAATTCAAAATCTTTCACTAGTCAAAAAAATAATGAAGTCTTTACCTATTCTTCAAAAGCAAAAAGAAATTATTCGCAGATTGTTTAATGGCTCGACGACTCTATTAAATCATTAGAATCCATTGAATAAATTAAAAAATTATCATTGGCGCAACGATAAGAATAATAATTTTTTTATGCCTTATAGAGAATAGTGTAAAAAAATCCACAACGTACGGATTAATGGTAAAATAAATAAAATATTTTAATCCACGGGTAAGAGAACAAATAACTTACAGTGTATATTTGAAGCCTTGATATCAATTAACCCAGATATGCCCAAAAAAATTTGTTCTCTTAAAATTTCCTTTATAAATAAAAAACAGTGGCACGAGTTTAGTGACCTACCCATGGGACAGTGGACATATCTGGGTTAAGCCAATATCAACACAAAATTATTTAAAATAAATCACTAGAGAAGATCGAACTTCTGTGCCACACTGCACTTTAATGACGAATACCAGCGTTGACGAATCAGCGACTGTCCTTAAAAGAGAAAGCGAGACAACGAAGTACACGCTACATCGCTTCTCCATCTCATATACATGTATATGCATACAATAACAAACCGGCATCCTTATCCCGAGCGTACTCTAACCAAGACGCCACGGGAAACATTTAAAAAAAACAGGTACATTCTTTCGTAATTTATGTCATTCACAATATATGCTGTTTTAGCATTTAATCGATGGTCCTTCCATTTAATATTTATTTTAGCTAGATTTGGTCTCGACTATGGGTGTACAATTTCAAACGTAATTGAATACAGATTTTTTAAGACAAAATTTTAATTATCAATTTGCAACCACTGATAAAACTTGTGAATAATATTACACAACAGAAATAAAACCATTATTAACTACCAAAAAACGTAGAATTTTTATGTGTTTTCTGAACTATTGATTCAAATAATTTATAAGTATACTAATATACAAACTGAACCAAAAAAATATTAAAATATATCAGATTTAAAAACATAAGGATAATGGTCATATATTCACTAGGTTCTCAAACAATAGATAGCAAATAATTATAATACTTAGCAAATTTTAAATTCTTCTTAAATAAAAAAAGTCATTAGACACAATTCATATAACGCAATGCAAGAGGCAGTAAACAGTTATTTTAATAGGTTTTAGACTACTAGAACATCTTTCAATAGCGTTTTGAATTTTAAATGAATTTTATTACATAGTCATATTCAATAATAAAACATAATTCCAAAATAAGCATAGTTTTAAATTTTAAAGTTAAACATAGTAATTAATAATAGTGCGCCTTACTATTGGTAAAAATATATATATTCTTTTCCAAAGAAGCTTCGTCGATTTTTGAAACTTTTCAAAAGAACCTGAGCTTTACAAGTGTTGTTGCTCCTTGTGTTTCAACTTAACAATTTATATACGCAGTATATTCGTACTAAAGTTTTCATTGTATCAAACGGTACGATTCACACTTTTACGAAGTTTGGTAGGAGCAGACAATACAACTTTAATGAGTTGTAAACATTGATAAATTTGAATGATCTTATGAGCAAGAGAAGATAAGATTTTTGTTAATAAAAAAATAGCTAAATAGACTATGTGGAATTTAGACGTGTAGACATATGTATAATATGTACGTGTCGACGAAGTTACATTGTTTAAGGATGTTATAATCATATCGTAGATAGTCATGTGGGGTGGTCCAGTGTTCGGCATACAAGAACAGACCAACAGACGTCGCACATCGCATTCAGACGACCGCAATTGCCAAGGGACAGAAATTTCATTAAGCGAGCAAACGCCATGGATAGACAAGCATGGGGTGTGTGGTTTTGTAACCGACACGGTCCCCAAACGGGTCACGGAAACGGATAACATCTAGGAACAGTAATATTTAGTTTCTTAGTATCGACATATCTGATATGTAGGTCTACAACAATGTTTTTTGTTCAATCGGTGTGCCGAAGATGTTCGCATTGTGCGTCTGAATGGTCGTTGCGTTTCCTTTAAGCAATTATTTTTTTAAGGGATGATATGAAAATAAATAAATGTATCTATTTTCATTTTTAATTTAGTTTGCTGACACGCTAACCTGTAAACGTGAAACCTTTTTTAGATTAGGATTTAGGACAAATATCGTTACTAGGAAAGGAATGCTTTTTGTTGTTTAAAACAGTTAATTACAAACACTACATTTTAAGAATATTAAAATGTTAAATGAATTTTAAGAGGTTAACGCTTAATGCCAGAAACAAGCAATCTGTTAACCACACGTCTATTTGCCTTAAAGGTATGAGTTCTCAAAGCGTGTAAAGAGATATTTGTGGTGTCTTTGAGAGATCTACTAGACACAACAAAACAAATTTTGCCTAGTTGAATTAATGAAATAATAATTAATGATAAATTTATATTATAATAAAAATTTAGGTAAGTAAAATATGGGAATGTAGCATTTTTAAATATTTTTAATAATTAGATTATGCCCTATATATGTATAACAATATATTAATAAATAGTGATGATAGTTTTTTATATTAAAATCATTCCCATATAATGTAAATATTTCAAAAATTGATTTCCATGGTATTTTAATGTATTTTTAAAGGTTCATCATCAAATGAAAAATCTCTTGTTGATTATTTTTCAAACACCATAATACTTTTTATAAACTTTAGTTTTATCTCTACTTTACATGATATTTGTAGAGCTTCCTAATATTCGCTTTCAATGTTAAAATGAAAGTGTCATTATAACATATTGATAGTATTTGCTGCTTACACCATTCCTTGCAAAAAAATGCTATATATCATCTGCTACACTTAATATATAAATTGAATATCCTTTCTTACAATTTTGGTTTTAAATTATCCAAAATTAAATTCAGGACGATCCAACATTAACCATACCACAGAGTCATAAATGTTTCCCGGGTTAATACAAGACCGAGCGACGCAGAATCTATTAGGACATTCGGCCGAACCGCCAATCTGTTCAGCGAAGTGTTTTTAGGGTCACAGTTTCGCAGTCAGATGACGGAAAGTTGCGATATAAAACCCTTTTAAGGTACGCTTCGCGTCCTAATTCCATTGTTCGGTTACAAGAGGCTGAACACTAATGCCGTGTTTATTCAAAACCCGTTCGACTAAGCTCACTTCCTCTCTCATTGAATGTAGGCTTAGTTTTGTGATAATTTTATACCGAGAACGTTTACACGTCAGATCGGCCCTAAGTGGGGTAAATATTATCTTACCACCCACTCTCACTCTCTCACTACACCACGTACTACCTGTTTGCCTTTGTTCGCCGTTTTCTTGTTCCCTTTTCCATTTTGTTGTAATAAGGAGCTGTAATGGACCACTCTTGCAGGGTATTAGGTCGTTTCTTATCCTTCGATGGCCCTTCGTACCGAGCTACGTACGATAATCTTGTTTTATGAAAATTGTAGTGACACACAACATTCACAAGACGTACGACTCCTTAACTACCAATCTTGTTATAATGCACATTTTACGATTTCCCTAAGTACGCTAGCGTTTCATCCGCATCGTCTTATTTTCTCGCTGTGTTAAACATTTCCACAACTATAATAATAATTTTTATAAATATATTTCGGTATTTGTATAAACAACCCACATGGTTTACAAAACGTATACCATATTGAAAATCATATAGGTAAAACACAGCTTCTAAATTAATTTTATTTTAACGCTTTGTGATTCCTTTTATTTAATATAATAAATTACTCTCACTTTCGTTTTATTCTGACCCTTATTCAAATATTTTTTGTAATTATACCACATCTACCTTACTTAACTTGTCACAAAATAAGCAATATTGAAAGAAAAAAATAATGTTATATTTTTTTGTATCGAAATATCAAAAAGATAAAGTTATTAATTAGGCGTGCAAAAATTTTATATATACATTAATTACAGATATCGACCAAAAACTCGTGTTTATCCAAATAATTAGGGAATCAAAGAAACAGGATTTAACCCACGTGAAGGGAAAATTGACAAAATAGTATTTGTGTTAATGTATCAGTGATGCAAAGTCCTGAAACCCTTTAATCTTGTTTATTCATGCTAACCTAATGAGCCCCTTTCTCGTTTGTTTAATAAATGGCAAATCATAAATTAGTATAAAGTCTGAATCTATTTTAACGTAACGTGATGTTGTTGATGTTTATGTTAAAAATGAAGCTTAATTAATTTGTTAAAAATATATTTCAACCGCATTAAAAATATTATATTAATAAAAAAAAGTTGAACGTAAACAATCTGAAGGTAATGAATACGTTTTCTACGAAAAAGCGCAAAAATATTTATTATTCATTACTCGCATACATTGATTCCGATATATGTACATACATACGCGGCGCTTCGGAAGGAATAACGAATAAATTTACATAATGAAGGCCATAAAAAAAGTTTGAAGCGAAAGTCTCGGCAAGCAGAATTTGAAGATCGCTCTGGGTAGAGTTGCTTATTCTGTTATGTACCCTTAGGGCAGAACATTAGCAAGCAGTCATTTGGGACGGGTGGATCAGAGCGGTGAAAGCCTTATATAGGCTATTAAAAGTTATGCCGTACAAAATCCGCCAATAGGTAGAAAATACACACTAGCTATTGATAGCGGGTAGTATATTCAAAGCTTAGATAAGTCGAATATCATCACATAATTGAGCAATTAATTATGAATAAACCGAATAAGATTTTAAAGACATTTCACGAAAATATAAAGATCTAGTCGTAACTTATAATTTACAGATGGAACATACATTTTGCGAAAGATCCCTATAGAATAATATAACTTTAAATTTTGTGCACCGCCATTGTACGGCGGCAGTAACGCTGAATATAATCTTCTAACCGAACGAACGTGAAATTGTTTCGGAAGTAAAACTGTGAACGTAATCTTTGAAAGCTTTCGTAATTACAAGAAACAAGGAGCGAGGTACACCTACAAGAATGTAACACCGAGTATCAAAACTTTATAGTAATGCGTAAAGGTAAACAACGCAGGTATTTTGATTGCGACAAAAGATTTTCTTGGGTTATGCTACATTATATTTTGCTAAATTATAAGTTTACTTTTTAATTTATAAACTTGAGCTAACATTTGTATACGTATTAATATTGCGAAAAGTTTCAAGTATTTTATTTATGAATTGTGAATTTTTCGTTGTGTGCCCAATGTGTTACAACGAATTATTTAGTATATAATGAGACACCATACTGAAATCAAAGTAATTCATTAAAGTCATAAGTATGTTTTAAACCATATTAAAGGCTACTTGAATAATCAACAGCATGGTTTTCGTGTAATGATATTAATAGCAAAGAATCTGCTCTGTTTTTTTTAAATTATGTTATGAATCTCGATATCGGCAATCAAGTAGATGTTATCTACGCTAATTTTGAAAAGGCTTTTGATACAGTTTGTCATGCTTTGAATCCTAAGAACATGGATAGGTATGTGTTTTTCCACAAAATGATTTTTAAATCTTCATCAAAACATCCTATTTACTTAAGTTATAATTTTAGCCTATTAATTATTGATAATAATAAAGTTATACATAATTCTTTATTTTACTTTTCCCCAATAACCGTAAAGTATTCTTTGAAATATATATGATACTATTTATCATTAAAAAATCTCTTTTTCTATGTATGAAAAATACTTTTATTGTAAAGCGCTACGATTCTTATCAATTGAAATTATCAACAAGGCAGTGGAATTTCTTTTCATCGAAATTTACTTGATATAAAAATATCTTTGCATCGTATAAAGATGTTCGTTCAAAGGCTCTTTTTTAATATAAACTTTATCCGAAACGTCTATCCTATCATAAAAGTTTGAATCCGGCACGTGGAAGCGAAGGTCGATTTTCCAATATCGTGGACAATTTCGCGGCCATAATGCGCCCTGGCTTAGGCGGGGAGGGTTAATGAGAAAAAATTGAGAGAATATTAGCGGATTTAAAGTTTCGGATCCTTTGAGTCAGTCATCCCGGCCGGGGGATTAATTAGAAGCCGTCGGTGAGGGTGGCACACGTACGTACGTACGCTCTCCTAATGACTTTCCGCGGCTTCTCAACACTTTAAGCGTATGGATTTTTGCAGGAGGCTTTGCAGCAGGGAAAACTTTTGATTGGCGTAGTCATAGACAGCAGCATTGGCAAACCCAACACTGCCGGCCGACGAGTGTCTCGAATGTGTTTTCTTGACAGACTTAGACATTATGCAGGAAAATTGAGTTGATAAGCCACCTACATTCCTAGACTTAATAAGACATTCTCGGTGTACGCTAGGCTAACATCAACCCCATCTCGGTTAATGAAAACGGAAGCGGCGCAAACTACACTTTCTTACCCCCACCGTCATTGCTGACGCACCACCCCTATTCTAATCCAGATAAACTAATCTCCTTATTACGCATAATAAATTATACATATGTTATGTTTAAAGTTCAGTTGATTATGATGAGAAAGGATTACATATAAATATATAGTATTTATGTATGTCAAAATTTTAGACTCACTCAAAAAAAAAGGATGTATAATAAATGATGCAATGTATAAAACACTAAAATATAATAATTTGTTGATAGTGAGGGCGATTTATTTGGCTACAAGCTAGGCGGCACGGTGCTCTCATTGCAACCACAGCGGGAAGATGACGACCGGCGGCGCCTCGTCCGTCGATCTAATTCATAACACTTATAAACTTCAATAAATACTACTGTAGCGGTCCAATTTGTGTCTAATTACCACTCGTTATAATCCGACAGCCAAACTAGGAAAAAAGTTGCGATTATTTTTTACTAACTTTCCGAATTTGATTAATCAAAATGTATTCCTTTTTGCACTTGTGCAATTAAAATATATTTTCAGTTTAAAGCAAGTGAGAAATTGCACTTAAACTTAACAATGTTTTAGTATAAGCTCTGTTTTATTCAATATTTAAATTTTAAATTGGTTAAATAATATAAAAAGAAATTAAAAAATTAAAATAAATAACATTTTAATTCATAAAAGCATTTCTAAGAAAATCAGCTATTTTATCATAAACCGCACTTTTACTGTTATCTAAAAAAAAATCTAAAAATAACAACGCCTTTGTTTCTATATGCATCAACTTTATAAAAAAGTGATAAAATTTAAAATTAACGCGATAGAAAAACCGTATTTTTTTCGTTTTATTATTCAACAACAATTTAAAATCATAATGCTTCTTTTAAATGGATAAGGTTATTGCAATATTATTGTTTTGTGGTAATAAGTACAACATAAAAAATAACTGGTTTCAAAAGAAAATTCTGAGGTTTAGTTCGTTGTGCACAAAGAATATTTTTTAATGATAAGTTGTATTTATAAATAAAAAAATGCAGTGATCCTTGGTTTTATGTAGATTTCCTCAGTAATTATATAGGCATGAATATTTTTTAATATTAATTACACCGCGTCAAATCTAAAGTGAAGTAGTAAATATATGATTGGTCAAGAAGCAGGTAATTTACTAAGAAAAAGTCAACTTTAGGACTTTTAAGGATTTTGTGTATCTATGTTTTTTTAATATCAAATGATATTTTAATATGAAGCAAATGTTAAGAGATTGATCTAGATGAGTGCATCGACTTGATAGTAATAAAGAAAACTATTTGAAATCTCACAAAAACCATGTAACGAATTGTATATAACTTTTCTGTATAGATTTGCTACGTAGACAATAAAAGCTTAAAAGCTAAAGAGATGTATTGCATTTTAATTGTGATTTTGAAATTATACATAATAGATAAATAATTATATTTTAAAAGCTTTACTTTGCTTGCAATGACATTTTAGTATTTTCAGCTGTATTTCAAAAGGGAAAATCTTATATAATTGTGGATAGTGTGTTTAAAAAATTAAAATCAATGGTACAATTGAAAAATTGACAATCGAGATTTTAAGTCAGAAAGCATAAGTTAAGATGCTAAATTGGCATTTGGGAAATATGAGAATATCATTTCAATTACCTAAATGTTTTTTTTAAGCCAATACTTAATTGATTGTTGACATATACACAGAAATCTAAGAAATAAGTAAACTTCTAACATATTTTTGATTGTTGGTTTAATATTCTACTTTAACGCTATCAACTATAAAATATGCTAAAAGATTTTATTATTATTAAATTATTTTAGATATTTTTTATGCTTTTGTACTACAGCTATGAGAGAAATATAATATAATATATATAATTTATTAATTTTTTTATTATTAAAGTTTACATTACGTAAAATTGCATAACAGTGTATGGACAAGTTTAGAATATTAAACTGTAAAATATATTTTAAAATAACTTCCTCCTCTATACACTACATATATAGTTTCGCCAATCAGTCTTTAAAATAAAATCATATTATTAATTATTGTATTTATGTATGAGAATAACCAGCTATTATAGGAATCCATACTTGTTCAAGGTATGGTTAAAAAAATAAAATCCGTATTAAGCTCAAACAAACTCTAGTTACCGCTTTAATCTCAGACCGAGAGAGAAAATGGAGAATCACTTGGATTCATATGGTGCCGCTTTTATTCGAATCTGTACATAGGAAAATACAGAGCAACCAGAGTTATTAGACATACTTTATAAATAGCACTACCTCGTTATGTTTGAACACATAATGCCATTGAGGGCTTAGCCTTTCTTGTTTTCATGTTTGTATTAATAAGTAGAACGTACTAGAGATTTTCAAAAAGTAAAAATACAAGGTTATTAAAATATAATTAATTTTTAATTAGTTGGTAAAGCTGCCACTTTTGCTAAAGGCCTTAGTAAAGCAAGTTCAAAGATCTGTTTTGTTTGTTTAAAAGAATAATACAATAAATTTAAAATAGAAAGAAATAATGAACTCTTCCAGGTTCGACATTTTTCTGGGCTTTGTATATCAACTTTCAATATATTCTGAAATAGTATATTTATATGTATAAGTATACGCCCAAAATGTTATTGTAACAAAAAACAATAAATATATTAAGAAAAAATACTTGCAAAGCAACAAAAATATTATTCACAAACATATTTGAAATTCAGAAAAATATTGGAATATTGTCAATACTTTAAGCGAAACAGTGCTACTTTTTCTTGTTTCAAACTTGCGACAGTATGTAAATCAGGGGTAGCAAATTTGAATCTCCGCATCAGGTTCGTCACTTTTGATGCACGAGGAAAATCGGTTACCGAGACGAACTTGCTTCATCATTTATCAATCCGAACTACGACGGCTGGGACCAACCACCGCCGGAAGGGGTAACAGTAAAGTTTTAAGAGTGTCTTCATACTTAATTAAACAGCAATTTCGGCCCGAGCGATTAAATAGATTAGATTAACCAATTGCGACGTCGAGTTGCGTCATTATCGTTCACCGACGATTTGATTTCCATTTCGGGGAAGCGTTTCAATGGCTTGGAGACAATTTTGCCAGTGGCCAATGTCATATTCGAGGACAAACTTAGAGCTATTGATCTACCTTTAATAAGTGAGGAATTAAACGTTATTTTTATATATAAGAGGCAGATATGCTACATAAAAATCATAGGTCATTAATATTTGATATAAGGTAATAAAATCTGTGAATCAGATTCTCCGAAAGGCAGAGAAGACAGATTAAACCATTACATTTTTAACAACGTTGATCAATATTGCGTTTGTAGCAAATTTTTGTTTATGATTCAAGATCCTCAAACAAATATTTAGCATGATCTGGAGTGTCGCAAATATAAAATTACTATTTATTTTGATAATTAAAAAATATATTTACATCTCTACAAAGTTTTTGTAAGTCATTTATTGTTAAACATTTAATAAAATGTAGTAAAAGACATTTATCTTAAATAATAAAAATTATACAAGAGATCATTGGATTTTGTCTTGACTAGATATTGTTAAGACGATCTAATCAATTTTCAGCTCACAAGTAACGATTGCAATAGGGGTAAGACCGGTAATAGGGAAAATATTTACCGGTATTAAAAAATGAAATACAGGTAGTACAGAATTTGTTTTCTTAAACCGGACATCCTATTTGTTGAACACGATATCTTCATGGATTAGAACTATGAAAACGACAATGACAATATTACTTAAAGGCAAAATTATTTAATTAACTGAAATAATTTTATCAGGGAAGAATATCAAGGTAAAATAATATTATCCCTTGAAGTCTAAGGGGGTTGAAATATAGGCCCACCTTAATTATGTTAAAAATCTCACTCTCGTTTAACTTAAAATTAATTTTACATATTAGATATTTTTGTATTTCTGTTATATAACAGAGAAATGACAGCGCCTTTTTTATAATAGGGATGGCTGGCGAAATTAAAACAAAAGCAAGTATTGTATACATAAAATTATTTCTACTATTTGTACAGTTTCATCTCCATTCAGACATTTTTTCGCCCAAATTACAGTATCACCCAAATAATTAAAACATTAGGGTTAAATTTTAGCAATAAGTAAATCTCAATATGTAAACAAGAAACCTATTTGAAAAAAATGTGCAAAATTTATGTTTTTTTAAAAAAAACTTTTCATTGGAAAATAATTTAATGTTATTTTTTGTTACCAACTAGAGATTGCCGGGTGTTTTTTTAAATTAAACTTGATTTATATATTATTTTTTAAGGTAAATAAATATGTAAAGTATTTTTTTATTACTGTAACAATTAAATAATATTGCTTTTTATTAAATCATAGCATTCAGAGGACGCAAAAAACGTTTTACATATGTATAACATAATTTATTTTAAAATGCAAATTAACGATTTAAAAAAAACGTAAGGCTAAGTTGTCTGGGACTAAAAAGTTTATACAGTATTTTCGTATTTTTATTCGATTATATTTACATAAACATGTATAACTCAAATTTAATGAATGTTACATTTAACATGCATATAAATAAATAAGTATAGGAGAGATAAATCTTTTTAAAAATAAATATTATTGCGATATCCTAAAATTAATAATAAATTTGCAATAATTAAAATAAAATTATATAAATAAATTACATCTCCATCACAATCATCAATCATACAATATGTTTTTTTCTGAATATATTGCATTTTGAACAAACATTTTCTACAAACTCCTTTCTCATAAGGTTCTTTCGGATAATCGAAACTGACTAAAAATAATGGGTTATATATATTATTGGAAAAAATTGGTGAATGATGATCTAGCTCATGGTATAAAAATTTAAGAGCCATCCAAAAGCAGTCCTAGATTTATTGTTCCAAAAAAAGAAAGATATGGCACCCGATTTTCAAACATTTTTTTTTATAATACACGATTTTTTAATTGAAATAATTTGTAATTAAAATATTAAATATATCAAAATAATAGTTGCCGAGGTATTTAAATGCTTTGGTTTTGCTAATCAATAAACATAGTGAATCATGAGAGCAGCAATTGGATTATTTTTCAGTCAATTAAAAAATCAATCAATACCGGTAATGCAATTCCAACTCAGATCCCTACTCATTTTTCAAGAAATCTCATTTTTATGTCCCGATTATCATAGAAAATCTCGAGAAATATCAAGAAATATATGTAATAAATAGTATGTGTAAAAATAATACAATATATTATTGTACATATCTTTATATTATTGATAAACAGACAACTGGACGATCGTTTAAGAAAACAATCTTCAATACGATGATAATTTATCATAATGGACGCGAATAATCAAATGACCAAAACGTATCGATTTACTTCGTTTGATTATAGAGAATCGAATTACGAAAGAATAAGGCTCCCGTATTTATACCTAAATTATTTAAATAATTATCATTGTTGATTCGTTATATTTTTCATATTACGAACAAAATAAAATATTAAAAACCTCTTTTGAATATTAAAAAAACGAGAAGCCCCCATATTTTTTTGTAATCTGCCGAATCTCACGCGGAGCAGTTTCTACATATTTGATTAAAATTAATGTTTTTAAATTACTAAATTAAAAATAAGGCCTTAAAAAACAGACATTTAAAAATATTGGTACAAATTTAATTTTTAATAAAAAATGCTTAATAAGAATTTTTGATTTGGTATTGTTTTCAAGAAATTTTCAAGAAATAATGCTTGAAAAAACCACTACTCACAACCACACAAATAAAAAACAGCAAAGATCTTTAGATGTTGCGCAACCAACGGTTAAGCAGGTTCAATTTTTTGTTACAGGGCCGACGAAAACCACATTTAAAGTAGCACATATAAATCCAGAAAATGTCTCGATGAAGACGCCACAGAGTTCCCTAACAAGACAGCCTGAAAAGCTCTCCCTAGATGCTATGTATACTGCAGAGCTTTGTATGATGCTGACGTGGTTCAGAAGATCCGAGTCAATGAGTCAATTTTGATGATGGTGCAATATCAAAATATAAGATAAAAAAAATTGTCATAGAATTTCCGTGAAATCTGATATAAAACATGAAAACTATAACAATTGATTAATAAGTACGAAATTGATATTATCGATGTCAGTAATACGTATCTAAAGCCACATGTTAATATTTACATGATTAACTTAGTTCGTCTCCAAATGTTAGTCTCTCAAGGCCAGATGAAATTCTCCTAAACACGATCCAGGACGACGCTTTTCAACTGCTTACATGACACGGAAACAATTTAAATTCACCAAAACAAGATTTAAAAAACACAAACATATGTTGGAACTTTCCATAAAAATCATTGCAGAGAACAACCAAATTTTCATATTAAATAATTGCAGTTCAATTCATAGTGGTGAAGGTAGGTTTAGCGTTTAGGGCTTTTGTTTTATGGGCGACCAGCGTCGGCAATCAGTGGATCCAATTGAATACGCCTTTGTTGTGCAACAAATGGCGGCCAGGGCCGAGCTCGAAATTTTTAATCCCCTTTTGACGAGCTTTTTATCGGTCGTGCGTTTCGCATCGGCCGTGCGCGCGTAATTTTGCGATTGTATCAATTTTTCAATCAGAACCAAGGGACGCAAATGCGAAAACGCTAATTACGCCCGTTCGTGCGGTACGCTTTCATTTCGTCGGGTACTGCTGGTGATAAAATTTGATTAGCCCAAATTAGACTTGACTCGTAGGATGCAAAGTAGCTCAGAAATATGGATTGATAAGAACATATTTGTATTCCAAAAACGAAAAATAAATTTAATAAAGATAAAAGGAATGAGTAAGTAATATGCGAACGAGCGAGCGTTACTGTTATAGTATGACTGCGATCGTAAATTATATTATATACATGGTGGTATGTTTAAATAAGCTATAGAAGCGCTCTTTCTTACCGTATGTATTATCGATATGTAAAGAATTAAATATTTAAAAAAAAATATTTTCTCTTTCAAATGAACACGCATTTAATAAAAACTGCTCAAAGATGTACAACCAGCAAGTAAAGAAAACGTTAGCTGCACTTTTCTATGGTAAGAAAATATCTATACTACATATAAAACAGAAAATACATGTGTCACATACGGATGTGAGGTCTGCAGTTTAAGCAAAAAAAATATACTCAGCTAGTCTTTTAAGCATATAAAATATTTGGATTCAAATGTATTTGGAAAGATCATATAAAAAAATTTTTGAGCCCAAACTATGTTCCGCGGAACACTGGTCTTATTAAATTTTTAAATTTTTAATATGAAAGATAAAATTAAATCTATAAATAAATAAAACAGTTAAACCAGCGGAGAAGAGATAATGAGAATAATTGATTTAAATATGTATGATAAAAGTATGATTGATAGATTAGAATGGTTGAATGTTCAAGAAATATTGAGTATGAATGTTTTAGTATTTATATATAAGTTAGAAAATAATATGTTACCAAAATATTTTAATAATTATTTAATAAGAAATAAAGATGTACATAAATATAATACTAGAAATAGAGAAAATTTAAAGATAATTAAGTATAAGAAAACGAGTACGGCTAGGGGAATTATGTACGGAGGTTTTGATTTATATAATAGTCTTCCAAGAGAAGTCCGAAACAGCAAAAATATAACGGGTTTCATAAATGGAATAAAAAAACACCTTCGTACATATAGAAATAAATTATAATATTAAGACTTTATTATTGTATATTTTTATTTTTTCTTTCTGTTATGTATTTTTTATATATTTTTATATATGTTTACTAAATTTGTTAGATGTAAAGATTAGCTATTAAGCTAAATAAATTAATAAAATAAAATAAATAAATAATAAATTAATTACTCTGATTTGAAACAAAAATATAAAAATCAGCCATTAAATCATTTCTGGGCGTGTCTGACTGAAGAGTTCCCCAATGTGTCAAAACAAGCTATGGTTTGTTTACCTCCGTTTTCCACGACGTGTTTATGCAAAGTGGGATTTTATAAATATATTGCAACAAAAACAAAATACAGAAATGGAGTCGACGCCACGGCAGATATGAGAGTACAACTGACCAGTATTGTGCCTGATATAAAAAAAATTGTAATTTAAAAACACAAAATCATCAGTCATTAGGAGTTTTATTTATTTGTATTTTATTTTTATTAAATAAATGATATTTATTTAACAACATTTTTAATTTTTATTTATACTATTATGAATTACCCAACCTAAAAAATAAGCTAAGTGTTCCGCCAAAATTTTCAGATTTGCCAAGTGTTCAGTCGCTGAAAAAGTTTGGGAAACTCTGGAATACATCATCAGCTAGAGAAGCGTAATAAGCATGAAAGAATAACCCGTTTTTATATATTACATTAAATCACTTAAAGAAGGGCAGAATATGTAGAAATAATGCAATAATTTAAGTCACAGAAAAAGCAGACTATGAGACGACCCAAAAGAAGAAAGAAATTTCAATAATAATATGGACAAATTAAAGATAAAAAATATTAATGACAATTACAAGATTGTAAGCCTTTAACATTTAAAATATATTAAAGGCCAGAAAGTAGAAGAAAATATTTTATTAGTAAGAGAGATAATTTTACTACCATTGGCTTAAATACTAATTTTATTTTAATATCATATTTGCTAGAAGAAATCGTACCAACAAACCAGTGCTTTTATAAATACAAAAATAATATAACAATATGTCATTTTGCTTATAGTTAACCCACATCCCACTAAGTGAATTTGAAATTAATTTTTCTGGTGGCACGTCGGCCATGTTTGCGAGTAAAGTGTACCGAATGGATTTTAAACGTAATTATCGCGGTGCATTTGCATGCAACCGGAGTAGGAAACTGCAATTATTTTGCACACAGCACCGTGCGACTGTTGCACTAATATGAAATACGAGAAAACGAAAGAAGAACGACTAGGAGAGTTTTTTTTTTGCTTGGAAACTTTGTGATTTATGACCGGTAGTAGCGCGCCGATGACCAAATGTGCATTTAATAGTGCATTTCGTATTCTGACGCTTCCCTAATGCACATTTAAAAACGAGCAAGAAATTAATGGCTGATACCGAGAGAATGATAATTTTTCAACTCGTATTTCTTGTAATATAAAATACTATGAAGATTTTTATAACCGAAGTTAGTTGACACATTCCAAAGGGATTTCCTTTTTTTTCAATTGATATACAATTATGCTTAATTCTCTATCATTATTTCTACGAAGACATTAACGCGTCTGGAATAAAACTTCCACACTGAAAAAAAGTAACAATAGATTATTTTTTTAAATAACTCCGTTATTCTTTAACACAAGATCAAGTTTCTAACATGCTTTTTCCTTTCGCTTAACTCGTTATCATCTCATTGAAGTCTTTATTTATCTTATACCACCACATGTACAACGCGAATGTAATGAAATTTTCTCCGGTCGATTTTTTTCTCGGTCGCGCAAAAGCGATTTCCCGGAGTGGTAGGGGTGGGCGGCCCGTATTCAGGGCCGACGTCAGATATCTTTGTACCGGCGGCACTTAATCTGGCTAAGTGCCGAATCGTTCGGAAAAAGTCCGATGGGCGGTGGGCGGGTCGTACCATTCATCCACGTCCACGGCTCTATTCGGACGAATATATTCGGGCGGGAGACCCAGGCCTCCCCCGGAGTCGTTCAGGGCCCGGAAGACGAATGACTCCGCGTCTTCGCAGCGCGAGCTATATGCGTTAACAATTGTTAATGGCTTAATCAGGAACGCGCTCCAGAAGAACGGGTCAATTAATGCTAACGGCAGTAGTATCACCGATTCGTTACTAGATCCGGATGTGAATTGATGGCAAATCTCAAGATTGATGAACCGTACTATGATACAACGTCATTCAGCGGCCGGTACTGATAAATACATTAAATCTCCAGTTCAATATCGACATTGAATAATATCATGCATCTTGTAAAAATGGCTCTGCATCATTTGATAATTTTAATTATTAAATTAGAATATGTTTATTTAATATGCCAATCACCGGCGCCCCCCATGGCGCTGTCACAAAATCACCATTGTAGATGTAAATAGATACATTCAATAGATATTTTAAATGTAAGAATAAAGGGATAGTACAATTTTTTTAAATCTATTTACAAAAGTGTTTTTACGAGACATACAGAATATATTAGACATAAGCCGTAACAATGTTGTGCTTTTATGTGTATTTTAATTTGAATACTGCTTAGTGCAAGCTTTGTTTAAGCACAAGAAGTTCTGCTAAATTTAATAAATAGCTTTTCTTTATGCCTGGCAATGACAATATAAACAGAAAGTGAAAAAATGGTGTCGTTAATTTAAAGCTAGAAGGAATAAAATTCACATAAAAAAATAAGTCGAAGGTAAGGAATAAAAAACAATGTTTTCTTTTGTATCCAGACTTTTTTGTCGAGAGCTGTTATTTTTTAATATGCAGGTTAAATGATGGTAGAGTCAAGAAGTAACAGAGTCTAACATATTTTTTCAGCTACTTGGCTAAAACCTATTGACCTGGGTAATATATTACAATTATATTAAAAAAAAAAAAATATATATATTATTAGATTATTATTTCTATCTTTATTATAACTTAAAAAAATCCAAATTTTTCGTTATGTTGTATAGAAAATATTATATTCATTCTAAATTATTATAAAAAACTGTCCTAAAATGCAATGTTTTCTTGACTACTCTAATACGAATACGAAATATGAATATTACCTTATATACATTGCACATATATACTTGATCATTAGAAATTCAAATTCTACTATAAATAATTAGCAATTCTTGTTGAGTGCTTTATTGACAAATATCTGAGAACTATTTAAAACGACAAAAATATACAAATTGCAATTTTTCACTAAGATGTTGTGAACATTGATTTAACTAAAGCCATAACGGCCACGTGTGGTACTAATTTTTTTCTGAAATGATAAATTGCAGGGTGCCGGTACACCCTGTGGCACAGTGCCAATTTTTCATGCTGGTAATCGTGTTAATATTAAAATATTACACAATTTACAAATACAGACATTTCAGAATAGTACATAAATTATTATTTTATCATTGCAATGTATTTGGATAACGATTACGAAATAAGAAAATATCTAATGAAATTGTTTATACATAAATTTTGATATTATATTATTTGGATAAATTAAATATGTTTGCATTCAGAATAATAATAGTACATAAAATCAAGTAAAGTATGATATATCTTCTTCGAATCGAGTTAATTATCTATTGAATATATATGAGGATCCTAAGATAATGTTTGGGATGGCAAATTACTATTGTTTTAATGTTGTGGCGATATTAGTCATGGTATTATCTAATGCGTATCATTATAAACACCAGTATAAAAATATATATTAACTAATTAAAAAAAAATCATCAAGCAACAGGATGTTGTTCGATAATTTTGTATAATTAGATAGCTGTTTTTATTAAAAAATATTAACATTATTTAAAAAAATAATTTAAACGTAATACTAATAATTGTGTGGTACTTACAAATAGAATTTTACTAAAATTGTACTAAATCCATACTAAAAGCTTTAACCTATTGTAGTTCAAAGTTTATTTATTTTAATTTTGCCAATAAGTCCAAGTCGTATTAAATAAATATATTTTATTGAATATTTTATTGATCATTAATATGAAAAAAAGGGAAAAAATCTTGGTGTTTATTTTATGAAATAAATTTTATTTTGGCCAAATTAACTATAGAAGTTAAATTATATATTTATAATATAAATAGTATAACATTTATTTTTAAATTTAAAAAAAATAATACTTAATATTTAATTTGGTGCTCAAGCTATTTTAAATAAATACATATATTTAATAAAATATTTTAACAATCGTTAAATATAATAAAAGGAAAAAATCTATTTCTTTAATATTATATCTTTTTAGATGTACAATATATGAAATAATTTTTTTTTTGGCCATATTAACTTTAGAAGAAAAATATTAATAATATAAGTAGTAATATGTTAATTTTAATTTAATTTTAAAATATATATACATTTAATTTATTACTAGACTTTTCTAAATTGGATTTTTTTTCTACTAAAACTATTTTTATTTAATTAAATATAATTTTAGTGATATTAATTGATGAAATCAACTTTTCTTATTTGATATATATTTATATTAAAATAATAAAAGTTTATTATTTATAAGAAATGATTAATTATTTTTTTATTTTATTTTTTATTGTTTTATTTATAATATATATAATTTTAAGATATATAGTTTAAATCTATTGAAAAAAAATATCCAGATGTTATAGATATAGGAGTCACCAGTAAAAAACAGATGTCCAATACAATGAATAAAGGGCTAAAGGATACTAGGTTGAGTTATTAAAATGGACTAGAGAATATTGCATGCTAGTGATTAGTGCGAATAAAGAACACAATGCCTTTGAGCTAATAATTTATTGACTTAATAAAACAAAGTATAGAAGCGTAAAAGCATTATGATTTTTTTTAATAAATGTTATTAGAATAATATAACTCAATTACTATTATTCTTTTAATACTGGTATCAGGATTATCAATCGAACCACTTTTATGTTTAACAATTTAAGGGATTAACTGTTAAGTTATAAAAAAGATAGTTCGGCTTGTGATTAGGTTCGGTTTCGCTTATAAAATATGACAATACAGTGAGAAACCTCCTAACAGCCTAAGGCACAAAGTACGCGTCATAAATAGGCAAGAATTAAAATATCTATCACCTTGAAAAGAGATTAGCCGTGCATTCGGGCTAATCCACAAAACGGTCGTTCATAATTTGTTTATCGGCCAACGGCAAATTTATTTTGCTATTTTCGATATTTATTTTCTACCAGGAATGCATTTCTATATTATTTAAAAAACTCAATCAAAATGAGTTCTAGAGAAACATTAGCTTTATATGTGGTTTTTGTTAAATATGGGACAAACTGTAAGAGCAATAAAATAAACTAGCTATTTTCAAACCAAACATCAACTAATCTTTAAGTATATAGAAATCACGTTTGTAAATAAAAACACTATAAAAATAAAAATAATAAAAAAATTACGATAAAAATATAATTAATGATTTTTTTAATATTGAAGTGTAGCACTGATAAATGACATATATTATGTCAAATAAAAAATATTTTTGGGTATTTTAAATAGGGTAGAATTTTAATAAATCTATGGCAGGCAGGTAATCATAAGTGACAATAATACCATTTGGCCTGCATTGGACACTGCAGTAGTATTTATTGACATTGTTATAATAGTTACATGGTTATTATGTTTTGAAACGAATGATCAGCCCTCGCCACCGTGATGTCAGTGCTGCCAGAATGCCGCCTAGATTTTGTGGCCCAATAAATCGACCTCCTCGCATATATGCATTATTAAAAAATATTATTATATATAATTAATTACAATGAAATATTTTACGGTATTTATTAAATTTATTATTAAAAAATAATATAAACGTAGTTATTATATGTTTGGTAATATAACATAAATTATACCCCATCTCTTCCCACGCAATTTCTCGCCGATAAAAATATAGGTACATACAGACAGACAGACTCCAGTAGCAATTAGGCAATGTCCATTAGCCGAGCGGTCAAAATAAAGCGAAACGCAATTAATGAATCAGATATTAAAACAACAAATTCATCATTCCCCGGTTTTAATTAAAGTCGCGCCATATTTCACTGTCATTCGTGCTCAGCCCCGGAGGAGGACAACCTCCCCTGCTACAAGAGCTGAGAGGCCCTCTGGCCCAGAGACAAAGGAGCACATTAGAGCCGGCGTAATCTAATAATGATAAACACAAATAAATCTGCTAGTCCACGTGATGTATGGAGCCTTCTAAAAAAACAAACAATTCAATACGCGAGCGGCCGTTTGTCTTGTGCTTATGAGAAAATTCTTATATGTCCGATTGTCCGACCACGTGTTGTTTTCCGAAATATGTTTAGAATACATTTAATAATCCTACTTTAAAAATATATATGAGCACAAAACAAGACCATATCTGTGCACAAGATTTGACACTGAATATACTTCTTAAGTTGCCATCAATAAAGCGTGTCTCAAAAGTAAGGATATGGATATTTAATATAAATTAATACAAGACGCATAAAAATACGATATATCCATCAAGGTACAACCATTAAGCTCATGGTAATTTAAACGTATTTTTTTGTTTAAAAATGTTTTTCGTTCTGACGCGTAAACATATTCTAAGTAAAATTAGACTTACTCATTTTTAAATCAACTATGCTACTTTAAACTTAAAGTTGAGCTGAACAGAGACGTACTGATGACTGATTACGTGCTACTGCAATACGTAAAGACGAATATTTGTAATAACAGGATAAATAAAATAAATTATATTCAAAGCTAGTATTTTATTAAAAATATATTTTATAAAAAAAAAATTATATATGCTCGAAAAAATATATTGTATTGTCGTTGAATATTTAATTTATTTTATTTTATAAAGAAATCTAAATTAGATTTTTTCATGCAAAAAATACAATTATATTAAATAGAAATTTATAGTACAACTGATCGACAATATTTGCCAATGTTAAATACGGTAATTTTATGCCAGCGTATATATTAAATTACGCTACCTATATTATATTAATGTCGTGATGTAGAATGATGAATATTACAGAAGCATCTCATACGCTTGATTGGTATTCATGAGGCAAGAAATATATTACACATACCACTCATTATGTCGAATCTTGTTAATTGAAATTGCCGCAATATAATAATAGATAACAGTATGATAATCTGATTAATTAGAATTAAATTCTTAATAATGATTCGATTAATATTTCAGTGCTATCTCAAACGCTGAAATTCTATATTAAAAAATTTAGAGAAGTTACAAACATCTAGACATTGAATTTTCATATAATGATATGATTTAAGTAACACGTATCAATATAGTTACATATACAATCAAATTTAATGCAATTTTTCGACATGCTCTTAGCGTATTTTTTTGTAACACACAGTAAACATACCAATTTTAAATCTTACTCCAGCTACCACTTATTTCAAGTTCTACTTGAACTCATAATCTTACTCCTAAATCCCACTTTAACGTATACTAAATAAAATTATACATCGCAATGTTTACATGTTTAATAAGCTTGTTATTTACGATGTTATCTCGAATAAAATATTTATGTATTTTAAACATATATATTTTCATATGTATGTATATAGCGTAGGTAAGTAAAACATATAATAATTATAGCAAACATTCGTTTCACTTCAACATACCAATTACGGAATGAATTATGTACATACAAAATTGACGATGAATTTGCCAAACTGATGTGAAATGCGTTATATGATTAATTATAGCTTGTTATGAAACGTTTCAATGTATGAAAACATTTTTGGATTCAGATCCAATCACATATTCAAAATGGTACAATCTGATCAACGCAAAGTTTGGTTAATTGAATTTAGTCGAACGAATCGCGTGATATTGCAACATAAGCGAGTAATAATGTCAAACTTTCAGCAAATATAAAGTAAGAACAGAGCAATTATAAAATAATTATTATGGTGTTTTATGCGATACTGCGCTTATCTCTAAATTATCAGATCAGTGTACATAAACCGTAATTATTGGTTTGCACATTTGTAAAACAAGTTTGACGACGTGAGTTTATTTTGTTTTTATAATACTCTGAATCTGTATTATAATTTATTGAAAATTATTTATTGTATTTAAACTACGGAGGGGCAAACTTTACAATTTGATTTCTAAAAGGGTTAAGGGCGTGACATGTGTTAACATATGGCACACGAACATTTGCTTAACCACCACTGACGAGGGCATGTGGCTTTGTCGTACGACTTTCTGTTTTGTCATTCATTTTCAAAAGGACATCGTATTTATTTCAGAATTATTAAGGTAGAGCGATAGATTTTTTTCATATGCTCCTTAGTTATCATTTAAAATGTCAGTGAAAAGAAATCTAAATTTTCCCAAAAAATAAATTTATAAATTGTTTTAAGACAATAACAGGAAAGATGCATCTAACCCGATAAACCCAATGGAAAACACCGTTTGTCATTTATTCTAAATATATTCTATACAATTTAATTGATGCAACGGTACTGTGTTTTTTTTGTTAAATACATATAAAATATTCTCTAAAAGTTGAAGAAGCTTTTGAAAACTTAATATGCTCGATTAATATCAATCATTCCTATATTCATCTCTCACTCTCATAAAATTAGAAAAATCTAGGTAAACCTATTCTGTGATGATCAATCAGAATTATAATTTCGATCTACCAGACACGATAGAAATTAAAAAACACCATATGGGATTCAAGCTTTTAGGTCAGAGACTGATACTATTGTCTATCGTGCTGATAAAGACACTCTCAATAAATAAAAATTGGTGTAGTTCTAAAAGGCAATTGTAAATTACGACTAACAAATGTAACATATTAACAACTACTGTATCAATTAAGAAAAATATCATGATTGGAATTGGATTTTATTTATTTTAACTGGTAGTGTTATGACTATTATAAAAATATGCAATTAAATTACAATATGCATAAAGATAGTCATAAACTCTAGAAGATTTTTTTTATAATTATGACGCTAACAATAATCCGGCGCATTGCCCTGACACGTATAAAATGCAAAATAATTATAAAGAAATGCGGGCTTTTGAGAGACCTGGATACTCAGCATAAACATATAATTTTGGGTAACCACTTCATAAGCAGGTAGCGAAAACTACAAAAACTAACCGTAGCTTATTAAGTATGTAGAGTACATATATCAATTTTCATAATGAATTTTTTTTTTATTATAATGCATATACAAAGTTTTTCATACATGATAATAAAAGAGTAATAAAAACTAGAGGTATTAAATTACTCGTCAATATTAATAAATTTATAAATCCTTAGCAATAATTAGGTTTACGAACGTACTAATTTATTACTATACACATTGTTGATCTAATAAAGATAATCACATTTATTAAATAAATTTATAAAAATGTGTTTTCTGTTATTAATTAAATAGTATGCTATAAATATTTAAAAGTAGAGTTCTTCAAGAATCTCATTTAATTCGTATAATATTTTTATTATTTATAAATGGTACTACCACTTTAAAAAAACAAGTATGTAAAGTAATTACTAAATTAAATAATTGTTTATGTGTAATTAAATTATTTAATTATTCAACTAATTTATTACTTATGTTTAAAAAAACATTTTATTAAATCCTGGAATCAGGTAATAATAAAAGCATAAAGCATAATTTTTGATAATAAATTGAACAAAGCTTTAAACATTATGGGTTTTGTGTTTAAATCTGTATAACATTTAAAATATTGTTATACTAAACATAATAAATAAATTTTATCTATTTATTCTAAGTCAACTTAACATTTTACTTCTAATGTATGACACTATTGTTTACCATACGCGTCTATTTTAAAAGGAAACTATTACATAAAAATACAGATGTGTCGTAAAACCTTCGAGTTAGCAGTGTGACTGCTCATATTAAAGTGGAAGCAGTTCTAAGCTGTGTCAATTTGGCGTGAGCTCCACTAGATGCGAGCTCAGTGTTGAATGCTAGCGCTATTTTAGCTTAGAGGCAAAGTGGGAAGCTTAAGTAAAATTTCAAGTAATAAAGGATAATCATAAAAAATGGAATGAGATCAGCAATTATTCTTATCCTGGAGTAGGGGTCGGCAAAATTTATTTTAAAAGGCCGGATTGGAAAAAAATTAGGCTCGATGGGCCAGAAACCAGAATTAAGGCACCTAAAAAACGAATTAACTCGTTGAATTAAGATGAGAAACTTCTATAAGGAAGTGATTAGTGGCACTAGAGTGGCACGGCTTCCCCATGATTTTCATAATTTCAATATAATGTGGTACAAAGCAATAATTTACTTAGTAGCGAACTATTTGCACAAGCCTTAAAAGATAATAACCTAGTATTTATTTTTATTTTTAGCAAACCATTTAAATATACAGGTGAACATTAATATTTCGCAAGTTTTACTTGTTATAATTTAACATTGAAAAGCAAAAAAGTGTGAAAACCACTGAGAAAAGTTAAAGAAAATCTTTGCTATTAAATTGCCTGTTGATGTTACTCACAATGTGCTCTATTCTTTTAGCAACTGTTTTTAATAAAAGATAGATTAAAATGAAGCTGTAATAATCATATACGACTTTATCAAATTACCGATAGTGTATGACTTTATTTAATTAGTTAATAAATAAGCCATTCGTAAATTGTCTGGGAAACAGCCAAGTTATATTCATCTTTGAAATGACGGCATATATTGTATTATTCAAGTACATATGTACATGTAGTCATCGCACAATAATTCTTTGTCATCTAGTTCGATAACAAAATAATTAACATTCCACTCTTTTTTAAAAGCATGACATTCAAAGTCAACTAGTCTCTTTTTTCTGGCTTTGACAATAGCAAAGAAAATATATAAAGGTAATAAATACGGGGAACTAGCTATTCTATTAAAACGCATACTTTAAAATTTAGGTTTGAAAATTGAAAATGTACTCCCAAGCTCGCGGGCCGGATTAAAATAGGCAGCAGGCTTGATTTGGCTAAAGGGCCATAGTTTGTCGACCTCTGCAATCAATGGTAATTTTTATCAAAACTAGAATCTGTTTTTCAACTGATAATTTATGAATAAAATATTTTAGCTGTTCGATAGGTGCACGAGTCTTAGGTTGCATAAATCCGGCAACACTGGAATTTTATAATTTTGTTGTTTGTGTTGCTTATTAAATAGAAAGGTGATCGCTGATCAATTATTAAAAATTGATTTTAGCTTACAAGCTATGACGTCGATTTTTTTCGCGTGTATGTGTCAAAAAATCTATTAGCTTTAATGATTTTGAACAGATTATGAACAACTATTTTAAAAAGCAGAAATTTTAAGTATTATTATAAAAAGTTATTATAAAACTATTTATTACGGTATTTGCAGAAAAATATTAACTTAAATTTAGACTACGATTACTTTTTGAAATTCAAATTCATGCAACTGTTTTTAGTGTTTAGCTTAACACTGTATTAACATAACATTAAAAAATAAATTTAAAATGATGTATAAGTCGTATAATTAAATAAATAAATAATTATACTTCTATCCAGAATAGAAAATTGGCAAATGTGCGACCCCGCCTGCCGTGTTCCATTTTTTCCTTGGTTCGATAAAGAGAGAACAGAGCGTTGGCAATTTTTAAACGCTTCCATCGGCCCGACATTTTGGCAATAAAAATGAGGCATTATGCGAAATTTTGTCATCCGAGCGAGATAATGTAGCGGCATTACGCGCCAAAAAACTTCGCTCATTGAACCCGAAATTTACACATTAATCATTTTAATATCGCCTTCTTTACAGTTTTAATCGCATTACGGGATTAGCGTTGTGTTCTGAACGAGTGCTAAGCCGCGCGACAAATCCATAAAATATATTTTTAAACATATCAAATGGTACTTTTATTGGCGAAAAACGCTTTATTCTAAAGTTTGTTGTATATATATGTATAGTTAGATCAATTTTAGCAATATTCCCCTGAGCCTCAAAGGAGTTTGTAAGCTGATGCAGGATAATTTCAATATCCTCTCTACGTCTGTTCAAAATGTGTGGATGCAAGAGTAAAAGTTTCGGATGGATGTTTCCCGTTATTACCCATGCAGTCTGGGCTATTTCGTTAAGAGTTGCTCCTTCTCATCGAATCGAGCTGGGAAAAGTAAACTTTTCTCTTAAGCGTGCACACATGCCGTCTTCCCTTATAACGCTGAGTAAAACGTATAATACCGGTGTGTGCCCTATGTATGTATTATACATACAACAGAGTACTATATAGAAGGGAAATTTATTTTTAGATTATTTCAGCATTATTATTATTAAAAACACTGGATTATGTATGTACGTTTCATCGCTTATTCTGTGAACCTTTTTAAAACTTTTTTCACAGTTGACCCTTTCAAGAAATTCTCGACTCGAAACACAAAAAACGTTTGTGTGATATTTTAAATTACAATTATAGTGCTAAATATTAAAAAAACGTTTATCATATATAATTATATCTAATCCCTAAGTAACTGATTTTTATAAACAAATATATTTTCTCATTCTTTGGCGATTAGACTATTATGGACAAAATAATTCTAATACTCGATTTTATAACATATATTAGTAATTAACCTTTTGTTGATTGTGTCATTAATGATATATTTAACACAATCCCGTTGACGCTTATTCAAAGATAAATTAATATAAATTACTTGGAATATCTGAGTAACTAAAGATAAGAAAAACAACCTTTTCCTAATTTTTTTCATATTGTGACGTCTAACATAAAAATACGCGATATGAATTAGAATGCTCGTATTTATTGCGCTATATAGCAACGATTTATAAACGAACCAAAGAAAATCAGCGTTATCAATAATGCATTTATGTTCCGACAACGATAAAGGAATTCCGCCCGGAGTTGGAAACTGTTTATTCGCGGTGAATGAGACAATGCAGTGTTTGTTAGTAATGAAATTAAAACTAAGCTTTAGTTATCCTTCTGCTCGGCATTGAGCTAACAAAAATCAATTCAGTACGAGCCTAGACTTGAATTTATACACTATCAAAGACCTGATCTATATATATAATATAAGTAAAATAAAATAACTAACTAAAAATATTATAAAATAAAATATAAGAAGTAAAAGAAAAAAGTAAATAAAAATAAGCAGCTTTTTTACTTCAATCTTAAAATTTTGGTTCAGCTGTAAGTTTTATTTTTTTTTATTTTCAAAAATTAAAATATCAAATAGTTAAAAATAACGACTATTTTGATTTGAAGATATTTGTAAAATTATAAAAAAATCAAAAAATACAGTCTAAATAATAATGACTAATTATTATTAAGAATTTAATTTTATTTTTTATTGCCGCTGAAAGAACACAACACAGCTAAAAATTATAATGTTTAAAATTTAATATATAAAAAATAAATAACTGCAATTGAATCCACAGCTGCAAAAATATGAGTAATTTATGAAATTTCGGCATTTATTGTGTTTTTACTTAATCATTTTGTTTGTTGACTATTCATTTGTTTAGTCATGACTGTTATAAATAACATAAAAATAAATTTCACAGGACAAAGAAAATAACCCTAAAAACTGTTTACATCACGTATAGTTGTACAAATGTCTGATTAACGAATAGTTTCAGGACCGTTAAATATATTTGGATTTAAGTCTCTATTTCATTATAAACGGCTTTCTCTATTTTGTTAATATTTTGCAATAGACACAAGTCAAAAAGCTGTTCATATTCTCTGTGTATGTCAATTAAAAAAATCTTTTAATTCGGCATTTGAAGTAGTATCAGTTTATAGTTTAATTAGGTATTTTTCTAGAAAAGGATTTGCAAATTAATTGATTTTTTCTTCAAATTTTAAAAAGTTTTTTTTGAGAGTTTAATATTAGATAAGATATTGTGCAAAGCTGCAAATTCTTAAGTATGCTATTTTAGATACATTACTTACAAAAAATATCTTTCAATAATCAATTATCGATATATTCTAAATTGCTAAATTTCGATTTATATTATTAAAAATATTTCTGATAAATGTGATTAACGCCTAAAGCCAATTATATGCACCAAAAATATTAGCTTTATTTATTCTTTTTTTTTGTATGATACAAACGCACGTGACAATCTCATATTTGAGCGGATTAGCACTCTTAAAAAGTACTGCTAATACAAAGGATCGGTTTATAATATGATGTATAATAATATTGAATAATATAATCGTCAAGACTACCGATTTAAGATGAAAATGAGATAACTATAAATTTATCTTCAATCATATCCATTATATCCAATAATATCCAATATTAACCTAACCATTAAGGGCAAGAAACAACCAAGTGATTAGCTAAACTTGCACCAAACGTAGCTATGAATAAATCCAAGAGTTCAACTAGAACTACTAGTCGACTTGGAGGAAAAACAAATTATACGTGAATTTCACAAATAATCTATACCTTTCATCTTTGTATTTACAAAAACATAACGCGCACACAGCAAAGTACAGTCAAATTCAAAATAGAGTCACAAGAGTTTGGACAACCGGACAATAACTTTTATTCAAAAAACTAACTATAAAATAAACCACTTTCATAGTTTTATTATAACGAGTATTAATTAACTATAAGCTGCATAATTGTTACACTTTGCTTGTATACGTCTTTATATATTTTTTATAATGTAAATAGCACTTTATTGCAATACATACATACATCTTTATATAAATTCTATGACATTTAAACACTTTCAACAAACTAATATGAACGAATTATTTTTAGTTATATTCATTACTATTGCATTATTATCATTAAACATAACCTTAATTCTGAATTAAATACATGCATATTTTTCTGCCAGTGCACAAATATTGACTTTTCAACTACTCTTCGGGTTCAAAAACAATTTTATTAAGGAACAACATAATCAACAGTTGAGAGACATTGCTAGACCGGCGCGCAAAATAATTTTCCGCCGGCCAACAAAACGACGCAGTCCTTCTACTGTGTACATGCACGTCCGCAATCGCAAATATATACATATCTGAAACATGCGATGTTCTGCGCCTTGCAATCAACTGTCAGCCTTATTATTACGGAGACTTGTGAATTTTTTATAAATGTCAATAAATACATAAATAAACAGGCATATAATTTAGGCCACTAGTATAATACCACATATGATAAATATTACCGAAATTGAAAATAGCACGAACATTAAAAACAACAGATTTTTCTTAATCCGAATTTAAAAGCTCGTACCCTAGTATAATATAATATTAATATTAATTAAACATTACATTATAATATTCCATGACTGCGTAATACGTATGATAAAATTTGATACATTAATAAAGAAGCCTTTACATTTAACTATTCCATTTGCCACAGTCGATTCCATTATCTTTTTCGATGCGAATTCAAAGCAAAGCCAAGTACGCGATTGAATTACAAATGAGCAATAGAACACAGTGTCCCGACGGACATGTTTTTTTTTTTGAAATGTTAAATAATTTAAACAAACTCTACAAGAGTGGAATAGGTTTTTTTTATAGATACGAAGTCCCAATCGGTTTCCGTGTCGCTTTGCAAAGCCTTTTTTCAAAGAATCCAACCACTTACCGACTATCGCAAACGGAGGAAAACGGTGGAGTGAGTTATAGGAAATTGGACCAACCGAAAGAGATAAGGGCGATACATTACTTTGGTCGAGGCTTAAGTATTCCGAAAATTCTCCTCAGTTGTGTAAGTATTATTTTCCTTTATTTTAAAGTCGCGTGGTTTATCTGCGACAATTTGATATACGACTGTGAGGTTTCAAGGCATACTAGATGTAGAAAAATTGAGGATAAAAATGGCAAAAAATATATTATAAAAATATTGCGTATAACTTGTGTTACATACCTGCGAACAAAGTAAATATTAAAATATTTTCATTAAAGAATAGGTTGCTGTAAAACATGTTATTTCAAAAATATACAGAAGCATAGCATTTTTAGTTATGAATTCTCGTATATAAGGGATGATATAAAAGTCAGCAGCATATTTATGGCTGTCTATCTTTATCATATTAAATTTTTCATATAATGATAAAATAATAACGCATTCTATAAGCACAGCTTAATTAAGTTCAAAAAATGGTATTGTGTACAATTTTATAATTACACGTAATTATAAAAGAATTATATTTATTTTGATGTTTTATTGTGAAAATGCTAATATACACATGTTTTTTTACCACGATTAATGTAACTAAATTAATGTGTTTCAGTAACTCTAATTCATGTTCGTGTCAAACCAGCAATAAAATTTCTTATTATACATTATACAATTTTCCTGTTAAATGACTTTTAAAACATTTTAATCACGCATTAAAATACTAAATAATTAAAAAGACAAGTTTAAAATTAGATTTTTTTACATACGATATTGTATTTCTTAAATATGTATATATACATATATGTATGTGTATGAAAGCTATACATACGTGAAATAATATTAATATTAGGATTAAATTATAAAGCTTTAGAGTATACCTTTATATATTTTACAATTATTTTAGGCATTTTAAAATATTCATTCCAAAGAAATATATGTCTAAGGTATAATTTATATTTCTTTAATTAGCTATTAAATAAAGTTTTGATAAGCATTTTTTAAATATACCAATAACATAGCTTCTTCATTTAGCATAAACATCCCTTATTCCTGCTTTAAACTGACGAGACTTTTTCGCTTTCATTGCCATGCCAAATACGTTACAACAAAGTAAATACAATAAAAATCTATCAGAGACATCAAAGTCAGTGTAAATCAATGAAGTCCATTGTATTAATTATGAACTATTTTTGAAGCTTACAATCAATATATGTATTGTCAGATAAATGTCATCTTAAAAATATGGAGAAAAATAAATTATGTAAGGGTTGCTAAGAATTAGCCATACAATATATGGTACAATAGGCTCATGCACACTTTTTCAACTATTAAGTTGAACAGCGACGCGCTAACAACCGATTACGTGCTACTGCAATATGTGAAAAAAAACAAGAGACTAAAATATTTAATATATCGAAGAATGAAAAATAAATTTGTTATGTGTTGTTGCAAAATAGCATTTGACACTTCATTTACAGTGATGCCAACATAGAACACTCGAATTGGATCAACTGTATTTGCCGAAAGTTTTGTCACTCTAGTTTAAGCTAAGTGTTATTGTCGAAAAACTGACAAAATAAACCAATAATTGCGACGTGTAATTTCCGCACTGGTTAATTAAAAGGTCCAATTCTTTTGCACGGCAATGAGCCAAAACCAATCACACGATTTCTAGAAGCTAAATGATTTAGGCTATGCTGATATTTGCTGTCTTTCATGTTTCTACTATGATAAATTTATAAAAAAGGAGTACTTGAAAGACCATTGAGCCGAAACGGATTAAAATCAACATTGACAAGCTTCTCTTGCCTGCATACGGTTGAACATCACCGCGTTGGCTAATTTTCGTCCGTTATTATTCGGGTAATAAAGGCTCGGCAATAAATCCGCTCACAGCACGTCGGTGCTTCACAATTTATACGAAAACTCCGAATGGGGCATAAAAATGTTATTCGCCACCGCTGCTGGCATAAAGGTGTTTCGCGTTACTTTAGTAACCGGCCGTGGTACGTGCCCGCGAAGAAAACGCGAGCGGCGCAATGATAATAAAGCTCTTATAAATCATACATTTTTGTCTCCGCTTCTTTTGAGCCAATGCAGCCAACTGCACCGCGCTCGGCAATATGGCTTTCAGTAATTCAGGAGCGCCAACCGTAATAACACCTCGCAATATGCCACTGCGGCGGCGGCTGCCACTACTAAAACACGGTCTCTTATAATATCTTTATAGCGCATTGGCAGCTTGTACGAGACGGTTTTGAATGTGCGAAATTATATTGGCAAAGCCATACCCAGACGAGTCTAACATAATTTTAAAGACACATTTCTAGAATTGCATACACTACTCACCCAACATGGTATAAAACAATTTACATGAGCTTCAAAATGATAAAAAATAAATTAGTGGTGACTGACGATTGACAACCACTGTAGAAATATTTTGTCATCATTATATTGGCAGCGACAGTCAAGAATAAGGGATGCAATCGCGACTTTACTAGTCCAGATTAAACTCACCGCGGACACGGTCATTTGACGACGGACAATAATAGGCGATACAATAATAATGCAATACAAATAAATTTGCAATAAAAATCTTATTTTTAACGTTTTATCTAGAAACATGACCCTATTATTAAATAATTAATTAACATGATTTACTACAAATTAAAATTTAAACATACGTACAAATTAAAATAAAAATTACTAATATTTTTTAGAAAAGCATTATGGTCTGAACAAAACATAGAATATATATTTTTATTAAATCATTAAATATTTGTTTAATTGTTTAATTTTTTAATTCAAAAACTTGTGAGAGTAACTCAAAGTCATAAAACATTTTGACTTAAGCCGATAATTTTAACATCACTACTGATAAATGCTTATCGTTGATTTTGGCCTTTATGCGATATTATTTTTATGTTTTGAGCCTTGAAAAATAACTGTGAGAACAAACTTTCGGAATTACCAAAAATTGCATATTTTACAGTTATTGATTTTAAACTATACAAGGGTAGTTCCAATAACACAGATCTAGCGCACAGTGTACTTTTGATATCTGATTCTAGGAAAACATTAATTATCCCTGTAGAATATTTAAATTATGAATTCAGTACATCACAATTTTAACGTTTTCTTTCAGTTGATTCTGAATCAGAACAAGTCGACCCAATGAGAATCTTAATTTTTGATCGTCAAAGTCATGAATTATTTGAATGGCACATTTTTACTTTCACCCCCTTTATTTTATTATTTTTTTTCATTTTGGCTAGAAATGATGGAGGTTTTGTTTTCCCTGCTTTATTTTGTTTATTACCTAATAAGACTCTTGAAACGTTCAGAAAAATATTTTATATGATAAATGAAATGTTAATTATGAAATTGCAATAAATCAAGCTTTGCGTATGGTATTTCCACAATCTAACATAAATGGTTGCTTTTTTAATCTGGTACAAAATCTTCGAAAGCATTTAGATTCATGCAATCTTTTGCCCAGGTACTATTATGATTCGCTTTAAATCCAAAAATGATTACTTAATACTTACTTTTGTTTCAGTTAATACATGCTTTTCTGAAGCTGAGAATCATTTATCTAATGAATTAGAAGCAATTTTTAAATGGTTTACGAACGCCTATATAGATCGCCTAAAAAAAATAAAAGTAAGGCTCCACCGATTTTTCTGTCTGTTTATCATAGAACATTAAACGAAAGCGATAAAACCAATAATTTTGCCGAGGCATGTTATCGGAAACTGCAATTGAGCTTTTGTAGCAGTTCAAGTCATCCAAATTTATAGATTTTTATCAATGGTCTCAGATAAATCCAAAAATACAAAAAAGCTATAATCTTGATTATGAGAGAACTATAGTAGGTTTTAAACATCAGCGCAAAGAAGACGTCACGAAGAAGCTGAACAAATAATTGGTATAAAAGTTTTGAGGTACAATAGAAAAAAAATTATACAATATTTACGTGCTATTGCATATATATATATATATATAATTATAATATGAGTTAATAATTTTCAAATAAAATTCTTTTTCATTTCGTATACTTTTTCGATTTTATTTATATTTTACTAATATTTACAATAAAGCTAAGCGTGTAAGTTTTTTTAAATTTCTGTCGCCCATATGACCATCGCCAATTTGACCGTCGTCCAATTGACCGGAATCGCCCATTTGTCCGTCGCCCAATTGTCGCGTACCGAACTCACCGAGCGTCAACGGATTTTTTGATTATATTAAAAAAAATATCATTATTAGTAAAAAAAATTATCTCTAGAATTGTATGTCATGTATGATAGTAAAAGCTTTAGCGATTTTAAGTAAAAATGCATAATAAAGAATATTAAGCGACAGCAACTTGATAAATGATTAAGCTTGGTTAAAAAATTCGATTTTAAAATGTATACTATAAAAAGAAAATATTTTCATAAATAAAATTATGCTATAAGCAAGAAAAACTGTTATGCAAGAGTTGTAGATATTATGTATTTTTTATTAATAAAATTTATTCGAATTTTTATTATATTTTATTACTTTGGGTCCCAACTGTTTTAGTCACAAGTGGCCAGTGGTCTTCAATAACATGGATTAATTTTATTTGCTGAAACTCCTATATTTGAGATAACTATGAACTAACTACTATTGTACAAAATACAAATCTCCAATAAATTTTTGAATTTACATGCACTTTTACCATTCAAATCTTATGAAAAATTGTTTTAAGATAAAGTACGCTCGGGATAAGGATTCCGGTTTGTTATTGTGTGCGTGAACTGTGTGGCTCAAAACAATTTCGCTCAGAATATTTCATTTTTTTATTTTAAAAGAAAATATATGTTTATTTAACATACATACATCTGAGCTGAGTAGGAAATTTCAACGACCAATTAAAAATATATTATATAATCGAAGAAACCAGACATTGATGTCATTAATTAAATATTTGCAAAATTCAAAATCTTTCACTAGTCAAAAAAAATACTGAAGTCTTTAGCTATTCTTCAAAAGAAAAAGATATAAAATGGGGAAAGAAATTATTCGCAGATTGTTTAATGGCTCTACGACTCTATTAAATCATTAGAATCCATTGAATAAACTAAAAAATTATCATTGGCGCAACGATAAGAATAATAACCTTTTTAGGCCTTACAGAGAATAGTGTAAAAAAACCAACAACGTACGAATTAATGGAAAAATAATTAAAATAGTTTAATCCACGGGTAAGAGAACGAATAACTTACAGTGTTTATTTGAAGCCTTGATATCAATTAACCCAGATGTGCCCAAGAAATTTTGTTCTCTTAAAATCTCATTTATAAATAAAAAAACAGTGGCACGAGTTTAGTGACCTACCCATGGGACAGTGTGCATATCTGGGTTAAAACAATATCAACACAAAATTATTTAAAATAAATCACTAGAGAAGAACGAACTTCTGTGCCACACTGCACTTTAATGGCGAATACAGCGTTGATGAATCAGCGACTGTCCTTAAAAGAGAAAGCGAGACCACGAAGTACACGCTACATCGTTTCTCCCTCTCATACACATGTACACTCACACAATAACAAACCGGCATCCTTATCCCGAGCGTACTCTACATATACTAACCATTCTGATTTAGTAAAAACTGTTAATACATATTAATTTTATTTATTAAAATCCTGATTTTCAAAGAATCTTGGATCAGTGAGTGAATCGGATGAAAAAATAGTAAAAATATATAGCCATATTAAGTATTTTAAAGTCATTTAAACAAATCTGTTCTAGATATCAACCATATGTACATTTTTATCATATCTTTGTCTTTTACAAACTTATGTATAGATATCTTGTGAATTGCCTACGCCTGTTTTTAAAATATATATTTATCTCAGCATAAGGCATCCACCCCTATATCTTTGTTCTTGAAAGTAAATACGTAAACCTACTACTTTATACCATCTACATACGTATTGTGTACGAGATACGACTGCCGCATAAGCAAACACTAGAATAGACAAAATGCTTCGTAATGGACAAAAATAAAAATATAACACAACCAACCCACAACTCAGTCGATTATCATAAATAGTAAATCTGCGCTGCTATCGCCATCGGCAATTTCAATATCAATTTTGCCCCACGAAACGGAACTTTTGGCACGAAGCAGTGCAAAGTTCGCGCGCATTAAACGCAACCGCGGACTGGTATTATTCAGCAAACGACAATAATCCGAAAGCGATACCGTAATAATGGAAATTTAATTTATCGCTCAGAGCGTACAACAGTAAATTCGTAATATAGTTATAACGCCATCGGGTAGTTTAGCCTTTACTATTTTCGTTTGCCGGTAGCTAGTGGCGGTAATAATAAACGTGTGCAGTTTTATTGTGGGATAATGACACATTAATGTATTTTAATAGAATACTACGTGTATTAGGTGTATAGTGTTGCAATAATGTTTTAATACAGTTTCCAATAAAATATGTTTAAACACTGGTTCACTGAGTTATACTAGTTGAATTTGGATCGAACAGACACAAATCACCTCGACAGGTGTGCATTGTCCCACACGAATTGAACCAAAACCCCATATGTGCACGAGAAAATGTCAATATCTCTATGCACAATATTGAGCAGACGAACGACCTTTGCCAGAGAAGAGTTGGCAAGTGCTCCAGTTCTATACTTTACAGGGAAGAACAGTGGACGCGACCGAGAGCTATAACCATATTTCGGATCCCACATATGGAACTGCTCGAGCACCGATACATTTGAGCAATTTCCAGAAATGTTTAATTATATAAACACTTCTGTAAGTTGACAATGAAACGTATCTCAGCGTTCCAAGAATAAAAGGACAGGGAAACAAGAACGGATAATACCCGTATTCCTTCATGCATAAATATCGAAGAAATTTTCGCTGTACTTTTTTCAGTTTAAATTCTATTACATTGACTCAATACACCTGGAATCTAAATAAAAGAGCTAGTTTCTAATATGCTGCGGACTATAGCATCATAAAGAGTGCACAATACGAAAATATTCCTGAAGTAGCACGCATTTCTTATGATAAAAGCGAGAATTTTTATGATTCTTCAAAAGTCACACCTAAATCCTTTGTAAAGGAAGACATGTCTCGAATATATCCGCCGATTATGATAGGAATATTCCGCTGGCATCGACGACCTTGAAAATTAAATTGTGAAAAAATGAAACATTTCTTTACACCGAAAGGCAAGCCCACTTCCATAAAGAATTGAGATTCTCCTGCAAGTCGAGGGAATCCGAAGTTGACAGCACTATCAGCAATGCATTATTCAATAAAAAATTAATGATGCATTGCTATTTCTATGTCATTAATGAACAATAGAAACAGCAATGAAACCAGATTAGATCATTGAAGTACTCCAGTAGAGGTATTATATAGTTCTGATAAAGAGTTTTTATACTTGATGAACTATCTACCGGTCAAGTAATTTAAGAATAGGTTTATAAAATCTTCAAAAAACCAGAAATTAAATATTTTTTTCACAAGTAAAGTATGATCAACTTTATTGAATGCCTTTTAAAAATCTGTGTGAATAACGTCTACATGTACATCAGAGTCCAATGATCTTGAAACAAAATTAGAAAAAACCAAAAGATTAGTGACAGTGGATCGAGATTGACGGAAACCATGTTGCTGCTCGAGAAGTATACACATGCATGATTAAAAATGTATTTATGCAATATAATTTCTGAATTCAACGATATTGACTTATAATTGTCAATGTGTGACTTGACACAACTCTGGAAAACAGGAGGATCTCAAAATTAAATTTATTATTCAAAGAGGGTTAAACATACCAGACTTGCATCCTGTCAGAATGTAGTCTAGGATAAAATCTGGTCCTGAAGAAAAAATGAACTTCAGCCTGTTAAATCCGTATTCCATATAAACCAAACTAAAGGTTTTGATTGATAACAAAGAATGGAATTTAAAGAGCGTCAAGGTGATATTATATCACTGATTATGTGTATCATTACCCTTAAAGAAATAATGTGAGTCAATGTTATCGATCATTCAAGAAACGAATATCCCATGTTAATGTGTGCACTATATAAACATTAAGAAGATCTATATAGATAGCACCTTATCTATCCAACAGTAATGCACAAAAAATTGTTTTATGGAACAATTCTTATATATACTGCTCATTTAAATTGTCCTTCATAATATGTGTACAAGTTGAATATCTACATATTTATTATGGCAATTTATTTCAGTAGATACTTTAATCTCTTCTAATTAAAATAATAGTCAAAAAGTAACATTATTTGTGATGAGTCTATTTCTAAATTAAAAAGCCACGTTGAAAGTCCGGTTGTTAATCACGGCCCAATTTCTGTTTTCCCCCAAAGTGCTCGTTATGAACTGGGTAGAAAAAACTTTCAACGTGTACAATTTTTCAGCTTTCGGCCGAAATTCACGGGGAAACGGCATAAAGTAACCGTGCCGCGATGAGATATGGGCATTTTATTGCGGGAACATTTCTTCGAATGGTGGTCGTAGATCTTCCCGTAGGTGTGGGGATGAGAGATGCCACGATGGTCCATATCCAAGATGTTTTATCCCTCGTTGTCTTTTTTCATCTTCCGCGCTTTTGACACGGTTGAAATATTTTTATGGTTGCGATGTGCGCACGAGAAGACAGGAAATATAATTGTTTACTAGAAACTCAAAACACAAACCAATAAAGTTTAATTGTAGCAGATAAAAAGTTTTTATTTAAATTCATGCTTATTTTCGAGAAATAGTCCAATGCTTATTAAAGCAGTAACGACGGTTACCAGCAATATTTAAGTTTGACATTTTGGTTTATTGATATTTTTAATATGTCGAGAAATAAGAATTCTCATTATTACTTCTCGTGAAATTTTGATAAATAAATAAATGTAATATATTGTATGTGAATAGAATAATGCAGTATGCTATTAAGGATATATATATTTTACTACTAAACAGATACCTGGATTATCGTTGAAAAGAAAATACTTGAATAAGATGATAATTTGTTCTAATAAACGCATATAATAGAGGGATATGGGTTCCTGTATTTATTCCCAAATCATAGAAAAACTTTTTAATAACATCTGTTGCTATTATATATGTATAAAAAGATGAAGATTAAAATCATATAAAGATTATTATAAATACGAGACATAAGTTCGTAAACATGCAAATTTTATGGTGTAATTTAACATTTAACAATCTATCAGTTTCTACGCAGAACGTTTTTTTCTTATCTAATAATTTATATAGTTTACAAAGAAAAAATAAACAAGCTGATAAAAGTAGTTGAATATTGTTCCATTAAAATAATTTCGACTTCATAAAAAATTCCAAGAAAACATGCATATTTTCAAACGTCTGGCACGGGTCTACCTTTTCATGCAGTGGTATAAAAAATGCAGTGGTTGTAAAACATTTAAAAATATTCGTAGAAATTTAAGTTTTAACAAAAAAAACTGAAAATTTTCGAGAAACATACAAATTTCTCAAATACTAAAAATTATTGAGTTAGCATTTTTCTCGACTAATGGTTATATTTTTAATATTTATCAATATAGATGCAATTTCAATAAAAATGAAAATAAAGCAATAAAATAAGGGTCTAGTACATATCATCGCCTCCGTTTTCTCGCAAGCCAGTTCTATTACCATTTTTTTAATCCAAAATTCTGCAAAATTCTCTCGTTTGGAAAAATTGTATAGTTCAATAAGGGCAATTCCTCCTTTAATTTTTTTTAACGAGAATATATTTAAATTTTAAGTAAATCATCGATTCAACATAAGGATTAAAATATTACATTTTAAAACTATATTTATGGATATTTTTAAATAGTAAAATTTAATCTCGAATGCGCATTCAAGTAGAAATTATTGAGAGGAAAATTAGTATTAGCTATAAAGATTAAAAATTGAGAAGAATAATTGAGATAGGTTCTAGGACCTAGACCCTAATTTTATATTTCTTTGAAATTGAATTAGTAGTGACGGAAATATATAAAAATAAATATGTTAGCTGACGTTTTATGGTTTTTAATAAATAAATCATTGGTAGAATCGGTGAACTTTTTGTTCGACGAATTACGAGTCAGAGAATTTTCCGTTCGAAAAATTACCGGTCGGTGAATTGTAGTCGGTGAATTACAGTCAGTAAACTTTCCGAATACTAGCATGGTCTTCAATAAATAATTCTAGACTAGAAGAAACACTAATTGAGGTGCTGAATATTTTATAATGTAAGTAATTGTAAATAAAAAAGATCATCATAAACTTCTCCATAGGCAACGTATAAAATATTTTGATGTAATATTATTACAGTAATATTAAAATATTATGCTTTGCATAAGATTTGACAATTAAGTCTGCGCCAGAATAAAACAACAAATTTCTCACTAATAACTTGAACAAATATTATTACTAAATTTGTTTGCCCGCGTTAACAGTGTTTGCGCGTCAAATGGCAAAGTTAACGTTTTGCGTGCACAAAGAAGAGTGGTTATGGAGTGGATTTTCAGCATGGGCGGGGTCTCGTTCGAAGAAAAATCCTTGGAGAAGAAAATGCACGATCATTTTCACATAATGCCGGGGCAGAGAGATCAAAAAGGGGGCCAAGACCTAGGCCCCGGGCGCATCGGGATTGTCTATCCCGCGCCCTTTGAAAATGGCAAAACTGGGAAATGGCTCTGTGGGATCACAAAGCCACCGAATCGTAAAGACCCCCCGAGCGAAGGCATCATAAGCGACTCCCGCTATGCTAATGAGAAAAATGTATTATTCCGCAGACGAAAACACTGCGGTGGGACTATTTGTAATTTTGATGCTTGTAGGGGTAAACTGTTTTTACTATATTTCTTCCAAGTAACTGATCTTGACTTTTGAGGGCAAATACAGAGATTAAGTGTGATTTTTCTTCTAAATATATATAATAGGTAAGTATCGCCAAAAGATCGTTTCTTAATTTAAAAAATATTAACTAATTTTTTTCTAAGGATAATGTATAAAAATGTTTTTTTAATAGCATATTTTGCTCTTCATAGTTGCTGACAAAATAATTGAACTTTTAAGTTTATACTTAAATTAAAGTTTGGTCTTATCATAGTCACCGATTGTTGTGGTGTAACGAAATAATAAATTTCGGTATGATTAGGTCAACGTTATTTAATTACTGATATTAAAATAAACTATTAACCATTTGAACGTGAAAATCGACTTGAGTCGCCCAATTGACTTGTTTATCTTTACGCAAAAATCTTAAAAAAAATGGTTTTCAAGAAAAAACTTTTTTTTGTAAATAAACAATAAATATCATTTTAAATAAATAAAAATTAAAAATCACAGTATCAAACACATTATCAAGGTACAATTTGCATTTAAAAAAAAAAAGAATTAAATATTATTTTTGATTAACGCATCCAAAGTAACCCTTTGGATGCGTTATTATTTTGATGGATTATTAGAATTAGTATATAAGGGTGTGTTCTATATTATTTATATCGCTTTATTTTACATATCTTTATATTATGAATTTAAGTTCAGAAAAAAGGCGTTACTCCACACCGAGCAAGCAAATGTTAATACTGGTCTAATAAGTTCTTTATATTGAATATTATTTTGGTAATTTTCCATATATTTATAGCAATTTTTTTTAATTGTAAAGTAATTAATGGCACTTAAATACTTAAATTTGCCAAATTGACAATTACATTCAAAGCAGGTTGTCATAAAAGGGACATGGTTTTCCAGGAACACTTTCTAAGGCAATATCAATTTTTTGACCAAATGTAAGAACTATAATTGACAAACATTTCGCAAGCTTCCTCGAAAATTTTACAGTAAAAAAAAAAATTAAGAAATGCAAGTAGCGAAAACTTAAAATATATTATATTCTTTTTTTCTTGCTTCTTGGCGAAACTTCGTTTGCCTGTGAATGTTTTATGTTTTAAAAAAAGTGTGATTTTAATTATCATTAATTCAACATGCATTTAGTATTTTAGTAAGAATATTATTACTATCTCATATAATAATCTGAAATAAATTAATAATAAAAGTAGGATGTTTTCGCGTGTCTATTAATAAATGTATTACCATATTTGACTCCCAACTGTTTAAATCTTTTTCATATAGAAAGATGCAATATATACTGTAATATTATAAATATATATTACATATGTCCACCATTGGATCAATTATCTATGATTAAAAAACTGAAAATATCAAAAAAAAACATATTTTTTTATTATTATGGCGATTTATTATTTTATTAATAAAAGTTTACTTGCTAAAAAAAGTGTTGTAACATATTATTTTTTCTCAAAAATTAAAAAAAATATATTTTATATATCTCCTGATTGCAGAATATTTTTTACAACGTAAATTATTACACAATGTATATGATACAGAAAATGTAAAAAAAAATTTATTTTTTTAGATAAACTAAATTTATCCATAACAAATAACTAAGAAAAGAGATATTGCCGATGATAAATATCAGGCTATAACTAAAAAGTTTGACGTATTTTAAAGGACCGGTGTAATTAACAACTTAGGGTTAAATTGTTTTAAGTTCACTGAAAACGACCGAAATTTCTTGGTTGTAAAATATTATATAACTAAAAAGCGTATTTTAATAGCCATATTAAGGTTATGTCTTCTAAAACATTAAAAAGTAAATAATAATTGATAGTTTTTGAATTGAGTTTAATATGTAAAAAAGATTTTTTGTATTAAATATTTATTTTTATTTTTTAATAGTATATGTGTAAGATTAGCAATGAAACTTTTTTTTTCTCTTACTATTTTTTTTATGATTTTCTGTAAAATTAAAAAATCGAAAAGATTAAATTAATAGGATTTTTCAAAGCAAAACCTATTCTGAAAACATGTTAATCTCCACATAATCTTATATTTGTGATAAAATAGTGAAAAATTGCGCATTATTCGTTCTGGAATAACGTGTGGAAGGCCTAATTTATTCAGTATTACGTTTAAGAACAACATACATATTAATTTAAATACATTTATAAAACTGTATTATAAACATGAATTACACTGTAAAGTGTAGCATATTTTCACTCGACTGAATTAACATCTCTAAAGCCTACGTAATACCGCAAGTTTTAAACTGACAGAAACACGAGAAATATTCAGGAATAACAAACAACATTTACCTGAATTTCGTTTATTTATTAAATATAAATTGTTTACGGCTTAATAAGTACGTAATCATGTATTATGTAAAATAAAAATTATCAATACCATTCAAAGGATAACAATGTCCCATTTCAAACAGCTGGTGTTCAGACGGTTTTACAGTAAACTCTAACAATGTTTAATAGCTCAAAAAAGTAATATACGAAGCAATTTCAAGTTGGTGTCATCAATTCAGTCGACAGCAAGATAGAGAGAGCGTCGCAAGAAAAACTTTCCAACATAATTGCTGGATACTACATCCACTCACTCGAACGGTAATGGCTTCACGTGTTTCATACATAACGCTCAAATGGAAGATCTTTAACGGGATCAAACGGGATAAACTGAAGCGGTACATCAACGGAGGAATCACGAAATTTTTACTACCACTTGCCAGAAAGACAAGAGTAATCAAGATGCCAAACGAAATATCATAAATTGCTTCGAGGACTTTGACAAAAACATACATACGGAATGTTACATATTAAAAATTGCATTAATTATTATGGTTTCAACAACAACAAGAACTCCAGATAAAGCGTACGAATCGATTTTTCAGATTTCGGCAAACGTGCTGTTTCTCACGACGCTTGCAAATATTGGTTTAGGCGTTTCAAAAACAGCAATTTCGATATCACTGATCAGCCGCGCTCTAAAGGTCCGCGAAAATTGAAAGCCGATGAATCGACGAAATCTGGGTAGTAAAAATAGTACTCTCAAAATAAATCACACAACAAATGTTGATAGGAAATTTGAAAGCATTGATAGTCTATAGAGAAAAGAATACACCACTACCATTGCAGATATACCACGCTATGAAATGTCAGCATCGACTAAATTATTCTACATTTATAAATATATTTCACGTTGAATAACATTTATTTAGTTCAGTTCAGTCAAACTATTCAGACATGTATTTTATATATTATCTGTTTGTGTGTTTATTAATGCTATAAGTTCACATTGTGCATACATTTACGAATTAAATGATTAAAAATCTTTGAATTTAAACGTTAAAAATGTATGAAGTCAAATGCTAAATTTATATGGGACACTCTTTAGAGCACATATTAAGGGCACGAGAAAGGGGATGATACACATCGTATATGAGCGCGGGGGTGGAGGTTATATGAGAGGAAAAAAACATGAAAAATGATTTTAATAAAATAAATCTCGGTCGGGAGGAGCCGAAAAAAGAGTAAAACGTCTGGTGCACGAAGAGTAATATTGTTGTTCTTGTCAGCTCCCTTTACGACTGAAAGTAACGTCCTAATATCCTAACCACTCGACGTAAGTGAATTAGAAATAGCAGAGGTTCGGCGAAAATTGTCAATATTGAATGATGGTATTATTATTGTAATAATAGCGCATTCGCGGAGAGCAATAATACCCTACCGGACATAAAGCGTGATTTGTGTAGCCGCTATAATAAATTTCGTAGAATATTAAACTAGCTTATACTGAACCATAATATAACATATTTCAATATTTTTAAAAAGCAATATGACAATTCAAAAACCACACGACATTTATGTCTCAAAAGTTTTGAAAACTATATAAAATCATACATATGAGATAAAAGTCTTAGTGCAATAAAAGTGTTTGCGGTGCGATCAAATTTTATGCTCTTATGCTGCTATAGTTTTCAAATTCTGCCTATACAAATGATTTTGAGTACCTGCGAAATTAATCAACTGATAACCGACTTCTTTACAGCATCATCACATTTTCCAGATGGTATTCCCATCATTTAACCAGAAATGCTTCCGTCGGGGATTTGAGTGTGACGTTCGAAAAGAAAAGGAGATTTATTACTCATATCACCAAAGTAAGATAAGACAGGAAATTCAAGCCATTCCTTCAGAAATCATGAAAGCATATTCAGCATTAGGACTATTGAAGGCTGTTTTTTATGTATAATTATTTTTTTATATAACATCGCTTCATAAATTAAAATGTAAAAATTTTTATGTATTGATTAATTAACACTTTTAAAAACTTTTCTTGTACTCAAACCATCCACTATCATTTTTGTATATTTGTAAATGTTTATATATGTATATACTATATAGACTTGGATGATCGAAAAAACTCGATCTCGCAAGTCCACCGAAAAATGTATGTCAAATCTCTCCTTTACCAGTCTAGCCTTCATTGAGCAATTATTTTATCGGTATTTTTAGTATCCTTTTCTTTTATTTTCAGAGTCCTTGGACCTCTATCCGAGTTACGCAAATGTTTACGACGCCGTCCGGAAGATTTCGAGACGTGACTCGGGACAAATTGACCGCAAAAACAAAACGAGCGTAATAAAAGAGCATATAATAATTTTTACGTACCGCAAAAGACATTCGCAGAAGCAACGGTACGATCCGTAGAAGCTCACGTAGAAGAAGAAGGAAAACAATAAGCGCAAAAAGAAAAGGAGCACACAGCATCTCTCAACTAACGTTTTGTGCCCCTTTGAATATTTTATTGCATAATAAAATGCGTATGAAAGCCATCCCGCGACATTTTCCCCGTATTTACTCGGGCTTTAGCTTAACCCTATTACCGAAAGGAAAGCATTTTTTATGTTATTATTTGGGAAGCAGCCACTCACCCGTGCGCACGGATAAGTTAATAAATGAAATTTATGTTATCTTACCGATGCCGGAAAATAGAAAATCGTATTACGTTAAAAATATCTATTATAATTCCGATTCAATATTTTCACTAGTTATGAAAATTATGTATAATAAAATACATGTGATATAAAAGCGGGATAAATATAATTTTCAGTAAAAAATATATTTTTATTGACTTCTTCAAAGTAGTCTCCATCAGATATCACTCATGTTAGCGTTTATGTCAAATCGCAAAAACATATTAGATATATTTTTCAGAGTAATACTCGTTATTGGCCATACGATCCAGTGGTTATAGATTTATAATAAGCCAAACTTTTATATTAGAAAAAAAATTGATCGAACTTGACGTACTTTTTCATCTTCACTCTTCAGAGCGATTGGACCTTTGTAATGTTATTATAACCATTAACTCACAATGAGTAACTCGTGATGACACGTTTAAGCAATTCTATGTCATCATATATTTCATTCACGATGCTGCATCTACTGAAAATTCAGTAGTTTTGAAACAGATTTCCTAATATTGAGATGCATTTAATACTGATTTGACGATTGTTGTACACAATATCTTTACCATTATCGATAATTGATCCAAACTATAAAAGTATAATAAATACATATTTAAACATATACAAAAATTATAGTAGAAGGCTTGAGTAAGAGTAGAGTTTTTAAAAGCTGTATTTTTGGTCATAACGTTTAAGAACAACATAAAAAGTTCTACATTTTAAGAGGGTACACAAAAATAAGCGATGTTTTATAAATTTATGCACTATAAGATATTTTTATAAATATTTAACTAGGTAAAGATTAAAAATTAAAAATTCAATACCAAGGCTTAGTAATTTGGTACAATATAATAATAAAGCAATAATTGTAAAATTTAGTAAATTTATATCAGTATCATTAGATGAAATTCATAACATAATATGTAAATTTAAAAAACGAACTAGTACTGATGAACTAGATATAAATATAATTAAAGAAACATGGGAAATAATAGGAACTAAATTAAATTATTTAATAAATAAAGCACTCTCCTTAGGAGAAATGCCTGAATATTTAAAGATTGCTACTATTGTACCTATACCTAAAATAAAAAATAGTAAAAAAGTTGAAGAAATGAGACCAATCAACATGCTACCGTGTATAGAAAAAATAATAGAAGAAGTAGTAATCAAACAATTAAAGGAATTTATTACTTCTCAAAACATAATATGTGAACAACAATCGGGATTCAGAGAAAAGCATTCGACTGAAACTGCATTACAAGTAGTGATAAATGATTGGCTGTTGGCTAAGGATACAAACAAAATCATTGGAGCAGTTTTCTTGGATTTCAAGAGAGCCTTCGAAACAATAGACAGAAAAATAATGTTTAAGAAATTGGAGAGTATAGGTATAAGTGATATAGTTTTAAGATGGTTTAATAATTACTTATATAAAAGAAAACAAAAAGTTAAAATAAATAATGTATATTCTGAAGAGAAATTAGTGTCTTATGGAGTACCACAAGGGTCTAAATTGGGACCATTGTTATTTGTTTTGTATATTAATAATATAGTTAATAACGTAAAAAAATGTAAAATTCATCTATTTGCGGATGACATATTAATGTATTGCATAGGTGATAACTTTAAAGAAATTGTAAATAATTTAAATAATGAATTAAGTATATTAGAAATATGGTTAAAGAATAATGTACTTAAATTTTATGAGAATAAAACTTAATGTATGCTTATTAATTATAAAAATGTGTTAGATGATAGTACCAAGATAGTAATAAATAACTCTAGTATAGAAATAGTGGATAATATAAAATATTTAGGAGTAATTGTTAATACAAAATTTAATTTTAAAGAACATTGTAATTACATATTAAAAATTTATTAGAAAAATAGGTTTATTATCTAGATTAAGAAATATATTAAGTATAAATACAAAAAAATAATTTACAATAGTATAGTATTGACCCATTTTAATTATTGTGCAACAATATTAAATATGTTAAATAAATTAGACAAACAAATGTTGCAAAAATTACAAAATAGGGCAATGAGAGTAATCTTAAATAAAAATAGATTAAATAGTTGTAAAAGTATGATTAATAGATTAGATTGGTTGAATGTTCAAGAAATATTAAGTATGAATGTTTTAATATTTAGAAATAAAGAAAATTTAAAGATAGATAAGTATAAGAAAACGAGTACGGCTAGGGGAGTTATGTACCAAGGTTTTGATTTATATAATAGTGCTCCAAGAATAATCCGAAGAAGCAAAAATATAACTGGTTTCATAAATGGAATTAAAAAACACCTTCGTACATAGAAATATAAATTATAATATTAAGTCTTATTAGTGTATATTTTTATTTTCTATTGTATATTTTTTATATATGTTTATATACTTAAAGTTGTTTGATGTAAAGATTAGCTATTAAGCTAAATAAATTATTAAATAAATAAATAAATAAATATGATAGGCTAATGGGACAATAACATCAGTTTGCTAAGTTCTTTCTCATGTCTTTTTTTCAAATATTAGGAAAATACCCAAATACTAGCCGCGGAGTCAATATTTTTGATATCTAGTGAAATCAATCTCGCTTATAATATCATCTATGTTTAAATATCTTACTTGAAAATATTTGTACTATTCATAAGCCGTTTGATTGGATATATAGTATACTTGATAAAAGCTTTTTTGTATTACCTTTTCAATTTTTAAGTAAAAAATCTAATACAAGATACTTGTAAATTTTATCATTATTAAAATAAAAAAAATAACAAGCGTGACAAAATGTTTCAACAAAATTTGACTGGCAAACACAAACTGAAATTTACACAATATCACCAACGTGATACAAACGATAAACTCCCGAAAATATCTCACAATAAATTAATTCGTTGTATCGGTGATTGAATCAAGAAAAGTAGTTGAAGGACAGCATAAAAATGTTTGATTATTAATTTTAAATGTAAATAGTATCCAATGGATAATTTCCAAAAGTTTTTTTTAGAGAATAAATATTTTGATTGAATGTTTTTTTGGTAATGTGTTATGATATATTTTTTATAACTATCTATATACTAGACAGAATTTAAATAGATATGAAAACGCGTCATCAAAGTTATAACTGTATAAAAGTTCTTCGTAGCGTTATCGCTGCCTGTCTATAGAGCAATTCTTGCAGTCGTACGAATCGGAAAAAAAGTTAAAATGGAAATTTACCTCGGAGTTTTCCTGTCGTCGGGAAAAATCTTTTTGACCAAGCGGACTATCTCTACACATACACATAGATATGAGCCTGTATATCCATTCGATAACTGCAACTTTCCGCACTGTCTATCGCTACTTATCTACCCATCTTTAACTTAAAGCGGAATTGCTGTTTGCCATCGCACAATGGCGAACAAATGCACCCACCGCCACCCCCTTCAGCGCGGGAGGTGGATGTGGGGAAGAAATGTGCAGTTTTACTATGTGGCATAAGTTATACTATGACGTCTTTCTCTCTTTGAGTTCGAAGAAGATTCAGCAAATGAACTAGCTTGTGCCGAGGAGAGCGACGTATGAAAGAAAACACATAAACAACGGCTTATAGACATACTTATACTTACAAACTCCTTTTATGATATTTATTTATGTTTTTAACTCGGAAATGAAATATTTTCAAGACGTGTGTTGTGCTGTTATCCTACTAAAAACATGTAATTGAAATATCAGTAAAATAATAAAATAGTCTGTTCTGTGGCTTTTTCAATTTACAATAAATGGTTGTTATCAATAAAAGTTTGCTTCTGAAAAGTATTAAAAAATATAAAATAAATAGCGAGGCTTTACCTCAATTATTTCACGGTTGCGGTACACATGCTAGATCGGCGTCTTTCCTTTTCACATACAATGAGAGCTTTTATTGCTTGCCTCTTCATATGTAGTGCAAATAGATTATAGCGCATGATGAAAACCCCTTTCAGAAGGATCCGAACCGCCGGTAAACAAGAAAGAAATGCAATCACTCCCACTCAACCGCCCGGCCGAAGTAAGGGATGAATAAACCCGACCCTTAAAGGTAGAAGTGTTTGGTTTTAATTACAGCACGCATGCTACCACAAAGTAAAATCTTGCTATGTAATAAATAACATTTGTTTGCTAGATGCAATCGTGACATGTATTTAAATACACTAATTAAAATCGGCTCGGGATTATAATGTAATTATACTTTAATTAAATAAAAAATGTATACATCTGAATATTATTTTCACAGCAAGATATTCTTAAATAGGTATTTAAGAATATTTTGGTACACGCAATAGAGTGCCGCCTCTTCGCTGGAAAGACGTATGAAAATTTAACGAATTCATTAATCAACGTTCTTAATTAAAGCAAAATTTTAAATTTGCATACAAATAGATTTTTCTCAGAGCTCTCCAAAGCAATGGCCGCGTGGAGCGAATTTAGCTTTATTATTTTTAATCATAATTATTATTTTTAAAACTAAAAGAATTTTTATTACAAACACAAAATTATCTAAAAAATTTCACATGCGTGACTTGATTAATTATGTGTTAAAAAGATTTTTATCACAGCAGTAATTTTCATTGAGATCAGAATTAGTAAATAAAATGTCGGGCTTATAAATTAAACTGAATTGACTCTTCTTTTAACAATAAATAAAAGGTTAAAAGAAAAGTGGTTCAATTGATGAACCCGACTCATGCTATTTAACCCTATGAGCGAAATCACCGTACAGATACGGTGGTTGATCTTTCACTATTTTGAGGTATTTAAAGTAGTTATATATTTACATATATAACTAAGGAAATAAATTAAAAACATTATATTAAAATAATATTTTTTGATTGATTTAATGAAAATAATTCATATAGAATATAATATTAATAAAATAAAAAGTATGAAATAAACTACCAAAACATAAATATTTTGTATTAATTTTTAAAAAAAATTTAAGAGCCTCTGTATTGACATAAAAAGTCACAAAAGTCAAATAATACATTAAAAAAAATTGTGAAATAATTTACCGAGAAAAGCGTTAAGATAAATCATTAAAACATACTAAAACAAAAAAGCAGTAAAATTAATCACAGCATTAAAACGTTAAAAATCACTAGTTTTTTTATAATTATATATAACTATGAAATAATAACTCACTCCTAGGTGTATACTAACAATTTAACAAATGTGTATAAATTAACTTACTATTCGAATCGGGTTTATCATAAAAAGTCATATCGGCTTGTAATAAAGCGTTTTAATCGTTTAAGCAAAAATGGGTTACATTGTTAAAATGGAACACCACCGTGAGAAAACTTTAAGTACATGCTATAAATCAATCTGGCGACATAAAAAAAATAACGCGTGCATTTTGGTTCACCTTCTAAACGACTGTTCGTTATCTGTTATATAATTAATACATATATTATAAACTATCTACATTTTTTACCTTAAAAATAAATTATATTAGAAGCTGCAATTTTATATGCTTAGTTTAATTAGATACATATGTACCCAATAAAACTACAACCCTAGCGAAAATTTTAAATAAGAAGCTAAGCAACTGCTCCATGGCTTATCCGCAACACGTTGTATATAACATGACTAGAAAAAAAATCCCATTAACAAACACTTAAGCTCGAGATAATTAAATTTTATAAAATATATTATATCAAACTTTTAATAAAAATAAATTAAAATAATTTGATGTTAATATTATAAAAATAATTATTTAAAAAAATCTTTTCGCGTATCCCATTCACAAAATGTAGTGAAAACTCACACTCGTTCAAGTCACCACTCACACAGCACGAGTAAAACAATTATGTAATATTTACACAAAGTTTTAATTGCAAAACAAATTTCGTTCACCGTAAAGCAAAATTTCTACCATTTCCTATTCCCCGGCTTTGGGGATTCTCGCCGAGTTCGCAAAGGTTTCGACCCACAATGGCTCACGTCTGCACTCAGACAAAGACCTCTTTGGGCGTAAGCCGTTTTCGATCAGCCGATACCCTCAAAGGGCCGATGCACCCCAGTCTCGGGAACTTTGTCAACGTCTCCTGTTTGTCTACGGGCCCTATTAATACAGCACGTGCCGCGAATTTATCGCGAATTCAGATTCCGTCGACCTATCGTCGTAAAGTCCCCGGAATGCGTTAACACGTTTCCGTAGACGCTATTTCTCGTTTTTTTCGTTCTCTTTCAATGCTACCGCCGCTGCTTTATTGCCCTGTCGGTGGTGTTACGACAAATCCAATATCGTTGCACATATTGCGGTTTTTCGAATGTGGTTGTAGCAAGCGTGGTTCAATTACTAACATGAATTTGTTTGATTCTATTGTATTACATTATTGTCGAAAAATACTGTAATGTAAATATAATGCGATTGTGTGACAAATTTGTAGCTTAGACATATGTAGGATTAACTAACAGAAAGCATTGAGTAAAAATTTTGAATTATATTGTTTCCTACTTCCAAGCAAATAATTGTAATATATAATAGATAAAAATCTAATATTTTGAGCTCCCATTTCAGTCAATCCCTTACTAAGCTATTAGGTTTAAAATGTTGCTATCCATGTTAAATATATACCAAATAATTCTTTAAAATATCAGCTTTTAGTTTATTATTTTGCAAACAAAATACAATATTGAATAAAAGTGACAAAGCCTAAAAAATAAAACTACTATGAAGGCGTATATGTAGAAAATTTTTTGATGCAATAGATTTTTAGAATTTATTACAAATCATTGTTATTTGAGTTAACCATATATTTTTAAATTAAATTAAATCAGAATTGGTAACGTATATTTAAATTTTTATAATTTTTTTCTGACTTATTAGTTTGCTGTTGCAGATCAAGAATCAGCAGAATTTCGAGGTCGGTTGACGAGAACATAAATCACTCGTCGATCAACCGGTTATAGAAAATGTAATTTTGTAACGCTTTTGACGTACTATATACAGAAAGACCGTATTTTTCTCACAATTTTTCTTACATAATATTTGACTAATTAATTATAGGATTTAATTTTTTTCTAGGTATGAGCATTTCGGTTCAGATTTTTTTGGTAATGACTAGTGTGTTTTTTTAATTTACCTAAAGAAGATATTAATTTTGAACCCAGCCGCATTTGTGACACTTCTCTAATTAAGCACGAATTGGTAACAGGTGCACGCGTCGATGAAGGGTCAGTTTGTTGTGTATTATAATGTCTTTAAAATTATTACCCAAGTAATATTTCAGCCACTTGAGCAACAGTAGTTGCTATTCAATTAATAATTACTGACTATTTATTAAAACTACCGACAAAGTAACTGATCAAAGTCAATCAAAATTATGCATTTAATAAATACAGACCAATAAAAATAATAATATTAATAATAAAATTAGCGTCAAAATCGCAAAAAGTATTTTTAGTTCGTTTAAAAGCTAAAGAACTAATTTAAAAATACACTTAACTTTTATTATACTATGGTAGCAGAAACAATACCATTATGATAAAATACCAATATATTAAAGAAATCGTTTTTAATTAAAAAAAAAACTATTTCTTTAATATTTTAGATTTATATAATATATAATAATATGTTTAATAAAATTTATTTTTGCAATATTAACTTCAAAAGCTTATATTTATATTTATAATATAAATAGTATTATACTAATTAAAAAAAATAGATTATGAATTTAAAATCATATTCTACATCTTATTTAATTAAAAAAAGATTATTTATTAGAATTGTTTCATTATTATTTTATTTAATTAAATCTTAAAGAAATATTTATATATTAAATTAAATATTGTAAATACATTTTATTTATTTGGTTTTATAAATTATTTTAATAATATTATAAATTTTAGGATTTAAGATTGGAAAAATGTATAAGAGCTTTCAATACATTTTTCACTCTGTAAAAAATCAAAATAAATCTAACCATAATTTGCTTAATTTTATAATTATATGTTTAACATGTTCCCAAACATTGCACGTTTAAAATGAGTTATGAATTTTAAGCTCAAAGGATTTGAATCAATAACAAACATATTTTTGATTAATAATATTTAGTGGTCGAAAAATTTACTTTGAAACCCAAGACTATGCTGTGCTAAATCAAAAAGAAGCATTTTGTGCGACACTAACAATTCAGTTGACGATACCTAATACTATTTTCATGATTAAAAACGTACCTTATGTTAAAACGAATCAGTACAAAAACGCTGTAAGTCTTTAAATAAAACCATTAATAATTTAGAGTTTGATTAAATACATATTGTATTAAAAATAGTCTTTATTAAGTAAGGATATATGCATTTGAACACAATATTACACAATAAACCCTTTAAAGCATATATGGTAATAAATACAAGTTTTTTTTTCATTAAAAATATTTAAAATTTAATGAAATTGCAATAACAGTAAAAATTAGTATTTTTACTAAGGGTAATAACCATTTTTAATTAATAATGTTTTACTGTATATATCTGCGTTATTCACAAAGTTCATATGGTTTATATAAAAAAAATGCTTTAAATATCTACAGCGTCGAAAGAAAAAGAATACAATCGGCAAATATATGATTTAGATAGCTGATAATGTGTTGTACTTTCTTAGTTTTTTTGCTAATTTATAAAAAATATTTTAAAATAATATTTATAAGTACACAAAGGTTCAATTTATTATTGCATATTTAACACGTGTCTTGCATAACTGCAACCTATTCAAAGATATGCTTATAAATAGAATATTTGTTTAAAATAAGAGTCTAAGCATTTTATATTTACTGCTATTTTAGCTGAAATAATTATTTATTTTACTAATTTATTACTATGTTAGGGTTTAGTTGTAATATATAGAAAACATACCGAGACTGAATTAATCGATATAGTTTTACATCACCGGCAAATAACGAAACATTAACAGCAAGCAAACATTATTAATTTCATTTATAAATAAATTGAATCAAATAAATTTAAGATACAACCCTTATGGTAGATCACTATTAGCTGTTAAATATTCATTTTTATATTTAATTTCACATGCTTCAAATTACTTAAGTCTAATTGAGTATGCTACCACTGACATTGAATACTTTGCGTTTTACTAAATACCTTGATGTGACACATATTTTTGAATTGGCATAATTACTTGTTTCAATTCAGTCACAATTCTGTCTAAAACTAAAGACTGAAATTACTTGCATACAGTTGAAAATATTCTGATAGGTCTATAGTACGCAGTTTTAAGTTTATTAAGAATTAATAATTAATGAAATAAATAATTGCAATAAATTTCATATTTAATATGCCAGTATATAATCGCCTCGTCTTGAACCTTCCAGGAATCTTATACAAATAGTCTTAGATTCCTAAAAGGACTATATTAAAATATTTCATATTAATAATTACTCGACAAAAGGCAATCATTAATGACCAATCGTTTCCAAAAAAATATACCTTTCGATAATTATAATTAATTTTTTCAGTAAATTAAGTTTAACACTAAACCATTGTTTATGAGGAACCGCCCTTACAATTAAAAAAATAACGTTCGAATAGAACACTGTCGAACAAATATTTTTACCATCTTACAGTTACAGTCCGGTCATAACTCACCCCTTCCTATTATTATCAAATTTCAACCCACGCCCCAATTGGCGAGCGTCTTTACTAGAAAGGCGCCTGCAAAACAAGCGAGCGAGCCAACATTTTTGCAATTTTAGTTTTGAGATATGCCGCAATACAAAAATCCTTTCATTGCCGAACTCGGCGGCGGACAATTAAATTTCGGGGTGGCGTGCGTTCGAACAGGGCCGGATTTGGGGGGAATGGAGGAGCAGGGCATTTAAATTCGATTCGAGCGCATTGTTTGGAAATATGCTACGAAATAGGTCGCGCTGTGTGTTTCGAAGATTTAAAACGAGCAAAGTGGGATTGTATACAGGGGGTGTCTCGTAATGTCGCCGGTAAATGGCGCGTATCGGGTTTTGTATATAATTCACTCTATTTTTCCCGTAACGACGTTTCCACGAGTCATCTATTTTTAGGAAGGGCGTCGATGTGGATTTTGGATTCGAACGCCTCCTGGGAACCTTTGCCCTTTCGATGCAGCCCTGCTACGTTATTCTTATATTATTGCCCTATCGAGACGGTTTTTGACCGTCTCAATTATTGGCTTGGTATAAAGTGAGCAATATCGAATAGCTGCCATGTTTGCTATGTATTCAATCTATTTTTAACCTTTTGATGTAATACTATCATGTATAAGTATTATTTTATTATGTTGGTACATTAAGGCATAATTCAATGGAAAATATATTCAGATATTCAGAGCAAGTTCGTAACACAATAGAAGATTAACGACACAGAAACTTTTTACACAGCCGACGAGACGACCGTAAAAGATGTAATTGCACGAATAATTGCACGCCAAACATAAAAAAGTAACCCATCAGCTGTAAACTCTTTGAGGATTAGTGATCCTTATGATAAGAAGGCGTCGTGTATTATATGAATCTTATTTAATGATAATAAAAATATTTTTTTTTACAAAAAAACTGTTATTTGAAAAGTTTTGAAATAAATTATTAAAACACACTAATAAAAAAAGTAGTGAAATGAAGCCAAGCAGTAAAACGATGAGAATCACTGATAATTTACTATAAATACAATATAAATAAATAACAACAGAAATAATTTTGGAAAAATACGTAAAATTAACTCACTCTCAGCTATATACTAACAAATTAAAAAATGTGTTTAAATTTGTAAATTCGCAATGGCGGCAAGCTTTTTAGAGCAAAGATAAAATTAAAGCTGAAGTCCTTATATTAGGGTCTACGTTTTGTGAAAATAATTATTTCTGTTTAATTCTGTTCATTTTAATTTTCTACATTTTAAAATAAGTACTTATGATTTTAAAAGATTTTTTAATTTATTTACGATTGGTTTAACACTTTGAGGAGTATCGCCGTACATGTACGGCGGTCGATTTATCACTGTTTTGAGGTACCCTAGATAGTTATATATATATATATATATAAACACATATATAACCGAAAAAATAATCAATAAGAAACATATATTTTTTTAATTTCAAATAATGTAAATGATTTCTACAGAAAATAATATCGATAAATTAAAGAGTACGAATTAAATGCAAATATTAAAATATATTTTAAACAACAAATATTGCAAGCCTTTAATATACAATAATTATGTAAAATAAATTAATGAAATTTAATATTAGAAAAATGGTAAAATAAATTATTAAAACATACTTATACAAAAAAGTAGTAAAATAAATTATAAAAATAAAATAAATTATAAAAATAAATTAAATCGCTTATTTTTTTTCTTTAATTTACTATAATTGCAATAAAATAATAATAAATAAATGACAACGGAAATAATTAGAAAGAAAAATACGTAAAATTAACTCACTCCTAGATGTATACTAACAAATTAACAAATGTGTCTAATTTAAATCATCAATAAAAAATTCCAGATAATTACACAAGAGTTGTGAATGTATTTTTCTCACACTGAAGGCATATATTATAACTGTACTCTTAGAAGAGAAAATAAAATATATAATCATAGGAAGAACTGTTTAAAGAATTATTTAAAAAAAATGAGTTATAAAAAACGCTTCTATCAAAGCTTCGGTTAGCTAAAGGCTATGAAAACTACCAGAAGTACGAATCCCTGAATATATGTTATCTTGATTTTTCCCTTTATTAATAACACTTTTATAATGTAAAAAAAAAACACAAGAGAACATGAACGATCCACTGCGAGTACTATCCTCTTCAGAAACCGTTTAAGCATCTCGAATGGTATCCAGTTCAGACCATCTGGGTAGGTAACCTTTAAAACCGGGTGTCGTGCGGAATTTTCAGTCAGTTCTCCGCTGCTATTTTGCATTCTGTTCCCATGTACGATTTCGCATTCCCCGCGTGTCGTCACATTGCTTCGAAAATGCATCGCATGCATGGTGCATCACACCGCCTAGCCTGGTAGTTCCTGATGCCGCTACTGCGATGCGACATGCTCATCCACTTCGGCTGAAAATCGTATTAAACAACGGCGACGGCACCCGACAAGATTCATACATTATGAAAATCGTGTTTGCTTCAGGTGAAAAGCAGCAAAATAACTCAGGATTTCCCCAGATCAGGTGATACGAAAAAATAAGATAACGATGGCAGACACTGGTGCGCCAAGTATACATTTGATACAAGTTTGCTGTAATAATGTATGGAAAAACCCCTTAATATTAATGATGCACTGCTAGGAAAATCTTTTCGAGCACATATAATACGCATACACCACTCTGCGATTATTTTATAACGCTTCACTTACTGACAACACAGTTCAAACGCAGCGATTTTATTAAAGCGTTACATAAGTAATGGTTTCCAAACATATTTCCTGTATTATAATATATTCCTTAAGTAAATTATTAAATTAAATCAGATCAGCGTGCAGCACTTTTTTAATGCTTAATAAATCTGTGTCAATAATATATTTTTCAATTTAAATATCGTCAAATTTATTTCATATGCCGTCCAGACGGCGGGCGCTGTCATGTACAGCTGGCATATTTGCGCGCGATCGAAAAATGTGCCAAATAATCGCAATTTTTAAATTGTCATATTATCAAAATTATGCTACTAATAATTATAAAAGTTTGTGTAGGAACTCACCAATACAATATCAGTGAAAACTTTTCGGTCGTAAATATTCAATTTACGCAAAATCTTTGTCGGCTTTTGCAAAATACCATAAGGCATAAAAATGATACATCAGAATACGAACACCACATCTGTGACTATCATAGAATTTGTCGCTATCGATTCTAGATAAGAATTCATTATGGTGTGACATTTATATAAACCGATCTAGGAAAATACATAAATATTCGAAACGATTTTTTTTACTAAAATCAAGTACCACTAATAATTTTTTAATTATTTAATTTTATATGAAAAAAATATATTAACGATATCTGTTAGAAGAATATACTTTCAAAAATATAATTAATCCCTTTTGGTGCTCTAAAACATTCAAAGATGACATTTGGAGTCTGTTGAAGTCCCCGATAAGCATGTAGTATTACAACTTGACCACGTGACCACGATGCAGCGCTCGACGTGCGTGTTAACCATAGGACGCCTACGCGCACACTGAAATTGAACCGAGCTACTCGTTTTATCTCAGTTTGCGAAAAACCCTATCATTATTTCTCTCACTCTCGTCACTTAACACGCGAGAGTGCAAAAGGTGAAGTATCTCACCGCTAGCGCTCGAAAGAGCAGCTCCGACTTCGGTTTTTTTGACGGTTTCTGGCCAAATTGACTAAATTACCTCCCGTTCTCGGTAACCTTGGACAACTTCCGAGAAATTTTAAACCGAACTCAACTAAAGTAAAACACTATATTCTCCGTCCTTGGCCAACCTTGGCCAGCTTCCAGAGAGTATAGTTCAGGTATAAAAGGTTTTTTCCTTTTGGAATTGAAAAAGTTTAGAGTTTAACCACCAACATTATATTTTTATTTGTTATTACATTCTAGTTATTAACAAAATTGTAAATATGAAAATGGTTATAAAGCAATAACATATAATCTATATAATGGTAGGTTTGTAGAGTTAATAATTTAATATTGAATTGAACGTTTTATAAAAATGCAGGCATAAGAAAGCATTAAAAAATTGTATTTATTTATAGACTATTATTCACACAAACATTGGTCACAAGGCGATTGCTCATACGAACGTCGCTCAAACAAATATTGCTAGCACGAAACATAATCCAAACGGCATTGCCGCTGACTAAAAATGTTTTAACAGCTTAACGTCCGTGGACTCGTTTATGAGTCTTGATAGAACATTGCATAGTAGCTTGAGTCCCGAGTCATGCGTTTTATTTTATTAAAAAAATAGTTTTACTCTACACGATAATAAGAGATGATAGTGTACTATTTGTACATAATATCAAATCAAAATAAATTAAATTGTTCTATAAATTTTTGTAAAACGACTCGTATTATACCATTACGTTGTAATGCAATGAGTCGTCGCCTTTTTCGGGCACGTGATTTTTTTAATAAATGTATGAATCAAAATAATATTTTATGTTACACTTATTGAACAGAAATAAACTTTAGGGTCAAAACTATTTGGCTAGGTAAACAAAAAAATCTATCTAATCAAAAGGAATTTAAACATCCGCGATTGATAGCACATCAATTAACAAAGTTTTTCTACCTGAAATTCTGTATATTATTGCAAAATTAAAAAGTAAAAACGTTACGATATATTTAGCTAAATTAGATAAGAACTTTTAAGAAATAGCATGCCTTAACTTACGAATATTTTTACTGGGTGATTGTTATTTTTATTTGTAGTTAATGATTCACAGATTATGAAACTAGGGGAAAAAGCAACCATTCGGATAAATTATCGCTGTATTAGCTTATTGCCATCATTAAGTAAAATATTTTAAAAACAAATATTATTGCGCTTAAAATAATCCCTGAGGAATAAAATCATGAACGAATATATATATATATTTTTCGTTCCAAATATTTTCTGTAAATTGAACATGGTTGCAATGGTTACAAACCAGTTATTTATAATTTAATAATATGTATGTTAAGATTCCGTTTAAAATATAATATTAATTGCACTCACCAAATTTTTCGGCGTTCTTTTTCTGCTTACAACTGTCACGGACACATTTATTTTTATCACTTCACTTATTAACCACACTATATCACTATTTATTTTTATTATGTGCACATTTTTATCAATTTAATATTTCTTGATACGTATAAAAACACTCAATATGAAGACGAATTTCACAGCTTCTGTAAATGTATGCTGTATAGTCCGTCCAAGATGTTAACGCTTATCAAGGGTGCGTGTACGCATGCATGCATACTTATACAGTCTTCCGCGAATTTATATACACGTTACCAGTGCTAAATTAGCGCTGTTTTAATGGTAGGGTGACCATACATTGGAAATTGAATTAAAAATTAAAATGTGTAATATTTTTATTTTAAATTATTGTCATGTTGTGTTATTTTGTAATCAATAGAACAATTCCTGTAATATTCTATTAGTATTTTTAAAAATAATATTTTAAACAGATATTCAATCTGGAGAGTGATTCCTAAACTGCTAGCATGTTTTTAAGTTTATTATGTATATAAATAAATAAAATAAGTAAGAAAGTGATATTTTACATTATCTTCAACAAATTAAATTATAATAGAAAAAAATAATTGAACGTTAAATTTCGCATGGTCACTCTATTATATTCTTTCACCAATACTGTAGCAATGAGCGTTCATATCTTGGACGGAATATACGTTTTCTTATTGCACGTACAGAACAAACACGACATTATCTTCTTACATATTTCTCACCGCTTTTTATTTTTATTGTCTGATGATTTTGCAGCTTATCAGAAAGCCTTTCTGGTGTCCCGACAGCACAGGCATGGCAAGATGTAGTAAAAACTGGTGAAATGTCATCAGAATCGATAGATTCCACTGAATTCTGCATTCACCCTGTAGCCTTACTCACAATTTTACTGTTACGATTCAAATTTTGATGGACACTGAACGAATAAAACAATGCGCATAGAAACCAATAAAACAACTACCGTTATTATCAATTCCATTGTTTTTTTTTAAAATATTAATCCATTTTAGATCAAGGTTTGATTTTTTACTTTGTGTACTGTTAATATTGATATTAAAGAACCTTCCTTAAAAAAACTTACAATGTGATAAACATTTTTAGATGATTTTTTATCAAGTCTGCTTTATTCAAAAGTTTCATAAATTTTGTGTACTATGTACAAGATTTTAGAGCAATTAATTAAAAAAATGTAATCGATTCAATTAGTGATTTTTGTATAAAATAAAATTACAAGGAAAACAAACTAAAATATTTGTTTTGTAGATGCGCTATGAATTATTTTGGAAAGCAAATCGCTAACTTATTTTTTACAAATATTTCATGGTTATTCTGTTATTTAAACTAAACAGATGGAAATGCATTAGTAAAATATTACAAACCAGCAATTTGGAAGCAATAAATCAATTTGCCTTATTTTAGTTTGCATATTTTATATTGTAATGCCCAATTTTATATTAATGCTTTTTATTTTAGTTTGCATATTTTTTCAAGATTTTCTTAGGGGACATTTATACATATTCTTTATTTATTATATTTTTTATTACAAATTTATTTAAATATTTACTGGGCTTCATACAATATATTGAGTTTCTTATCTTTATTTATTGCAGTTGTACATTTTTTTTAGCAATTTAGAGTAATTTTGATTGACACATTTATTTTCTGTTTATGTACATGTGAGACTTAAAAAACATCAATTAAATAAACTCGTATAACTCAAATGAATAATTTTTTTGCATTATTAAGGTAATATACTTTTAGTATTCATCATTATGAAGCATGATAATGACGCCGCAAAATATACTGAAATGTTGAGTGTGTTGAAACAAAAAAGTTTAAGAGCCTCTCTAAGTTTTACATATTGAGTTTCACCCTTACTCTTCGATGGGGATTTTGAATATTTTACGAACATATTAACATTAATCATTTTATTTTCAACCATATTTTATCTTGTTTTTAAGAACTCTTATGTATTTTTAATTAATCATGTAGTCAAGTTTTTATGAATATTTATTTTATGTAGTATTGAAAGCCATAGTAATATTTATTTGAAGTTGGGTTATCAAAAAAATACAATAATAATAATTTATTACGAGTAAGCTCTAATATTTCTCTTGATCTGTAAAATATATTAAGGAAGCTCTTGATAGCAAACATCAATTCAGCATATTCCACCGCTAACCCCCAAACGATCTTCAGAGCGGGCTTTTCTTCTCGCGAAAGCTCCGCAAGCTTTATAAGCAGGCTCGCGAAAACGACGCGCGTAACAATATTTATATTTATGCGCAACCCTTTTATTGCTGCGATATTATTCTCGTTGTTGCCGCGTATTCATTTTAATAAGCCCGGCATTAAGTATGCCCATACTCAGGCGAACGAGAGAACGCCGGCAATTATTTAAACGAACGCCGAGAATTGGTCGTAAAATGCGAAATTTTATAGGCTCAACCCCTTCGGCTCGTAAATGAGATACAATGGGACGCGGTTTGATATTTAGTTGCTTAATTGTCATCTTTATAACGTGCGGATAGGCATCTTGGTTTATTGTCCCCCGCGGGCACTAAATATAAACATGTCCGACTTGCGCAATACAATAACAAACAACTTAATACCAATGGGGGCTCAGAGGGGGTTGCTCCTTTTGACGTTAACAGATATAATTTATGAAATCTGGCATAAGAAGAGACTTTATAACATCATCTTATAACTCTTCTAGAGGTTTTAAATTTTGTCTTTTGACTTTGATTAGCAAAATAGTATTTTATATTTTAACTTATTCAGGTCAATGCAAAATATATTATTATTATTTTTATTTTAAATGTGCCACTATTATCTTTGTTGTCACAGGGTTTGGTAGACATTCAAGTATAGAAAAAGACACCCCCCCTGTCGTCAAATTACAAATCTCGCCTCGAAATCGGGCGTCTTGCTGCGTTACAACCACCGTCGGCGGTAAAACGGCATTTATTACGCGTAAATTAGATTATACGTTTCTGGTCTAACGGGAAAAGCCGGTTATAACGGGAAAAGGAATCGCTTTTATTTTTCGCTGTCTCGCAAGCCAGCAGGCAACAACTCCGCAGTTAAAGTGGATGCTTTCTAGCTATAATACAGCCTGGCTCTTCTTATTTTCCGGCTAAGCAAATTTGTTAGCAACGATGCGTAACGCCGTACCGACCCGCTTGTTTCGTATGGGGGAGGACATAACGGCCGTTGCATGTCGTTAGGCAAATGGCTTTGTTTCCAGAAGTGCAAGATCGTGTAATTTCGCATAAGCTTGAGATTTTTTTTTATAAAAAAAATAGTTTTACAGTGTACCATTTGTATTTATTTGTGCGAATAGTTACATCGTCTATATACTGGGCGTTAATAATTTTTATTAATTAAAAAAAAATCTTCTTATAATAATTTTTTAGCTTACATTGATTGTATTTCTCAATATAAAACCACATCAAATAAAATAAGCTGAAATCATTGAGAATTATAAATAAGATAATAAGGGAATTTTCGCTTAAATCAAAAATAGTCGACTTGTTAATTTAATAGTTAAACTAAAACGTCATGAATTTTTGAAGCAGTACTATATTTTTAAGGGTTGATTAAGATTAAGAAAATAATTGTTTTCATATGCAACAAAATTAAGGACTAAAAAAGGAAATTTAAATCATAGAGAATGTTGAAGGTAGAAGCGGGGAGCTTCATAAGATTCCCATGTCGTCTCGACGAAGTACCGTTACACGAAATAGCATGCTTTATCTCTTTTTTCGTTGCGTGCGACACCCCTCCCACTTCTATTTCCAGGGGATCGGCATCAGTTCTGGATTGTAAAATAAATAAATTTGATTAACCTACAATACCACTAACTTTATTCCATAATTTTGCTACTTATGTATCTGATTTTTTTTAATTTTTAGCAGAATTTCAAAGATTTTTCAAATAAATATAATTATTATAGACATTTTTAAATGTATTCCTACTATTGTTGTTTCCAAAAGCAATAAAATATTTGTATTTATTATATGAAAAGAGCATTATTATATGGTAAAAATAAAATGGTGAATATTTCTTTAGAAGCGCTGGGTAACACCTCCACGGTGTATGGCTGAGAGGCAAATAGTAGTGGATTCTAATTAAAATGTAACGGTAAATCGTCGAGCTCGATAGGGAATCTTATGATGCAAGCGGGGAGTACATATACAAAAGCTGCTCTTTTTCTAAAAATAATTAAAAATGATTAAATGAGACTGACAACAAAAACTTTTAATGTTAATGAAAGAGGAAAAATACTTTGAATATATCGGGCTTTAAAGAACAAGTACAAAGCATATATTTTAGTGACTTACCTGCATCAATATTTAAAAACTGGTTTGGCTACCATTTCACTCCTGAGGCCAAGTGCTATAATGTTCTCAGAAATAAACCATTCAAAGTGACAATGCTTCAATGTATCATTCAACAATTCCGGTATAATTTTCTGTGTGAGTAAAAAGTTTGCTTCAAACAAAGATTTATCTATTGGTTAAATTTGACATTTTACACTAAATTTTTTTTGCATAAATACGTCATTTCACTAATCTTATGTATTGGAGTTAAGATAAAAATATAAGCACAAAATTACAAAGCATATATTTTATTTGTACTAGAGCACACATGTGTTCTGTCACAAAAGCATGCAATTCAGTTCCAGATAATAACATAAATGTATTTCAATTAGCTATTAATTTTACTGATTATTCAAATATTAAAATATACCATTAAAATTTGTTTTAATTATAAATCAAATTTGTCAATTATTTCTAAAAAAATCCCTAGACACGAAAAGATTAACGTTTTTTTAAATATAATATTGTATTTACATAACACAATTATTACCATGAAAGTTATATGTATTAAATTGAGAACATTATATGTATATTTATTCATCATATTAAAATAAACTTCCATGGTAAGTTTTTTAAGACAAATTTTAGTTGTATTTTTTAGTCATGTTTTTGTCATAAAAACAGCCGTTTTGATAACAATCGCGAATGCACGTATAGTTTTTTCTAAAGGTGGTAAATATTTTATACTTTTATGATTTATGACGAGTACTTTGTGACTTAAGCTGTTAAAAGGCTTTTCACGGTGGTGTCTTATTTTACCAAAAACCGTATTTTTTGTTCATCACGTGCCGAATTGACTTTTTATGATTAAAAATCATGGGTTAATCCCTTTAATTTTAAATAGAATAGTAGTTTAATTGCTGAGCCTGACAAAGTTATTGGTATATATACATATATGTATAAGCAAACACATCTCAACTAATTACAATAAATCAATAATTAATTATAGATAATTATCGCTGATTAGGTTTTGTAATTATTTCCGTGCGTCACATTAACGTAGAATACTCGGAAAGCTCCCTCTTGAAATTTCCTCCTTACATATGATAATTATACGGGGGCCGCACATAAATTCGACCGCCGGCCGGAAAACCGGGAGCTCAGAATCCTGCTCGCCATTTTCTCCCCTTTACGTGTCATATAAAAATAAAATATTTATCCGAAAAAGGGAACTTCCACGTCCTTTTTTTAGGGCCTCGGGGCCGCGAAGCGCGGACGCCGTAAAAGTTGACAAAATGAACACGTAACTCACGACACACGCTGAATTTATCGATACTACCCGGGTTAACTTTGAGGCCTGTGTGTGTTTTTTTTACTTTCTACCTACCACCTCAAAATCTTCAAACTCTGAAAAAAGAAAAAAGTAGCGGCAGCGACCCACACTACTTTATTTTGCACCGGCCGAGGTCTGGTTGCTAAGTTTTCCAGTTTTATCCAACACTCCGCTAATCCCGGGCAGGGGATGGGAAAGTTTGGCTCGTTCGTGTAACCTTATACCTATCATCTGAAAAGTAACACCTCTTAACAAGTTAGTTGTAACTTTTCTTCTTTCGTGTTTTGCGGAGCATCCCAGCTCAGAACTGTTTTATTTCGTCGATTTACATTTTGTTTTTAATTGAACGATGAAGTATTTCAACTCCTTTGAAATATTAAAGTAGTAATAGATATGTTATATTAATATTAAATATATATATGTTTGTATTAATTTGATTAAAAGGCGAACGCTTTGATGTTTTCCTCAATGTTTGTACTGCACGTCAAACGTACGTAGTATATACAGGAAGTTTTAAAGTGACTCTTAAAAATGTTTAAATTAAACATACTGTAAGAAATATTATTACACATTAGTATACTTTTACAAATTAATGTATTATGTCAGTAAATTTAATATTTGTAAAAAAGCTAAATAAAATACATTAAGAATAATAAGAGTATCGTAAAACAGACTATATTATTTAAATATATTAAAATTATTAGTGACTTTAAAAACATCCTGTATATTCTATGTATACATTTATTTTAATGGCAGACAGCGGTTGGTAAACGATCTCGAGGGTGACTACCTAATGATACCATGACAACCTAATGATTTCGGTTCAAACGAGATACATACCACCAGTCATCATAATACAAAGCTAATATGGTCAAGTTGACAATGGCAACTGTTTTTTATTAGCCTTTTATAGCATACATTACCGACAGTAGTGTATAAATTATGGAAACATATCCTGATATTAATTTCTAAATTGTGATGGGTGAGATTACACAATCTACACCAGTTTCAACTGCAAGATTTTTTACTAATTCCACTAGCAAAAACAGAATACAGTTGTTCCCAATTAAACAACAAAAAAAGGTTCCAAAAAGTTCAAAATAAGTTTGGTATTGCTAACCTAAATGATATGAAGAAATAACAAATATGTTGTTAGTAAATTATATGTATGTGAAAATATGAATTTTCTTTATAGCTTTACATAATTATCAACGACATTCTATATATAATATAATGAAGGGGTTAAAACTAGGCGCTACGATATTTTACCTACAACTTCCCCTACAAGTCGTAACTCACGAACCACCACCGAGGTACAACCTAGCTCGATTTTAGTAGATTACTTTGATATTTTACCTCGAGGGGATCAATCGTAATTAAAATAATAATAATAATTACTAATTCAGATTTTCAAGAAACGTTATAAAAATAAATCCACGTTTAAAATTACACACCTCAATATAATCAAAAATGCCTTTTTATTATATTTTGTTAAATCTATAATATGTAAAGCACATACTAGTACTATAGCTGTTTATAATCTCCGGCAAAACCGCCATTTCAAAAGCTTTGAAAATTACAATGTACAAATTTCTACACCCTTAATACTTTAATCCCTTATCGGCGCGAGCGGTAAATTTTTATACTTATCGACAAGTTCGGTGTCGTTAAATCTTCTTTTAACGTTCTTGTATGTTTTATAATATAATCCCGCTCAGATGCTTAAGCAGTTAACCTGAGTTTGCAGACTGCAAAGCTTTCGTTCGGAGCTTTTGTGTTGTTTTCCTCGGCGTGCTAGAATTAACCAAAGACGTGGCGTCTAAACTTATGACGTGTTTGTCTTTAGATTCTCCTCCCACATTTTTTTCTGCATTAATACTATACTTTGTTCTAAGCACTCATTTATAGATTAATCTTTAAAAAAATATTATTTAAAACCGCTTAGAAAATATATAAACACCCATAATATTATAATTAACGTTTGGCGGTATGAAAATGGAGTAAAAACGCTTTGAAAACTCTTTGCGTCGTGGTCGCTTTATTTTAACGTGAAACGGTTCCTTCAGTGAACGGAGATGGGAATTATTCCAGACAATTAATTCTGAATCCAAAGACAGCGGTAATGCATAAAGGATTGCTTAAATGCAGACAAAGCGAAAAACAGGAACGAGAAAGAAAAGTGCATGCGGGCCACGAGAAAGGCCAGTGGTGATTAGTGCAGTCTCCGCCTGGGACATATTCACTATGTGCTATGAAATATACATATTATATATATACATATATATTAAATTATTTTAATTAAAACAAATTAAGAGTATAGTATAATATAAAACAACATTGCAATTAGATATACTAAAATCGTGATAAAATCATTCTTAAAAATATAAACTATTGTCTAATCACATATTTCTGAGTTCTTCCAAAAACTCCTTTGTAAAGAATGACAGCTGTTTCTTTAAACTCTCCAGGTTCGGTCCTAGATTGTAGATTACACTACAGTGGTCCGCTATTCGCTAAGCTCTCGTCCTTAGCCGACCTCCCCCATTGAAGATTTTACCTTATTTGAGGCATACTTTGGAAACGTCCCTAGCGACACTCCACCGAGACGGTAGCTTCCATGGAGCATTCACATTAAAATTTAAATTTCGTTGCTTTTGAAATCTCCTATAATGATTCTTCAACAAAAAAACCATAAAAGTTTTATAGAAGAGGAATTTAGAAGTTCTCTAATCTGTAGAGAAATGTTATGCATATTAATTTAAATTATTTCACAGAATAAAATTGTATATTTTTTTTAAATATCATTCCTTTTCGCTTAACCTGTATATACTTTATAATGTGGAGAACTAATTTGAGGCTTTGGACTTTTGTAAACTAAAGTTATGCTCTTCAGACTATTAATAAGTAATTAGCTTATAAAAAGGATTTATTTTGTGTGATATGTTTTAATTTAAAAAAAGTATTGAAAAAAAACTAACGATATACTAATCTATTTAAAACCAATTTGTTAAAGGGTTAAAATAAATAAGTTTATATTAGATTTACTCAATCGGTTATGATTATTTTTTTATATTTTTTTTGTATATAAACGAGTTTGAAGTTACAAGCACAATTTATATATTCCAGTATCGTTTACGCCCGCTATTACGATTCCAATTAACAACACTCGATTTTTACAGATCCGGCAATTTGCCTAAATGACGGTGGGCCTCCGCCCCCGGGTCGTGGGGTGAACGGTCGGCCAGTTTTGCCAAAACTTTTTTGCGCCCCCGTCTTCTTCTACTTGTTTTAATTTATCTTTTTTCTTAGCGCGCGGCTCGTGATTCATTTAACGTTTTTAACTTTCTTTCTTGTTCCGATATTAAACCGGCACTTTGGACTTATTTACGACACTGCTGTTTTCGTCTCGAGATGTTTGCATCTCGCTTGAAATCTAATTACGCCGATTTGCGCTATTCTGTCCCAATTTACCCTCTTCGCGATCCTCCGGGGATTTTCGGGGGTGAAAAGACTCGTTTCGACGAATTTATCTTTTGATATGTTTCCGAAAGTAAACAACGCCGATAATTTATTCCTATAATTAATACGCGTAATAACGTTAATTTTTTTTACACCCTCTAGTACCTAAGATTTCATATATTAATTATATACTCTCACTTATTTTTAATTAATATTAATATGAAATTATAAATATATAAATATTTTATTTCATGATATGTTTTTGCTGCTTTTCATGTAGGTATAAAATAAATTACTTTATTTTGTAATCTTATCTAACACATCTACGATTGTTTACGTCTAAGCATACACACGGTCGCTGTTTTCTCGAGTGGTTCGCGTTTTCAGTAGGGCATAAAATTGAATTGCTCTGTGAGTGACAAACTCGAGAAAAAATAGAACCGATTCTTCTATAGAAAAAAAGGCTTTCAAATATTTTTCCTATACAAATAGTATAATATATCTATTATACGCAATCTTATGTAGTCAAGTTTAGATTATGACACTCAATGAAACGCGCTGAGCTTGTCAACATTACATTTAATATAATATCGAATAATTATATCGAACGCCTTGAAAAACAACCAAAAAGCTAACTAAATTGTCAATAATCCATATGTTAAAATAATTTAATAGCATATCGAATTAACTGTCAACATATGTAAAGTTTAAGAAGCAGCGTGCCTAAACACATAAGAATGATATTTACATATATCGTCGGTCTCAAGGAAGACTGTCACAACACAAAATTATTACATTTTAAGGGCAAGCAATACAAAATATGCATAATATTAAAATAGTCACATCTTGTCCAGATAAAATAATAGAAAAGGATTTTGTGTATTTATACAGATAAGATTTTTTATTACTACAATAGTACTAAGTAGTTCCACAATATTATAATAAGTTGTAAAACAAATCATTATAATATCTTAAAACTACTTTCTATCAAATGAAATATATTTGCAACAAATAATTAATTAATTATTTGTTGCAAATATCAATCATAATTAACTGAAACTGTTTGAATTCTAAAGAAATAATTAAAATACTCTTTTCAATTGAAAGAAAGTAGTTCCAATAAATAATTAATTATTTGTTCTTCTTCTTTTTTAACATAAATTATTTTGTACCAATAATATTTTCTGAAACATGACTTTTCTAGACTACTCCTAGTTTTCATTTTATATCTTAAAAAATGTACATAAGTTATTATTACTGCCTTTTAAATTGTCCATATGATTATTTTAATAAAAAAAATTTGTTAACATAAACTTATCAATACTCGATTCAGAAATCAGTCAGTGGAGTACTATATATTTCTAAGTAAAAAAGTAATATTTGGGTAACACCCTATTAAATTTACTTCACACATTAAACAACGCTATCTATTTTTTATTTTGATTTATTTTATAAAAAATATAAATATTGTTTTAATCATCATGTTATATGATTAAATTTATCAGTTAAAAGAATCACTTTATTTGTTATTATTTATTTATGAAAGAGTTTTAGGTTAAAAGTATGCGCATATTGAAAATACTTGATTCGAAAAAAAATATACTGCATTATTAACAATATTGGTAAAACCACCCTAAGAACTAAAACAATTCGTAAATATGTATTTTAAAACTCCATATAAGTACATTTATTATTTCAAGTTTTAATAGCAAACTATAAAACAATAAATATATTTTAAATATTTTTTATAAGAACACATTGATTAATTAAAATAAATTGTCATATAAATCAGTACTCTGCATTATTTTATAAAGATTTCCAATAGTGGTAACTATCGGTTTAACAATAAAATGAAGTTTATAAAAGATTTTTATGCGAAAGCAGACTAATTAATTGCTTTTGGTAAATGCTGCCTACTGACTGTGATTTCTGAACAGTATATATATTTAATTTATTAACGATATTCTTCCATAAAATTCATGACAACATATGACACTAAATTGAAATTAAGTTTGACTTAAAAAAAGTTTTTGGAAGAGGAGAACATTGTTACAAATTTTAATTCAACAGGGTCTTAAAATTTAAGTCACATGTTTCATTGACTTTTGAAAAAGCTTTTGACACAATCCAACATAAAAATGATAAACGTATTTAATTCATAGAAGTGAACGATAATTATCTTTGAATTTTTGCGAATTAGCATTGTTGTTCATCACCTATGACTATTATTTTTAATGAAACATTGCTGAATATAGACCAAGTTTCTTTCATGATAAGAATAATGTGCTAATGATACGGTAATATAATCGAGATTTAATGCTTATTATTATAACAACAGAAGCATTTAAAATATATGGCCTAAAATGTATGAGCTAATACAAACACTAGACTATTAGGGAGAAATTCTCAGTTGTCAGTTGACAGTAAATTGTTGATACAAAATAGTTGACTGGTGCTTTTCCGTTGTTAAAAATCATTCATGAAAACTAAGCTGTTTACAGTTATAATATTTAATCTCGTCATTTATATGTCCATTTATAAAGCATGAGAAATGCCACATTGAGTACTTTTAGGACTAAAACATGCAATATGGAGTGACACTATAACACAGCAGTTGAAGCATTACTAACAAATGAAACTCCTACTTAGAATGACGGCGTAAAATGGCTAACAATAGAGAGTGTTACAAACTATAAAATATATAAAGTATTTTATATGAGTTTAAAGTTTAACATAAATATATTAGGCAAGAGACAGAAAAGTCTAGGAACTGCTAAATATTAATAGATACTATATATAAATATATTATTAATTATTAGTTGTGAATCTCAAAAAATACTATTTTTGATTTGCGATTGTTGTCTTTAGTGTTAATTTTTTTATATATTAGCATTAAAAGTTTGATTAAAAAATACTAAACTGATTATTGATATTATCAAAACATAAACAGCAACTAAATTATTAGGTTTTCGTAAGTGTCGATCGCCTAACCGACCTTTGGTTTCAATTTAGATCCCTATACTAGCAGTGTATAGGTACTGTCCATTATCCTCGGCGTTGGCCATTTCCAAGTCCCGTATATATCCCGGCCAGGCCCGGGATACCCGCACATTTTACCATAAAGCTTTTCGCATTGAAATGCACTCCCACTCGTTAGGTGCCGACGCCCACCCGTGGACCGATTCCCGTGACGTCACAGGATCATTAGCATACATTATCTAAGCCATTATGGCGTGTGCTGTCAATGCCTCGCTTTCCATTCTCTCTGACTCGTTTTATCTAACAACTTTTCATTTCGTACATGACTTTGAATAATGAACAATTTTTCATAACGGTGTTCCACTCCAATAAACCATTTTTCAACAATGGAGTATTGAGCCACCGTCTTGACGTGCGCAAGCTGTGTGTATTAAGTTTTAAAAAATGATCTTGGATAAAGAAAAAATAGAATAAAGAGGTGCGGCAAATACAATAAAAATAAATAATAAGTAACAAGAATATCAAGAAAATTGCGATCGTGAGATATTTAGTCGCTTTAAAGTTCTCGCTAATTGCCATAGAATCGTATCCGACAAAGCTTAATTATCCCGAACAGTTTCGTAGTCTTGCTGTAGTATCTCACCTGGTTCGTTTTAAAAAGTTTCGCGAACTTATTTACTTTGCCGCCCTTTGAATATTCATTCGCGGAGACCTCAAGGGCGAGACAGACACCTTTGAATATATATGAATACAGCTTAATTAACGCTTCGGAAACCGTTATGTGTTTAATCTAGTATGAATTCATTTAATTTGTTATTCAGTGACTCTATACAGCCGTTCGACATCGGCGAATTAGCTCATTATGTGCGAGTGACGGATCAATCACAAAAGGGATTGCGGCTCAACGTTACCTGTCACAAGTCAGGTGACGTTAACTTGATTCAATTTTCACCTTATATGTCATTAGCAGCAAAAGTCAATAGTGTTGAATTTAAAGCATTTTTTATACAAAAAAATGCGTTAAACCAAATTTTATAATTTAATAGTATCTCACATTCTTGAAAGATTTTTATTATTTATACAACTAATAAGACTTAGACGCCTGCTAATTAATTCAGATCTGTCCATTTTAATTGTACTCTTATATTTATTAGATATTCAAAAATACTTTCAATGATTATAAACTTGAATTATAAAGCTCAAATACCACTATTTCATCTATATCCCACTAAACAGCGTTACATTTTCCCGTGAATTCGTCTCAGGATGAACACAAGAACCATCAGTTTTTAGTATTTTTTTTAAATTTGGATCTTAAGTAACCAGTTGCGGTATTTTTGTTCTAAAAAAGGACTTATACAATACTTTAAATAATCTAAATGTCATTTAAAACTTATATATCGGCTCTCTCTATATGCTGATGATACATCTTACTAAAAGTAATCCTTTAGTTGTGAACTTATCATAAATCAAAAAACACACTTACGCAGATTAAAGATTAAAAATATTAAAGACAAATCTGTGTGTGTTTCAAACACCAACACAAATTTTTATAAATTAAAGGACATTCTATCGATCATTTACTATAAACAAAACACGTCACAAAGAAATGCAACACACAGTAATTTTTAAAACAACGGTAAATAGATCTTGTGACCAAATAATTGTGAAAAAACTGGAAATATGCGAGCTAGACGATATTTTAATACATTCTTCCCTGTGCACAGTACAATTGTATTTTTTTCCGGAGTGGCCATCTGGAAAGTTTCTATTATAAGCCGTAAATACATATTGTGCGTGTGTGTAATAAGTAATGCAATTGGCCCAAAAACATCATCATCTGCGATTCGCCAGAATTGATTCTAATCAGCATTATTATGTGATAATATATAAACTGTTACTAGCATTTTTAGCGTTCATTTTGACTGCAAATTCACCCCTCTTTGGCCTCAAAACACGAAAAATCTACATAGCATAACATAAGTGAAATAAAGGGAAAAATAGAATTTAAGTCATATATAATTTGCGACGCAATTTTTTTTAAAATTTGTACTGAAACATTATTTAAGTTAAGAATTAGATATGCATATATATGCATTTATAGAATAAATAAGATAACAATATATATTACATTACTAAGGACACAGTATCCGGGGGAGCAGACCCTCGGCAACACGGCACCTAGATCTGCATTAGACGAAACGCACTCTAATGTTGTCTGCCATCTGGAAGACGTAGTGTCTCGTGTGTCAAGAGAAATAAATTATTTTTATGAATCCAAAATCATCTAAAATTTAGCATTTTTTGAAGCAGTTCTTTATCATGTTTTTTGAAGTAATTTGCTGTTAAAAATGGTCGCCACAGTGAGAAACTTAAAATTGAAAATAAAAGACAAGCAGACATTTATCACTCCTACTACAAACATATACTGTTATTAACTATAATTTTTTTAAAAAGCAATAAAAATATGAACTTCACAACTATTGATTTTTATGTATTTTGTTATATTATTAATATTTTGTGTATAGTTTTAACACAAGTAAAATTTTACTTACAGTTGTCATAAGTTTAACTGTCACACATTGGAGAGACTTGTCAAACCATGAATCAGATTTGTAATAAGAAAAATTAAAAAATAATTCAATACACCGGAGTATTCATAAATTTACGTTAATTTGCTTGAGCTATCTAAATTAAAAATAAACATAAGTTAAATATATGTATATTTTATGCTTTGTGATTAAATTCTAACTAACTTTTGTTGTCCTTGTCAGTTCAAATTAAGTGGGATATTTCTGGTTTTTAACAAAACTCAAACGCCTTTTTCATTTTTCGCCAAGCATCGTTAAGAGAATAAAGCAAAAGTTTTATTTTATTGTACCTTGCATACTGAAAAAATATAAATTAAATATGTCTATACAATATAAAAAGGTCATTTTAGAGGAAAAGCTAAACTAAAATATATTTATATCATAATTAACAAAATTAGATCTTTGAATATGTTGCTCGATACAGAACTCGCACACACGCTAGCTACGGTACCTCACGACAATGAGAAACCGACAGCTGATTAACATATTATTTATATAAGTATTTTTTTTTTAATAAATAGATAAAAATATAAAAAAAGTGATTCTATAAATGTGTCTAACCTTGCAAGGTTAATGTTATTAGACTTTATATTGCTTAAATATTGCCAACTCTTTTCATATGATTATTGAAAAAAAATGTTTCAGAGACTGACTATTGAATCGAGTCTGCCACAACTAAATAAGTTATTTTGAAATGAATATAAAATATATTTTTCGACACAAGGTCAGGTCTATAATGAGGTGTGTTTATGAAAGAAAAGGTTGAAGAATCGAATTGGCGTGGCAAATCTCCGGATATAAACCCAATTGAAAACGTTTGGACCTTATAAACGAGAAATGGCCAAAAGCATGACACAAATAATCATAGCCTTCCTTTACCTCAAAGGACACGATACTACATTAAAAAATGACCCTTTTCAACATTTTTTAGTTATAAATATTTGTTTTTAAATAAATAATATTTAAATAAAAAATAAACCAATAAACTAAAACTGATATAAAAATATATTTAATTTTGTTTTTTCCATTGTATTAGTAAAATATTTACTACTTTTCTATTTTCTATTATTTTCACAAACAAAATATTCATAAGTTCAATCACGTACAATTTTTTTTGCCGAAGTATTCTTGAGATTAATTTGTTATTCAAGAGATGTGAGATTTACATAGTATTAAGAGCCATTAATTGCACTTGATGATAGAAAAATAAATTTTATTTGTTGACCTCGATTGTTTATCACTTTCTATGGTTGTATATGTGTTCCTTTTATTTACAAAAAACTAATAATACTCACCTCAAAAGGTGTGAGCTGAAACACTAATAATCGAATTCCATAAATATCAGATAATAGCGACCGCACAGCGGACAGATTTCGTTTAATTATTTATTGTGATTCGGCACGCTAGCTCGCCCTGTTTAATTATTTTAATTACCCACTTCAATTAACTAATGCAGGGGTTTTCCCATTTGCATTCCAATTTATTAATAACAAAAACATGCAAACGAGATTATCATGCACGTGTGCAGCATCCTATCGTTCGATGATTTGCGATAATGCAATCTTCGAACGTTTGCCGAAGTTAACTGTAAAAAAAGTTAATGCAAAAATTTCGCCTCGACCGTTTAACCGCGAACGAGACAAGATTTAATTTAACGGTAGACGAAATTGTTAGCAGAGAAAGCAGTCGAACTGGGGCCGCAATTAAGCGCAAGCCTTTAAAGAACAAATGCTTTGACAAATTAACGCAATTGTGTTAAAATACACGATAACGAATTGTTTTAATACATCTCTGCTTCAGAATTTTCAATTGTTAAAAAATATCTTTAAAAATTACTGATCTAGTATATTCGATCAAAAAAAGATTTGCCTGTTTTTTATGTGAATTTTAAACGTACACATTATTACAATCTCATATTCCTTAAATATTTGAAATATTAGTATTACATAGTAATTAAATAGCTAATTTATATAAAAATGTAAATAACTATGGGCTTGGCTAGCTGAGTGAATTATATATATACGGATTTTCATAAGGCGTGTGTGATATTTAAGAACATAATTTTATCCAATAAAATAATGTTATTGGGTTTAAGTAGTAACTGATTGGTTTTGCTATAAAGCAATATGTAAAATAGAACGTTTTTCATATTTCATTAACAATTTGATTTATTTTTTAACTTCTAAGAAATGTTTATTAAGATAAATATATATAAAAACACTCACCGCTTATGAAATATTTTTGTTTTATTTTTAGAAAAGCCTGTGTTTTGATAGTTACATTTTTTGAATTAAAAGCAACTTTGTAACACTCCTCTCAGTTTCATGCCATATTTAAAGGTATAACTTACTCATTTATAAAGTATATTGTGAAACTGTTAAAATAGTCATGATCGGCAGTTTAACTAGCATTATTTTTCAATACTATTTTAGAATCTCGATGAGTTTTATGAATAGATTTTATGGCTAGCAATTTAATTATTAAAACTAACACAATCTCAATAAGTTGATATAAAGTTAAAGCAAGTTTTACCATTTTTTTTAAGCAAAGTTTAATCTTCTATATAATCTCATTTAAAGAGTCTTGTAAAGTTTTAATTAAACTAGAAATTATAATGCTTATTTTTTAATTATATGATTAATCTCACTCAAACTATAAATTTATAGTACAATTACAATGGACTAAGACTAAAAATAATATATTTTATCTTTAGTAAGAAATCAATGAAAAAATACTGTATTACAAATTGAGCATTAAACATATTTTTATTAAATATTATTTAATTATCTGAGCGTCAAATTTGCAGTTGAAAATAATTTTAAATAATAGAGTACAATATATTTCACTGAACCAATAAATGTAATTATTTTTCAAGTATGCATTTAACTATAATTTTCGAGTATTAACAGAATTCATAGCGTAGATAATAATGAAAAAATAGTTGTAGAGTCTATATTAATTAACAGTTCAATTGAAACTGTACAAAAATTTATTAATTTATCAGTACAATGGAAAGTTGAATCTCGTTAAATTTAATACATTTAAAATATAATCGATTGATTAAATATTTGCATATATTATCAAGCAATATATGTATACCCGGCAGCCGTCGCGCTACAAGCGGAAGAGTTATTTTCATTACGGGTCAATATTTACCCCTGTGATTGGTATCCTCTGCCAATTACGAAAAACAAATGTTTGTACGTTTGCAATCGCATAATGAGAACAATTTATCTGGCTTTTTATTCGAAAATACATACATTCGTCGAACGCTATTTCGGTTTTAATTTAACGTCGTTAAGCGGATTAAAAATATCAATTTTTTATTTATAAAATAACAGGGTAATGCGATTAAACATTAAACCCTGATAACCAATCTATTATATTTATGCTACTTATGACACATATATTTATGTGTCATAAGTATATCCACTGATTAAATGAAAACATTTATTAGTATACTATAATATGCTGGTTTATTTTTCATTTTGATTAAACCAATGGAAGCTTTATTTTATTTATATAAAAAAATTAAAGCACATTGTACGAGTATTTTTTTACTACACTCCATTCAAATAATCTACTTTAAATACGTTTGTTGTACGTGGGGTGGCTGGCGTCGCAGCTTTTTAACTTTCGACGTCGGTTCACATCCCGCGGGATTATCTCGCAGCTCATTGCACCTGTACAGGTGTGTCCCAAATGGCGTGAGCGGTGAACCAACAATAATATCCGTGAACCACTCGCATGTGTATGTGTAAAATATTATATGTATCGAATATTTGTATTTAATCATATCGATTGGAATCACTCAGTCGTATTCGATTTGGATCAGTATCTATAATAATATATGAAAACAACATTTTGAATAGTATACTCTCATCAATTTCAAGAATCAGACGGCATAAATAAAGTCTACCTGTCTCTATCTACGTCAATGATCCTATTCCATTGAATAACCAATCACAAGATAATAATTTTTAATTAAGATATACGAGTTCACACTATTAATGTAAGATGACCAGGCGCCCTTTAAGGAGGATTGTCCTCAAAAAATTTAATTCCGAACAAAAATCTCTGAAATGATGACATATTTGTTAGCTCTCGCAGCAGTCCTCCTCGGACAAAATTTCCGTAATGACCTTTTTTAGCGTCCACAGCAATTTATTCTCCTCAAAAAAATTTTATAGATGACCTTTTTATTTTTAGTGTCCTCCTTTGATATTTTCATAATCTTGTCACTTTATATTTTAAAAGTAAACATACTACAGTTAAGGATTCTATTTATATCAATCAATAGAAATCGTTACAATTAGGTAAACGCAATCAATAAATACACCAGACTGTAAATCAGTGACATCTAGTTAGTTACGAAATATTATTATAGCTTACAAGCAATAACACTAGGCACGAAAATGTATTTAGAATTTATTTTAAATATTCATCTGTAAGATAAAGAAACTCTAAAAAAACTTAATATGTGATAATCGAGAGGAATTGAAATTTTAATATATTAATCACTAATTCTAACCTCTAAGACAAAATTTACAGTCTTATTGGATTTCAACCTATATCTTAGTCACCGACTTATATATTGAACACTGTGTAATAAAGTAGCGTTATAAAAGTATTTTAATACAAAATTATTTAATGCAACGAACTCAATAATGGCTAAATATCATTCAATTGTGATATTTTCAACATGTTAATCTAGTTTCTTTGTAAAATATTGTAAAAACGGACGATATAAATGATTATTTTAACTTTTACCACAAACAAAGTCAACTGTTTGGTTAAATACACATACGTCTCGCTTACTAAGGATAAATATAAATTTAGTAGAAATGTATTGTTTTCAGAAAGTAAGTAAGTTTATAAAAAAACGTATAATTCTTGCTAATAATGTTATCTAAATGTTAGATATAATATGGATATAAATGAATTGCTACTAGATATAAACTAGCTATCTTAAAATCATACTGATCATATAATATACATATTTGTAGAATCGTCACATAATAATCATCATTGATTGATGCACTAGGCTGTAGAAAATGTCACAAAAAATAGCAAGAAAATGAAAGTCAAAAGTGTTAATAATCTACACACGTGCATTATTTGAGCACATCGCTAGGTGAAAATAAAAAATAACTAACTAGATATGAGGCGCGTATGGTGAAATATATTTTCTTTTGCTCGCTTGCGTGTTAAGTAGCGAGAGTGAGTGAGAGGAAGTGAGAAGGCGTGCGGAACGCATGTAACGCACGCCTTTATCTCTCACTCACTCTCGTCACTTAACACGCAAGCGAACGAAAAGAATTGTAGCTCACCGTATGCGCTTGCTAAATATATAACACTTTTATTTTTTTAATAATGACTAAAAAAACTTTAATACAAATATTAAATGTTTGCATGCGGTTAAAAGCAAAATTTAAAAGAAATCGGTCTTTTTGAAAAAAATCTATGGTTTTACAGAAATAATATTAAGTGAAATACATATATCAGGTCACAAATTAAAGGATAAACTGTTCATTCAAGCATATTAAATCGAGAATTATCATTTCTCGAGAAATTTTATAAAGCGTTTTTTATTATATAACATTAAATTTGTACGAATATTTAAAAAAAGTTTACAACCACTGCCATTTTTATAGCGCTGCATAAGTAAAGACGGTTTCATGCTTAATGGGCTTTCATGGGTCTGGCAATGACAAAAAATTGCTTACAAATTGTTAACACTCGAACTCGTTTTATTTTTTATTTAAAGTAATAATATAAGACACTCAGACAAGAAACATTTCCGAAGGCGTTCATACCAGACCAACAATTTTTTACTTTACCGGCCGGCGGTGATATCTTTGCTTTGGTGGTGTAAGAACCCGGTCCAGTAATAAGAAATTACGCAAAACGATTTAGAGATATTTTTTTTCGATAATCCAAAAAGATTTTATTTTTATTTTTTTTGTAAAGTAGCAACAGCTGTTATTGCTATTTGTCTCACGATTGTTATTAACAGCTAAAGGGGCCTTAAAATTGTTGTTAAACTAATTGAAAAATATCAATTTTGAGCTAAGCTCGAAATTTTAATATGCAATTTAAAAAAATGTATAATCGAAGAAATCAGACATTGATGTAATTAATAAAATATTTGCAAAATCCAGAATCTTTCACCAATTAAAAAAATAACGATTTATTTAGGGATTTTTCCAAAGCAAAAATATATAAAATAGGTGGGGGGAGGAATATTTGCAGATTATTTAATGGCTCAGCAAATTTTAAGGACCCTCATTAAATCACTAAAATCCATTAAAAAATTGAAAAATTGTCATTGGCGCAACAATTAGAGAAAAAAAAATATTTTAGCATTACAGAGAGTAATATAAGAAAACCATCTTACAGATTAATGGAGAAAGAATTTAAAATATTTGAATTGACAGGCAATATACTAAATAGTTTACAGTGCCTATTTGAAGCCTCGATTAAAGCAACATCAACCCAAAACGAGAGAAACTTTTCCATGGCCGAAATTTTTTTAACAAAAAGAGAACAAGGATGTTTCATTCTACTTTAGATGGCATGTGTTTTTTAAAGGGTTATTTTAAAAATAATAATATGTAATAATGTATCTGCAATACTTAATTGTACTACATACATTTTTTTAATCATCAAAAGCTCTCGAAAATTCTCGAGAAATTTGAGAAGTGAAGTCGAGAATTCTCATTTTTCGAGAAATGAAAATCATCCAGAAAAAATAAAAAAGGTAAAAATATAAAATTTACTTATAACTTGAAACTACACTACATTTCAGATAGTTCGCGGTAAATCGACACAGATACTACACAACTCGAGTCTATATATTCCTTCTTTTCAACTTAAATTATGAGATTTACTTTGGTCACATCTAAGTGGTCAGGAGAGATTTTACGACCCAAAGTCACAGCACGAATAATCCATATCTAAAAATCAAAAATGATGCTTTACAAAACATGTTAAAATAAATATCAGTATTAAAAAATTGCTCTGAGTGACTGTCCTAGTAATGGCATTAATATTTTTTCTCAAGATACAACTTAACACTGATATATGTTACAGTTTCTAATTGTTTTAAAGAGCCATATCAAAAAAATACGATTAGCTGATCAATAATTTATATTCGTGTATACCACTCGCAAGTATTAATCACTCCCAAAACAGTGTTGTTCCGACGCCAATTATGGCGCCGATGTGCTGGTGTTAAATCCCACTTCGCCGAAAAGGTCCAGATGGCCGTGCCCAGCATCCGTTCTGTTCAATTTTCGCCGAGTTGTTCCGCTGGACTCGTCAATGATTTATGCGCCGGGCTGCGGCCCGTCTTCCATTACTGGGCGGATGCGCCATCCCGGCGCAGATTTATAACCCCTGTCCACCGTTTTACATACACACACATCCCCCGACTAAATCAGAAAATACCACGCGCGCTCGAATCGAATTGTTTATGCCTTATGGGACGCTTCGCACCAGAGACTGCCGTTGATTTGTATCATAAATACAAATTATCTGCTGGTTTTTGTCCCCAATCGTATGCGCATATCTTCTGGAATTTCCAATTTATTGATGAATAACATTTTGTTATTATTGACTATCCTACTACTTTGCTTCTGACTTTTCGTTCGGCCCTTCTCGCACCAAGTGAAGAAGCACTGAGAAGATTCAATTGACGTCAACCCTGGTCCAACCGAAGTCCAAGAATTTAACCCGATCTTAGAAAAAACTGAATTATACAAGATGCAGATAATGACTATTATTTATAATATTTTTTATTTCTTCCTGTAAGGATTCCTGGTATGACGATGAATGTAGATTTTTCAATACTACTCTATAGTTTCTCTCCTGTTTTTTTTGTATGAATGAATTCTATCTTTCTTTACTTTAGGGCATTAATGGTTGTACTGTATTTATCGCCAGTTTTTAGTTGAATTTTAACCTCTCTATTGATGGTTGTCTTGATTGTTTAAAATCATTGACCCCCGCTACAAAGATCGGTAGTGGTTTAAGTCCATCTTTGGTACATTTTTTAATGTTAGTTCCGTTGTCTTCTTCGAGTCCATTGTATCTGCTAAATTGATTATTGTAAAATATTTAATGAAACATTTTTTTTATATTGCCTAAAAATCTCAAAACAAAATTCCCAAAAGGTAGCATTACTGTACGACAAAAGTAGTGGTTTGGTATTGAAACATCGGGTAACCAATGTAGCAAAATATCTTGGATAATAAGTCATTTGAATACCCAGCATATCAGTATACAAAGACATATTTATAAACCAATCAAGTACGATGCAACTTTACCAGAAACACGTGATTTCGTGTGCGCAATCGATTAAGTCGAATGGCGCGCCCTTTCATTAGCATCGGCGCTCGCTTACGACTTTGTGAATTTTCACAATTGCCCAATTTTCCGCAAAAACGCGAAACGACGACTATGCAAAAGCAATCTCACGTCGAAATAACACGGCAATTATGGACAATCGTTTGGTCGAGTTTGGGACGTGGAAGGACCGAGATTCCACTCACACGTACGTTTCGCTCGTTGGCTCAATTCAATTTTGTGCTTTGTTGATTGAGAGAAATTTGAAATTGCCATTCTCGTGCGATGATTGTATGAAAACATACAAAGGGGCTTGCACGTGTACGGTTGTGACTAATTAGAAACAGAAATATAAGGGGAAATATAAGCGAACTCGTAAAATAACTCAAATTATATATTCATAGTCGATCAATCAATTATAGCAACAAAGATATTTTTTTTAATTTGTACAAGAAATTGTACAAATTAAAAAAAATCATCATGACTCTAAAAAAAATGTTTTTAATTTAAGGATATTGTTTTAAACAACATAATAGTGTTGAAATATTGGACAACTCATGGTATTTTACAGCACAATTTTAACACATTATAAGTGTCACAATTAAGATTCTTTCCCTTTTGATCATAAATAAATTGTTTTTAGGCAAATATCGTATCTTTGTATACTAAAAGCACTTTAAAACCAGAAAAATTAGCTTTATTATAACAATTATATGTTCTACATATTAGGTATGGCAAAATGAATGGCATTTTTAATGTAAAAAAAACATTTTTCATTGATTCTAAAATTTAATTTTTTTCTTAAGATATAACCTTTTCACACCTCTCAGTAATTATTTAATTACATTAGTATAACATTTTGGAGGCTTTGATTCAAACTATTCTAATATCCCTCTTTACGCATCGTCTGCATTTTGATTTTTTCTGTCTTGAAAGTGGGACCGATCAAAGTAAATAATATACGGAAAGAGCAAGGTCTAGAGAATAAGGTGGATATGATAAAAATATTCAGCCAAGTTCCTTGATTTTATCAAAAGCCAATTTCGCCACATAGAACTATTCAACTTATGTTGACAAGTTCAGGCCTTTCTGTTCTTCTTCGTTCAAACAATCCAGCTGATTAGAATATAAGCTTGTTGACAATCTCTTTGCAAATCCATCATACACACATAATATTTTTTTTTACAGTGAGCTCGGACTTTAAAGTATGTTTACCTGAACTTCACATAAGGACTGTCTTTTACGAAGATTGTTGTCGTAGCTTCAAGATCTAGAAGCTTTGGTAATTTGTGGTTAAGCGCCGAATTGATTTTTTCGCTCAATTCATGTAAGACCCATACATCTTGTCTTCAAGCCTTTCTAATCTTCTTAATGTGTCTATGCATTCTTGAATCGTAATAGTTTCTTTTCGCGGTCACCTTCTGAATGGTTTAAGTAGGATTTGCTTTCATTTATGCAGCAAGAACATCATTATCTGGTCTCCTACATTCAGGACTATAATAATTTCCAGTTAATTTTTTTTTACCATTTTCAACACGAATATATATACAAACATCTAACACTTTACAAAAAATATTTTCAGTGAGCATAGTTGCCGATTTTTTTTTTAGAAACTCACGTAGAGTACGCTCGGGACAAGGATTCCGGTTTGTTATTGTGTGCGTGAACTGTGTGGCTCAAAACCATTTCGCTCACAATATTTATTTTTTTTATTTTAAAAGAAAATATATATTTATTTAACAACATAAATCTGAGCTAAGTTGGAAATTTCAACGGACAATTAAAAATATATTATATAATCGAAGAAATCAAACATTGATGTCATTAATTAAATATTTTCAAAATTCAAAATCTTTCACAAGTCAAAAAAATAATAAAGTCTTTAGCTATTCTTCAAAGGCAAAAAGATATAAAATTTAGAAAGAAATTATTCGCAGATTGTTGAATGGCTCGACGACTCTATTAAATCATTAGAATCCATTGAATAAATTTAAAAATTATCATTGGCGCAACGATAAGAATAATAACTTTTTTAAGCCTTACAGAGAATAGTGTAAAAAAACCAACAACGTACGGATTAATGGAAAAATAATTAAAATATTTTAATCCGCGGGTAAGAGAACAAATTACTTACAGTGAATATTTGAAGCCTTGATATCAATTAACCCAGATATGCCTAAGAAATTTTGTTCTCTTAAAATTTCATTTATCAATAAAAATCAGTGGCACGAGTTTAGTGACCTACCCATGGGACAGTGGGCATATCTGGGTTAAACCAATATCAACACAAAATTATTTAAAATAAATCACTAGAGAAGATCGAACACACTGCACTTTAATGACGAATACCAGCGTTGACGAATCAGCGACTGTCCTTAAAAGAGAAAGCGAGACAACGAAGTACACGCTACATCGCTTCTCCATCTCATATACATGTACACGCACACAATAACAAACCGGCATCCTTATCCCGAGCGTACTCTACTATGCAATTTTATATAAATTGTTCGCTTGGTAAAAATTCTGTCGTCGTAGATTTTGCGGCCCAATTTTCCAAATATTTTCAATTTTTTAAATATTAGAATATGTTGCCCAGATGTGCACCAACATAATTGTAATAGAAAATGTACTAAAGTAACAGCGATCAGAGCACGACTGACTGTTCAAACCATTGATTTTGGAATTACGTAATATTATCACTGTAGCCAAATTTATCGTTAATCAATTAAACAGATTTAAACTAACACATTTAACTGTCGCTAATATAATAACATATACTAAAATCTCTCGGAATGAATATTCATTTATATAAAAAAAAGTTTTTATGAAGTAACTTTGGTTATCGTCGATATTGCTTATGATTCGCATTACTCAAATAAGTAACATGTGGAATACCGCAAGGATTAAATCTTGCCCTGGCGTTGTTTCGTATATTTAAAAATGACATCAGCAATGATCTAAGATTTTTTATATTTACAATACAATTATGATTCGTTATAGAGATGGGTTTGATAAATCGTGTAGTTCAATTGCAATTAATTATATAGAGTATACTTACGATCTACGAAAAAATCGCGTGTTAAATCTTAGAATTTAGTACCTGGAACAAAAAAAATATTATTAAAGCATATTATAAAAGTATTGTGAATTGATATTATTTAAAAATTATTATTAGATAGAAAAATATTTGTATATAGATATTTATATACAGACAAACTGATCCTATATAATGGAATAAACCTGATCAGATTATAATTTATAATACATACAGTATTCCAAGAAACTGGAATGTACACTAGATATGTTGTTGAGTGCATTTTGGGCTGTCATCGGCACCAAGCTGCCAGAGTCTGCGTCCACCAGACCGTAAATACAACCTTAAACAACCAACGAGGGTTACGCGTCTCACCAGAAAATAGCAAAACAAATCTGATAAAGACGCGAGACTAAAAAAATGCGTTTTGATTGACTAAAATCGTCACAAAGCTATGGGTTGCCAATTCAATTTGTACACTTTTGAATGGATGCACTGTTCTAACTATAAAAATTCAATCACTACATTATTTAGAGACATACATATAAAAAGAAAAAAATACGAAAACGGAGTAATAAACATTTTATATGTATCACGAGTATCACTCAATTAAGAAAATAATGTGAGCTCGGTGTATTGAATTCGCCGTAAAAGAGCTTTGAATCCCAGATCTTAAGAAATTCTTTGTTAGATTAATATAATGGGAGAAAAATAATAGAAACGTACTTTTCCTCCTTCCACTTACATGAGCTTTCAATATAATGCTTATATAATTGGTACCGTGGTTACACAAGACTTTATTTATGATTTACAAAAAAATAAGAGATAGCTGAGTTATAATTTGCATTTACTAGGAAATATATGAGTCTCAACAAATTACAACAAAATCAAGACTTTTATAAAACGTATATTCAAAATTATATTAAAATTATGATTACAAAAGCGATATTTTAATTACTGATATTTTTAAATAATTACAATTTTAGAGAGAGCAAATTTATAATTTTAATGAATTGAAGAATAATTAAGAAATAAAATATCTGGAAGTATTTAAATGTATACTTGTACCCCTGAATTAAAATGTAATTTATCATTGTTGCAATTTCTGATACTATAAGAATGAAAATAACAACAATTTTTATTCGTTATTAAAAAATTAGCCACGCGTAAAACTGTCGTTTCTACCCAGAATTGCTCAAGGGAAAGGAAGGGTCGTTTACTTCCTCCCATTTCCCGATCTTCTTAGGTATAGGCAAGTTAAATTTTTACAGCAACATGCATCACTTTTGACTTAGAATACACTAGAGTTTAATCCGGTACTCGCGTCAAGCAAAGCTTACTTTTGAAGTCCATTTATCACATGTTATTGGTAATATTTGTGTTAATTGATTCGCATGAGATTGTTTTATTGCTATTTTTTTATTTTCTGTTAAGCAACCTCGATGCATAAAAATTATATTTCTAATAACAAAATAAGATTCTGATTTATTTTTAAAAGTATATATGACATTGCACAATTTTAAAGCTTAAAAAATAAGAACATTTTTTTATTATTATTAACTATTATAATACCCTTTAAAAAACATTTTTAAAATAATATTATTTTGCTAGTTAATGATAATATGCAGCTAATAGCGTTTTCATTGATTTTAGTTATATATACATATCATAAATAAAAATCCTTGTTCGGACATAGCAATATACCGTTTATAAATGTTTGGAATCTATTACTATTTGTCTCTCATGTCTACCCTTGTGAGGTAAGATAAAAGAAAATAAGCACAAAGCTAGGTTAGCTATTATATATGTAAAACCTAATATAACACATAAACAATATAGAAATGTAAAATATAAAGAATTTTTAAACTCGTCTCAGATTTAATTTCGATAAAATGATTCCAGTAGCGGCACGCGAAAATATTATTCGCTCGATTTGCGAGACAAGTCTCGGGACGTCGGCCAAATGCGATTCACAAAGGGGCGAATGTTAGTTTTTTTTCCAGTCGGCGGAAGATACGCGTTGATTTAAATGCAAGCGTCGCATGCACCCAGAAACACAGTTCGGAAAAGCGGGTAGCTCTCAGGGGGTGGGACCGACCCGGCGCCAGTGGCGTCGCGGTAACGAGCCGCAGATTTAATAAAAAGATATAACGCGGACACAATGAGCGCTCGCGCGGCCCTTTGTGCTCAGCGGGCGTAATTGCGGGGTATACCTGTGTCTCAACGTGGGGTCCGATCGTTCCGGGAGAGCACGACCGCGAAGCAAATAATATTTGTGCCGTGATTCGTTTTAAATGGATTGCCACAAATATATACCTATGAGTAAAGCACGAACTGCGACTAAATTAAAGTTTAAATTACATATTATATAACGCGGTTTATTACAATGCTTGCGACATACCCTGTATAACACTCGTCGTTGTGTTGTGCGAGAACCTTGTTGCTAAGATATTTTCACGAAAGATGTATTATAATTAATGTAATATATTAATACCAAATAAGTTAAAGTTACGCTATTTCGCTAAAACATTATATTTAAAATAATATTCCAGATACAAAACATTGCATCATAGGTTAGTCAAGTTATAGATATGTCACTACAAATAAAGATCACCAGCTGGCATGACGTAAGCAAGGGTTTTATATGTAGCCCAACAAAAACGCCATAAATTTATTTGGAATTCGACATTTGATCGTTATTTCACGAACCTTCACAAATGGTCGATTGGCGGGTAAATCATATCCTGCCGGTCAAATCAGAGGGACTGTAGTAATTAAGCGTTGTATTTGCAACAAATTCAGCATTACTAATATCTTCACTCACTAAATGTTAATTGCGCATTTTAATAAATAAATATTCGAGTGCCGCTGCCGGGCTGGAACCCGCGACCTCAGAGTTACTAGTCTGAGACTTTACGGAGTACAATATTCCGTCCTTCACGGAGCTATGGTCATCTGTTAGTCTTTGTTTTAAAAAAAAAATATTATTAATATTAAAAAAATAATAAACCTAGAGAGTATATAACTTTTTTATAGGAAATAAATACATTTAATGGTTTCTCGTTACCATTTAAACCAGATTTTTGATAGGATTGTGAAAAAGTAATATAAATACAGAAAAATAATATTTTTTAAAACAAAATTGCAGTTATTTTATAAAAATTGTTACATACTATATAGCTATTAAAAAGCGCTGATAATAATATGAAAATAAAAAGAAATTCAATTAGATATTTTATATCTATATAACTACTGATTCATTTATAAATTAATTGTACTTCTATAAAAAAAACATTTTGATGGTAAAAACTTATTTTAATAAATATTAATTTGCAGAGTAAAAATACAATAAAAATGATATATTAGGTTGTGAGTGTCACATGTGTTAAAAATTATATTATTTATGATACTTATCAGCATGTGTTTATGTATTTCGTTAGTTCTTTATAATATTTATTTATTTATTTATTAAAATTATAACCATCGTGACCTGACAGGCAAACCCAATGCGTCACGATAGTCAAAAGTACAAATACATCATATTACATACAAATATAAACAAGACAAAACAACAGACACAAATCACCTCAACAGGTGTGCATTGTCTCATACGAACTAAACCAAAACTCCATATGTGCAAGAGAAAATGTCAATATTTCTATGGACAGAATTGAGCAGATGAATAGCCTTGGCCAGAGAAGAGTTGGCAAGTGCTCCAGTTCTAGACTTTACAGGCAAGAATAGTGGACGCGACCGAGAACTATAATCACCTTCAGGAGCTTACATTTGAAGCTGCTCGAGCACTGAAGGATTGTCTACGATGTCCTTGAGCAATTTCCAGAAGTGTTTAATTACATAAACACTTCTGCGAGTCGACAAAGAAACGTATCCCAGGGCTCCCAAAATAAAAGCACTGGGAAACAAGAACGGATAATATCCGTATTCCTTCAAGTATAAATATCAAAGAAATTTACGTTGTACTTTTTCCAGCTTCAATTCATTACATTGATTGATTACGCCTGGGATCCAAATGATGGAGCTAGTTTCTAGTATGCTGCGGACTAGAGTATCATAAAGAGTGCGCAATACTAAAGTATTCCTGAAGTAACGCGCATTTCTCAAGATAAAACCGAGCATTTTTAAGGATTTGCTATGAGTCTCTGCAATGTGCTGGCTAAATTTCCAACGTTCTTCGAAAGTCACTCCTAAATCCTTAGTTGAAGAAAACCTATCCAGAAAATATCCGCCTAGATGGTATGAATATTTTGCCGGCGTTACCGACCTTGAAAATGAAATTGTGTGACATTTCTTTACACTGAAAGGCAATTGGTTATAGCAAGCCCATTTCCATATAGAGTTGAGATCCTCCTGTAGGTCGAGGGAATCAGAAATCGAATGCATTTTCTTGTAAATTTTCAAGTCATCTGCATATAATAAAAAATCTGAATCCTCTATTGCTGTGTCTATGTCATTAATGAACAATAAAAACAACAATGGACCCAAATTGGATCCTTAAGGTACTCCAGTAGGGGTCGTATATCGTTCTGAAAAAGAGTTATTATACTTGACGAATTGATATCTATTGGTCAAGTAATTTGAGAATAGATTTATGAGATCTTCAGAAAGCCCGAAATTAGATAACTTTTGTACAAGTAAAGCATGGTTAACTTAATCAAATGCTTTTTCAAAATCTGTGTATATGACGTCCACTTGTACACCAGAGTCCAATGATTTTAAAGCATAGTTAGACAAAACCATTAGATTAGTGACAGTGGATCGAGATTTACGGAAACCATGTTGTTATATAATATAATACCACAAATACAAATAAAAATTAGTGTAGAAAGGAGTTGATCAGTATTTTAGATGATCTACTTATTATAGCCCACGAAAAGGCGATGCAAAAAGGGTCTCAATTTTGACTGACGACAAACGATTCGCAGGTTGACAGCCTATCAATAAAGTTTTTGTGGCAAATCATGCTCGACCCAGACGTTTTGCTTTTAAATCAACTAATGGTCTGCATCCAATATGGACGAGAAATGATCATCAAAAACTTTGATAAAACAATTATAAATTTTTGTGTTTCTACCTCATCATCGCTATACATTTCACATATATTTTTAATCGCAATAATCGCAATACTTCCTTTTTTAAATTCATATAACATACTTTGTTATATATACATATAATATGACATATATTAATACTACTTTTTATTTCTCGTAATCAAGGAAAACTGATAGCAGGTTATTAACTTCTTCCTAATTCAATGTCTAAGATATGTAATAAAAATAAAATACTTTGATTAAAAGGCAAATATTAAGATTTTAGTAGTTCTAAGTTTCTAATTAAATGTGTTAAAACAATTACTCGTGTACTTTACATTTTTATTTTCTGCTTAACTATTGTGAAAGTTCTTTGTATTTTACTTCATTTATATTTTTGTAATCAATGTTTTAAACAAGTTAGTATGATAAGAAGTTTTTTTTATTGACTGCATTAAATAACTAATGATGGCATACAATTTTTATTTAATTAGATACATTGGTATTATTCTTATATAAATACAAACAACAATAGAGACGATGGTTTGAAATAAACAACATCTCAACACACAAGTGGAGGGTCATTGTCCCAAATAAGACTTTCAGATTATGGCAAGAAGCCAAAGTAATACATTTTGAGTGTATAAACTAAAGTCAATGTGTCGAAGGTTGTTAAAATATTATTTATTAGGTAAGAAATATTAAACATATTTTATAATAAAAAATAACTCTCAAAGCGCAAGATTAATATGAAGCGACCCTCGTAGTGCCCTTGGAAAAGGGTACGGAAAGGGTTTAGGGAATTTCGTAAATATTATACGTAAACTCAGTCCTGCCCTGGAAGGAGGTCGTCTCGAAAGCGTTCAAAAATCTTATATAAGTTTCGGCATCGAGTGCCCGAAAGCATTACGCATTCAAGATCGAATTTTTGGTGTATAATAATGTAAAATAAATATTTGCAAAATTTCGCTTGCGGCGAAATCGACTAATGAGTTTCACAAAGGTGGAATTGAACGTCTTCGATTATCTATTATGGAGAAGGCAGTTTTAATGGCGTGGAAAACTTCGTAAGTGCGCCCAAAGAAAATTTTAAAGACATTCGAACGAAGAGAGGAGATCGGAGAGACTCGAGGGGGTGCTTTACGGATTGCCTATTTATAAATTTTAGCACAATGCCAACAAATAAAAGTGAATAAAAAGAAAATACAGCACAAAAATCCCTAACCGTAAAAAAAGGTTTAAAATCCTATGTAACTAATATGCTTTGCTTTACAAATTAAAATATGATAAAGAAGTAATTTAAAACGATAAGAACGGATATTTCGTGCCCATCCTATATTTATTCACAAAAATGTTTCACTGCCCTGATTTTTTAGGGTGGTCAAAAGTATAAAAGATAAGATCTGACAGTTGATCTTTATTAATGTTCGACAGAAACGGCCGCCTTTTTCAGACGACGCGAAAAACACACCAATTATTCATAAATCATAAACTTAACCACTAAATCAGCATAAACAACGGTATCGAAAACACAGGGGTAACTTTTCGCACAAATACACTAACATTTTTTCAATATCAGATTAGAGAAATTTTTATAAAATTGTATTTGTCTTTTGGTTTGGAAAAATCCTTATGTCGAATTGGTCGACTGTACAGGGTGGTCACGATAAAATTATAGTAATGGGATACAAATGAACGGAAAGCCGACAAATGAGCAGACGATAAAATTATCGTTAGCGGTAACGACATGAATAAATGCATTACGCCACACTGTACACGGGAGGGTAGACAGGAGGTGATTTCCAGCTTTGGTAGGAGACTCGAGAGTTTTACTATAAATTGTAAAAAATGTATACATGCAAAATTAAGATATTACCATAAAAAAGTGTATAATTAAATTAACGTAAATATATTATTTTATACTGTGAAAAATATTTTTTTATGTAGTATTAACTTTTTTTTGTAATATTTTTAAATTGAATTTGTACAATATAAATATTAGCTATTGAATATTTTATAATTAAAAAAATTATAATATAAGTCAAATATAACATTTTTTTATTTTTAATAAAGATTTCTAAATTTTACAATGATATAAGAAAAATTACAAAAAATATTTAATTTTATTTTGTAAGCAATCATAAAGAACATTAAAATAATATAATTTATTAAAATATTAAAAAATAAGCTAAAACAAAAATTTATATATGACTTTCAACGACTTAAAAGATATGTTTATATTGATAAGATAGACACAATATAAATTCTTGAAAATAATACCGCAAGATAGTTAGTTTAATTAATACTCTATGAATAATGGGCAAAATTATTAAAGGCAGTCAGAATTTACGTCGCGCCATATATTATATAACATTTGCTGAATTTATAAAATCAGTGAGATATATCGCCACACAGAATTATAATATATTACGAATAGCTAAATTTTTTAACGTGAAAAATGTGTATGCGTTAAAGCAAAAGAGATTGTATCAATCCAAAAGAAAGCGATCTTAAAAGCGTAGATAAAAACAAATCTAGCCATGAATTACGACATGTAAATTTTAACCGGTTGGATTTTAACACGTTCCCGCGGTGACTGTGCAAAGATTAGAATAATTTATTCCGGTTAAATAGGTTAACACCTCCTCGGCGGATAGATTTGGGTCAAAAATAGCACGCATCTCTCGCGGGCTCACAAGAAGGCTAAGGTGTTTCGTGATAAAGTGTACTGATAACAAAAGGGGCACGTGCCTTTATGTTACGTTGCGATATGCCAATCAACCCTTGAGCGTGCCCGGCGATTATACTCGGAGCCTCATTACGTGTTACTTCAGCGATTTTATTATACCCTAAGCGTAAGTAACCGAAGCCATTACGGCTCACTTGTTCCACATTTGTACCATCACGTTGCACGATAGGAGCTAGGGTCTTCTGGAAATAAATTATTAATATCACAAGCTATAATTCAAACAATTTTGTAATCCAACAAGGGTATAATGTTTCCATATATTGGTATATCTGGATAATTTGAAAAGTTCATGGCCTGATTATGAAAGAAGGTATTTTAATTTGAAATGGTTTTAATTTTTCAGTATAATCTCCTTCAACTTCAACATACCTTGTAAAGAAATAATCTAGGGTTTAAATATTTTCTTAAAATATATACCCAGATCATTCTAAATATTTGTTTACAGTATTTTCTAGTTAATCATATATCAAATAAAAGTCCGTGGATACGTGCAGGGTCGCCAAGAGCGAACCTGGACCCCGTGAAAACAATGATTCCGGGCCTTATAACAAAAATTCCATTTTATATATATCTTAACATAGCAATATAATTTCTTAAATAAATAATAATAGGTACGAGTAATTCCTTTATATGCTACAAATAAATATAAAAATTAGCCACCGTTGCGACAAATTTTCTAAAATCATATTTTATGCGAAATATTTTAATTAGGCATTAAAAATTACTAAAAATAACTACTCATAGTAATCACATGATAATTAGTCGTGTTTTTTTGTTGCTCAGTGTTGCCATATAGTGAATTTCTAGTCCAGGTTAAAAGCAATAAAATCGTACCATCGCAGTGACTTTTTATAACAATATTACCAGTGAGAATCGAATAAAGCACATCTAAACCGAATTTTGACCAATAGGAGAGCGCAAAAAACAATTATCTCTTCTCAGAAGGCAAAAATTCACGTCAAAAGCAATAAAATCGTGCCGTCGCCGTCGCAGTGGGAACGCTCGTTACCGAGCGTTCCCACTGCGGCGGCGCCGACACGATTTTATTGCTTTTGACGTGAATTTTTGCCTTCTGAGAAGTGATAATTGTTTTTTGCACTCTCCTATTGACCAAAATTCAGTTTGAATATATTTTGATCAGCCTTCTTATATTGAAATTCCATAGTAAAATCAGTAAGGACAGCTATCATATTTTTAAAACATAGTGTAATATCGAAATGCAGACAAACTATGGAGTAATATGTCAGATGCGATGTATGTCTGTACTTATTCTTCCCTGAGAGATGAGTTGACTTAGTTTGTATTTTGGACTTGACATAATAAATAATTAATTTTAGTACTTACATTGAGCTAGGTTTGGGTTTGAACAGCAAATGGACGTTTCGCAACTGTTTTCAAATTAGTTTTTATAGACATTTTAGTGTAGCATATTAGTGCTTATCAGTTAAATTATATTTTTGCTGATAAAAATATATATCTACTGGTGAAAATGTATTTAGACTTCACTAATAAAAATATAACTCTATCAAAAAATACAAATTCACTGTAATATTTATACATCGGATGTAAATAAATAATGATAAGTATGTAAATATATTTAATACTACATATAGCAAAGTTGAAATCATATAATTGTACTAACACCTGCCAAATAATTAATATTTTTAAATACATATATACTAGTGAAAATGTATTCCGATATGATTTGACTGAAATGACATATTTAAAAAATATTTTCGGGTTATAAGACTGTTTTTTTTTAATGTATCTTTTATTATATTTGCTGCATTTAAGTCAGTTGTTAAATTATCGATAATACAATCAATAAAAACATTAAATTTACATAATTCAGAGAGTGCTGTTGTTGATTTTTCGTTATTTCTTTGCTTCCTTATGTATTAGATCTGAATTTCTAAATCGAATACCTTAATTTACTGCTACTAATTTATATTTGTTGAATATTTTCCAATATTTTTTAAGCGGTCAAAAAGCAATAAAGTCGTTAATAATTTGCAAGCAAATTTTAACACAAACAAAGCCGCGTCAAAAACTACAATCTGTCCCTTTGAATAATAATGTTTATTGTGAAAGTACTACCTAAAAAGTGGGTGCTTTTGAAGGCAATGTACCGCTCCTTTATTTATCGTATAATATGTATAAATAAAGGCTAAAGGAACGTATACCTAAAATACATCAGTATATATGTACGTCTCAAACAACTGTAGTAACCATGTTTAAAGGCTTATGTAAACAGTTAGTTACTGAGCGAATAACTGCATTACATTGAATTGAAAATGAAAATTATAAACCTATGAAAAACTTCCGGCGCCCCAGGAAGCGGTAGCGTACACTTGCCTTTCAGATGCTGATGAGTTGTTGTTGGTTATTTAAGTAGTTAATGTTATGTTTGAAATGACTAAGTAATTAACTTGTAAAAAAAGTTTCTAAAAAACAACTACAGACAAAATATTTTAATACAGTTAAAAAACGTTCACAGTGTAAAATCGACTAAAATGAGTTACATTTATTAGTGCAGAGCAGTTTAAGCTTAGTTAAAAAAAATATCTTGTTAAAATGCAAGTTGAATAATAATTTTAATATTATCACTAGCAGTTAATAAATATCTTAATCTAATATGTGTTAATGAGGTAGATGTGTCATAGAGTATTATAATAATAAATAATTATTATTATTATTTTGCTTAATTTAAGAAATCTTTTATTACTTTCAGTAAAATCGCAAAGTATGTAATTAATATTTTTTCTATGCCTTCATTCGAAAGCTCTTTAACAAATTCAAACGGCAAAATAACTTTATTAGTAATAATAGAATCAAATAAAATTGTAATTTCGTGACCTCCTGTATATCAAATGGAAGGATTGTTGAATTGGAAATCCATTCGACGAATTTGAATACGCGACGTTAAGTGCAGCGCGGTTTTATTAGCATAATACAATACTGGAAACTAGCAATTTGTTTGAAGAGCAGTTGGATAAACTTTCACAATTAAAACATCACACACACAGGATTTGTGTAGATTAGTTTTTATTTATTTTAATTATCTCTCTCACACACATACTCTTCATTTCGAAACATCAACCAATACTGTCGATGTGGCATAATTCACGGCGGTTTTGACACTACGCCTGAATTCTCGCATTCTACACTCCGTACATTACGATAATTAAACCTTTGTTTTCGCTGATCAGATACGTACCCTAGTCGAAATTGAACGCATTCAATCAGAGGCATAATTAAGAATCCGTTTGATGTGAATTCTTCTATAACCAGTTTCAAGCATATCCATAATATATCTTTGACCACATGAGGGTTGCGAAGTCGAATAATCGCGGTCAGATTAACTGGAGCGAACGTAACGAGTGTATTTAGAATACAGCTCCGAAATAGATAACGATATGTTCCAAATCCTTCCTTTCTGACGGTCGGTCTGTCAAGTTTAAACGGTAGCCCTGGGGGCTCTTCCGACCGTAGGAGGTTACAATAATACACGATTAGATACGTTCAAAAGGCAGTTATAAAGTTTTTCGTACTAACTGCGAGGGATATTCGGAGAGTAAGGTTACGAAGTTCAGAAAATATTTCTATAGCATTGTATTTTGGGAGAACAACCCTATATTTATATATTGTGTCGGCACAGTTACTGACTAATTTCTCGCTTTCAATGTTTTAAACTCTCGCAATAATTATTTTGCCAGTTTCCAATAGCACATTTGTTTGCATTATTATCACATCTATGGGTGTTAAAGTATTGTATATACCGGTCCTTTTGTATTTAATGATCTGCTATGTAAGTTATGAGTCCAGCTCAATCTTTTATTTTTATACTTGTGGCTTAGATGTGTTCACTATCATATTTATCTAGTTCGTAATGTTTTATTTTATTTTTAACTATAATAGCTCTGGATGATTAATGTAATATATTATAGAATAATTTGGTTTTCTTAAATAGCTTTTGTCGATAAAGTGGGTTTGAGAGATCCGTATAATATTTTTATTTCTTGCCCATTCTTAAGCAAGCCATTGGCGTTCCAAGCTACTAGTCTGAAAAGGTTGCTCATTTTGATATTTAGTACTACTCATAAGTTTCGCACCATCTTTATATGTTGTTCTTCTTTATAAATTAAATTTTATAAGAAATACAACTTAAGAATATAATTGAATAGTAATCTAAAATTTTGATTAAATCAGTTATTTATTTATCGATATAAACATTAAGATATCTAAGACATAATAATAAACATTTATAGATATTTTCTAATTAAATATATTATAAAAAAGAGAAGATTTCTTTCGGTTTGAAAGTATATATAAATGCATAAACCAAATTCGTGATTGTACTTGATTTTTTGTCAGGAACAATGGAGCATTTTTTTATTATATCTTGTTTAAGGGAAATATTTTTTTTAGTAATTTATAATGTATAAAATTATAATGCCGATTCTATACAGCATATAGTATATATGCACAATGATGACGCAGTTCGTCGAACCCTCTCGAGAATTAATGAGATTCGAATGCATTTACTGAAACATAAGTAAACGCGAACGATGGAATGAAGGGCGATGTAATTTAGAGATCTGCTAATGGCTATTCAAATAGCGATTGCAGTGCTTCTGGTTACCAAACAACTGCTGGCGGCCGGAGAAGGACAGATATACGCGTAAAGATCGGGAGAGCGAACGACGAAGACTTTCCGCAAGGGGTGGGAAAGGGGAGATAATTGGAGTTTCAGATGAACATTTCAGCTGGAACCACAAGAGGCGTCGTTAGTTGCGAACGCGATGGGGTACAACCCAAAAGGATCAATGAAGACCGCCAGATGGCCGTTAGATAGAAGGGAGGTATGGAGAAAAAATTATCCAGGAGGAGATATAAAAGTGTACGGACGTCCGTAACGCAATTACATTTTACTGTATATTACCTAATTTTACACGTTATGCTTTATTTAATACGTAAATTCATGTGCGTATAATAATAATAACCTTAAGACAAAATAATGCCTTTATTAACCCTTATAATTCTGTCCTTAATATACGGTGCTACATAGGGATTGACTATATTATTCAGCAAAATAACTCTCTACTAATATATGTGTATTCTATCAAAGAATTTCTAAACTGATATTATATATAAAATATTTTTGCAATTTAAATTTATATTTAAAATCTCCAATACCGGAAATTTTAATTAATCAAGGCAAGCTTCTCGATACCCAGTAATCTATAAGGTTTCAAGAATGCCAACGTGTGATTCAAGTCGCATTGCGAGAAGTTAAAATATCAATTACATCAAATGAGCTCGCTTTGATACTCGAATAACGGAAATTTGGTAATTTTCTCCTATCCCCCATCCTATCGTTGTTTATTCGGGTTAATTTATTTGTATTCAACCTTTCTCCGGGTCCATCTGCCCTTCGTCCCCGTTATTCTGTCTTTTGCAACGACGAAACACAGGGAATATGGGTTGCCGATTCCACTCGGAGCGGAATGTCGCCGAGTCAGCGCGAAAGGCCGCATTTAGGCCCGTGGAGCGTTTCAGGACTAATTACTTTTTTGTCGGTCCAACCTTTTTTGGGCCCTTTCAAATTTTACAAACACCCTTTTTCCCTCGGCCGTCTTTCCTGCTACACCAAACACCCACCCTTGACTCTCTAGTAACTCCCCCACCACCAGGTCGGCCCGCGTCTTTTTCTCTCCTAACAAGTGTCGACGAGTTTCCTTCAGGGGAGCTTTTTTTTGCCGTATTTTCCTCTACTAGCTTTGTGTCGAGTGCCATTGTTTACCCATTTTTGCATTACATTTAAATAGTTCCTTCCTTTCCGGATGGCCGCTAATAAAAATAGTGTATCAGACGACTTTTTCAAGTTATTTCTTAACAATATGCTAAAGTAGACCAAACAATCGATTTTAGATAGTTTATTTTGTACGTTACATAAAACGTCTATGTTTGCCTTAAAATATAAATTCAATCTAAACAAATTGCAAGAAATGATATTTTCCATTAAGTTAAAAATATACACATATTAATAAATCATATTTCAATCAACTTAAGTTTATTATTTCGTTTCCACAAGTTCCCAGGGCAGCCCAGAGCGGGACTCATGACAAAAATGGCATTTTTTAACACCGTAATATAATTTTTTTAATAAATAATAATAAGTACAAGTTCACCCTTTTCATACTACAAATAAATTACAAAAGGTTGGTTTACGTCTAATATATGTACATATACCGTAACTTTATTTATATTAATAAATAAAAAGTATACTAGTACGAAGAGTCAATAAATAAATACAATAAATATTTTGCTGTCAAGCATCAACAAAATTATTTTACAGTGAAACTTGATTTGGTCAAAATGCTATCCAAAACAGAGCTGCGTATATAGGTAGCGCTATTTCATTGCTATGAACTGCGTGGCCAAGGCAGTCGAGAGCGAACCCTATGAAATCAATGATTCATGACAAAAATGGCATATTATATATTTTTTAACATCATAATCTAATTTATTAAATAAATATTAATAAGTACGAGTTAACCCTTTCTATGCTTCAAATGAATATAAAAATTAGGCACCATTGCAAGATCATATTTTATTATGCATTAAAAATTATTAAAAATATCTACCCATAATATAAACTTGATAATTAGTCGTGTTTTCTTTGCTGCTCAGTATTGCCATATAGTAAATTTCTAGTCCAGGTCAATAGCAATAAAATCGTTCTATCGCGGTGAAAACGCTCGATTATCAAGTTTTTTTATAACAATATTACGAGTGAGAATCGAATAAAGTGCATCTAAACTGAATTTTGACCAATAGGAGAGCGCAAAAAACAATTATCACTTCTCAGAAGTCAAAAATTCACGTCAAAAGCAATAAAATCGTGCCGTCGCCGTCGCAGTGGGAACGCTCGTTACCGAGCGTTCCCACTGCGACGGCACCGACACGATTTTATTGCTTTTGACATGAATTTTTGCCTTCTGAGAAGTGATAATTGTTTTTGTGCTCTCCTATTGACCAAAATTCGGTTTGAATATACTTTGATCAACCCTTAAAGTGCATCTAAACCAAACTCAGAAGTAAAAAATATTTTTAGCATTTAAGATTTGATCCATAAATTAATATATGGAACGAATCTAAAAAATTTCGGTTTTGGATGAAAATTTAAAATGCAGTTTCTGTTTTTTCAATTTATTTTTGGAGTGTTTCTGAGCACCCAAAAACAATGGGTCGAATCTCGTCGCCGTTGTAAATTCGCGCTTTTGCCAACCACACCCAACCGCCGCCACCCGATTCAACCGAACCGACCACCCGGTTCAACCGCCCACTTTCTACACTTCCGGTCCCGGCAGTATCTTAGCCTTCCGCGGGCTGGCTAAGGGAGGCGGGTTACTCTGCAAGTGGCCATAAATGTCACTTGCACATTTCCACATGACCCACCCTTGTTTGTGTGTGCCCTTGTCGTTTCGAGTGTTAATGTTCGCATAACTCGGGACCTCCGAAAACTTCCGCCAGACCCGAGCAAGCTTTATACGTCTTTCTCATCCAGAGAATTGCGTTCTAGGCGCCCATAATACAAGCGTACTCGTTGCGAATTTTGCACGTACTAACCGATGGTTGAATGTAATGGATTTTTGTAACGCAATCGCGGTCTTCGATAACTTAACTCAAACTTAAGTTGCTGTTATATGTTGTTTTTGTTGAAAACAAAGAACGCTTTGGGTCTCTATTTACTACTCACTTCTAGCATAAGATTTTCTTACTTATTCTACAGTTTTTTAATTTATAATATATTGTGAAGAGGTCAAGTTTCATTTATACAAGCATAATATTGCTTATAAGTACACAGTATAATAAAAAAATACCTTTAGTTGATATCTAGAATATTTTAGTTTGAAATATTTATGAAAGACTATACATACAAAAAAAAAAAAAAAAAAAGTTTCTTTGAGTATTCTATTTTATTTATCTTGTACAGTAGCAGTAATAAGCCATTACATTGGTTTAAAAACGGCTATATATTGATTAATCTCTAACCCTATGTTACATTTACTAGTCTAAGAAAGAAATCAAGATTTAAATGAAGAAAAATTGTTGGTGAAATTTTTAGAAGGTTCTAGCAACCATTTTCTAGTAACTTTTCCAGCTTAGTTAGCGTAAATCTGAATGACTTTCAAGCAGTTAAATTAAAAAGAAGTGGGATAATTTATAATCACCTTATTCTATAATAAATCTTGACGTATTTGTGTCTTTACTAAACTAAAAGTCTTAGTGAAAAGATATATATATTTGCCAGGTATGTATGTTTGACTATATATAGCTATTTAATAATATTAGTGTTGCAACTACGAAAAAATTACTAGTAAAATTTAGTCAAGCTAGAGTATTTTTTTTAAATGAATAAAAATGTTTATAATAGTTCAGAGCGGTAATTAAACTTCAAAATAAAATAAAAAATATTGAAAAATGGTTCGACAAATGGCTGGTCACTGCAAATCCACTAAAAAAGCGTCGCAGTAATGTTCTCTCTTAGAAGAAAAAAAGCCTTTGCTATAGAAAATTTAGCCAAAATTAAAATGTATAATAAACCGATAGAATGGCATAATAAGGCCAAATACTTAGGTCTTACCTTAGACTCTAAACTTTCGTGGAAAACACACATAGACACTCTAATTCATCGAGTTAAATACACAAGAGCTAAGCTTTACCCCCTTCTTTGCCGCAAAAGTAAATTAAGTATAAAAAATAAACTGCTAATTTATAAAGCAATAATCAGACCCGCAATGTCTTATGCATCCCCTGTGTGGGGACATATTATAAATACTCGCAAATACCCTCAAAAATTACAAGCCCAGCAGAATATTTCATTGAGAATCGCAGCAAACGCTCCTTGGTATGTTCGCAATTCGATGTTGCACCAGGATCTAAAAATATACACTCTTAAGAATCATTTTGAAAGGCTTAATAATAGACACCGCGAAAGAATACGAAATCATGCAAATGGCTTAATAGCTGATTTGCTTGAAAAATTCCAGCTAATATTTCTTTAACTCAAACAAATAAAATAATAATAAAAAGGTGATGCGTGTTAACACACACAGACACCAATCCTCGTCAAGCAGGTGAGAGACTTAAGTCTAGAAACTGCGATAAAATATTAGATATTATAATAGTTCAGTAGTGACTAGTTGTAAGAAATCATATATTAATTTATTACTTTTTAAAACATATAAATAATAATAAAAAAATCTTTTACATTTATTATTCTAGAAACAGTTTTTGCACTGGCGACTATGCTTTGCTGCATTTAACTTGTATTAGTTTATAATTAAGCTATCACACAATCGATAAAGCGAATTTTATTGTAGCATATTTACATTTATTATAAAAAATTACAATTATATTTATAATTTCGTATTAAAAATAAATATAAAAGTATTAAAAAGGACATACTAACCAAAATCATTTATGAGTATGAGTTATTGAAAAGATAAGGAAAAAATCGTGTTTTATGTTAATAAGTTAATGCGCTTTACAATTTTTATAACAAATAAAAATTTAGATGAAATAACTAAAAAAATAACAATTAGTAATGACTTGAATCCCGTATGAAAAAACTCATGAAAACCAAAGTTAACAACACAAATAAAAATACAAAACTTCACTTAGTACGACAGAAGTCAATTAGGATACTCAGTCGAATTTGTCTTTATCTGAGACATATCAAATTTTGTACGGTGAAGAGTAGGGGAAAAGTTTCACCCTGACTGCATTATACCGACATTAAAATATCTGTCAAGAACTGTGAGACCCTAAATTGTGAAAGGAACAATGCGGCAGGACCATCTGGAAATTTAGCAGAAAAGTTTGTTGCCACAACAAAGGAAGTGGTTCCAAAATACATTAAAAAAATATTTTTTTGCTTGCTATGGTTTTATAATACTAAAAATATACTAAATCACTATCTAAGTTTAATACCCATAATTTGGGCATTTGATAAATACAACATACGTATTTATTTATCCTTTAAGCTGAAGGTGTTACTAACATTATATTAATACAACTGTTAAAATAATAAATAAAGCTTTGTGTCACTAAGTAATAAATATAATTTAAGATGAAGTAGAAGAACTTTTAAAAATAATTTATTAAAGCTTATTATTTGTGCCCTCTTATGATTCACTTGACAATGTACTCTTATGCTCTGTGGTAGTTAAGCCAATTAATATTTTTGAAGTACCATTGTGAACCATCGCTAGAGTACATTCGCTATTGAAACTTTTAATCTTTTGGTCTTGAAATCATTTTATTATTTAGCACTATTAACGATATTGTGTGATTGCAAATAAATAGATATTATGCATGCTGTAATTATATTGAATAAAATTAAAAGTAAAACATAAATGAAGCTCCGAAGTCATAGAAAGCGATAAAAAATGTTTAAACGTTTACCGACAAAATTACATAACTGCTCAAGTTAAGTTTCCTTAGGTCAAGTTAGTCCGTAACTTCCGCGACCGCGGAAAGGAATTTCCTTGTTTCATTAAAATATTTTACATTTAATGCCACAGGCTACGTGCGGTCGAAAGATACTTCGCCAGAGTTTTATTAAATAATTTGAATAATTGAGGGCGACCAAGGGAAATATTCGTACCCCGGGGGTGTCTCCCATTCTTCTTTCAGACGTTATTATTGCACATTGTTATTTAGTGGCGTGCATAAATATCGGTGCTCGGTTTCACTTCGCCAGTGAATATATATTTACAGTGGCAGTGTGCCGTGTTTACTCTATTTCGGGGATTTTTATGAGCGTCCATAAGATTACTCGAGAGGGTGGGTCCTTTGGCAAACCCAAAACTATTTAGATAGGGCCACTGCGCTGCGAAAACCACTCAGTCAGTTTATTTGATTCGAGGACGCCTCTTTCGGCGTATACGTACACAGTTAATAAAATACAGAATAACAATATTACGATTAGCTAGTCGATATGATAAGGTACCTTAAAGTAGTATATTAGAATTATAAAAGTTGAAGCAACTGTTCAATGAGCGATGTAATTGAAAGTAGGAATGCGAGATCGATTTTTATTATTTGATTCGAGATATGCCATTATTTATCAAGTATCTGTCACATCAGTGTGTTTAAAATAGCTGTGTCAATTCCTTGTCGTTCTTGACAAAAAAATAATCAATCAGTATATTTTAAAAGAGCAAACGCGAGACTTTCATGACAATGTTAAGATTAAAAAAAAATTCTATGCTCATCGATTTTATTGGGGTACAGTGTTTAAAAAATATTAGTAATGATACGTTTTAAAGGAATTGTAATACTAAAATATTATATTTAAGATTTTCTCGATAAGAAACAATTCTTGTTAGAGATTAAAATCCATGCTAAATGATTAGAAAAATTCCTTTTATCTTAAGTTATCTTAAAAAAAATGGTAAAATAAAATTAAAAAAATTTTAGTTAAATAATTTATTTTATTCATTTTTATTAAATTGCGTTGTAACCTTACATACGTAAGCCCACTGCGTTACAATAAGCAAATCTGTACCAACTGAGTAAGTCGATCAGATGTAATCAATACCTATAAGTAAGTATTAACCACCAGACTGAAAGAATAGGAATCGGTGACATCTATATTATTAATTATAAATTATTACATGCTATACAATCTATAGCTAATACATGTCACTGCAGCTAGGGTCAGTTTTTTTAATAAAAGCGCATATTTATAAATAAATCGAGTGCCGCTGCCGGGACTCGAACCCGCAACCTCAGAGTTACTAGTCCGAGACGTTACGGACTACGCTATTCCGTCCTTATTATATGTTAAGTAATGGAAAAATACTAGATAAAATCATAAATTAACTATTTAAAACACTGAAACGCATGCTTGGGCAAGAAATTAATTCTGTTTTGTCATTTTCACTGATATTTGAAATCAATGGGTTTGTGTGTTTTGTATAATGAAAATGTTGTTAATAGTTGCTTAATATGATTTAAGGTTTTTTTAACTTTCGTTGTAACATGATAGGCATTAGCCCAATGCTTTACAACGGGGTATACATGAATCTGAGTTTATAAATCAATTTAATCCATAAATTATTAATATAGTTTATAATCAATAGATACAACTATGCATCGTCTAGATTGTGAAAAAAAAAACAATGCAGCAAGAGCATGACATTTTGAAGAAAAGTTTATTAGAACAACGAAATAGGTGGTTCCCGAATAATAAAAATATATTTTTATGCATGCCATTGTACATATTATAGAACACTGATAAAATAATAAATTGCAAAAATGAGTATAATCTTTTTTAAATTATTCATTACAATAAGCATCCGTGAGATTAGGAAAATCTCAAAAACCCTAATCTGTGATGATCGAACAAAATTATGACTATAAAATAGTCACTTATTATGATCTTACAAACACGAAAAACATTATTAAATCGATTTATACCGATGATTTAACATATTTAAAAATAAGAAAAAAATATTTATTTTAAATTGCTATTGCCCTTTTCTGATAAATATTGGCCCTGAAACCGCAATAACATCAAAATTATATTTATAGTAAATTTAAGATTAAAATCTGAAGTACTAAAATTTTTGTTCAGTTATAAGAAGTGTAAGGAAAGTTAGCTTAGAGGTAAAATTTGGCATTCGTTTTACTTTTGCTTTTGAAATAAGTATTTTAGTTTTGTTTTATTGGGTTAAAGAACCAAAATAACCAGTTAATAAGGTTATGTCATTAGCGTATCTGCATATTTATCTCCCAAGTATATGAAAATTATGTGGATAAGATAATAATTTACATAATTAGTGCAATAAATAAATTAGTAACATCGAGCAATAAAATACCATGATTTTTTACAATAATGTTTACTGTCTTTGAGACTGATGTTTGCCGTTTTTGTGACTTATTCGCAAAAAATAAAATGTTGTGTTACGTTTTGGAGATTTTTAGTAATAGTAAAAATATTATAATAAACAATAATTAATGAGAATATTTGCAGCTATATTTAAAGATTAAATTTTTGCGGTTTTCTTAATTGTTGAAAAATACACAAAACAGACAATAATTGTTTAGCTTACTAGTAAAAGAAAATAACAGGGTTTTATTACAAATTTATATAATATAATATTTAATCAAATTCTTTATAACGATTAAAATTTTAATTTTAATCTATTTTTATGCTTACTAGTTATACTGTTCTTTCAATCATTTATCGATTTTATGACTTTTGATGTCTGAAAGTGTAATTTTAAATATGCACATATGACGTATAAAATGTGTTTGTTAACATTTCGGCTTTCTTCTAATCAGTATATAATAATATAAAATTAAAGGTTGGTGGCTATAATTTAGAGAGAAAAATCTAAGAAACCTTTTACAATTTAAGTCGAAAAAAAAAGTGGTTTTCAGCCTCTAAAGCAATATGTGCCTTCTTATTTTTACTTTATATGCCTCTAAAACATAATATTTATTAACAGGTATATTTCATTATTTGTGTTGATCCAGCTCTTTTTTAATAAATATCGGTCTAAGGGGTGCAATGGCGGAAAGTCCTTTAGTATGATATTAATTTGAGCATAGAAATACATTAATTTTGAAAATCTTGAAAATTTAATCTAGTATGTTTTATAACTAACTTTCGATAAAAATGCTAAATACCATTTTTTTCATAGATAGTATCATGTTTTTGTAAGTACACTTTTATGTTATTTTAAATAGACATTTAAAAGCACATTAGATGAACGGAGCATTCATCCCCAAGGCAAACTGTCAACGGTCCGAATTCACATAAAACTTTTTTTACAAATTAATTTTTGTTTTCCAATTTGTATCACTTTCACGTCCGGCAGGCGCGGGGTGGCGGCGAAAACCAGGGGGCGACAGAAGACGAAGAAAAGTTAGAGAATTTTAATAACATCGAAATGTCGCAGTAGCGGCGGCAGACAAACGACATTTTCATAACGGTCCTTTGTTTCTTCGTCAATAAAATTTTGCGACCGAACCATAAATTATATCTAGCTGCTTGGCGTAAAACCGTTATAACTTCGGCATCTGACCCCAACCCCCCGAACCTTACCCGTCTGACTATAAGGAAGACGATCGAGGGTTTATTTTAAATATATAAGAGTTACTTTAGATTTGAATTAAAAATATAGCTTATGTACTTTTCCAGTTAATAAAAAATAATGTATAATACTTGAAATAATCTTACTCTAAGTGTATGATAGAAATAGCTACATACAATTTTGTGTATGTACTTGGCTTATTGGTTGAATTTACTCAAACGGAAGCTTTAGATAAGACAAAGCTTTTGCGCGTAAAGCTAGAGTGCTGGCAAATTACAAAGCTTTATCCAGCACTGGTAATCTATTAAAATCTGAATCATAGTACCTCTATCAAAATACATACATTCATTTATATACTTTCGCCTTTCAAGTTTTCAAACGAGCAAATCGATATAATATTATTAAACACGAGAAAAATAATATTTTAGCGCACATGTTGGCTTTTTTTGTTGCTAAAACGAAAGTCAGCGTTTTCAGCATTTCTAAAAAAACTCGGCCGGAGAAAGAAAACACATTAAACCCCTGTTATATTAAATTGTATAATAAAATAAATACAACGAGAAAAGTCTGTAGACTTTTGCCTGAGACGTCTTGCGTCAAGGTTCAATTTATTACAACTTCTCGGAATAAACTCTATACTTTTAATTATTTAACTTTGAGGGTATGGAGACAGAAATGTTATATTTATTATATTTTAATAAAGTAATGGGGTATATTTTTATTGTAAAGGTATGTGCTTCTACATACTACGAGAAGATATAGTTGAAAACTAAAACAGGGGTAGTGTTACTGCCTGCTTGTAATTCCACCCCGAATTCCACACTTGGTGCTTTGTGGCCCTCCATATATTCAGCTCAAGTTGTAAGTCAGAAATGCACGTAAGTTTGCTGATCGTGCTCGAAAACGGCGGCAGTTACTTAGGTGCGTGTTTTCAGATCAATAATCGAATTTCGAGTCTGTTTAAAGTCCACACGTGAACAAAGGGGTCTTATAATTTGTATATATGAATATATATGGTTGTTAAATATTCAACTCCATAGTCAGATAAAAAATATCGTTTGCTATTTTTGATTAAAAATTGTTATTCAAATTTAAGCCTTAACCTACCATTAAAATAAGACATTACGCGTTTATTTAATTTCGAGACATAAAATTAATATCTAACCACATTTCAAAAAAGTAAATAATTTCAATGGGATGTTATCAAGCATCCACCATATTCTTAAAACCTTGCTCTTTATTTAACTCGTAGCAAATTTTGATAAAAAAAAATCAATTATAATGAGCTGGATTCATTTTTTTCATGGACGCTTTTAAATTTTAGCTGAGGTTAAGTCAGCCCATGCGAAGGGGGATATATTGGACCCCAAATTCTATGGTTTATGTCATGTATTTTTAATCAATATTATCATTCAATTGATGTTTTATATAATCCTGTAATAAAATATAATAAATTTTTATTACGTAAAAAAAATGCTAAAAATGCCAAATTAACGTCTACTTTCAATCCACTAAGAGTAAAACAAATAAGTATTTAAAAAGGTGAAACAATATCATAATTGATGAAAAATACAAAGTCGTCTAAATTATTAAAACAGTGCTGTAAAAGTTTAGATAAATTTGATTTAATTTTTCAATTCTTTAATTAAATTAATTAAACGCCGTTTTGTAATGACTTTTATCTCGTTGTGCCTTTTGAACTTTTATGTAAATACAACGTACAATATGAGTTATTTACTAGTTAGTATGCAAAATAGTCTCATTTTCTGTGTAATTTATTCATTTTGGATATAGAACAAAAGTATATTTATAGGCACAATCGCGCAACGAAATCTGGCAGATTGTGTTTTACAGCCCAGCTATAAATTCATGCATTGTTCGACGGAAATAATCACGCATTAAATAAAACGGATCATAACGTAAATCCCGATTAGGCTTATGACTATGTAACTCACGCGTAACTTAATGAAATATTATTATCACAAAATATAATAATAAAACACATAATTTCTATGCATAAAAAGCATCGCGTCCTTTTGATTGAGTGCTACGCTAGTTGAATAATAGCAGTTCTGCTATAGTGTTCGACTCGATTCAATTTCAAAAAATACCAGCTATAAAAGAGATTTATGTCACTGTAATGTCGTTATTTTTTATATATATTTTTTACGCGACGTGTAATCAGGGCGATCAAAAGGGTTCGGTAGATGTTCTTTTTTTAATAGTCAAAAAGTCTCGCAAATAAAAAATAAAGTATCGGAAAATATATAAATCTTCATATTAAATTTTTATATTTAGTTAAGTTGCAGATGTAATATAATATAAAGAGCATTGTGAACATTCACAGTATGATGAGTTATTAGTAGATATACTGACAGTATATATATATAATATAATACTGAAAATGTGGGCATTTGTACTCATGTACATATATAATATACTATATCATTCTGCGGTTTCTTCTTCTCAACTCTGTGAGTAAATTACGGCAACGAACCAGACACCACCCCTTTCGGTGGATGCATAAATTCATTGCAGCCACTGTTAGTCGCAATCAACCCCCGCGCAAATTCTCCGTTTTCTACGACCACTTTGGTTGAATTTTAATTATGCGAATTCTTAATTCGCCCGCAAGCCAGCCGGTCGTTTTAAAAGTTTAAAAATTCACAAAATGGGTATGTTGAAATTTTATCGTATTGATATGGCCTAAAAATAAAATTGCTTAATAACAGTTTTCCAATGTCAATCATTTTTATTAAGTTGTACAATCATTTTAAGCTTGCAAAAGACCACAAGGGGTTAATTTGATAGTGAGGATTAAACTGTATATGTGTATGTAATTGTATGTAAGTACACTAAATACTTACTATGGGTTATGTGGGATGTGTTTAAGTTCAAATACTCGATAAAAAAACATTAGCTTGATTATAAGAAAAATACTTTAAGCACAGTGAGCAAGAAATGACAAAATATATTTCCTTAACAAAGCCATCCCATTATTAATAAAGATACAAATAAAACTGTAAATAACAATAAATGCTGACACAGAAAATGCAGAGAACTATATATAGAGCCACTCCTCAAAAGAGCTTTCCAGAAAAGGGTGTCTTGGTAAGTCATTAAAATCTATGAAGTATTGGTTCTGAGAAACATCTTCCTTTGGTTAGATGCCATAAATATATACAGCATTTACAGCAGAGTAGTACATACAATATTATGAGCTAAATCGTAAATGAATAGCAATATTTTCAGTGCACCTTGTATTATGTACTTTACTGATCTGAGTTGTATGATACATGTCTTTCAGCTGCTGACAATTGATGTTATTTCCTTTGAGGAATATATTTGAAAGCAATAGGCAGATCCCTTTGACATATATATATATGTTAAATACCATTATTGTACCCTCAATTAATTATAGTATTTATAACCAGTCTGTTACTAAGTTCGTATATGTATATTATTGAATTGTTAACCTAATAGAGATTTCGTGAAAATGAGAGAATGGAAGTTGTGTTTGTAATTCGTAGAATATTTTATTATTATGAATATTTTAATTGTGCCTAAAGAACCGCATTATTTGGTGGCAAACTCTCCAAATTCAGTGTTTGAACTTGAGAATTCAGTTATGCTATCTAACTGCCAGGTACTCGCATTGAAATAACCCTGGCTCAAATCGATCCTGAACGATAGTTTTTAATTACGTAAATAATACTGAAGCAGTAGTATACATTCCAAACACATCATCGTATGAGTTAAGGGTAACTCTCAAATATCAAATACGCAACGATGTATCTAGGCTCTGTATTCGGGTCACTAAAGGGAGAAGTCAAGATAATGAGAGCCGATTGAAAAGGTCTTAAAAATAATAATGAAAGACATATTACGTCAATGCGCGACAACTATAAAATTTCTGAGTCTAAAATAATATACGACGATATTAATAACCTTTTATTTGCCTATGCGTAAATATATATTAACGTAAGGCAGCATTCGGTCATATTAAATACGGTATAGTGTAAGATACTGTGGAATTAAGAGCCATTGGCTATTTTTAAGTGCATAATTTAATTACGGGAAGTTGTGCTAGTATCTAAAGATATTATGGGCGTGTATCTACTTGGGAAGAAAGCTTTTAGAGTTAGAACTTAGCTTTGTAGCAGACCACAATAGCTGAGCACACACGTACTGAACTGCCCGTCGGACATCTGACGGATTTGTCCGGGCTTGCCACAGACGCAAAATGTACGAGCTTGGATCTGTCTGACTGAGCTCAGTAGAATTGTAGAAGAAAAGTTAAATTTATATAGTGTTTAAAGTAAATTCTAAATTTAAATGACATTTATTAATAATAATAATATCTTCATACATTTTTAATAATGATAATCACTTTAATCTTAGTATAATTAAAATTATATTTTTTATTATGTATTAATGTATGTAATATTTACGTATCTAGAGTCTTTAAGTGCATCTTAAATTTATATTATTTTTTCTATTGTATAGTGATGTAATAGAAATGGGTCATAAAGTAATAAAACTTTTAAAAAAATTAGACCTTGGCCCGGATCAAAAATTTATTTAAGGGACAAATTTTAACAAAAAACAGTAAACGGTCGTTTACGCGAGCGCGATCTCTGCTCAGATCTGCTTGTCCGTGTCCGATCTGTTCGTTTTGAGCACGGACAACGGACAGACAACAGACGGATCTGTCCGAGAGTTTTAACCCAACACACTGGCGGATCTGTCCGTCGGACATCCATTTCGGACAAATCCGGCGGCCAGATCCGCCCGTGTGTGGCCAGCCATGTATTTGCATTTCATGCGCCCATATTATCATAGCGAATTGTAATTTCAGTTGCTTAAATTAATTAAATTTTTCAAACCTTTCATGATATTGCACACTACGTAACTATAAAGAACATCCATATCTCATCGTTCAGTGTTAATAAAATACCTTCATTAGCTGTCTGCGAATTTTGCAAATTTCACAATTTACACGGTCCGTCTACGTGCACGATTAATCTTCGCAGGTCGTATCTTTCAGTCGTTTTACGACCTGCGCGGTTCCTGCGTACACTTACACGTACGCCGTTTAAACACCTGTATTATCTCAATGCACGCAAGTTATTAAAACGCCTTAACTGATTTCGCCCGTTTTACGGCATCCGTTATTAACGTGACCTCCGAGGAGGTCGGCGTAGGAAGAAGGGCTGCTCGAATTGCGGCCCTGGTGCATAAAGTGCGGCGCTATCGGGGCCGCAATCGAGGCACGCGAACAAATTACCGGGCACGGCCTGAGGGGGTGGTTTCGGCAAATCGGGCCAGGGTAGTTGCCCGGGGCGTTGTTGTCTTATGTGTGTTGCTAGCTGCGAGTTCGGTGCATGTGCAGCAAAACGATTCACGTTTGTGCACGAGCTTAACGTATCGCCTATCTAAATTAAGCTGGGCTTATCTCGTGTGTTTGATTATATGCACGTATGTACCATTGTTCTGGTTCCGAGGAAGATGCGATTTATGTTCATATGTCGGTTATTATCAAAGCTTAACAAACACTGATTTCAACCACTAATATGTTAGTTTTTGTAAGAAAAACTGAACTAAAATGTTATATTTGGCTACGATGCTCATAAGTGCGGCATGCATGACGTCACGACTTGATTGCAGATATAAAATATAACAGTATGTCGTGAAGTCACGATTGTAACGTCATAAAGTGACGAATGACTAAATAAATCGATCTGATACACATATACACATTCAATCGCATAGTTCTAAAATGTGAGAGCTTCAAATACAGTTGATAGTCATATAGATTTGTGTATACTAGAACTAGGGATTGTAACAGAACAAATAGAATATAAAATCTTTAATGAAAAATGGAAAACATACGCACAATGTAGAAATATGGCAGTCAAAGTATTAAGAATGGCTAAAAAGAAATGGTATGAAAAATCAATAGATGAAATACAAAATGATCCAAATAAGATGTGGAAATCAATAAAACAATTAATTAACCCAACTCAGAAAAACGATATAATAAAAATGGAAATAAATGGAAATATATATCAAGATCCTTATATAATAGCAGAAAAAATAAATACATATTACATTGAGAGCATAGAAGAAATTGTGAATTCAATACCAAGGATTAGTAATTTAGTACAATATAATAATAAAGCAATAATTGTAAAATTTAGTAAATTTAAATCAGTATCATTAGATGAAATTCATAACATAATATGTAAATTTAAAAAAGAAACTAGTACTGATGAACTAGATATGAATATAATTAAAGAAACATGGGAAATAATAGGAACTAAATTAAATTATTTAATAAATAAAGCACCCTCCTTAGGAGAAATGCCTGAAAATTTAAAGATTGCTACTATTGTACCTATATCTAAAATAAAAAATAGTAAAAAAGTTGAAGAAATGAGACCAATCAACATGCTACCGTGTATAGAAAAAATAATAGAAGAAGTAGTAATCAAACAATTAAAGGAATTTATTACTTCTCAAAACATAATATGTGAACAACAATCGGGATTCAGAGAAAAGCATTCCACTGAAACTGCATTACAAGTAGTGATAAATGATTGGCTGTTAGCTAAGGATACAAACAAAATCATTGGAGCAGTTTTCTTGGGTTTCAAGAGAGCCTTCGAAACAATACACAGAAAAATAATGTTAAAGAAATTGGAGAGTATAGGTATAAGTGATATAGTTTTAAGATGGTTTAATAATTACTTATATAAAAGAAAACAAAAAGTTAAAATAAATAATGTATATTCTGAAGAGAAATTAGTGTCTTATGGAGTACCACAAGGGTCTAAATTGGGACCATTGTTATTTGTTTTGTATATTAATGATATAGTTAATAACGTGAAAAAATGTAAAATTCATCTATTTGCGGATGACACATTAATGTATTGCATAGGTGATAACATTAAAGAAATTGTAAATAATTTAAATAATGAATTAAGTATATTAGAAATATGGTTAAAGAATAATGTACTTAAATTAAATGAGAATAAAACTAAATGTATGTTTATTAATTATAAAAATGTGTTAGATAATAGTACCAAAATAGTAATAAATAACTCTATTTAGGAGTAATTGTTGATCCAAAATTAAATTTTAAAAAACATTGTAATTACATATTAAAAAAAATTAGTAGAAAAATAGGTTTATTATCTAGATTAAGAAATATATTAAGTATAAATACAAAAAAAATAATTTACAATAGTATAATATTGCCCCATTTTAATTATTGTGCAACACTGTTAAATATGTTAAATAAATTAGATAAACAAATGTTGCAAAAATTACAAAATAGGGCAATGAGAGTAATCTTAAATAAAAATAGATTAACTAATTGTAAAAGTATGATTGATAGATTAGAATGGTTGAATGTTCAAGAAATATTGAGTATGAATGTTTTAGTATTTATATATAAGTTAGAAAATAATATGTTACCAGAATATTTTAATAAGTATTTAATAAGAAATAAAGATGTACATAAATATAAAACTAGAAATAGAGAAAATTTAGAGATAATTAAGTATAAGAAAACGAGTACGGCTAGGGGAATTATGTACGGAGGTTTTGATTTATATAATAGTCTTCCAAGAGAAATCCGAAACAGCAAAAATATAACGGGTTTCATAAATGGAATAAGAAAACACCTTCGTACATATTGAAATAAATTATAATATTAAGTCTTTATTATTGTATATTTTTATTTTTTCTTTCTGTTATGTATTTTTTATATATTTTTTATATATGTTTACTAAATTTGTTAGATGTAAAGATTAGCTATTAAGCTAAATAAATTAATAAAATAATAATAATAATACCAAATTTTTCAATACCGGTATTATATAAATACAAAACAAACAATACCGGTATTCAAGGCTACTGAGAGCGAACCCAGACCTTGGGAAAATAATGATTCTGGGCCTCATGACAAAAATGGCATTTTTTATATAATACACTGATTAAAATCCAAATTGCATATGATTATTTGTTTTCTGTTTTTTGGAATATTACATAAAGAAATCGAATATATTACTATATCAATAAATTTATAAGAAAAACAATAAATAGATTTGAAACATATATGTACAATAAATCATACTAAAGCAATGTTAAAATCTGTTTTAATATCATTATACTTTTTTTTAAATGTGTATAATAAATGAGTTGAAAACAACCCTGAAGAAAAACTCCAAGATCATAATAAAAATATCTCTACTTTTTAGTACGTGTAATATATGTTTTCTTCTCCCGTTTTACCCTCTCGCACACAAATATTTCAGCAGAATTGCAACAAAATCCCACAATGACACTTTGGGTAAAAATAAAGCCGCCAGTCGCGCCTTTTATTCCTAAACTTAACACATTTCTCTCCATATAATATTTGCCGCCTTCTTGCATCCATCGCGAGTTTTTTTAAGATCTCAACTTAAATCTTCATCCTTCCCCATAGCCTTGTTACGTTCTTTCGCTTCTTTTGCCAACGCACTTTTCTCTCAAAGTAATATTACGCACATTCCTCCTTCGCCTCCTCCAGATAAAAGCCAAAGTGACGAAAGAAGATCCTTTTCCCTTTGAAATTTTGATGCCAGGAAACTTTTTATCATTGTTTTATTTAACATTTTCGCGGAAACTTTGCGAGCGCAAAATTTTAATTCTCCTTCTCGTAAATCACGAAGGGGATCGATAACGTACGCGAAAGATATCCCATCATCGAAACTTTTATGGTTATTTTAGGCAACGAAATGGAGCGTACATACAGAGTAACAGAAAGGGTAGAAATAAGAGTAAAGGCTTAAGCATAAAATATCATTGACGTTGGGGAGACGGTCGGGTTTTCGTAGTTAATACTGTAAAACTAGGGTCCGGACATTGCATGTTTAAAACCCCTGATAATAACCCAACCCGGTGGTTATTAATCCGGGAAGGACGAAGCAAAAAGGGCGTAGAGACGAAAACACGAGTTTAGGGAATACAATACTTAAAATTTTACATTGCTAAGACGGTGATGAAAATACGGTATGTTTAATTTACATAGAATAAATTTATGTATTATATGTATTAAAGGAACGATTTAATCAATAAGTTAGAAACACCACACAAACTAGAATCGCTTTATATAATACTATAATACATAATTGAAGTTAATATACATCCGAACATATAATAGTCTCATATTAATAGTACAATTGAAATACAGAATTATCGTTTTCAACAGAATTTATTATACATTAACCGTATATAAATTTCAAAGAATTTGCCATATATTTTACCGTTAATGAATATTACTAAATAATTACAAGTAAATTTTTAAACGTTAACCATTAATATCCATAAAATAAAACAAGCATTTTTAGATATATTTTTTTCTGCTTTGCAATTAAAGTACCTTTCAAATTAATAATAATTTCCAAGACTCGTTGATAAGTGACATCCATTATGATTCATATTTGATATATATGCTGAATCTCATGCACTTTTCTGGAACTACTTATTTCATGGCGGATCTTTCAAATAGTCACAAATATATTATCGATCTCTAGTTTTTACAAAGCAGCTAAATTTTATTTCTTGGTCCTCGTATTATTCAAGGTTTTTCAGTCATTTAATTAATTAGTACTTTCCAAATTAACATACTCTTAAAATCTGCGTTCTACAATTAAATAATTGTTTCGTCTGTGTATGCCATTTAAATACAATAGCCCTTAGCCCTTTGTAAGCAAAATTAATGAAAAAAAAATTTCTACAAACCAAAAACATACCTCTTGAATTATAATATATAACGATAAATAATTCTACAAATCTTACAATTATATAACTTACATCATTAAATAATTTGATTTAATCCATATTCAAGAACAATCGCTCACAAAGAAAAGTGCTCGAGACAGAGGCAAAGAAACTATTTACTCTGTGTGATTAAGGATTTGAATCGACTCATCCTAAAAGAGCCCCAAAAGGGTACGTTCCGGTGCAAATAAAGGTTGTTCGTAAACTATGGCAAGCCTCCGACCGTGAATCGTGTCCAGATTAGGAGAGTTCGTTACGCGTCATTGTGGAGCGTCCACAACTTTCATTGAAGGGATATAGTATTGCAAATTGATTCTTACAAAGTTTTATATGTATTTATACAGAAAAAAACAAACCAACTCACACAAAGCCAATATATTATTTTATTCCCGAGGCAATAATTAATCTGCTGGGTTTGAAGGGTCGAACCTAAAACCGCCGACCCTCGTCATGGCCATCGGAAAATTTCTCAAAACGAAATCCGATTTGTCCTAAGCGTATTCAAATCGATAGCTGTTTGCCAAAATGAAGATTGGCATTTTGGTAACGAGTCAAAACGTTTGACGTTTCGACAGGGGCGTGCTATTCGAGTCGTCATTAAAATAGACACAACGAATACAATTTTCTACTATAACAAATTTATATAAGCAACGTTGAGTTAGTCCGACAATAAATGACAATTTCACAATATAGATATAAATCATAAACGAAATTGCTTAGAAAACAATCTAAAAATTCGATTGGATAAAACAGGAAGCTGTGCCTGTGTTAGATATTTTGAATATATGCATATGTATTAGTATTACTTAAGCACTGTTTTCTTGTCTTGGACGAAATATACGTTAGAACTAACGTATATTACTTTCAAATCGGGTACCCGCGTGTTTTTAAAGGAACCGAGAACCTTGTTATCTAAAACGAGTATAGTCCGTTCAAGATATGAACGCTCATTTCTACAGTATTAATGAGAGAATATAATAGGGTGAGCATGTGCTAATTTAACGTTCAATTAATTTTTCCTATTTTAATTTAATTTGTTGAAAATAATGTAAAATATCACTTTCTTACTTATTTTATTTATTTATATACATCTTTAACTCAAAAACATTATAGCAGTTTTGGAATCACTCTCCAGGTTGAATATCTGTTTAATATAATATTTTTTAAAAATACCAACAGGAATTGTTCTATTGATTACAAAATAACACAACATGACAATAATTAAAAATAAAAATATAACATAATATAATTTTTAATTCAATTTCCAAAGTATGGTCACCCTACCCTTAAAACAGCCATAATTTAATACTGGTAACGTTCTCCTATCGGTGTAAACAAATTTGCGGAAAACTGTATATGTATGCATGCATGCGTACACGCACCCTTGTTTCCAACACAACAATAATGAGCGTTAACATCTTGGACGGACTATACGCGGTTCTTTTCATTACAATTTATTGTTTATTTTTTTTAATTGAACATCTGTTGTCACACGATTTTAGAGAAGCAAAATTTTTTTTTCTATTTTGCAAAACCGATTTAAAGATTAGTTAAATCCTTCCGGCACACGATATTCGTTGCTTCCAAGAAGTCCGTTAAAATCACAGCTGCATACAGAGTAGGTAGTGATAAGTGAGCAAAAGCTTTTTTTTATTCAAGCGAGCCTATACTGTAACTGTAATGTGCTACTGACATTTATGTTTATTATTGTTTTTGTTTTTTTATTTATTAAATTATTTTAGCATGATCATAAATTTAAAACCTTTTACGTAACGGTGTGTACTACGTATATCTAAGGCATCGCTGAAATATACGACTTCGTTATTGCAACTAGGTAGTGATGTTTGTTTTGTTACAATGGAAATGAAACCTAAAACAAAATTAGAGTCTTGTCTGAGAATACAAGTATGTATACGCGCACTTGGAAAGATACAATGCAGAAATTCGAGAAGGTAAACTACAACAAAGTCAGAGAGTGTAACGAATTATCCATGTTCTATGTTTATATGTAGGAGCTTTTGTAGAAAAACGACGTCAAGATAACAAAAGACGATGGTGGGATACACATAGATTATGGCCATTCTCCTCTATGCAATTAATGATATGTATGATTCATTAAAATATAGGGTTTATATTTAAGATAAAACAATTATTTTACAAATTTTGATATAAATTTTAGCTAAGTATTAAAATAATTAAAATGGTAAATAGTTACATTTTACAATTAATTTAGCCTAGTAAGTAATAAACAAGGCGTATTTTGATTGTTAAAATATTATTGATAAGCAAAAACATTTGTAGATGTTACTAAAGTTTAACATTTATATAAAGGGACAATTTATTTTAAAGACTTTAATTAATATAAACATAATACATATAAGTTAAAATTAATGTATTAAACTTAAAATATGCTTAAATAATGAACAATGTTGTAAAAATATTATGCTGGGATATGAAAAGTGTTTGTTTTTTATGGTTTATAATCCATAAAAGTTTATAGGCAAAAGGGCGTTGGAAGTTGTAAAAAAAAAACATTTTAGGAAAAGATAAATAAAGACAATAATGTCTAACCTAAATATAAAGTTAAATGTATATTGTTAATAAAGTTTAAGCTATATATAATATAGTATGAATGTTATTATTAACGCATTACTAAAATATGGATATGGATATATTATATAATATAAACAATTATATGATGGCATTAATCTCGATTTAACAACTTAATAAATCATTATCGAATTTTCACAACATATTGCACAAGTTAAAATACAGATATACAACTACCCATGGAACGTTTTAAAGAACAATCTCTGGAAAACGGATAAACATTTGCCCAATAGATTGGCAATGGGTTTGAGGTGAAAGGGGGAGTAGTGTGGGTGGCAGAAGGCGCGGATTATTTCCGAAGCTACGCCATCGCGGAGGGCGATTTTCAACCCTCAACCCCATTTTTGCGAGGGTGGGTTGCTATGAAGAAGTAAGTCGAAGCTATAGTTCCAAACGAGCCACAATAACGTTAGCGTTACAATTTTCTTACCACTGAAATTATGCGGGGTAGAGAGAATATTTCCACTATTAAACATATATATCGTAGAACCTTTCAGAATTCACGAATAATATTATTTAAATAGTAATCAGTCGTTACAAATTATAGGGTAATATTGATTAATAAATTTAATTAGTAATATTAACCCATAACAGCTATTGTGAGTGTGTCACAGAAGCGATGCAATTGGCCCGCAAACATCCTCATCTGCGATTCACTATAGCTGGCTCGCACTAACATTATAAAATGGTCAAAGAGTGGCAGACGAAAGACCAAGAGAGACTTCTAGAAGTCACAGCATGAGACACATCAGCGGATCGTCCAGCATCATTACAATAATCACGATAGATCACTGCCGACAATTACTTTGACACTCCAGCGAACACTCTCTGACTTCTAAGACCTGTCTTTATATATATATGTTTATGAAATAAACTGTTACCAGCTTTTCCTGTAAATATTTTTACACACAACCCTTAAATTATTAAATGGTCTAAAAGTAAAAAAAAATGTAATTGTTGTTTATTATATAAATATAAAAATATTTTTATAAATAAATTGTTTTAAATAGAATACCAAATATGATATTTATAGATTATTATAAATACGACACTATATTTTAAATGAGTGTATGAATTTTTGATTTTTTTTTGAGGAGTTACTAACGGGAATTGTAATGAAGTTACTTTAGCAACAAATACTGAATGTATTGAAAAAAAAAAAAAATGTGAAGGAAAACATGTGTTACACGGACGGGACAAAGTAACAAAATTTTATAAGCTTAACGAGCATACGAGATAACGAAAAAATCAGAATTTCAAAATATCTGAGTTTCTAAAAAAAAGAAAACCCAAAACAGGTTTCGCTTTTGGGTTTTTTATATGGTAGATAACTCAGAAAGTCATAAAAGAGATCTCACAGAGTTGAAATGCACCCCCAGAGTATGCATAAAAAAATCACAATTTTAAAGATTGTCCACCGCCGGGGCTCTGCCCTTGATCACTAGTTCCCTTCCTTAAAAAACAATTGTTTTATTATTTATGTATAAAAAAATAATATAATTTTTTTTAATGTATAATATACAGTCAATTTAATTTCTAGCTGTTAGTGAGTTTTATACAATTGTTCTATTTTTAACATTTTCCTCCTATATGTACACATTCTTAAAAAAGTAATAATGCATTAGCAATGTTGACTTTAATCAGTTTTTTCGTACTAAATTTGTTTGCTAACATTTATCGATACGACATCTGTACGAATCAAAATTTCGTTCAGATGTCATATCGGTAGCAAGCACACCAAACATACAGCTGGCAATCATTTTACCGCCTATTGATATGCTTCATAGATAATATGTTAAATAAAACAACATATTTGTACAAATCATTAAATCTTAAAAGTTAACCTGAAAATCAAATGAGACTGTATTCAAAGAAATATTATATTAAGATCAACTGATGATGGGATTATAAACATAATAATACACAAGCTATATATTAGTCTGTGCTATGATATATTTGTAGTGTTTCACCTAGTTAAATGTAGTAAAATAATGATCGTTCATTTTAATATCAATATGCTAATTAAAAAATATATTCTGTGCAAAAAAAGTGGCGCTCAAGTTTTTTACGTTGAATAAATATCTAAAAAAAATGATAAAATTAGAATATTGAGTTTCGCTCTTACTATTTGACGGAGTAATATATTTTTTGTGCTAGAATTACATATCTTTGATCCAAATTGTTGAGTAGTTTTAATATGTTGTATGTCTCATATAATATTAATATTCCTTTAACTTGTTATCACTTAAAAAATATACATATATTAATACTAATATTGCAATATTATTAAGAATATGTTATAATAATATAAATAACAACATAGCGTTTGTGGTGTATTTATCATAATGTTTAGCAGACAATGCTAGTCCATTACTAAACTATAATACAAAGGCAATAAGAAGATATTGTTGTTGCGATTATTCAAATCATAATCATAAGTAATAAGAAATTATGGTACATACGTAACTAAGATGTGTGAAAAAAATCATATATTATTAAAAACATTCCTAGCTAATACAAAATTAAAATTATATATTAATTATTTTTGTGAATATACTGTAGAGTACTTACATACCTTATACATATTTATATAATATATATACATGGGTACAATAACCGACTTTCTCTTGACAGATTAGGAAGATGTCCTAAGATGACATGATTGATACGCCAATTTATCGCTCCCGCGTCAGAGGGGCGGCACGACCGTTATTTATGCGGTACAGAATGGCCAAAAATAAATTGAACACTACATATACAAATGTACATAATATAATCATAAACTGAGCCAAACAAGCCTACATTTAGGTCAACCATCATGAGAAAAAATATGTTTAAAAGGTCGCTATTGTACGTTTTCTTTAGTTTTATTTTCGATTCACTAGAAAACAAATAGATTTTCTTTGTATCTTCGGATTTTCTCATTCGATTATCGACATTGTTCCCAGTTATGTTTCCTCAGGGAGCGTGGGATTCCACCCCGCAGCATCCACCTGGTAATCCCATACTCCCAGCCAAGCGGCAGATTACTTTAAATGTTTGCAAACTAGAATGTATTCTTCTTGGAAATCTAGATCTTTTATCCAAGACAATAAATTGTATTATATTGTTTCATAAATCTGTCACACATCGAGGTAAAGTGTGGCAAGCTTATGTTTATGATTGTAATAAAGTTAAAGCTAAAATATGTAATAAATACATAGCTGCTCTAGTTTATAACATAATTATATAACTAGGATATAGAGGGGAAATATGGTATGAAAAGAGGCGCTCCCAAGCGTGCCAGCTGAGTACAATCGGCGGAGATACTTTTTTGCCTCATTTCAGCTTATCTATGAAAATGAAAAATTTTAAACTCAATAAACGAGCAGACGCCAAGAGAGGAAACGCGATTGAAATCCGTTCAAACGAATGGGTTAGGAGTGAAGCATGGAAAACCGGTGGGAAATTACGTATGAATAATACCGCGATACGGCGAAAAGAAGTTTCGAAAATCTTAGATAAAATACGCGAATTTGTATTTAAAATTGTCTAAAGCTTATACGATAGCTAAGAAAAGATACAAATTATATGACTTATTTATAGCACAAAAATTTATAAGAAAACTACATACTATTAATCGTAATGTTTGTAAGTAATGATTTTTTGGGTTACACAAAAAAAAATACAAAGGAAATAAAAATCGTAAAATAAATTTCATTATAATAATCATTAATATTATAAATCTAAGCGATCATTGATATACTGCGTTGATGCTTGTAGTTCAGTTTTATAATAATAAAAAATATATAATAATAACATATTTCGTCGTATGAAAAACGACGGTGACATATAAAATTATTTTAGAATTTTATTAAATGTGAGGAGTATTTTTTTAATAATAATTATATCTTTAAAATTTAATTTTTTTATTTATTCATATTTTCATTGTTAAAGAAACAGTTAATAGTAAATCATGTAAGTCAAAAAAACATAGTAAAACTGAAAATTGTTTAATAAAATAATTTATCTGCCCTACATATTAATGATAAAATTATTATAAATTTTCGTTGAGTGAACTAACTAATTTTATCGACTTTTTTTATATTACAAGTCTTTTTTATTTAAATGCATTTAAATCTATGGTTTGTATACTACAATCCTTAGATAAAATATTTTAATATCACATCTTCCTCTGTCCTGACTTGATTTTAATTTTTCAGTGTCAAGAGTTTTATTTTAAATAAGACTAAGTTTGTTATTATTTGATTTGCTATGCAAAAATTAAGCATGTGTGCGTTTGCAGATTCCATGCGTCTGGATTCCGTACGTCGACCTGGACCATTGTATGCGAAGAGAGAAGCGGCAGCTTCTAATATCTTCAATGGTCTGAATTTGGGTCAGCCTCGTCTTAGTTGTAGTTTAAGCTAGAGGGCTTAAACTCCAACGTGACTTTTTAAGTGTAAATGTCAGTAAAATAAATCTCTAAGAACTTAGACGAATTGTTTGAGAAGAAGTAATTTTTCGTTGCATGCTTTTTCGAATTTATATCTTTGGTCCCTCTACATAGGACTAAGTTTTCTGCCCTTTTTATTGAGATGACCAATTACAGAAAGGTAGTAACTTTTTTAAAAGAAATTGTAGTTGGCCGCTAATTTAAAAAAGCTATTTTGAGGGCAATCCCGAACGCACGCGTTATCTTTTCTCAAGAAGACAGATATCTATATTACTTTTTGACAGATGCTTTGCGACTTAATCTTTTAAAAGGTTTTCTACGGTAATGTTGAATTAAAACAAAGAAACACATTTATCTTTACGCTTAATCACATGCCAAACTAGCCTTTTTATGATTTGATAGCATGATTTTATTAATTGTAAATACAATTGAAAGCACAATACATACTATAAAGTAATAGTATAGTCTCTACTAGAGAGATTTTTAAAATATTAAGAATCGTGTAGCCACCTTAACCATACAATAAACGCATTAACGACATTGCATAATCTAATAATTAAAAAAGGAAGTAATACGACTACTGCAACTAAAAATATATTACACTTAAACATCGATTTACGCGGTTTCGTTTTTTTAATACATATTAAAATCGTATGTTTCGCCGTTTAATTGTGCAAGTTGATGATTCTAACAAATATTGCTAATATTTTATAATTGTCAGTAAATTAAATAATATGATTTTAAGTAACAATTAAAATATAAAACGTGCTATTAATTAAAATCACATGCGGGGCAGTTTCTAAAAATTTACAAGGATTTTAAAATAAATAAGAACTTAAAAATTGGTAACAAATTATTTAATAAAGGTAAATACAGAATAATCTGCTACTAAATATGACTCTGGTAATAATTTTGAACCAGTGAAAGGTGCATTTAATGCTAAGCACACAAACATAAAAATGTGACTTTCATACAACTGGTAAACTACTGATCCTAAAAAAATTTCGGACTTCCCTGATTTATTTATTTTCTGAAAGGTGGAAAACAGCTACCTTAATTATTATAGTATTAAATTGAGTTTTGATCTTTCAGCAGTGATTTAAACCTTTAGTGAATATTTGCCAACAAAACGACAAATTAGAAAAGCTTCCGAGTAGAACTAAAAACCTACATTAAATCGAATGTATAATACAATTAAAATCAACACAACAACTTGAGGAAGAAGCTGAATACTTCTTTAAGAACATACAAAAGACATCTTGAAACAATACTTAAAAGCACACACATAAGGCAGTAAGCAATCCCTACACAAAATCTGGTCAATGAAAAAAGGGCAAGAAGAATATGGCTTCAAACCAGATACCTTAATGATAAAAATAATCTAAGAAATAAAACACAGAAACTAAAGAAAGATGCAATTATTAATTTTCGAATAATTTACCAGCAGATAAAAATTCAGAATATTAATTATAGAAATCAATGAAAAGGGTTAAAATGACCTATCCGCCAATCAAAACGATTAATAGAGATTGGGGAAGAGATAACAAAAAACACTTGAAAAAGTCTTTAAGCCTAATAAAATTAAAATACAAGAGACCGACACAGGAAGCGAAATAGAAAATCATCAAAATGAAGAAATAAAATATATAACACTAATAATAATAATTAACATTAATTCAAATAAAGCACCCGGATTGAAATTAATAAATCGAGAAATTATAAAGAAGCTGTAAAAAGGGAATAGTTAAAACTACCATATTTAATTAACACTGTATTTGCGGTACGCGACAATTGGGCGACGGACAAATGGGCGATTCCGGTAAATTGGGCGACGGTCAATTGGGCGACGGCTATTTGGGCGACGGTCATATGGGCGACAGAAAAAACTTGCACGCTTTGCTTTATTGTAAATATTAATAAAATATACATTAAAACGAAAAAGTATATTAAATGCTAAAAACAATTTTATTTTCAAATTATTAACTCATATTATAATTATATGCAATACCATGTAAATATTCTATGATATTTTTTCTATTGTACCTCAAAACTTTTATAAAAATTCTTTGGTCTGTTCTTTTTATAAAGATATCCATTCCAAACATATTTTTCCTTGTCTTTTTGACTTAATATGCCTGAATTATCCATGTATGAAGAATATAAACTGTGGTAACTCAAATTAGTCGTTCTCAACAATGATCTATAAAAACCAATTATCTATAAATAGCACATAAAATATAACCCACATGTGAATAAAAAGACACATACTTATTTTCTTGCTGTACTGAATTTTTTACCAAAAACACAATGACACTGTGACAAAGTGTTTTAAAACCACGACAAAAATAAGAATAAAAAAAAAAGACGCAACGAAACTAAACGTCAAAATTCAAAAGTATACTGAGCGCTAGTTATGGGTTTTTATATTTATATATAACTACCCTATCTAGTTTTAAATAGATAACTGTAAAATATGCGATTTTTGTGAATTCGCAAAGTTTATTCTCACACTAATTTCCAAGGCGCAAATCATTAAGAAAATTCGCGTTAAGGGAAAAACCCACGATAAACATTTATCAGCGCTAGTTCTAGGTTATTAAATTTATATATAACTACCCTATTCAGTTTAAAATGGATAACGGTAAAATATGCGATTTTTGGAAATTCCAAAAGATTGTTCTCACAGTAATTTATAAGTCTCAAAACATAAAAAAATCGCGTAAAGGGCAAAATCCACGATAAACACTTATCAGCGTTAGTTCTTTGTTATTATATTTATATATAACTATCCTATCTAATTTAAAATAGATAACTGTAAAATATGCGATTTTTGGAAATTCCAAAGGCTTGTTCTCAGAGTAGTTTCCAAGGCTCAAAACATAAAAAAAATTCGCGTAAGGGCCCACTATAAACATTTATCAGGTAGTATACTTATAATAAAATTACCGACTTAAGCCGTGTGTTTCAAGTGTTTTATGATATTGGATAACTCTCTAAAATTCTTGAATAAAAAAAATCACTGTTTAAGTGATATTTTATGATTAAATAAGCACAAATGATAAGTAAATATATACATACTATATTTTATGTAGGTATATTATATTTTGTTTAGAACAAATAATGTTTTCAACTTCTAATTCTATTCTAAAAAATATTACTTATATTTTCGTATGTACGTATATATATTTTTTAATATGTATTAAATTATGTTAATTATTTAATTAATTATAAGATCATGATTTGCATCACATTTATTTGTAATGCATTATTATTCAATCGCCCAAAAGACCGTCGCCCAAAAGACCATCGCCCATTTGTCCGTCGCCCATTTTGAATCGCCCATTTGACCGTCGCCCAATCGCCGTCGCCCAATTGACCGTGTACCCTGTATTTGTGTATAGGTTAAAACATGTGCCCTGTTACTAAATAGCAGAAGAAATAATGATTCCGAAGCCAGGAAAACTATTAAACTATATAAAATCGTACAGACATAACATTGCAATCAATAATATCAAAAGTATTTGTAAAAGTCCTATTGAAAAGAATAAAATTCATATTAGAGAAGAAAAAAAACAATTCCTGATCATCATTTTTGGTTCCTAAATTCACATTCTGCAAATAATTGCATTACTGATTTTATAGAAAAACACTAGCAAAAAAAAATATATTTGTTCAGCTATTATCATAGACGTTGCTCAAGCTTTTGCCATATTTAAATAATTAAAAAAAATAAAAATAAAGAATTATGAATGTGGTATATTCGCGATAGAGACATACATCATGACCTAGGTGTCGAAGACGTCGCCAGTGCTATAAAACGTTATGCTGCTAAACATAAAACGAGGCTCCAGCAGCACGTCAACATCGAGGCAGACAACCTCATCAATATGGACAACTTAAAAATCCGTCGAACTGGTTTAGTTATCATTACTAAAACTCATTTACTATTAGTGATTGAGTAATAGCAGACGCCTATATGTGAACATAGTGTTAAAAACATATTTTATTAAATAAAGAGTACAATTAATTGTTGGTCATAAACAATACCAGTTTTAATATGATCAAATTAATATTATAAATATATTCTATGATTTTATAAATATTTTATATTTCAATGGTATGGAACTGATTTGCTTTTAATAATAAAATTTAAGCAAAAAATCGGTATTTTATGTATCGTTTGCATAATAAATATATATTATCTGATACGTATACTTTCTCATATTTATTTAATAACAGAGTCTACTGTCAAGTTCAAAAATTCACAACATTCACACATATACCAAAAATAAGGTAAAAATATATAGAATCTATTAAAGCATTAAACCATTTCATTGGGGTAAAGTACAGACCTTAATCATGTACGAAAATAGGCACACACATAAAAAAGTAAATCGTTTCGCACTCAAATCGGGTTATACGCACAGGCCAGCCGCGTAGCGACGATACGAGCTTACTCGTAAATATTGCAAATGTTTGTAAATATATAATATTTACGATCGCGAGACATGATTACAGCGTTGTGGGGTTGGAATTGGCCGGATAACGCGGTGACAAACGATACGGATGCTGTCTGATCGGTAGGGATCGAAGAAATAAGAAGATAGGAAATGAGATATTTTTCAATAATAATATCGTATACATAGACATTATAAATCAAAATTATAAGCACAATTCTTCTACGTAATATTCAAAAGTTATAAATGCTACACAGTATTTGATACGATTAATTCAAAGCACAAAATGAAATTTCATCTCAGTACATAGACAGCTACTTCGCCACAAGTCACGCCCTGTTTAATAATTGCATGAAATGAAATTCTCCACCGGAAGATCAGGATAGGTTATCTTGGGAAAATTTAAAAATTTCAATCATCCGCGGTGAAAGTCTGTGTATGTGAGTTTGTATGCACTTCGAGGGCAGGCTGACACCTGGAAGGCCAGATGGCTGGCGGAAAATTTGCATATATGCAAATGTGGGCGCCGATGCTAAGTGGCCGAGCCGACGAGGGCGGCAAAACTGCATAAACACACCGGGGCGAAGCACCCGCTCCTGGCGAGTCCTTGAAGCCGTCACGGACGCCCAGAAAAAATATTACTACAGTCGATATCGATTCCGTATTGCTTTTATTTAAAAGAAAATTAAGACTGAATATTCCATTTAAGTTGGCTTACACCAAATATATGTACACATGTATATTAAAACAACATTCCTAGAAAAGTCAATAAAAAATATATACAATAAATATTTTGCTGTCTAAGCAGCAATAAGATCAAGTTTATTTTACATCTAAACTGATTAACTAGCACAAAAACTTGATTGATATAAAATTTGATGCTATATAAAACAGTGCTGCGTATATAGACAGCGCTATTTCACTGCTATGAGCTGTGTGGCCAGAATCTGGGCCCTGGGAAAACAATGATTCCGGACCTCATGACAAAAATGGCATTTTATATATTTTTTAATATTTCAAACCACGAATCATGTGTCTGAGGTTCGTCTTGAGGCGTCCTATCATTCAGAGAATTCGTTCATTAGAGACTCTTTTAGTATATAGCAACCATAAAAATCTGAGCCCCTCGTATAAGAATAGACACAGTCCTTAATTTGACTACCAAATATTCACAGCATATCTGTTCCACAGTAAATATACAAATTTAATTTTACGATGAACCATTTTACTACATTTATATTAAAAATTTTATCTACTTAGATACATATAAGTCGATGCGTCAAGTTTAAATAAAAGAAGTACCTCATAAAGGTTTCACCACCGTGCCTGAATATTAAACAATAAAAAGCATGTCGTTTAATTAAATGCAGCAATATAATACAGTTAGGGCGTTTGCGGCCCAAGGGTCGTGGTTTGGCCCGCAGAACGAGATCCGGCGGTTTCCACGCCAGGGAGGTAGACGTCTTTATTATTCATGTAATTTAATACCTCCGTAGGTAGACGCTTTATTTATAGAGCGGACACAGCCGGACAACTTATTGTCTCCGGCTGCCGGGCTAACGCGGGCCAAGGATATAAAATTGATTCATTCTCCTTTTCCTACCGGAACACTATTAAAAAAATAAAAAGATGAAATAGAACGCTCCGCCAAAATAATGCCCCTGTTTTGCCCCGCGGCGGCGGCAATCGCAAAATTGGCCCGGAGGCGTTTTAATATATCAGGAAGTTTGGGATAAAAATATAGCTGCGAATTGAAATAATGGGTGCAAAAAATGTCACTTTAGGTAAACCGACTCAGCGAAACTTGGCGGGGTGCACTCAGTTTTATAACTTCCATGATAAGTATATTGATAAGAGAATTGATATTGTTCATTAATTAAATAATATTTTATTCAAATTATTCTTGATTTAATTTATCATACTTGGCTCTGGATTAGAAGGTCAAAAATAAAATGCTGCTCGATTTCTAGAGCCTGAATTTTGATTTGTTTGCTTAATGCATTACGTAATTTGGGCGTTAGCTTTTAGCAAGTCTTTATTGTCTATCGGTGTGCTCTTTGCAGTGCGTTCAGATGTTCATTATGCGCTGCCTATCTTTTTGTCTAATTTTATTTGGCTCTAGCTCTTAATAACACTGTATTTATGTATGTGCGCAACAGTATTAAGGATATATCCTTAAAGTATGCATATAGTATACTCGAGGCGCTTGATTGACAACCTTTGCACTGATTTCAACGCGTACCGATTCAACTCATTTTACTCCAACGCACACAATTATACAAGAACTCGAGTTCATGGTTAACGCTTACAGGTTAACACCCCAAACAAACATTGATATATATCGTCAGTTTTGCAGGGTTAGGCACGGTTTGAAGAGTAAGGCAATTTATAGCTGCTCTCGCAACAAACATGAGCACATTATATTAAACTGCGTAGAATACACACGAAATATATTTAAAAATTATGAATACAATGATTTTTACATGTAAATTACTAGGTCCGTTTAGATCGATTGAAAACTTTTTATAAACCAGAAAAAGGTAGTATAATAGTGGCAGGAGAAATAAGTTCATAAAAAACTAAAGAAAAAAACAATTTATGATACGATTATTAATTAGACTAAGATTAGGCATTATAATATACTTGTACCAAAAAAAAAATAAAAATCATATGACATTAAAATCAATAAACTTGTGTATATGCTCGTAAAATAAAATACTATCATGATGAAATATTTCGTTATATTGAAATGTTTTCATTATCATATTACAACACCATCAAAATAACCTGTTACAAGATTGACAAATCGTTTTTTGTCCATTATAAAGCATACTGTTATGAACACAATAAAATGTGTTACAAAAAAGTTTGAGAATCGGCGAAACATCTAGAGCATCGCTTGCTAAGTCAAAGATGAACTGAATTTGGAGAAATATTGTGTCAAGTTGTAACTTACTTTTTAAATTCTGATCAAAATATTTCGTTATAGTGAGTTCATTCTTCGTTACAATGAAAAAAATTTGTATGAAAGTTTTTAGTGGAAAACAAATTTAATAAATAATACAAAGAAATTTCATTACCTTCTCTTAATCATAAAATAATAAAAACAGTCTATGACAGTGGCGTAGCTATGGGGGGGCGGAGGGGGCGGGCCGCCCCGGGCGGCACTTGCTTGGGGGCTTCATTCTCGCGATGGAACCGTCTAGTGTGGTTCTTAACCTTGAATGCACTAAAACATATATAAATCCACGAATAACAAGAGATTTATAATAACCAATTTATTATTTTAGAAAATGCTGATTTTATGACCCTGTAAAAATGTATAGGGGGGGGGGGCGCGGAAATTTTAAGGATCGCCCTGGTCTATGATTATTAAATAATTGCTGATGTGCTGACAAAAAAATACGTTTATTACAAAAAATGCATACAGAACCTAAAGTGGATAAAATTTGTTTAAATACACTTGATTTCCTTCTTACACGGTCTAAGAAAATTGTATTTTACACTGATTTTTTTTTCTTAAACGTGGTTACAAAAAAGAGATTGATAAATATTTGTATTTAAAAACATCACAATCTTTTATGAACATTAAAATAATTAGAAGGTTTTAAAGAATTTCCAATTGCAGAATTGATAACTTACGGAGTGCTTAATGAAAAACAATATCTAGAAATTATTTTAGAGAATGTTGATGATTTAACATTAGTTTGTATTATCGATTATGAAGAGTGGTTCCAATAACTAAACATATAATTGTAGAAAGAATCCAACTAGCCAATAAACATTGCAATAATTTTTTAACATAAAAAAACAATACTGTAGTGACTTAAAAAGTGATACTAATGGGTAGTAAAAATATTTACTTATCTATCTCTAGAAATTCTTAAGAAAAAAGTTTTAATAAGAAACAAATATATAGATCATCCGTGTATTATCGGTGCACAAAAAAAATTGTGGTATCCTGGCGAATCCTGGCGAGACAGGTGAGAAGGTGATACGCCCTAAAATTTGTTACATCAGCGGGTGATAACGACGCTCATTTTATGATTGCAAAGATTCTTGGGGGGTGAAAATTGAAAAAAAACACAAGGGGCGCGAGATTCGCCATTATGCGAATGCTACGGGCGTATGACTGCGGGTGGGAAAACGAGCCGCGATTTTTTCGCAAATGTGAAATAACGAAATGAACTTGAGATTAAAGAAAGATTTGAAAGGGCGCTTCAAGATTAGGATGCGCAACTGGCAGTTCGTTAAATCATTTTCCAAATTAATTTTTGAGCTGAGCGCAAAGCACTGGACGGAAAAATTTCCTATTAAATGTAGGGTTGATGCGAAAGGTATGGCGTATTTTAGAAATATTATTATTAAATTAATGAATCATATTTTTTCTAATTTAACCTTTAATAGAACGATAATTTTAACAATAAATAAAACATCATAATTCAAAATGACGCAATTGAAGTAAGCGAAAAATAGTGTCTCTCGACCAAAATTCAATAAGGATAATCGAAATATTCCTTCAGGAGAGAAACCCTTACAAATCGGAAGCGCTCGAGCGATTTCGGCCGCAGGAATGGAAGTGCGATTCCAATTTACCGGTTCGCTAGGCGTTAATCAAGACATGACCAGTCTGAGGAGCCAGGGACCGCCATATTGTTTGCCAGGACCGAATGTCAAACGCTGTCATTGTTCACGCTTGATTAAATGTTTAATTGTCTTGTGACGATCCATTCAAGTGACAGTGCAACAAACTTGTATTCGACCGTTAGGAATGTCGGAGAATGTAATTGAATTTTAATAAACGTAACAACTGTAACGACCATATGAAACATTGATAACAAATATATTTAATTGTAAGTTAAAAGCATATATTATTTAAATTTTACTGTGCAGCAAAGTAAACTGTCTTTTATTACTCTCAATATGAATATCTTCATATTGCGGTCGTTAACTTCGCGCTGCGTTATTACTAAAAAAAGGAAACCGAAAAAGCGCTTCATTCGAAATTTCGCGAGTTAAACGATAGAACCATTTTTAATAAACCTAATGGCCGTCGGTGCGGTTGCAGTTTTCCCAAGCGCTACTTTGTCATTTATATTGCCTTTTTTCATTGGGCCATAATCGTAACGGCCATCGGGTAAGTTTCGGCACGATAGCAGCTCTAGATTAGTCCGAATTAGTTCTAGATCGACGGCGTTAAGCGATGAGAAGAAGCAGAAGAAGAAAAAACTGAAACGGCGTTACAAAGTTTAAATTGTGTCGAAATGAGTTTGCAAGTCGGCTGTGCGTGGGCCGTAACTCGGGGGAGTGCCAGTTCTAATTGCAACGGGCTACGGAAGTGGGCCCTTTTCTACTTAATTTTCTTTCAGAAGAGCAAAGAAGTAGCACAAAAAAACGATGCTTGCCGGCAGTTCAGTACCTTGGCAATTTTGCTGCTCATCCATCGGAAGTATCGCACGAAACATCGGCTGCAATCAATTTGCCGAAGTATTTCAATCAAATTCAGCTTAATAACATTCTGTGCTTTCAATATAAATAGGCGTGTAAATTAGTGATTTTTGGTAGCAAAATGAATCAAGTTTTATCATAATTGTATACATTAGAAACATTGCGTTTTGGTCCACGGAATGCTGTCTCTCTCGCAGCCAGATGCATCCGAGCCTCTGATAAATATTGCATTTTTAAATTGCTTTTCTGCGGAAACCGCTACATCACGCGCTTAATACTGCACGAGAGAAATGAAATGTCGCTGCGCGATCCTCTCGACGCAATATACTCTGAAAGGATCCAGACAAGCATGTGCTTAATTTATATTCCTGCTTCAGAGAGTATAGAAGTTGATGCATTAAAAATAAAATACTTATATGTAAAAATGAGTGAAAGTTTTCGCTATTATTTATTTAATATTAATTCTTATACTTTCGCATTTTTGTCAAAAACCAATAAATAAAAATATAGTCATTTCAAAAGTAGTAAGAAGTAATCTTCAATACAAAACATTCATAAAAATATAATTGAAAAAGTTTAATATGTTTCAAGCCATAGTACTTACATTAAAATTAATTTTATTATTGTATTACTTTGCATAAAAGTGGTTATTGTTTTATAATGTGTGGTGACTTTTATTATTAGTTTATTAATTTCTCCTGTATTCAATTAAATTTATAAATGTATCATTTCCAAAATGTTTAAAATGACAATGATGAACTAATTAATTTATTATAATTAATAAGGACTATTTAAAATTAAAATTACGTCCTATAAGAATTGACGATTTATTTGTAAATAAATAAAGCTTGTATCTAGTCAAATACAGCCTTGGCCATAATTGTGTGTAACTCTTTACAAGTGCATAGTCTGACCAAAATATTTTAACATGTAGTTTTAACCGTAATTCTGAGAACTATACAAATAAATTTGTCGTTTTTAATTGCTCACTTGAATTTAAAAAAAAATTATGTCAAATTGCTTAGTCTTGCTTAAGTGACCGTTGTCGTTAAAAAAATTATTAATAATTTATTTTGAATATTATATAGGCATTAAAAAAAATGGCAAAATACGCAAATTAAGTGAAGAGCAAATATAATTTTATTGCATATTATTGACTGAATATATATGAGTTTAGTTAACACGTTAATTGTTCACGACACGCTATCCAAAATGCTTTTAAACGGTTCAACGAATGAGTTTCATGCAAATTAAAGCCAAAAATTGTAAGAAAACGAATGACAACTGCCCATGAAAATGGAATGTTGGTTCGCGAGTCTCTTAAAAATGGTCGAATAACGTCTTCAAAGCTGGCTGCTAAAGTCTTTGTAAGCAAATGGGAATCCATTTTTTGGCGATGAAGAAGGCTCAACTATGTGTTTGTAAAGTCTGACACAAACCGTGGCTTTAAAAAATAAATAAAACTAGAAGGTTATAGTAGGCTCAAAGACACCATGATTAGGCGAATTTGATTTGGTCCAATGAATCCAATTTGAAGCTAATATGGTTAATATAAAAAACTTATTTTATTCAAAAATTTCCAAAGCAATATTTTTTAAAATAATCATACTTTTTTAAGTTTTTGAGACCCCTGATGTAGTACACGTGCGTCGAAGAGTCGGAGAAGAATATCTTGCTGATTGCGTAGTACCCAAAGTCAAATATAATGGCGGAAGCGTTATGGTCAGGGTCATGGCAGCAGCAGGGGTGGAAAACCTGTATATTTGTGATAGTAGTATGAATAGTAGCATTTATATTTCAATGTTTGAATCCACTTTAATGGATTGCTACTGAAAAATATTTCTAAACAACGATCACGCGACCCGATTTCAGCAAGAAAACGCTACGTGACATACTTCCCTAAAAAGCTAGTGTTGCTTTGTGTTAATTAGTTTGACGCTTTTAGAATGGCCTACACAATCACCACACCGAAGTCTTATAGAGCATTTATTGGAAAAATTAAAAAGAAATTTTGCCCAACACAATTGCAAATCAAAAATTGCAGATGAAATGGAGAAAATTGTCTCCGTCCACCTGCAAATCATTATATAGCAGTAAGCTAAGAGTATACATATATTATATATAATACATATAAAAGTATTTACAATATATAGTAAAAAATATGTTTAACTATATATTGCAGTTTTTATTATGAATACGCAATTAAATTAAACAAGATGCAAAAATAAACTAGCAAGCAAAAAAGTATATTTTATTTAAGCATATGCATAAAAACAATAGCGTATGGTCTGACCGATATTGAAATAGGGATATGCCGCTAAAATTTACCTTTCGGTTCAATTAATGCTTTTAAAACAAATATTTATTGATGGCCTGACACGTGTTGAGATACGAAAAAGTCAGTTAAAAAATTCACCCTTTACTTTTAGAGGGTTAACACAAACATTATGATTTTTGGTTTGTTTTTTCCTTATATATATTTATATATTATTTTTTGTATTGAAATATTATTATGTATTGTTTTTTGATCATCGATACGCAATATACGGTGTGATCAAAAAATACGGTGAATGAATTTTTATAGCAGGAATTGCTGACGCTACATTCATTTGAAATAATAAGTCCGATAGTCTGATCTGTTGAGATAGTCGGTGTTAAGTTTGAACAAGTTGTGACTTGTCAGCTGACATCCAGAGCCGGAAGAGTTTGGTTGTGTTTATCGTGTCTGTAGCACATCATATATTTAAATATTTAATATTTAAAATATTTAGTCCAGACTAGCCGTCATTTTTTAGCTTCATGACGACTTAAAAGGCACGAACGATCTATTACATGTTGTACTATAAATTTAAAAATATTTACATTTATCATTATTTTACATTGATTGAACTAAAAAGTTATTTAGCAGACTCATCTACATACATTAGGAAATTATATCAGAGCCAATTGTGTCAGTGAAGACATTTTGCTTAACTTGTCGAGATAATTCATGAATCAGCACATTAGATGGTTTAATATGTTTTGCAGTATCACAAAGTATTGAAGCTTGCCAGAAGCAATAAATAAATTAAAGCAGAACTTTCTAGAAATATTTACTACTGGAGAGAAATTTGTGTTCACTACTAAAAGAAGATCCAGACAAAACTACATCTCAATGCTGAATGGTAAAATACTGCCAATAAAACGGTTATATACTCGCCAGATTTTCCCCTTAATGTTTATCAAATGTTTTTGACCACTCAAAGAGGCGATGAGAAGAAAGAGCAGTGGCGTACGGTGGGTGCTAATATTGGGTGTGCTATAAAAAATAAAAAAAAACGTACATTTTTTCATTTTTATTAGCTGAGGTTTTGGCATGCCTAAACTGCCTTACAGCTTTTTCCCATATATAAATAAATAAATAAACATCAAACCTAATCTAAAATATTATTATATAAAAATATAAAATTTCCAATAAACATAAAATTATAATTATTTATATATAAAATCTAATCTTCTTTCTTTGATCATATTTTTTTCTACCACGCTGTCATAAAAAGTGCTCTTCTTTTTAATATCCATAAGATCCCTTTTTCTTTTGAAATCAAACTAAGGCCACATAGCCTTTCTTGGCCTTGGGTACTTCGATAACAATTATTAATTCGTTTCAGAGCAGAAAATGAACGTTCTGCTGAAGCAGTACTGCTTGGAAGAGTTAATATTAGTTAGCCTAATTTATCTATTTCCTGAAAACCTGACTCAAGATTATTTGTGTTCATAAATTGTACAAGCTCATGAACAGATTTCTCTGCAAATTCAGACAAATGATAAAGAACAGCAAGCTCATTTTTTAAACTTATATAATCAAATAATGTTCCATAGAATTGTTGCAGTTTGGTAAGTAATTCATTTGGAAATTTTCCTTTATATTGCTCATATTTTTCTTTCTCCAGAAGGTGAAAATATTCCAATTTGGACATTGAAGAAAAAAGGTATTCAATTTGCTTACATATATTATCAACTATTGTATTAAATAGTTGGCAAAACGCGTGCTTTTCTTCAAAAAGCAAATCATTACTCAGTCTTGGATAATTTTCTTCCGTTACATAAGAATCCCATAATGTTTCATAATTATTTTCCTGTTCAAGTCTGAGCTGTTGCAAAATTTCGGTAACTTTCTTACAGCAATATAATATGTCAAAAGATTTGGATTGTAAAATGTTGTATAACACATCAGTTTTTCCAAAAAGGTTTGAAAATATGTGGAGAAGTTTTCTTGTTTCAAAATCTTCCAAAAAGCTAAGAAAACCTCGTGCTTTTATTACAGTGTCGGGGTCCCATAGTTCACAATTTTTCATTTCTGTATTTTTGCACTGTGTTACTTAACCGTGATGTGTAATTCCATCTTGTAGGTGTAACAGAAGGAAGTCTTCTACCTACAAACTCTTGTAAAGCATTTATTCGTTTGGAAGATTTCGAAAAGAATGCAGACAATCCATTTAAAGTTTGAAAGAATGATTTGCACAATTTTATATTGGAAAGATCTTGTTATAATGTTAAATTCAACATATGAGCATAGCAGTGTGTAAAAATGGCCAATGGATAAACTTCGAGTACTTTGGCTTGCAAACCATAAATAAATTGGGAAGAGGTGGACGTGGTTTGCCAATTTTGATTATCTTCAATTTAATTTCATAACTTCTTTTTGAAAATGGATTATTCAAAATATCTTCAACAGTATTCTTCATCATTATTGGGGTAAATAAAAAAATATAATCTAGAATAGAAAATTAAATATTGATCATATGTAAATAAGATAATAAACTATTTTACGCCAAAATATAAAAAATGAGTGACCTGTTATTGTGATATAATGTAATAAAAAAGAAGCGACGGACGCAAGAGTTTTTGAATTACGCGCACCAAATTCGAGACCAATTTTACTACTGAGCGCTGCCAGCCGACAGAACGACTTCAGCCTTCAAATCTCGGAACAATTTACTTTAGTCAGCCGCCGCACTCAAGGTCGGCGCGCCACATGTGTAATACATAGCGTGTCGGTCGCGCGGAAACTTTCAGAGCGAATGACAAATACCAATGCATACTATACACTGCATATTAAAATTTTATAATTTTGCATACTACTGTATGCAAAATGATGTCGCTTTATGCCCTAAATTTTCTAAATTTCTAAATTTATATTTTAGATGGTTTTGCGGGTGTGCGCCGCACACCTAGCACACCCTGAATATACGCCCCTGAGAAAGAGGTTCAGTCAAAAGAGTTTTTCCTTAAGACATTCATGCACTTTCTAAGCGCTGGAAGGCTGCGTAGAAAAATACCGATATTTTAAACCTTTTTCGTCTTATAAATTTAATTTATTTAATTTTTATAATGCATAATTAAAAAAATACAATATTATTATCTCGCGTGATAATCGATTAATCAGATTGTTTCATGAATAGATTATTTTTATATGTAGTAATATTTACTAATTACTCCTAATTGATGTTTCGATTAGCAGGGTAGCTTTAAAATAAAATTCATTTAGAATATATAACAAAAATTCTGTTACTATTTTTTACAAATCGTTGCTATTTTAATTTCAGAATATCAAGGCTCATAAATCATTACATAACTTCGTTTGACGGATATCGATGATATACGCAACTCAAATAAATTATTTATGATAAAAGTAAACAACACCAGAGATTTCCAGCGGGAATGAATCTCAAATGTGACGGAACAAATTTAACGCGACGGATTAGACATCAAATCCTTTCGGAGTGAAGGAAAATTGCCAACACACACACGTGCGGTTTTGTCAGAAGATAGTTCAAATAAACTGCGAATTTTACTTTTAATTCTAAAATTCAGATTTTCATTTACGTCTACGTTGAAATTGGATAATCCTTGTTGTTTCATAAGCGCACCGCAAAAGCGATCGTCCCACGCAATAAAGTCCGAATGGTCACCCTATTAATTTTTACGACCGGTACGACAATTTTTTGATATCGTTTTAATTCGGCTTTGCAAAATCGACTCGTTCCGGTGCTAACGAGCCGTAGTTCGGAAATTCCCTTATGCAAACGAGATTTGCATGCAAAACGTATTTTAATAAGAAGCGTTATTGCTACTCTCCGAAGCCGGGCTGCTCTCTTTTGTGTCGAGATTTTTTTTATAAATTCTTTGACTAAAAATATTAGTATTCCTTTGCCACGGTAGCTTCTAAGAGCTGCGAGGCGAAACTATGCACTTTGTTTATGCTTTATTGATTTTATTGTTTAACTTTATATAGAAAAATACCGAACAAGAATTCATTTAATATATAGCGTAGAAATATGACAATGTGCTTTAACTTTTATAAAAGGAATTCATATTTTCAATATATTTAAATTACATAATAATAAAAACACGTAAAAACTTGTATCTATAATTAATAAAATAAACGACTTGGTAAAAAATACAAAATACACTTTTCAAAAATAAGTGTAAAAATGGTTAAAATCAAACAACTGAACATCCCACCGAAAAACACGCACTTTAATAACGAATACCAGCGTTGACGAATCAGCGACTGTCCTTAAAAGTGAAAGCGAGACAACGAAGTACACGCTACATCGCTTCTCCCTCTCATATACATGTACACGCACACAATAACAAACCGGCATCCTTATCCCGAGCGTACTCTACGTGCTTAAAAGAGTGAATAAAAATCACAACTGAGTACTTTCAAAAAAGTACAGCTCCTCTTTTTAAGACGCCAGACATAACCACAGTTTTGAGCTACATCATTTAGTTGATTTTAGGTCGCTAAAGAGAGAGAAAAGCGTGAACTTTTTTTTGAAAGATTGTCGAAACCTTTAAGTACGACCACACCGCGGCTTTGCTATTGGCTGGTAGGAGCTAAGCAAACTAGCATTGTAGTAACTCGTCATTCACCAAGTTCGTCTTTGGCCGGTCACCCCCAATGAAGATTTCACTCTATTTACGGAATCTTCCATTGAGGCCTTCTGAAGTACACCATCACGCTGTATCAGCAGGATTTAAGACACTTATAAGAGACTTACACGGTCAGCCTCTGAGAATGACGACACCAACATTAAACCAGCCAAAAATACCCCATATATGGCGTGTTGCGGAAGGTCTTGAATAATACAAGATTATATTTATAAATTTATAAAATAAATTTCAGAAAAAAATTAAATAAATTTCCCTTCAAGTCTATCTTTCGTCTCCAACATATATAGTGATTTAGGAAGACTATTAATTATAATCGTGATCGCGAATTCGCAGGGACGTCATTTGTGGGAGGAGCAGGTTGGAACATTATTTTTACTCAAAAATCTAGTCGTTTTATTTAGATCACCTTGCGCGAATCGCGGAAAACTACAAAATAATACTCCTTATGATATGTTGATGAGAATTCAATAATAAACTAAACCGTTATAATCGATGAAAATAATGAGTACCTCGACGTTCGATTCAACTTGACGTATTTTTTTTTGAAAAAAATACGTCAAGTTGAATCGAACGTCGAACAAAAGATTTACCTGATTATTTTTTTTTCTGACTATATCCTGATATAAAAAATAAAGCTTATGGTTTAATTGTCTTGTTTTTACAATCAAGTCAAACTACTAAACTAAATTTAATTAACCGCTTAAAATGAATACTATAAATAACTCCAATGGTCGACCGTTAAGTTAAATATAATCTTGTATTAACCAGACTTTTACGACCACCCAGCCTGCCTAGATTCTCATTTATTAGCGTCTGCGTTTATTTTGCCCTACTTTTTTTGCTAGTTCCCTTGTAAAAAGTACCGCTTTTCCATTCACAAAACAGATAGTCACAGAAGCGACGAAACCGCATCACAGTTTCTAGTTTCAACCCCAAACCCCTGAAAGCCTCCGACTCTTCGCCCACTCTTCCTCTTCCATTACGTTATTGCAACGCGCATAAAATATCGCTTTCCATATTCATGCTCCGCCACTACTGGTATCTGGCCTCTGCCTCAAATTCGTTGCTAGTGCTACGAGACCTTAGCCGCATCGATATCCTTTGATATGGATACCATATTAAAAATATTCGAATATCCACAAAGAGTACTAACGAAACGAAAAACCTGAAGCGGAGGTTTTAATTCAATAATATTTCGGCAAAGGTGATATATAGTAATACTATGTTATTTAACAATAATAAATGTTTATTAAAAAAATTAAAATAATATTTACACAATGATCCCTAAATTATTACACATTAAAATATCAGGACAGTGCCAGATATTTGATATTTTAGTGCCTTCATCATGTACAAAAGATCTAAAACCTTCAAAACATCATGTTTTTAGAGCTTTACAGAACACTTTAAATGGTGTTAATTTATTAGATTTAAAATACTGCCAAAATCACTTGGATCAAGTCCCATAAATTATTTTGATATATCTAATATATAATTCAAAATAACATAATACAACTTCTTCATAAACTGGTAAATAAATGTTTTTCAAATTACTAAAAACAGAACAAATATATGTTATAATCCAATAGTAAATGAAAAAACATAATCCAAAACTTTCAGTAAATAAACTGATTCCAAACATGACTAAAATATTTTTTAATCTTAAAACCACGTTGATAAATTGTGCTCAAAAATACAATATTTTAAAATTAAACAATGTTATTGTAGATTAACATACACGTGTTTTTAATGTATGTACTAGTAGTATAAGTCGGTTACTAATACCTAAATAACCTGGGTTCAAATCCCGTATTTCAATTTTTATTGTGTTTGGGAGATCAGAATAATAATTTTAATTATAATTGATCATCACAGGTATGGGTTTTTTCAGATTTTTCTTATCTCACAGATAAATAGATATTACTAATTTACAAATTAATTTCAATCTGATTTTTCACTACCTATTTTTATGTGTTGATTATGTTTATCTCGTTGTGGCGCTTTGGGCTAACGATTGTCATGTTACAATGAATGAATAAATATATAATAAATAAATGTATTCCTAATTATTTCATGGACTAAATAATATTTATTTAATATATTATAACTCCTACAAGAATTTTGTGATTTAATTTAATCACATAAATAATTATGTTATAGTTGTGAATCAAACTTATGACATATCATTTAGTTATTATTTATTATGTCCATTTGTAAATTAAAACAATCAAGTACAAGTTTGTATAAAATAAATAATATGAGTCGCAAATAATCCATGGGTTAAAAAATATTAAACTAGAGTTGGTTTACAAAGGATTTCAACTCACCATTCTATATTTATTTCCGTTGCTTTTATCAATGTAAGTTTACAAGCTTTTATAAGAAGGTAGTTATATACGTTATAGTGCAAAAGTAAATCTTTATAGTAACTATTGAAAGCATTTTCAGCCGACTTATAGTTATTACTTTGTTGAATAGATCTAGAATAACTATTTCGAAATAAATAAGTCATACGCTAACATAGACATGTTACATATAATATATAATCAAAGAGCCGATAAATAATAGGAAAAGTTTCGTAAAGTTGCGGAAGAAAGTGCGCATTAAGGCGGAATGGCATGACAACAAATCTCATGGAAAAAATTCGCTTACTCCAATTCCTGAACGGTCGTGGGGGACAGGAAATGTACGGGGGCCGTGTACCAACTTCGCCCGGAGAGTCTGGAGAGGAGAGCAGAGTTACCTCACGTCCACGTAAGCATCGGACCGTAGCACATTTTCCTTTTGCCGGCGAACAAAAATGTAGACGTGTAGCCATGACGTGACTCTATAAACGTTCGGGGTGCTAAATCAAGATTTTTACCACGACGACGCCACCACATCTGAGCTTTAATACACACACGCCGCAGGAGCTTTTTCAAATTCCGTCAACGTACTACGACTACGCGAAAGCTCGTGGGCGCTTTTGAAATATTGTAAACAATCAAACGAAACGCCGACAACGGCTTTTAAGCTGCCCTCTTGAGACACGTGTCTAAAATTACGTTGAAGTGTGAATTTCGGTTTCGCGTCGAATCGCTTTTACTCGAGTGTCACATATCCAGATTCAGGTATGCTTGAATATAATATTACTACATAATTTGACAAATAACTTTAAAGTATAGAAGCATTAGTTTTGGTTTTTGCAAAAACTATTATTTTAGAATAATATTTTTCCATCATAAATAATTCAGCTGAAATTTAAATTTATATTTACTATAATACTTTTTATCATGTGTTTAGATTAATAAAAGGTAATAATGATATTTAAGATAAAGTTGATTGTTCAAGTGGTCATTATGGTGATCAATTAATTTGTGATAAATGGCGCATATGGTTATAGATCCTCACATTCAGGCTTGCAAAGAGGAGGTAAATGAGACAAATTACCGGGGTTCTCCATGTAGGAAAAAAATCATAGCAAAAATACATTTATAAAAAAAATCAACCTTAAATAATGAATCTGAACTAAACTACAGTTATTTAAGATGTATCTATATACCAATGTATTTCAAATATAAGTTTATTAAGCCCTTTTTATACATGATATATAAGTAATAAAAGGAGCGGAACATTGCCTTTAAAAGCACCCACTTTCTATGTAGTACTTTCATAATAAACATTATTATTCAAAGTGACAGATTGTAGTTTTTTGACACAGTTCCGTTTGTGTTAAAATTTGTTCGCAAATAATTGTTGACTTTATTGCTTTTTTAACGTTTAAAAAATATTAGACATGACAGGAAATATTCAACGAATGTAAATTAGTAGCAGTAAATTTAGGCATTTGATCTGAAAATTCAGATCGAATATCTAAAGAAAGATCAACAACAGCACCAGCTGAATTATATAAATTTAATGTTTTTATAGATTGTATTATCGATAATTTGACAACTACATTTAATAACCCAAATAAATTAATAATAGATTAAGTTTCATGTACTTATTCTTAAAGAAAAAATCTAAAAAAAAACATACTTATCCCAGAAATATTTTTTAAAATATGTCATTTCAGTAAAATCATATGGTTTATTATAAAATTCATATTAAAAATCAAATCATTTATTAAGCAAAAGCAATATAAATAAAACGATTAACTTTACTATTTCATATTTTATTGATTGCGTGTGCTAATATATTTTTCTCGTAATTTAATTAGGTATATTTAATACTTATACTGAAAAATATTGTAGTAGTAATTAATCGTTGCCAATAAATAGTTTAACCAAATTTAGAGCAATTTTTATCACTGTCATAGATTACTTTTTCAGCTTCAAATAAATGAAATGTAAAAAAAATATTCCAGTTTTAGTCACTATCTTTATTTTTACAATTGCGCATGCTTAAAAAAATGCATTAACCTCTTTGATCAGGAATTATAATTTATGTTACATATTCTACCTCATAGAAAAAATCTAGATAAATAAAATGTCAATATATTATAAATAATAACATATTTGTGTTATAACTAAAAACTACTAAAAAAAAGATTGACAACAAGTCGTCTATCCACTAAATCTTTGAAAATTATATTCTACAAGTTAGTTAATTTATTTCAAGGAATGATAAACAAACTTCTGAGTAATACACCAAACAAAAATTCAGTTTTTTTTTATGTCATTTTTGTAATAATGTCATTTTTGTAATACTGTAGGGACTTTAATATAATAGTTAGGGTGGAATATTATAGTATTATATCGTATTATGCTATATATGTATGACATCGAAAGTGTATATTGTAAAATTATTAGCAACATAGCGCAGTCGTATCTTTTATTCAGCGACGATATACAAATTTTTTACAGATATGTATAAAGGTTACCATTACAGAAAAAAACATGAATTTTTCGATCAAAATACTCGGAAGTCTCGTTATGTATGAAAATAAAATTATTGTAATTCTTTTCACTTTCCATAGAAGTTAAATAAATATTTAAATATGGATTCTCGAAAGGTTAACAATACATTTGGGCATATAAGCAATGAGCGAATCCTTAGATTCGTATATTGTATGTATATGCGTGGACAGGTAAACTTTTCAACGAAATCGTATTACCAAATGTTGTGATAAATTGTATATGCATACAAAATCGTCTAGGTAGTAAACGAGCAATGAACGACTAGCATGAAATTTAATATTACCTCCACCTGCAGCAGTCAAAGTCCGTCATGAATTTCAATGTACATGGGATGCAATGCCATGCATTTAAATCAGAATACTGCGACAACTCTAGAGTTTATCAATCATTTTCCCAAAAGCTACATATCAGAATAGAGATGATAGAATTATAAACATCATTGCGAAGACGCAGTTCAAATTGATAAGATTTAGTGGATCTAATGTGCTTTTAAACGCTGTCCCTTAATGGATTTAATTTTTCATTTCAAAATATAATATGACGAATAACTCATAACGCTTCAGCGTTTTATAAATTGCGCTAATATAAAGTCGTTTGGCCACGTCATATAGCAAAATTCGCCTCGGGAGCGCGCTCTCTCGCCACCAACAGTTTAATATCCTGTTAACTTTATCATTACAATTCCCGAAGATATACGAGTGCTTCAAGACGTACCCTCCTGATCTTCCAGTTGTATATGGTGTCACGACATCCAATTTCGTTGAGCGCCCGTTTCTTTGCAGCAGCTCTATTTTCGACTCTCCTCCATTGTTATAATATTCATGAGATACACTTTGCTCTCAGTGAAAAAAAAATAGATTTATCCATACAAGTATTGCGGGTGTGTTAAATCATTACCTCACTTTGTGTAATGAAGCATTTTCAAGGCGTAATCTGTTGCGAAAACATCGCTTTATTTATACGGAGCTTAATACGCGCTCGAGCTTTTGCAACGGCGAAACATTAACCAAAGCTAATAAAAGCTCAGGCGCGCGCGCGTTTTGGTAAACGTTTGTTAATCTGTAATGGCCCATTAAAAATTAAAACTTTCTTCTTTATTGATGTTGATTCAATTGTCGCGAGGCAATTTATGTGTGGTATGTTCATGTGAAGCTTGAGTGGAAATGTGCGATTTTTTTTGTTTCGGTGTGTAGCGAACCGGTTTCACAATGAAAATAATTTATTGAACTGCGGTACATATTTAGATATGCGTAATTTAACTGATCTAAGTCGGAGAGGGCTGGACGTCTCAAGTGGACTTGAGTTAAATTCTGGCTGAATCTGAAGGGAGAATCGGATGACAAAGCCGAATTACGAATTTCTAGATTGCGTAATGATCGAAAGCTAAAACCAAATTTATTTGGCAAGAGGTAAGAGATACTCTTGCTATTCCTTCTGACGTCAGCCAACTGGTTTTAATAAATTACAACAGACCGTAGCAATTGTTTTTGGTGATAAAATTACGAATAAATATTTTTTCTCTAAATTTTATAAAAGGGCGGAAGATAAAAATCTATTATTAGTAGTAATGTCTTATTTTTTAAATTAAAGTACAAAAGCTAAGTCATAGCTAAAAGCACTGTTTCAAGGACGGTGAGCACCTCTTTTCGATTTCTAAATCAAGCAAGTAAAAATAATCAACAATATAAATAAAACCTGATAAAATAATATGGAGGTGCAGCTGCTCTAAAACATAAATCAGATCCACAATACAATGACGAGATGATATGCAAAAGAAGCGTTTAAAAAACATTAACAAAACCGATGTAATTTTTCTTAGCTTTAAACCAGTCCATATTAATTATAAATATTATACTGAAATTAGTCTGTAAATTAATGACACTTATTTATAAATATATATCAATTAAAAACTATTATTACAGTTCCTAATCAATGGATGTCACAATGCAAAATTTTATTTTTTAATCAATAAGATTAAGAAAATCTTGGAAAACCTTATCTGTGATGATTGATTGTAATTACAATTACATATTAATCACTAAAACTAATAACGCAGACAAAACAGTAATTAAAAAAATTGATCCCAGGTCTTTCAGATATTAGAGAATGACTAGACTACTGATCTATATAATATTTCAGTACAGACATCAAAGAAGGACGTAAATTTTTCATAGCTAAGCTTTGATCTTGACAAATGGCAATGTTGTAGAAACTATACTACTTTTAGTACAGTAAAGTATTAAAAAGATTCATTGTAAATATAATTAAGAGATCTAACGACAGAGACGCCTGTGAGACTTAGTGAGTTAAAATTGTGAGAATGTGAAAAAACTTTCTCGTTAATTAGATTTATTAATTACTTACTCTAATTGTTTTTTTTTTAAGAAAATTAAATTAAATTACATATTTAAGCTTAACACTTTTACACTAATATCTGTTTATTATACAAAAAAAGGTTGTTAGTTAGTTTTCTCTAAAATATATGAAAATATTTCCAAAAATAGTTAAGAGTAAGTGTTCTTTTTTAATGTTGTCTAAATAAATTTACATTTTTTGATTATTTTTTTAGATATAAAATATTAGAGCCATTGAAAATATTCAAAATGTCGGTAAAACTGGGGGTTTATAAATTTTGATGTATGTGTTTTGTTTAAAAGCCATCACGAGTCTATGGCAATATAAAAACACTGATAATGTATACGGAAAAGATAGGACAGAATGTTTTTTTTATTTTCGATCTGTGGGTTTTTTTTTTTTTTTGATAAAATGATTAACTGAAAAAATATGATTAAAGAATTTAATCTATTTTAATATAATATTAAGTAAGATTTTAAACAAAATTATTACTTCGCCACTAAATAAATTTTATATCAGACGTACATAGAATACGCTCGGGATAAGGATTCCGGTTTGTTATTGTATGCGTGAACTGTGTGGCTCAAAACAATTTCGCTCAGAATATTTAATTTTTTTATTTTAAAAGAAAATATATGTTTATTTAACATACATACGTCTGAGCTAAGTTGGAAATTTCAACGGACAATTAAAAATATATTATATAATCGAAGAAACCAGACATTGATGTCATTAATTAAATATTTGCAAAATTCAAAATCTTTCACTAGTCAAAAAAATAATGAAGTCTTTAGCTATTCTTCAAAAGCAAAAAGATATAAAATGGGAAAAAAATTATTCGCAGATTGTTTAATGGCTCGACGACTCTATTAAATCATTAGAATCCATTGAAGAAATTAAAAAATTAGCATCGGCGCAACGATAAGAATAATAACTTTTTTAAGCCTTACAGAGAATAGTGTAAAAAAAACCAACAACGTACGGATTAGTGGAAAAATAATTAAAATATTTTAATTCACGGGTAAGAGAACGAATAACTTACAGTGTATATTTGAAGCCTTGATATCAATTATGGAGAATGTGCATATAGGTTAAGCCAATATCAACACAAAATTATTTAAAATAAATCACTAGAGAAGATCGAACTTCTGTGCCACACTGCACTTTAATGACGAATACCAGCGTTGACGAATCAGCGACTGTCCTTAAAAGAGAAAGCGAGACAACAAAGTACACGCTACATCGCTTCTCCTTCTCATATACATGTACACGCACACAATAACAAACACGCATCCTTATCCCGAGCGTACTCTACATACAATAATATCTAACTTACTAAAAGTTAAAATATTATATGCGTTATTTTTTTAAATTATTCATATTTTTTTACCAGCGATTGAGAAAAAAATATACACAATCTCGTTGCGAAGCTAAAACTAAATTATATTGTAATCACTATTTATGACTTGAAAAACAAGTTTATTTGTCACGCCAACGCTTGAGATAATCGGAGATTGTACAGATTACTTAAACAAAGAGTCTGTGATTTTACAAATACAAATAAATTATATATATTGTAATGACAAGTACTAACCCCAAATGCTTATAATAGACGTAATAGATAATATCTTTGCCACCTCCATTAAAAAAATAAACTATATATATGAACAAAATAATAATAAAAATATTTTTAATACGTCAAAACTCATACATTTAATTTCCTGTGTATCCATCGCGTGTATATATAAACGTCAAGCTGTGAAATTCAATTACCATTTTTTCATGAATCTATAAATTTATATACTGGGTGTATTGTACGTGCAGTTATATCACGATGTAGGTGCTATTGTACCTTTCAATTTTGGAACACGAACGACGATTAGACGTCGAAAGCACTCTACACGTGTACATATATTATAGTTACTAGTTTCGACACACGCCGTATAAAAAGTTAGTCGACCTAAGCCGTATACGAAATTGTCTGGTCCTTTGTGCGGAAACAAAGCGCACTTGTCGTACGTCTACAAATTTAATACGACCGTAATGAAGTGGGCGGCGTGCGCCACCCCCACAATTTTCAGCCCCCGGGTTCAGCCCTCTACCCCGTATCGCCACCGACCGCCCGGCCATTTGGAAAGGATTGCAATCCCGACAGGGGCGAACGGTGCTGAATGTCGGCCATGGTATTGTACGTGGCGAACGACGTTATTGACAAGACCCAGAGCGAAAAAATAACCGAAAACCCGACTCTGGAATCGGACGTGTACACCAATTTTAAGGGGTCGATATATTTAGACATTTGAAAGAGAAACAGTAAACAGCCAAAGCAGATGTTCTCTAATATTTTATGCTTTATTGCACGAAAATTATAGCGATTTACTAATAATACCATTAAAACATCATTAACTTGTGATACAATATTATTTTATAATATAGAGATAAAGAACCATTGATATTATGGTATAAACCTTACACGTTTGTTAATCAATGATTAAATATTACATGATTATAATGTATGTCAAATTATAAGTAACTGAAGTAAGGCATTTCTTTATAAGAATAATTTTCTACAGATGCACTTATCTCTCACGCATCATGTTTGAAACACTCATCCACAAATTGTCGCTGCTTAGTTTTCAAAAAGACTACCATAAAATTTATTTCAATAAAACTTGCGCATTAATTTTACACCCTAAATACTGATGCTAAAATATAGTTTAATATATGTTGATTATTGCACAGTACTAAAGTATTGAGTGCCGAAAGAAGTGATAATGATAAAGTTGTAAAAAGCTTTTCAACATGTTTGAAGGGTTGATTAATTATGTGCAAGTTTATCATGACCAATTAGTCCAAAGAAAATTAACTCCCATTGGTACGCCACTAAAGCAAAATTGGATATTGGTCAAACAATAAGCCGTTTGTAATGTAGCAATTGAGCTTAGGGTTGATCAGCAATAATGACTTAGTGGTCATAATGATATCTTTCCACTACAGATGTTGTTTAGCTCGACTATTGTTTATACCTTTAGCAAGCTCAGACTGTGTATGACTATAAATAAGTTTATTACTGCTATACTTTACTCTTATTAATTCAGAATATGTTTTATCTAGCGATTTTGTATATATCTAGTGCAACACTGCTTTGGATTATGTGTAGGCAGGCTTGACAAGAGTAGAACCTTAGAAGAACCTAACCGTAAGGAAGATTGTTTAAAAGCTTCTTATTGTTTGTAACACAAAATATAAATAAATTGATCATAATTTCGGCAAAGTCAAACTATGAGCTGCTTTTTTGTTAACTTCCCAAAAAAAAGAGATAAATATGACAATAGTAAATATATATTTCTACAATATCCTTAAATAAAATGTTCCGACTCTTCAGTCCATAGATGTTTGGCAGAAATTGCAAGCATGTATCAAGATTAAACAATATATTACAGCATAAACTTAGTATTAAAGCATTCAGTTAGACTTTATTTATTACCAATTAATAAAAAAAATGTAGACCTTTATTTTCGGTAGTATCGGTATTATTGCAATTCCTAATTTCAGCGCTCCTAGCAAAAATCTACTAGAATATAAATACATATACAACTCGCTCTCCCTTTTTTTCCAATAACAAGGAGTATTTTACTTCACTTAGATTCCAGACAATGAAGCCATATATAAATATATGCAGAAAGCTTGCGCTTTAAAGAGCCATTTCTTAATTCAAGACATTAGCGCAATGGAATAGTATGCACATCGTGTAACGAGCAGTGCGTTTCGCACACCCATATCTCTCCCTCGCTCTCGTCACTTAGCACGCGAGCGAGCGAAAGGAAAAAAATCTCACTGTGCGCGCTTGGTAAAGAGTGTCTAAAACGCTTGTCTGAAAAAAATATTGCTATAATTATAAATTGAAAATTGCTAAATATCTAGTAAGATTAAATAAAACATTATTTAATAAATTCCTTGAAGATATTTAAAATAAAATTGTAAAGAACATTAAATGAAAGCGCAGAATACTCCACAAAAGAAATAAAATATAAATTATAAGCTTCCATGAATATAAAATGCACAATCATAAACAATGTATTTTAAAATGGCATTGAGACTAGAACATTAAGATATAAACAAACTATGTTATTTCCTTCCTTATCTATGATAAGATAAGCAATTTTACATCCTAGACATTATCTAAATACTTTATTGTTCAAGAGAGCTTAGATTGTAACGCGCTTCTGACATATAGGCTTTTTCTTATTTTAGTCCAAATCCTCTTGTCAATATATGAAACAATTTATAAATCTCTAAAAGAATGAAGCTGATATCTTTATATAAATATTGTAACGCGTTTAAGAGAACGTTTATAATTAGACGTTTATTAGCTCAATTAGAAATGGTACATCAAAAGGTTTTCTCAGTAATCGTTATCACAGCACCATAATATTTGACAATTCGTTAAGTTCATTTTTAAGGCGTAATTGGGCAAATATTTTTAATGATCATTTTCTCAAATGTTGTTATACTATTTTTTGATAATTATGTATATAAGAATAAATTTAAATGGTTTATATGCATGTATCTAAAATATATGGACTTCCTATATATAATATTGCTTCTTAATATTTAATAAATTAATTTATTTTTACCTTTATAAAGAATGTCTACGTGCTTTTAAATATATAAACATTATTCAATATATACTATTGAAAGTATACATGAATATCTTTAATGTAATGTATAGGGTAGAATTTACGTATTCGCCTCACCCCACAAGGCTCAGAAGTGCAACAACTTTTATCGAGTCGATTTCGCACATATCATACACGTACGATACATTATGCATGTAGTGTATGAGCATGCTATATATATTTTATTTGAAAACCGTCCAATTTCGTCGAAACTCGTTTTCCAACACACTGCTAAAATATTTACGTACGTACGTTCAGAGCACGCACCGTAGACGTAAACGTTAGCGTAGAAGCGCCCGTTGAATCTGTCCTGCCTGTCGCATTCGTTCAATCGCCGAATAAATTTTAAGGGGGACGGAAAATTTTGAAAGCGGCGGTGGGGATACGAAAATGAAATTTTCCGCGTCACGCATACGTTAGGTGTTGCCAGGCCGTGGAAAAGGTTAATAATTCCAGTGCAAAATCCGGTCTGATGCTCGCGCGCCACGAACCTCTAGCTCTCTAGTCAAAATAAACGAGATTTTTAATCCTCTTACCGCCCGATGTGCGTCTTTGAAGCGGAGCTATAGCAGCATCCGACAGCGAAGGAGCTCATTAAAAGACCAAGTCAAAAAAAAATAGCAGAGTCGGCTGCAGAAATTCGAAAATAAAGCGCCGCCAAAGGAAGGAATTATATGGTCGATGCACTGAAATCCCTAAATAACGACTTAGTGTGTGAAAATGTGCAATGCTACTGAATCTATAAGTGGTAGTGGTAAACTTCGTTGAGTGGTATTTCTCTTTAAAGATTTTAAATTCGAAATGCATTTACAAGAAAATACCTATGTATTTATAATATGGTTTTCTCAAATCAGATTATATTTTGCAATAGTTATTGTGCTTTGTGCTTTTAAGACAGGATTCGAATTTTTAAAGTTAGTGAAATAAGTCATAAATTAACAAAAAAGTTTATACTAGAGACCTACAATTGCGTCTAATTTGGAGAAAAACAAAAAATGAATTGTGCCCCATAATTGTTTTTATTTAGTTCAAATGTTTATTAAATATTAGTATTGCTTGTATTATAAGGAGCCTATTTATATTTATATATTGCGGCCAAAACTTGGCGGCACTCTGGTAGCACTGGCGTGACGGACTCTGGCGGGCTCGCACGCCGCGCCGTTGCGGGCCCGAGCCCTATCATTTTGTAAACACCGTGTAAACTGTAATACAATTCAATAAAAAATACTACTGCAGCGGCTCAATCTGTGTCTAATTACCATAGCTAAACTATATTGGCCATCATAGCACATTGTAGACCAGTTAGGTCATGTTGGTCAGATTTTTAATAAAAAATAAAAATAAAATGAAAGAATTTACATTGCTAAAAAAATTAAAGCAATTTTAACATGTGGTAAAAGGTAGTAAAAACTGTTTTATTGGAATTTTTAAAGAAAAATATAATCACGAGGTGCCAACATTACATTGTATAATCCACCAATAAGCGTTTTATGCACATACATTCCCAGAAGAAATTGTAAACGTTTTAGAACAGGACAGCATTGTTTAGAAGTGCTCTACTATCGTAAGTTTTAAGTAAAACGAATTTCTAATTTCATATATCTTTCACAGAAAAGTGGGTTGTTTTAAAGCAGCTTGAAAAAAAAAGATTTCCAGTATTCGGTTATATTATATTATAGAAAAAATCATTTCGTTGTGGTACTAACATTTGGCTCTTTTAAACAAATATTACCGATCCCTGTACTATATTAAATACTAGTATATTGGCTTAATTTATTACATATAATAAAAACAAATTTCATTAGAATATTGTTTTATGTATATATCATTTCTCGAATACAAATGCACTTCGTAGTAATACATTTCCTAGTACCGAAATAATAGTTCCTCAGAAGCACCACGTATTTGTATCGTGTGATACTTTAACTAATACAGAAGCAATAATTACAAACAGGTAATGAAACTTTTGTTTTTGCCAATAAATATAAAGATTCAATAACTATTGAATAGCCTAAATATATTATTATTAAAAACTTATTTTATTTATATTATGTAAAGGTGATAAAACAAGAACATGCTATTCTACTATAGAAAATTACCACATTCACAGTAGTATATGTACATTTATAGAAGCTAGTAGTATAATACTATTTCCAATATCAATTACCGATTGATTTGGTCCTATACGTCTCCATGAGCTACATATTGGTTATGCATTGAAACTGTACAAATTTCGACGCCCACACACTGTCTCTCCTGTGAGCCAATACGACGCGTGATGGAAATTCGAAAGAAATAAGAAATATCCGCGTTGTATGGAAATGGAATGTTTCACTATAAATAACAGATCTTCGCTAGGTGAAAGGAAGAATTCGTATTACACCGCGTTGAGAAATTGCGCTATTTTTCAGCCCGCGTCGATATCCGAATCAAATAATATAACGCTGATGTATCTTCGCGTATATTGGACTGGGTATTGAATTTTTCCACTAGGGGTATATCTTAAATGCTACAACATACCCCTTTTCTCACGTGTCTACGTTTTTAATTTAAAAAATAACGCCCGAGTTTTAGAGGAAAATACGTAAACCCTATGCAATTCAAATGTAGTTATAGATGCAATTTCCGAGGCTGGTAAAAATGTATTTACCTGTCGGTTGATAATAATCGCCATAGTATAATTGACTAATAGAATATTCATAGGTAAAGCCCTTGTAATTATTTTAGTGACGGTGGTTCTCGTCGACCATTAATTTAATTGGATGAATTTATGATATCCATGTTATCCGGTTAAGTGTTAAGTAAATTTGCAATTTGTGCCATTTTAATAGACTGTAATTGCCTTTCAATCAAATATTCATTGACAAAGACGTAAAATTAATATTAATAATACATATTAAATGCATATAAATAAATATTGTATTAAAAATAAATATTGTTCTAATTTTAATTTATATTATATTGATAAATAAAGATTATTTTAAAATTTTTGAAATACATTAGAATAATATGTAACATAGTATTGTCTGTAGATATAGTAAAACAAGCGTGTTCAATTAAAAAAATACTATAATAGTAAGCAAGAATAAAAATAATAGTACGGCTCACAAGCCGTATGCGGCTTTCTAAGTAATACATGTGGCTATTAAATTTAAATATATCACTACTATATTTTGAAATATTTAAAAATTTTGACGTATTCAAAAAACTTTTCCACTTATAAATATATATTTATTATTTACTTATTAGTATTGTATTTTCATTGGTTTTTAAAAACTGTATTATAAAGAATGAAGAACAAATTTTCAAAATTAATTGAGTCATATTTTCTTAGCCAATCATCATAAGTGATTTATTATTAAAAAATATGCATGGATTCAAAACCAAATATTTGCACTCAGGTACCACAGTAGTAATCACCTGGATGCATATCATTAAACATTTCAGTTTGTTTATTTTTTTTTTCAATGTATATTAACCTCAATTGTATTTTACATGGTACAATAATACTTTCATCGTCACACAAAAACTGCAGACGCTACGCTAACGTGAATAAAATTTAAGCAGTGTACGTCGACGTTTTTTGACACATCCCGTACATAATTCCCGTTGTAAACGCCGGGGCGAGCTCGCCGGTTCTCGCCGACGCGACGGCTCACTAACGAGAGTTCCGGTCATGTCTTGGCGAGAAAACTCCACACTAATCCGATTATTCAGTTCGTTACTTCGCCTGAAAAAGTCGGTCGGCGCAAAGTGTCCCCTTAAATAATAATCCAGCCAGTTCTGCACTACACGCTGCTGCACTACGCGGCGATATTTGCCAAATTAAAATCGCGTCTTCTCCGCCGAATAACGGGAAGTGCACATTTAAAACACTAACTATACAAGCGCAAAGGGCTTACTGTATAATTTAATTTCTTAGACGGTTCAACTTCCGCAAGTGGTGCAGTAATATGCGCTGAATGGAACTGTGCAGCGCCTGAACGATGGAAATTGAATATGAAATTGTGGTGGGAAATGTTTGTGAACCAGGAAAATTGAGAGATAAGAAAACATTGATTGTACAGTCAGATGGGGATCTGAGGAACGTTAGCGTTATAACACTATACGTTTGAGAAAGTATAATATGGTAATTTTGTTTTGTAGAAAAGTATAGCCAGTCATAAAACTGATATACAGTGTCTAATATTTATTTTTAACAGTTCCTGGCCAAATCCATTTACCTGGGTATCTATTAATTGGTTCTCACTTTTATTTATTTATTTTTAGGACAAAAAAAAAAAAAAGTAAAAAAAAAAAATTGTTTCTTATTACGTTAGCTAGCACTTTTTTTTACAAATATTCATGTTACGTTATTAAGGTTTTTAACTAATGGGTTAGAATGATTTTTGTTTCTGTCATGGTAATTTACTTTAAGTTTATCGAAATAATCGCGTAAAGTGATATATTCATTGTTAAAACTAAGTGCAAAAAAACATATGTTCATCGCGTAATGATGCAACTGCACTGCATCTCCCAATGACCACCGATCCTGACCTCTGAAATCAGGTCGCTCGCTCGCGCCAATGCACAGGATAAAAGCGGCAGTTTTTAGCCATTACATTTTTAGCCAAAAAGATTGAATAAATTTGATAAGATATTACCAATAAATAAAATTACATAAAATGACAATTTAATCTACGGTCCTTGGATTAATTTAGAAAAATATATAAAACAGGGGAGATTCGATCTTTCAATTACTATAAGCATAAATAACGCGTGTATTCTGTTTTTTTCCAAAACGGACGTTTATATAATGCTTCAGTATCCAACGGCAATTTTTTTTAAAGTTTTTCAAGAAATCACCACTCCTTTGTAACTTGTCGTCCCACCAAAAAGAGGCGGATAACAAAATTTATTATAGATAATGTATGCAGAGAAAAAAGTGTTTGGCAACATGAGTCGATCGATCGACTAAATAATTTTTAGTGTCTACATATTAATTTAGCGCTTCACAATTTAAAAAAAATAATACGCTTATACTTTAAAATAAATGTAAAATATTGTAATAAAATATTCTATTATTAACAAATTAATTATAATAAGGGTGTAAAAATGACTAAAAGTAAAAATAAACCTTTTAGAATCAAAGATTAACTATATAAAATTTTAGCCACATAGTTATCGAAAATTTAAAGCATTATTGGCTGACATTTATACAAAAACCGACTTTTAAAAATAACATTTTTTTAATAAAAGTATTTCTATTACTTTTTTTATTATATTTTGATATTTATTTTATGTAAGAATATAAAATTATAAGAAACTATAATATGATCTTGCTTTTATTAAAGATGCAAACTAATTTGAAATAGAAACTACTCTAACAACGGCAACTAGAGAATTTCGTTAAATCAATTTCGGAATTAGTAAACATAGACAATTTCGAGAATGATTTGGTAAGAATACTTATAAAAACATCGTGAATGTTTTTTTCGTTGATATGTTCCCTTTACGCATGTTAAATATTCAAAACACCTGCACTTGTCATGTGCGGTGTGATCACAGGAAATATATAACTAACTCTTTATTAACGCAAAATTGCTCACAGATAATAGATAAACTTTTATTAAAATTAAAATTTTAAAACTTTTCATTTTAAATGTAATAAATTTATTTTTACATAATAATCCAAATAAGTAAAACTAAAATTTGGTTTTTAAATTTTATAAAAGTATATACATAATTATTCATTAAATCAAGCATTTAAAAACCGACAAACCCTAACTGATGCTTATAGCTAAAGCTTGAGCAAAAGTAGGTCTTACAACGATTTTATAACTTTTTTCCAGAAAAAAACTATTAGTGAAAATTAAAATAATATTTAATAACCAAAAATGAATAATAATTAAACATTTTTTTTATTTAAATATTAAGTTACTAAAAAGAAATATAATATTTAAAAAAAGCTCGTATTTTTTGAGTCAGAATTTTAGTAAGATTTTGGTCAAAATTTATATAAATAAGTCAGAATATAAGTGACCTCAATAAATATTAATTAGCCGTAATTTATAATAATTAATTAGAATTTAAATTTGACTGGACAAAATTAAAATTAAATAATGAGAATTATTTTGACAGATGGTCAGGTTAAGATTCTCAATAGACAATTACCATTGTAAAATGTCAAAGTGCTATTTGCTTTGTGTTTAAATATCAATTTTAATCAAATTACATGTAAGCAATTGACGACAAATATAAATTTATTTCTTTATTAAAAAATCATTGAAAATTATTCATGGGGTGCTCACTGTTCTGACCATAGCTCACTCGCACCTAACCTGTCCAACAGTTTAAATGCGAACGAAAATAAATTATTTATTACGCATTTATAAATATTATATACATGATCGTCCTATATTGTAATTCTGACTGTATGCTATTTATATTTTTGTCTTTTGATATTTTTTCTGACCTTAAATAAGACATGTAATTATAAATTAAATTCTGACCGAGATTAGGTTTTTAATTCCGACCCAAAAATGATTTAAATTATACCTATTTAATTTGTTGCCATTTAAAAATTATTACCATTAAGAAATCGTTCACAACTCTGGACTATAAAATTGAATGAAAATATCGCTAAGTATATTTTTATAAGTCAGCTTATGCTTGTTTTAAAATTTTACAAAATATAAATTTAATTCAATTTTAATAAAATAAAAAACAATACACTATCACAACATTTTTTTAGAAAAGATGAAAATATTCTAAAGGATTTTCAGGCAGATTCAAACTTTATAGGGGGTAATTGGAATTGATAGGGGGAAAGATTGTAGATTCGTACTTACATTGCAATTGATAGTAAAGACATACCTGCAAACAAAAAGAAAAGAAAATATTAATATGCATGTAAACGAAAATTTACGGTAAAGTTTTCATATTTAACGCTTAGCGATGTAACTCATTAATCATTCGCTTAACTGTCTACTTCAAAACTGAAGCTTTAACCAATGCGCATGTATAATTTTGTTTATCAAGCGGAAATCCTTTGGCGAAATGCAATGTTTATACTAAAGTGCAGTTTAGTGCTCTGCGCGACGTTAGTAACTCTCGTCTAGATCAACATTAACTTGCATTACCGGATTATTCGACTAAGGCACAACCCAAGGGTTAACAGCTTAAATTCAAATAATCCACAAACACACAAATCGTAGTATGCTCTCTTGAGCATCAAGTATAAAATAAAGCTTTGTTTTGCAAACTTTAAAACTTATTAGCGAACTATAACAAACATCCGAGAATCTTGGTTCTCCACCTAAAATCTCCCACAAATTCTATGTTATCTATTATCACTTCCATGAGCACAATGCGAGTTTTTAGACCGAGAATAACGGCGGGTCAAAGTTTTTATCTGGCGTATTAAATTGCGAAACGTTCGGTCGGAAAGGCACTACACGTGCTAAAGTTAGTGCATTTCTTGCTCTCGGCATATAACAATATCAAGTTTGGCTATAATTCCACGCCGGGCAGATCTTAGCATGATTCATGTCCGAACTTTGAGAATAATAGCTTATCCCGAACAGCCAGTAGCTGCTGGGGGTCTGAGCATGTGTGCCGTTGCAGTTCGTAATTGATGACTCTAAATTAGACTATGCTATAAGTTATGAGTTTTAGGATTCGTGCTTCTAAAGTTTTGAGGCTGCACACATCGAACACGTTCGCGTATAACTCAAACCAAATACAATTTATACAAGTAAAATATAAAAAGTTTTCCGTTATATTCACTCGTATATTTCAATGTAGTCTACATCTAAAATTAATTAAAAATTAATTACATCTGGAAATGAGAAATTTTTTGGTCGATTAATTTCGACCGTCCTGCTTAATTAGGTAGTCTTAAATATATAGCACAATTACTGGTTAAATTTTTAGGTGTAAAAATATATTTAGGGTAAAGCATCCACGCCCCGCAAGACCTGAAAACATATTTTGTAAATGGCTCCCGTCGGACGAGGGGTGTGAAAATTTTCCACTGCCAAGCAAATGAAGGTTTTCATCAGCTTGAAAAAAGTTTTCATTAGAACCTTCGCATTATCTCTACAGTGAGTAAACGGTTAATACGCAACGTGTACTTTTAATAATATAAAAGTACATGTAAGATATATTTCTAGTCCCACAAAAAATATATTTTTTCTCTTCGCATCATACAAAAACTGTTAATGACTTCTAAGTAAATTTATTTTAATGGTGCGTATATTTATTTATTATTACTATACATCTTATTATCTTTTTAATTTCAATTTTTTTTTATAAAGATCTATATATTGCCAAAGATATGAGACAAACATAATTACTACAAGAGCTAGCAATTTTTTTTTATTATATAATTTATCAAGATTAATTGTAAAAAAAGTTTTAAAAACGAGCATATTTTTTCACTAGAATCTTTTGATTATAAATCAAGCATTAAAAGACGGCAAAATACTTGAACAACCTACGTATGGAAGCCATTTTTAACCAGCACGATCGACGAGTGGTAATAGTCGCTGACTATTGACCTGAAAGACTCGGGTTTAAATCTCAGTATCGTGTCTGGGAGATCTGAATTTTTGAAAAATATTTAATTATTTTTCTGATCGATTATCACAGATTAGGTTAACCCAGATAATGAATAATTAAAAACGAACTAGTTGAAAATTTACTTTTAATGAGCTACTACAGTTCATAGTAAATATATGTATTCAATAAAAATATATTTTCCAATCATCTTTAAAACATATATTAATCGCGTTTCATGATCGATTCTAGTCTGTTGCCGGCTATGAATGCAGTGTGCTGTCCGCTAAGCGCCCACATAAATTATCTATGGATTATGGCGGCCATTATTGCACTAATGGTCAGAATTTGTTCTAGTGTGAGCCCTAATCATATTACAATGCCAGCTTTGGCCGTAACGCTCGATTTATTATCCGTCGATCGTTGCGCTGTCCGCGGCCAGTAATCCCAGTGAAAAAGCGAACCCGCGGGAAATGTGCGGATTTGTAATTTGGCAAAATTGCTGTAATGAGTTTTTGCTGGGGTTTGTTAAATAATAATTTTGTATTTACATTTTGCGTATGGATACCAAATTAAAAATATGGACGAATTTCGCCGTTATATCGACTACAGCCTAGTAGTTGAGTTTTGACAAATCAAAGTATTGCAGGACGCACTGTGGTTAAATTAAAAAATAATTGTGTGTTATGCTGTGTATTTTTTTCAATAAAAGTGTAATTTCATAACATTTCTAATATGAATTTTTTGGTCTGTGTTCAAGTAAAATTAAAATCTTATTTATTTAAGTTTTGCGATGCAAGTAAGAGCAAAATTGTATGATTTATAAACAAGTAGTGAAGCCTCTGAAACTATTCGTACACTAAACAATGATTTTGGTGTAATTACTGATGACGAAATAATGAAATGACCCGGCACTAAGCATCTTTAAAATATAAAATATATTACCATGTGAGAGAAAATATCAGATGGAATGTAGAGTACGCTCGGGATAAGGATTCCAGTTTGTTATTGTGTACGTGAACTGTGTGGCTCAAAACAATTTCGCTCAGAATATTTAATTTTTTTATTTTAAAAGAAAATATATGTTTATTTAACATACATACATCTGAGCTAAGTTGGAAATTTCAACGGACAATTAAACATATATTATATAATCGAAGAAACCAGACATTGATGTCATTAATTAAATATTTGCAAAATTCAAAATCTTTCACTAGTCAAACAAATAATGAAGTCTTTAGCTATTCTTCAAAAGCAAAAAGATATAAAATAAGGAAAGAAATTATTCGCAGATTGTTTAATGGCTCGACGACTCTATTAAATCATTAGAATCCATTGAATAAATTAAAAAAATATTATTGGAGCAACGATAAGAATAATAACTTTTTTAAGCCTTACAGAGAATAGTGTAAAAAAACCAACAACGTACGGATTAATGGAAAAATAATTAAAATATTTTAATCCACGGGTAAGAGAACGAATAACTTACAGTGTATATTTGAAGCCTTGATATCAATTAACCCAAGAAATTTTGTTGTCTTAAAATTTCATTTAAAATTAAAAAACAGTGGCACGAGTTTAGTGACCTACCCATGGGACAGAGTGCATATCTGGGTTAAACCAATATCAACACAAAATTATTTAAAATAAATCACTAGAGAAGATCGAACTTCAGTGCCACACTGCACTTTAATGACGAATACCAGCGTTGACGAATCAGCGACTGTCCTTAAAAGAGAAAGCGAGACAAGGAAGTACACGTTACATTGCTTCTCCCTCTCATATACATGTACACGCACACAATAACAAACCGGCATTTTTATCCCGAGCGTACTCTAGTCGCTTAATGACAACATTTAATCAGCCACAACTAAGCTGGCAGTGTGCTACTATTGTTGTCAAAATAAAATAAAATAATCTCAAAAACTACATACCAATATAAAAACAAATATACGGTGACAATATCATCCTCTTTAGCCATCAGATGTATTATATTTAATCCTAAAGGAAGAAAACGCTTGTATTATCAATATATAAGACGCTAGTTATTTAACAATTTTAGATCACCTAAAACAAATGGAACAATCAAAAATCCAAGGGAACTGAATGAAAACCAAATAAATTACGTTTTTTAAGCAACAGAAACATACAAATAATATATAATAATTATTAGAAATTTATTAACTATTAATTAGCTCATTTAAAAGCATATTTTATGTTTATGCCAAAATATCTTAGATCAATTAAATTAATTATCTTTTGGAACATCTAAAAAAAGAGCTATCAGAGTACAAATTACTGATATTGAAAATATGATCTGGCATTGAAAAAGAGTACTTTATGTTGTGCTTAATGGAAATTTTCGAGGTTGTTTTCACAACAAGCTAAGAATAGCTTTCGATATAAGATTCCATAAATACGTGAATTATATATTATTTCTTAGAATTGAAATATTAGCTTTTCCTTTATAAAATAAATATAAATTTTACAGTCTCAAACCCCTAAGGATTTTTTTACATTAAATAAATATTATTCTCCTTATTTTTATAAACTTGATCCTTATTTTTGTGTATTATATTGTATTTATAACATTAATTAAAAATAAAAACGAAGCATTTTTAAATACACAAAAATATCGAAATTGAAAAAACGATTAGTTTTTTAATGTAAATTGTAAAAGTGTCATAATAAGCTAGAAACGGTTCAATATAAAAATTTTAAAAAATTAAGTAATATTTCTTAGTATAGTAAAATTAACGTTTTCATACAAATTTTACATATAATCTCCTTTTTTAAAAAAAAAAATTAGAAGTAAAAAGCCTGTTATTAGGTTATTCAAAAATTAAGACCCATGAAAAAAATGTTATTGGAACATATTCTGGACTTCATCATGGATTATCCGAATATAGTTATATATCAATATATTTAGAATTTATTATAAAATAGTAGTTTAATCATTTCTAATATCAATATTCATATCGAAAGCAGTCGAACAATCTATCGACGGATGTTTGCGTCTCGAAGCGTTTCCTTTCAAGCTTTATACCTATTCTTTTGAAGCGGCTAGTTCAGCACATCTTTTTTCATTAAGTTTTTAACATAGCACAGTAGCAGACGTCTCGGCGGTTCGAATTACATTTTTCATCGCCAGCAAAAAGGGAATCGACATCGGATTTGGTCCCTAGCGGCAGTTTAACTCGGCTCTGGTCTCATATATTTCTATGCGGCCAACCACGCCTTCAGCCCTTGGCACCACGGAAAGTTCCCAATAAGTGGTTGAACGCTTGCCCCAAACTGTTTAAGGCAAATATTTTTTAATTTTAGCGTTAAAGCCCTACACGCTTTAATCGCTGGAAATTCAATCGTATTGTAAAAAAAAATCGTTATATACATTATTAATAAAAAAAAATACAGGCATGCATTTCGATATTTAAGATACAGATAAGATCATTTTTTTTGCTATTAACTAGTGAAAAGCAAAGTTTAAAGTGAATTTCAATTAGTTGCACAAAATAGAATGCAAAATACACAAACCACCGATTAATAACCAAACTTCCTGAAGCTGTAAAGTTGTTTTTATTTGACGTTGCTCTTGTAGGCAAAAGTGCATTTAAGAGTGTGTTTTACATCCGACGTTTTCATGAACTTTCACCGAGTTTTTCGTTAATGAGGAAAAGTTTTGTGGTGGTTTATGGAACGTTACCGCAGACGCGCACCATGCTCGATATGCTTTTAGCAAAAACAAGATATTTATAACTAACAGGTATATGCAAAAGTTTTTGCGTATTTTTATGACGCAACCTTTTCACTATTCAGTATGTTTTGAAATAATATAAAAGCCTTATTTTCTAAGCCACCTTTTGCTTTTATCAAACTATCAAAAAGCATTGAAACTTAAAGTTAAGTTAAACAGACTCAATTGTATTTTTATTGGGTGGATTTTAAAGTACGATATTGACAAATTCAATGACATATGATACAAACATCTGCATATGTAACTTGAGGGTGAGAGTTAATGAATCATCTAGAATTCTAAACATTTCAAGTAACATAGTGAAACAATTCATTAAAAACATTGAATAAATATAAAAGTAAAAATATTTGCGTCATATTTTATTCTCTAATCTTTAAATAACAAGATCTTAAGCGATAGTAATTAGATTCAAGAGTTTAAATGGCCAGTAATATTCTAAACATTTAAATAACTTGAGTGGCTTATCGTGAAACATAAATTTGTTAAGTACGCCTTTACTATTCTAAGTATCTCAAATATATAATTTTTGTATAATAATGATATAGTTAATAACGTGAGAAAGTGTAAAATTCATCTATTTGCGGATGACACATTAATGTATTGCATAAGTGATAATATTAAAGAAATTGTAAATAATTTAAATAATGAATTAAATATATTAGAAATATGGTTAAAGAATAATGTACTTAAATTAAATGAGAATAAAACTAAATGTATGTTTATTAATTATAAAAATGTGTTAGATAATAATATCAAAATAGTAATAAATAACTCTAGTATAGAAATAGTGGATAGTATAAAATATTTAGGAGTAATTGTTGATACAAAATTAAATTTTAAAGAACATCGTAATTACATAAAAAAAAATTAGTAGAAAAATAGGTTTAATATCTAGAATAAGAAATATATTAAGTATAAATACAAAAAAAAAATTTACAATAGTATAATATTGCCCCATTTTAATTATTGTGCAACAATATTAAATATGTTGAATAAATTAGACAAACAAATGTTGCAAAAATTACAAAATAGGGCAATGAGAGTAATCTTAAATAAAAATAGATTAACTAGTTGCAAAGGTATGATTGATAGATTAGAATGGTTGAATGTTCAAGAAATATTGAGTATGAATGTTTTAATATTTATATATAAGTTAGAAAATAATATGTTACCAGAATATTTTAATAAGTATTTAATAAGAAATAGAGATGTACATAAATATAATACTAGAAATAAAGAAAATTTAAAGATAGATAAGTATAAGAAAACGAGTACGGCTAGGGGAGTTATGTACGGAGGTTTTGATTTGTATAATAGTGTTCCAAGAATAATCCGTAAAAGCCAAAATGTAACGGGTTTCCTAAATGGAATTAAAAAACACTTTCGTACATATAAAAATAAATTATAATATTAAGTCTTATTAGTGTATATTTTTATTTTCTGTTGTGTATTTTTTATATAATTTTTATATATGTTTATATACTTAAAGTTGTTTGATGTTAAGATTAGCTATTAAGCTAAATAAATTAATAAATAAATAATATATAATTTTTGTTATAATGTGAATTTAATTTTTTTATTATACTATGCTAAAAATAGCTTATGATAAACAAATAAAAAATTAGAGCAACGTTATAGTTTAAATATATATTATTTCAATCGATCCGCTTCAAATATGACGTTTCAATTTTCAATCGCGTCACGAACATCTTACTATGCCTCGATGAGACGGCAATGAAGAAGCGTTATCCTTTCATATTGGACAGTTAACTGATGTCAATATAATAATATATAACGTAAAATACAAAACCGAAACCAACTTCCGAATTGTAGGCGGATGGGGGTATAATCCTCGGGCCGAGAAGCTCGGCACGTCTAGAAAGGGTTTTTTCATGCGACCCCAGAAGCAATCCGAACTTAAGCCGTACATCACGTTTTCGGAACGATTGCAATAATTTTAAAACCTTAAGATTAATGAGGGTAATTTGTCTTGGCCGCGGCCCCGGAACGGAACGGTCGCTTGTTTTTTAAGAACCGCGTTCCGCTCGAACCGCTTTTCCACCCCGTGTGACGTGTTTTCATACGAAGGTATGTGGGGGCATTCGATAAGTAATGGTAGTTTGAAAATATTTTTTAGAATATGTCAAATATCGTTTACTTCAATAAAAACGATGCCTCGTAATCGTTAAAATGTCGAAAACATATGATAAAATTCATAGTTCACATCATCAATTAGTGTGCGCGACAAATAGATTGAAAAAGGAAACATACTACTCTCAATTCAGAAACATTTATTAAAAATTTTAAACGTGTTTCTATAGAAAAAATATCAATAGAAAAAATCTGACAATTGTCATATAAATATTACTAACAATTAATATAGACATAATCTAAAATATGTATAATTTTGTTGAGCTTTGGCAAGTTGTCAACGAAACGTATCCTAGCTAGAGTCTCCAATTACTCGAACCATCAACTACTCGAGTATCGAATATTAAAATTTTAAAATACTCGAGTACTCGAGTACTTTCGAGTATTTACCAAATGTACCAAAATAGCTATTATTCAAATTCGTGCACATATAAATAAATAAATAAAATACTTATTATGGTAATTTTTACAATTATTCTAACTTCACGAACATACTTTTTAAAAATAATAATGCAAAAAGTGTCTCGAATTTAATATTACTGCTAACCATTGGTTTTATTATTCCTGTTATGGAAAAAACCCTTCCGTTGCTGTTGATGTTGGTCTTATTGTCATTAACGCGTTGGATAAGGCTTCTAATTTATATCTGTTCTCTTTTTATAGATATAAAATTTTTTGAACTCTCTTTTTATGTTCTCTTCTTTCATTCCCATCTCTGCTTTTCTCTTATTTCCTTCGACTATTGACCAAATAGCATTTTGTAATTCTTCTTGAATAGATTTTTTTTCTTAACAATATACAATATTTTACTCCTTCTGATTAATGCGAAGAATTTAAATCTATATCCTTCGAAGATGTATTTGGGTGAATCCCTTTCACTCTAGAGCTAAACGGTTCGCAAAGAACTGACTTTACTTTAAATGCCTTTAAAACACACAATTGTTTTGATTTATATTTTAAGCTGAGGGATCAGTATAAACAATTTACAACACTTTACGCTACAACTGTATAGTCATAAGACCTAAAAAAATTTTTTGTTGATATTTCATATTGTTCATTGCCATAAATTAGATAAGTCGGGACTGTCGAACAGAAAACACAAAAGAAATTTCTCCGTCGTACCCACTAACATAGCCGACGACCGGAACTATGGAACTATGAAAAAATTATACCTGATAGTAACCGCTCTAACTCGGGACTTCGGGCATAAACGCCAAATAAAAGCAAGACGTTAACCTTTACCGGACCGAGTTAAAGTTATTTTTGTTTCTGAAATATTTCAAAAAATTTTAATTTCGAGTATTAATCGAGTAATTTTCAAAATACTCGATTATCAAGTACTTGAAAAATAGACAAAAATACTCGAGTATCGAGTACTCGATTACTCGAATTGGAGACTCTAATCCCAGCGCTCCCAAAATGAAAGAACTTCGGTCTTCATGAGTCCTTCAGAAAATCTTTTTTTACAAGTAAATCGTGATTGATTATATCAAACACTTTTTAAAAATATGTTGTGAGATATGAAATGCTCTGCATGATCTTTGATTATTTAATTAATATACATAAAAAAAATTGCAACTTGTGGACCTGAAAATGTACCATTTTATACATTTTAATATACTAAAATTTAACTATTGCTAAGTCCACGTTTTAAAGTTATAAGTTAACGTACAAATGAGACATTTGCATCGTATAATAAACACATCAAGCGTCAACGTCAAAATAGTAAAATTGACGTTATGCACAAGACATAAAATATTTTTACGACACACTCCATGTAATATAAACATAATAAAGGCTGCGATGGAAAAAAGTATGAATTATACATGACTGGAGAGAGAAAAGTCGACCTTGCTCGCTTATCATCGATCGAAATACATTTGTGTGAAACGTCTAATAACATACATTTTCTTCATCCGATTTTCAGTTTGACACATTATTCAACTCTGTGTTACATCAGCAATGCATGGAAAGGTAACGTGTTTTCGTCGCTCAAATATTCACGCATCAAATTCTATCTCGATCTACAAGCAGAATTCCATAAATAATGGAATTTTTACGTATTTTTAAAATAAAGTAATAGCGGTAAATGTATTATTATTATTATTATTAATATATATTTTTACTTAAACTTTGAAAATAAGTTTAAATAACTACATAGCTATGCTTTATTTATAGCTAAACTTTGAAACTGAAGTACGTTGTGAACAAACCACGATTTCGCACGATAAAGCGCATTTAATTATAATTCACGTACATGCACTGAATTTGCGAAAACAAGGTGCAGTGTATATTCCACCGAAATGCAACGGAATGAAGTCTGACTCCTTTTGTTCTCCGACGCGGTTTTAGCGAAGCCTTTGTGTGAGTATATGATGTATTATACAAACACAAAGTCCTGTTACCGGAATTCTCGCCGGGATCAGGATAAATATTCGGTGCGAATTTAACGTTTTTAAACAAATTGACAAATTCTGAATCATTATTATTACTACGGCCCACTCTATTAATCCTCCGAAATGCGTATTGTTCTGCAGCACAATAAACGTCCTGTACACTTTTGATGTCAATTCGGGCGCCAGCTCGCGGCTCATTGTCATGGCGAAATTCAATTAATTAATTTAACAGACGACGAAAATTTATATAGGCTTTTCGTCATTTCATTCGCGAGGATTCGCTTCTTCGTTGTGGACGACGAAAGATTTATCGGATTTCCGCTTTTCGAGGACGAATGGATAATATCCACCGCGGAGCGGATTAAAGGACTTCCCTGCGAGAAATGTCGAGCAGAGTTACGCGGCCTAGGGATTAACCCTTTGCTCGACCAGTCGGATACACTGTTATAATTTATTTTCCCACCTCGGGATAACCTTCAACTCGCCGCCAAACATAATACCTATTATTATATATTAAAACCAAAAAAAAAAAAAAATTATTTCAACAGACAAAAAGGACTACAACTAACTAATTTTAATTAACTTAAATTGTAATAAAATATGTTTGCAACAATTTGCACATAAATAACATATTTTTATGACTAATAAAAACAATTTTGATACAAGATCTTAAATCGCTGCGTTATTGTAAATTGTATAAGATGCGTGTTTTGGTCCTAACGCAATTAATGTAGCATGGACTATTTTTTATAACACACCGGTTTAACACAATGTACAGCACAAATCAAGCATGATCGGGAAAGAAAATCTCAGACGGAAGAAATGTAGATCTTAATTACTATCTCTAAATATGCATATGAACGCTGAATATAAATTAAAAATTACCACTACTTCAATTCCCATTTTTAAATATACGGAAGCTTAGCTATGATCTCGCCACCAGTGGAGCACACGCCAAACTGAAACAAACGACTCACTACGATAATGGATCTTCAGAACCTTTCCATTTAATCGATAAATTTAGACCAATCCATCATATATAATTGGCAAAGGTAAGCTGAACTAATTAATACAACTTATATTTTAAGCAAAAATAAATATTATTTTTATTATTTTATATTTTAATAAACGCTTTTTTAAACATTTTTATCGCACAAAATCAAAATATATATCAAGCCTTAAATTAAGAGTTAAACAAATATTTGCTAAGTGCATTCATTATAGATGTGTGTTCGTTTCTCGAACACAAAACCCGCAGAGGGTTGAAAGCACTAATTGCGATACATAGCGCCAGAGCAGGTGCTCGACAGATAATGGTCACCTGAGGAAAAACGGCACGAAATTAAGATTGTAAATGCTTGCAAAACGGTTCCTGAATTTATGGCTCGGACCCCCGCTCCCAGAGCGGAATGGGGCGGGGGTAGAAAATTACTAGCCTACGTCACAGGTTAATGGGAGTACCCGCCGGCATAAAGAGCGTCTACCCTAATGGGCTAATAACAGTTTTCACACGTACAGTTGTTAAAACAAATAAGTGGAACGAATGCGCAATTTCCCGCGGATTAGCCTCTTCAATTAAACTGGAAATAACGGAAACGGATGATACTTCGCGACGACACGTTAATTCCGTAGAAATTCCACAGAGGAGCGACGCAGTAAATGCCTGGCTGCTGCATCGTCGTTAAACTGTATTGAAAGCCGATATTTGATTAGAACGCCATTGCGAAAGGGTATAATTTTGTAGCATTTGTATTAGATTCAATTGTGTAATTTAACAATAAGACGATGTAAAATAAAGTGCTCAGAATTTCAGGATTCGACAACAGCGGGGAGTGTATTTGATACTCTACGAAGTGCTCCCCCAAAAATCTACAATACATCGATAGTCTCCTACAATCGAGTCCATATGTAAAAGTAGTCTATCGTAGAGCACGTATGATAATACTTTATATGCTATGCTTAGCAGAGTAATCCCTCGATAGTTCTCACACAGTAGAAGATCGCCCTTTTATTTATAGGGCAAATCTTTATTTTTCCCCGGGCCTTATTTTGTATTTCGACGATACTCATTTATTTTCGAAGGAGTTGAAACTGATATGAATTTTATTTTAGTTCTATTTTCAGCACATAACTAAAAAGTATTGATAATTTGGTTTTACCTTAAAAAACATTTGCACGCTAAAATTTTACGCTACCTAATATTCTGTACTTTTATTTGTCACTCGACATGTTTCATTGTACATTTAATTTAAGTAATATGCATATTTAGAACGTCTAATTTATTTATTGCTGTATATGATTTATTTATATTTATTGTCAGGGTATTTTTGAGCAACGAAACACTGCTTAGTTAACCAAACTACTCGCATTTGTATTATACTAAGACTATTTATATTTTTATATAGTCGCTAACATATTCAAATGATACTGTTTTCGTTAGCTTACTAGAGATTTCAATCCGAATATTGTGAAGTATTGGTTCATATTTGTAATAGAATGTGTGGGGGATCTCATTCTTGAAAATCGCTTTAATGACAGTGATCAAAATTGATCATTCATCAATAAAGATAATCGTTACGACTAAAAAAAAGGGTTTCACAAGAAATAACACACAAGGATTCTCCGGTGTATTGAATGAATATTTCTTTGTTACGAAACGGTCACAATAAAACATCGTAAGGACACAATTCCCATTGCATAATTTGACTTCGACAGACGCGAAGATAGGGCTTGAGACTCCCGAACACGATCATCGTAGCAAAAGGAACTGACCTCTAAGCACTGTCACTGCCACGTTTACAAGACCCCTTGAAGATCTTATACAAACATCATCCCTGCGCTAGCTTCTCCACCACTGCTCGGAGAAAACGATACTCGCCCATCATAGTAGCTTGCAATATATGTAATATAACTACGTGAAATTTTTTGAAATTTTTAATAGCTATTGGCACCAACAGACATTAAACACAGTTGTGTATTAATATAAAGTCTTTGTGTATTACAACAACTCATGTAGTAATGTTCTTTTTCGATATAACGCTGATTAATCTACAGCCTAATTGTACCTTATGTTGTTTATCGAAATAAATATTAAATAAATCTCATTTTTAACAGTCATAGCTACAACAACTATTAGCTGACAAACAAAATAACGATAAAAAACACATTTTAATTGGCGAAATTACAGAAATTACTCATACAATTGAAATTTAATTTTTCATTTAAATCAATACGAATAATGTTTATTTTAATTCCATTTAAAATATTTATTTTTAGTAATGTTTTTATTTTAGCTTTTTAGCAGCAGAAATAATTTAAATGCACCTCTTACTATTTAAATCATAATGGAACAGAAAATAATTCCAAAAAAAATACCTTGAAAAGTACCGTATTTCATAGAGTATACACGTAAAAAAGTTGTCATGCCAAAACACCAATTGTGTATTGCTCACAAGATTCAACTAGCAAAACTTTTAGCTATATTTCACTCCCAGTCTTTTATAAAAATATTTCTGTGAAGCTTTTCTAATCATGCTCTAAAAAAAGTATTTGTCAATTCACCTATGTCTATAATATCTATAAAGAAAAATGATATTAAAAATATTTTTGTGTAAAATCACAGAATCTATCAAATAAAGTAAGAAAATTCATAGCAAATAAAACACCCTTTAAAGATTATGTTAATCTACAAAAATAGGTTATAAACGAGTACAGTAAAAACTCTCCATTACATTAATTTGTAATACCATTTGAAATAATCCTTTTAATATGTTAGAGCGATTTCTATTTTTTAAATTAGGTATATATAATAGAAATAAATTTAAAGAATTTTCTAAAACAATAAACGAAAAAAATGCGTGAGAATAGCTAAAAAATTGCACTGAAATATTTATGATGATGATAATATGAAATGACAATATTCATCATATCATGTTTCAAGTAGCAACTCGCCACTATTATTAAAATAAATACTTTTATCAAAAGATTAGCTAAAGCATATGATCCAAATATGCTACAAATTTCAAAGCTACTAAAAACATCTAGAACCTTCAAAATCCTTATCGATTATATAAATGACAATAATAAATCAGTTACACTACGCATTAAAATTTTATGTACAGTCCGTCCAAGATATGAACGCTCATCGTCACAGTATTAGTGATAAAATATAATAGGGTGACCATGTGAAATTACAAGTGCAATTAATTTTTACTTTTTTAATTTAATTTGTTGAGGAAAGTGTAAAATATCACTTTCTCGCTTATTTTATTTATTTATATACATATTTAACTCAAAAACATGAGAGCAGTTTTGGTATCACTCTCCAGGTTAAATATCTGTTCAATATAATATTTTTTAAAATACCAATAGAATATTACAGGACTTGTTTTAATGATTGCAAAATACCACAACATGACAATAATTTATAATAAAAATATAACACATAATATATAAATTCGCGAAAAAATGTGTATGTATGCATGCATGCTTACACGCACTCTTATTTCCAACACAACGATGATGAGCGCTAACATCTTGGATGAACTATAAATCTATTTTGCTGACATTAGGACAAATTACAAAATTTTGGCTAAAGATATGATTCCTTAGTCACCACATCAATCGGCCACTAATTTCATAAGTAGCTAGCCATATGCAACCATAAATTTAAAAACATTTGCTTCAATGTTGGTTGACTTGTATTAAATCTATGTTAGTATTTCCTTACATTTTTTTCTTAAATTTATTTTTACTTTCTATATCAGATGGTATTTTATACACCTCACTTAACAATACCCCTTATAACTTAAACACACAAGCAGGTGGGTTATTTTTATTGTGTAGTGGGTATATAATTCCTTTTTTCTATTAATATTGCATGCTTTATTATATCAAATATTTGTGATATTGTAAATGTATTAAAATATCATATAATATTATCTACAGCTATACACACAAACAGGTGGGTTACTTTTATTATGTAGTGGGTATATGATTCCTATTTTCTATGAAAATTGAATGGTTTATTATACCTAATATTTGTGATATTGTAAATGTATTAAAATATCATATAATATTATCTATAGCTATTCATTACCCGTCTACTAGAAATTTACAAAGTGCAGCTTGTGAGCTTTTATTATGTTTTTTGCTAAAAAATGTTTTTATTCTATTTCATTCAGAATGTACATAATACATATTTTATGCATTGATGTACGGTTAGTTTAGTTCAGGTATAATATTTGTGCCAACAATTCTTGTTGGCAAAAAAGGGGGATAGGATCTTCAACTGCAAAGGACGCAGTTGTGGTCACAATTGAATCTTAGCTGATTGAATTATTTTTGCTAGTTGTCATAGTCACATCATATTTTGTGATTTACTGTTTATGTCTAAAAATATATTTATCTATTTTTAGGACACGACTTTATATAATAACTTTCGTAAAATTAGACTTAGAAAATAATTATAAAGCAATGCTTGTAGAACTCATTACAATGAACTACTTAACAATCATTGAATGCGAATTTTATCTACATGCTTAAGATCTCCTAGGCTAAGGATGCTAATAGAGGAAACTTTTAAACTAAAAAAATAATTAAATCATCAGTAAATTAAATTAATTAATAAGCAACAGTTTCGCTTTAAAATATGTCAAAAGAATTATATTTCAAGATGCAATACGTTTACTCAATATTTGTTTAATAATGTACAGCACAGATTCTAAAGTTATAAATGAATATTCTACCTTGTCCACAGTATTAGTCTTTTAATTGTTTATTCACTTGAATAAATTATAACAAATACCTCAAGTCCAACTACACCGGCAAACTTCGCTAATTTATAAACTATGCATCCCAGGCGTTGCCGGTTGCATTTGTTGCAAGTTTAACACGTTAACGCCCTCACTTGCAGCAATTTGTTAGTCTGCCGCTTGATTTATTCGGTGGTACCCGTTATTATGAATTACTAACGACATAACACAACCCGACAAACAATATCGATTACGACTGTTTAACATCGTTATGAGGGGCACATACACCCGTACGAAATATCCCCCCGTCCGTTTACGTCATAAAGTAAAACAATAAACGTATCACGATTGAGATCTTTTTTGTTTTGATGTTGCTAAATTTATGTGAATTGCTTTATGACCTTATGGTAGTAATGTATGTCTGCGTATGTGTGTCGACATACATATAAGCAACGCTTGTTTGATCATTCCTTGCAATAATTTCCCCATTTTTACGACCTACTTTACGAGCAATATCCTATTCCTTTTTTTTCTTCTTCTTCTGGGCTCCCTTGATTTATCGACTGGCTCGTTTCGGCCCGCTTGCTCGTATATTGTGCGCGTATGACTTTTCAGATTTTCGCTTATGGGTTTTTATATTAAATCGTCAACCCTTGATGTATTGAAAAAGGCGCACTTCACTCGTGTCACGAAAACGTTTCATTTCATCAAGACTATTTACAGCCTTTTATGCTTTTTTCTCGTTTCTGCTATTGAATTAAAACGTCAAACAAACAACATATACTTAATATTATTTTCTATTTTTTTAGCTAAAAAAAATAAAATGAATTTCATTGTATTTTTTTATGCACCATCTAGCAACGAGCGATGAAATGATCTTCCAGAGTTCACTACTCAAGCACCGAAGGGTTGACTACTATTCCTTTGAGCAATTTTCAAGTGTTTAATTGTATAAGCACTTTTGTGAGTTGACAAAAACTGGCCACACATGTAAGGATTTGTCCGAGATGGATGTCCGGCGGACAAATCCGATCGTGTGTGGTGTGAAAAACCACAGATGTGTCTGTCCGCTGTCTAGTGCTCTCACAATCACTGGGCAATAGGAACGGATAGTACCCGTATTCCTTAAAGTATAAATACCAAAGGAATTTACGCTGTACTTTTTCTAGCCGCCATTCATAACATTGAATCATTACGACTGAAATTCTTATAATAGAGTCAGCATCTAGTATGCTGCGGAATAAGGCATCATAAAGAGTGCGCAATACTATCCCTGAAGTAACGCGCATTTTTTAGATAAGACTTGCAATATGCATGATGAATTTCCAGTGTTTTTTGAAAGTCGATAAAGAATTAAGATCCTCCTGCAGGTCAAGGAAATCTGAAATTGAAAAAGTTTGAGTAACCCGCTTATAAAAACAAATAGGCGATTAATTTATGTTATTAATGAACAATAGAAACAACAATGGACCTAAATCAAATATCGTTTTGAAAATAAGTGTTCATACTTGGCAAGGAATTTGAGAAAAACTTTATGAGACCTTCGGAAGACCCGAAATGAAATAAGTTTTTCACAAGTTATCAATGATTAACTTTATCGAACGCCTTTTCAAAATCTGTGTATATAACGACCACTTGTAAATTGAAGTCAAATGGTCTCAAAACAAAGTTAGAAAAAAATATAAGATGGAAACCATGTTGCTGTTCGAGAAGCAAACACTGCAATGCAATGATTAAAATGTATTCATGTAATATAATTTTGTAACTGCTGTAAGCAATGCTACTGACTTGTTATTAGCAATACAAGAATTATCACCCTTTTTTTTAATCGGGCTGACCTTAGAGCATTTACACAGCTCTAGAAAACAGGAGGATCTCAAAATTGAATTTCACTATCAGGACTTACGTAGAATAGCGTAGTCCGTATCGTCTCAGACTAGTAACTTTGAGGTTGAGGTTTCGATCCCCGGCAGTGACAATAAAAAATGCGCTCTTTTTTAAAAAAAACCGCCCCAACTGCAGTAACATCTCTTAGTTATAAATTGTATTACACATAATAATTAAAAATTATTAAAAATGTAGATGTCACCGATTCTTAGACTTTCAGTCTGGTGGTTGATACTTATGGTTGACTGACTCAGTTGGTACAGATTTATTCTGTTGTAACGCATTGGGTTTACGCCTGTCAGCTTACAATGGAAAATTTAATTAACATTTATTTTTCAATAAAAATAAATAAATTACAGAACATATATTTATAACACACCTCACTAATAATTCATGATTTTTTGGACAAAAACGACACCGGTTTGATGCCGCGTTTATGTACTACTAATGCCACATGTCCCTTGTTTTTATTTTTGCGGATAAAGGCAAACTCAACGTGTGAGCTGTATATCATATAGCATCGCTTTGACAGAAACAATACTAATAATAAAGAATAAAATGTAAAGGTGTAATAGTGTTATCGCACAGTTGGCAGAAACGTCAAGGGATGAAAATAGAAGCTTCCCGGCTAAGTCAAACTGAATAAATTAAATTGGAACTGACTCATTTTTAGAATAGGCTATATATGTTTCTGTAGCAGTTTAGCCATAGGTTTGATTTTGGATTTAAAAAAAAATCCAATTAAATTAAATTTTAATCTAGAGGTTAATGATCTGGACTATATGGGACATACTTGTATACGTAAAATTTATCGAGGAAAAACAAACCAATATATTTATTGCAGGGAAAAGTCATTAGGCGGACAATTTATAGTATAGAAAATTCATCACAATGTACAATACATCAGGTGTATTTATTTTTATCTCCCACAAAAATGAAATTCTAATCACAAAATTATTGAAAAAAAGAATATTTAATCTAATCTTAAGCGCGTCATCTCACACAAACCTAGCGTTTATCTGCTTAGCGTGAAGCGAATCCAATGAAAAGTAAAATAATGAAGCACATTCAAATTAACGAGATACTGTTTTCCACTCAGACAATTCGGAAAGAGAAGATTAAATATTGAATCGTGCCGGGTGTATTGGTTTAGGTTAGATACTGTATGTGTGGGCTCAAATACGGGCGTGTGTGTGTGCTCCGTATTGGAAATCCGCAATTTATCAGCCGCAAGAACAAATCGTGTGTCGGTTTTTCGGTCGGTGCGCGCAGAATCGGATTCAATTAAAGCCGACAGTGGGCTGAACAAACAAGGGGCGGCTGATAACGCAGGGCGTAAATCAAACGTCACATAATAACCAGGTGAGCGCCGACATGGCCGGCCCGCATAAATCTCGCGGCCTAACAATGAAATAATGGCGCGGCCCTGTTTCGCGGAGCAGGGCTGTCGCTTCGAATCTGCCCCTCCGTTTGACGAAGCACAATGCACCTGGACGGGCGAAAAGTGATAAAAGAAATAGGGGGCCCGTAAGCAGCAAACGGATAGAAATGTCGATATTGCACGAGATATCATTGACCGGCAAAAATTCTCCGCCGGGACGATTCATCAACAGTTTCTTTAGCGGGGTTACGTGAAATAAAACTATGAGTTTCGATAAAAAAACAATTTAAAAATACGAGTTCATTTGTCTTTAAAAATGCAATTAAATGGATCTCAATATATATCAATGCCCTGTTCATTTTAGAGAGTTGGTGTCAGACTCTAAGTGTCTACTTTTTGTGAAAATAGTTGTTTCAGTCTTTATTAATTGTTGCTTTTTTCAAAATATTTATTAAATATTTCAAAAGCTTTTGTAAATAATTCACGATTGATTTAAGACCGTTGTTACTAGTAAAAATAACAAACTTCCCTGAGGAGCTCTAGCTGGAATTTGAAGCGGTATCGAGGGTTCATTATTTAGTGAAACAATATAGCTTTTTCTTTTCAGATTTAAGCGTATTAAGCGTACCAAATATTCAGGGGTTTTGTATTTATACAGTAGTTCATGAATCAAATTGTCATTCCATAACGTGTCAAATACTTTATCTATATCTAACATTAGACCCGTACACATTTTCATATTAAAATTTTCATCAAACTTAAGTTGTTATGATAACAAGTGATTTTCGCGGAAACAAAACTGTTCGTTAACAAAAAAATTCTTAAAGATTATTTTAAACGCAAAAGGATAATTTTTAAATAGTTTACTGAATGACCGCAATAAGCTGACCGTAATAAGTGACCGTAATAATCAGAATTGTAGGATTCTTATCGGGGTTTTTTATTGTTTTTCCAAATGGTTTTAAAATACCTAAAAGATAGACATGTTAAGTAATAAATGCAATTTGCATTTATTACTTAACATGTTTGTTACCTAATAAATGCAAATTGCAGGAAGGTCTTTAATCAACGTGTTATGTAATCTGTCAATTCCAAAACTTTTTTAAATGACATTTAAAATTTCTCGTGAGCCTATTTTGCGAATTGAATCATTTTCTAAAACGAAAATTATTTAGCTTAAAAAAATGAGTGAGATCAGCATTTCAGAGAACCCAGAGATACTTTCAAACTACATCAATAAAAAACTTATTTAAGCTCAATGTGTTACGACTAATATCTACAATATTTTTCAAGAATTTTTTTGCTATAAATTAAATTTGTACAAATATTTTAATTTTTTTATAACCGCTGCATAAGAAAGGGTAGGTTCGTGCCAGATGTTTTAAAACATTGAAAGCTTTTAATAAAAGTCGGAAGTATTTGAATGGCATAAACTTATTGACTCAGTAGTTTTAAATTTTTCAAAAGTTTTTTTATTAGATATAATATGTTATAAGATGTGGAGAATAGTTCAATAACCTGTTGAATGATAACGCGACACAGAGACAGCATACTAGCACCTGATAATTAAAAGCAATATAAATTTCCCTGAATGAATAAAAATAATTTAAGGTGTTCAAATAAAGCAGATTTACCAATAGACAGTACATTCATTAAATTCTTAAAAATAAATGGCAATTCTGAGACAAGCCTAGTAATTTTTATACAATATATAATACAAGAAATGTAATACACTAATATGTTTAATTACTCTAAGGTACACGGCCATTATAGATAATACAAACAATATTATAGCTAGCCACTTACAAGTATTGTGAGTTTAAAATAGGAAAATCAATAAAAAAAACAACTAGACGTGTAACATAATAAACGATTTTAAGATGCATATAATTCTATAAATTTTATACAATAAAAGATGCCAAATAAAGTAATTGCCAAGTTACAATGAGAAAATAAAAAATAAAACTCTTATATAGTATGTATAAAACATTAAACGGTGTATATAACAGAGTAATTGATTTTTTATTGATGCACATGCCATATACATACATATATTATATATTATACATTGGTGAATGCATATATTATATTAGCATGATCAAAACCACATAGAATTCAAAGGAGGATAGATAATGGCGCATCAGAAGACACTGCTCCAATGAACGTCATCCAACAACAGTCTGATGATGTAGACATGAAAAGATGCTTCTGCAACGTAACCCAAAAATTGAAAGTACCTGAATCAGGACAGGAAGATGTGTAAGAAATTCTTTGAATAGGTGATGACTGATCCTAAGTTTTCGGTTCAGAATCGTGTGGTATTATTAGTTAATTTTTACCCTGAAGCTCGTCGATATCATAGCGTGTTCATATACCATAAAAGTGTTTATGATTGCCTTAAAAAAGACACATGCTCTTTTTATGGACACTGTTTAACGTTACTGACCAAGGTTAACGAAAAAGGGCGTGACGTCGCTCGCTCGTTTGAGCCGAGCGCAAAGGGGGGCGATAGTTAAGGGATGCGAGAGTACGTTTTTACGAGATTGTCTCTGGTGCCAACACGACTGTGAATGTCTCGTTGAAAAGTCATTACTCGACGCTGAATGTGAACAGCGGCACCTCTGAACAGAAGACTTTGGTAGGGGTAGGTGTGTAATTGACGGGCAGGCATTCTGGTGGGGTGATGCAATACGGCGGGACGGATGTCCGGTCATTGTATGTGGAAAGGGTAGAGAAGAGGGTAGGTCGGTGGGAGCTCGGACTGCCGTTGACCACGGGCCGCGCTTTTATTGTCGATGCGGTGGTGCGTTAATTACAACGTGTCTGCAGCGAAATCGTATATCAGTCGTTAATGTTCGACCAGGTGGCAAAAATCAACCACTGGGCCACGTGTACTATCGGGTGCTTTCAGTTAGTTGGATACAACGAAACCAATCATTAAATAGTGTACCAATTTTATTTATAATATATATATATATATATGTATTTGCGAGAAATATAATAAAAACTATATATTTCAAACGCGAATGTAAAAAATAAATTTTATCTAAAGGTGTATAAAGAGTTAATTTAGACCAATTAAATTATATCGTCAAACCCTTCTCCTCCAAAGCATAAAACATGAGATTCCTTCCGGGTGCTTCATTATAAGCGAACCCTTTGTGGTTGTTAATTGTTTCGCCAACAGTTGCGATTTATTTTTATAGTTTTTGAAAGTCTGTAGTGGTCATTGTTTACCTCTGGCTATTGTATATTTCAATATTACGATTTTTATCAAGGGTTTGTTCATGTAGCGCCTTTGCTTGAACGACGCATTCTAATTGGTGAAAATAATGCAGTTTTTTTATGAAATACATTGTTTTAAAAATAAAGATTTTAATCACTGTTAAAATTTGGATCAAATACTGCACATCAAAAACATGACATTAGAAAAAAATGTGAAAACAACGACTATTAATCACTGCAGAAGATCAGTCTATATTGTATAATATGCAGAAAAATGTATTGAATATCTAAAAAGAATAAAGCGATATATTTTTATACATTAGAACTGCTCTATATATTAGTCATTGCAGACTCCTAGCGTCCTGTCTTTTTTCCTCTGTGACCAAGAGTTACATCTTTTATAATGCTGGTTCAAGACTGTCCTGGCAAATTGCTAATGAGGATGTATGCGAGCTAACATGGACACACCGTTGAAATGTGACCATGCCTGAAGAGAAACGGTCCAGATAATCACTCTAAATGGCGATTGGTTATCAAAGAATCGAAGAACAATATATATTTGAGCAGGATAGAATAGCTGTTTTTCAACCGTACTTCTGTGAGATTAATGTTTCAGGACTAATATGCTATTATGTGGTATGTACAATATTTCCAACTATTAACTCAATTATTTGGTCATGAGATCTCTCTTTTAGTGTGTGAGACTGAGTGAGAGATTTGTTCGAAATAGTCGTTAGAGTGAGCTCTAAAATTATAAAAAAATATGCTGTTGGTTGAAACCATCACAAATATTAATCCAAAATATTTTTGAGTAAGTAGCGAATTTTTTTATATTATAAATTATAAATCAATAAGCATAATAATGAGTATATCGTACATTGATACCGCACAAAAACATCACTGGACAAATATATTATGTAAAAAATAAAAATATACGTATTTCTTATTAGGTAGCAAACTGTTTAAATAACCCACATAATTAAAATATATATAAAAGAGTAGCTTATTACAATATATTATTTAAAAGCATGATTCTTTAACTCTTGAATAATATTTGTGTTATATATTATATGTTTGTAAAAAATATTTCACGCACCCTAAGCCCTAAGGTAGAATACAAAAAGGGCGTAATGGCACATTCAACGAGACATACTAAGAAGATTTTTTCCGGTAAATAATTATGCAATTTGGCCCCCTTTTAATAATTTGAAAGGCATCATAAATCCGCGGCCGCAATAAAAGTATTACCGAGGGGCAAAAGATATCGCGGGTTCCGTAAAGAAATTATTTCGAGCGAGAGAAAACGACTTAGCCCTACTAAGGCGAACGAAAGGGAGAAAAGCGCATATAAAATACGTATAAACCGTTAAATAATTTGTACAATTATTTCGACGGGATGAAATCGGCGCCGAGTCCGTCCCTGGTCAGGCGCGCGATGGCCAATTTTTCCAAACGACGCAAAAAATAAATCAAGTTTATCGCCAAATCTGGAAATAACGACCGAAATACGGTCAAAACTAATCGACTACCATAAAATATAGCGCCGAAGCAAAATAAAAAAAAACAACGATCATTGCGTCGTAAACAATGACGTCACGCCGGGACACTGACGTCGGAAAAAAGCGGACGGACCGGGAAAAATATGAAAGAGAAAAGAATAATTCAATAAAACACGCCTATTGCTTTTACGCCGAGCGTGTGACAAGTTATAAAAAAAATATTGCAAAAATGGAAATTGAAAAAAGCGAGCCTTAAATAACCACGTTTTGCATTAGTAACTTCTACCGAGAAAAATACAATATATTGTTGTTAGAATATAAAAATATGTATGTTACATACATTTTTGGAAAATTTATTCGTATCTTATTGTGTAAGCACATTTAGCTTGTATAAACTTGAGCTTTCAATGACGAAATTGATTCAACCGATTGATATCTTGGTATTAATAATTTCGTATTTTATATGTATTACTTTATTGATTTATTTGTACGACTATAAAATCATTTGCACATATGTTTTTAAATAATTAAAATAAATCTAAATACAAACCTTAACGCTTAAGTAACAAATCAACTACTATAGCTAAAACCTTCGTAATATAAATTTAAAATATGGGAGTCTAGATATTTTTTAATTGTTTAGTACAATATAAAGATAAAACTGCTGATGGTTTCGCGCAATATTTCCATTCTGTATTTTGTAATGGTGAGCGCGTTTTACTTTGACGATCCGTCGGTTATTTCTGTCCTCTACATCAGAGGGCCAGCCTGAGAGGTCCCTTCTCCTCAAGGGTTTGGTATTTAACCCAAAAAGGGTCCCTTCATTGAAGGATACTATTGAGAATTAAATTATTCTAGAAGAATTCTAGCGTTGGGTTAAGGAACGTCTTCGAGAATCACGATCGCGTCCTCTTTTGATGTCCATTAGAGCAAGGATGCCAATGGTTGTCGCCATCAGACTCCTTAAAATGCTGGCACTGCATATTTTTTTAATGTCAGCTACGAAGAGCTTTTTTGTGTATCGATTCTTATATTTTTGTGTATTATTTTTTTCACCATCATGACCTATTGGAATAAGCTGATAGGTCATTATGGTATTAATTTAATTTTAATAAATAATTAAAATAGCAATTAATTGAATTAAATAGTTCAGAAAAGTATAGTTTATTATTTAATATTTTATAAGCAAGATCAAATTCTTGCAATTTCGATCTTTTAAAAATTAAATAATAGATAAATATATTACAGTAACTATTTATAAGCTTAGTTTTCATTGTATAATGTAAGTTATTATTCAATAGCTAATGATATTCTTAAACTTCAAAAAATAAAACTTATTTAGATGCAGTTATAATAGTGAGATTTCATCGTTGAATTAGCTTGTAATATATTTAATGATAACTTACTATTTTTTTTTAAATTATACTTAAAACCACAATATCGAACGAATTTACTTCACATACGCACAAGCTTTATATTATATTATATTACGTATCTAGTATCATAATAAAGATTTCCACTCTTCCGGGCAGCAAATTTATTAAGAGGCATCAATTCGGGCTAGATGCCGAGCTAATACAATTCGCCCCTCCCAGCTACGATTTAATTTATCACGGAGATCTATCCACTATGACGGTGGAAGCTTTGGCTAGAGGACGCAAAACAAATGCGTCCTAATCTGGCGTATATATCTCTGAGAGCAAACAAAAACACCGTGAGATATCTCAGAAGCGGACCGGAGATTAAATACAGATCACATTACTGAGGAGGCAGGCCTGCCAGACCCTGCGAGACCTACCGTTGCTAGTTATAAATCGAACGTGAAAAACTATATCCGTATATTTGGAATGAAAAATAAAATATTCACTACTAAATAAAATTAAAGTGAGACGAATATACTGAGCCACGAATTTTTTTTCATGATGCTTATAAATAATAATTATTAAATGTGTTTTATGATACTATTGAATGGATTGTGTTTCAAAGTGTGTTTCTTTTTGTGCAAGTCACTAAGCTATCAAGAAAATGTATTTCTTTATGGTCGATGAAATATAAAGAGTTTTGCGTATTACAGTGGCTACTAAAAACACGAGACCTTTTTAAGAAGTTTTTATATAATTTATATATAATAATATCGGTAACTTTATTTTAATATATTTTCTTCTATGGATTTGTAAACCTCAAAAATACGTTGCCTATATAATGTTAAGAAACTCGGCTTAACTAAGCAATTACAACTAAGCATAATTATGGACAATTAACACCTGAATTAGTGTATAAAAAAAAATACTGCTTTTTTCTACAACAACTTACAAGTACAAATGGTAATATTTTGATCGGATATTTTTAAGCATTCGCAGTATTTTTCAGTATTACTGACTTTTAAAAAATCGGTTTAAAATTATGACTAATCAGTAAAGTTTTCAGAAATATTATATACGCATGTATCATAATACAATCGCTTGTATATAATTACTTATACTGGTAGCTGTAACAATGTATACAGTCCAAAAATAAACTAAAAATGTATCGATTACTAATACTTCTCAAAACATAATATGTGACACAACAATCGGGATTCAGAGAAAAGCATTCCACTGAAACTGCATTACAAGTAGTGATAAATAATTGGCTGTTGGCTAAGGATACAAACAAAATCATTGGAGCAGTTTTCTTGGATTTCAAGAGAGCCTTCGAAACAATAGACAGAAAAATAATGTTAAAGAAATTGGAGGGTATAGGTATAAGTGATATAGCTTTAAGATGGTTTAATAATTACTTACATAAAAGAAAACAAAAAGTTAAAATAAATAATGTATATTCTGAAGATAAATTAGTGTCTTATGAAGTACCACAAGGGTCTAAATTGGGACCATGGTTATTTGTTTTGTATATTAATGATATAGTTAATAACGTTAAAAAATATAAAATTTATCTATTTGTGGATGACACTTTAATGTATTGCATAGGTGATAACATTAAAGAAATTGTAAATAATTTAAATAATAAATTAAGTATATTAGAAATATGGTTAAAGAATAATTTACTTAAATTAAATGAGAATAAAACTAAATGTATGTTTATTAATTATAAAAATGTGTTAGATAATAGTACCAAAATAGTAATAAATAACTCTAGTATAGAAATAGTGGATAATATAAAATATTTAGGAGTAATTGTTGATACAAAATTAAATTTTAAAGAACATTGTTATTACATATTAAAAAAAATTAGTAGAAAAATAGGTTTATTATCTAGATTAAGAAATATATTAAGTATAAATACAAAAAAAATAATTTACAATAGTATAATATTGCCCCATTTTAATTATTGTGCAACAATATTAAATATGTTAAATAAATTAAACAAACAAATGTTGCAAATATTACAAAATAGGGCAATGAGAGTAATCTTAAATAAAAATAGATTAAATAATTGTAAAAGTATGATTGATGGATTAGATTGGTTGAATGTTCAAGAAATATTGAGTATGAATGTTTTAATATTTATATATAAGTTAGAAAATAATATGTTATCAGAATATTTTAATAGGTATTTAATCAGAAATAGAGATGTACATAAATATAATACTAGAAATAAAGAAAATTTAAAGATAGATAAGTATAAGAAAACGAGTACGGCTAGGGGAGTTATGTACGGAGGTTTTGATTTATATAATAGTGTTCCCAGAATAATCCGAAAAAGCAAAAATATAACGGGTTTCATAAATGGAATTAAGAAACACCTTCGTACACATAGAAATAAATTATAATATTAAGTCTTATTAGTGTATATTTTTATTTTCTGTTGTGTATTTTTTATATAATTTTTATATATGTTTATATACTTAAAGTTGTTTGATGTAAAGATTAGCTATTAAGCTAAATAAATTAATAAATAAATAAATAAATAAATAAGCAAACTACTCTGTATTGGTATTATAAAGGACTTTTCGTAGAACTCGTATATTGTTTGAATGAAATGAATTTGTCGAAGCCACCCACAGGTATCAATAGACCATTGTCTTATTTTTAGTACAGGCAAAAATACCATTCGTACAGTAAATAGATGGCAGGTATTATTATTCATACACGAAATTCACTAATAATATATTTTATGGAAATATACTTAGTGAACACTGCTGAGCGCACTTCGTAAATTATTTTGAGTGTAAGTCGTTCGAGTAAGTACGAATTGTATAACTGAATTCGATAAGATAATGTATTGTTTAAATTAAAATATCTAAGTGTTCCATCAATGCTATATAATATGTATACTTATTAGGAATCACGAATATCTTTTCTTCTTAAAATATTCAAGAAGCTTATAAATGCTTTATTGTTTTCACATAATAGCAATTAGGAATTCAATTTATTTTATATCATTTATCTGCAAGATTAAAAACGAAACAATGTAAGGAATTAAACATATACAATATAATATGAATTTATCATACATACATACATGTGCACAAAAAACATTCCTTACAAATTTATATTCAACGCAAAACAGAAATTCTCTTTATGTGGCCGAAAAAAATTAGCATTTTCATCGAATTGTGAACGCACACAAGAGTACGAAAACTCTCCGAGACCCAACGAATATAAATACATTAATAAAGGGCCGCAAAATAGCCTACGGAGGAAACGGTAAAGCTCGTAGAATAATAATTTAATGGGTCTTTTATCTCGAAAAAAAATATACAACACATAAATAAAAGGGACTTTCAAGGACACGTCCTTAATGAAAATTTTTAACGCGGTAATCTCGCATCGTAAATATATACATATACATATATATTTCGCGGAAAACTTTCAGAGACACGGCCGTTTAAATTAAGTGGGTTTTTTCTTACCAAAAGCATGTAGAGTAAATTTATTTAATACAATTGAGTCGTAGTGTATTTTTACTGCCGTATGAAAAACGAAATGACGGCGAAGTCGCGATGTCGTATAAAAGTTTTTTATTAGTTAAGAAACTGACACAATAGAGAGCGTTTGTGCATAAAATTAAATTTAATGTGGAAACAGAGTAGAACGTTCGCAAACGAAACGCTGCCGTCGAGCAAAGACGTTGTTCGAAATTTAGTTATAGTGTTCTATAGTTCAACATTTTAACATTTGAAAGGTAGAGTGCAATAAGACTACGTTGGACTATTAAGCAGGCGCGAATTGGTACACCTATTCATGTATTCATTATTTTTATATAGTATAGTAATACATAATAATAATGTATGCACCAACATTATTTCAACTCCTCAGCAGTCCGATATGATGACTTAGTAAGTTGAGCATAAAGAATAAGATGTAAACCCTACATACGTAATCAATTTTTAATTTATAATTATTTGTTTCATTTCTCAACCATTCATTGTTCAACTTTTCTTACCTCATCCTTCGAACTTTAATATAAGAGAATAAGCATTTTTAAAGCTTTCAACTAAAGAACGAATTCACATACATTAAATACACAATCTAAGGCAAAAATATGTAAAACCACTCAGGATAATATTATATCGTCTACATTAATTATTATCATAACTAAAATGTTCAGCCACCCTCGCTATACTACACCAAGGCTCCTGTTTAAGATCTGACGTCAATGTCAAAATATTTGGCACACGCCAGTAGTCATATATATTATTACGAGTACATGTATTAATAATACTAATAAAATTAATTGCGTTAAATGTTAATTGGCTTACTCAACTTCTAATTAAAATCTATTTAATAATGCCTCTTTGATCACACTGAAAAATATGTATTATCTGTGAAATTATCAATAAATCCAGTAGATATTAGTATATGATATAGTATCTCAGAAATAAATAGTGTTTCTCTTTTACATGCGTTTAGAGAATTATGTCTAAAAAGGATGCTTATGATTATTACTAATCTGAGATGCTTAAAATAGTGATTTTTTGTCAAAAGTTGAAGATATAAACACTAACGATTGTGTATATCAAAACAAAAATATATTGAGTTAGGACAAACTCAAGTCTCCGTGCATTGAAGTGAATAAAATATGGCGACCGTTTGCCAAACAAGATAACGTTTCTTAGAAATTGCTTATTAAATATTTAAGTGCATTTGAGAAACTGCATCATTTTATTATACGTCAGGGATAGTATCATCTGTGAGAGCAGAGTGAAAAAGGATTTTTCTGAGACTAATGCCAATGTCTTTTTAATCCCTTAACCTTCTGAGCCGGCATTTAAGACGCATCAGGGCGCTATTTACTAAATTCTCGTCCTTGACCGGCTTCCCCAGTACAGACCTCATTCATGACATCCACCGACCACCGAGACACAGCAAAGCCCTCCTTAGTGTGTCTACCATTTTGTCTTCTTAATGACGTTAATACCAAGACGTACTTCGCCGATAACATGGCGGCAGGGATTGAGAACAAATTACTATCATAAATTGTTTTTACTATCGAAAGTTAAATATGTATTATCCAGCTAATATTTTATGTGAAACATATATATAATATCATCACTTTTATCAAATCCTTTTATTGTTTTTAAATGAGCAAATATTTTTAAGGTTTTATGTTTAATGTATTGATTAATCAACGGTAAGCTCTTTCCGTTGCAATATTCAATTTACAACTAAATTTTAATTAAAACTAATTCAGGTTATTCAAAACAGTGCTATAAAAAAACAAAGTTTGTCATTCGATGCTCGCACAAAAGATTTTGCCAATAACCTTCTACCAAAATATGAACTAAAATAGTAAGCGAAAAATTCTAACAAGAAAATTGATTATAAATAAGCTTTTTAAAAATTGCAAAATAAATAAAAAATATTTTTTTATTAAATTCATGCCACTTTCATCAAAGAAAATTAAATCAATAAATAATACATATGTATCAATACATATATTTGTTATTTTTGTGTAACTTTTATTATGCTTCTTATTTATTTTATTTATTTTTTTTAAATTCAATAATTTTAAGTGTACGTATTATATTTTTCTAAATATATATGTATTATTAATATTTATAATTTAACTGAGTTGCATTGCAAATCTCACAAAATACTTCAACGGGTAATTTGAAGCGAAGTTGCGATGGAGCGAACACGTGAAAATTAAATATAAGCAATTAAATTACTGCTTTGGAAAATTGTACTATATATTTCTGTATATACTTCAAATTGCTATTATATTACAAACTTATTACATAGCAGCAAGTTCTAAAGCCATGTGGTATCCAATTATGGGGATTTGTGAGAAAAATTAATACGTAATAGCGCTGAGAGTCTATGAAAGAAATAATCAAAAAGCATGCAACTAGACATAAGCTGCATCTTCTTCAGCATATGAATGTTGAAACAGCAATATTGCTAAGTGTTGCTACAATGTGATATTCTTATATCAATATTTTATATCAATTAAAAAACAATATATTTAAGATTTTCATGTAATTGATTTTGACTCATGACGTTCTCTTTTTATACATATATCAATAATTAATGATATAATTAAAATAAATATAGAGTTAGATAATTTACATCTAAGGCCGTCAAATACATTTTAATTCAATTTTTTTTTATTAAATTTATAATGATAAAAAATAGTGTTTCGTGGAATTTTAAAGTTTCTAACTATCTAGAAACGTAATCCTGGCGCCTACCAAACTTTAATCCATTTCGTAGGACTCGTTAGGTATAATTGTACGGCATAAGCGCATAATACTTCCATGGCGATTAATCGAATTAATTCCGCCCTCGGCTCGCTTTGGGTATACACTACAACATAAATCCAAGCCGAGACACGATACAGCCAAAAGCTGCTGGGCCGTGACGATTGGACCGGAGCGGAGGGCGCATCCATGAAAGTCTAGGGCAAGAATTAAAATTCCACGGATTGGCCGGACCCCAATTAAGCCTACTGGGGTGTGTTTTATAAATTAACACGACAACGTCCGGCCGCTGGTTGCTCGTCCTGCCAAAGGACATTAGCACGGGACGAACCGAGACTACTAATGGCGGCGGGGTCGAAACGGACGACGTCTAAATGTTGCGTAACAAAGGTTTGGATTCGACGCACGTAAGCAAACAGGGATCTGGTTATAGGAAAATTAATAGGGATATGGATGAAGGAGGCAGGAGGCGTGCCGATAAATGGATAGGCTCGATCATTTAAACGCGCGGCGGCGAGCCGCGGATAATTACGGTTGAGAAGCGCTGACCAATGAGGGTGTATGGATTTTGTCGAATGGGTTGATATTTTAGGATTTAGGCGAAGGTGAATAATGGCCTTTATAAATATATGTGACAACGAATATATTTTAACGGAATATTTTACCACTACATAGAATGTCTATAATTAGCAATCTGATATACGGATCATCAATTATATGTTTAAACTCTTACTGTAATAAATTGATACACCTATCAAGCTTTCTGTTAAAAGTTTGTTAAATTTATTTTATTAGTTAAACATATTTATTAGTTAAACATCGTGCCAAAATAACGTTTTTTTGCTAAAAAAAAGTTAAAAATTCAATAGAAAATGGACTGATACAAGAGCCCTGTTTAAAGCGTTGCCAAATTTTCAGCTGTTGAAAAAAAACATCTGATTCTACCCCTAAGTCATTCACATTGACTCAAGACTCGAGAGCTGAAAAGAGACTAGCACCTCCTCTATTTCAAGAGTATATAGACGCAAACATATTTTTGTAATACACATCAATATATTTCATCTGTAACTTTAACAAGTAATAATCATGCGAGAATTCATCTGAACTCGCGCATCTGAAAGCTGACTTTGAGAACAAGGAAGCAGCCGCATTCAAATGGCAACTTTATTACGGCTACAAAGTCAGAAATCTAGGGTTTAAACCGATCTTTAGATTTTCCTGAATTATACGAGATGCAGTCAAAGCTTCGAGAAAACCACGTATATATAGTAATGCACAAATCATACGCAACTTTAAAATTATTTATGCTATTCAATTATAAAAAATGGCTGCATGGCTAGTGATAAAGCGTTTTAATCTTTAAAGAAAAAATAGGTTCCTTTGTTAAAATGGGACACCATCGTAAGAAACCTTTTCACAGATTAAGTCACAAAGTACTTGCTATAAATAAGAAAGAATAAAAATATCGATCACGGTAAAAAAAAAATACAAAACGACCGTTTTTATCTACTCCAATTATACTTTTTTTGTAATTGGTCGAAAAATAAAAATCTGAAAACAAAATCTGCTTTAAAGACAGTGTCTTCTAAGACATTTTATTTGAGAGCTCCTCTAAGACCTTTTCAAAAATGCCATTCACACTTAAACATACACTATGAGGTACAATGCATTCGAACTTTGAGAGCTCTCTTACTTGAACTACAACCAAAAAAAGACCTAAATAACTTCGGACGCTTCTCTCTTCGCATATTGGTTCAGCTCAACGTCCGAAATCTTAAGTATAACCTACTTCAGAGACACCTGAAGACACACCCACGAAAAGCTAATACTTCTTAATTGTTTCACAACGAAATACATAATTTAAAAAATCTTAAGAAAAAAAACGTAGATGCCGACACGAAATTTAACAACAAAAACTTTGTCTTAATCAAAATAAAGATCCTGACCCGAAAATTAGGACAATTTCAAAGAAGAAATTAGCCCATATTTGTACATTTTTAATTCAATATTATATTTTATAGCGTATTCTAGGGAGTGGTAAGCCATAATGATGCAAATAATTATACAATAAATATTTGATGGCTCGACTATTATTTTCTACATTAAAACGAATAGATTATGTTTTTATGGTTGTAATTTTCTGTTGTAGCCTGAAAAGCGTTAGCCCAATACGTTACAAAGGGGTAAATCTGTACCAACTGGATAAGTCAGACATAATGAATACCTAAAAGTATTTAAACCACTAAACTGCCGCGATAGTCATATATTGTAATACGCTAAAGGAATTTTATAAAAGCACAGGAATATATCTGAACCAAGAGTGTTAAAATCGCGAGAGATTATAGCGAAAAATAAATGTAAATTCAGAAAGAAAAATATCTTTTCAAATGACCTATGTTCAATGTTGGAGAAAATTTCGAACCTCAATGAAATTATAAAAAGCTATTTAAGTTACAATTTAATCGAAAAATTGTGTAAAATTAAAAAAAAATATTTGTAACATTCGTTTAGCTGGAAAAAAAACTAAATTATTTTTAGTACTCCTGATTTTATATATTGCCCTACTTTTCGTTACTTTCAATGGCAATTTCCATTGTATGCCACAGCGTGTTCCAAAAATTCTATTTGAAGATTACTTCCAAATGTTCAATTTAGAAATTGTAGGGTTCGGAAATAAATCAGGAATTTTTTCGTTTCGATTTCAGGTGTTATCTGGCGTGTGATGCATTATCGGTTATTGGAGGCTATATTTATGCGATAGTATATATTCTAATAACGATAACCGACCCCGTCTGGTCGGAATGATCATTTTCGGATGGCTGGACATTTATTCGAAGTATATCCATAACCGTTATCTTGTGAAATATCGCCGTTGTTCCTTTTCTTTCGCGCGCACCATTTGAGATTTTCTCATGGGTCGATATATAAATAATATCAATTCACAAACGATAAAATGCACCTAGCACTGTCATAATGTCGCACATATTTCAAACTGAGCTTCTTTAAAATGTCATTTTCATAAATAAATTCCGAGAATGATTCCAACGGAGTGCATTTTTATGGATAATAAAGTACATATTTTAGTCTATACGAAAATCTTCGCGAATATGCTCATCTTTTAGAGTAATCTATTGTCATAAACTGTGATTATTTTCGAGATATTGCAAATACATCAAAAATAAAAAAACTTTTTTTGTGTCACCGTGTATAGGCCGATTTTTGCCGATACCTCTCTCATTCCCTCCGTTTATTTTCTCATTTTGACAATCGCAAGGTGAGCTCTAATATTGCCAAAGTTTATCGCCCAGAAAATCGGATTATACCTTTCCGAATCTCGTTTCCCCACGGCAGTCGTGGAGGTATATATATAGGGTAAAACAAAATTCCACGGCAGGTTCGCGTTACAATATAATTTTACGATAGTGGAATAGATAAGTCGTTCGATATCTTTCGCGGAGCTCCAACGGCACGAATGTATCGGCCGAGATTAGAATAAGCGAAGCTCAGATAAGATATGTGAACCTCTGGAGGTGCAGCAAAGCCGAGACTGCGCTAAAATCTGGGGGGTATAAAACTAAATGTTGCCAATTTACATAGCGTAGCAGAGCATAAATCTGCGCGATTCACTGTTTTAGTATTATGCAAGCAAAAACGAATTTATACTTAGACGGTTAGATCAACATTGAAGGTACAATATCTGCAAGATAAAGAGATATGTATTATATATCAAAAATTAACTGCAATACATAAATAATAATGTTATTATTTTATAAGCCAATTTGTTGGATGACTTTGAATGAAAGGATTCTAAAATGTCAACGTCACTGTGACTGAAAATATTCTGAGATATCAATATTATAGTTCTTAACAGTGTTGAAAAGTTTTGAATAACTTAACTTTTGTTATACATAATAGTTTGTTTTGAGTGAAGCATTTAGGTGATGTGACCTATAAGCCAATATAACTTGCAAAACTTTTGAAGCTTTAAAAAATTATTAAAATAGTATGCGTGATCTTCAATAAAAAAAAATATAGCAGCTGCTTAGAGTAGTATATTTACTGGTTTTGGTAAAATAATGTTGTCATTAAGCGAGTAGAGTACGCTCGGGATAAGGATGCTGGTTTGTTATTGTGTGCGTGAACATGTATATGAGAGGGAAAAGCAATGTAACGTGTACTTCCTTGTCTCGCTTTCTCTTTTAAGGACAGTCGCTGATTCGTCAACGCTGGTATTCGTCATTAAATTGCAGTGTGGCACAGAAGTTCGATATTCTCTAGTGATTTATTTTAAATAATTTTGTGTTGATATTGGTTTAACCCAGATATGCCCACTGTCCCATGGGTAGGTCACTAAACTCGTGCCACTGTTTTTTATTTATTATTAAAATTTTAAGAGAACAAAATTTCTTGGGCATATCTGGGTTAATTGATATCAAGGCTTCAAATATACACTGTAAGTTATTCGATCTCTTACCCGTGGACTAAAACATTTTAATTATTTTTCCATTAATCCGTACGTTGTTGGTTTTTTAACACTATTCTCTGTAAGGCTAAAAAAAGTTATTATTCTTATCGTTGCGCCAATGATAATTTTTTAATTTATTCAATGGATTCTAATGATTTAATAGAGTCGTCGAGCCATTAAACAATCTGCGAATAATTTCTTTCCCCATTTTATATCGTTTTGCTTTTAAAGAATAGCTAAAGACTTCATTATTTTTTTGACTAGTGAAAGATTTTGAATTTTGCAAATACTTAAATAATGACATCAATGTCTGATTTCTTCGATTATATAATATATTTTTAATTGTACGTTGAAATTTCCAACTTAGCTCAGATGTATGTATGTTAAATAAACATATATTTTCTTTTAAAATTAAAAAATTATATATACTGAGCGAAATTGTTTTGAGCCACACAGTTCACGCACACAATAACAAACCGGAATTCTTATCCCGAGCGTACTCTACTACTTTGCCCTGTCTTGGTATAATGTAAGTTTAACTAAATTTGCATCAAACAGAGCTACGCCGAATCAAACGAAACGAATCTTAAATTCTTGAGAAAAACAACTGCTCTCACTTCGAGCATCTGCAGAGCCGCAAAGAGCAAACCATGGGCCTGGGAAAACGATGATTCCGGACCTCGTGACAAAAATGGCATTTATATATTTTTCAACATCGTAATATAATTTCTTGAATAAATAATCCCTTTCTATGCTACAAGTAAATATAAAAATTAGCCACCGTTGCAATATATTTTCTAAAATCATATTACATGCGAAATATTCTAATAATTATATTTTATTAAAAAATATTAAAAATATCTACTAATTAACTGATGTCGTTTTTTCTTTGCTGCTTAATGTTGCCATACAGTAAATATTACGAATAAGACTCGAATAAAGCACATCTAACCCGAATTTCGCCCAATAGAAGAGCGCAAAAAACAATTATCCCTTCTCAGAAGTCAAAAATTCACGTCAAAAGCAATAAAATCGTGTTGGCGCCGTCGTAGTGGGAACGCTCGGTAACGAGCGCTCCCACTACGACGCTGTGCGCTCTCCTATTGACCAAAATTCAGTTTAAAAATACTTTGATCAGTCCTCTTATATTAAAAGTACATAGTAATATCGGTAAGGATAGCTATCATATTTTTGTAACATGTGTAATATCGAAATGCAGACGAACATGTCTAATATTTTTTAAACGTTTAAAAAACAATAATTTGCAAGCAAATTTTAACACAAACTGCGTCAAAAAACTATAATCTGTCCCTTTGAATAATGATGTTTATTGTGAAAGTACTAGCTATAAAGTGGGTACTTTTGAAGGCAATGTTTCGATCCGCTGATTTATTGTATAATTGGTATAAAAAAGGGCTAAAGCAACTAATACCTGAAATAAATCAGTATATAGGTGCATCTCAAACGACTAATTATTTATTTGAGGTCGGATTTTACTTTTTTTATAAATATATTATTGCTATGAGCTGCGCCCTTCAAGGAGAATTTTTTCCTCTCTCCCCCACCCCCCTCGGTAGACCTGACCATATGATCTGGTTAAACGAAGCAGTCACATATTGCAAGTTTATATTTCTAGCTGTTGAGGTTTTTAAATGAATTATCAACAACTTAGTAACACCAAAAATAGACGCGTGTACTGTTTGTGTAATAATATAATAAAAAATAATATAATAATATTAAAACGCGAATCCGGTTAGTATAATATTTTTTATATATTTATTTCATAATAGATTTATGTATTTATTTTATAATAGAAATATTAAATATCTAAGCTAGATATTGAAAGGTTAAGGCATAGTATTAAGTGCTATGAACATTTCGTATCATTCAACCATGCAAAAACTAGTTGTCCCAAAAGGGTCGACACTCCCATAGTGTTAAATATTTTAATTTTTAAGTTCACCCAATACAAAATTCAAAGTCCTAGCGAACCCCCTGTAGACTCGTACGTTGTAACGACGATCGGCTCGAGCAGTCCCTTAACAATCGAAACACTTATCTCCCGGTAGTTATCATTATCGTCACCGCGCCGTGTCGGGGATGCAAACTCAATAACAATTTCCCACCCTCCAGCCCCAGCAACTACCTCGTGCTACCCTTGCGCCCAACGCCAGCAACGGGCTTTTGTAGACACCCTGCTCCGCTTGGCGGAGTGGTAATCTTTTTAACCCGAGGAGTGAGAGCGCGAGCGAGAGAGAAAATCTCCCGGCGTTTGTGCCATCTCCGGAAGGAATCACTTTGTCGATAGGTGACGCCTTTCACGATATTAATGTTTTATGATTTTCCTGCACGATTTACTTTTATAGCCTCATTTCACGTGAAATATCGCCAAGAGGGCAAGAAAAAACGATAGGCAATCTCAATAAACCAGTTTAATTAGTCCCAATTATAACATATCACAGAATGACATCTTTATGTAATATTTGAACGGCAGCAGCGTAACATATCTCGTCGTAATATTTAACATCCGTGATCCCAAACGATTTCACACTTTACCGAACAACCAAATTACACACGTCCGTTGTCAGGCACTATTCACACGTGCAAACAACCTCCGTTTGTACGTCGATACGTTTGATTAAATGACACCGTTTCCTAGCCGAGTAAACGGAACCATCTATTGATATATCGGCTATAATAACCGAGGGTGACCGGTCAATTATAACTGCGGCTCTAAGTAATATCTCAATTAGCTTGATTGATCCGAGGGTGGTTGTACACCCCGGCACTGTAACTCGTTTTGCGACAAAATCCGTCGTGCGTAATTAAGCCACACGCTGGCACTGTAACGGAGGCAAATATTTATATTAGGGAGATAATATACATTCGTCGTATAATTGTAAATATTGTATTGATACAATTTCTAAGCTGCATTTAAAACACCCTATATAAGTTTAATAAGACAATTTAAAGTTGATTATAAAAAAACTACTTTGTACTGTAGAGTACATTTATTGTTTAAAAAATGTAAGAAAGACTTTCTGGTAATATGTACATATGATACGATATAAAAAGTACAAAATTATAGTTTTTTAAAGCAATTGTGCATTGCAATTAACAGATTTATTTTTAAATGCAGAATTCGCAATTAAATGGGTTGCAGAAATTTCAAAATTTATTTTTTACTGAATTAATTTATTTACTGCCTACCAAAAACACTATTTTTATTTGCATCGTTACACGAACACTATTTTTTTCTCGAATATTGCGAAGAAATCTTAAAATCTAGACCAACTATTCGACAAATTTTTGGTTTGGTTTCTCGTACGATTTTGTTAGTTTTTTTAATTACATAAGTGACCGTCGTAAACAAAAATTCTCTTATTCTGGAGTAGCACAGAGATTAAATTTAGTTTCTCTGATTTCTTTAATCTTTATTATTAACATATATGCGGTGTTGATAACTCAGAACATGAATTAAATACTAATGATTTGCACAAATAAAGATTCACTGTTTTACAAAAAAAAACTAGTCACAGAAATTTTGTTATCTATCACATTAGTACATTTATCAGATATTTTTGCCTAGCGGAAGTTACTCTAAATTTCAGCAGACGATCAAGCAAGGATATAGATTTTGGATGAACCGGTAATTTTATAAGCATATATATCTTACTTTGTCTGTATTTTTGTGGCAAAGTGCCACATCGTTAATATTACTGGTTCGAGACAATTCTGGCGAATTACATATAAGAATGTTGGCGGAGCAATTGCATCGTTTCTTTGACACACCCACGAAATGTGTTTACACCTTAACCACAGCTTTTGAACAAGATAAACTTGCAGCGATTCGCACTAATGTGGAAATTAGATACATAAAATAATAAAATCTGATGTTTTTGCTCATTTTTTTGTTAAAAAACCGAACATAAGGTAGTACAAATCGAAGTGGCCAGAATTGTTTCTCCAGCGATCGTTTCTAAGGTATAAAATAACAATAGTATTTTGTGTACCGTAAAACGCATGGTTTCGCGTATTCACAGAGCTAGTGTTCTAATTTATTCGTATTATTTAATTATTGAAATAATCGAAATATTTAAAAAAAAATGTTTTTACCGATATTAATTAGTGCAAAAATCAATTAATTACTCTCATATTTGTTTAAAAAAGAGAATTATATAAAATATGAATAACATAATGCTGTGCTAATTATTGATCAGTGAGGGCGTCAAAACGAAAATGCCTAATTTATTATTTACATACTTATTGATCAGGAAAGGCATTTATTTTTTTTAAAGTCGCCAGAATTAAGATCAGCTGCGATTGAATTAGGTAAACAAAATTGATGGAACATTTTAAATACACAATTTTATTGAATTTATTGTATATACAACAGCTACTAGTGTCTGGAAAAAAATTGATATACATAAAGATCGGATTTGTATCGGCGTTTATTTCAGACAAATACAAAAACATAATTTAAACTTCACAAAAAATTGCGACGGACGGTTTTTGAGATAAGCGTTAAACAACAAATAAAGGACACTTATTCAATATTTTGTTTCGTGCAACGAGCGAATTCGGCGAATTTCGGTCATAGTAGACACGTGCAATAAACATTTTATCACAATTTTTTTCGAAGATGTAAAGACATATTTTTATTGAGAAGAAACGTATCATTGTCTCGCATTTCGAAACAAAATAAAGACGCATACAGAACCATTGATTTTGGAACGGCATTAGTCACTCGGGTATATCGAGAAAAAATGACTTAAAAAAATTGTTTCATTCTAAGATTTTTTTAAATTACATTTGAGATAGTAAGAACAATATTTTATGAATATTATATTCGAGCAATTATTCAAACGATTGAGAAACTCTACATAGAGCGCATCCTTTCCAAACAAAGGTTAGTTTTTTCAGTACTTATTTATGCTTACGAGTGATTAAAGTCTCGGGACGGATGTGCTAATAGGTGGTTCGTGAAATATTAACAATTTTTAATGTATTTGCTTATTCCAAGATTTCTCTTTTGTTGTTATGCTTTACTTTAAAAATAAGTTGGTTTCTATTCGTATTATTTTTAAATGCTTATTAAATTGACATATAAATGAATTGTGAAAGTATTTGAAACCATTACAGATTTATTGTATGAAAATCCAGATGCGTTTAATTTAAATAGATATTGAATAACTTGTGCTCAAAATGATTCTCATTTTGAGCACAAGTTACAGCGCTAGAAAATTTATTTTACTGGTAAACATCTGCATTAATGTACGATAGTTGGGTTTTTCATAAATTGCCTACTACAAATTTGATTTTCTGCGATAAAAATATAATACGTGTACCTTATATATCCATAATATGTCGGCTAATTACAAAGAGAGAACGCTGCATGCAAATAAATATAAAATAATTTCAGCATCATTAACTTCTGGAATTTTGAACAAGCAAGTGCTCAGTATGCACTTTTCACAGGCAACAGAAAATCAGCACTAACAGATCGTTATTATTTTTGCCGCAATCTATTTGGTAAATGAGTTTTTATAAATGGAATATGCACAATTTTACATTTACGACAATTAATTTAATGCAGATCAAATAACGAAGAATGGGGCAAACGGGAGGTTCTGTTCATCTCCTATCGGCGGATTTATTGTATTTAAGTCAGGTCCACTTGAAAGCACAAATTGAGTATCAAGCGATATTTATAAGCGATTGGAAGACGAGCAGAATATCAACTTCAATTTTTGAGGCCTAGCAGTTACATAATATCAGCCGTGAGTTAATTTTAGACTTGAGATCTACGTCATAAACGATCCAGTTTTGTCTTATTAATCTGAGTAAATTACGGCTGACATAAATAATTGTAAACATTGACTTTATAAAGTACCGCAAGAGTTTGTATTGGTTTTCGGAAATTAGCTTAACTCTGCGCTGTGAGCTAAATTAATATTTTTTTTGTAATAACAAACAACAAATCAAAAATCAAATAAAGTGCTTTAATGTCTTAAATACTATTTTGAAGTAATCCAACTCGAGCGTAAATATTAAAAACATATAGCGTTTAATGACAAGAATTATATAAACTAACTAAAAGTTAAGTTTTCGAGGAAAGAACTATAAATATCAAACTCATGAAATTCTACTCTCAAAAGTGTATTATGAGCAAATTATGAGCAAATTACTATCAGAGTTTTAGTTATTATATATATATAATCGCCGTAACCATCCAATAAGTACAATTAGAACTCCTAATTGTTCTCTAAAACGGCTTTGACTGATTAGTTTATAATACAGTGTGTTCTTTTCATATTAAAATTAATATTAGTTTACAAAATTTCACAGTATACCAAATTAGTTTTTTCCTTACATTTTTTAAAAATTAAACTTTTGATATACATATTTTATGATTATACTTTAAAGGACAAACAAAATAAGTCTGTAGGATCCTCTCCCCATTGCAATATGTGTAAACTTGCCGGCATAATGTATGTATGGGCTGAGAGGGGCGCATGTGAACAACGGTTAAGCTACAATAAGCTCTCGTCAATTATTCAAACGGCAAATGTGACGCTGCTATTAGCCGAAGAGTGACAAGGGCCGTTCTTTAAACACTCCCTGAGCGACTACAATGTATATATAAACATATATTTAATTCAAGTATTAAGAAATTAATTTCCTCAACTTCAAAGTCAAGTAGTAGCATTTTTAACAAGCCACATATAAACCAATCGCCTTTATCCTATATTTATAATCAATTAATATGTCGAAAATTTATTTTATAATATAATAACCCTTTTAAATATATTTAAGCTCAGATTAGATGATCAAGTGGACTATTTAATTAATTTTTTTATTGATATAAAATTGCATAAACGATGCTGTAGTTAAATCACAGCGTGCTTTCTATTTATATACATATTAAACTGCGAAAAAATAATATTAAATACATTTTATAAATGCATCAGTCACAAATAGCTAATATATTTTTATTTAGTGTGACAATGAAAACTAATAAAATTATTTTATTTTAAATAGACCATAAGAAAAAAATATTTTCACATGTATTTTAAGCCTTACATGTAATAATTATTGCTTTATTGTAACATTAAGCAAATATTAATAAAAAAAATATTTTTTTTTTATCCTATAAATTACAAAAACAATACATTTAGTGTCATGTTTTTATAATTGAGTTTTCGATTGCGTTAATACGTCATCTCTTTTATTGCTGAATTATTAAAAAGATATTATATTACAACTCGACTTAATCTAAAAAATCTAATGAAAACACATAACGAGAGAGTTTCCCTAAAGGTCTTGACGTAGGCGGAAGGTTTTTGTTTTATGAATATTTAACATAGCGCAAACGGTATGAAATCGTTCTTAATTAAGGTTGAAAATTCCCAATTTCCCTTTCGCAATAATATATTACCGCAACATAATCTAGATGAGGAATTCGGCGCAGCGGCTCAATTTCGCAAATACCGAGTTAACTTCTTGCTGACGTCATGCTTTAACGGTTAAATAATATCAGCTATTAATTAACACTGCGTGGGTTGTCTTGAACCCGTTATTTGAACAAACGGGTGACACTTGTCGATTTGCTTTTTGAGCTGCTCTTAGAAACATCCATAATATTTATTATGTATAAATTTATAAATAAATGAGATGTGACATTTTTTCATATTAAAAATTATTCACTAAATATTAACACTTATTCCTGCGTTTTTTTTTCAATCCGCAAAACATATTTGTAATGCACTAAACTTTGTCTAATAAAGATTTTAATTCAAGTTGATATTTTTTATAAGTCTTCCTTCCTTTAAAAAATGTTTTGCACCTGCATTAAATTGAGTTACATTATTCCCATAAGCAATATACGAAAGACCCCCTGCTTTACCGTATTTTTATAAGTGTAAGCAGAAAAAAGACGCAAAGGATCATATCTAGTGAATATGGTTGCTGTGGTATCACGACGAGGGATCGCAATACCAGTATTACAAAATGAAATACCAATAGAACCGAAAAAATATTCTTATTTTTTTATGAAATCCGTACATATAATATTATTTGTTAAAAATAATATCACAATGGCTTAGAACTACGAAAACGACGATGCCCATATTGCTTGAAAGCAAAAGCGTAGAATAAAATGTTCAATATAGGGGATCAACTTTATTGCCTCCACTACACTCTCTGAAAGTTGTCCGAACCGAAGCTGCAACTGAAGTCGGCCGAGATCTACGACTTCGAGTAAGCGCCCACACTGTCGCGAATCTTATATGCCCACGCGCTTCGCAGCGTGAATGACGTTTGGACGGCGGCTTCTGTCACGTACAGCCGGCATATCGAAAAAAGTGCCAAATAATCACAATTTTTAAATTGTCATATTATTAAAATTACGCTACTGATAATTATAAAAGTTTGTGTAAGCACTCACCAAAACAATATCAATGAAAACTTTTCGGTCGTAAATACTCAATTTACGCAAAATAACACTAATTATTTTTAAATTATTTAATTATATATGAAAAAAATATAATAACGATATCCGTTAGAAAAATATACTATAAAAAATATAATTAATCTCTTTTGGTGCCCTAAAATATTCAAAGATGTCAGTAAGAATGTGTTGAAGATCGAGTTTTATAAAAGCATGTTAACGTGTGCTGTAGGATCAAGTCTCCAATAAGCATGTGGTATTATAACTTGACCACGTGACCTCGATGCAGCGCTCGTCATGCGTGTTAACCATACGCGCATACTGAAATTGAACCTAGTTACTCGTTCTATCGCAGTTTGCGAAGCACCATATCATTATATCTCTTACTCTCATCACTTAACACGCAAGAGAGCGAAAGGGGCAGTATATCACCGCTCGCGCTCGAAACAGCTTTGACTCGGAAATATGCCGACAATGTTCGGAGGCGCTCGAAGCTGGCTATATCGACTGAATTATCCCCACTTTACCGCCGGTTCTCGGTAACCTCGGACAACTTCAGAGAGATTTTAGAGCAGGCAGAACCGAACTCGACCGAAGTAGCCCACTATATTCTCCGTCCTTGGCCAACCTTGGCCATTTTCCAGAGAATGTAGTGCAGGCATAATAGTTTTACCGCAGTGAGATATCAAAGTGAAATAATATTATCTCATTTAGTCTAAGAGAGTCGAAATATCAGCCCACGCATCCTATGCAAAAAATCACACCGGTCGATATTTCAGCACAAATTATAAAAATTAAATTTAGCTTGTTAGATATTTTTGTATTATTTTGTATGCGCGACGGGATATAAAAAAATACAAAATAATATAAATAAAGGGGAAAAGGAATGTTTTTTTATATATTTTTTTCTTTCCTTAATAAAATAAAGGGAAAGTAAAGTGAAGGAAGAAAGGAAGAAGCATCGATACCCAGGTAAATGACTTTATGCCAAGGAACTGGGAAATAAAATATTAGTCACTGTAAAACATGAATAAATTTGCTTTATCTCACGTAAATCAAACGATATCTAGCAGTTCCTAGTAATTTTGTTATGTAACAGGGAAATGACCGCGCCCTTATTTATCATAAGGAAAGCTGGCGAAGTGAAAAAAATTACGAAATTCTTTCCACTATTTGTAAATTTGTATCTTTATTCAGACACCCAAATAATCCACGGAATATTCTTTACTAAACATTGGCTTTAAATATTAGCAATAAGTAAGTCTTAATAATTATATTTAAATAAAAAAATATTAAATAAAACTGCTCGAAAAGTATGTTTTTTTAAAAAAAAATATTTTAAAATAATGTAATGTAATTTTTTCTGTTACCAACTAAAGAAAGGTTGTACTAAACAATATATTTAAAATTAGTAATAATTAGGATGTGTTGAAGGGTGTATTTTTAAATGAAACTTGATTTATGCTTCATCAATATTCGACTGTCAAACAAAAACTATGCGTCAAATATGGCTAACAATTTTCATTCGCATCGCAAATAGCAAATGTTTTTCATCATGCTTTGTATATATGCATAAAAATACTTACTTACATATATTGAACCATCTTTTTGAAGCTATCGCCGAAAACATTTTTGTGTCTGGCGATTGGCTGAATGGCTCATGTGAGTGTCGAGTCTTTGCGAGCGTTGACGTCTCGGTCACGTGCAAGGACATGATCGCGTTTTCTTAGGGCACTCTACATTATACAGCTGGAAGTCACTGAGCATCGATTTATTATTTACGCCCCCAAGAATACTATAAATTACAATAGTTTATCTACCGTATTGTTTTAATGAAATTATAATAATAGTATTAAGTATAGTTGTACCTATAGTTGGCTGAATTTCATACATGTATAAATAAATTTTGTGTCCAGCAAGCGAGTCGACTCACACATAGCATCTTATTAATAGCGCAAAGGATCGATATCGATGCAAATATCCGCTTTCGACACGCTCCGGCGGTATCAACAGCTTAATATTTTATAGCAACAGGATAGTACCCGTACTGGTACTGCCGGATAGATAATGTGTCCCGTGAAAGTTAGCGGGTTATAGGGATAGTTCTCGGGCCGGGACGTGTCACACTGTAATAATTACGAGTGTCCGTTTACACATTTAAATTATTCACACGCCGGGGAACCCTTTATCTATCACACATCGTCTCCAAGTGATGTGCCGGGGTGGGTAGACGGCGTGCCAAGTCTCTCGTACCTAATAAACCCATTTACGGCACGACCAACTTTGGACCGAGCGTTTTCTACGCCATCGTGATGCCATTCGCCAAATTGGAAATTTCTGAATTCGCAAGTGTGCCGAATCAGGTGGCATCTGGGACTTTGGAAAGCATGTTAGGACTATTACTGACTTTTACTTTCACTTGATATAAGATAATTTTGGACAAAATAAGCAACCATATAATGTTAAATTATATTATATTTATAAATAGTATAAGTTCCTGTGAGCAGATCTAATAAGAGGAAGGGGGAAAGACGGGATAAATTCACGGGGCCCGACTCTGGAAAAAATCATAGCAAGAATATGTTCATAAAAAAAGTAAAAATTGACCTCAAATAATGAATCTGAACTATGCTACAGCTGTTTGAGATGTACCATGTACTAATGTATTTCAGGTATAAGTTCCTTCAACCCTTTTTATATATACAAAAAAAGGAGCGAAACATTGCCTTCAAAAGCATCTACTTTTCAGGTAGTACTTTCACAATAAACTATATTATCCAAAGAGACATATTGCAGTTTTTTGACGCAGCTCCGTTTGTGTTAAAATTTGTTTGCAAATTATTGCAAACGTTATTGCTTTTTGAACTTTTTAAAAATATAAGATATGAAAGAAAAAAATCAACAAATGGAAATTAGTAACAGTAAATTTAGGTATTTAATCTGATAATTCAGATCCAATACCCAAGGAAGTAGCATATAAATAACGAAAGATAAACAGCAAATAAATTATAAAAATTATCTGTAATTTAATAAAAACAAGATTTGATTCAATAAAATAAATAAATAATGCACTCAGTTTCATGTGCTTATTCCCAGAAGAAAATTTAGAAAAAACAGTCACGAATCTATCCCGAAAATATTTTTTAAGACATGTCATTTTAGTAAAATCATATCGGAATAAATTTTTATCAGTAAATATATATTTTTACCAGTTAAAATATTAATTATCTGGCATGTGCTAGTACAATTATATGGCTTTAACTTTTCTATATGTAATAATACATATATACTTATATTTATTTATTTATATTTTTTAGTTATATTTTCACTAGTGAAGTGCAAATATATTTTCACCAGTAGATATATATTTCTACTAACAAAAATATAATTTAACTGATAGGTGCCAATATGCTGCTCTAAAATGTCTATTAAGCTTAAATTGACAGTTGCGAAACGTCCGTTTGCTGCTCAAACCCAAACCTAATCTAATGAAAGTTCTGAAACTAATTATAGTTTTAGAATTTTAATTAAGTCCAAAATAAAAACTAATCCAACTCATCACTCAAATGAAAATAAGCGGAAGAATAAGTACAGACAAACATCGCATCTCACATATTGCTCCATAGTTTGTCTGCATTTTGATATTACACTATGTTTTAAAAATATGATATATATTTTTACCGATATTACTATGAACTTATAATATAAAAGCGCTGATCAAAGTATATTCAAATCGAATTTTACTCAATAAGAGAGCGCAAAAACAATTTGCCTCAGAAGACCGAAATTCACGTCAAAAGCAATAAAATCGTGTTGGTGCCGTCGCAGTGAAAACGCTCGAAAACGACCGATTTTATCAATTTTAATAATATTATTTTTTGCCAGCACATAATTGCTAGCAATAAAAACAATGTCAACAATTTTCAAATTATAAAAATATTAAAAAGATTTTTAAAAATCAATTAGCAAAAAAATCTACCTTATTTTTATTTATTGACTTATTATAATAATAAATTTAATAAATTAATATACATATATTGAGTAAAATAAAATATGTATATTAAATAAAAAATAATAATACGATACAATAAAATATATAATAATAATACAAAACTAATAATTATACTCGCAAGGAAAAAAGCTTGTTTCACTGGTATTATTTTGTCAGGTTTACTAAATCTAATCTTAAATAATACTTAATCTAATATATTTTCCATCCGTGATTTAAACTGAATTAGATCTTAAAAAAATAATTGCTTTTAATAAGTCAGCGTTTATAGAAGCTCTTAAATCAGATTTAATTATAAGAAATTAAGCCCGAAAAATAAACGCTCTTTAACGCACTCAGCGTGTTAAAGAAAATTACAAAAAGGAGTCGATCGATTTTTCCCGGCATTTAAATAATTAATAATGTTTTAATTAGTTTTTAAAAAGCTTTTTTTCATCTACAAAACTAAAGGGTAAAAATATGGATGTTAAAATATAAAAGATATGTACATATATAAATATCTAGAATGAATTATTGTAGTTCACGTCGAAAACAATAAATTATTAGAGTTTTGATATAATTTGTATAATCAATATTAGGTTTATCAATTTTCAAGTTTGAAGTATATTATTAAAATATATTAAAAACAAGTATAATAACAATAACTATATATTGAAAAATAAATTAAAATGAAATTTAAATAATTAAAATAAAATATTTTGAAATTGATTACATGATTGCATTTTCAGTGTACTTTTGGAGATTTTAATACACAAATATACTAATATTATAAGGAAGTTTTTTTTATACTATTATGTTGTATTTTTTTATGTCATTTTGATGTTTAAAGTATTACATTAAAAAAAAGAAAAGCTAAAAATAAGTTAAAGAAAAATTTAGGTAAAATTCAGCAGAATTTTTTTTTTTTTTATATTTTATAAGACTAGAATAGATCATTGTGGTTTTCGGTTCTGATACTATTTTTTATTTTATTACTTGATATTTACAAAAAAAAAATCAAGGTGTGTATTAACACTTAAACAAATTAAAAGACTTAAGAAACTAAAGGGGTTACGATCCTGCGTAAATTACCTCAAATTGGGTGAAAATTAAAACTATGGACACAAATAAAATTAAATAAAAAGCTAAAAAAAATTATGATCACTGAACAAGTCAATTTTAATCAGTCTTTTCTACTCTTCAGATGACATCAACTAGGAGATAAATATTTTAGAAAGAGTTCCTTGAATATGAGTTTACACAAATAGAAGAAAAATAACGGAACCGCAGTGTGTCTGTTTGAAAGTAATGACTGCAGAATCATTAAAAAAATTACATCTATCTTCCAAATCGCGGTATTACTTTTTAAATTAAGTAACGTTTGTTGAAAGATAAAGATTGGACAGCAACTTAAAAGTACATTCGATCAAACTTCAGCATCAAAGACTAGCTTTTTATATATACTATTGATGAAAAATTAGTTTAAACAGCAGCTTTTAAAACGGCATAGATTATATGTGGTCAAAAATAAGCCATAAATGTTTTGCAATTCAGCTTGACGAGATTTTAAAAAGAGACTTTTTTTCAACCTTCGCTTTGTTTTTGAAGTATTGTAAAAATATTCCTTTAGACGACATGAAATATAGTAATAAGTCAACTTATGAAACTCAAACAGCGATTCTCTAATTATTTTACAGAGATAGATTTACACACTGTCAGTTGGCTTGTAGTTTCTTTTGATGTAAAATTTCTGATGTACTAGTCGAGTTTCAAAGGTTGGCAGAGAGAATTCTTGAACTTTGAGAACCAATAATTAAATTTCAAATAAAATAAGATGTCATATTTTTGTATGTCAAGAGTTACAAAAGCTTTCAAAATTGCACATGAGGTGACAGTCAAGAGGTTTCTGTATTTTGCAACCACCTATTTTTTCCAACAAATATTTTCCCATTTAATGAGTACAAAAACAAAGTAGATAAATCGATTGGAACCTAATTCCGAACAAAAAAGAAAATAACAACTCAGTCTATAAAATATTTAAAACACGACAATATTTCGTTTTAGTAAATTGTACAAATTAGCTATATTCAAATATTTTGTCTGCAAAATCACACCCTTTCAGTCTCAAAACCCGAAAATACATTAAAGAATAAAAAGCCAAGATAAATCTTAAAATTTCATATTTAGTGTACAAATATATATAAAATATAGTATAAATTACACTTTATATATAATACATTATAATGTTAACTAATTCATATGAACATTTTGAGAAATAATTTATAAAATAAAACAAGTATTAATAACAAGATGTGTTCATTTTCTAATAAACATAATTAAGCTCCAATGAAGTCTAATTACAAGTCATATATTATAACTTGATTTTTACAGTGATATATAATAAAATTTGAGTACAATCGAATCTAATTAGTATGAAAATTTTAAGATAAAAAGCGTTTGATAAACGAGTTTTTATTTTTATTGAATTGAATAAAAGATTTCAAAAATAAAACATCTTGTTTCATCATATTTATTATTTCTGGGAATATTTATTTTGCATAAATTGAGATGTTTCTATTAATAAACTTGTTTAATGAAAAATATACAAAGTTAAATTAGCTTTAATGTTAAGTACGTCACAACCTTCAAAAATAAAGGTTAAAATGTGATATTCATCATAAAATATATTATGTATATTTTAGATAAACAAGAAATATTATTTTATTTTATTTATATAAAAATTGAAATTATTTGCATTTTTTTATGAACGGTGTTTAACGATAGATTGAAGTGCGCTGAAGTACTTTATAAAAATAATATATATGTGCTGGAAGTCAAAGAAAAAGAAAGCTTTACTTTCAAAACATTAATCGTATATTATTTACTATGAATCAAATATCTCACTTTAAATATAAATAAATTAATAAATATATATTTAAATTTATATTGTGTTTTATACGTAATCAAAAATCGATTTTTTTTATATATATACAACATCTAATTTCATATGTACGTAATAAATTAACTTTGCTATGTTTACTTTAGTTTTACATGAAAAATGGAACACCCAAACACCTAAAATACATAAAATTTGTTTATACGAACAACAAATAAGGGTTTTCGCGCAGTTATTTTAGCCTCCGCATCTCTGTATGTATTTCAATATATGTACCGAATAAAGAACAATATTTTTATTGTAAACATATACGCTGAAAAATTACGACAGTACACTATAAACAAGGTCCACGCCAAAAATGTAAATCTATATAGCCACAGCGGCCATAAAGTGGATGTACTGAACGAGCACAACACTCGGCGGATGGCACATCGTAAATTTTTGGAAAATATTTTTCATAAAAATGGAAAAACCTATTGTTTGCAATTCTTAGGGATGGATGAAAACGTTATTATCGCGAGCGGTTGGGTATGTGAATATATAAAGGCAACAGCGATAATATTATCTTATAGTAAGATGCGAGTAACATATTTGATGATTTTTGTGACGTGATTTAATAATAAATTTGAGAGAAAGTGAGCGGATTTGAAATGAGAAAAGTAATGTATTTATACATATACATAAAGTTAAATATTAAATTTACACAGTTTTGCTTATAAATCTGGTTTAATAGACATTGGCGAGAGGATGTAAAATTCAGGGGTTCGAATACGCTGACCCTACTAAAGTCGTCCCGTCCTCTCACACAGGACTGATCTCAATCTAAAATAGAGTCGAACCCATCATAAACCAACTTTCGAAATCACTTACGTCCGGAGCGCGAAGAATTCGCTTTATGATCCATAAAGATCCGCGGATCTTCTCGCGAGTGTCGGAGAAAAAACGGTAGGCCTTTATGCGAAAGTGATCCGTTTACGGCCCGAAAGTTCTGCGCCAGTTCACCATAAATATAAATCCTAAACACGAAAGTGCGCCATGGATAAGACACGTTCAGACGTCACGGCGAAAACAATGATAACTCACCAGAGCTATCTGCGAAAACGACCCGATCGTGAGCAAAGTTTGGAATAGCCTTCTAGAAGTTAGTGGCGCAAGTGAAGGCATTGACTCAAAGGCGAGACGGTAATTTTGTTGTAAAGTGTAATAAAAATAAATTTCATAATATGATGGGGAAGGTTATCACGGTTCATCTTGAAGAGATTGCAAGTAGGAGGTTGAGTGAAGTCTGAAGTTAGGGTATGAGGATGAATCTCTTTTCGGTTACATTGTGTGTGAGAAAATAATGGCATTCATAGATATATCTATTTCCAGATAATTGATAAATTGATTTAAGATTTGGTATACTATTTTGACGCAGAAGGGGTGTGACTTTGCAACCAAAATCGATACCGGAAAAGTTCGTTACAGTTTTTTTATAAACATATTTAAATTAGCACATACATATTTATAAAAATGAGCCGCTATTAGGCGGTGAAGTTGAAATAGCAGGTCTAAAAAGTTTAAAAATCTTTGCTGGAATATTGAGTTGTATTATTGTCGGTAGTGATTTTGTCGAGCAACCGAGATCTTTCATGATGTGTTCAGCTAGCGATACGTCATGCTTTCGTTTAATAAAATATTTAGTCGATTTTAATAATAAATAAAAAACGAAAAACTGCCTTTTCAGATACTATAACTAAACTAAACTCGTTTCAGCGTTTTCCCGAAACACAAAACACGTGCTCGCGCTTTGACAAAGGTCTAAGTTTGCCATCCATGTCTTATCTCGATTTCAATTTGTCCGCAAATGGAAATGGCTCGTGGGTTTTCTGCTTTGTTTGACGGGCCACGGAAGCCGATTGCAACTCCGGCCCCATTGTTTTAATCCCTGTCCAGCGCTTAGGGGCCCTCTTATTAGTGCCGCACTAGTTGCGTGGCGTAAAGCGATATTTCTCGATTAAAACCGGCCCGAACCAAGGGGCTAGTACCCTCGAGCTAATTTACAACTTTGCATCTAACGAAGAGCTTTCACAATCATATATATTTTCGTATAAACATGAAAGCCCTGGATAATAGAAAATAAAACTACAGTAGAAGTTGTAGATATTACTGCAGATCATGTTGGGAAGAGTTGCCATGTGACAACGAGAAAATACATCATTAATGATATCGCGAGAAAGATTAATTTATATGTCAACCAATAGATAATAGAATAGATATAAAATATACACAGTGCACCGCAAAGATCTAATTAATATTAACATTGAAAGCCTCGCGATTCAAATTAAACATTAAAATAAAATAATAATAATTTTCATAGGATAAAATTCACCAACATATAGTTTAACCCGTTGCGATCTCGGTGCTATGCTTAGACTTGAAAGTTAACCGAAGATATCAACGCTAAAAACATGCATTGGGATTTTTCAGCGCAAATTTATCCACAGTGATGCTCTTTCAACTACTTACACGATATAAGTACGATTTAATACTAGCAATACTAACGCTAAAAATATAAATAGTTGTATTAAAATTACTTCATAAAATATCAATTAAATTAAAATTAAAAATCAATGTCAAAAAAATAAATCTTTACAATTAAAAATGTGACGATATTCGCAATAAAATTCAGATCATTAGAAATGAAATGTGGTGGCAGTTAAAAATTAGCTAATATAAATTAATAAATATAAAATTTATCTTTGCAACACCATATAGCTGGTCTTTTAGATTAAAAAATTAAGATTCTTCGATTTTCCCCAGCAGCCAGGCTCAAATTTCGGGTAATACATTCAGAATTACCATTCCGGGAGTGCCGAGAACGGATTTGTATTAAAACTTTTTTAAAACGATTTTCATATTTAAAACCGACGCCGCGAAAAGCTAATTAGAAAGTTTCTGTCAGCGAACACGTTTAAAATCAGACTTAAAAATACGCAAAATAAAAATCTTACAACCGTTATAAAAAAGAAAAACTCTCATAAATAACTAGTATTAACAAATGGTTCAAACAGGGCGTTGGCTAATTAACTAGCTTCGTACTGTAGGTCTAATTATTCATAGTTAAACGGATTAGCCGAGGACACAGTAATATTGTCTGGCTTTGCAGGATTCCCCCGCAATATAATATCATACATACATATCATCGAATATTAGCACAAGAATCTTAACTGAATTGTTTAACGACGGTTTAAATTGTTTATATTTATCTTACATGAGATATACAGAGAGATTATAAAAAATAAGCAAAATAATCGATTTATCTTTCAGATTCGGATTTAAATTTTAATTTCAATCGAAAACAAATATAGATTCAATAACATATTTATAACATAAAAAGCTTAAATATTTAATTAATATAATATAGATATAGTAAGAATACAATATTAATATAATTCGAAAAGTTTGCTTGGAATCGAATTTAAATTTAATTTCTAGTTTCATTGAAAAACTTATCTGTGAGTTAAGCAAAATTACGTAAAAGATTTTTTTCGATTGGTTGCAAATTTGAATTTCTTCTTAAAGATAGTTTTATTTAATTTGAAGTCGTTCGCTTCAACTTTAAAATGAAATTACTTCATATATTATTTAATAAAATATCATTAGAAATACATATTGTATATACATATATTATACTAAAGCAGACTTTATATTTATACATTTTAATAATCTATAAATATTTAGTAGTCACTGTTAAATGTACATTTTTCTTAAATTTAATAACGTCAAATCAATATTATTAAGGAGTATGAATATTTTATAAGCGCTTCTGTTATCGGTATTTTTCGGTAAATATTGTTCTCCGTATAATTTTCATCTATTACTGAAAGACCTCGACAAGCAAAGTAAATAAATAATTCTTTTAGAAGGAAACTGGTATAAAAAAGTAAAGCATCCGGAATTGTTTCCCAAAATTAATCTTGTTTTTGCGTTGTTACAGTTGTTTTCGTTTTACGGAAAAAGTCGTTTATTTTATCATATTTGCATATTCTTAAAAACGAACTTTGTCTCGACTCTTAACTCAGACAATTATCGAAAACGTATAATAACCATGACGCAAAATATCAAACGTTTTGATTAAAAAAATATATCATATTTTGTTGATAAAATAATGATTAAATTTAAAATAGATGTTCAATTAATGTTTTCCATTAGACGAGTGGTATAACTCGCTGGCTATTGACTTTTAAGACCTGTGTTTTAATCACATATGGACATGTGTTTTTTAATTTCCATCGTATCTAAGAGTTATGATTAGTGAACAAAAAAGATGCACAACGGCAATGCACCATTTCACACAACTAATGACTAAACACGAAAATATATAATTTGCTAAAACAAATATAACGCAGATGTTAATGTAGCATATATGTCTACGATACTGTAACAACGATGTATTGAGTAACCGTCTGTCAAACCTATCTTGAAAAGCGGCTCGAATGAAAGTATGCGTTGTATCCATTCTACGGAATCTTACGATATAGTCCGCGCTAGACAGCCGAGTATCAATAGAGGTATCGATGGGCGGATTTTGGGGTCGAGGGGCGCAACACATAAAAGAAAACAATGGGGTCGTATGAAAAATCCGCCATCAAAATTGTGTTTACCCGCGCACACAGACAGGGGTTCGGGGGCCCCGAGAAAAGGTTCGCCTGCCCGCCCGGGCATAATGAATAAGTCACGTACAAACATTTCGTATATTATTTATACAGCTACGCATGTGCCATATAAGATGGCGTGAGGTGAATATGAAATCGCGTGTTTTCCCGCGGCTAATACGCAAAAGCAGACTCCTTCGACGATCTCCTAAGACACGTGTAAGCACGTGGCGTACAAACGACAATCCGAATTTACGCCCCGGCGACAAACGAGTACTCTTGTTTTCGACGACGAGATTGCCAGAGGAAGAATCGGGGGTTTGGTTTCCTTTTTATATCGACTTCGGTCATAAATCGAAATCATACAATGACGCGATTGTGATATATAATTTTATATAGTACATACATATATCTATAATATATTGAAGAGCAATATTGTATAGTTAAACGAAAATATGTTTTATTTTAGAGTAAGCAACTTCAGATATGATTATGAATATAAATTTAAATATAACTTTCTAAAAATACAATAATATATTAAAAATATACATATACTGATTTTAAAATTGAACAAACAAATCCAAACAATTTTTTATGAGTCAGTGAGACGCAAGGGATAAATTACTCCGGATGTAACCTGGTCCTTATTGTCAAGCATAGGCCCTTACCCACTGGCTCATTAGCGATCCATAGTTACAACACCCGATAGGTTCTGCATTATTAACTGTATGCCAACGAATTGCTCAACCTATGTTCTCGACCTAAGCCGTCACGATTAGAGTTGATGGTCTCCCGGCTAGGGATTGCAATAATACCGAAACAACGTAGTTTTATTAAATACGTTTTTTATTAAAAGTTAATTATTCAGACTTACTAATTGTTAATATTTATCACCAATGCTTAGTGGAGCATATTCCGTAGACTATTTAAATAAATTCGTGTCTGAATAGTGATAAAAATGATAAAAAAGGATTTTTCTTATGGAATACCTGCGATTTTTTTTACTTCTCCAGCCATCCCTATCATAAAAGACGCGGTGATTTCTTTCTAACATAGCAAAATTACTGAAATTAATCTAATATATTACTTTGATATTGACACGTCACGCTGATACAAAAATACCATACATGTTAAATTTTTTTTTTTTAATTTAATTTAAATTTTTTTTTAATTTAATTTTTTTTTAATTTAATTTAATTTTTTTTTTTAATTTAATTTAAAAAAAAATTTTTAATTTAAAAAATTGGTTAAATTAAAAAATCCCACCGACCGATATTTCGGCTGATTTTCTTGAAAAATTTACAGTAAAATATTTTTTTGTATATTTTGATCTTCTTGGACTAATAGGGATAATAAAACTGCTTACGTTAATTCCCTAAAATAAGTATCAATTTATTATACGCTTTTGCTTTCAAGCAATATGGGTTTCGTCACTTTCGTAGTTCTAAGCCATAGAGATTTTAATCAAATAAGATGTACGGACTTAAAAAATTGAATAAAAAATATTTTCGGTACTACCGATATATTATTGCAATCCCTACTTCCAGCATCGCTCTTTGTTGAAGACAAAAAGGTGCCAGGGATAATGACGGCTATGATCCAATAAAGTTTTAGTCGTCGATCAGAACAGAGGAGAGCTCACATTCTTCTTAGGCTCGACACTGGAATTTATATCCCCTGCTTCTTTTCAGCCGCCTTTACCATTTTAAGAATTCATGTTTTTTTGCTCAACGCTAAGGTTCCGACTTTGGCTACTCGAGAGAATCGAGGCTCCCTGAGACTACAGACTTTAGAGCTGCATCAACAAAGTGAGGCACTTATTGAAAGGTCAGCTATGATTAAAAGAACAACTGCCTCATCAGCGTGAATTAAATATATTTTTTTGCTCAAATATAAATGATTTGAATTGCGTCCCACAATTCCGAAAAAAATGTTGATATTCAAGATTTATATTAACGTAAAAAACGCGATCCATTCCCTGAAACCTATTATTTAATCAGTCATCGCATAAACTTGGTAAACTATATAGTTTCAGTGTAAAGTATATAGTAAAAGCATAAATTATACGTGTTTACTGTAGAGCCATTACGTGGCGACGATTATGTTTCGAGACGAGACTAATAAATTATCTGCACAAAACCAATGGGCGATAAAACAACATAAAATATATTGCGTGCGTAATAAAATATTGTAAGAGCATATATAATTAAATTAATTAATAAAACAGCGTTTTAAATAAAGTATCTTTATATGTTTTGTGGTAGTCGGAAAAATCAGATCTAAAATTGAATTGTTCTCCCAATTTGAGTCGAAACATATAGATAAAAATAAAATGTGTCCTCAGGGTAGAGAAGTCACGATTTCGTATTTCACCCCGAGGAATACCAATCAAGCAATCAGACGAACTGACCAATGTATTTTCTTTGGTTAGTGCAAACAAAATAATAATGTATTGGAAAAATAACTTTATTTTACGGTCACAAGATAATCATATCTTTCGATGTATATGATATTATAAAAACAGTTTTAAAGTATTTATGAAATACAAAATAAAGTTACTAATAAAATGTAAGAAAATGTGAAGAATAGTAAAATGTTTATTATAATTAATAAATTTTATTTCAAATTCCTTTAGGAAGCACAGACATTTTAGAATGGAATCGGCAAGTTTTTGATGGTGAGAAAATCCTCTAATGGCCTAAGGGCAGCAAACAACGACAGAATAGCAGAAATATGCTTATTTTTTTAGCCATTTATAAAAAACTGCAGATAATTTTAATCGCAGTAGATAGAAAATATATATTTATCCAAATGTTGTGACATCAAAAATTTAATATATAGGGACACAATAGTTTATTTAAAGCATAACTTTATATAAACAATATTTTAAATGTATTTTTATTGATGACGTCAAAAAAATTATACGTCAGGATGGTTTTCAATTTACTAATCCAAATATTTACATGACAATAAGATTAAAAATGGCTAATAATTTATGGTTATGAAGTATCGATTACTTTAGACCTTAGAAATTATCCATTTTATAAGTTCATCAGGAAAGCTTGATAATTAATATTCGAAAGGCGTTGTCTAAGGAGTATAAACCTATTTTTTGACTACAGAGTCTAACATAATTAGTAAGTAGAATTTAATAAAAGCATTTATTGATCGGTCCGATTTCGTCGAATAAATTTATTATTATTTTAGGAATATACTTCGAAATGTTTTACATTATATGAATGACTATAAATGTTCAACCATTAGAAACTGAACAAGTCATATGCTTTGATAAGAAGTGTTGATAAAATGTGTATATTTGAGAATACATATTCTTTTAATGAATCATGTACTTTTATTGATCTGTCTTATTTTTTTTAAAAAAAGGTTAAAATATAATACTTATTATAAGTAAGATTATTATTTTATTAATATATATATAAATAATTATAATAATGTAAACATGTTTTTAAGAATATTATGTTTTACATCCGAAAAACAATATTTTTTTAATCATTAATTTATATTTTGATTTTCTGTTTACATCGTAAAAATAAGGGTCAAAGTTTTTTTCGAAATTTTTATACCCATATATCATAAATCACGGCCGTATTTGTTATTTAAACATAAAATAGAGACCTATTTAATCAGCTAAAATTTATTATGGATACTCCATAATTAGAAATTTATGTTACACTTAAAAATATTCGGACCGATTATTTTATCGATATATTTTTACTACTGTGTTCAGCTACTAACTGTTCTATTTTTACATTTAAAATATATGTAGTTTGTGTTTTATATATATTTTTTACTAGATTTATTATAGTTTTGTGTTTAAATAGGTTATGTGTTTGCAATCACATTTTTCTTAAATTGTGGTTGGCTTATTTATAAACAAAAAAACTTGACCCTGTATATTTTCAATTATCAATCACTTTTACACTATTAAAATTGATTCAATTCAAGTTTTACTTTGTATGAAAGAATCTGATAACTGATTACTTTTACTGTGTTAACAGTTACAATAAATCAATAGTTATATTGTGCAAGATAGAAAAAAAGAAAAAAAATACTTTTCGAAAATTATTTCTCGAGACTTTCTCGAGAATAATGCCAAGAAAATATTTATAAAGCCATGTTTTGCTATAAAAATAAATCTGTAATAATCGTTTCAAAAAAGTGAATCCGTGCCAGATGTTTTAAAACATGCATGCTCATTTGGAAGCTTTTAATAGAGCTCAAATGTATTTGAATGTTAAAATATTATTAACGATTTTCTCAACAATTCTAATCGGCCTTATTTTTCTTTTGGTAATCTACACTATATTTTTAATCAGATATAAAAAACCGTACTAATTTAATGTGAAAAATACAAAAAAAAAGAGTAAAAACTGCGTATACTTTTTTTAAATTATTTCTCGAGACTTTCTCGAGAAAAATGCCGCGAAAATAATTATAGCCTTGTTTTTCTACCAACATAATTTTGTAATAATTGTTTTATAACTTTTGCGTTTTTTAAGCCGCTGTTTATAAAAGATGAGTCCGTACCAGATGTTTAAAAATATGCATGTGCATTTGCAGCTTTTAATAGAGGGTAAAAGTATTTGAATGGCAAAATATTGTTAACGATGATTTTTTCAACAACTCTAATCGGCCTTATTTTTGTTTTGGTAATCTACACCACATTTTTAATCAGATAAGAAAAAAATCGCTCTGCATGGAAATGGACAGATTGAAAAGAACTATATGGACTTTTCACAGAAATACGCCAAAAAATTTGCCTGCCATAATCTTTTTTAAATTAAAATTCATAAATTTTTCAAGTATGAAGAATAAAGAGTAGCAACATATGTTATTGATCATTTTTTTACGATTTAGGTATAAAAAAAGGGAGTCTTAATCAATCAATCGATCTATTCTGGCATTTCGTTTACATTACATCTTATGGAAGGCTTTTCACTGTTTTTTTAAATATATTAATAATAATATACTGTATTATAATAATCACATACTATGTAATTAAATATATATTTAATTCAACATTTTCTTTTTTAAATTCTCGAGAAAAAAAAACGTTAAAATAAGAATTGTTATATTGCATCTTGAGAATAATAAACATTAATAAACATAGTTGCAACCGAAATATTTTCACCTCTTATGAAAGTGGCACTACTTCATTGACTGTGATTTCTGAATCGGGTATTTAATGCCATATATTGTTGATTATATGTTTATTGGCCTTCCAGTGTATACCCTCTATTGCGGCATATTAAGAAAAAATAAATATTTGTCATGTCATGCTCGCTATATATTATTCTATTTATAAATCTACATTAATAACTATAAACCAGAACTGATTTTGTTCATTTTCGGTTTCTGTCCATTTTGATCAAACTGATAAATGATTAATAACGCTTTTTTATACAACGTAATAAAGATAACAAATTGTTGAAAAATATATAAATCTAATTAACTAATAGAACCATTAAAACAACAGTATGCTTATCCATTCATCTGACTTAATGATTAATTAATCCTTCGATTAACCCTCGAACTTATTACGTATTTAGAGTCCCTAGTACAACCGTAAAGAACACTATCATACACCTTCGTACCTCTATCAATTACCTTCTCGTACAAAGGTTCACAACCCAAAACGTACGTATAGGCTTTTATATAGCATAGAGGCGATTTTATAAAAATGTAAGTTTCCGTTGAAAATTTCCACCCTGCAAAGTGGATTATTTAAATATATATGCAGGCGGCGGGGATGGGGTGGGCTTACCTTGGATTTCCGCGAAGTGCAGCGTGGTGCAGAGCATTGAAGCCATTGTTGTTGGTGAGAGTGACATCAGCTTGGTGATCTAAAAGCAGCGTCAGCATGTCGTCTCGTTTCTTGGAGATAGCATCGTGCAACGGAGTGTCCCCTTCAGAGTCCTGCGGAGAAAAGATATAGCCGACATAAGCACGTGTCTTTTACTACGGGACGTGAATGTAAGACGTGTGTGTGCGGGATTGCAATTTCACAAAAATTTCAGAAAAATGTGTTTAAAATAGCGAACTAACAGGTTTTATGAAAATCAAATACATATAATATAGCAATAATTAAAAAAAACTTACGGTAATAATTAGAAATGCGTTGCATCTTTCTTTCACGACAATCACTAGTTACTAATTTTTTTAGTCTGACTTGATTTTTTAAATATATGACAAATGATCATGTATATCTACTCAGAAGAATCACAATATCATTAGTATTTTTTTTAATATAAAACTTATATATAAGAGAATCTTCAAAGCGGCGAGACAAACTATCGCAATTTATTTTATCTTACCGTAAATATATATATTTAAATTAGCAATGTGGCAAAGAGCAACGAATTTAATAAATTTAATCAAACAAAATATCTATCAAACTCTTAAAAAATATCTAAATCAAACCAAAAAAATGTGTCGAGTTCTTTGATCTTTGGATGCAAATATAAATGTGCAATTTTAAGCACGATCCTTTCAACGCCTTAATATTCATATTGAGCACTCGCGAATAAGACGAAAGTAATTTATTTACACTCTCTCGCTAAAAAGACGCTTCAAATAGGATTTTTTCACAATAAAAAATACTCGAAAGTAGCATACATGTATGTATGTGTATATACATACTTTTCTCGTGTTATAACGTGAGCTATCTCTAAATGTTTACTTTACGCAGAATTCCTATTACGTAAATACAATGTTTTCGACCATAAATTGTACAAGCAACTAAAACAACTTTATGTATTTATGTAATAGGGTAATACAGAAAAATATTTTTCCGAAAAAGGTAATGACATATTTAGCCAAACAATCAAGTAAAGAGCACTGGATATTTACAAATATTCTTTAATTAGTTTTTGTGAACAATTTACAATAACACATAAAACAACACCTGTTTAAAGAACAGATCTAAATAGACCAGTAATAAAAGGTGGTCCACGATTTTAGTATAATTTACTATTTCATCCATTTATTTTTTTATCGATATCACAAAAAATAATACTTAAGATAAAGACCAGTCAATCGAGACAATTTAAAAATAAAAAAAACCTACATTTAAAATCAAAAAATTTAAATAAAAATGGTATATACCTGTACATGGAACACAATAAATAAAATTTTATTGGATCGTGTGCTAAAATACAAAATATGTTTATAAATGACAAGTAGTCTAAATCTATAACAATTAAACTTGTATTTTAACAATGATGATATCAAAGATATTATTTATTATAACCATTTGCGCTTTTTACAAAATAATAATTCTAAATTTAAACGAGAGATAAATAAGAAGGCTAAAAATATTTAAATCTTATAATACATTAAAGTATGTTAATAATAAAAATATAATAATTTAGATACCTACTATTTAGGACCTAGCTCAATTTAATTAAACATCCAATATTCATCAGTAAAATAAAAAAAATCTAGGTAAACCTAATCTGTAATAATCGATCGGAATTATAATTAAATTATGATCTCCCAGATGCGATAGAAATTGAAAAATACTTATATCCATATGGGATTCAAATCCAGATCTTTCAGGTCAATATTCAGTGACTTTATACCACTCGTCTATCGTGCTAGTTAAATTAACAAAATCTGAACAAATCTTAACAATATTTTCATCGTTACGTAAGAATGTGATTCTATTAGAGAGATATACAATTAATTACTGAGGAAAACAAAAGAATAACACAGAAAATAAAGGTAAATATTTATGTTGTTATAACAACATAAATATATAACGAACGTCAATTAATCAAATTAATCATCTTTCAGACAATCTATAAAGAATCATTTATTCATGAGACTATAATTTCCTTTTTCTTGAAATTTTATTTTCAGCTTTTTTAAACAGTTCCACTAATAATTAAAAACATAATTAAATAACGAGCTATTTAATAATTCAACAGACATTTTCGTTGCATTTCAAAGACTGTGCTTCAATTTTTTTTACTGGATTGAGAGCTTCAGTGCAAATTTCAGACACATGCAAATTTTAATTTTATAAATCGTTTGATCATCGTAACTGATTTTTCTAAATATTTTAATTATTCCTAGAGTTATGTTAAAACCTGAGCAAATTTTAATTTAATACTAGATATAAAAATTGTTTTTTAATTATCGCAGTTTCTGTCGTAATTATCTTTATTTAGCCATTATATTTTGTAAATTACAAATTTTTTATACGAATTTTTCTATTACAATCACTTTTTTACATATAATTTGTTTTAAAATTCAGTCACTTTTTTAGATTGACTAGAGACTCAAAAATAAAATCTTTAGTTCTGACGATATTCTTCATAATTAATTTCAGCGTTTTATTTACTCATATTAATAGAATATTTGTGCAGTGCATATATTTCTATAACATTAACCTGGTAATTAGTCGTGTTTTTTTTTGCTGCTCAGTGTTGTCATATAGTAAATTTCTTGTCCATGTTAAAAGCAATAAAATCGTACCACCGCAATAAAAACGCTCGATTATCAAGCGTTTATATGTAGACATATGATAACAAAATTACGAGTGAGAATCGAATAAAGCACATCTAAGCCGAACTTTGCCCAATAGGAGAGCGCAAAAATCAATTATCCCTTCTCAGAAGTCAAAAATTCATGTCAAAAGCAATAAAATCGTGCCGTCGCCGTCGCAGTGGGAACGCTCGTTACCGAGCGTTCCCACTGCGGCGGCGCCGACACGATTTTATTGCTTTTGACGTGAATTTTTGCCTTCTGAGAAGTGATAATTGTTTTTGCGCTCTCCTATTGACCAAAATTCGGTTTGAATATACTTTTATCAGCCCTTTTATATTGAAAGTCCATAGTAATATCGGTAAGCACAGCTGTCATATTCTTAAAAAATAGTGAAATATCGAAATGCAGACAAACTATTGAGTAATCTGTGAGAAGCGATGTATGTCTGTACTTATTCTTCCGCTTATTTTCCCCTAAAAGAGATGAGTTAGCATAGTTTATATTTTAGACTAACTCGAATAAAATTTCTAAAACTATAATTAGTTTCAGAACTTTCATTAGATTAGGTTTGGGTTTGAACTGCAAATATGGACGTTTCGCAACTGTCAAATTGAGTTTTATATACATTTTAGAGCAGCAAATTAGCGCTTATCTATTAAATTAAATGTTTGGGAGTAGAAATATATATCTACTGGTGGAAATGTATTTTGATTTTACTAGTGAAATTATAACTTTACCAAAAAATACTCATTCACTTTAATGTTTATACTTTGTATGAAAATAAATAATGATGAGTATATAATTATATGTATTATAAAAAAATACTACAAAATGAAAAGTTGAACTATATAATTTTACTAGCACATAATTTATATTTTCACTGGTAAAAATATATATTAACTAGTGAAAATGTATTTCGATATGATTTTACTAAAATGATATACTTAAAAAACTTATTTTCGGGATAGATTCGTTTTTTTTTTAATTTTTTTAGAATAACAACATGAAACTGAATATATTATTTATTTTGCTGCATTATATTTAATACAATCTATAAAAACATTAAATTTATATAATACAACTGAGGCTATTGTTGATTTCTTTGCTTCTCCTCAGGTATTCGATCTAAAAATTCAGATCAAATACCTTAATTTACTGCTACTAATTTACATCCGTTGAATATTTCCTCTCATGTCTAATATTTTTAAACAATCAAAAAGCAATCAAGTCAACAATAATTTGCAAACAAATTTTAAACTGCAATCTGTTCCATTGAATAGTAATTTTTATTATGAAATTACTACGTAGAAAGTGGGTGCTTTTGAAGGCAATGTTCCGCTCCTTTTATTTATTGGAACACATCAGTACATACATCTTAAGCAACTATAGCTTAGTTCAGATTCATTATTTGAGGTCGATTTTTACTTTATTAATAAATACATTCTTGGTAAGGGTTTTTCCAGAGTCAGGAATTTGTCCTCTACCCCCCCCCCTCTCGGCAGGCCTGTTACCTAGCAACGCTCTGACTTAACTGACGGAACTGATTGATAAGACATCGCCTTGATTCATAAAATACATGCAAGTGTTAGAAATAGGAGTTTTTAAATTTCACTTTGATAAAAAAAATTACGCAATAAATATTTTTATAGAATCTTAGTAGGCTTTTATAACTTTGACTATATATCATTTTATGATTTCAATGATGATAAGCTACAAGTGATTTTAAATTGCATTCCGCAAATTTCACACAATGATTGATTATGGTCATTTGCTATTACAGCGAGCTTTAGAGCGGAAGGTACCGCCACCGCAGCCAATAAGCTCCGTTCAAGCTTAGAATTCAAAGCTCGTGCACCATCTGACGGAGCACGCTTCGGATGTCACGTGCCAAAGGAAAAATATAGATTGTGGCAGCGGCGCCACGTGAATTTTTCAATTTTTTGCTTCTCATTCTTCCCTTCGGCGAATTTACTCCGGAGCATTTCATATTCACGTCATAATTGAGCCGATAAATATTCCGTACTAGTATAGGCGAGAGCAAAGTTGCGAAAGTACGCTAGAAACAAGCGGTAACAAAAGTTTTGATCAGAAACGGTCTGGTGCACTCTAATAAAATACAGCAGGATTTTTCTACGCCTTGCCGAGCAAAGTTGCTGAGCAATGCATACGGGTAAGTTTTTCTTCTTTACACACAGACCGTTTCTAACAATCAGATGTGGGTGTAAGAATATAAATGTATTATCAGCAATTATCAAGATCAATTTATTCATTTATTTAACCAAAAAATCACATACACAATGGTCCACGTATCCACGAAGAGATTAAAACAAATTTAATAACGTCGTTAATATCGTAAAATTTTCATAAACGCGAGCGCGTTGTCCGTCCGTCCCAGTAACGGGAAAAGTTGGTCAATCATGCTCGTCGTTAGAATTTCGTTATTGTCGTTGCGTTTTCGTGTAACGAGCGACCGCAGCAGGCGTGCACCGAGTGTTAATTGCTCGTTCGGCGGATAATCGCCCCTCGACCGCGATTGTTCGCGATTGTGTTACAAAAGGCTTTTATCGCCCTAGCGACGGGTCAAATTTGTGGCTATTATGACAAATTGAATGCCAACGGCCGGGCTCGTTAGTATCTTGAAATTGCGAACAATACTGCAGCGCTGACGGAACGCGAACTAGTTGACACATTCAGTATTTAATAATTGAATCAATTGGTATTGTAATATATTTAGTTTTCTTTATCGTTATTTACTTAAATTTTTGTAGCGATTCATACATAGCCCCAGTCAAAAGACACGGCACACGCGCATCTGAAGTCCCGCGTACGGTGCCTACGGAACTAGCAGCTGTTTTATGATCCTTTCAAAGGTACGATTTATTTACATATTTACAGTAAACTAAAGAAAAAACAGAATTATACTGACAATATTTTATGTACGAAAATATAAAAACTGCAAAATAAAATTCATTTCACGGTTTTCTTACTGAAAATATATTATAATAGTTGCTAAAAATGACAGATTGATCCAAGCGAAGCATTGATAAAAAGCGTTGATGCGGGTAAGAAAAGTTTTCTTTTTTGTATTATATGTATTTTGAAAGGCATGCTTTTTAATATGAATGTTATGACATATTGCGATTTTAATATAACCAAAAAATTATACATCAATGGAAAAAGTTTTATATTAACTTTTTTTATAAAAATTATTATAAAAAGCTACCTAAATAGTTATATTGTTAATAATTTTTTAATTCATATTTTAAGTATTGAATAAAAATATATGTACACTACATATTATTTTACTCCTAAAACACTTATTTTAACAAATATTATATATTCAAGACATTAAGAACGTTGGATAATATTTACAATGTTTTTTATAACAATTCGGTAAAATAATGCGTTGGTATACAATTTATCAAATATTCTAAAATACACAAACAATTGTCATTTTATCATTGATTATTGTCAAGACTGATACTACAATATGTACATATAATTGTAAATGATATCCATAATTAAGACATTCGGCACATTTAACACAAAACAATTTTAACAAAAAACATAATAAATCTTAGGATTGTGTTTCTTTTGTATGTACTACATATTATATATTGTTTAGTGTTCATTGAGAAAATTTAAAGTTTGAGCCACTAAATACACATAAAAAAGATTTTGTGATTTAATACGTGTATCTATTTATTTATATAATAAGACGCTTATACGCTTTCATTAACAATTCTCGAAAATTCGGGGAGCCGACATAAAATTGTATTTTAAGTATTCCTTGGGGTTTTAAAACATTTCCTAGAGCGGGAGTTATTTCCACGCGCACACATTTTCCGGGCCAGGTAAATTGGCCGGTTTTAATTTAAAAGCTTGTAAGCTCGCCTCAGAGATAAATTGTAAAATATTATAGCCGCGCGTGTACGTATGTTTGTTTGTGTTTCGACCCTAATTTTCAAAGGGATGTTTGTTCAGGGCCGCGACCGAATACGTTCTTATGACATTAAATTACGCGAATTACACGGGGATGTGTAATTAATAAATGGTTAATTTTTATTAGTGCTTTCTTGGCGTGGCGCGACCATAATGAGGATTTGTTGCGCTGAACGTTTTTAACCCCTTTGAATGTTTTCAAAGATTTTAATTTTTATTAATTGCGCCAAAAAACATGCGAGGAAATGGGCAATGTTGTATCATCTACCAAGCGATCAATTATTTTCGTAGTAAAATTTTACAAATATACAAGTCAAGTAAATATATTTTTCACACAATAATTTGCGTTCATTTTTTTTATTTTTAACGATACAGTTTGAATGATCTAAGAAGTGAAAGCAATAATACGCACTACTTTATTTACCTTTTGTAAAAAAATTGAGTATAAAAAGTGTCAATTCATAAATATTTACACTCTATACCATAAATAAGGTAATCCTACACACAAGATGGCAATAAAACTAGCCAGAAACTAACAAACGGGAAGTTATTTTTTTCCCCCTTGGTTTCGCCCGAAGGAGTGCCCTCGATGGGCGTAGAACGGAACTTGCCAGCGAAAGCCTTTAATGAAATAAAACTTAGTTACCCTATCCTACCACCGCCGAATTGCATTAGCATTTGTTACAAAGTTTCCACACGGGTTCAACCGTCTACGCCACGGCCATTGTGCGACACATTAGCGTCTTGTGCAAAAAGGTCAAAGCAGTTGGACAAAGTTGACCCAAGACAGGGAACAGATTACGCCATATCTTGGGGATATTACTTTGGTCCCTGTTCGGAGTGGGTAAGATTAATAATTCTGAGCCACGCGTAAAACAAGCTCCGCTTAAATGTATATAATATATAATACAAAATGATGCAAAGCGTTTTGATTAAATGAAACGAGTCCAGTTCATCATCGTTTAATTATGTGAAAGAAAATTATATAAACTATGAAATAAAGGTTCTACGTGCATTTTTTTAGACGCTTTTAATTTACGTTGTCATACGTTGGAACGTTGCCCATTTGGGAATTGATACAAAAGAGTGTTTGATTTATACTTTTGATTTCTCGTTCAACGAGAGACGTCTACACGATTTGCGACTTCTTCTGCCACTCGGAAAAGTTTTGATCCAATTTTGGTTCTTGGCCAAAATCTGATCGCGCACAACAATCGGACCTGTCATGTTCCGGTGCACATGATATACGTGCTCCATGTTACGGAAAATTTCCAGCGGCGAGGATGTGTTACGTAATAAAATATATAACGCAAATGCGAAGCATACAGACAGTACGTAGAATATAATACGTATTTACGTAATGCATGCAGAACGTGAAATATTACTTTTATCTGTTCGAGACGCGCTCTGGTATTGCCAGGACGTAAGAAAATTTACAAGGTGATGTTAAATAAGAATTTGATAAAATATGATTACTTATACTAAGATGTATAGATTTTTTGATAACTAAAATGTTATTTATTTATTTTAATAAATTTAATTAAGACTATCGTGACCTAATGCGTCATATGGTATTATTAAAAAACACAAAAATATTTTTAAAAAACAACACAATAAAATTGTAACTGACATCAAATAGATCAATGTGCAATGCCAGCATATTAAGGAACCAGATTAAAACAGACATAGGTGAGTCTGCTAGTGCGGACGTTCCGACTCTAGCGGTTATAAGAAGAGGACGCGATCGTGATTATTTTGAAAATATTTTGATTTTCGACAGCACCTTTAAATACATATTTTGAAGATTGTTTGGATATTCGGGGATTACAATTTATAGATTTTAAGTTGTCGGGATCGACTTTTAATATAAAAAATAATCATGAGTTATCTGTTTATTTACTAAAATATTAGGCATATTTAAATTCTTTGGATCAAAAAAAAGGGGTGGGAGTTATAAATAAATTAATAATAAAATCGAAAATTTTTTTAACAATAAATGATGATTTTACTCCTTGAACCGTATTCTGTGTTTAATTTAATGTGTAATTTTAACTTATGTTTTTTCACCAAATCAATAAAATCAGGAGATTTAATCTCGAGTAAAAAATTACTAAAATGTTATTTATTTATTTAATTAATTAAAATTAAGACTATCGTGGCATATTGCGTCGCGATGGAATAAAACAATACATTTTATTATTACAATACACAAAAAAAATCAATATATGGTAAGAAAAATAATAATAAATAGTTTTGGAAGTTTGCAAACTACTTCCACTTGTACTCGCTCCATCATTATTATTTTACTCTGAATCATGTTTTAGTTATGATATTTAAAAATTTTGAAACAAAATTTAGAATGATCGTCAATAATTATAATTATTATAATTTTATCAACACAGTATAATAATAAAGTGATGCACTAATAAAGATATCTGAATTAAATATATTTTCAAATATAAACAGCACACAATCCAAATAAAAACACATAAATAACTGAAGGTCCAGGAAGCAATTAAAAAAAGAATAAGGGAACCCTTTATCTCTGGCATAAAATATCGACACCAATCCGAGAACGAACGAGAGCGAGAACCAGAACGCTGCAAGAATAATGAAGCGTGTAACGGTCATTTTAAAACATCTCATTACAAATAGTTGATTAAGAATAGTTAAAAAATATATTGGGTATTTGAATAATTGAATTAGAGTTTCAAGTTAGCACGATATAATTTAAAAATAAATTCTGTTTTTTTTTACAAAAACCATAATAGAACATATAAAAATTACGATTTATCACAAATATAGCTTAAAAAAATACTAAATAAAACAATATGAAATTACGATGAGTCTTGAATAGTTTTAGAAGTATGCAATGGGTGAATCTATGACTTAAATAAAAGTTTCCTCAACAATTTTGTAATCAGAAAACGAATTTTATTTTTAGTTTTCTGATTACTCGCTCGAAAAAAATGCTTAATTGGCTTTTAGAACATATTTTTTTGCGTAATTAATCTAGATTTTACTTCTTGCAACTTCATGAAGAAATAATAGACTAATTCTTCATGAAAATGATACGTTTCTGCCTTTTATGTAACATTTAAGATGTACTACAAAATATCATCAATAAAAAAACATTTTAAATATCTAACAATTTAATGTTAATACGTGTTATCTAAATTTAGCCGCAACACACGCAAACACGCTCAAACAGACACTAGGCGTAGCTGGCAAAGCAAACTGCCAACAGGCTGATTCTCTTTTTATTTTAATTTTGGTTTAGCCCAACATCACCTTTGAGCCACTAGGAATGCCACAACTTGAGCTGCAAAACGACCTGGATCTTCTATATTTAATTTATTGGACAACTGTTAAAGCAACTATAATAAAATAAGACTAATTTGTAGTATGCATTTTAATAAAGGAATATACAAAGAATTAGTATCGCGAATGTTTCCAATAAAATATTTTTTTTTTATATATAAAATTGTTCAAATTACAAAATAATATTGCTTGTATTTTTGTTATAATATATAGAAATAAATTCTAGAGATTTTACTTATAGATACAATTTTTACAACATTTTCTCAGAATATGTATTTATTAATAAATATAGTATATATTAAAGTTTAATGCTACATCTCTTTGTTTAAAATAATTTGTCTTATATTTAATAAAAAAAAATATAGAGAAAAATGGTTAGAAATGTCAGAATGAGAGAAAAATTATGCAAAAATATATTATCATTTTATTTATGTAAAGAAAACCATGCATTAAAATGCATTTTAATTTCACAACAAAATTAATTTTAAAATTATTTTGCTGAAAAACTTGAAAAGAGATAATTTTATATTTTGATCTAAAAGAAATGCTATAACAACGCTTAGTAATAATACTAATAAGAAATTGTTTATTAAAAAAATGTTACAGAGTCTTATTGAGGTGAAGCAACAACAGCTTAAGAAAAAAATCTTAATAACTAATTATTATTTTTGTTTCGTATATTAATAGGTACATTTTATGTAATCGACAATATCATACGTTATCATAGAATACATAGTTTTATTACATTGCTTTTTATGTTATTTTTTATATTTGTAAGGTAAAAACATTTATTTACCTGTTATTCGTATATTTGGTGAGTAAAGTAACTATGTATAATAATATTTTTATAATATACGGTGTTTTCTCATATTTCATACATTTTACTTTCAGATTTAATTCTATGTATAATTAAGCTATTCATAGCAAAACTCCCATTACCAATATCACCCTTCAAATTAGGATGAATGAACGTATATCGAGTTACGTGATTATGTTGAGTTAAATTGCCAACATATTGCGTCTATATTACAGAGTCAAGACGCACATAACGGCTCGTGTGAACCAATTTGCAATTATAGGACAAGATTAAGCTAAATATTCAAGACGTGTCCCTACTAACCATAATTGAACATATAATTTGGAGCAATTGTGCGTAGAGTGGTTTAATTTTGGATTTTCTTCAAAAATAACTTTGGATGGGATAGACGATAAAGCTATTCGGTTGAAATTGTGTTATTTAGTTTGAATTCGCGCAGCCAATTAATAAGTAACGCACGTATGTCTCGTTTGTGATTAAACTAATTGCTTTGAAATGGTGTAATTGAATTATTTTGTACAGACATGTATTAGGCTTCCTAGAATTTATATAAGATATTCTAGGAATTTTTATGTAATAAATATAATTAATATATTACAATTTTATAATTATAATTAGCTAAAAATATCTGTAGAATGACATTACTAAGTATCAATTATTAATCATTGAACGGTTTTGAATACACACACTCACTCGCTTTCGTTGGAAATAAAATTAATTAAATTGTGATTGTTGAAAATATAAATAATATTATATTTTATTTTAAACATTGTAAGTGTATACAATTTAGAATTCATAAAAAAAGCTTAAGAAACATTATAGGTACCAGATTAATTTATTGTATTATATTGATCGTGTTCTTTTTATTACAAATAAAAAACTAGTATTCATTTTTCACATAACTAAATATAAAATTATTTTGCCAGGAACAAGATTTATTATCACTGAATGAAAAAAACGTGCGTCAAAAACGGTTGCGGTCGACGAAATTACAATTAAACATTAATGTGTTCAGAAATAGAATTAGCTCGAACAAAGGATCCATTGATTAAATGTAAATATTACTGAGATCTTGTGTCAAATGAAACAACATTAATAAAATTAAAGTGACAGTAAAAATATTAAAATCATACAATATGTGAAATCTTACATCATTAAAAGGAAACACAGAAACAAAGATTTTAAAAAAAAAATAGTGATTGTTGATAGTGTTCGATCGGCCGGCGTGCGGAGTATTTTCTCGCTGGCCGATTTATGATATTCTACACAACCATTTATAATCATACCAACATTTATATATCATATGGTATACATTAAAGCTGATACAGAGAATCAATATTTACCAATCAGATTCCTTCGCGGCATGCACACGCCGAATCGGCAAAATGCTCTCGTTTCGAAACTATAGCAAAGTTTCTCAAAGGTTAGTTCTTGTTGTTGTTACGAAATCGACTAGTGGTTTCGATGTGGTTTCCGTTGTACCGCCGGTATACAGGTGAAAAGTTCTCGTCTACAAAAGTTGATATCTGATTTCTTACTTACCGCTTTGTTTCTGTAAGCTCCAAATTTATATTTCCCCAGATGCCCGAGGAACGATTCCTGATACAGGCCGGCACGTTAGTAACGCCCTTACGTGCTTGTATTATTAAAGAAAAATCTCGCTAAGGGTTATTTTTATATGAAAATATCATTGCAATTGCAATATAAGCAACTCAGCTCGGAATTTATTTTTTTTATATTTGAGTACATGGATTTTCCAATTCATTAAAAATCATCAATAAGCAAAGATCTAATCCCAAATTGGATTTTAGGAATAAAGCAGAATTCACAATAGTTATGCCGAATTGTCGGTTTATTTCGTCTATTATGCACGACGTCAAAGCAAACCAACTTAAATCGATTCAACTACCTATATATAATTACTTATTGTGCCATAGTGGATGTCCAAGATTATTGCCTGTCAAGGCGCATAAAGGCAAGCATGATTAAATGATAGCGATGAAATATTAAATGTATCAAACAATGGCATAGAGAATCACTAGAAACTAATCAACGTTAAGAGCATATCTTTGGTCAAACTTTATCTAATAGCAATCGTTGCAATTATATTATTTTTTAAATATAGCAAAAAACATAAGTACCTATTAACATATAATTTTTAAATCGTGTTTATTATTTTTAGCTGGAATTGTAAATTATATGTATAATTTAATATTTGGGTACTATATTAAATTTTTATTAAATACTCTTAAAAATTCCATTGTATAATATAAAATTTTATTATAACTTCGAACTATTCTAAATCTTGAGATATTTTTATTTATTTTTTTTAACTGAAGTAACAAATTAAAAAAAAAATGTTTTTCACCTAATATGTACGACATAACTCGATTTGAATTATTGAATTACTTCTTGCTATTTATAATTTATAATTAAAAAAAAATATTGTGCCTAACCCACATGAACCTAAAAAAAATATTACAGCTGCTATTTTTAAAATATTCTAAGTCGCATAATATTTTATGCATAAGATATTTACTTTATTAAATATATAAAAATGCCTACTTTGAGAAACTACGGTCTCAATCATTTGTATTATTTTGTTAAATGCCTTTGTGAAAAAGTTTATTAATTATAATTAATTTATAAATATTACAAGCATATTTTACCGTACTTAAAATATAAAATGAAATATCTATTGCTTTGAAATTTTCAATTAAAAATATTATTCTAAGGTTAGTAGACATATTAAGAACGCACTCTTAATCAAGCGAAGATGCACTTTAATTTAGATATTCCCTAAAATATGCAATGTGCTATAGAATATTTTAGGAAACTATTTTGCAAACAATCACCCAATTGCCATTTTATATAATAAACACAAATACTAAGTAAATAGTGAGACACAAGACTGTAATCAAAGTTTAAAACTTTGTGACGTATATTTTATAATCAATAGATGTTACTATGCACCACTTAACTTAATTATATTTTAATTATTCATAACGATATTTATTCGTGAGATTAAGAATATGCAGGAAAACTTAATCTGTGATTATCGATTGGTATCATAATCATAAAATAATTAATTATTTCGGACCCCTTCACACGAACCTTCACGGACCTTCACAAATCAGGTATTTCGTGTAATGGTTTAATGACTTTAACAAAACGATAGACTAGTGTTATAGTCAATGATTAATACTGAAAAAATCTGGGTTCGAATCCTGTATGAAACTTTGTGTTTTTCAATCAATATCCAGATTATTATATCATTAAATACTGATCGATCATCATAGCTCTTTTTTATTTTAATTATATATCACGATATTCGTCCGTGAGATTAGGAAAATCTAGGAAAACATTATATCCGATCGAAATTTAAATTTGATATTATAAATAATTTTTATCTACTTGACATGATGGGATGTCTTTTTTATCGTCTTAAAAAACGCGATTTTAGTGCTGGTAACTATTTGTTTTTCACTGTCAAATATTATTGTATTTTTGACAATGAGAAACAGATGGCACTAACATATTAATAAATACCGTAAATATTTTTAACAAAGCGTAATATAATAGCAAATATTGAGATTTAACTGAAGCATATTATCGAGCCATTGAAGGGTTTTATAGAAATTTAAATATAACAGTTGCTTGGCACTGATCAAATCTCCCGAAATTACAGTAAAGTCAGTAAGCAGAATCTGATAAAAGCATTTAAATAATCTGATTTCGCAGACAACTATATTAATTTTTCAACAATACTAACTTATTGTAATTAAATATAATTTACAGTTGATAGGTTTTTATAATGTGTTAATCCCTTTTCCTATTATTAAAAATGTATTATCTAAAGAATTGAAGTATTGAAATTAATTTCTTAAAAAATGTTATATAGTAAAATAAATAAATAATGTTCGTCCACTTAAAAGGACGGTTTTAATATATATATAATACTATATACAGGCGGCCCTCGACTTTCGCACATAATTGGTTCTTGAAAATGTGTGCGAATGTTGAATGTACGAAAGTCGAGGGAAGTAAAAAAAATTGAAATTGTGTGTATTTTAAAATATTTATTTATCAAGTAAATATAAGATGTTTAAGAGGCGTTTAAGAGACACGTTTAAGTGGGGTTTGCGGGTGTTTCCTTTAAAAAATTATCAAGAGTTAACTGTTTTCCACTATTCTTTTTCTTTTCTTCATATAGTATTTTATAACATGCTATGTTTTTATTGATCGCCCTACGCACTTGAGATATGCGTTCTCTATTGGGATCACAATCTTCCATAATATTTAAAAATTTGTCAAGGTGCGTGAAGGCTTCATTCATATTTTTCATTGTTAAAGAGTTTTCCCAAATAAACCTGTCTCATCTACATTAAATATTTGGCCAGAGGAATATTCTCTATCTTCAATAATTTTGGATAACTAGGAAATAAATTCTTTTGCAGCATCTTTATCCGCATCAGCCGATTCTCCAGTAAATATAATATTATGAAAAGAATACCTCATTTTATAATTGTAAAATCAACCGTTACTTGCTTGAAAAACCGTGTTAAAATCTTTTTTTAATCTATCCTTCCAATCTTTGTGCAAACTAAGAGCTTTTGCATGAATAATTGAAATACTCAGAGGAACATATTTTTGATGTTGGTCATCGATCCACGATGACAAAGATTTTCCATTTCATCAATGTTTTTTTTTGCTGTGTTTTTTTGGAAACATATCTTTAAAGATTGCGGAAATATATCTTTATTTTCCACAATTTTGAACGTATTTCTTAATTATATTTTTATTTTGCAAAATTGAACATATCGCAGACCTGTTTGTATCATACGAACGTCCGATTGAAGCAAAAGATTCACCGCTATCAGAACATCTAATAATTTCCATCTTTGTCTTGAATCGTGTGAAGTTTATGATTCCTTGATTTATTTTTGTTGGTATCAAGTTTTTCTGTTTCTCACTCGTGTTTATATTTTATTTAATTTAAAAAAAAAATTTAAAACAATTGTTTTTTTTTTAAATTGTGCGAAATAGCGAATTGAGCGAAAGTCGAACGTCCGAAAGTCGAGGGCCGCTTGTATCCAAAATATGTATTTTAATGATTTATATACATGCATATAATCTCTTAGGCGTTTTGTATATAGTATTTATACATTTCCATATAAATACAAATATATATTAGATTAGTAACGGGTTCCTCTGTTCGAGTGTCATCTCTAACCGTACCCGTCGCCACTAAACCACGTTCTTGTTAGTGGAATAATTTAATTTCGATCAGTTTAACCATTCTCCGGTGAGTAATGACCGGTCGAAACGGCACTAGCTAGCCACACTGGTACGGTTATCCATCTGTGGTTATCTGTCGAGGGTATCTGCTTGCATAAACAATGGGCTTGTGGTACCATTCTGGACGGTCTCTTAACAACCTGAGAGAAATCACTGCGACGTATTGACATCACCGATGAGATTATTAGTTAAATAGCGAACCATATATTATTTGTTACGCATTATATTATATAAAAATTCTCGATTTCATCGTCGTGAATCGAACCTTTTAATGCCTGAACTCCTTGCTGCGTTACGACAATAAACTGCGTTAACTGTCGGCGTTACCTTGTTAACTGTTTACACTTATAAATTATACGATCCAAACTATAAAATTAACCTTCTACGATATGGCTAGTAAGATTCGAGGGTTAAGGCTCTCTAGGGCCTATAAACAGCCGAGTCGCTGACACGAGTTGTTCTTTTTGTTTTACGATCCCTAGGGTTCATTACACTTCCAGTATCTATTTTATTTACAGTTCGTTATTGCTTGCGAATTTTCGGAATTCAATTAGTGAGCGATTTATTTATTCTACTAGTTACGCTGCTACAGTTTTTCAATATGTTTAAGGAATTCAATTAAGTTTTGTATTAAGCACATGGGCTCTAAAATAAATCGAATAATTTATAGTATAACAGTCGCGCTTGCTTCCATTGCATCATACAATTAAAACACCTGTCATTTTTCAGCGCGGTAAAATGTGCCAAAATGTATTCACTTATAAACGTGCCAAAATTTATTCATGGAGACAGGTTTGTACGATTTCACGTTAATAACCCGCAAAGTTAAGTTGTCTGTTTGCGTCTGAAGCGCGGTTATATGGAGTGAAAATAATGCAACTATATGTAGCGAAACGGTTAAATGTAACGTGGCGTGCCAATTACTTTTTAGTTTGTCCATTTCATTGTTTTTCACGACCGTAGTAGTATATATTATGACGTAGTTTAATGGGACGCTTATGAAAACCAAAATGTAACTAATTTACTGCGGGTTCAATAACGCGACCGAAAAGGATCGGACGTATTTATATTGTGCCGTTAACGCGTTAACGGCCTGTGTATAATATAATGCGTACATTTCCCGAGCGACACAAGCGAACCGATCGCTTTTATAACGCTGTTAATATAAATTTGCAATATTGCCAATTAATTAGTCTGCTTAATATATTTTTTTTAAATCCAATCCAATTAAAATCAGTGATCAGCTCTGGGTTCAAATCGCAAATGCACCCGGTTGTATTTTTTTTTTAATTTTAGATCATGTCTGGGAGATCGAAATTAATGATTATTATATAATCTGATCGATCATCACATATTAGCTTTTCCTACATTTTTCTATTCTCATAAATTAAAATCGAGATAGCTCGTTATTTATAAGCTATTTCAACTCATAGAAAATAGCATATGTATATATTAAAATAAAAATAAAAAACAATGCGTGTAATCTCTGTACTATTCGACTCAAACTATTGTAGATAAAACGCGGTAAGAGCTTAGGGTAAATATTTACAGCTCATTCGAGTACGTCATCACGTATCAATCTAGCAAAGTTGATGCTTGCATTTTTTTCCTAAGCTGGCTGTTCCATAAGTGAGTATTTATATAATACCGATAAATTGATTGAATTTTATTTTGGTCACTATATGTATATAAGTCTTTAAGAAAAACCTTAAAAATAATTTGCTAAAAATTCATATAAATATAAATCTATAGCTTTAATATAAATATAAAGCTTTATAAATAGCCTGATATAATTTAAAAATATATACAAAAATATGTATGTTTCTGTAATTGCCAAAAAAAGTAGTATAATATGTTTGTTGTTGTAACTATTAGAAGAAACTACTGTGGAAATAGCAACAATCAGTTACAGTGAATTGATGTTGTATTTTATATAACTCGTTCTTTATTTTTAATGTTTTACGATATATATAAATACATAATTTAAACGGCTACATGTGTCATCACAAACCGAAATTTTAGATAGCGAGATAAAAGATAACTCATAAAAAAACGAGATAAAGGATAACCAATGAAGACTATCTAGGAGACTACCTCGAATCATATTTTTTTTTATTTTTTTATGTCTGAGAGTTAAATTAGTTTCTTATGAGTCTGATAAGTTTTCCTGTACACTTTAATCTCACGGATGAATATCGTAATAAATATTAATACCATTACGATATACCAGTGGTATAAGTTCGTAACTAATATCTGAAAGACTTATGTTAAAATCTAATATAGGGCCTAATATATATAAATCGTAGTTAATAATTAAAATAAAATAATATTGTAAAAATTATATTTGAGTAATAAATAAAAAATATGAACCTGATTTACAGATTGATTTCAGTCTGGTGGCTCACTATTTATTAGTTGTGTTAACCCCGTTGTAACACATTAAAAGACGGAATAGCGTAGTCCGTAACGTCTCAGACTAATAACTCTGAGGTTGCGAGTTCGAGTCCCAAAAGCGGCACATGATTTTTTTATTTATAAAAATTGCGCTTTTATAAAAAAACCGGCCTAAGCTCCAGTTACATCTATTGGTTACAAAGTATATTACATATATAGATTAATACTTGTAGGTATTCATTAAATCTGATTGACTTACTCAGTTGGTACAGTTGGGCTTACGCCTGGCAGGTTACAACAGAGGATTTAATAAAAAATCGCCTATCATGTTATAACGAAGGATTCACAACAAATAATTAATAAAATAGTTTGATGACCTAATGCCCTATGACAAATGATAGGCGATAAGAGTCAAGAGATAATTGCAGCTAAATCATTGCTGATAATATTTACGTTGAAAATGCGCACTATAGAAAAAGCAAACTTTTTCACCTTCCGTATATTGTAACCATAGCAAAGGGGTTACCACCGGGGCTATGCCCTTAATAAAGCGAAACCAGCGCCTCCAAAGACAGCGATACCACAGAAGCTATGACGTCGCTAATTCGCGCCCCACTACAAAACCAAAAATCCAAATTACAATATTTTTTATAAATCCATCATCACATTAACACGCTAAATTTAAAAGGGACGCTGCGAGCTAAAAATGATTGTTAAGAATCCTAGGAATTCTAGATATATGCTGTGCAAATTTTATGGCGTTAGAATTCAACAGATTTAATGCTTTAAAGTTAGGATTTTCATGATTTTAATTGAACATAATTGAGGCAATCCATTAAATAAAAAGGCGTATTTAAACCAAAAAAGCCTTATGGTAAAACTCCAATTTTCTAAAGTACGCACTTTTAATAAAGCATATCCATTCATAAATCATAGAATCTATTGTTAGGGCTTCGCGTTTCTTTAAAGCGAATAAAATATAAGAACTATTTATTTGGCGAAGCAATTTCGATACTCGTTTTGACAATAGTACAATACATTGTTTAGCAATGACAAACGATTATAGAAAAGTTTTCACAATAGTTTTTTATCTATTTGATATTAGATTTCTTAGGAGTTTATGTATAAAGTGCTTAAATGTAAATGACGCTTTTTGATAAGAAAGAATGAAAAATCTTCAACATTTAAAATTTCAAGAAAAAAGACAAAACTGTCACGAGAAAGAAGCAGACCTGACTTTGTAAGCATCAGTAAGTCTTCATACTTAACCTAAGACCACTTTCACGGGTTTTGCTTGTGAACGTAAAACTAATATTCGTAAGGAGCTAGAATGCCAAGCGATTTATTTTTATTATATTTTTTTATTATTTAGATTTTCCCCATGCATCATGATGGCCTTTAAACATACATACATACAAATACAAAACATCAACCTATACGCTCATATACATACGTATTCATACACACACTCATAATAAAGATTTATAGAAAATGTTCAATTATAGTGCACACCTAATATAGATGAGTACCAATTTTTATATTTTTTCAGCTTCTCATAGCTATTGCCGAAAACACCCATGTGTTTGGCAAGCTCGTTGAGAAGCTGGATGGCTCATGTAAAAGGAGTTCTCAAGCACTGACGTCCTGGTCACGATGAGCAAGAATAAGGGACGCGATTGCGACTCTAAGCTTGAAGTTGAAAATAGCTGACCATTAATAGATTGTCGACACCACCCCTTAGCAATTTAAATATGTTGAGAAATTAATAATTATCGAGAAATACAACAATAAAAACTATATAATATGTTTAAAACAATATTGCAATGTACGGTTATGAAATATCCCCATATGTTTAAATATAGTCCTGTAAAAGATTTGTACCTAAGATAGAAAAAGGTAAGGATTTCTTATGGCGTTTAGGCCTGATTTCCAATAAAAAAAAATTCAGTTAACGAGAATAATAGAACGAGCAAGAAGTTTGGAAGACAAAGCATTTTCTTATCTATATTATTTTTATATAAAAAATAATGTAGATAGGGAAAAGGAGGTAAAACAAGAATATAAATAAACTTCTTTCATTATTAAATTTATTATGTTTAATTAATAAAAATATATATATATGAGAGACTTTGAGGTCAGTCTGTAGACACGCCTTATAGGCTCGCCCTCGACATTAATCTCGGCATAATGACGTAAGAATTCAATGATCGATGACCTTTCATGTCGAAGCGTCGTCGTCGGGGTGCAGAAACCATTATTTCTGAGGACGGCGGCACAAAAGGGAAAAGAAGACGGAGAAGAAGGTAATGCGAAGAGCTCAAAAGGGCAGCGGCCCACGCTCTCTGCCGGTCGAGCCGCTTGACTAGATAAAGCTCGTTTGATAGTTTTCCCGACGGAGGTGGGTATCCCCATCCCACGTACATGGTACATGGCAGTCTGCGGAGCAAAACTCCAAAGTCTCGCTAGATCAGCGGCCGTCCGTCCCTAATTTAATTGCCCGTTGATTTCTTGCCGGTTCACCGGGCGGGACGTGCTATCGCTGGTGAAAATACACACCAAACTATGCTGGTGAAGGTATAAGGCAATCTAGATAAAAATTATATATCGCTGCACAGACGCTTTCTTGTGATACGTGCGGAAGTACAAGGAAGCCTTTGGGGTTAAAGGCCAATCAATAGTAAAAACACTATTATCTCATTCTGCTTTTTGCGTTGTAAGAATAATAATAATTAAACTATTTTATAACATATTATTTCATAACACATCACAATAGAAAATAATAAATATTTAACTAGATGTATAATAAAAAACCTAGCATCATTAAATTTAACTTTAATTTATTCGATATGCTGCTTATGAGATTTTTTGAAGAAAAAAATACTAATTTAAATAAAATAATATTGCAATAAATTAAAGCAGTAGTGTATAAAAGAGTTTTTAAATATTTTTCTTTATGTTTAATTTTAATTGAATATAAATATAATTTTTATTGTATTATACGAACAATAATTATACAATTAAACAATAATTCAAAGACTAAAAAAACAATTACGGTGCACACCTAAAATAAATTACCACCCTATTGCCAAAAATGTCATTGTATTTAAAAAGCTCATTGAGAGATTGGATGGCTCGTGCAATTAGCGATTTCAAGCGCTGACGTCCTAACCGCAACGGATAAGAATAAGGGACGCAATCGCGACTCTAGAGCACCCTAAAGCTTTCAGCCAAATGTCGCCTTTTATTGACAAAATGTCGACACAATCTCTTAGTAAATTCAAACTGTGCCGAAAATCGAATAAACTGTATCTCAACGCTCTTAGCATAAAAACCCTATTTGCGGTAAAACAGTCAGTTCGAGAGCTATCCATTTCATCATTATTAATAATTGAAAAAAGATAGTATGTTTGGGTTAACGCCTCTACTATTAGCTCTAATATATATTCTTATCATTACTCCTGTTTATATTTTAAACAAATTTATAGAAATTAAAATCAATCAATCAGAGTAATGATAATTATATCGAATATATATCTCCGGATCGTGTGCTTTAAAGCTAATAGTAGGAACGTAAACCCAAACTTGTCATCTCTTTCTCAATTATGGCTAATGGTGAAATGGATAGCTCTCGAACTGACTGTGTTAACGCAAATAAAGTATAAGCTACAAATATAGATACAACTTGTACTCCCTCTCGTAGAAATATCTTAATTTTTTTTTTAATTCTCTTTAACACCATGGAGTACTATACTTCACTTAAATTTAATACAATTAAGCAATATTCGAAAACGCTACAAACTAGCCTTTTAACAATAGATTATTAAAGTAACAAGCGCTCCGCATAACAAAGCTGAGTATCCTAGACAAAATATTCATTCTTACTCGAGCGTCAAACCCAAATCATCGACGGAAGTTTTATGCTTAAAATACTTCCGCAATAACTGTAAAATAATTTCGCCAGTCAAAAGGATTCTTGACGATGCTGAAAAATAGCCGACTGTCGTTCGACCTTCTTCACAGCGATTGCGGTTTTTTTTGTAAAAGGAGTAAATCAAAATCTGTGCAAAAACTCGAAAACACTTTCTAGTCATCATATTTATTGCCACATAAATATCGTTAATAAAGAGCACAAAGAGCATAAGATCCAGATTGGATCCTGTGGTACAATTTCTGTTAGATTTTTTTGAGTGGCTCACATTGAAACTATAAAAAAGCTAACACTACCGTTTTTGATATAGTATAAGTTATTAAATAATAATTGCATATATAATTAAGAGCGTCTATACTTTATTTTTAAAGGATAAATGTAATTTTGATTGATATATAAATCTGTGGTTCTTCTTTAATACAATATGAATTAAACAATGATTTTCTTAAAATGCAATTTAAATTTATGAATGGAAAATTTAAGAATAAGCTGTTTATAACCTAATAAACATATAATTGTGCCGAACTTTAAATAATTCAAATCTACGATATTTTTGGTTTAAATAACCACTATTTAGCGCCACGCTTCCGGGTCCAACGCCAGGGCTTTGCCCTTGTTTTGTCTGGTCCACACCGAAAGCATACCCAGTAAGTTATAAAGAATCAATATAAGGAATACAGGTACATACATACATATTCATATGGTACATAATAAAATAAAGAGTATCAACAGCAATATTTTTGAAAATAATGGAGCATTTAATTTTAATTATTCTTGCTGCCGACAAGACTCATTCAGTTACTGTTTCTGTGAGAAATATTACTAGTAGTGTGTTGCAGCAGCAGCAACAACTCGGAGTGCTAAAAATATTATTATAATAAATACCTATGGACAGACTTTAAATAAAACACTATTCTAAAATAAGATACTAAATGTTTTATTAAAAATGTTGAATGATTTTTTTATTTGACAAATAATTTACAACTCAAATCCATACAAAAAACATGAAAAAAAAATTTGCCTCTACGTTTTGACCATAGTTTTTTAATATGACTTTTAAGACTTTCTGCTCTATTTTAATTTTAATATAATATTTATATTTCATATAAAAACAATGTCCATCAGAAAAATACATATGAGAACCTAAATAAATAAATAAAAATCTAACAGTTCAATACAAAAATAAATAAATTTACTTTTTGCTCATATATATATCGATTAAAGGGGGCAGTAAAATATGTGCGATATAAGCGAATTGATATGCTAAGTGACTTTTATTTCCAAAGTTTCGCCAGACGCGAACCGTTAAGCGCTACAAATCGCCCACATTTCGTGAGCATCTTTCGTTCCTTGCTTCCAATTGCCGTATATATTTTTTCTCTCGCAAGAAAAAACGCACATTTCTTATTTACGCAAGTCGAGGCAACGAAGCGTTACGCGATTTTTTCCCGCAAAGAAATGATCATAATACGTTCCTGCCGGAAACCGAGGGGAGTTCGCTTTAAAAATTAAAAATATTATTTGACGAAACCGTATTTGTGAAATTTTTCACATCGCCAAAACCGATAATTTAAAAACGTATCACTTTTATTATAAAACAAAAAAACAAGACGATATTGCGTAGATTATATTAACTCTAACTTTAAACTTATAAATTTAATCGCGGTATAACGTAACCTAATAATAAAACATTGAGTATAACAAAAGTTTACGTTATATAACGTATAAATAAATTTACTCTCAGTTTCTAACTTTATCAGTAAATGTTAAAATTCAAGGAACGCTTTTGAAATTTAAAAGTAGCACATTTATAATATACATTTAATTTATAAATTATCATTTATTGAATGTATGTACTTCATAATAACAATATAAATCCTGTATGACGATACAATCGCCAAAAACGGATTTCAGCGTAGTGATTTCTTTCAATCCCTTTATATAAAGATATCGGATTTGTATATAAAATATGTAGAACAATATGCCATCTGATTCAGATGCAATGATCTTTTTTAAATCAAGTCAATAGTATATCGTCCTATTTATTGCGATATTATTTTTCCGTAACAATTCTGTAATTATCAAAATACGCTTTCACATTACAAACAAACAAACATTATCGATATTTCACGTCGCCCAGCACGTTAACGTATTACATCGAATGCTCGAGTGTTTTGATAAATTGAGCGCATTTGGAAATTGTAAAGTAAGATGTATCACCTGTGATTTATTCCGTTCCTAGCTCGGAAACGAAGTTCCGATTTAAACGGCAATATATTTTGCGATTGTGCGCCTCTAGATAAACGAAAAAGGGAGAAAGCACCTGAGAGAAGAGTGTAAGCATTATAGTTAGAGCCGAAAACGAAATTTCGATAAGCGAACGGATTCATCTTAATCCATTGCCGATTCGGCTGCAAAAGTTTACACGTCGATGGTACTACTACGCTAAAGGTGGCGCATAAATTTCAACCGTGCAATTCACGTAAGGCGGCATAAATACTTATCATGTATGTACATACATACGTGTCAACATCAGTTGAAGAAAGTTTTTCTTTGAACCTAACGTAAAATTTGGACTTCTTTTGAGTTCACTTCTGGGTCTATATATGACATTTTTACAATTGACAACTGACATTTTTGAGTTTCGAGCTTAGACGCCGGAAAAGATACCAACAGTTTATTTATTAAATATTGGAATGGCAGTGTATCAGAATTATGACGGCGAAAATATATTTGGAAGAATAGTGGTATTGTATCATTCGGTGTCCGTGCATGATTTATATTGAACTTATTTCCGTCATGTGAAATGTGAGATCTTAACATACGTAACAGGAATGATAATTTTAAAATGTGGAAGATTTCACTTTTCATTGTTCAAGCGCTCGTTATGGATAACACTTAATTTGTGATTAATGGCACAGACGTTAATAAAAAAAACCTACATTGAAAAATCGATAATCGTTTACGTACTTTGATTTATTTATATAGTCTCATAAATAAATCTGACTACATAATGTTAACTAATTAATAAACAAACCTTTATTTGACAAAAAGACTAGTACGATTTACAGAATTATGAGGTCGCATGGATGGACCAAATACTACAATATTTAAAATAAATTATACCAAACTCATACTTGTCTAATATTAGTTAGTTTTAGGTCTTTTATTCTGTCAAGTTGGATTTGGTTAAATCGTTTAAGTTAGGTTTGTGTTTAAGCAGCAAATGAATGCTTCGAAACTGACAAATTGAGTTTCACAGCGTATAAATGTATTTGTTAAATTACATTTTCGCTAGAATAAATATATATCTACTAGTGAAAATGTATTCAGATATGATTTCACTGAAACGTCATTGAAAATATAGCTTCACTATAACAGATAATACATATTCACATCTTGCTTTAGAATTACTTTTAAGTAGTCACTAGCTAAGTAAGTATCTTAAACTTAATAGTTAATATTTTTATTTTAACATATTTTTAAATGACCTTTTAAAGGAAAAATAACATTAACATAGCTTGGCACATTAATTTTAAATGTAGCTCCCATGTTTTTTTTAAATTAGCTACTACTTAATATACAAAACTAGTACTGGGATTTTTCTATATTTTTAGTTTATCAATAAAATTAATATTACTACAAAATATAATATGCATTTAATAAGCAAAACTTATTTATTACAATTGAAATGAATTTATTTAAGATTTTGCCTCTCAGATTATAAATCTGGTCAACTAACTTCAACAACTAAAAATTTAAAACCACTTTTTTTCAAATCAAATTTGGGGATTTGTGCAATCTTGCCAATCACACATTGATTCCAACAAGTTAAACAAACAACATATCAATTTCTTCTGTTGACATCCCTTTACCCCCTGCTGAGGGAAGCGTGGATTTCCCAAATGAAATCGGAGTATAAAAATACTTTTGTGTGTGATTTAGTGTTGTTCTGTTATGTTTCTTACATATTTAAAAGCCTATATGTCAAATTATAAAACAAGAAAATAAATATGTCAAATTTAATTAACGAAAGATCGAAATTGTCATTATTATTTTTAATCGATTTTAATAGTAATAGATAATAGATAAAAGCAAAATAATAAATAAATGTGTTGTGAAATTATTACAGATTATTTCAGAGCGAGTATATTGATCCCATTGACTGTCAAGAAGTTATGATGGAGAGATTTGCAGCAAATAAACTAAATACCTAACACTTATTATTTTAATGCATAATCAACGTATGGTATTCCACTTCTATCTTAATGATAAACGCCATTTATTTTTATAAATATAAAGTTAAATGGTGTATTCAAAAGTATTTTTATTCATTCTTAACTGTGCTTATTCACCTTACGAATTTCCCACGTAGAAAAAACCGCAGACTTATGAGACAACCCATAACAATAACCAAATTCTAGGACTACATGACCGGCACCTGCGTATCCAATAAAACACACTTACCCTGTTCTCGTGCGGCAAATGAAAAACAATAAAAATAATACACGTCGCACCCAGAGACCCAATATGGGAAAGACCTATAAAATCGATGGAAACGGTAGCCGCTTTAACACATTTTTATTCGGAAGGCCTAAGAAAAACCTTTATACGTCGCAATAAATATATTTCCAATATTAAGTGTTCCGAGGGTCGGACGTTTTCCTCGCCCAGAGGCCCAAGCTTATAAAATACGCAGAATAATAATTTGAAGAGTGCCGAACCGGCTCGTAAGCTAATAACTTGGGCTACAATGCCAATAACGCGAGATGGAATGAAAATACAAAACGGATCGTGAGGATTTCAAGGCATTACGGCGAGAGGTGCCTTTTTCATGGGCCGTTTTAAGGAATAAACGACGCAAAAAGGGCGTTACAGAAAACAGAGCACTCTGCTCCTTTACAACCCCTGGGTGGCTAATCGAAGATACTAGCCAGCCCTTAAACATTCTCTCACCTTTTCCCTTTTAAGGCTAATCTTGAAAGGATATATTGAAAATATTTTCGGGTAAAAGCTACTTATTTTCACAACGGAAGACGTTCATTTGAGATTATATTATCTTATATTTCATATTATATAATATAATATAAAATAGTTATTTTTATTTTACTAAAGAGATATTTTTTTATTCATCCGATGTGCAATCAGAGAACCCATTACTGAAACCCATTTAGCGCATTAAAAGCTCGTATCCATAAATCTGTAAGGTGCTTTTATCGCTTGTCTGATACCTATTACATCATAATAGTAAACCAGGGATGCTGTGTAGGTACATAAGGATGCGCCCATTATTTGTAATAAAATTGTTAAAATAAACGACCGAGCTTACCTACTATATACTACATAAATACACTATAATATAAAGTTGCTTTTTAATACTAAATACATGAAAGTAGGTTCGAAACCATAAAGCAAACAAAGAGCAAAACGATCGTGGGTTAATCAGGGCTTTTCTGGCAAAGGGTGCGGGTAGCACATTTGGCAGTCGAATAAATCACGAGTCACCCACGCGAAGCTACTTCTATCGGCTCTTAGTGTCACTGGCAACGCACACGCACATAATCTATAGTAAATCTATACAGGCGGCTAGCCAAAATGTACCTAATCATAGCATTTGCTATTTTCACCTCTAGATAGTTTTGTTATTTTTATATCTCTTCCAAAACAACCAAAATAATAGTTTTACCTCAGCCAAATTTTAAGTGAGTTTAAACAAAAACTAATCGTATAGGAATATATTATTGTATTGTTGCACAACTTATAGAAAATATTAAATCAATGTTATTATTATAATCATTATCATACCTCTTCTATACACTATATTTCATAATAATATATAATACTGTTTACGCACAACGCTCCTTTGTGAATGTTCTCAGAATAGTTGTTTGATAGAACTCGAAATATTAATATGGAATATGCTCGTAATTATACGTTAAAATACCAACTTCAATTAGAACAACACATCATATATAAATATAATTATATTGTTGAAACTGTATCTTAGGTGTCTTACAATCTTCACATCAAAATCTATTTGTATATTTTACTATAAAATATAATTAAACATACAGAATTTTTCAATGAACATTACATTGTTAATATTACAGTTAATATATAATACCATTTAAATATATATTTTCACTGGCATTTTAGTGAATTCATATTGGAATATATTTTCCTCGGTAGATATATATTTATATTAGTGAAAATAAATAAAAAAGGTGGTTTTCAACTGATTCATTTCAAAAAATAGAGCGACACGTCAATAGTTAAAATATACCTTTACTGAAAAATACACATTCATACAAAACGTCCATTTGCTGTTCTATTCCTAACCTAAGCAAAATGTTTTAACCAAACCGAACTTGAACTAACTATAGTTTTTAGACGTACATTAGTTTTCTTTGTTTAGGTTAGATTTGGGTCTGAATAGCAAATAGACGTTTTTTTAAATACGTGTATTACCTTTTTATACCTAATATATACGACCTAGCTTGACTTGCATTAATCATCATATTTATCCGTGAGAATATTAAAATCTAAAAAACCTAATTTGTGATAATCGATCAAATTATAATTATATACTAATTACTAATTGCGATCTCCCATACACAATAGAAATTTTTTAAACACAATAGTCCATAAGGGATTCAAACCCAGGTCTTTCAGGTCAATAGCGAGCGAAAGAAAATGTATCTCATCGTACGCGCCTTTTATTTTTTATTAAATACAATTTTAAAAATTGTACCATAATAATAGCAGCAGTTGATTAATTTAATTTGTCTTATAATAATAGTAGCAAAAGAAAATAAATATAAAACGCAACATTTATTATCAAAAAATTAGATTAAACTGAACAATAAAATAAAAATATTACTCCTAATTTTTATTTTTATTGTACAAATAGTTTAATGAATTTTTCAATAATTTCATTACTGCATTTTAAACATGTAGGTTCGCTGCAAAGCTTTGCTTTACCTATATGCGTGAGCTTAAAAATTTTTTTCAGCTTGAAATTACTCTCTTTTTTTCATCTTACTTTAACAATGTATTGATATTCAACTAAAGAAATTAATTGAATACTTAAAAAATATGAATAGCGGATGAAATTATAAAAATAGTTAAAATTCGTAATAATTAGGTTTAGTCAAATCAAATGACAGATGTCATGAAACATTGATTTTGATACAGCTGACACAATCTTACAGCTGCATTCAGCAATAATTCTTGTTTAAATATTCACTTGCTACTATTATTTTGGGACAGTGGGAGTAAAAAATACAAAAAAAAGTATTTTAACAGCTCCTGATAATAATCACAGATAACATATTTATGCTAAGACATTTTTGAGCGCTAATGTCTTGTGCCGCAATGTATAGAAATAAGGGACGCTATCACGATAATCAATGGCTAGAAGTCTATAAGCATTAACGCATTTTAGATGCCACCTTTCAGTGATTTCCGATACAGATACTACAATACTATAATACGTCGAGCATACAATATAATTTATTTTAACAAAATGATGAAATTATAAAAAAGCTGATACTAAACGTTACTTTTAAGTCCTTAACGGAAGCTTATCTTATTTAAACGCTCTAAGAGAATTTTTTCAGATAAAAATCTATAAAATGGAACTTGAAGAAATTGGGTTATACTAAAATGTAGCCGCTTGTCAATTAAGATACTCTACATCCATTTTGTAATGTAAGAGAATTTCAATAACGGTTTTAGAAATCATCAAAACAACAAAGGTTTATCTAACTGGAAACATTAGAAATCGACAGAATGTTAAGAATTAAACATCAGTGACAAAAACTTTTTAAAGCCATGAATCACAAAAAAAAATTTAAAACCTTTACTTAATAATTTTCCAAACTCGTTTATAAAATACTAATAAGCATTGTTCATATTATCGGTCGCCCAAACAAAGTGCTTACTATAAATAGCTTTCGCTTAAAGGTGCGGTTAGACCGTAATTCGATTATCTCTTTGATTAGCCTTGTTTATAATTCGTCTAAACTCCCTTGAATGACCATTATTAAAAATGTGACTCGGTCAAATCATCAATCGCTGGCAATCAATGACGACTTCAGTGCCTATTCTCAGACATCAGCGAATACTAAATAAACCCTTATTATTTACATAATTGCTGAACAACGAACTACTTTCAAGATTACACTGACTTTATAGGGCACAATTTTGAATGTCAGTGTAGCAACGTCGGCCTGGATTTTGCTGTACCACCTTCAAGAAGCATAAGAGAAATGACGCATGCTAAAAACGTGATACTGGACCACTAAAGCGCATATATTATATATGTATGCGGTAAATTACATTAAATAGCTAAGCAGATGCCAAAGACGATTGATGGCATATGAATAGATTATTCTTAAATGCACGTGTGTATATTTGCCGAATCTAAAGCATGATAGTTTACTCAAAATCTAAGTAAAATACTTTCTAGCCGATTAGTTCAAAGATGCAGAAACGATTTTGCTCCACGTCGCTAGCTCTCTTCCTAATATGCACAAAATCGTAAATTCCGAATTCCTGACATTTCATTAAAAAACTTTCGCTCGCTTGGGGTGGCTACCCTGCTGCGGCTGGAACGCGCTCTTCATAGTGGCAGAAATGTTGCAAATTTCTTCACGGCCACTTAAAACTTTTCTTATAATCTTGACGCTTCTGCGATTCGTACGTACATAGAGTAGGCAGATCAAAAGTTCGAGACAGATTCCCATACATATATTATACGCGATAATTGTAATGAATAACTAGAAAATAAAGGTTCGACACCTTAATAAATATCCATTAAAAATATACTAGTGGTATTGACTGGAATGGACATTTTCAATCAATCTGACATGAAAGTTATTGTCATGCTGCGCTTCGCCACATCCGTAAATTTTCCAGAACGCTTTTCATTCATTTTTCAACATACTGTTGTATGATTATACAATTTTTAATGTAATAAAGATTGAACCGGTGCGGCTCAAAGCATCAAATAAGATCTGAATCGATAAAGGAAAAATTGAAAATCTCACGCCATTCCGCGCGTATTTTTATTGGATTGCCACCGTAATTCAATTCGGCCCGCTATGGTCGGTTATAAATCACGAAAATCCTCACCAAGAACCGCTTTGCGCCGACCGCAATCGGCATCTGCTCTCAGTTTTCAATTTCGTTCGCGCCGCAACTTTGTATCGAATCGTAATGTGTCGAAAGAGGTCGAATAAATTGCGAGAGGGCGGCTGCTTTGCGTAATTAAATTAAGTTCCGAATATGGAAAGCAATATTTCAAAGATTTTATATAAAATTCCTTGTTTTATTAAAAAATTAGAAATCAGAGAATAAATGTAAAATCCATCTTACCATAAAACTCAATATTGACGTTTGTAAATCCAGCAGAAAAAGCGATACTACATGTCTGCTTGTATAACATATTCAAATGACGCATATGAATCCAAATCTATTATAATAATAGAGCACATTTAATGGTTTATGGATTTTATACTATCGATCCATTTTATATGTCAGAGATGCCTCGCATTTTGCATTTAACCTAATGTTACTTTTCGAAAAATTTTAACAAAAAAATGCCAAATCAAGAATTTTTATTTTTATTTTATGGACACTTTTTATTAAAAATTAAATTTATACGAATATTTTAAAATGTTTTATAAGCATTTTGTATAGCTCTGCATAAGAAAGGGAAAGTCTGTGCCAAATGTTTGAGAATATGCAACTTGGAGGTCGGAAATATTATAATTAAAAAATTCTTCACGATTTTCTTAATTACTCTAATCTATCTTATATTTGCATTAGTAACCTAAGAAGCACATTAATAACACTGGTCAACACAATTTTTGTCTGCTGCTGTAAATAGCTGATTCCATTGATTTTAGAAACATCAAAAAAATATTTCCAGCACGTCATGTTTTTGTTGGATTTCAATTTTTTTTAAATGCAAACTCTTTTTGTTATACGTGCGGAAGTTCACACCAGCTTCTCTTAGAAAAATAATGACGGTTTTGTAGAAAAGGCGGTAGAACTATATTTTAAGACAAGTCATGGACACACAAAGCTATGTTGTTTGCGGTTCCCATGGTTTGGAGAGAGCCGAAGGATCACATCAATGATTGCTACTTCTGCATGAGAAACGTATCGGTGTGTTCAAAGAAAAATAAGAAGCCCATCATACACCCAAACCTCAAATCATCCATATGGCTTGTCCGTCACTTCAAACCTCCAGAAAAATTTCAATCAGAGGGAACTTCATCAAAAGAAGATAGCGAAAAATTGGATCCCGAATTTCCGAGCCTCACTTGTTAAATCAAAGTAACCTCAATGATCTGGTACGTGGGCTAAATTTGTCAAAGCTGCAAGCAGAAAGGTTCGCGCTTTCAAAAGTGAAAATTTTAGAATCCAGCATCATCTCTTAGTTCCTTATTTTGTAATGGAAGACACGCTATGTTACTGTCGATACACTGAAGCTCTTGGTTTTCAAAATAACAAGAGTAGACTTATTTCATCGACTCATCGAAAGTGAGTTTAAAAGCTGTTTTGATTCACAATGGAAATTCTCAACCGCCATGCTGCAAATATGAAAGAGACGTAGAGTACGCTCAGGATAAGGATTCCGGTTTGTTATTATGTGCGTGAACTGTGTGGCTCAAAACAATTTCGCTCAGAATATTTATTTTTTTTATTTTAAAAGAAAATATATGTTTATTTAACATACATACATCTGAGCTAAGTTGGAAATTTCAACGGACAATTAAAAATATATTATATAATCGAAGAAACCAGACATTGATGTCATCAAAAAAATATTTGTAAAATTCAAAATCTTTCACTAGTTAAAAAAATAATGAAGTCCTTAGCTATTCTTCAAAAGCAAAAAGATATAAAATGGGGAAATAAATTATTCGCAGATTGTTTAATGGCTCGACGATTCTATTAAATCATTAGAATCCATTGAATAAATTAAAAAATTATCATTGGCGCAACGATAAGAATAATACATTTATTAAGCCTTACAGAGAATAGTGTAAAAAAAACCAACAACGTACGGATTAATGGAAAAATAATTAAAATATTTCAATCCACGGGTAAGAGAACGAATAACTTACAGTGTATATTTGAAGCTTTGATATCAATTAACCCAGATATGCCTAAGAAATTTTGTTCTCTTAAAATTTCATTTATAAATAAAAAACAGTGGCACGAGTTTAGTGACCTATCCATGGGACAGTGGGCATATCTGGGTTTTATACCGATATCAACACAAAATTATTTAAAATAAATCACTAGATAAGATCGAACTTCTGTGCCACACTGCACTTTAATGACGAATACCAGCGTTGACGAATCAGCGACTGTCCTTAAAAGAGAAAGCGAGACAATAAAGTACACGCTACATCGCTTCTCCCTCTCATATACATGTACACGCACACAATAACAAACCGGCATCCTTATCCCGAGCGTACTCTACAGACGTAGACAACGTGAAGTTGCTATTGACGAAAATTGAGTATGAAAAATACGGATGGAAAAATATGGCGACCTGAAAGTAATAGGGTATGCAAACGGGATACACGAAGTACTGTTGTTTTCTGTGTGAGTGGGATAGTAGGGGCAGGAAAAATCATTACACTAGGATGGAGTGGCCTGCCATAGAGGACCTTATTCCTGGCGCAAAGAATGTTCACCACCTTTTTCTAGTCAAATCTGGAGATATCCATCTTCAAGGAAAAGCGGTATCAAAGAAAATGGATCCCATCTATGCTAGCCGATTATTGCTGGACGTTGCAGAAGGACTCTCAAGATCAGCAGCAAAGCGGATAAAATTAAGTTAATTTGTATAGTTGTATCATCGAGTACTTGCCATACATTTACACTGAAGGGAAATACACTGTCATGGAAATCAAATGAGAATACTTTTAATAAAACATAAAAAAAGTTCAATGAATAAGCAGTGATGTCATATGAAACGATACATTAAAAATGAATTTTTAAGTATTAGAAAAAAATATATATGTTGACAAGTCCCAAATTGAATTTTATTTACATGTTTTCGAATCACTTTTCTGTGTATTTAGGTATTTTAGAAGCGGGTTTTCGAATTCATTTTTTAAATTCTAAAGAATAGAAAACATGAAATTCGTCACAAAAAATAAAATTATACCGCTTTTTGTAAATGTGGTTTAGGGAGCCTTAATTGAAGATGTGTATACAACATTAACCTTTGAAACATGAGCAACTAAATTCTTAGATATAAAATTAACAATGTACGTTTCTTCTCCAGTAAATTTCTTATAATTGTACATGAAATTTCGTTTATGTATTTGGCTAATAATGTCAAAGTGTTTTACGTTTCTTTTTCCGGGACCGCGTTTCTTTTCATTTTTCATTATTATATTGCGTAAATAAGATGTTCCAACAAAGATCCCGCGGGTCCGACGTCTGACTTGTCATTTCTTAGAATTCATTTACCGGCGAACTTTCACGGCGAAAAACATGGTGGAGAAAGACAGCAGAGGGTAAAAATGTATGTAAAAATATACAAAAAACAATCGACCTTCATTTATACGTAACGTGAAAGTGAAAAAAATGTATACATTCAGCGTTGCAAATGAAAGGCGCGACAGTTGAATTCAGGAACGGCGCAAGAAAAGGGGAAAAACAATATGCAAATATGCCGACTTTCCGATAAAACTTGGCGCAGATGATACAGAAAAAAAAGTTTTTTGTCTCCTTAGTGTGGGGTCGGAAAGGACCCCTCACGTCGACACAAAGAAGTTTGCACGATGAGCTTTAGATTTTGTCAATATCAAAAGGCCGTCACTAGGGTAATGGAATAGCAAACTCGGGGTATGCCATTTGCGAAACATCTACCGGAACGATATGAGATATTTTCAATATTTTTTCCTCCGAAAGTCTCTCCGCTTTATGAATACTAACAAAAACACGGTTTCTAAACTCCGGTAATACAAGACAAAAAAAAGCGTATAGAGAGTAATAATTTTTCCATTGTATCGATACGGTAGCAATATAATTTATAGATAAAATAAAAATTGCAATTAAATGTAATGAAAAAATCATCTTAAATATTATCTTTTACGAAGAGTAAAAAATAATTGTACATTAAGCTTTACTGTCAGCATTTCAATAACAATAATAATAAAGTTTCTTTCGGTCGTTGGTTCATTGCGCTTTCGTCGGCGAAACAAAGGTGGCCCTGCCAGCGCCGGATGTAGGAAGTTCGTAAATCTTCCTCATTGTCCCGTTGTTGATATAATTGTCTTCGGGATTTTCCCTCGGTCCCGACGTTTTGTTTGCGCCAAAGGCCCGCGAGTGAAGATTTTCACCGGGATGCTGTATTAAGAAGAAAACAATGATCCGAGAGGAAGGCACTAGAAATTTATGTAGTACGAGTAATGTTTTACGATAGCGCACGTTTGTGCGCTCGGAAAAAATACATTTTTAAAATAGACATAGTCATACGTACTATCATAATCTATATATTATAAAAATATAGAAATAAATATTACACAATTTTTATTTATTATTAATTAACAATATGCTAATTTTCCAACCAAACACAATCTTTCTTAAGGACGACATTTACGTTGAATAAAAATTTAAGGATAAGAAAATCTGCCTAAACATTGTTTACAATGAATGTGAATTTAAGCATTTTTAGCCTTAAATGCGATCTTTATCTTACTTATTAATACAAGTGAAAATAAAAATATTTAGCTGCCTAAAATGTATGAAAACATTCAGAAATAACTAGCCAAACGTAGAGTGAAGGTGATAGTACCAAATCAATATTTGAAAGGAATATCAGAGATAATAATAAAAAACTTAATGGAGGTTTTAATCACCTACACTATTTGTTAAAATTCAAAGGGCATTTTAACAACCATTTCAAACAAATGCAAATAGAGAGCAAAAATCTTGAAAGTGTCATACAATAGAAGAGAGATTTTGTGACCGAATAATTTTAAGTATTGCACTGACCACCTAATAGCACATTTATCTTTAGGCGTTAATCTATATATGATGCTTAAAAGTATAACCCACCAGTAATATTCCTTTATTGTACAAAAAAAATCAGCCATCAATTTACTAGTGGACAGCACCACCATTTACTTTTAAGAAGTGATATTTCGTGGGCTGTATTTCGATAGTGACTTGGGAAGAAAGAAGCAAATCTTTTATTATATATTAATTTTGTAGGGAATTTCAATGTCCATGAATACTTGTAACAGGCACAAAATTATGTGTGAATCAATTTAAAAAAAGTTTTGCAGTAACTTTAGTATTTGATTGTCAAATAAATTAATGGTATGATAAAGTAGCATTGCCTTTAATTTAATTTACCAGCTATAATAAATATATTATAGGTAGGTTTAAACCCAAGAGCAAATATCGTCACAAAAATAATTTTCTCTCGTCTACAAGATTTGTAAAAAATAGTAACTATAATCTACAAAGATTTAAAAATAAGTTAAAATATATTTACGGTCAGCTTCCTTATATTCACTAACGACTCTCTTAGTGAATTTTAATTATGTGAAAAATTCCTTAAAATTTGTTTGCCCTAAAATTGGTCCCGGATTTTTTTATTAATCCTTGTTTCCAATCTTCATAAAAACAAATAGCCATTTTTAATGTTTATCTTTAATTTAAAAAGTCTCAAAATGTTTCCATTTTATACGTTACTATATCATGGCTTTTTTAAACAATCTTTCAATTTGATCGAGGCAAAAGATTCGTCGCTGTCAGATATATATAAAAAAAACTTTTAAACATGTAAGAAATATACGAAAGTATTAACTGTTTCGACATTTCGACAGAGCCCTATCAGAAGTAAAAAACTTTTCAAATAAAACATCAGTATCAATTTCGATAGGTTTTTTTACAGAGAGTGTCTGGAAAATAATACGCCTTTGATCGACACATTTTGCATTATTGTATATTCTTACATAAAATGTTTACAGCTTCATACCAATTTGTCATGATCATATCATGAATTCAATTTTTATTTAGTGCAAGCAAGTAAAACTATGCAGAAACGCTATTTGGAGTTCACATAAACTCGCAAATAATAATGTGTTAAGTGCCTCTTTTTGTATGCCAATAATTTAATTGATTAAAAGAAACTTGGCATTTAAACTAATAACGTATTAAAATGGCATAGATATGAAAGTTTTATTGGTGAAAAAAAGATTTGTAAAAAATAATTATTTTATAGTATTTTTATAAAATACAGTAATAAAATAAACGGCATTTACGTTCCCCATTTTTATTTACAACCCTGTACTACATAACCGGTTAATTCTCACCCCCCTGTTATTTTTTCTCATCATATACATAAACATACGTCGGATACATATTAAATTTGGAATTCATTCGCTACCCATTCATCTGTCATGGCAGTGAGCTGCCAATTCTTCGGCATGATTGCCGGCTTTCCATCATCGCTTTCCATCCCGCTCGGGTGTCTGCATCAGAAGGATGCTGATCATGAAATATCTACGATTACCGCCAGCTCCACTATTGTTTTGCTCGAACGTATGGCTGGGATAATTCAATACCTGTCACGACAGTAGCTGAAGATCATATTTCATGCGGTGTCCCGGTGTTTTCTCCTCCCCGCAACCCATCCCTCGTGTGAATGACGGCGAGGTTGCCACCCGAATAAGGGCGCAATATCTTTATCTGAAGACTCCCGACGAACTTCTTCCGCAGCTTCCGGCCGAAAATCGTCGTGCACAATACTCAAGGAAGTCTTTTATGATCGCGGAGGTTGTGTGTGAAAATTTCGTATAAGCCTAGAGCGCGAAAGCTATGCGAATGTCAGCAGAATTTACACAAACCGGAATTTCATTCATTACGATCTTAAGTCTAGTAGGTCGAGATTTAAACTTTTTGTAAAAAAAAATATAATTTTGTACTTTTGAATCACAAAAAAGCAGATCGTCTGTCGTGAGTTTTGTATTATTTTTTTATTAAAAATTTAAACATCATGAAAAGAAATTTTAAATTTGTCCCCGAAAAACTTACATACAAAATGTTTTCATTGTAATGAAGACTGATATCAGTTTAACGAAATATTATGATCCGACACAATGTTTTATATTTCGATTTATGCGAAATTTCGCGGAACCTATCTACCGCGCAAAGCGAGGTATTACTGTATTTAATTCTCTCAGTAACACTGGAATTAAAAATTCTGGTATAATAATCCCAATTTATATCCCATTTAACTCGCATAACCCAGTTTTTTAACTATCACGCCAAACAAAATACATCAATTACAAGAGCATCGATGATATGATTCGTTCGTTTTTTTTAGACAAAATATTTATTTTAAATATTTTCAGGCCACCCTGTCCTAAATTTAATATGTGCGAAACAACATTGGAGTGTTCCAGAAGAAATACCGAAATTAATCACGCACATGCAAACTATGGTAATATATTATTTTACGAGCGACCGAAAATTTTAACTCCTCGGGCAAGAACACCTTCGCGAGGTTATAACGCTGGTCCCTCATAAATGGCCATGGAGAAATTCGAATAACGCAAGCAAGGGTAAAGAGTTACAAGCCGCAGGAGGCTATGCCGCGACATTGCGGCTTGATTTATGGCCGTAGAAATTAGACCGACATATTGGATTATGAGTCAGCCGGTCGCCCATTACGCACCAGCCTCTCTCGGTACGTGACGGCGACGGTGGCGGCAACATCTGCCTTTTAATATCACGGTCAAGCATTACTATATGAAATGATAAAACACACACAAAGTGGCACACGCTCGTCTGAAATTGCGTAACGTATGCAAACTGTGCCATTAAAAAAAGCTATATACGAAAATTATTCGCATATCTAATTTTATATCTGATAATAAAAGTGAAAAAGTTTGAGAATCTCTGGTTGAACTAAAAAAAAAGCATGTGATTTAAATAAAATTGTTTTCATAGTACAATTATATGTTACAGGCGGCCCTCGACTTTCGAACGTTCGACTTTCGCACAATTCGCTATTTCGCACATTTAAAAAAAAAACATTTTTTTTTTTAATTTTTTTTTTTTTAATAAACGTTTTGATAGCGGTGAATCTTTTGCTTTAATCGGACGTTTGTATAATACAAACAGGTCTGCGATATGTTCAATTTTGCAAAATCAAAAAAAAATATAATTAAAGAATACGTTCAAAATTGTGGAAAATAAAGATATATTTCCACAATCTTTATTGACATATTTCCAAAAAAACACAGCAAAAAAAAACATGGATGAAATGGAAAATCTTTGTCATCGTAGATCGATGACCAACATCAAAAAGATGTCCTTCTGAGTATTTTAATTATTCAAGCAAAAGCTCTTAGTTTGCACAAAGATTGGAAGGATAGATTAAAAAAATATTTTAAAACGGTTTTTGGTTGGTTTTACAATTTTAAAATGAGGTATTCTTTTTATAATATTAAATTTACTGGAGAATCGGCTGATGTAGAATAAGATGCTGCAAAAGAATTAATTTCCTAATCATCCAAAATTATTGAAGATGTAGAATATTCCTCTAGTCAAAAATTTAATGTAGATGAGACAGGTTTATTTTGGAAAACTCTTTAACAATGAAAAATATGAATGAACCTTCACGCACCTTGACAAATTTTTAAATATTATGGAAGATTGTGATCCCAATGGAGAACACATATCTCAAATGCGTGGGGCGAACAATAAAAACATAGCATGTTATAAAATACTGAAGAAAAGAAAAAGAATAGTGGAAAACGGTTAACTCTTGATACCTTTTCAAAGGAAACACCCGCAAACGCCTCTTAAACATCTTATATTTACTTGATAAATAAATATTTTAAAATATACACAATTTCAATTTTTTTTTACTTTCCTCGACTTTCGTACATTCAACATTCGCACACATTTTCAGGAACCAATTATGTGCGAAAGTCGAGGGCCGCCTGTATAAGATCATATGCTTATGCTTAAATTTTTTTACATGGTTGTCTACAGCCAGATCGTTCAACCCAATTAATTAATCTACAAATATATTTTATATTTTTTTTTTATATAAAACCAATATTTTTATTTTCAATAATAATTTTATATTATTGTTTCAAAATGGTTTATGATAAAAAAATTATTGATATTTATTATTAAAAAAACAGGAGGACCGAGAAATTGAAGACTTCATACCATATTCAAAACCTTCACAACAACGCGTAAAATAACAGCATAAAATTACTGGCATCAATGAGCATCATCGATATTCACCAATCTATAACACATAAAAAATACACGCAAAAAAATGTAATTAAAATTATACATTTCTCGAAACGATAAATTGGCTCTGATGTACCGGTTAAGAATTTCAACAATTTAAATAAAATATAAGGCTTGGAACGGTATGTCATATATAGACTAAATTACAAAACCTGAGATTTTATTATGTAAGTCGGAAACACTTCTCGATAGTTAAATTTATTTTGCGACACTACTTAACTGACACCACAAACAGCAAACTGTTTTTCCAAGCGACGTTTTCTTAATTAAAAACATGTTCTGGCGCCACATTTTCTTTTTTTTATTATTGCGAAATACACAAGGCGATAGTATCTTGAAAATGTATGAAAATTCGTGTGAAGATGTTTCTCCCCCGCTGTGGTTTTTCGCAAGTGCGAACATTTACGAGGTTATAAAATGCGCAGTTCAGTGTCTGAAACAAGGACTTAACAAAATTCACCACGTTCTATATTTTCACGTGTGTAATTTGCATGTAAGATGTAATACTTTGTAATAAATTAGTAATAAACAACTAGAGCTCCAAGCAATACTATTACATTTATATTTAATTTCAAAGCAACCTTGCATACGTATAACAGAAACATGTCACGTGCCTCTTGTGAACGATTTTTGGCATATTGAGTAGAGACAGACTATAAATTAAGTTTTATAGCACGCTTCATATGCGCCACAAAGCGCCGAGATGAAATATTTCCATTGCCATATCGTACAATAAATCACCTTAGGTCGATATATACGTACATAGGTACATAAAATATATAAAAGATTCTTTACGTCGTGATATTAGCATGACTTGAAGAATTTACTCGTTTTGAATCAAGATACAAGAAAAGTTCCTCAATGAAGGAAAAGGAAGCCAGTATGCTTCCTAAAAATATTAAGTTTTTTAATCGAGTATGAATCTATATGAGAGCGAAAAGACTTACATTTAAAAATATCATAGTATGATCAAACAGCACTATTAATATTTTTTTAATTTAATTAACGTTTAACATAAGTAGATATTATTTTTAAATTATTGAGATATTCTAACATGATATATGCAATAATTAAAATTAAAATATATAAATAAATCACATATTAATCACAATCATCAATCACATTAATCTGTTTATAATAAAAAAAATATATCGTATTCTAAACATACAGATTGACAATTTTGTACGCACTCCTCATAAGGGTTTTTCAGATAATAATAACTGACAATAAAAGGTGAGTTATTTAGAAATATATTTTATTGGAATAAATTGACTTATGGTGGTCTGGCCTCTGGTATAAAAACTTGGTCAATATTTTGTCAAAGATAGTGTTTTTCTTGAATTATTGTTCCAAAAGAAGATTTTCTGCCTGCATTTTTGAAAAATGTATATCGGCATTGTAATGAATAAATGAATTAGCGTATGAGGTATTTTTAGAAGTACCTGAATGTAAGGAAGATTATTGTTTGAAAAACGAAATATTCATAAATAGTCATAAAACAATTCACATAATATTTACACACAGTCAGAAACATATATAAACGAATAATTGAATAATTTAAATGTTTTCTTGCATATAATAATAAATAACAAGACTTTATTATTTTACAGAAAAATAATGGTATTTTAAGCAAATCACAAATTAGCAAATGGTTCAAATACTTTCAAAATAATGTATAACGCTTTCCGTGAACCAGTTTCGAAATACCTACAACATAAATTTAAAACCACACACACCCACACGTGGAATCGATAAGCAAAACAACCCGAAAAGTAACAAGGGCGCGGTTCCACGCCGCCGTGCCGATGTAATGATTCATTATTATCGTTCAACCTCATAATCCTCCGAAAAACGTATCCGAAGTAGAAGAGAGCTGAACAGAACAAAGCCGGAGCAGGTGGTGATAAGCGAATCCTCCCCCGCTGAGAAAGAGGAATTTCTTAAAATATATCAACAGACATTATCACGCGTGCACGTACATCCCACGGCGCTCTTGCTCAAATACGCCCGTTTGTTTACCTTTGCGAAAAGCGGAAAGGCTTTTTCTTCGCGGCCCCCATCCTTCAAACGAGGCTGTACAGTAGAATTTCGTTGTTCTAATTTTAGTTTTAAAAAACACGATCGATATATCATATATTATATATACAACATTTTCAGAATAACAAATAATTTGAATCACTATCGTTTAAGTGACGATCATTATATACCACGCAGCAGATTCCCATGCTCCGGAAATGCGACTCAATTTGACAACATGGTTCAAGAAGATTTTTTGTCATTTGAAATTAACGAGGTTTCACTGTTTTGAGGTGGCGCCGGTGGTGTGTCGTAAATCGTCCGACGCGTTTAAAATCCACTCATATTTAACGTTCGGGTAGAGGGATTCCTGAGCGCTTTCCCCTGTAAGGTAATGGCGTTCCCTTGTAGACACCACGCCCTTGCCGGTGATAAAGCGGCGATTTTTCCCAGCAAGGACGTCATGGGTCACGTCACCGGGACGAGGTAATCTCGGGAGGATGTGCCCAAAAGAGGTCCGAGGCCATAAAAGGGCCCTGCAGATTTGATTATAGCCCCACGAATAACGCGGTTCGACGAAGAAGAACAAACGAAGTAAAACGTTTCTGTAAGAAATTATATACATGCGGAAATGTGTACATATGGGTTTGGAAGAAGACAATCTTAACTAAACATAGTCATTAATAATCCTTTTTTGATGATGTAAAAATCACAGGCTAATAGAATGCTTCGTCATTGTCTATGTGTGAAAATCATTGCTTTATCAAGTATGTTTTGAAGGTCGCAAATAGATGAATGTCTGATGAATAGGGAGGATAATATATACAGTGAAAACCGGGTCGACGAATTTCAGCCATCCCAACTACTGAGGTGTGTGCTGAAGCGTTATCCTGATAAAGCAGTGTCGGGTTCATCAATTGAAACACCCTTCCATTCAACAATAAGACCACCCAATGAAAGGATTAAATCTATATGTCTAAAAACAGCAAAAAAGTTATTAGAAAAATATACAGGTGTGAGAATTAAAATAATTTTAAATCATAAGCATCGACGATAAAGCTAGTTTAAAAATGTGATAAACAAAAATGGGTTTTATACGTCTAAGACAAAAAAGAGCTTCCACGTTAAAAATAATCAGAAAGATTAAAAAAGAAAGAAAACACGTGCATTTGGGGTCGCGAGACAGATTAGATAGCGGCCAGATACAATTTGTTCCAAAAATCGCCACTTTTGGTATTTGGCCGTTCCACCGAAATGGTTGAAAAAAAAATTCTTTTTAATATTAACTAGTTTGTAGCCTACGGACGCACCTATGAAACACTTCACGTATAACTAACATACATAAAAAATGCGTGTATTTAGTGTATTCAACCTTTACATCAAAAACGATTACAATCAGCATGCAAATTACCTTTATCACTAAGAACAAAAGGCATTAGTTGCTATGACGTTTACGAGAGTATTATATATAGTCCGTCAAAAACGATTTGAATACATTCGATTGCTCATTATGAACCGTGAGGATAGCACATACATACAACTGTTATCTTACGAACTGTGAGCCTTTACAATTGGTCAGTATGCGAGTGATTTATTACTTGCCGGCCGACCCAAAGGCACAAATTTAATTTGTCTCTAACTTCATCGGTATTTTATATTTACCGTATATAACCTTTCCTATTGGCAACGATAAAGCGTTAGGCGTGTATAAAGATGGCATCCCTTAACGAATTTAATTACAAAACTCTTTAGGTACTAATTATTAATATTTTTTTAAAAAGTACGGACAGAAGTCCTTTATAGTTTTTTTTAATAAAAACCCAATCTAATTGAAAGCAAGCATTTACCAAAGATCAGGTATTAGTCAACTCAAAATTATGTCAAAACGACGCAGAGATGATCGATAAGAACCTACGTCTGACACACGATAATCTACCCTAGCAATTATTGACACAAGGAATTGAAAAAAATCAGTATTGATAAATAATATTATGGCATCAATAATGACTAGATACACATGAGTGAAAAATATAAAATTAAATACTAACTTATAGCAGTGCCTCAAAGCTATTTGTGCAATTCAGAAAAGCTCCATCTCTTCAGCATAGAGGGGGGGGGGCTTTTCTATAAATTGAATTCGGGTTCATTTGGTTTTTCCCTTTATTGTGTCGCGGCATCGTCGCATCCGCCTCCGGACACATTACGTATTCCCCGCAGTTCGGTTCCCAGAATTCACTCATCCCCACCCCTTTAACCCTCCTCCTTTCCCTACGTCTGTGTATTTTTTGGTCCCATCGCCGACGTTTTGAACCACTGCGTTGTTCGGGAGATATGAACGCTCGGCGGATTGCCCGAATCGAATTTATCTCGGCTTTCGTTTGGTAAGCATTAACGTCCCCCTAATTTTGGGAAATTCTCTTGATAGGTTCACGCTCCACGATCACATGTGAGACAATTTAGAACTAGGTGGTTTACGTGTGTGAATTATATTGGGATAATACATCCACATATTCCTAAAAGCATCGAAGCTAATCTGAGGGAGCGTGGAAATCAGAAAGTACGTATTTATCTGTTTGAATTATTAGATCAAACCGAAAAGTAACTTTATCTGGTATGAATGGACTCGAATGTGTGTTAACAAATTATTTTCACAAAAGCAATTTCGCAAAACTAGGGAAGCCACCTTTGTAATTGTGTATTAAATTTAATCCGAATCCGAAATTGGAAGCCGCTTCGATCCTTTGTGAAAATCGGTCGAATGTGATAACGAAACTGAAACTTTTTATGGCGAAAAAAACGACCACACGGAGAGAAAATAGGAAATTTTGTTAAATACCACCATTTTAGATCATGTATCAGAATGCCCGCGGGTCGCGTAAAATTTGTTTGAAACCTCGAGGGCAACATATCATTTTACATGAAAATCATATATGCGAATATTATGCTGCTGTATACAAAACAATACTACCGCAGTTTAATTTATATCAAAAAAACTAAAATTAAAAATATTTTATATTTAAATCAAAAATCAAACGCTGATTAGATAAACCTGTTTTTAATAATACAAAAGTAAAAATAAAAATATAAAATGGCAATGTACAAAAATGTTTGTCAAAAATAATACGCAGCTATTTTTCTAGCATAAGACTTTTCAAAACACTTGACAAAACAATCATTAATCATTTCTAATTGATTTTTTAGGATTGAGATAGACTTATGATCAGAGTAATGATGCAATATAAATATCTGGGGTTACAAAATAAAAAATGAAATGGACGAATGTTCTGACATTTAATAAATTAATTAATTTAAATTAAATTAGAACGGTTAAAACAGATCAACCTAATGCGACACGATGGTCAAAAAAACAAGCTCGTAGCTGACATTATATAGATAGATCAATGTGCAATGCCAGCGTATTAAGGAGCCGGATGACAACAATCATAGGCGAGCCTGCTATTGTGGACGTCCTGACTTTGACGATCATCGGAAGAGGACGCGATCGTGATTCTCAAGTCGTTTTGTAGCCCAAAAATAGTTTGATCGTCCAAAGCACTCTTCAGTAGTTTGATGAAATGCTTAGAAATACACTACTTTCTACAAGAAATCGGCGAATTGGATCTAAATGCTCCTAAGAGAAAGGTTTTGGTATACAATGTTTCGGATAATAACCAAAGTTATCTCAAGTACTTTTTCTGATTTTTTTGAATAGTAAGAAGCAATGCTTTTTAATCAAAAAACTGGAACTCACTTCTTGTCAAGCATTTTACTAAATAAAATTATATTAAAATATAATTTAAAATAAATTTAAAGCAGATTTTTTTATTTCAAGAAGCGCATAAAAAATTAAACAAACTTTTTATGATAGATCTATTTATTTCTGCTCTTGAAGAATAACGAATTAAGTCATATTTTTTGACTAGTGATAGATTATGCATTTTGCAAATATTTAATTAATGACGAATGCATCAAATGCATCAACAAAGAAAAACTAAAAGTGGTAGAATGGTAGAATTATTGTATGTCGTTAGTCAGTAGACTACTTTGACACTAACGGCGAAGCTCTCAACTTAGATTAAAATGTGGTAAATTATAAGACCAAACACTTTTGCATAAAATAGGTAAATACTTCAAAAAGCGTTAAAATTTAGACTGAGAGTACTACAATGCGGCACTCGTACAAGAAGAGCCCGAGGAGCACCACTCCAGAAATTTTAACGACTCGAGGGAGCGAAAGGGTTACGAGTGTTAGTTGTTTTTTAATGTCCTGAAATAAATTACATTCCTTTTCCAATTATGGGGAACGCGAGTGGCAATCTACTACTGGAGTTTCTAAGTAACGTCAAATCTCTCTCAAACAGCGGAAAAAAACTTGAGAAAAGTCAAAATAGAGAAAGGGCAGAAAGTAAATCTCGCCAAAGTAAGAACATGTGCAACATTTTCGGTTATGAAACAAACACAAAGAAATGGAATTTTTAAATTGAGATGAAAAACTCACTTCCGACTAAGAAGAAAAATCAACAAATGTGAAAAAGCGATCGGAAACCGTCCAAGTTTTCCGTTTCTGTCAGCGCAGACGAATGAAATACGTTCGCGAATTGAAATTGAGTTTGCAACCGTGTTAAAAAGCTAGCTAGCCGATTGAAAATAATTTATATAAAAATCACGTCATTTAAAGATAGTCTACTTACAAAAATTTATTGTGTTGATAATGAAGACAGCAAAACATACCTGTAAAAAATAAAAATTACTTGTTAAAAAATGTTGTGCAAGAGCATTAAGATAAATCTAATTGCAACATAATATAATTTTGATTATTTAAAAATAACATAGGTGTTAGGCATGAATATAATATATAAGAATACATGGATGTAAAATGTTTTTATTATTTTTCAGCCTTCGTTTTATTATAATTTGCTACATGATGTAAGGAAGAAAAAAATTAATTCGATCACAAAAGACCATCGTAACGGAAAACAAGCGTCCATAAACAATATTTAAGCATAGCACAAAAAACGAAAGCCTCCTTTGTCTCATCAAAACGCCCTGAAGCACTTCATTTGTGTTGTATCTTATACAAAACAGCTATCTTGTACAGCTTTCGCGGAACAAGCTTTATTTATAAAGCTTAATCAGGTATCAGTTTCGCGGCGATAAGTTACATTTATATGACTGTTTGAGATGACTTTTTGATTTCAAAATTAAGAGGAATTTAAAAATCAAGTAGAAATTAACGACTATAAATTTAATTAAAGCTAAAATATTTTGAAATTCCGAGAATCAAGATTCTCCCTTTAATATATACAAGCAATTCTCCGAATTCAAGATATTTACATATAATATAAATCTTAAGATTGTTTTGTGTGATTTTACTGTAAAATACATTTTATATTTATTTTTCATTGAAACGAAAAATATAAAATTCTTTTCTAACCCCACTATTTTTATGAATACTTTTTTATCTCTTTAATAGATATATAATTGTTTATTAAATTTTTTATCAAGGAATCAGTAACTATTCATATTTTCCCAATCAAATTAATTGTTTTTGGAACTGCTAGTAAAAAATAACTATGTTATCTAAGGTATGAGACTTATCTGTGCTTTTCCATTTTTTTAAAGCCCTTTAAAACTTTAGTTATATTCATTTTTTATTAAAAAGTTAATAAATACGTTTGCACATTTATTACCAAGTAATAAAAAAGTATTTTTAACTATAGTTTAATAATATGAGGTTAAATCTTAGTTTACTTATGTTTACAAATTACACAAATACATTATTTTTAAATATGTAAAGCCATTAAAACCATTACTGATATTTTATCATCTAACTTCTTTGTTACGATCGAGGAATTATTTTCAAAGAAAAATATTTGTAAAGAACCCTTGCTTTTAATTTAATAATTTTAATTTTAGCTTGAAAATTTTCTATAAGGTTTAAAAATGTTTTAATCGCGACTTGAATTATGTTCACATTTTTTATGAAACATATACGAATACGTTATACGATATTCCAGTATGATTTATATTTATATATAAATATTTTAAAATAAATATTTTAAAATTTTGAAACACCAAAAACTGCTTAATTTTAAAAAAGCACTATTTTTATTTTACAGCGCAGGTAGTCCATTTTCATTCAAATGTACCGCTATCTACATTTGCGCAATTTTTGTGTATTGCTAAATATATATTTATGCTATTCATAACAGCCACAGTTATAAAAAATAATAGCTGATAAAAAAAACACTTTGTAATTGCCAAAATTTACTCACACTTCTGGGATAAAATTTTGTGCCTGTGAACTTTTTCATTATCTAGAAAAAATAGGTTTTAGGTTGTACCTTATTTCATACTGTACAACTTTATTCGTACCATGCAAATTTTGATTTTAAAATATGTGTAATTTTTAAGAATTTTCCATTATTACAGATATAAGTTTGAGAAAATAATATCTATAGATTTTATAACCCTTAATAAGTCAGGATAATTCTATGATTTAAACATTGCCTATTATTTATTTTTTATAAATTTAACTAATACGATAGATAAATAGTATAAATCGCTGACTATTGACATGAAAGACCTAGATTCAAATCCCATGTAGACATTAGTATTTTCAATTTTTATAGTGTCTGTGAGATTGGAATTAGTGATTATTGTACAATTATAATTATGATAGATTATCACAGATTAGGTTAACCTAAATTTTGTAAATCTCACGAATAAATATTGTAATGATTGATTAAAATCTAGCTTGATCGTGCATATTATGTATTAAAAATTCTCTTAGATAATCTTTGGTGTATTCAAGAACAAAAAATATAATGTCTATTTTAAAGGTTTTGTCTTTTGAAAGATATCATCTACAATATTTATTAAATATATTATTGATCGGTCGTAAACTAAACACCGTCTAAACTCAATTTGCTTCAAATTTTAAATGTAATCCGAGAATTTATAAGGTGTATTGTATTTCCAACGAGCGTTTTGATTTTGTTCGTCTCTTTTACAGCATTCCATTTGTTATTTTCAGACTCAACGCCCACATCAGCACAATCAATGATACCAAGAAATCTAAGCTACATTGCACCACGTGCCGTCTGAGGGTAGTTCGAGACGAAGTTTCGCCACCGTTAGTGTGTATTCAATCGGCAACTTCATACGGCACGTATGAAACGTAGAAACACGTTTACGTCCGAGCTTTTCTTATAACCGATCGCTCGCTAGATTCCCGTCACGATCACGTGACCGATGGCGTCCCAGAAACGAATTTCCACATCACGGGGCGAAACTTCTATTAATACGGCCGAGGGTAGCACAACTTTAATTCAATTAAGCGGGGCTCCGCCCTTGGCGGATTCGCTCCCGTTTTTCGGTAATAGGAACGAGGGGCGCAAACAAGAATTACCCGGCGACCAGACCTTTAAATCAAAAGTTTTATCGCGCCTTAGGTTCAGGTGGAGAATAATTAGATTCATTTCGCCTTCTTACTACGTCCGCAAGGGCTGATATAAGCGTCTGTGCTATGTTTTTGTGTCGCTTTCAGTGAATCTTCATCGGATTGTAAAGAGATAGAGAGAGAGAAAGAGAGGAGAGAGAAAGGCCCGGTCCATTAGGAAAATTGACGAAGTATTTATTTTCAATTCCCTGGAGGCATGATTGTATAATCTATTCGAAGAAATCCCGCGACTTACGCACGGCGGGGCTGAAGCGCAATTCGATTACGTTGGAGACATTGTTAAATTTGTGTATAAAGCTCATACGTTTGCCATGGAAAATACAAAGAAATAAACCTGAAATATCTTAGCATAAATTGATTATTTTAGATTTCAATAATTTTATAGATATGACATTATAAATAAACTTATATGAAAAAATATTTTTCAAAGGTAAATTATCTGTTTATTAAATTACTATCTAAATTACATATGTATCTATATTAATTTACAGGCGGCCCTCGACTTTCGAACGTTCGACTTTCGCACAATTCGTTATTTTGCACATTAAAAAAAAAACATTTTTTTTTTATTTATTTTTTTAAAAACGTTTTAATAGCGGTGAATCTTTTGCTTCAATCGGACGTTCGTATGATACAAACAGGTCTACGATATGTTCAATTTTGCAAAATACAAAATATAATTAAAGAATACGTTCAAAATTGTGGAAAATAAAGATATATTTCCACAATCTTTATTGATATGTTTCCAAAAAAACACAGCAAAAAAAAACATGGATGAAATGGAAAATCTTTGTCATCGTAGATCGATGACCAACATCAAAAAGATGTCCCTCTGAGTATTTCAATTATTCAAGCAAAAGCTCTTAGTTTGCACAAAGATTGGAAGGATAGATTAAAAAAATATTTTAAAACGGTTTTTCAAGCAAGTAACGTTTGGTTTTACAATTTTAAAATGAGATATTCTTTTCATAATATTAAATTTACTGGAGAATCGGCTGATGCGGATAAAGATGCTGCAAAAAAATTTATTTCCTAATTATCCAAAATTATTGAAGATGGAGAATATTCCTCTAGCCAAATATGTAATGTAGATGAGACAGGTTTATTTTGGAAAACTCTTTAACAATGAAAAATATGAATGAACCTTCACGCACCTTGACAAATTTTTAAATATAATGGAAGATTGTGATCCCAATAGAGAACACATATCTCAAGTGCGTGGGGCGATCAATAAAAACAGCATGTTATAAAATACTATATGAAGAAAAGAAAAAGAATAGTGGAAAACAGTTAACTCTTGATAACTTTTCAAAGGAAACACCTGCAAACCCCACTTAAACGTGTCTCTTAAACATCTTATATTTACTTGATAAATAAATATTTCAAAATACACACAATTTCAATTTTTTTTACTTCCCTCGACTTTCGTACATTCAACATTCACACACATTTTCAGGAACCAATTATGTGCGAAAGTCGAGGGCCACCTGTATTACTCTAACACTCTACAATGCAAGTGTGACCTGATTTAGTACATATACTATATCATTAACAAAAAAGGATGTGTGAAAATTCTCGAAATATCAGCAATTTTTCGAGAAATGATAATTCCCGATTTATTTTTTTGATATTATGTAAAAACCATTCCAGATAAAAAAAACACACTAGAAATAGGTTTACTTAATAATATAAAAAGACATGTATTTACATTTAATTAAAACTGATATTTTAGTCCTTAAAAAAAATATGTATAATGAAGGATAATATTCTTTAAAACTTTTACCTAATTCCCAAAGACTTCCACACGGTAATCTCTATTTTACTGGACATTTACTAAACACGCGTTTAATTTATTAAAGTCTTTGACTTAATTTAGCATTGTGTGCGTCAAAGTTTTATCTCAAACACGAGAAAAGTCCTAATCGTCACGTACGGCTCTGAGACGGATTACTGCGTGGGTTTCAGAAGTTTTGCTTTTCCCTGATAAATCAACCGCCAACTCGGGCAGGTGTGGAACTGATGCCCGTTCATCCCATCAATTGACCGAACACTAATTCGATTGTTTTACTAACTTGCCTACATACATATATACTTAAAGGATCTATCTTGAAATCAACCTCAAAATAATGTTTATGTCATGACTAGCATGAACATTAATTAATCGATATACAACAGTAAAAAGCATATAACTATTTATTTTGTAAATTGTTGTATAAATAATTAGATATTTATTAAAATATTTTTGTACATATACATTGATTAAAAATAGAAAAATTTACTACATATATTAGCTATTAGTTTGTATGTTATTATAATCAACACTATTATTTGACTAAAGCTAATAACTGTGTCACTTTTAGCGTGCAATGCAAGCGACCGAATTAATGTTTTTATTTTAACAGTCAAGAGCGGGGCTCGTGGAGAAATACACGCAAAGCACTATCTCAAATTTCTAGATTTAGATACAAAGAAAAAATGCTACACATGATACACAAAAATTAATCCTATTAATATAATAGTTCTGAATTGCTCACCATCTATTTTTTTGTTGCTAAAAAAGTACTACGATTAATGATTTTTAGTCTACATGCTTTATATACATACATGTAAATACATCACGTTTTAAACATCAACACTAGTAAGCAATAATAATAATTAAATATTATTTTAATATTATCCTAATTTACTTATTGATATTTAAAATATAATTTGAGACCAAAATGAACGTGCAATTTTTTATAGAATTTACGTTGACTTGTTTCAGCTTACAAAATTATATGACAGGTATGTTATTACATATTTTAAATAAATAAATCAATATCCGGTCCTTTGCATGAAATTATCTACCTAAAAGGCACGACTATGCAATTTTTATTTCTTATTACCAGTAATGATGAAAATGCTGTTTTGCATAGAAATTATGATTACCTTTGAAGCTATTTGATTGCCGGATATTTTTCTTGCCGCCTCATCCTAAATTCTGCAAGACTTATTTTATTAAATCTCATTTCAAAGGAATTATCTGATCAATCAATTTTTATTCAGTTACCTACATAATATGATTATATTATCAAGATTTTGCAAATGATGTTCGTAATACATATGGTTTTCAATTTAAAAAATTGTAATATTAAATAATATTTCATCAAGGATAAAAACCATCTGAATATGAAACATGTTGAATATTTTCCAATACCCTTTGACAAAGAAAAAAGTTTTTCTTTGCAAGCTTGAATATTTATATTCACAATAAAAATACTGACATATTTTCTCTAGAGAGATATTACAGCAAATATTTTTATTATTATAATTTTTTTTTTTATTATGAAGAAAATGTGAAAATCATTACTATATGTACTATATTCAGTTAATTTGTAAGTTTTAATTATTTGCTACTTTATAATAAAAGACGTTGGCTGTCAATGGGTTTATTTTTAAATAAATTGTGTAATCTAACTGACTCAATTATGCAGTTTTTATAATACTTTTATATTTGTAAAATAGTATTAACAGATAAATTTAGTGTAGTTTTATTTATATACTTTTGATAAAACTGCTTTATAATTTTATTTTTTTGATGTTTCCTTTCCAAAATAACGTTCTTTAGCATATACTATCAATCATTGTTAGATGAGATTTCTTGCTAAATATAATTATTAAATCTAATATACTGAGTCTTTTACAACCTAAGATCCCCATCATATACTATTGATTGATTAAATTAACCTCACCCATAGGGCTTTGGTTACAGTTTAATAATTGAGATAGACATAGTTTTCCAGAAGGGGCGTTGAAAAGGGTTGTCTTGGCGTTGCGACAATTCAGGAAACTACGGATTAGATGAAGAATTACCGATTTTGAACACATAGTTGGCAATAAGCAATCAAATATATTTTAATTCAAGTCATAATCGAGCACAAAGAAGCAAGCTGAGATAAAACGATTCGCGCAGAATTAAATCGTTAATACCACCCGGCTCTAGAAAAAGTCTAAGCAATTCACTTTTAGAGCTTTCTAAATCCATGCTCGCAAAACTGTGTGTGTATATAAGGGTGCCTGATTTTTTTTCACTAGTTCGTTCGTTAGTATCTCGTCCATTCATCCACGTCTGAACCGGTTACGGTGCAAGTACGGAATTGGAATAAGCCACTCGAGATTTTGCCAGGCACAACGTACAGAATACGCGAATCGAATTGAGCCCGGGCACCGGAGAGGTCGTTACGTGCATTGCAATTATGCAAAGTAACTCCCGATCGGTGTCGGGTCGTAAATTCGAGCCGGAAAAGCCTGAAAAATACATCGAAAAAAAACACTCGGTCGTTTTTACTATAGGCAACAGCTAACGACCCTATTTTGCATAACAACCAGAGTCGCGCCAATTTAAACACAGCTCGTGAGCGAGGTCAAGTGTGCTTTGAAAAAATCATAAAGCACTCTATGAACCGCGTGACCTATTATCTGATAGAGGCAACGGCGAGAGACAATTATCTATCTAGTTTTTAACCCTCAAAGGAAACTGATGATAAACAAAATGGATGAGATTTTACTAGAGACTTATATTGTAATTGATTAAATTACGATAATAATTTAACACTGTATAACAATATAGTCACAAAGATAATAAACCTTAATTTACAATTCAAATTAGACGCTAATTCTAGTTGTATCTAGGTATTGTGACTGAAGAACTTTTCAGTCGAATAGACGCAAGAAGAGTTGGTAACAGTTTATTTTTATAAATATATATCAAGCGGTGGGGGTTTAAATGAAGAGTCTTTGCTTGTGTGTAAAATTGTATTATTGACGGCTGTAATTTGTGTTCTCGTAATGATCGATAACTCATTAGTGGCGTCTCCCCCTTTGTGACAAAGTGTCAAATATTTTATAGTACTAATTCAATTCAGCTCTGGCGAATCGCAGATGGGGATGTTTGTGAGCCAATTGCATCGCTTCTTATACACTCCTACGATTTTTTTTTACGCCTAAATATAAATTATCTAAATGGCCAAACAGGCAATCGGCATCCAGAGAGTCGAAAAACAATGTGCGAAGGATAGAATGTATTGTTTAGCACGCGTCTTTTCCAAACAAATAGTAGTTTTCGGCGGAATTTATTGATGATAAACGTCTGAGGACAAATGTGCAATTGGATGGTTCATGCAATATTTTTAATTATTAGTCGAGGCGGCCCTCGACTTTCGAACGTTCGACTTTCGCACATTTAAAAACAACATTTTTTTTAAATTAAATTTTATTTTTTAAAAAACGTTCTGATAGTGATGAATCTTTTGCTTCAATCGGACGTTCGTATAATACAAACAGGTCTACGATATGTTTAATTTTGCAAAATAAAAATATAATTAAAGAATACGTTCAAAATTGTGGAAAATAAAGATATATTTCCATAATTTTGAATGACATGTTTCCAAAAAAACACAGCAAAAAAAAACATGAATGAAATGGAAAATCTTTGTCATCGTAGATCGATGATTAACATCAAAAAGATGTCCCTCTGAGTATTTCAATTATTCAAGCAAAAGCTCTTAGTTTGCACAAAGATTGAAAGGATAGATTAAAAAATATTTTAAAACGGGTTTTCAAGCAAGTAACGGATGGTTTTACAATTTTAAAATGAGGTATTCTTTTCATAATATTAAATTTACTGGAGAATCGGCTGATGTGGATAAAGATGCTGCAAAAGAATTTATTTCCCAATTATCCAAAATTATTGAAGAATAAGAATATTCCTCTAGCCAAATATTTAATGTAGATAAGACAGGTTTATTTTGGAAAACTCTTTAACAATGAAAAATATGAATGAAGCCTTCACGCACCTCTACAAATTTTTAAATATTATGGAAGATTGTGATCCCAATAGAGAACGCATATCTCAAGTGCGTGGGGCGATCAATAAAAACATAGCATGTTATAAAATACTATATGAAGAAAAGAAAAAGAATAGTGTAAAACAGTTAACTCTTGATAACTTTTCAAAGGAAACACCCGCAAACCCCTCTTAAACGTGTCTCTTAAACGCCTCTTAAGCATCTTATATTTACTTGATACATAAATATTTTAAGATACACACAATTTCAATTTTTTTTACTTCCCTCGACTTTCGTACATTCAACATTCGCACACGTTTTCAGGAACCAATTATGTGCGAAAGTCGAGGGCGGCCTGTATTTGGTTATGAAATTGTTGTGAATATAGTGTTTGTGACCTGACTTTCGCTATCACTTTTATGTTAAAATAACAAACTGTTATATTTTTTATTTATTATACAACTAATAAAAAAAATATGAGAGTTAATTGTATACCAAGATTTACCGTTTGATTTTCTTATATACATTAAAATACAAAATAGTGACTGGTATAAACAATATATTCATATTATTATATACAATATAAACATGGAAATGAAAAACAATGAAAGCAAGAAAATACAAGGTATAATGACAACTTGTTATTATTACAAACGGAGTTTATGGCAAATAAATACCAAAGTTCAAATATACTTTGAGGCATTATTACAATTTCCTAGAACGTGACTCAATTGCTATACATTTATACGTAATTTGAAATTTTAAAACGTCAAAGGTTAACTTTTCATAGTATGCGGTGAACAAAATTACTTTATGTAACATATACTTTAATAAAATGTAATTTAAGTTACATCAAATGATACTTGATTGATAGACATCACTTTGTTGTCTTTTTAAATTTGTACATGCTATCTAAACTGATTTTTAAAAATATGTCATTCTATATATCAACGGCAATATCGTCTGAATTCACTGCCAGATCTTTAATTTTTCAAGGATCAAATCATACTTTTGATTACTTGGAGCCATTAAATAAATGTCGCATTCGAACTATCAGGAATTTAGTATACGAAGGCGTACCAAGCACATTTTTTATAAAATTAACAAGCTACAACATCTACGTATAAGTTTTACAAAGCACGCCGACGCCTAGCAATCAAACTCGTCTTTGATGCTGGTATTCGAATGCCTCAAAGCGATTTGCCACAGACAGGACGCGTCAAAAGGTGTTAACTATGTTAACGTTTAATAGCGTTTAGAGACTTGCGAGTCATGTGCTACGATGCGAGCGAGAGCTTTGCAAATAGTATAGATAAACCAAACTATATTATACCGTTTACAGGCAACAGTGAATTATTATTTTTTATATAACAAACTATTTTGTATCTAAGACAGCAATTAAATACACTGTTCAAAGTGTGTAGACACGCGCAAAGCGTAGATCAGTATTCCGAATCACGCAATCATAAATGCCCGGCAATTATTTACCGGGAATCTTCCGGAAGTGTTCTGACAGCTTAGCGGAAGTACGAAAAAGGGACCAGAAACGAGCGAAGGGCGAAGAGAAGGAAGTTGAAGGACGAAGACGTGTCAGACAAACGAGTCAAATTTATCAAGCCCGAGTCAACTGAGAAACTACAAAGAATTTGCCGTAGAGGCTTTGATTTTGAATGTGGATAGAGTGCTACAAAAATATATATTTATAGTAAAAAATTATAGCTGGAGAAAAAAATTTCATTTTAGAATTATTGTTTATTTTTATGTTTACTCATCATGGACTTCAACTCATGTGTACTCAAATAAACCTACAAGCGATTTTAATAATTCTAAAATTATAGAAGTTTACACTTACTCGCTTTTTTTTCAGCACACAACACACACAATTTACGATAGCCAAATCTTTCAGTAACCGTTTTACAAATAACATTATTTACGCTTTGTTTTATTATAACGTAAATATAAGCAAGTTTGCGATACATTTGAACAGCAGTTAATCCTTTTGCACATAAGTAATATACCACTGAACGAACTTTATCTTTAATAAGTTAAAGAATTGACACGTATTTTAAACACTGAGGCCTCCATAGACTACTCGTGGTTTTGTGGCACATAAAAACTGCTACGACCACCTAAAATAGTGAGGCACACTTAGAGAGAAAGCCCTAACGGTAGCCTTATTATACGATGCGAGCTTTTAGAGGCTTATTTACCGATTAACTGATTTTCTACTGATTTTTTTTTAAATTAACACAACATTACACTAAAAATGATTTCAGTGATAATAAGTAGCTTATTGACTTTTTCACATTTTTTACTAAAGCCTTTTTTACGTTTCAAAAAAATTTGCATAAAAAGTATTTAGTATTTGAAAAAATGAATACATATTACATTGAGAGCATAGAAGAAATTGTGAATTCAACACCTAGGCTTAGTAATTTAGTACAATATAATAATAAAGCAATAATTGTAAAATTTAGTAAATTTAAATCAGTATCATTAGATGAAATTCATAACATAATATGTAAATTTAGAAAAGGAACTAGTACTGATGAACTAGATATAAATATAATTATAGAAACTTGGGAAATAATAGGAATTAAATTAAATTATTTAATAAATAAAGCACTCTCCTTAGGAGAAATGCCTGAAAATTTAAAGATTGCTACTATTGTACCTATACCTAAAATATAAAATAGTAAAAAAGTTGAAGAAATGAGACCAATCAACATGCTACCGTGTATAGAAAAATTAATAGAAAAAGTAGTAATCAAACAATTTAAGGAATTTATTACTTCTCAAAACATAATATGTGAACAACAATCGGGATTCAGAGAAAAACATTCCACTGAAACTGCATTACAAGTAGTGATAAATGATTGGTTGTTGGCTTAGGATACAAACAAAATCATTGGAGCAGTTTTCTTGGATTTCAAGAGAGCCTTCGAAACAATAGACAGAAAAATAATGTTAAAGAAATTGGAGAATATAGGTATAAGTGATATAGTTTTAAGATGGTTTAATAATTATTTACATAAAAGAAAACAAAAAGTTATAATAAATTATGTATATTCTGAAGAGAAATTAATGTCATATGGAGTACCCCAAGGGTCTAAATTGGGACCATTGTTATTTGTTTTGTATTTTAATGATATAGTTAATAACGTGAAAAAGTGTAAAATTCATCTATTTGCGGATGACACATTAATGTATTGCATAAGTGATAATATTAAAGAAATTGTAAATAATTGAAATAATGAATTAGGTATATTAGAAATATGGTTAAAGAATAATGTACTTCAACTAAATGAGAATAAAACTAAATGTATGTTAGATAATAATATAAAAATAGTAATAAATAACTCTAGTATAGAAATAGTGGATAGTATAAAATATTTAGGAGTAATTGTTGATACAAAATTAAATTTTATAGAACATTGTAATTACATATTAAAAAAAATTAGTAGAAAAATAGGTTTATTATCTAGAATAAGAAATATATTAAGTATAAATACAAAAAATAAAATTACAATAGTATAATATTGCCCCATTTTAATTATTGTGCAACAATATTAAATATGTTGAATAAATTAGACAAACAAATGTTGCAAAAATTACAAAATAGGGCAATGAGAGTAATCTTAAATAAAAATAGATTATCTAGTTGCAAAGGTATGATTGATAGATTAGAATGGTTGAATGTTCAAGAAATATTAAGTATGAATGTTTTAGTATTTATATATAAGTTAGAAAATAATATGATACCAGAATATTTTAATAAGTATTTAATAAGAAATAGAGATGCACATAAATATAATACTAGAAATAGAGAAAATTTAAAGATAGATAAGTATAAGAAAACGAGTTCGGCTAGGGGAGTTATGTACGGAGGTTTTGATTTGTATAATAGTGTTCCAAGAATAATCCGCAAAAGCAAAAATATAACGGGTTTCCTAAATGGAATTAAAAAACACCTTCGTACATATAGAAATAAATTATAGTATTAAGTCTTATTAGTGTATATTTTTATTTTCTGTTGTGTATTTTTTATATATTTTTTATATATGTTCATATACTTAAATTTGTTTGATGTAAAGATTAGCTATTAAGCTAAATAAATTAATAAATAAATATACATATATGGGAATAATGGGAAAAAATATTAGAACGACTTTTTTCGAATTTACATAGTTTAGAATCGAATACTGAAATAATTATTAAAGAGAATACTGATGACGATTTTATTAATATTACGTTTAATACCTAAAAAGAATTTAATTAATAAATTTTTCGGTAAAAATAATAAATATTATCGAAGAAATGAATTTAATAATTTGCAACTAACTGGAAAACGGACTCAAAATTTTTTTATAAAAATCTTTTCTCGCAATTTAACCAACATCAACGGAAGGCGAGTAAATATTCTTAACGGCAATAATATTCAATTCAAAAATTAGAAATGATTTTTATATAAATATAAATACGTACTCATATTTTTATGACATAATTAAACATTTGCTGTTTTGAATCAAATTTATTTCATTAAAAACAGAAATGGTGAAAAAAAAAATGGTTTATTGTAAATATCAAGATATAATAAAACAATGATACTATTTTTAAATAATAATCAAATAAATAGTAGCATGAAACTACAAATACATATACATACAATTATATTTTGTATTTTTTTACAAATAGAAAGGGTTGGGTTAAATAAATTATCCTAGCTTCAATAAAGACATACCCACTAGAGAATGCTTCACATTAAATCCATCTAGGTGTAGAAGCAAATACCATCTACGTTTTTAAAAACGTATGATATGTATATGTGATTAAACGGCAACATACGCGTTTTTCCTTTTAGTACCACCAAACGAGAAATCACCACCGCTACAGTGCGTTGCCCGCCTTCTTAAAAACAAAACACAGGGAGAAATCTTGACACACCAAGAATGCTAAAGAGGCTTTTTTATAACACAATAGACGTCTCATCACTCAGCCATCGAACAAAAGGCGTTGAAAAGAAAGAGCGATGCGAACCGAGAAAAGAACGAGCAGGTTTTCCATTCATTCGGGTTAACACGCGAGCCCACATGTCTTGCGGGTCCCCTGTATAACGTGAACGCAAGGGCTTTATTGGGAAACACCCACGTCACACAATGGCAGCTAATGCATATTATGTGCCGAAAAAATCTTTACGTTTCCGTGCGAGAAAGTAATAAACGCGGAACGAGGATAACGGAATGCCAAAATTATTATAAAGCGTCGCCGTAATATTGAAATACGGTTTTTTTTGGTATACCTACCTACGAAAAACACGAGTTATATTTGCATAAGTAAAGTTGAGACGTAAATCAGTTTGGGCGTGATAAAAGGGATTTTAAACACCGATTCGCGTTGTTTGTTTTGAAAAAGTAATATTTTTAATTAAAAAAGTTTATGTTTTAAATTAATTAAACTAAGTTCTGAATAAGGCGGTTCTTGATAAGTCAATGATATTTATATTTATATTTATATTAAAAATATATAATAGTATTGAATTATAAAACGAACCCTATATGAATACCAAAATAGTATCTCTGAACAAATTGACGAATATTCGAAACAAATTATCGAATTACCAAGCACATAAATTTTCAATATCAATATTAAAATCATAATTTAAAAATTATTTATTATTAGGTGTTATAAAACTAATTGTTATTAGGTGTTATAAAATGTATTATTAGGTGTTATAAAATTAATTAGATTTACTAAAAATTATAATTTTCTTCGGCGTAAAAATAAAACATTATGCATATCCCAATGAACGTTCATTAATAGTTTCAAAGCAATTGCACTCAAAACCAATAAACTCAACTATAACAAATAAAAGGTTACTTCTAAATCTACACTTAACACACATTAAACACAACATCTCAAATTAGACATTATAGAGAAATTAAAATCAATTATTTCGCTGTTAACCTTCACCGGACAAAAACTTTTTATTATTGAATCACAAAAATAAAGATTCTTACCAATAACATGTTTAAATTTTAAAACGTATTTCTGTAGCAAAACTTGGAAATAAATTCTACATTATCGAGTTAAAAAAATGTATTCTGTATCAATTTGTCACTTTTGTCACCATACAGCTGAAAAGACATTGCATTTTAACAGTTAGTTTTAAAACTTTTATTATCCCTAAACCATATTGAATATGTCAAGATAATGTTATGCTTAAGAATTAAACTTTACAATCAGAATATGTACTATCCCTAAACGAACGACTTTATATGCATATGATTTCCATATGATTCTTAAAAGTTACACAGGAAACAATTCAACTTGAAACTATATAGGTTTGTTTTAACTTTGTATATTCTAGACTTGACTTACTTCTAACCAAACCAATATTTCAGCCGACAAACGATATTCACTGCTAGGAAGTGGAAAGTGTTATTCTTGTGTATTTTCCTGACGCCGAGAACGTCGTCCATAATGCGAAAATCTTGAGAAAATCCCCACCGAAATGGCCATAAAATCACGGGCCATTTGTGCCAACAATAGACGCTCCCAGGCTCTCATCGACACAGAACAACCATAACTGCCAAAGCGTATTTTACTCGCAAAAATAGAAAGAGCGTTTTAAAGTATCAAAAATGTGCCATAAACTACACTCATATGCAATATACCATAATCACAGAAGCTGTCTATATTTTTTTATTAAAAATGAGTTAGGTTTTAGAAATACTTGAAAAGTATACATCTGTAAATTTTAATATCCCTGTGAAAAAAGCAGCTTTAATTCGTAAAACTTTATCTTAGGATTCAACTTCTCGAACAAAAGTTGCCTAATCGTTTTTGCGTAATTCGGCTCTAACGTCCGGACTATTCCAAAAGTTGTTAAGCACGATTACGTGTAAGGAAAAAATAAAGGATCCTCGACAACGAAGGTTATATCAAAAGTTACGATCGAGCCGTGCCGGTGCGATCCTTGAGGCGTCGGCATAAATTTAATATATATTAATCTTTTGACCTTGGCGCCTCGAATGAACCGTAAAAGCTGAGCTGGAACGGAAGAAAAGCTCCTATCTGTAATTAACATCAAAACGGAATAATAGGAGCATTACCATAGATTATATCATATCAGCCGTAAAAATAAATAAATAAAAATGTTTGTATCAATATCAGATTACGCATATACTGAGGCACGGTTTACGACGCACATAAAAAAGCTCGATTCGACAGTAAAAAATATCAACTTGTTACTTCAAAGGTGCTCTGGGAGGGGTGAGCTTTTTAACGTTGGATTCGCGACGCTATATAAATACTTAATGGTCGTATTTACGACTGTTTCGTCGTTGATGTGATGAATTAATATAGCAAATTATTTATATAAATCTTCGTAGCATATACTACACAAAAGAGACCGTTATCATAAATTGTCATTTCAAAGGAAAACGCCTTATAAAATATTATTTCTAATAGGCTTTTATAACAGCAATTGAGTTTTTGAAATCAGCCTTTTTCGAAATAAAATGATCATTTTTTTGTAAAGCACAATTTAGGAATCACATAAGTTCAATCTTTAATTTTTGAACAGACAGTTTTCTTACATATCTCATAGAGTACGCTCGGGATAAGGATTCCGGTTTGTTATTGTGTGCGTGAGCTGTGTGGCTCAAAACAATTTCGCTCAGAATATTTAATTTTTTTATTTTAAAAGAAAATATATGTTTATTTAACATACATACATCTGAGCTAAGTTGGAAATTTCAACGGACAATTAAAAATATATTATATAATCGAAGAAACCAGACATTGATGTCATTAATTAAATATTTGCAAAATTCAAAATCTTTCACCAGTCAAAAAAATAATGAAGTCTTGAGCTATTCTTCAAAAGCAAAAAAATATAAAATGGGGAAAGAAATTATTCGCAGATTGTTTAATGGCTCGACGACTCTATTAAATCATTAGAATCCATTAAATAAATTCAAAAATTATCATTGGCGCAATGATAAGAATAATAACTTTTTTAAGCCTTACAGAGAATAGAGTAAAAAAAACCAACAACGTACGGATTAATGGAAAAATAATTCAAATATTTTAATCAACGGGTAAGAGAACGAATAACTTACAGTGTATATTTGAAGCCTTGATATCAATTAACCCAGATATACCCAGGAAAGTTTGTTCTCTTAAAATTTCATTTATAAATAAAAAACAGTGGTACGAGTATAGTGACCTACCCATGGGACAGTGGGCATATCTGGGTTAACCCAACATCAACACAAAATTATTTAAAATAAATCAAGAGAGAAGATCGAACTTTTGTGCCACACTGCACTTTAATGACGAATACCAGCGTTGACGAATCAGCGACTGTCCTTAAAAAGCGAGACAACGAAGTACACGCTACATCACTTCTCCCTCTCATATACATGTACACGCACACAATAACAAACTTTACCACATAAATATATCAATTAACCCAATGCAACAATTATCACAACAGTAACAAGTACCGTTGATAGAGTGAAAAATAAATTTTAAAAACGTGGTATAACGATATGTATAATAAATTACATTTGATTTTTCCCCTCTCCTCCCCCTTTCTCGGCAGGCTTGCTAATAACTACTCTCTGTTTGGAGAAGACGCGCGCCAGCTATACATTGTGCCCTGCGCATAATACTATTGTTCTTCTACTATTTAATTACCGATCGCTGAGGTAAGCATCTGGGCCGTTTTGTGGGTGTGTATAAGAAACACATTTTGTGGGTGTGTACAAGAAACGATACAATTGGTTCGCAAACATCTTTATATATAATTCACCAGATCTATCTTTGCCTAATATTATAAAGAACGTGACGCAGATGCTCCGCAGACATTACAGCTAACAATAATACAACTCAACATGCCAGCGAAAACTATCCAATTTCAATATCTATCATTTAAACTCTACCGCCTGATAGCAACATCTAAATTTCTTTATATATGTTTATAAAATAAAATATTACCAGCTATTCCATCGTTTATTTGGCTGCAAAATCATGGTCTCAAAATTAACAAAAAAAATGTATATCATATATATCAGGATCTACTATCATATGTCATAGCTACATAGGCCAGATAATATTTGTTCGTGGAACAGTAAAAAAATGTTGCAATAGACTCTGGCTTTTTTATGGTTAAGAAAATAAAAAAAATGATGAAAAACAAATGACAGGTCGTAAAAAAACGTACAAACAGCGGTCGCGTTCCCGAGACGAAAGGGAAAATTGACCGGGCGTGAAGACAAAAGCAAATAGGCGAATTTTATGACAATAAAACAAGACAGTGCTGCTCAAAGTTAAAGACAGACACGAAGGGGGCTACCCTGTAGACGCGGCTGCACTGTCAAAGAAAATAAATATAGTTCGAATGTACTACGTTTCATGCTTTAGTATCTCCCTTGTTGAATTTTCGTAAGAGCGGTTTCACGGTTCATATGCCCTGCTAGTAAGATAATCGGCAATGATGGATAAATAATAAAAAGTAAAGTAAATATCATACCTCAGTGTATAGGGAAAGATTTTTATAAAAGTATAATATAAATCATAAAAAAAAATATTTATTGAATAATGAAAGAATTCTTATATATATTTTATTAATTATACAAGACTTTTTTTGACAAGATAAACACGGAATACTGAGTGACAATATATGACACTATCACAAACAATGCATAACTAATAAATGACGGCGTAAAATGGTTGGCAAAACAAACGCAATCAAGCAATTTGCGTACGAGCCATAACTAGCAGCATATAGTTATTGACAAAAAATCTGTTAAGTTACTACATTTTTACATATTTAAATTAACCAAAAATACTAGAATTTTTAGTTTAGAATTTAAACGTTTTTGCTACCAAAAAACTGGCAATTTATCAGCGTTCAGTCGTAATTTCGCGTCCAAATCGCAAGTGTCGTAAAGCGCACGCGGCGTAATATATGGGAAATTAGATTCGCGTTGAATTATGGAGTGTTGATATGGCAATATGTGCCCGAGCCCTCTCCGCCGAAGATGAAGATTAACGACACCATTCTCCTTCGTGCAAAATATCATATTGGTGACAAATGAACGTTTTCCCGGGAGAAATCATAAAAAATGCACGATATGGGGGCGTTACTCCGAGACACATTTCTGAGCAATCAATCGTAGCAACGGCGGCTGTGAAGTGCTAAAACGGAACGACTGCCACGTAAGGGATGTAACATAAGGAATTATAGACCCCAGTGTCATTTAAAGGTCATTGCTGAATAAGGCTAATTCAAATTGAATGTCTTAAGTTAAAGTTAGTATCAACAAGTTATTCAAAGTGTGATAAAAAAAAACCGACAATTTCAAACAGTATTTATTTAGTATTAAATGTTAATATTGAACCCTTCAAAGTAGTTATTCATAAATTGTCCTTTTTATAGCTATTTTGTTAGCCCTATAAAAATAATATATGTGCTTACAAAGATATATTTTTAAATAATATAACAATTTTTTTGTTGATAAACAACACGAATTACAACTGTAAGAACTATCTACAATTCATAAATTAAATCACCTTGCAATCCATTGCCGGAAGTCCCAAAACAACTAGATATATCTAACATACAATATACATACATATTAAGCCAACAGGTACCAAACGTTAAAGATAAAAAAGAGTCCAATTTACACACAAATAGGAGAATCTAAATATTATGCTATTAAGTCATGAATAACGGCAGGTAAGTTGAATCTTCTGTCATACCATTTTATAGAGCTTTTGCTTATCATGAAAACAAGGGCTAAGCGTGCATGATAAAAGACAAATAATACATGCCAATAGGTCCGGATGTGCCAAAAAAATCTCAAGTACTTACATCGTATATATTCAATATTAACTATCGTTTGAAATACCACTAAAGTATTATTAGTTAGGGCGAGATCTAAATATCTTTTTGAAAGAGCCCATGTTTATAATAGATTAATATACTTTCGCTTAAGGACTTAATTAAGAACCAACTACCGATCTTTTAATTTTGTATTGTAAATATCAACTTAAAATATCAATATTGTAAAACAATTTCAGACTATCAAATATGTAAAATCCTGGTTCAGCTCAATGTTCTTAATTTAGAGTTTAACCCACTTTATAAATAGCTGGCCATACACGCGCGGGTACATCCGACAGATTTGCCAGTCGCGGGTGCCTGGCGGACAAATCCGATCGTGTGTGGTGAGAAAAGACACAGATTTGTCTGTCCGTCGTCTGTCCGCTGTCCGTGCTCAAAATGACTGGATCTTTCGAACGCAGACACTTCTTGTATACAATAACACCATTATGCAACTTTACGTATAGGTATATTTAAAATTGTTTCACAATAATATTTGACAAATATTTAAATCAAAAATAAACACCAATGACATTGTTATCGCTTTTATTTCATTCATAGATTTTCTTTTTATCTCATCTATGTGTCGCAAAACTTTGTTCTTTCAGTGTTTTATCTGCGGAAATAAAAAAAAGAATGCCAAAAAATCACAAAATGTGAACCGGTACGTTGTCGTAATGCAAAATATATTTTTTTGCCTTGACATTTAATTTAACTTAACGTACTTTTTTTATCGATCATCTGTTATGATGCCTAGGAGCAATTTTATTTTGCAAGCCATTATAAAATGTAGTTTTTGATAATAATTGCACAATTTAATTAATCAAACTTTTCTGTTAATCACAAAAAGCGTTACAAATGTGAAAAAAGAGAGATCAAAAATAGTAACTGAAGAGCATAAAAATATGTATTTGCATGTGTATCAGAAAAAATTATTAACCTTAAATTAACATTAGGGGTTATCGCTGAAAAATTGATTTATGTTTACTATTGTGTATAGATACAGTTAATTGGAATGGCAAAAGTTTCATTTGCAAGATTAGTCTGAATAATCTTGTATTGGAAGCTTTTCTCATAATGATTAAGGCACATTATCAATGGCAAGTTTAAAAAAATGCAGGTTTCTCGGGAATTCACAAAATTAATTTATGATAATATTTTTAAATGGTTTACAACCGCTGCAATTTTAAAAACATGTAGTGTTTTAAATCTGCTAAATTCACACCTGCATATAAAACAGGTAGTGAGTGTGGCTTAACAATAAATATCAGGGATTGCGACTCAAGCATGTATTTCTATATCCTTGAAAATTTTCAAGTCAATAAAACTATTTCTTGGTAGGCTAAATTAAACAAGAATCTATGGTTTAATGTAAAAGCTTTAAATCATACTATAAATGTATGTTTTCTAAATTCGATTAAATATAAGACATACAATTTATTTACAGACATACATAAAGTCAGCAAAGCGATTTTTCATATTTAAAGTAATTTACTATCAAATATAAAAGAAATATTAATTACTTATTTTTTAATAAATAAAAAAAATCCTGAGAAATGAAAAACATTAATTAAATTAAGAAAAATGCATCTTATAATTGAATGCAGTTTATTGTTTTGGATTATTATTTTCACACATTATTTTATATAAAATAATAGTAAATTAAGATCTCAACAAATGATATTGATCTTATGACTGCATTGAAAGCTTTATAAATAACAATAAGTAGTTTAAAAATATACAAAAGCATTTATGTATTATATGTATGTCTTTGCAAATGCTAATATAAAAACACCATATAAGACTACCATCGTGTAAACGTCAAAAATCAGCTATATATTATGTTAGAAGGGAGAATATTATTTTTATTTTTTCTGAAGATCACCTTTCAATTAATTGTTATTATAATTGAAACAATATGTGGAAAGCGTTTTTGACCACTGTACTTGATATTTATTTTTTAATAAAGTTTATATAAATATTCCCAATCCAGGACTAATTAAATTTTCTTTGAATATAGCGACAACTTACAAGTAAAATATTTAAATAAAAATAAAATGCATAATACCCAAACATCTACTATATATTTTAAAGCTTTTTTTCATTAAAAAAATTAAATATCCCTAAAAAAATGTTCTAAACTTATTAAAAGACACATAAGAAACAAACGACGTTTGTCGTAAATAAAACAACGCGGTAACTTCGTAAAAGTTCCTCTGTAAAAAAATATTGTTATTTTAAATATAAGGGGCTAAAAACACAATTAGTTTTAAGTAAAAATACTTAGTTAAACCCAACGAAATTTCATATTACATTGAGGAATTCAATGTGTTAGGATACAGCGTGTTAAACTTTCAATTTGATGCATTCTCCAAAATCTTAAACGAGACAAAACGGGCATTCTCCAAGCGGAAGTTAAACTTGAATAAGCCCCTCGAAATGCTTCTAGCACAACTCGAAGGTGCTCCCGGGAAATTGCCATAACATCGTCAAAAGGGCGAAACGGCTGCCAAGTTAAAAGAGCCGAGTTTGACAAAATAAAAAAGAGAGCTTTAAGCGCTTCTGCTTCAATTATTCATTTGGACTTAAATGACCCGCAGAAAGGCGGCGTCGTTTCGGCTAATTCTAAATTAGTTTTTGGAAGGTCTCGCTGTAACAGAGCTATACTTTTTGCAAAAATAAAATTTAAATAAGAAATTGGCCTTTATAAATATTTGACGTACACGTTGATTTGACATAATAAATTTTAAATGTCTCTCTCGGAAAGCTTTCGTTTAAAACTTTAAATATTGCTTTTTTAAGTTTATGTGTTATATTATATAACATTATCATACAATCTAATTAATTTTATAAAGTATATATAAATTATTATTCTCATAATCACAATGTATAAAATAGTTTTGAAAAATGGCGAGCACTTAATTATAAAAAAATATATAATATAATTTAAGTACAAATTTACCTAATAACTAAAATAATCTAGTAAACATGAAGTATGAAATAAAAATTGACTCATTTGTGCTCAAGCTCAAATATTACACCAATGGTAAATTTAATTCAATCATCTTCCAAAAAAATATACATATATATAACTAGTCATATTATATTATATTACTAAAGTTTGTTAAACCACCGCAGACTAGATGGCCTTAAGAGGAAAAAATACATAAAGAACACTCGCGGGCCACTGAATATCTCCCAAGGTGGCAGTATACTCTGATATAAATCACCAGGTCCGTTCAGCAATCGTTGTTCCAGAGCGAAAGCAAAAACAGCCCGTAATACCCTCTTCCTAATTGCATATTAGTCCGCAAACGAGATGAACAAAAAATCCAAAAAGAACCTACCCGAATAAAATAATGGCAGTGAAGCACTCTTTAACCGCAGACTGGCGTTGAACTAGCTTGTGCCGATTTTTCATTCATTTCGTGATATTTGCGTAGATGCGTTCAAAGAGAAATGGAGATTAATCGATTTTCCGCTGTATCAAACCCGTCCGAACAATTCGGAAACGTGCATTTGACCGAGCAACATCCATGTACATATGAAGCTGTATAGAATAGATATATTGTTTACGTAACATTAGTTTCACTTATTAATCGATTCAATGTGCAGACGCACTGAATAAATAATACATGGCTTATATGGCGAACTACTAACTGAATTAATTAATACATTTACAAGCTCAAGAGTTTGATTTGATTTACAGTAATTATAATGAAAATCTTGACTTTCTATGCAGCAGATCATATCAATAAAATATATATTTCATAAAAAAAAAATATTTTCTGAAAGTTTTAATATATGTATAAAATATTATTGAAAATTAGCTGCGGCGATCGTTTACTAATGGTAAAATAACAATAGTATTAGGCGCTAGGTAGAACCTATTGTTTATCTCGCATCTTTTCCAAGCAAAAAGTAGTAGTTATGCGGTACTTATGAGTGACTAACAATAAAATGAGTGTGCTATTAGGTGGTCCGTTAAATATTTCCAATTAATAATGCACCCAATAATTGACTTTCAACTTAAAACTTAACCATTGTTGTGAAAATACTGTTTATGGCACAAATTATGACTAATTAATTTAGCGCTCTCGAGCAATTTCGCTATTCAATATTCCTGTAAATATTACTATAAGCAATTAAATCTACCGTAATACAAAACATATTGCATACCGCAGGCGCAAATTCAGAAGGTAACATTGAAAACTCACTATATTTTTTAATTCATATTTTATATGTGAACTAAATAAAATAGAATTAGCAATATTTTATTTGATATGTGGCGACCACACGTATAGGTACATTTAAAAGAGCGATTGTCTCATTGTTAATGACCGTGACTAAAAACGTTCATTCATTAACAATGAGACAAACATCATGGCACAAGAATTTTGACCACACACAACATGGGTAGTTAAGAGAATCCAATAATTTTAAATAAATATTAATATTAACTCCCGTCTATTGATACATTACTATGTCAACAATCTTGAATCGTTACATTTTTAATTCTCAACAGCGTAAGTTGTAGACTTACTGTAAAACAACTACAAGAGTTTAAGCATGAGCTTTAATCAAAAAGTTAACGTAATTTACGAATAAAAAACAACAACGTTTTACGGCGATTATTATAAAACGAATTTTACCCTACGAAGAAATGCTCAAGTACACTAACCGCTAGTCATAAAACTTCAAACTTAATACGATGCCTTTCATCGCACTCATAACTCGGCTCAAATCAAGCTCGCTCGTCTATTCATAAACTTCATTTGAATACATATTACCACAATGCGTGACGACTGCTTCTCCTATCCGACCAAGGATCGCATCTTGAGCTTTGAGACGAGCAGCATCAAGACAAAACGACCGCCGCCGCAAGACGAGAAGAAAGCAAAGCGCAAAAAACTCTCGCCCCTCAACTCGCATTTCGTCTTGATTTAAACCATAAGCAGGAAAATATGTTCTCATCATAATGCTCCAGCTCACAAGATACATCCGCGAGTTCAAAATGGCCGCTGCTTGTGTAGTATTAGGCGCACACGTACGCAGGCGGGCAAACGCGCCATTAATTCCGCTTTGCACACCAACGGTATAAATCAGAATTTCTGTGACACACATTAGTTATGTGTAAGTTGGTAACACCGCCGAGATTAAAGGCCCCCCTACACGACGCGACTGTGTTGTAGTAGTGCAACTGAGTCGTGTAGTGTATGGGCGGCTTTGCATCTGGATATGCACGAGAGGAGCTCGTGACTATCCGGAAAATTGTGGAAAAACTAAACACCAACGTGAATTTGTAATATATCCTGCCAGTGGTTTTTAAAGTGCATAGATAAATATTAGTAAAATTAGCATTTCAATTTTAATTTGTTTAAGTATATTTTTATTTATTACACACACTAACGATGTATTATTTTAATATTATAATATGGCCAGAATTTTTTTATTACTAGCTAATATTATTTAATGAAAATTATGTTACATTATTTCATTTTTAATTCAGCTTTATTAATTTGGTTTCAAAAGCTTCTAAATTAGACATTGAATAGAAGGGAATCAAAGTATTTTAACTTATGAACAATTTACAAGAATTTTGGAAGGCTTAGAACGCTCTGAAATAGACCGTGCGTATACTCGTTTTCATTAAAAAAATATGTATAAAACAGCTCTAAATGAACACGTCACATGTGAGAATATAAGTATATAGATATAAAAGCATTTTTTTATAAAATAATATCAAAAATTAAAAGAAAGTAATATTTTATATAAAAAAAAAAACATTTGCGATTGACCGCTGGAATCTATTGCATAAAGATAAATCATAACAATAATTTTATAGTCATAATTTTTCAGCCAAATTGACTAATATTTATGGAGGATTATTTGAACGATTCTTCTATGATTTTACAAGCAAAATAATATAGTTAGAATACACATACTATCCTGGCAAAACTAATCACTATACTCATTGGTATTATAAGCCTATCACTTAATTTAAAGTATTATTACAAAGTTCCCAATATATACAATTACTTTCTATAGAACAGTTTAAATAATGTGCTTCGAAAGTTTCAAAAATATTATAAAATTATTCTGTGGTTCGGAATATTATTGACAAAAGCAGCAATTAAAAAACATTGCTTGGCAATAACCATCCGACCAGTGGGGTAGCTAGGAGGCGGACCACTCCGGGCGGCACTTGCTTGGGGGTGGTATTTTCGCAATAGAAGAAATTTCTATAATATAGGAATATATAACTATTTTTATATATTATTACCTATTATTTTTTGTAATTAATACTTGAACATCCGCTTCGGAGTTCAAGGCTTTCTAACATGGATTTTGGCGAAGAACAGGCCATCGAAGATTGCAGAAGCCGCCGCTTCTCTCTTTGCTTGACGTCAAGAATGAAACGCGCCCATGGAAACATTTCCTAATTGTTGCGTAACATATTTAATATTAAATAACAAAATTAAACACCCTAACTCAAAGGGTATGACAGTAAATAATTTAAGATACTTTTTACTTAAATATGCCTTAAAATAGTTTACTATATTTTTATTGCCTATGTATAATAGAAAATAAGGAAGAGATGCAGTGTTATTATTGCTCAGTAAATATTTCGTGTAAAGGGTTAACTACAAATAAAATGAAAAAACATTTGGAAATGTTATCGATAATGAGTTAGCATGTAAACATCCAAAATAAGTAAAACCGGATATTAATTTTCAATGGCGAAATTTATATTAAGAAAATCGCTTCCGGATATTGTATCCCGTTTGGCTGCTGAAAATGAAATGTTTATTAAGATCATCTCAAATAATATATTTATAATAAAATTCATCTCTGATGAAAGCTATTATTTTTAAACCATGGCAGAAAATCTCCGAGAATGCTTTAAATTACGAACCATATGCAGATTATTTGTAAACCTTGATGATAAACGAGGTTTAGGGATAACAATAGTACTTTCAATGTACACTATTGAATTCTAAAAAAATTACAAATGCGAATAACAATACACTTTTTTCAGAAAATGATACACATCATTTGAAACGAAAATTATTTTATGGGTAATATATAATATATTTATTAATTACTATTGTAAAATAGAAGTGTTTTTTTTTGCTTTAATCAAATAATGTTACTATGGTTATAATTTTTGACTGACCATTTTAGTTAAATGATATATGAAATATACAGATAAAAGATGTATAAACAAGAACAATTTTGACGCGTTTTACAATTGACTCACTGTGCAACATTCAAGTAACCAAACCCATTACTTATAGTAGATACATCAAATTAATAGTCAATGCTATTACTGATTACTATTCAAACTCTTTATACTTTCTTTATACGCCATTACGATAAAACACGCGATTAAAGTCTAGACGTGGCAAGCAAAGGACGAACACAAAAGAAGAAAAATTGCGTTTAGGAGTCGACCCAGCGCCGCGAAACCTTCAGAATGTTCGGTTCGAATGACATTATTAGCATAAAAATAGTTTTCTACGTGGGGGTCGTGTTTATAAATCACAAAGGGGATCATCTATCAAGATGAATTTACGCAAAAGAATGCCGAGCCGTGTGCACACTAGATTTAGCATAAGACTGTTACTCGCAAAAGGGTGCCGGAATATACATTTTTACGCGAACGTAATCCTGAAGGAGAAAAAATAACGCAAAACCCATTTGGGCAGATTGCGAAATGTGTTTTATATTAAAAATATATTTTTTCACGTTGTTATATTACCATTTCTTTATATAACGGTAATCTTTGGATTTCATAAAAGTATTAATATTATAATACCTACATAAATATTTGTACTTTAAAATATTAATTGTTTTTAAAATTACTATTTTTTCATTTGTAGAATATTATTTTTTTGTAATTGTTAATTTTCCGTTTAAATAAATACAAATAAAATAATATTAAAAAATAGATAATAAAATCTTTTAATATAAGTCTAATGATCAAGAAACTCATGAAACTTCTTGAATTTTAAGGTTCAAAATGACTGGTTAATAATAAAAATGTGTATTTGTTTAATATGTCAATCCTTACAGTTTTTGTATATATATTAAAAATGTCATTTTCTGATAAATTGTGTCAAATTTTATATATTAAATGTTGAGCTTTAAGCTCAATCTTATATAGATATATTTTTTTAGCAAAATTTTTTTTTACATGTTATTATTAGTTTTATGATTAATGATAATTTCACTAGGAACTATATATATACATGGAAAATTATGCGCTAATTTAAAATCTACTTAAAAATCAACAAAATATTTGATAAACATTTACTATATTTTAAACATACTATGCGCGTATGTCTCGATTTAAAAGCAGGGAACACACAATAGGGAAACTTTTATTTTCAAGGATTCGATAGCGGATCTCAAATTATGCGGGTCTTTGTGGATATCTTTTCCAATCATCTCAAATGTAAAGAGATTTTTCTCGAGAATCCTTCGGTGGAGTGAAAAAGAAAAAAAAACACTTACGGCTCGTCCTCGTACTGTTTAAAGACATACGGATATAAGCTGATGGCCTTTTTTCTAGAATAAGAAGGAAATAATAGACTTCGATTCGACGGCCGATGCAATACAGTTCTATTAAAAGATTAAATGACTTTATCTGAGATTTTCAACTCAATACACACAAAAAGAAACACAATTTTACAATACATTTAATCAAATACACACACCACTAAAGAATTTATTTAATATTTCAATACTATTTATTTATATTACTACGATAAACCTCTCGATGTTTATTTCCTTGTTCAGATAAACGGATCTAAATCAGTTTTCTATCTTTGTTCTCGTATATAAGATAGGATTAATAAAGAGTACGTATTTCCTATATCCATTGTTGGTTCTGCTGCGCTAGGTTTGGTATGCAGTACCAGTTCCGTTTCTTATTATCTTTGTCTGCTAGATAGCACAATCGATATTAGCGGAAACGATTGCTTTCCTTCGGTGCCTATCTCGAATTTCATACACACGTGTATTATAAATAGTATACGTTCAATATAGCTACCGATGACTATAATTCCAAGTAAATATTTTATATACTTGACATGTAAGATACAGCGTCTTTCACTTAGCTACTCTCATCTGCTAATTTTATACACATACATATAAGTACATAAGCTTATATTGAATTTCAAATGAGCTTTAATTAAGGGTGAATATTGACATCGCATATCGAAGGCCTTTGAAATTGGCTAATTCCATAATTGGCAATTTTACTTGAAGGACCAAAATCGTAGTCTACTTTAATTTAATGAAAGGATATACATATAAATGTTTATAATCAAAAGGAATGTCGTAGACATAATAATAATATTAAAATAGTAGCATTCTGTTTTTAAATCGATATTTGAAATGTTCGGGTAACGACCATTTACCTAACGGTGATAACGAATTATTTCAGAACCATTTTAGATAAAAATCGTAGTAAGCCTTTTTTAATACATATCACAAAACGTCATAAAGATACACCTTTGCTTAGCGCCAGAACAGAATCAACGAAACATCAAAGGAGTAAGGTATTCTCCGTAGAGAGGTATTTATCGAGGCTCCCTGAGACTGCAATTTTCATCTTGCATCCGCAAAAAGAGACTCGCATTAGAAAGCCAATCAATAATTCACGCCACCTCGATCTGCTAATGACAAAATCAGATATGCCTCGCCGACAGCAGACCATATATAGCGCGTCGCCGAGGGTCTGCACCCCCGGATAAATATGGTCTTAGTGGCGAGTATAATATCGATTTCTTCTGGTAGTTCGATACATAAAAAAAATATTGTAATAAAAACTCAATTAACATTCAAAATATTATTAAAATATTAAGTCAAATTTTTTTAAGCATGTCTTACAAAGCTGTCCAGAAATAAAAATCCTAATTAAAAAAATATATAGATACATATATTTATGAGGAGTATTATACATAAAAAAATATAATTGAACTTAACATTTAAAGAAATATAATAGGAAAATTACGCAATTTTAGAGACTAATTATTTTTATAAATTACTAAGACATTTAGCAGAAACAATCAGTATTGTTTGATAGTTTTATTTAATACTTGAATACGTGGAGTACGTATTATTGTGCAATATTGATATATATTAATAATATATTATATAGTGCATTTAAAGGAACAGAATTTATTTTTATGTAATGCGCTACTTATTGTGTATTATGAATTTCACTTCTTTCAATATTGACAGAAATGTAAATAAATTTTACACAATTTAACATAGGTTAAATTTTTGACAACCCTTCTAGAATCATTTGTGAGTATTTCAATTTACAAAATAAAGATTGAAGACACGAAAAATAGTAGAGATTTGTTAACTAAATTTAATAACTTTTTTTATTTACTTGTACATATTTTTCTCATACCTAGTTTTCTTTAAGTGAAGTTGATTATTAGTACCGGATATGTAGTATATATATTGTCTGTGATATAAGCAATATTTTTTTAACATAAACATGGACAAGTTGTCTACATATATATATATTCTAAGGAAGTCGGAACATTAATTCCAATTATTATATATTAAAAGAAGCATACTGTAATTGCCAAAAATTAATGCGTGCGTCGAGTGAAAAAAAAAGTTTTACGCTCATTTAATACGAGAACGTTCGAAAATAAAAAGAAAAACAACCCCTCGGTATGGGCCGCGAGTACGTAGGAATGCGGGAAAATTTACTGGCGACAGTAAAATGTTCAAAAGTTGCCCTAATGTCTGCCCATAAAAGACAGACAAACATACTCTCCGCGCCATCAAATCACCAAAGCGCCTCTCGACAAACAACCGGATGCCGACATCGCCAAATGTTCAAAATGTTCAAACGGAGTTTCGGAAGGAGAGAGAGAAGACGCAATCCACGGCATCTGAATTGTGCCGCGGAAAAGTTGGGATAACCTTTACTACAACGGCCGAAAAGTTTTCCACGATTGCCAGTTATCCCTCCCGAGAGTTGGGCCATAACCGGCTTGGTTGTTGTAGCTGTTATTATTATAGCAGATCGTTATTCACGACTATTGTTACTCTTCTTCCCATGAAAAGATTCGATAGTTCAACTTTTGGGTCGATGGAATTAGAAGGTGTTTTTTAAATACCAGTATGCATACAAGGTGGCGCAAAAAGTATGACGGGCTTTTAAATTTATTTTAAAAGTTATAGACAAAACAAATCAGATCATATTTTTGCGCAACCTTGTTTTAAACACGCACAAAATAAGATTTTATTTATAAACTAGAGATGCAAATAATGTTTTAAGTATTTAATTGTGTTTTTAATTTTTACCGGGCAAAAACTTTTTTTCTTATTGAATTCACTGCGGTTCAATTTATTTAATCACAAAAATTAAGCTTCTTAGATATTATTTGTCTAATTAAATCTAACTGAACATTAAGTTTATAAATATGCAATTATTTGTAATGTACATACATAAATATATTTAGTTCTTGAAGCAATCTTTCATATAAAGATATGATTTTAAATTACGTTTTTAAAAATCGTCTTTGCTTTTCTTTCATTAGTTTATTTTACATAATATAGGAATTTACTATATATAAATAGTACCTATTTCATAAGCCACGCTTTTTTTGGATTTTGATGCAAATACTTTATTAATATTCTACGTTCATTTATATGTTAGAACTTCACCCTTGCTTATTTTTTATTGATGTGTTTGACAGAATTGTACTAATTAAATATATTTTTTGGAAAAGTAAATTAGAATAATTCAATTTGAGTCCCCTATGTTGGCAGCACTGTAAATCAGACAGCTGTCAATAATCACGCGCGTTCAAAGTGTCAAATACAGGGACGTCGTTTTAACTTTTTTCGAGGGGGGAGGCAAAAATTGCTTAGTCAGTACTCGATTTTTTTTATTTCATAGTATTTTTTATTAAATGACATGCATTTTTTGACTAAGTTCAAATTTAGAATCTACGCTAAATACAATAAAAATCAATTCGTCGCAGTCACAGTGAAAACGCTCGATTATTTAACGTACATATTAGAACTTCTTATAACAATATTACGACTTAATAAATGATAATCGAATGAAGCATATCTAAGCCAAATATTGACCAATAAGAGAGTGCAAAAAACAATTATCCCTTCTCAGAAGTCAAAAATTCACGTCAAAAGCAATAAAATCGTGCCGTCACCGCCGCAGTGGGAACGCTCGTTACCGAGCGTTCCCACTGCGACGGCGCCGACACGATTTTATTGCTTTTGACGTGAATTTTTGACTTCTGAGAAGAGATAATTGTTTTTGCACCCTCCTATTGACCAAAATTCAATTTGAATATGCTTTAACGGTAAGGTTATTTATAATATTTTTTTTAAATAGTGTAATATCGAAGTGCAGACAAAATGTGGAGCAATATGCGAGATGTAACATCTGTCTGTATTTCTTCTTCTGCTTATTTTTCCCTGATAAAAATACATATATTAGAAATAATCTAATGAAAGTTTTAAAACTATAATTAGTATTAGAACTTTTATGTTAAAGTTGTGTGAACAGAAAATTGCCGTTTCACAACTGTCAAATAGAGTTTTATAAACTTTTTAGAGCAGCATATAATTTCACTAGCGCCTATCAGTTAAATTATATTGTTGTAGTAGAAATACATACATTTACTGGTGAAAATGTTTTTGGACTTTACTAGTGAAAATAGAAATTCACTGAAAAATTCATTGTGGGGACCAAACAGACTCGTTTTGTAAAGGACCTTGTTCTTGAAACTCGCGTAATTACTGTGACCAAACGTGATTATTTAACAATATTGCGATCACACAAAGGCTCTCGTTACGACTATAAATAAAGGGTTTCCTCACAAATAACACGCAAGGATTCTCCGGTGCATTAAATGAATATTTCTTTATTATGAAACGGTCAACGCCACCCACAAGACGTCTGAGGATCTTCCACCGACAACATCCATGCGCCAGTTTCTCCACCACTGTTCGGAGAAAACATCTCGCCATTCATAGTTTGTCGCAATATATAATATAATCTAATAAAATTCTCACTAGTTTCCACCTGCGTCTTACTGGCTGCGAAAACACACCCCCTCAGAGCATAAAGCCCGAAATTTATAATTATATAAATACATCAAATATTCTTTAAGTTTGTGGGCTGTTTTTTCGAACATTTAAATGTTTGAAAACTAAAGTTGAATCACCTTTATATTAGTATATGATATACTTTAGCATGAACAATGTGTCCCAAAAACCTATCGTACAACTGAACGACTATTATCGATTAAAATACAATTTTTAGCATAATTAATCTTTGCGTCGTTATAGACTATTTATAGACTAGACTATATTTATTCGTCAACATCAACTTTATAATTGGGAATATAATGCTCTCAAAATATATTGTCTACATATTGAGTTCAATTAAAAACAGTAATTTAATTTATTTAAAGAAAATATATACATAAATATAAAAACGATTCTTTTAAATTGGGAACCATGGGTAAAAAATCGCACATCTAGGTTTTGAACGATTGGTAGACTGATCGAAAAATTGTTTTCAAAATCCATCGATGAATTAACATATTTTACGACGTATTTTAGTAATTTAACAATTCAAGGTAAAATGGTTGTGAATTACTAAATATTTTTACTGTAATATATTGATAGAAGTATCTCTAAAAATTTTATCATCAAATCATTTAAAATGACTTTTTTATAACTTTATTCCACTATCAATAATTATTTTACTTATGAATTGCAGGCTGAAGAAATATATCGTGTATGATATGCTTCTGTAATCTAAATAAACAATTTAAACTGACAGTTTTTGTAAACAGTTAACTAATATATACTGTATAATATATTATTTCTTAAAGGTATATGCCAATACAATATATCAATGATTCCTAATTTCAAAACAGACAAAGGATTAAACGAACGCAATTATGCAGTCTGGAATGGTGTCTCGCATTTTTTATACTCGCATGCTCAGACGTCGCCAAAGGAGATTTATAATCTGGACAGAACGATTGGACTGGTCCTTGGCCGAGGGTCAAGTATGAAATTTTCTCGAGATGGCCGCTTATCCGACATGTTGTTCACGGTTGGCCGCATCTTGGCCCCCGAACCCATCGCTTGGACTCCGAAGACCTACCCTTGTCATGGGTCTGGAATATTGCATCGTATGTGGAATACGAAATTCGAGTAGTCGACCTGGTCGTGTGTGTACAGATTGTGGCAAAGTTATGCGAAAATCTTTGAGATAATAAAGATTTTTATTAAAAAAAAATCTTTTAATGTATACTTGTTTTATTTAAATGTTGCATGTAAAAATTTTCAACGCAGCAATGAACCTCAAATGAATTTTACGTCGCTCGGGGGCGGAAAATGAAAGAAGTGGTAGAAGAATGAAAACGACTAAAATGGCAAACAATAAACAAACATATATAAAGAGCGAGTGAGAAGAGGAAAAAAAGAGAAACCTCGAGAGCAAACAAACAGAAAAGGCAATTTAAAAAAATACAAAGGGAAATTTTAAACATTATACCACTCGCCTCGCATTATAGGTAAAAAATTCAATGCAGATACACCATTGTGTATATTTAATACGAAAGACAATTATATACATTACAAGACTCGAGCATATCTATATATATATTTATATACTATGTACATATATTTTCATAGCTAGTTTAACAATAACTGTCGATTAAGACTAAAGGAGGGAAATTTATAACACTCAAGGATATTAAAACGACGCACGCAAGCCTGTCTCTACTAATTTCTAAATACCTATGTATAAAGAACTACAGTAGCATAGCTTTAATATCAGCACTGGCTAATATTTTATGATATATTATATATAAACATCTATATTTAATCATTAAAACTCCTTTTTTGTTGATCAACAATACTAATTACTACAAATTTATTCCACTATATGGTTTGTTTCTCAGCTTACATGGCGATTTTTCCTTAATCTTTATTATGATTGCAAAAAAATAGTCTTTTAATTTACTCTTAAGCTATGTAAACAGAAAAAACCGCAGGGGGCATTTTTAATTAATACGGTATTTACGGCATTATGACGATGTCATTATTAACCAAGAATCGCAATTTAATGTGAGCATGTGCAGCATAAAGTACAACTTGTGAGTAAGAAATGGAATATTTACAACAATATAATCTTAACAATTCATCAGCAAATGCCACTTTGGATCATAGCAAGAAAAAGTTTTCTTCTCCTAAAGGATACATGACTACCCACTTTACATCCAGTCAAACTTTTATTCAAATAATCGCCCTGCGAAGTTTGCAGTTTATGTTATTTTTAACGTCCAGGGAATCAACAGCTGCGTGTCTCGTAAAAAATCTAATTTCCTACAATATAAATTGTGCGTTTAACCTTTGCAAAAAGTGACAGAAAATCTATTTTATGTAATTGTTATTATTAAGTCGGTATCTTTATCTTCAACGTTATACATTCTAGTAGATTTTCGAAACGTAGTTTCACATATTTATTCCTCTACAAGATTGTCAAATATTTACGACCCTTCATTTGTGATTTTTCAACAGGGTTAAACGCCTATTCGCATGTCATTGCCCATAAATTTTCCGAAACACATAACTGAGCGTGGCGACATTTCCTTAAGGACATTCCAAATGTAAAATCGATAAATCAAGCAAATGAAAAACGTGAAGACGTTTCCAATAATCTTCAATTCGTACAGTAAGCCTTAGGACGGACGTGCCGCTGTCGAATCGAAAATTTCCCCATATTCGCACTCGCACAACCGAAAATGTATACATGTATGTATATGTTAAGACGCCGAAGAAGGCCAAGAAAAGCGGGAGTAAGAAATAAGGGGAAGCGGATGGTGGAAGAGTGTAGTGGCAAAACAACGGCGACTTCTGTTTCGGAATGGCCAAAGATAAGTTTCTCTTTTATAATGGCACAAAAGTGTGTTACATAAAGAACCATTGTTTAACCCGAGCCTGTTCGGAATGACCAAAGTTGGTCCACAATCGGAGGGGTGGCTCGGCTGGCTGGTCGGGTCTCCCCCGGTCCGAATCCACAAAAGGAAAATTCCTCCTACACACAGAACAAGGCAACATCACCGGAATATGAATTCTGAGCGGTTTCGGCAGGCCGCGGAACTCGTGACGTCAAACGCGACCTCATACATACCAATGACGGGGAAGAAGCGGCTAAACCGCGAAATGTTCAACTGTATCGAGAATAACGCCAGGATAACCTTAAGCAACAAGGGTGAAGTATGATAAAAGAAAAATAAGCCAATTATGAAACACAAGCATTTAATAACTAAAGGTTTCTACCATCCAGGCAGAATTCTTGGTGCAAGAATTCTTCATGATTTTGGCAAGAATACTATTATACATTACTATAATAGTAATCTTGCCAAATCTTGCAATGATTACTATTATACATATTAACCAATATTATGATCCTAGGTAAATGAGGCAAAAACCCTACTTTGTGCCAAGAATAAAGCTTAATATCATATGTTTTGGGGCATGGCTCTTTAATATATCTGGTGCCTGGCGAAGAGAGGCTTTTTTTTTAAACATCTTTCAGAAACACATGACTCCCCAAATTTTCTTTTTATATGCAGATTAAAACGCTTTCTATATTTCTTAGAAAGCATATTTAATGTGATTCCATTAAACAGCGTTTTTATTTTTCTCAGAAGCTATTGTTTAAAAAAAATCAGTGATAAGCCTGGCTGGTTAAACGATAATTAGCACAATTTTTAGTTATGGGTCTACCGTAAATATGCTATAATTTCCAGAATAATATTAGACGATGTCGAAGAAACATTCACAAAATCTATTTAAGTATATAAACAATATGAAAAAATTAGAGGTATTGGCATATCAGATCAATATGGTTATTAAGTGGGAGTTCTAACTAGTGTTTCATCTGGAAAATTGATTCTTAAAAAAAATTGAAAGAATTTTTATTTGCTGATATTTTTATGATTGCTATAGTTTTAATTTTTTTTGTTAAAAATTAAATTTGTACGAATTTTTAACTGCTGTATTTTTTATACCGCTGCATAAGAAAAGGTGGGTCCGTGCCAAAGCATTTTTGTAAAATTGTTTTTCGCAGTTTCGTTCCCCCGTGGAACGATCCACTGCGACTAAATTTCCAAGGGCAGAATTGCCGCATGCTGTCGCCTGAGCGCCTTTTCTACACGCGGTTTTCGCTCAGCAGTGATTTTAAAAGTGCAAAACCCTATAACCCATCCTGTTTAATATATCTACACATAAAAATACTATTGGACTAATTTTTCTTTTCGAGATTTATTTTTAGAGAAAAATGCAAAATCAATAATTTTGCAGAGAAATTAACTGATTTCTTTAAAGATTCCATACAGCTTTTTTTATATTAAAATTTTAATTTGTACGAATATTTTTTAATGTTGCAAAATCGCTGCCTAAAAATGGATGAATCCTTGCCAGATGTAAATTTTCTCAACTACTCTAATCGCCCTCATCTTTACTTTGGTAATCTAACACAAACCACTCCGAGTGGTAATTGCAGATTGCAAAAATGTATGGGGGCTTTTCACAGAGTACAAATGTAAAGTCGCAATATCTATTATTAACATTTTTTATACGATTTAGATATAAAAACAGGAGTCCGAAATTCCCTCTTAGCTCGATCAAAGTAAATCGATTCGTTCTGGTCCTTAAATTATTTTCGTCCATTATCCTATTGAAATTTGTTTTTTTCTGTTTATCAATAAAATATCTACAGTAATATATTAATATAGTCACATATTATATAAAACATACCTTGAGAAAATCGAGAAGTGAAAATGAAAATACCTAGTTTAAACAATAGCCCTTTAAAAAACTACAATTGTTTAGCTAAACAATAAGTGTGAAATTGAAATTTCGGTACATACCAACATTGCACAATAGCCACACGACCTCGAAATAAATCAATTTCAACAACATAAAAATCATATTGATCCTTTTTTTTATTAGCTTTAAAGCATAAAGCGAAACATACTACATTGTTATTGCTGTATTTAACTGAAAAAGTGGCTCACACGTGGCCAACATGGATGTTAGTAAAAGATGCACCAAAGACAGAGTTAAACAATAACGCAGTTTTTTTATAAATCAGCTTTCTCTCTTATTTGTTCAAGCTTCATCGATGGACCAGTTTAAAGTATATGATACTTGTTTACATCACCATTTACTCACATATACACCCATCACCACTCATGAACATACTGATGAGTATAACTTGGAAAACACTTGACCTAACTGACCACGAGAAACGATAGAGCCAGTGAGACTCTACGATACTGCCGCCCGATACTGACACCCATATTCTGATTGTACATACATTAGGAAAAATATGAATCAATTAGGCTTTACAATGCCACTATTCACTTTGCCTTACTTTATTTTACAGAAAAATCGAATCACCTAATTTTGACATTTACCTGCACCGATCGATCTCAGGAATAACTTTCACTAACGCAACCCCCATGAAATCGGTTAAAGTTGTACGTACCACTACACTATAAGCAGAATTAGGCGTTTGCCTCCCGACCAGAATCGGTTGGCGTGTTGCGCAGTTTTGGAAACGTTTCACGTTGTATCACGCACCGTAGTAGTTCATAATTAAACCGAAGCCTCCCGCGATCTTGCGCTCATGTGCTCCTCGATTCCTTTGATCAAAGTTTCCAACTTCAACTTTAATACCGCGGCGTTGAATCAATTACGCGGAACAAACAGTCTTCATTGGCCTTGTTTCAGTTTGCCCTAAACTAATTATTTACTCGCGAGTCTTCGCGGTGGCGGCGCGTATGGCAATTTGTATTTTAAGCAGTACCAGCCGTAGAAAGTTACAAAGTCGGTGCTGCGTTTTAATTTGAGTACCTATACTTTTGATTCGGTGTGCGGTTAAAAACGTCGAAGGCAAGATAAATATGCCTGTTCTCGAAAGTTTGAAACAAATTTGAGTAGAATCGTTATTGACTTCGTCACGATTAATAATTTACAATTATACAAACATTCTTAGTATTATTTTATTATAATAACTACAGCCTGTTATCCTATTTATTTTAAATTATATATTATATCTACTATTTGTTATCAAATATATGATACTTATAATATATGTAAAGTGCAGAAAAATAACTCTTTGCTAATCACGCGTTATTGATGTACTGCCTGAAATGCTTTTATACAATATTCTAAGAACGGAGGATGCAAAATAAAATTTTATAAAGAAAGACTAGTCCATCAGCTCTAACATAATTATATTGCATGAATTTATTTAAACGTTTTTTAGCAAGTTTTATAAAATTTATGTTCATTTGAAAAAGGGTTCAACATCAATACAGTATCGTAAAACTTCCTAAAAGGATCATAAAACTAATAAATTTATGTCCCTTAAATTTATGAATAATCAACGTAAACGCAACAAGCAAAAACACATGCACACATTAAAAATGGCAAATCAAGTTTCACTAAAAGCGTTGGACTTTACTTTAACAAAAATCTACACCGTTACTGTCTGATAAAATCTGTGATTAAATAATCTAATTCCACCATGAATCATTGATCTCAAGAGTATATATTGCAGAACATAATAAGAAATAAACAAAAAATAAGAAATGCAAGAAGCAGTGACTTAACGAAGATTATATTATTTAGCAACGATTCAATCAAAAGTCAATGTTTTTATTTAATATAAATCATTTTTTAAAATATGAGTGAAAATATAATTTGAAGGAAAATGATGTTTATTAAGCAAGTATTCAATATGTCAGAATAACAATAATATCTCAACTTAGAATTTTAAATAAATAATTATGTAATAACTATTCACGTTTGTTAATATTTTATTTTAATAAATACTTTAAAATATTGACTCTAATTTATATAAATAAGACTAGTAAAATATTTTCTAAATACAAAAATATATACTGTAATACATCCAAATTTTTCGAGAAATTGAGATCAATCTCTCATTTTCATATAAATAAAAATAAATTAAAGCTACACTAAAAAACCAAGACCACCGATTTATATATTAAAAAAAATAATAATTCATCGGGTTCGTCTCGTTTTTATATTTAAAAAAGGCTAGTTCAGTTTGTGATATAACGTTTTAACGCTTAAGAAAAAATTGGCGTTTTCGTTAAAATGGGACACCACTGTGTGAAACCTTTTAACAGCTTAAGTCACAAGGTATACGCTACAAATCATAAATTATTAAAATAACTGTCGCCTTGAGAAAATAAAACATTCGAATTTGCCCTCAAAACAAACGCCGTTTGCAATCTGTTCACTGGCCAATGTTAATTTGTTTAAAAAAACTCGCCACCTTTCTGTAATTAGTCGTCTTACTAAAAGTAAGTGGATAACATAATCTCCTATCGAGTGAGCCATGGATATAAATACGGAAGCGCGGGAAACCAAGAATCGTCTGAGAACTCTCTCAGAGACACTTCTCTTCGCATCCAGTGATCTAGTTCAACGTCCAGAATCCTAGCAGCAAACCCACTTTAGAGACGTCTGCCGCCTAACATATTCAATATTTAGTAATAGACTTTGTCTTAAAAAAATAAAATAGAGCTTAATTTGATTAAGCAATTAAAAAAATAAAAACCGCCTTTAAAATGATAAAACTAAATTAATTAACAACAACCACATGTTTCGATTATCCTATGCGACGGCATGTTCCAGCAAATTTGATATGAATATACATAAGTCGGTTTTATATTTTTAATTAAATACACGTGTGCACGTATCGCATATAATGTGGTGGAACGTTGCCTAAAATTTATTGTCAACCACTTCCTATTAATTCGTTCTATGCCAGCGCGTGCGCTTCGAGTTGGAAAAATATACAAAAATATTTATAATATACAAAGAAATTTTATAATGATTAAAAAGCAATGCTATCTATAGGTTAATTAATTAAAAATAATTTGATGAAAAGGTTTTATTTCTTCCGAATCAAAGAAGCCTATTTCGTTTCAAAGAAATTGAGCACGAAACAATCAAAATATGGATAGACATTGTTTTGACCTCCTTCTTTCTTTTATCGCTTCCCGGTTATACAAAATTAATTAAATTGGAGCAGCGCTTCCAAACGAAGACAATTATAACACACCTTCTGTCTCAGTCAACGTTTAAAGACGATCCTCGACTGACCTACTATATATATATACAATTTAATCAGAACGATAAGCGAAAATTCTTAAGCATTTATAGTAACAGATTAAGAGAAGACCTATAACAAGATTAATTGACCCAATTATACCAACCAAAGTATTAATTAAACTAATCCTAGTTGATCTCAGTGATAATTTTAACTGTCATGTGTATAGGCTTAATTCAACATATTTTTATAATATAAATGCAAAGCGATTATGAATTTATTTTTAACCATTTATACACTTTCCACGTAGTCCGATCGCGTTTTAATTCCTTCCGGCACACCCGATTTTAACGAGATAATCGCAAATGTTCGATACACACAGCCAACGAATGTCCCTTTCGATGGCGGCCATTTTGTAGAACGCGTGCGACATCGGCATACGAAATTAGCAAAATGGTCGCGGACTTTTGAGCGACGAACGTGGGCCGTAAGCCAATATTAAATCATGACAAACGTACGATTCAAAAGCAATAGCTAAAAAAACAATACGAATAGAAGCGCATCTATAGAGAAGCGAATGGAAAATTCTTATTTTTAGTAAGACTAAACATAGTCATCATACTATGGAAATGAAGTGATCGGTACAACGTTCAAATACCCATTAAAAAGAAGCACTGTATATATCAGGTTATTCCATAGGTTTTCGATTTTTAAGGTGCGAATTAAATGGGTTAAAAATGAATACTATTACTAAATTAAACATTAAACGACATTGTTGTGATTTTGCTACATTTTCCTATTCCCGCAGATATATAGGGAAATAAAAGTAGTGACGACGACTGGCGGTACCTCGTCCGCTGATCACTCACATTACGTTTAACCATGCAACTAATAAACAATAATGCAGCGGCCCAATCTGTGTGTATTTATCACACGTCACCATCCATCCACAAAATAAATTAAAATTTAATTTAATTTGCACTGCATGAAGTTTTAAATGCTCACTGATCATATGTGTATATTAACCGATTGATACAAAAATATCCATGACAGTGTTCATTTTCAATCCGCATGCGACAAAATACACTTAGTTTGAATAACAAACGATTCTACACAGCTATAAGACAAAGTGTAAATGTAGATAGTTATAGAAAGCAAAAACTGACATAAATTTCGTCGCAATTACCACTCGACTACTATAACAATCTATCATCGAACACTTTCAAAGACATTACAACTGTAAAACTGAAATTTTGACCCAGCCACCCGGGAGAATTTCGACGATAACGACTCGAACACGAAAGTTTCAACACTAGTCTAGTTGGCATAATTACGTCTGGCGACCTCTCCGTCGTTAGACAAAGGGCGGCATGTAATATAATAAGATACGGTGTCTCATTTATTATGTAAACAAGATGGGTGGTTGGGTGGCTGAGAGGAGAGGCAAAATAAAAACGACGACGCGAGAGTTCGCCGTCGGACAGATTGTGTCTAGTAGCGATAAGGAAAGATGCGTTTTAAAAGGCGAGCTGAATTTGCTTGTTTTTCAGAGATTTCAGTGACAAACTTTTTAGTCAAAGTTTTATTATCGATTTTTTTCATAAACGTGTTCTAAATTCAGATAAATTTGTCATATTACATATTCAAAGACATATTTCAAGTCATATGTATGTAAAAATGTACGTACACTCGTATGTATGTATGTGCAAGTGCTTTCAAACGAACCATTTACTGAATCGAACCGATTCAAACGATCCTTAGGAGTCGTCACGCAATTTCGTTAGATTGGAACAAAATTGGATTTTTATTCTATCGATACGGCTCGTTGAAAGCTTGATATATACTACATAACACCCCTGTGCGTTCTCTGGGAACGGAGAAGAGAAAAATCTGTAAGTAACGTATGCTCGCGTCACGGCTTGGAGCGTTCAGCGTTTCCGCCATTTTCTTACGCGACGGCAATATATGTGTCGAGATCTTTCCGCGTGTCTCGTGAGATTGCTCGAAATGAAAAACGAGAAGACGGTGGCTTTAAACGATGGCATTTCAGGAGGTTTCTTTAAAACGAATCGTTTTTATCGCAAAACGAGAGCGACTAGACTAGAGATCTAAGTCTCTAGTTTACTTCTCACTCATATATGTACATTAACTTCGAATAAGATATATTAGTTATTAATGTATGAAGGGCACTATAAAAAAAGTTATATTTTTAATACCCGTATAAAATTCAGATTACACAATAACTGAAACCCAGAGACCATGGATAACGAAGAATTGAGGCAGATTGGGTGTTAAAGCAGCAAGAAGTTGATGCTGATTTTAAAAAAAAAAATCTTCTTCTTTGATAAGACACATTTTTACCTTTTTTGGTATGTTAATAATCAAAATTTCTGCATAAATGGTGAGGAAAATTTTCACGTGATTCACGAGAGAGCATTACATCACCAAAAAGTGACTATTTGGTGCGCATTGTGGCCAAGTGGCGTCATTGTGTCTTACTTTTTTGAAGACGATGAAGATGATGAGCGCTAAGACGCATGATAACCGATTATTTTTGGCAGGAAGTCGAAGATATTGATGTGGAAGACATATGGTTCAAACAAGACGGCGCAACTTGCTACACGTCGGATGCAACGTTGGATGTTTTGACATTATTTCACGTTTTGCTGACGTCAACTGGTCACCAACATCATGCGATTTAACACCGCTGGAATTTTTTGCTGGGTTACGCTAGGAGTCGCATCTACTCTGGCAAACCCGAAACGTTGGATCACCTAAAAACCAATATCCGCCAAGCTATAGCCGAGATACAGATAAAGATTAAAAAAAAATGTGGGAAAGCATTACTAAAAGTTATGCCCTGCGTCTTTAATATGGATTTTTAGTCACTCAATGTGGATTTTTAGCCTAAAAATCTCTAAGAATTATAGGTTTTACGATATCGATAAGAGAGCGATAAAGCGTTGTATCACTTATTACTATTAGGTAGCTATTACAATTTATAGTCACTTGTATTCAACGGGAAGATGCACACTCTTAAATTTAACATAGTTAAAATGCGAACTAACATATAGTACAGAACGCGAATCGGCAATACATTTACAAGTGACGCGCTCCGCATAACGATACCGAGCATTCTCAATGCTTTATGTTTGACTCACGAATGAAGCGTTTTTGTTCTAAAGCATTTCGTCATACATGTAGACCCTACAACTTAGTACATAATGATCTACAACCAGATTATGTTTTACCGTCCATTATGATTAAACTGTCATCATGTTTTTTTCTTAAAAAATATATACCACACCACAAATAATAAACACTAAATTTTCATCTTGAAAACGTACCCAAATACCCAGAGTATGCATGGGAGCAGAAGCGAGGCACACACGAAGACAAAATAAAGTATCCTGAAGGTATGATGGAAAGTTTTTTAATAAGGTCATTGTTGGGTCGGCGCCGCGAACGCCACAACGGCGGCCTCTTCGGTGCCCCCAGGGTTATTACCGTACTTTAGAATGCATTGCATATTTTGGAATAAATTACGACCCCTTCGAGACGAGAGCCGCAGCCACCCTGTTTTGTGATAGCACACGCCGACTCACTCTCACACTGTATGCACTTAGATAATTCAAATTTTAAATGTAAACTTTTACATATGCATGTGTTCTGTACGTATGTATAAAATACACGACGTAAGCAAAACACATTGCGCGTATCGCATACATGAAATTCCACTTGAATATTTTTCTTGGAACGTTTGAAATTCGTAGCAAAAATGTGCTTCCAAATACGTAGATAAAAATGTACATAAAAATATTAATTTAATCAGTTGTTATGATTACATTAAAAAATATTCCAACAAATTTCATGTTTAACCAAAAAAAAATTTCTCGAAAAATTTGCTGATTTTTGAGATGAGAATTCACAACCTACAATTTTCGAAGTAAACTCGGGCATGACTGGCAAGAGGTTAATCTAATATTTGATGTTTTTCATTAATTATGAAAAAAATATTAATTAAATAGCCGGCTCTGGACCTTTCGCAGCAGTTGATCCTTTCGATGTAATTTTCAATGACTTTTTCGTACAATTCTAGCGGCTATAACTTGACGGATGTTGGTTTTTGAGTGCCTTAATGTTTCGGGTTTGTCGGCGTAGACACGACTTTAGCGTTATTCCACAAAAAAATCCAACTGCATTTAATCGCATGATCTTGGCGGTCAGTCGACGTCACCAAAACGTGAAATAATGAGATCTGTAAACTTTTCACGCAAAACATTCAACGTTGCACCCGATGTTTGTCAAATTACGCCATCTTGATGGAACCACGTATCTTTCACATTAATATCTTCGATTTCGTGGCAAAAATAATCAGTTATCATGCACCTATAGCGCTCACCAATAACTGTTACAGTCCGACTATCATCATTTTTAAAAAAGTAAGGCCCAATGACGCTGCCTGGCCACAATGCGCACCAAACAGTCACTTTTTAGACATATAATGCTCAAAAAAACTTAAATTACAAAGCAAAGATAAATATTTATTAGATATGATAAGCTCAATAACTTATAATATTAACTTAGAGTATTAAGGGATTTCTCGTGCATTTATAAATATTTGCGTATATATCCTAATATGACTCAATTCAACACAAACATAATGATCTTTGAAAGAAAAATTATTGAAAATCAATTTAAAGCGAGATTCAATGATTTTGAAAAGATTGAAAATATCACACTGTTTTTTTTTATTTATTTTAGAAAGATATCACCATAGAAGAAATCGCAAGTCAAATCTTACAATATTTAAAGCTTATGAGAATTAACTAGAATTGGAAACAATCAAACTTCAGAATGATTTATAATTAAAATTCAAAAATTGTATTTGGAAATCCACTAAAGATAAATACCTAATCCTAAAAAATTATTGTTTTGGCTCTACATATTGAGCTGAATGGCATTTTTTGACATTATAAAATCGGATTTACGAAGTTATTTGTGTGATGAACATATTGACCAATGTTTACGATTATTTATATCATCGTATAATCCTGACTTTAAAAATATTGCCTAATCTGAGCAGATCAACAATCTCATTAATAATATTTTATCTAATGTAGTATTTATTTTTTTATATGATTATTTTTATCTACTGAAAATATTATTTATCCCTTACATATTGGTAGATCGCGATGATTTTTTATAGAGTAGTAGATCGTTACTACTAAAAGGTTGGGCGGCCCAGGTCTATAAAGATATATAGTATCCAGTTATGAGGATGTGTAAAAAAGATACATACTAGGAGGAGCGGCAATACTAGAATAGACAGACACTATCTGTACTTGAAAATTAGGACTGTCGAAGAAGAAATTATTATTATTATGTATTGGCTGTGTTTGCTTAAGCATGGAACAACTGAGGCAACAGTATTGCTAAATATTGCTGGCAACACGAGACGACTGCATAGGACTCAATCCTCTAACGTTGTCCAGTGAGATAAAACTCGGTATATCCTCATCTGTTTGAGGGTCATATATAGATGTCCATTTCATAAAAGTTAGCGAACACTTATGAGAAAAAGTTTATTAAGAAATTACTTTATTACCTTTTATAGAAAATAAGTAATAACAAAATGATTTAGCCACATTAACCACAGTTTTTCAAAAAACATATAGTTTTGGTTAGTAATTTATTTGCATTGTGGTCTATCTATTATTTTAATTAACTCGGCTATAACTGTTTATAATAGTTAGTCTTGAAAACTCATAACATACCATATTCTTTACAAACCCGATAAGCAAAAACTTATGAACTTTTTCGGAACTGAAACCTCATTAGAGATAATTCGAATGGTCAACAGCAATATATTGTTTGCTGACTACAGTGTTTTGTTGACCTTTTTAAGGCTTTAAGGCTAGTCTTACAGTTTTTAAATTGGTCGATCTAATGGTATTCAATAAATTTAGTAAACTGATCAAAAACAACTTGCCAATGCTAAATTATTTGTGAGATCCTGCATCAAATCATTTCAATATAGAAGACAATGGAACACCACTATATATTAAATTATGCATACTGTTACTAGTACAGTAACCACCACATATAAAGGGTAATAGAGATGATTTTTTTACATATCAATACAAGAAGTATATTTCTTACCTGCAAACTAGGATGACATCCCAGCTCCAGTAAGATCCTCACAACGGCGAAATGTCCTTTATTAACGGCAATATGCAATGCTGTTTGCCGCCTACGATTCCTAGCATTCAAATCCGCACCAGCCGATCGCAAAATACGCAAAGCTCCAGGCTCATCACCAAAAGCAGCGTGATGAACAGCTCGATCGCCATCTTTATCTTCAACGTCAGCATCAGCATTATGTCTTAACAAGACTCTTATTACGTCTAAGTGACCATTTTGCGAAGCGGCCTAAAATTCAAATAATAATTATTTTTTTTAAATATAATAAGCTTTTTGTTAACAATCTTACCTGTAATGCAGTATGACCGCCGAAGACACCGTTCACATCAGCAGTCGGAGGCTGCGGAGCATTGGCCGCTTGATTGGCGGCAGCGGCTTTAGTCAATATTTCGGCGACTTTCGTAGCATCGCCGTTTGCAGCAGACTTTACCAACTCTTCGTTAACATCACCGGATACGTGAGTCTCGAACAACTTTTTCAACAGTGCAGATAAACGTTCTCCCGATGAGTTGCCGAGCACCGTTCCATCAGACGAGACTACCTTAGTCACTGCATTTGGATTATAAGTCCAAGACGTGCTACATACTTCTACTTTCAAATCGTTATCGTGATAAATCTGTTGAACACGACCAATCTTTCCCAATGTCTAAAAAAACAAATAAATATTATGAGACAAATTAAATATATGGCAATTCTATATAAATATGATAAATTACAGGCGCCATAGCTTCAGCCCACTCTCCATGGCCCCGCTGAAGAGCTTTCACTCTATCTTGATCTGAGCAGACTTGCACTAAATCGCCAACGACAAATCCTCCGCCACTTGCTGCGTTAGCATTAACAACCTATTTTTTAACAATATATTTGTATATAAAAAATATATTTACTTAAATATTGCATTTAATTAAGAGAAAATATTACTTTAGTCAATACAGCAGGATTGAAAGTCCAACGATTAGCGCTCGGATACGATACAACAATATCGTGGTCTTCATCAATACCCACAACAGTTCCAGTAGCTTCCAAACATTCAAACATTCCTTCAGTCCAACCACCATGGCCGTGTTGCAGCGATTGAACAATTTCTAGTTCCAAATCAATATTCACCTGAAAATTTAATATTATATAGTTTAGAAACTTACGATTTTATCTGCAAAGCTGTAACATAGTGTATACGTCAGTATATACTATATATTCTTTGTTATTTATGGAAAATATCACATTGTGTGGTCCAAATAGTTTGTCGACAAAATAAGGATATATGAAAAAGTTTTCATATATCACAGAATGCACTTACACAATTGCTAAAGAAATTACGATAGCACATAATTCAATAATCAATGCTAAAAACAAACAAAAACTGTAAAACTCCATAATGCAGAGCAACTAATTCTTCCGACTACATAAGAAATTACGAATACTATGTTAAAGCAACAAAAGGTATAAGTTAAATTTCATTATCGAACTATACAGAAACGATCAAAATTCAATATTACTCAATATTATGCAATTGAATGAGAGTATCAATGTCTCTTATAATGCTAATTTGTTAGCATTTATTAGAAATGAATATGAATAAAAAATACCAAAGGATTTGTTATTATGTGATTCACAACCATCAGGTCTCATAGCTGAGGCCATATTTAATAATTGGAATCATTTTATAACCAAAAATGAAATCGAGTGGTCCAAATGTGTTGGAATTAGCTCACTTTAAGAGCCCTCGTGCAATGTCAGGAAAAATAAATGGATTGATTGTTTTTATTTAAGGTGTTGCAAAAGGAATCATTAGCATTTAGAAATATGTTAACAGATTTGATAAAAACATTTGATGAAGTTATTAAAGTGGTCAATTTCATTACTGCTCGTCAAGTTCATTCCCAAGTTTTTAAAGTTTTGTGCCAAGAGATGGGAAGCAACATAGACATCTATTATTACACACAAAAGTACGTTGGTTGTTACATAAAAGTACTCAATCGCCTTTTTGAGCTTTGTGATGAAATACATAGCTCAAAAATATTATTTTTAATGGACACGCAATTTGAATCTTATATATAATTGTTTTTAATAAATTTTTTAACGAATTTTCCTGATTAGCTAAGAATGCTTACTTAACTAATATTTTTAGTTATTTGAATGACATAAATTTAAACCTCTAATAGCTGGCCACACACGGACGGATCTGCCCACAGGATTTGTCCGAGATGGGTGTCCGACAGACAAATCCGACCGTTAAAAACTGCTGTTAAAAACCTCGGACAGATCTGTCTGCTGTCTGTCCATTGTCCGTGCTCATAACGAACGGATAGGATACGGAAAAGCAGATCTGAGCAGAGATCGCGCTTGCAAAAACGACGGTTTACAGTGTTATTTGTTAAAATCTGTTCCTTAAGTGATTTTATAACCCGGTCCTTTATTAATTTGCGCCAAAGTTGCAGCCAACGTCAAAAATAAGATTTCTGTAATAAGGTTTTATTACTTTATGACCCATAGCAAAAGATTTCTATTACATCACTATACAATAGAAAAAATAATATATATTTAAAATGCACTTACATGGTATAAGTATTGACTCTTGATACTCTTGATAAGTATATTTGTATATTACGTATATATATATGTAAATACAATATATTAATATATAATAAAAAATATAGTTTTGATTACACTAAAATTAAAGTTATTATCACTATTGAATATGTATGAAGAGATCAATGTATATATATATATATATATGTATATTATTATTACTAAATGTCATTTAAATTTAGAATTTACTTTAAATACTATATAAATTTAACTTTTATCTTCGACAATCGTCCAAGTTTAATATTGATTACAGTATCGATAGAAATATGCATGCATTTTAGGCAGCCCTTGATTTTCCGCTCTTGTCAATTGAAAGGTAATTAAAATGTATCGCAATTGTGTTATTCGCACCTGATGATTTACAGTATTTTTTGTTTAAATTTATCCCTTAAGTGATTTAATGACCTGGGCCATTTCCGCTTGCCTTTATTAATTTGTGCCAAAGTAGCCGCCATAGGTAGGTATCTAAAAGGTCTAAATAAGGTTTTATTACTTTATGACCCATCGGTCACTCCATATTGTTACAGTTAAAATGTATTTTTTGACATTTTTTTATCAAAGACAGTGAGACATCATATATTGTAAACTAAATTCGTGTGTTAAAAATAATTGTAAACCATGTAATTGATTATTGTTTTGACGCCAATCGCCATTAGTTATTCTTCTAGTACTGTATGGATAGGGCTTCATAATATGCTTGTTTAGTTAAAATGCTGAATCACCTAAAAATACATAAATCTGATGTTCGATAAAAATTCGTATGAGCTCAGACAGACAGATGTCCGAGCTCGTACATTTTGCGTCTGTGGCGAAGCCCGGACAGATCTGCCATATGTCCGACGGAAAGATTCGTGCATGTGTGCTTGGCTAATGTGTAGCTACAAATATATTTAAAGTAAAAGATAAGATAGAAGTGATTATAAAAAATCGACTTGAGGTCGAAACGTATTAATAACTGTATGTATGACTTTTTTCAATACTTCTAATAAAAAGCTCCATTCTGAAACACGGCAGATTTTTATTGAACTTCTAATAGTTCTAAAAAGCAGCTTTAGAAATTATATTCCCAGTCATGATTCTGGCAACAACTGGATTAAAGATCCATTTAACATGGAAGTTATTAATGCTTAATTTGTTTGTGTTTGGGCAAGATATTCTCGTTGAATTGTCGTGCGATACGTCTTTGAAATCATATTCCAAAAAAACTGAACTGAATTTGTGGTTACTTTTCAGATCTGATTACTCTGCACTTGCAAATAAAGCATTCCAACATTTGCTTCCGTTATGCACAACATATTTATATGAACAGGCTTTTTCGATATTGTTATCTATGAAATCAAAGTATATAAACAAACTCAATGTAGAAATGGAACTTAGAACAAAACTTTCCAACTTTTCGACATTGCCGTTCTGATTTTAAGGAAACAGTACACCAAATAATACATAAATATATTTGCAGAAAACATATTTTAATAAGAACTATTTTGACCAATATTTGACCAAGAAATGTTTTGTATGAGTTAAATGCATTATATGTTGTGGCTTTTTTATTCTTTTTATTACTATTTTTATTAATTTTATGTTTTTTATTCTATATGCTAATAAAAATGTACCTTTCTATAAATGCGCAAGACCAGCAATACATTTTTACCAATATTTATTAAAACATAGTGTTTATGAGATTATTGAGCAAGAGATTAAGTCTCAAGAACGACATAAAATGGTTAGGGTTGAGGTAAGGAGTACTAGACAAAAAATATATAACGCCTATTACTAAAGACTTTTGATTTAAGTCTAAGATGTTCTTAATTATTTATCATTGTGAAATCAAAATTAATAAAATTATTTTGAGTAAATATCTAATAATAATGAGAGTCAGCGCAGAATATAAACAGAAGAGAAACCAAGCTTTCTTTTATGTATGGATATTAAAGTGAAGTACTTAGTAATCATATTAAAATCAACATAAAAAATGTACCTGATCGCCCATTTGAAGGCCATGCGGACCAGCTCTTCCTGGTCCTAGTTCTCCGAGCAATGGAAGATGATCCTTATATACCGTTTGCCCTTTCACATCATTAACAACCTAAAAACGTAATCATAATAGAATGGCATCAATACATAAATATAATATCAAACTCATTTTACCTTCAGATCTGCCATTCCTTCAAAACCGACGCGATACAAGTTTTTTGCTCCATTGTCCCAAACAACATAAGCGGCAGATCGAGGACTTGCTGCAGACCAATCTTGAACTTCGTTAACTTTTCCTCTCCGTCCATTACCGCCATCTTGATCTTCCCATTGCCAATCAACCTTAAAATATTTTAAATAAAAAACTATTGAATGTTTCTGATATGTTTCTCGATAAAGATTTTATGTATCAGGAGCCAACATAATATAATCATTTGCTCTCCACCGAGTATTAGATTTCAATCAAGCTTTTATAAAAATTTATGTGTTACATAATTCAGCTAAATTTATTAATTAGTCTGATTGATCATCAGGTATTAAAATATTGATAGTTCTAACGTTTTAAAAAACCAAAGAAATCGAAAAACTTTAAGCACTCAAATAAAAATCCTTTCCTTTCACATACAATAAATCTAACTGATTATCATGTTTTTCTTTTGTTTGCAACTGTATTATAGTTACATATAGATTAGGTATACAATAAATGAATTACTTTCAAGATTTTCGTATGGAATAAATTTTACATATTTTATATTAATAATGAAATATCAATAAAATGATTTATTTTATGAGAAATGGTATAATGAATTATATCAATGAATAGTTTTATTTTATGTAAATAATATTAATTTTAAAACGAGTGCCGAAATATACGAATATTTTATAGAAATAACACTAACTTCATTAATTTCTTGAATTAAATTTTATAAATAACTGGTTGCTGATACTGATATGGTAGTAGTGTTCACTAAGAATGGTGGTAAATTGTTGATATATTATATAATTGCCTTAACTAATCTTCAAATTAATATTTCACTATATAACTTTTATATTAATTTACTGATACATGTGTATTTTTTTCTAGTTCTACAATACTTAACGCAGACATATAATTAATATAATTTGTTAATAATAATTTCCATATCACATTTATTTATCTAGTGTGCATGATTACACAAAGACAAAATCAAGGTTAAACAATAAAACCTAGATATTAATATGTATATTTAGTTATTTTAACTGTAGCTATAATCTATCCACCATTTTGTTATGCAACTAATTTGACATTATACAACTTTTTTTCATAAAATTAACAGAATCTGCTACATACCCCTTGACTAACAGCATAGTTTCCATAATTTACACCCAAATCTATATGGAATGCATGAAGTTAGTCTTGTATATGTTTATGGTTTCAAGCTTTGCTAAATTTATTAATCTATATTTTAATATTTTTTATAATTGTGAAAAATATTAAAATAAATTAATTTTTAAATAAACAATATTATTTTCATGACATGAGGCTACTGAATTTCTTGTTTTATTTATGTGTTATTAGTGACAAATATTTATTATTAACTCTTTAATTACTTGTAAATACATTAAAAAAAAATTTTACTGATAAAACGATTCTCTCGGAAAATATCCGTCAGTGGTTTTAGTATCGGCAAGCTCTTTAGTTCTGAGTTACCCAATATTTGACACTCACTTTCCATTTTATGCAGTTTACTTGATTTATTTTAAGAAGCGAAAGCAAGGGTCTCTATTAGTTGTTGATCTATAATAATGGCTTCTGTTTTATCTTGCTTAAATTATTTTTTTAATTTGATAAAATATGTTTTTTAATTTTGTGGAAATTTTTGTAATACATTTGTAATTAATCATAATTACTTATTACAGCTGCATCATCAGTGTTCATTGATAAGCCTTTATTTTATGAATTAGACATAGCTTTGACCTTTTAAGCATATTAAATCAGGAGCTTTTTATTTAAATAATTTATATGTTAAACAGTAATGCCACGCTGTATCAAAGGTCTTTTCAATATCCAGAATCAATAATCCTGTGCTTTTTTATATTAAAATTGACAGATGTGCTTTTGGGATTAAAAACAAATCACGAAAACTTTGATAAAGCTCTGATTGTATTTTGTTTAATATACAAATTAAAACTATATGTCATTTTCCCACTCTTGTCTACTAAGGTTTTCAATATTTAATTTTAGGGCATGTAGTATTTATGATTCTACGATTAGCAAGCTCATTAAAATTTAATGATTTGCTTTGTTTTTGTTAGTACTCTAAATATTTCAGTTCGTCATCGAAAGCATAACATTTTGACCAAAAATATTTATTTTTTACAATGGATCAAAAATTACATTTTTAACCTTGTCAAGCTTTTGTTCAACAGAAATTAGAGACATACACGTGCGAGTTTGAGACATCTGTTAAATATAAAATTGAAATGAATATGAAAAACCGGAACAGGCAAACCAATGCAGTAGTGTTTTTTTTTTATAAATAATTATTTTGCTAATTTTTTTTAATATAATGATTTATGTTTAAGTTAAAATATATTATATGTATTAAAAGTAATGCAGATAATTTACTTTTGACTAGTTATTGAGCGTAACTAAAATATATAGTACCAAAACATCTATAACATCTCTGCGAAAATTAGCAACCTATTAAGTGTTAACTTTAATTAGATACATATGATTTCAGAGATTAGTGGGTTAATATGGTCCACCATAAAACTTTTCAATATGATCATGGCAGTGCTCTATAATTATTGGTTAGTAAAGAGGCGGTTGATCTATATGGGCTGTAGTCATTAGATTGAAATATTAAAAATGTTTATATTTTAAATAGTTTTATGTGTGTAACTTAATCAGTAAATTATTTTTGTCTTATTTAATATCTTATATAGTATATATTTTAATTTTATTATGGATATTTATTTTAATCTTTAAACTTTTATTACTGCAGCCCTGCCACTACAAATTCTTACGGAACACCACTGGTATAGTATTAAAAACGTACTACAACGTTTATTAAGGTTAGTATAGAAGAGTGTGTTGTATGTTATTTGTATCGCTTTATTTTGAATGAGTTAGTTTATAAGTATATGTAACGTGCTATTTAGGACAAGCATTTATTATTAACTATATAAATATATACTAGATTTTGTCAAAATTTACTAGTGTTTCCAGCATTTTTTTATTTTAAAATCTTATTGGCGTTGTAAAAATATATCAATTTGTCACATACATAAAATGAAAAATTTTGACAATATCCAAAAGTAGTTCTCAATCTTTCCATTTCTCTTGTAAATTAATAATAACCAAAACAACCAAAAAAAACTTTTATTACTTAACTTTAATTAAGTTATGACAAAATTTCTATAGAAAATTTTAATTTAAAATGTGGTTAAAAAGCAAATAATTTTATTATTAAACTTTAATTATGTACAGATGATTATACTTGAGTGTATACATATACACAATAAATTTGAACAAAACCTAGTAGCAATTTTTAATAATTTAAAAAGTCGTTTTAAAGACAGTTTATTTTATTATTTAACTTGAAATATATACATGCTTCATGGATAAAAAAAAACACAAGAGATAAAAATATAAAATGTCTTGCATCTTCATAGTATTAAGGAGCGATCGTTCACAGTTGACAGTAACAAATGTTTCGGGTGCAAATCTGAGACATGTGTCGATGTAGTCGTCTTGTCTTATGTTACGAATCTTGATATTCGAATAACAAAATAAATATGATTTGAAAACTATTTATACATACAATTTCTCTTTATACTAAGATTACGAATTTTTAAATGGTTGTTTTTTTTTTGTAGCAAAGCAAAAGCATTTATATATTTAAGGATTATTTTATTTTCAAAGTTTTACCAAGTCATCGATTGACAAAACTACGAATAAAATTATAATATCCTATTTATTTTGTTAATAAAATTCAGTTGGTTAATGGTTAGTATGAAACTAATGTTACTGAAACAGCAATAAATAATTAATACTATCTAAACTACTGATTAATATATTCCCAAAAAACAAATAAATAACCTGATCTGTCGATTCTTGAAAAATATAATACTTACGCCTCTTACAACTCTGGCTCCAGGAAATATGCCTCTGACGGCTTGCTTTTTACTTTTGCGTCTCGGTTCCACGAGGCATCTTTGCGCTCCAGGGGCGCTTATTCGATAAAAACGATGACGGAGATGATGCTTATCACCGTGATAGCATACGGAGCATAGATCATAATTTGTGCATTCGACACACTTCCACCTTATCCCTATAAAATATTTTTTATACATTAGAAACACTCAAATCTGATAATCATTATTATTATTTTAATATATTAGTTTTTCAAATAAATTAATACTGTTAAAGCAATTTCATAATAGCAATTACATACATAAATAAACTATTTTATTATGTATTTTTTTCTGACAACATTCTAGCAATTTAATTCTCAGCTGATAAAACTGTTGCCAGTTTTCTAGAAAGTTTTGCATTTTATCATCATCATTAAGCTAGCAGTAAATCAATTAATATCAGAAGGAGTAATATCTGAAGAATACAGTAATTGCTGACACACATCTCAACCTAACTATTCAATGACCATTCTTGTAAAATTAACAATATATGTTGAAAGCTGGAATGCAACCAAAAATGTCTTGCGTATTATGAGTTAATGCCAACAAATCAAACTATTGACTATCACAATTGCCTAAATCTAAAGGAGCAAGCACTAGATAAAGGCCAGAATTGGGATATTTTAGTGTATACACCATATAGCCAGGACTTTGCACTTTCAGACTATCATTTGCTTAGAGCTTGGATAAACTCTCTTAATAGTGTTAGTTTACCAGATTAGAACTAGTGCTAAAAGATATTTTTGAATTTGATTAAATAAAAGATTTTAAAACACTTAAAACACAAGACGAAAATATCCTACAATTAAATATATCACACTTAAATTGGAAAAAAATTTGACAAATGTGGCAAAAATAAAAAACTGCGCAAACTTATTAATCAACATGATAAAATGACTATTAAAACATAATTGAATCCAGATAAGGATAGCTAAATTTACCAAAAATCGGTTGCTGCCTGCAGGTATCGCACATGGTTCCATCGTGCTTTACGCCGGTGGGAGCACTATCAAGGATTCGAAGATCATATGCTCCTGAACATCTATAATTAGCAGCGGTACCGTTGTCCCACACAACCACAACTTCTTCGGGAGATTCAAAATTTCTTACAGTACCGACGTGACCCTCGCCACCGTCCTAAAATTAAATTTAAATAAGAAACATGGTAAGAAAACAATAAATCCAGAATAAAAAGTTAGTTAAAACTATGTTATTTTAAAACTTTGTCACGTTAGTGAACATCCATGTAACTGAGCATAGTGCGATTTGTTTGTTTAATTGACCTGTTTGCCCCATTTCCAGTCAGGTCCTCTAATAACCCTGGCGCCTACGCCCTCCATCATGAACCGAGTAGCCCTCTGGGCGGTAGTGGCTGCGGCGGAGGCACCGGCACTTACTCCAGCCGTGCCTGTGCCCCCAGATGAGTTCCCCGGAGCTTCCATTCCGATCTCCTAACCCCCCGACCGAACACTTTTGACAGTTACTTCCGATGACAGATCAACAACACGCGGTGTTGCCAGACGAAACTAACCTCACTTTTTTATATAAAAAATAAAAATAAATATAATAATAAAAATATCCCTATATTTGAATTTAATTAGATTCAAGATTAAACGATATCGATTAATAATTTACAAAAATAATTTAAATAAAAAAAATTCAAAATAAGGGGGCAAGCATAAAAAATATATTCGTATTTAAATGGATTAAAGCTAACTGATGTTTAGCGTTTAACCTATTTACTGTGTATAGTGTTATTTTTTATAAATATGAGAAGGTATATTACCACAGTTAAAATAAGCAAAAAGATTTGTACAGTTTAAATAATAAAAAATGGAAATAAAAAAACATAATAATTATTATAAACATAGTTTTCTGCAATTTCTATTAATTTTGCTAAGCGAGATAAAAGCTTATAAATATTGTCGCTTTAAAATGTTTTGTTGTTCTTATAGTAAAATGGTGTGGAAGGGTCTTGGGCCCGCGCTTTTCTCCCACAGTCGCATCAGGCTCAGGATTTTCATCCCATGAGCGACTGGATATTACCTTGTTTGGCTTTTGCGCCTGCATATTGCGCAATCAAGCGCTAGACCAGGCTTCCTTCCCAGGTTGTCACGAGAGACGAGAAACGTCGCGATTTAGCTACTGATGGTCTCCCGTATCATTATCCCTTTTGGAAACGGAACATGTACAGGCGTGGAGTAAACCTGCGTTTTATTATGAAAATACAAAGCCAAAAACAAATACGAAAATAATGAGATTAAAACGAATCACAACAAAATAAAAAAACTCGATTTCTCCTCGAGGAGAGAAGTTAAGCATCTAAATAATATTTTCTAATATATAATGAATTTTAGGCTGGCCGCGCACTAGACAACCCGGCTGCCGCAGCCAAGATTTTAAGCAGTAAATTTTGGCAGCCAGTCGTGTCCGCTGCGTCGAGCGAAATGGATGTAAAGGAAAAAATAATTATGCTGGCTAAAAAAATATATTTTTAATAATAATTTACTTAGCTTAATAGTTCATTTTTACATCAAACAAGTTTATCTCATCAAATATATAATAAATACCATAAACAGTTTAGGGACTGTGATGGTGACGGGTGACAATTAGACACAGATTGAACCGCTGCAGTAGTATTTTATTGATGATACTTGTTTACATTACAAAAAGGGCGTGCGCGCGACGGCACACGTCCGAAACCTTGCAAGCTTGCCGGTAGAGAGAGAAAACCGTCACGCCAATGATACTTCAACGCCAACCAGTTTTGGCCATAACAAATCTAAACTCGGCTCTCATAACAGAAAAAAAAATAGAATTTTAATTTATTTCTTAATGTACAAAGATGTTTTTTTATTCCACTTAGGAAGCCCGTTATAGTTTTTTTTTTGCGGATTGTCCTAGGAATATTATTATTAGGTGATATATATTAAGGCAATTTTTAAGAAAAGTTATACGGAAATCTACGTTAAAACTACAGCAGTTTATTTATACGGCATATTTTAATTTACAATGATATTTTGCTCTCCTTGTGACACATTTGTACCAATAAAGTGCACTTAATCACATTTTGAACGCAAAATTGTATACAAATAATAAATACTACATTCTGTCATTTTTAAAATAAATAAATGGCCGAAGTTGACAAAATGCGTCGATTACTATTGGCTACAAGTGCGCGGAGACGTGTGGCTGGGTGCCTAGTGCGCGGTCTACTTAGGCAGCCTAATACATTTCCTTGCGTTGTCCCTGTTGTTTTATAGTTGCGAGCAGCCACTGAGTGCTCGCAGCATGTTGTTCAACTGTTCAACTGTTTAACTCTCAGTCAACGACTGCGGCAGCTAGAGCAGCCATGGCTGCATAGTGCGCGACTCACCGCAGGCAGACAATACATTTCTATGCGTTGTCACTGATTGTCTCTAATTGCCTCGGAACGCCTTGCGTTCGCTTTTCTGTGTGACGAAACTCGAAGGACTCGGTGTATTACAATATAAAAACGCCTCGCCACGCCTTTACTTTGCTCTCTGTTTGACAAGACCTTTAGTGGATTTTTTTAAGAAGTAACGAATTGGCAATAGAAACACTTATTGTTATTTATTCAAAATTGCAATGGTTTTTTAAGAGTTTCATCAACACAAGTTAGTGTTGAAAAGATATTTTATAGTGTAAAGTTTATTTTACGAAATGATTTAAATGAAAATAATTTGCTAATATTAAATATTAATAAGAAGAAGCTTTTATCTTTTTAATTTATAAATAGATAAGAATCCTGTATGTTTCAACAGTGAATATACGAAGTTGCTTTGTTTACGTATGTTTCGTTGAATTTTTTTTATTAATATCATATATTATATACTAATAGTTCGAATTCTTGTATTTTCAAGTAATTATTTATTATTATTAATTATTTTATATTATTATAGCAATTAATTTAGTTTTCTTATAAATATTAGAAGAAATAATATGTTTTAAAAGAAAGTAGAAAATTATTTTTTCCGAATATATTTATTCCGGAACAAAAACTCAAACCAAACGAATATATATATATATATATATATATATATATATATATATATATATATATATATATATATATATATAATATATTTTTAACTGAACCAGAACGAAAAAGAACGGTTTAATGACAACAAAATAAAATTTATATAAAATTGGTTTAATATAATAGAATATATTATTCAATTAACAATGAAATGGGTTCTTTAAAAGCTGTAACGTTTTAATTTACGCCCTTTGTATAATATGTGTTAATGTTTAATTTATCTTATAATTTTAATTTGGGTACTAATTTTTAAATCTTATATTATGTGATGGAATTATACTGTATGTATATATTTTGTTTAATAGTAAAAAGCACAAAAATATATAAATATTTTATGCATTAGAGTATTTGCTTCTTTTTATAAAATTGCTTAGTCCTCAAAAATAAAAAAAGAAGAAATTATTTAGATATTAAAACATGATACACTTAATATTTAAATTTAAAATATTTATTTTAAATTTTAAATTATTAAATGCAATTTATTTTGTTGTTTTCCCTCTATGTTAAATTACGTCACTTTCAATGGTCACAAATGTTAGTGTTATGTCAGTTCAGCTTTTTTTGTTGTTTGGAGTTGTCATCTTGCATACTAACTAAACTTACCGAGTGGATAATCGGACACCGCTCCAGTGACATCGCTTGGACTTTAACACCAGTGGTGTTACTCTGTTTTATCTGTGTTTATTAACTACGTCGTATCGTCGCGCGATGGCGGATCCGCAAATTCCGCCCAGGGCCGATGTAAATTTGCAGATAAACGAAGATGACGAAATACCAAGGATTTCAACTAATGGAAATGTTATAGATCGGTTTCGAAACTATTCAGCGATCAGAATAAACAATTTGGTGACGCCGATTGTGGATAATGTTAGTACATATTTACTTTCACATTTTTATAATATAATGTCATCATACTTTTTATCTAACGTTGTTATTTTATCTATGTTTAATTTTAAGGTCAACACATATATATCGACTCTAGCGTGGCTCCACCGAAACAACAACAACAATAACAATGTGAACGAAAACAATCCAGTGTCACCGAACAATTTGAGCGTGACTATTACGAATCAGTCTGAAAACAGTTTGGCCGTGAGCGTCGATATTAACAGGGACGATATTCCAGCGGAAAATGCAAACGAAACTAACCAAGAGTCTCCCGGAACTCCTACCAGCAATGAAAACGAAACGCGAGGTAACAATTTGCCAAGGACCGATCCAGATAATGCGCAAAATAATAGAGTGAGTTATTTTAATAAAGAAAAAACACCATGGCAACAATGCATTCGTTTATATTTTCAAAAATCACTGTAAATAATTTATAGGGAATAATAAATGCTGCAGTGCTTATAAAATCTTACATTACAAAACATCAAAAAATACAAATTGATGCCAAACGTTTATTTGTCAACAACAATGTTGAAATATAATAAATATATGCATATGAAAAGGTCAAGCGCACTAAAGGTGCTCATTAGGTAAATCATTAAAACCTTTTTATCAGTAGTCAATTCGACAGATAATTTGCAGAAAGTGATATAAAGTGTCACTGACAATAAAATATGTAAATTAATACTTATGGTGAAATCCATATATTTCCTTCTTCCGTGATTAATGTACATGTGTTTATGAACAGCTCATTTGTATCAGTAGCTTTCTTTCATTTATTTACTAATTGCTTTTATTTATCACTGAAATAATATTTCGACAACTTGCGAGTCAATGGTGGTCGATTGTTGTTCCTCATTGCTTTATCAATAAGCTCTATTGTTGAGTGCTCTTTCCAAAAGTCAAACCAGCAAGATGGAATTAGCTGCTTTATTTAAAGCATTTACCACATTGAATATGGTATACATAACTTTATTTTTCATTTTATTTTCTGGATGTCGTTCCCCTCCACGGAGGTACAGTGGTACCTCGGTATATGTCCTTAATCCGTTTCTAGATCCTTGGACTTATATCAAATAGGACGTATACCAAACGTATTTTTTGCGCGGTGCATACAAGTTTCGCATGCGCAATGTGTCTTTTTGACTCATACAAGTTCTAGCACGCTTGCGGGTCGTATACCAAGAAACGAAGGTCTTATACCAAGCAAAATGTTTCTCGTCCAAACAGGACATATACCAAGTTGAACTTATTCCAAAACGGACGTAACCGAGGTACCACTGTACTTGTTTTAAGAAGTACCATTAATTGGTGAACTATTAAAAAACACATTTATGTCCTTTTACAATTTTTATTGTTTAAAAAATACAATTTAGACTATAAAATACTGTTTTGATTTTTAGAGCAAATCTTTATATCTACGGATTTATATGTTCTAATTCCACCTGAACCTTTTGAGTGATGTCTTAGAGTTGATTTGGCGGAAAGTAAAGCATGCATATGATGAACAAAGCTTGTTTCCTTTCAACGAGGAACCAAAGAATCTTTCCGACAGCATTTAGCTTATCAAGCCTGCGCACACATTGACAGCCGTGAGCACTGTTAAGCGTTCTACGTAGAATTTAGAATCTGCATGACATCGCAAATGGTTGACAGAAAGTCAATGGTCCTAATGTTTTGATAATAAAACGGAAGGGAATCGTTGCATCGATCCTAAGAAAATTTAACCCTTTAAGCGGTACTGCCATACATGTACGGTAGTCAATCTTTCACTGCTTTATACTTACATATATATTTTTGTATTTTTTAATTTGATTTAAAAAAATAATACCATTAAATTAAAGAATATGAAATAAATAAACATAACAAAATATATTTCATATTAATTCTATAAAAAAAAAATAGTAGTAAAATAAATCTAAATATTTTTCAATAATTTACTATATATGCAATATATAATAATAATAATAAATAATACATAAAATTAACTCACTCCCATGTGTATACTAACAAATAAACAAATGTCTATAAATTAACTCGCTACTCAAGGGGTTAATGCCTCGTCGAAACATCGTATTAGGATGACCATAACTTTCATCGCTAAACTTCTTTAACAATTTGACCAAAATACGATGCGCCGTTGTACGTGTTTCTAAATGATTGCGCCATACAACAGCCGGTCATCGTAATATGACTTAGTTTATACAACTAAAAATTATCATGGCCCTGTATATATATATATGCATAGTATGTAGGGTTTTGGAAAACCTGAATTTTTTGAACCCGACGGGTCCGGGTATAAAAAACTTGGACCCGTCGGGTCTGGGTCCGAGACCGGGTCCTATTCCCTATAGTATCTCATTAATGAAACAAAGATACATTCAGTAAATTATTTATCTGCTAGATTTGTGTGTTTACACAAAAATGTTGTTGGTACTTCTTAGGTTAATTAATAATAAGTTCTTACTTACTGCAATACATATATATTCTCAAGTCTGCGAAACAAGTCAATGGGCGATATTCGTATTAGAAAATGAAAAAAGATTCGGACCCGCCGGGTCTTAGACCAGGTATCGGGTCTAGGTGTTTTTACCCGGCAGGTCATAAGACTGGATTATTATTTCCGTTGTATTTTTTTTGATTTTTCCTTTGTATGATATTCCTCAAAATAATGCATTGTACTGTAGGTTATTATTAACTACTAAAGGTACGAATTTTCGCTATAAATTTAATTTAGGGTAGACTTCGGTGAAGTTGCTTGCTACTGTCCCGGTGGCGAGAGTGATGCGTTTTTGTATGGGAATACCCGCCTTATATATGGGGGACTTCTGTCAATAATATTGTGCAATATCGTCCTGCTTTCCACAGTTTTTGGTTCTCATGCAGGTGTCATATTTATTTTCCAATTTTAAGTTTTCTTATGATAAGATCTCCCTTGCAAGGTGCAATATTCTTCATCAGTGGCATAGCCAGGACTTTATCAAGGGGGGGGGGGGTTGTCAATAAAAAAGGCAAGATAATTTTTGTAATTTATATTTAATTAACATAAAATAGCAATATATAAAATTAAATAAATAATGAATATTCTGGGGGGGTCTGGACCCTTCCCCCCGCCAAGGGAAAGGGTCCCCCCTTCGCTATGCCACTGTTCTTCATTCCAGATTTTATTATAAAATAATTCTTGACGTATTAAAAGTAAGATGTCGTTTCCCTTTTTACGTGGAATTGCCAGATCCAGGAAGATGTAAAATATTATTGCTGTGTTTGCAAACACCCCTAATTATTGGTCGCGCTTGATTAGTAGATCCGTGAGTGGGCGAGGGGAGGGGTTGATTAGATATGAAAAACTATTTTATCGCTTTGTCTCAAAAATATTTTACTTATGACGACTTAAAATAGCGGATATTAACTTTTTGTATCGCTGTTCCAGAAAGCTCCTCTATTTCATGCTTGATTTATACATCCTTTTTTTAGATATGCAAAAAAAATTATTCCTCGCTTCCATATCAAAATGTGACCGTCAATTGGTGGTCCACACAGTACCCCCCCTAGCAATTTTGAATTGCGAAATTAAACTAGGGATTGAGACGTGGAACTCCTGTAGAATTTGTAGTCTCGTAGCTACTCGTCTTTCGAGCGCAAAGGGTTAATATATATTCTAGCTGTAGGTTGTTAACGCTGATATGTTAACCTATAGTATCTGCCATATTGTTTTTATCGACTTTCTGTATTAAAAAAAATAGTTTTTTTAAACTTTTTGAACGTAACTGAACTATACTTTCAACAATAAATTTGATATAATGTAATTGTAATTGCTGTGGGGTTTTTAAATGTATTTAAACAGGTATTGTTATTTGTAATGTATGTATTATATTTATTTTTCAGACAGTATACATGAATATAAATGAATATTTACCTAGCATATTCAAATGCATCTCTTTCTTGCTAGTGTTGTTAACTAAGTTTATGTACGACCACTTGGAAGGTGTTGTTACGTTTGTCTTTATGCAAGGAATATTCTTATTCATCTGTGACGAGCAATCTAATCTTCAGATAAAAAGTCCTCTGCGTATGATCGTCAAATTTGCAGTAATAGCGAAAGCATTAGAGTATATACTCACTTATGAGGGTCTTCAGATAATTCCGGTGTACAAATCAAATTTCATAGCGCCCGAAGATATATGGCAATTGTTATGGATTGTATTTATGAACGATTGTATGCTTCAATTGATAACGATGGGATTGAAGTTGATTTTCAATTGCTTCCCGCTGAAGATAATTTCATTTAAAACTAAGGTATGTTCGACTTGGTGAGTTTTTTAATGCAAATGTTTTAATTCATCCCATTTTTGCAGTTGAAGGTGTATTCGTTTATAGAAAATATGTCACAGTTGTACAGAACGGTAGTTCCTACTCAACCGTGGTTTACCTACTTTTTGAATAGCTATCAAGGACTCGATTATATTTTGGGTGTATCGTTGGCAACAGTCTATATACTGTTGAAATTACCCGATTACTCGATGAAAACAGTCGCTGGAGGTGATGCTATGAGAAATTTGCTGAGACGATCTGTGAGTATATATTTATATGTACATAAATAATTATATAAATGTATAATCATTTTTTTTTAATTTTAGGGGAGTGTTCCGCTGAACAAAGAACAACTGATTTTACAAGGGATTAAATGTTCTATATGTTTAGACGATTTTGATTTTCCGATTCAGTTAAACTGTCAACATATATTCTGCAGCACTTGCATACAACAATGGTCCGTTAAAAAGCAATCTTGTCCACTGTGCCGCACTCCGATGAGTGAAGATTTCGCATCGGCTAACATAACGTCTAACGTTTATTTTCAAATATTTTAAGATATAATTTTATCGCTGCATGTGAAAGGTCTTGTAAAGATCTTTTTATTACATATTTATATCCATAAAGTGAATATGTAAAAAATATTTTCATTACGAAAATAATACGCATGAATTTGTTAACCTTTATCAATGTGTTTTTTCACATAATTTTTTTTATAATCTCTATTTAAAAATACTTTTTATTTTTAATGTATCAACTATTACCATTAAATATGTTTATCATTACTTATTTTATGATTAGTTTAAGAACAAGCAATACGTTCACGACACCAGTGAACATTACTAAATATGTCCTATGTATTTTTATATAAAATTCCATTCATGTTGAGTTATGTATTGATAATGATTATTTTTACTTAGTGCTCGAGAAGCAGACAAATAATATAAAAAATGTCTAGATTTATTTACACCTGACATTACAAATCAATGTTATTTTCTTCACTGTTTTTTGTCACAAAGATAAGATAACTTCATCAATATGATTTCATTTTTAAATATTATGTTTTTACAATCCAATCCATATTAGCATAGTCGATCAGTTGACTTCTAATATTCTTTCCGTATTTACGGCTAAACTCTCATTGATATTTTTTTCTAATATCATGTCTATTAAATTAATTATATTATAAAAATACGATAGTAATTAATAGCTGCCAATAAATAGTTAAACCAAATTTAGTAAGTAGAGATTCTTGTGAGTAATATATTAAATAGAATTAAAAGTTTACATATGATAGAGTTAATCTTATCTTTGGGGTAAATTCTGGTATAGTGTTATTGATCATTATTATAATTTATCTTAATATACTATGCAATTATTATGAATACTTTTCATTCACATACTTTAATTTTAATTAAACTCTTCTACACTTTCTTCTCTTATCATAAAAGATATGTATTTTTTGAAATATTAAGCGATATTAAATCTCAAATAATTTTATTCGTTATTGTAATTAAAATTAATTTTAAACATTCCCTTCGTGATGACCAAGATCATACATATGTGTTAAAAAGTATTTTTTTTAAAAACAATTCGTTATATTTGCCAATTTTATTGTGTATAGTCAGAGGTGTTAGTTGTGTAAAGTGATAAATTGACTGATTGCCGTCGAGCAAAATGTACGGTGTTACGTCGTGCAAAACTGTTTAAATTTGAGATTAAAAAATAAACGATGAATTTGTTTGTAAAATAAAATAGTAGATATGATGATCTTTTATATATTTTCCCATAATGTACATAGATTAGATAGTGTGATTGTTTTTAATAAAGCATTTAAGAAATTATCGTGTTCCTTTTGAGATGACCGTTTGAAAAAATTCACCGTCAGATTTGGTGGCATGTTTATTGATATCCTTATGTCTCTTTTGCGTCACAATCTCTTCCAACACTTCACCGTCTCCTTTAATTAACCTGAAATCAAGCGACAGAGCTGAGCAGCCAAAAATTGAACAGTAAAATACTAAGTTTTGTATTATTTCGACCCTTCTTAAATAAAATTGTATAAATATCTTTATAGATTGATAGAATAACCTGTATCTGCCTGATTCTTCGTCGAGTACTTTGCGAACGACCGATTGCCTCTTCTCCCACTCTTCTTTGGTCATCGGCGCCATAGCTTTAGACTTTTCCATTAGACCTTTAAATATATATAAATATTAATTTTGATATAAATATTAATTAGTGACGTACAACATACGAATTGGAACATTCGACGTTTTCTCCGGTGGCGCTTCTTCTTGTACTTCAGGTGTGACTTCTTTAACGCTATGCTTATGCTTCTCTTTGGACTTTTTCGCCTTCTTCAGTTTCTTTTTCTCTTTCTTCAGCTTTCTCTTGAGCCGTTTTTCGGCCTTGCGTTCCTCCCGTTTGAGTTTTTTCTTTAACTTCTTCAATTTGTCTCGAACTTTTTCGTCACTATTGCTACTATCACTGCTCGAACTGCTCGACGAGCTATTTGAACTATCTTCCGTCATTTTACGACTCATTAAACACTATACATAACGATTTAATCAAATTATAGCCAATGAACATAAATGCCGTGTAGGAGCGGCCGTCTGACAGATTTGTTTTTAATTTTATTTGGCCCAAAGCAAACTAATATTATTCATCTGGATTTCTTAAATTGAATCCTAATAATAATAAGTTACTTCAATAAATACAATTTTAAAATAGAAAAATTAATTTAAAAATTTTTCCACTGTGTGATTGTGTTCAAAAATATTTTTTATTGTATTACATTATAACGCGTAGCTTAGTTAAATTTCAATATGCAAGTTCTAAATTTAGCCACGCCCCTTCAAAATAAATATTTTTAGAATTGTTTTATTTGTGTTCTCAAAAGTATTCATGTAAAAAATGTCTAGATTATTACGCATTAACTTAAATTTTATTTTATGTCAAGGTTTTACCCATTTAATACCAGACGATTTTGCTTGTATTTTAAAACTATATTTTTAAAATTTCTCAATTTTTGTGTTTTCTATAATGTATAGAATAATAAGAAGGGATTATATCTATATTTTACAAATATAAACAAAATAGACATCATCAAGGAGATCATAAAAATAAGACGAAGACAATAATGACGAGCTTATTATAACTATGAGCTTCGCGTTGAAAAGGTTAAAATCGGTTAAGTGAATTTTTCAGAAACTTAATTTGATTTAATGTTATTATTTTATGATTTTTTTATTTTGATGTATTATTTTTAAAATCCTTTTTTGTGTATTTTATATTTTACAGTTCCCAGTGCTGCCACACCACCGCTCAACTTGAGAAGCAGGTGTTTTTAACAACTGGCATCATATTCTCTCTCTCGCCATGGCCAAGGGTTAGCACGCAGCGTCCCCGCAAGCTCTCCAAAAAGGTCGTTTAATTAAATAGCCAATAGAACCTACATGCGATACATTACTACAAATATGTTTGTGTATTAATAATACTTTCGAGTTTTGTGACCGGAGGGGGTGTGATTTTGTAACCAAATGGACACTTGAAAAACAGTTTTTTTAATAGGTGCAATTTACAGTATTGAAATAATATCATATCAAAATGTAGCTCATTGAAGTCAGATAATTTAGCACCGGTGTGTCGAGTTGTATTTATCAATAGAATGCTGGTTAAGTAGCTGGGATTGTCATCATGATGCTCTATGGACGATCTGCTGATGTTTATTTTGTCAATCTTCCTGTGCCTGCTTGTTTCTGTGCAAGTCTTTGTCTCCAAGTGACAACTAAAGTCTAAGTGTTTTATTTTATATTGTTATTTTGTTTGTTAAAGATAGTTCTGGCGAATCACAAATGAGGATGTTTACGAACTAATTGCATTGGTTCTTGAGCACACCTACAAAATGTGTTTACGCCTTAAAATAAAACCCGGACCAAATGGCTATTTTAGCGATTATTAACCAGGGAGTTCGAAGAACAACGGCAATAGGCGCGCGACTTCTCATACTAAAGGTTATTTTTATTGGCAATGTTAATGGGTGGTTAACGTATTGGTAAACAGAGAGTTCAAAGAACAATGATAATAGACGCAGGATTGAACATACTGTCTATGGTGCGCGTTTTCTCATACAAAGGGTTGGGCTTTTCGGTGTCCGTGAAATATTTCTTATTGTTGATGCTGATCTTTTGTGGTACCGATATCTCTCTTCTGTTGTGTGATGTGTGGTTTGAACTCGTAACAGCTTTGATAATTATGTATTTAATCTTTAATGAAAAAATGTTACGCTACCAATATTAGAACTTTATATTCTATTCTGATGTACGTTACTATGCTAATGAAAATGTAATGAATTTATAATAATATCCATGTATAATATAATACTACGAATCGTTTTTAATAATTTATTTTTTATATAAGCAATTTCTCTCTAATTTGTATAATACAAATACAATTATTTTAATGGAAGCTATCAATTAATACGGTTAGTCAATGTCAAACTGTTGATAAAGGCACGCTAGCAAAAACTAAAATGGTTCTAAAGAAGACCTCGAAAATTTCTTTCTTTGATAAAAATGAAATTAAATCCTTCAATAATACGGAAGTAAATATATATCTTTCGTTTTCGCCATTGTACATCGCCGGGTTTATTTTCGGTTTGAAAAAAGTCAAAATGTCAGAGGGTAAAATTGTTGCCATTGGATTTTACGATAAGTTGTACACAATTATTGTTACTGCTGTTTTATTCGTCGTGTATGTTTTTATGGAAAAGACTACACATTTTAAAATGGTGAAACAAATGGGATTAGCTTATGCCATAATCGATATCTTGGGCACACTTTGCTTAGCGGCCGCTGCTTTTGCTTCGCTTTTTCTCACATTCTTATTTTCGTCTGAATGGATCAAGTCATTCATGAAAAACGTATGTAGCATTGACAGTTATTTACCGATAGACGAAGAAAAGAACTGCAGCGAAATACGAAGATGCATTATTATAGTTTTGGCAATCAGTGTTTTTACAATGTTTTTGGCAAGTTTTATGGAAACGGTAATGTTTAATAGAGGTTACCGTGTTATCGTGTGGTATATTCTGCTATATGTCGTATATGTGACAAATATCGATTATATGACCAGTGTTCATTTATTGAGAACGAGGGTTAAAAATTTAAACAATAACTTAGAAAATATGGAAAGTAATAGTTCATCAATGAACAATGAACTGCACGCATTTGCCATGGACTTTAAATGCACAAATGTGACCGAAATCAGACAAATATTAGATAAGAAAAATAAACCAGACGATAACAACAATATTTTGAAAATGATGAAAGTATATGATAAAATTGCTGATAATGTGCAAATCATAAATAATGCCTATGGATTATTGGTATGTATTATTTTGAAATATAATAATTAATTGATAATACATATTATATAATAATTAAAATAAATTTCAAAGGTCTTACTCACAGGATTGACTACATTTGTAAACGTTTTAATAAGCGCATATAATATTATTAATTTATCTCAGTTCGTCATTGATAATGTATGTAATTTTGTGTATTTAACATTTTTACTTTTTTTTCAATAGATAGAATGTTAAATGTTTTTAATTCAATTTTAGGATGGATATTATATAACAGGTATGATTATATGGATTAGTCAATGTCTCTTCCCTATTTTGGCAGGAACGATTATATCTGAACAATTTCTATCTGAATGTTCTAAAACTTTGACTATTATACACAAAAACACATTAAAAAAGCAAATAGGTATTATATAAATTATTTTATCTTTATATTGATTTTTTTTTATTAAATTATTAAATTTTTTATACAAGGTTTACACGAGCAAAAATTATTGGAACGATTCTCGTTATTAATCAGCTCCAGAAAAATACGTTTAACAGCGTGTAACTTTTTTGATTATGATATTTCTTTTTTAACTTGCATAATAAGTGCTTTGGTATCATATATCGTCATATTAATGCAGTCTAACAAATCTGAAATAGCAACTACAAGCACACCAGAAGATATCGCCTCTCAGTCTACAGAGATTAATGATTACTTCTAAAAAAATCTTGCATAAAGAATAAGCATCTCATTATATATACAAGATATGCCATTTATAAATAAGAAGCAAAAAGTAATCTTAAGGTATGTTTTCGATGTTTGCGGATTGTAACTATTTTATGAAATATTTTTAGAGCTTTTATCAGAAATACGAATAAAACTAATACAGTTTTTGAGGTCATAAAACTGTATTAATTTTATTCGTAAATTCAAAAACTCATCCATTTTGTTTCAAAATAAAAGCTATTTTAACCTTTTCAACGCTTATTTTTTATGCCTGTGTATACGGCAAAAAAAAAAATTTAATAATTTAAATTTTATTTTGGTTTATATTATATTTATTTTTACTTTAAATAATTAATATTTTTGCCATATACATAAATGCGATATTACGGATTTTGTGGCTATATTGTAACAGATTTTCATTACATTTTTTGAAAAATTAAATTTTTTAGCAAAAAACAAATTTGTTAAAATTATTGTTATAAGTTAAAATTTTTTTTTTGTAATTTTGCTAAATTTTTATTTAACATTTTTGGTATTTATATATTTAATTATAATTTGTTGATTGTTTTATTTAATTAATATGTGAAAAAATATTTTTGACTTTTACTTATTTCTTGAATATTTTTTAAAAGTGTAAATATCTAGGCTAATTTGTTGGCAAATTTAATCAGTCATCTTGTTTCAGCCAGGCGGCTATAAAAAAAATTGTAACGCCGTTAAAAATCTTAAATTTAAAAAATATATGTTTTGCCATTAAATATAGGATATTAGGGACTTTGTAGACATGACATTCTTAGCGTTATTAAAATGGCGACTTCTAAAGATAAAGAAATATGGTAAAAATATCGTTATAAGAAGGCAAAAAAAAAATTGTTTTTATTTTTGTAATTTGCTAATTTGATTTCTAATATTGTTTTTATACATATATTTTAATATTATTTTTTTAATTCACTTTATTTAATTTATATGCTAAGAATATTTTTGATTATTTCTCTTAGATTAAAACTACGGCTTTTATTTTGATCGCAATAACCACAGCTTTAATCATATTTTTATAAAACAATTCATATAAATTTATTTTGTAAATATATTAGCTAAAACCGTCAACTTGTATTAAAATGGCGGTTACGAAAAAAATATAAAAATATTAATTTCTTTAACAAGCAAAGCTTAAAAGTGTTTTATCAGAATATTATATTCTTTATTATTATTTTCTTGTCATGTGTTTATGTGTGTACATAAATATATGTACATTTATGTGTGTATATAAAGCAGACCTCCCAATAATATGTTAAATGGGAAACGTGTAATTAATGTGTAAATGAGCCAATAGGATATCTCACCACATACGTCTGATTCATACGTACGTATTGCAAAAAAGTATGGGTATTTTCTTGTTCCCCAACTACACGCACCCTAATAGCACTTCCCCAATTTACCGTGTTATTGGGGGGGGGGATCTACTGTACAATAATTGATCTCGGCTTAATTCGATCTGATCGGTCATATTGTTTAAAAATGGCAGATTCTGAGAAACAATATTAAGAAAAAATCATAGAAAATAATAATATGCTCGAAACGTTATACAATATAAAATAATAAAAAAATAGAAAATATAAAAAAAAAACTGTTAATACTTAAGCAACCTTATGAGTTATGTTATTACATGAAAATTTAAAATGTAATGTTGAACAATGAGTTATATAATTAAAAATTGTATGATGCAAGATTAAATAATTGTAATTTCAATTCTCAGTAAGACATAAAATTTAAAGAAGATAGTGAGTCTATATTTATTATACTTTAAAACAATGTGTTAATTTTTTTCAATTCAATAAATATAAGTAAACAATAATATTTTTAAGTTATTTAAATTTTTTTTAATACATATGTTTGTGTTAAAGAGCTCAATTTATAATAAAAATTATACTTTATTTCACATATTAACAGATTCAATTAATAACTGTTTTTATGTAGTATAACTTAATTAAATTTAGGACTATTGACATTGTTAAAATCTTAGATTATATATTTAATAATACTATTGTACTATAATTAGCACTTCAAAGTATATTGTGTTTGCTATATGTTTTAAAATATTCGTTTATAAAGCAATATTGATTTTTATAACATATATATAATATTGTATTGAAATAATAATGTAAGTTAACAGTTTTCATCACAATTATATTTAATGACTATAACAATATTAATGGTTTGTGGCATTGTAAATAGTATTTTATTTGAGTAACATCACAAGTCATTATGTCAATAATACGCAAATGCTTTTGATATGATTAAACTTCAAGGCTTGAATAATATTGTTAATGTATAATTGAGTCAAAGCGAACGAACACGCTAAAGCTAAGCGAAAAATGAACTTAAAGACCGATAATTTGCCTACCAAAATGAAATTCCATTCAATACTCAAGAAGAAAAATACTAATAAAACAATAAATTTATACAGTGCAATGAAACCGATTCGATTCTTCCAACGTATATTTTGCACAGCTTCAGCGAAAACTGCCAATAATAAATTGGTTACAATTGGACGCATGGAAAAAATATATTGTTTATTTTTCATATTGTTAAGTGCGTCGTTTTATTCTTATTGGGAAAGTGGTAGGGTTCGGAAAATGTTAGCATTTGGCATTAAAATGGCTATTATGGATATTTTCTCTACTTTCTGCTCTTCATGTCTTGGATTGATCTTAGTATTGTTTTCTACTTTTGTTAATCCAAAAATGATTTTAAATTTGATGGTGAATATTGAAGATTTAGACTCAGAATTAGGAGTAAACAAACGTCAAGTTTACAAAAAGTTCAATAAATATATAGCCATATTTATCAGCTTGTATATGCTTTTTAATATTATAGAAATTGTATGCGATTTTGCTTTTTGGGGGTTTTCTCCGACTACTATAAACTTTTATCTTTGCGAATTTATTATTGATATTATTGGATTAGAGTTTATTATTTATATATGTATATTATTTAGACACGCTAAAAAACTGATTGAGGTATTAGAGAATTTGCAATTAAACGATACGATTGATATGGATTTTAATATTGTACGTAATGATTTTGAATGTATTATTAACAAAAAGTTTACTGTTAAAACTATCATGGTTAAAGAAAATAATAATGAAAATCAGATAATATCGTTTATGGCTATTTTTGACAAAATTGCGGATTGTGTTCATATTTTGAACATTGCATATGGAATGTTTGTAAGTAAATGTAGTATATGATAAGTCGAAATAAGTTGATCTAAAATATATTTTTTTTTATAGTTTCTACTATCGGCTATATCAAGTTTTGTAGGTATACTACTAACAGTAAACACAAGTATACATGACAATACCAATGAACCATTAGAAGTAAGTTCTTGCTTTTATGTTTATTTTTATATTATATTTACTAATTATTTTATTGTTTTAGGGATATCAATATAAAACCGGAAATATGATAATTTGGTGTATACGAAGTGCTTGGATGCTATTTACCTGTGTTTATTTTGCTGAGAAATTTTTAGGAGAATGTGCGAAAATTCAACTTACGTTGGACGTTTTGATATTGAAGTTAAATCCAGGTTATTGATTTATTATTCATATTTTGATGCATTCGTTTTAAGATACTTTATGTGGCGAAAAATTTTTTTATGCCGCCTCGGGCGGCACTTGCTTGGGGGCGGCATATTCGCGATGGGATCGTCTAGTGTGGTACTTAACCCTGAATGCACTAAAACATATATAAATCCACGAATAACAAGAGCTTAATAATAATCAATTTATTATTTTAAGAAATGCTGATTTTAAGACCCTACAAAAAATGTATGTGGAGGGGGGGGGGCGGCAATTTTAAGGATTGCCCTGGGCGGCACATACCCAAGCTACGCCACTGGTAAAGTGTGAATCATTGCTTATCTTATGAACATCCCGAAGTCAATGATTACAAGAAAATTTGTACTATAAAGATGCAACTTAATTACAATTAACTCAATTGTTGTTTTCTTTGGCTAACATATTCTTAAAATCGTCTGATATATTTTTTATTAAATATATTGTAATTTATCTGATAATTTATCGATAGATAACATTGCTGTTTATATTAGAGGAATTTCTTGATTATTTAAATAAACGCCGCCACAGTGACAGAATTTCCGATGAATATGTAACAATCATTAGTTTTTTCACCATCGTCGGCTAATACAGTGAAATATCATTGTAACCAATACCGAAATAACGAAATTCTCAGGATAACGAATCTACAATTTGTTCCCTAAAAACTTTCATACAAAATGTTTTCATTGTAACGAAGACTGATCTCAGTGTAACGAAATATTTTGATATGAATTTTAGAATGACGTTACAACTTGTTCATAAGCGACATTTAAAGTGTTTTGCTGACCCTCAAACTTTTTTTTTATGGACTTCAAATTACTAATCATGGCAACCCTTAGAAGACCAAAGAAGCTGACGCTTTCCACTATATGTAGAACTATAAAGCTACACACTTTATATAGGGTCCAGCGATGAAGTCAGAAATCTAAAAGTTTAACATGATCTTCGGAGAGGATCTAAAGACAACGTTATTAAAAATCGCACGTGACTAAAAATTATAAAGATAGTATAGATATTGTATATAGATAATAATTCATTAATGAATAAATTGTATTATAAAAAAATAAAGCGGTACAGCAACATTTAACAATATTACTGCCGTAGAATTTTTATGCAGAAAGAGAAGCAGCTTATGTTTATTTCATATTCTAGTCCAGATCTGCTCCATAGTATCGCACCGCCTTCACAACATAATGAAACATTTTGTTCTGGAATTTCTAATAGTAATAATGTTTGTTATGTAACTAATTGGTGCACATCGACCAGCACTTCTACCACGTCATCGTTACCGCTTTGTCAGTCTTGGATTGCCAGTGTATCACGTAGCTCCAGGGTAGCCAATTAAATCGCCCCCCACAAGGAAATAATTTTAACGTCACTAATATTCTTCGATTATATGACTAAACCAGGTGGTTCAGGGCGAAACTTGTACCATTGATTTTTGACTTTGTGAACCATTGGAGCAGGTATATTTTGCTCAAAATTATCAAGTTAGTCTGTTGATCTTCTTGGGTGATAAGTCACAACACCTTTCAAGACTTTGTTGAGTTACTGCTCTAAACACTTGAAACTTTGATTCACCAATAGTGAGATTCTGTGCAATGTAGGCAATGTACTGTGCATATACAAAAAAGGATGTAGATTCAGAAGAACCGTTCATATGAACGATGAAAAATATTTATTTCAATTTTTACAAGGTTAATATTTTTTATCGTCTTCTTGACATAACTTATGAAAAATATATAATTGATAAAATTATTAAAACTTTTTTATTAAAAAATACATCAAAACTTTTGCATCAATTTAATGTATAATTTTTAGTATTTTTTACACGTTAATGTCTTATTATATTTTCAGAAAATTCATCTAGACCACTTCTTGAACGATTTTCCACGATCGTAAGCACCAGAGAAATTAAATTCACAGCTTGCAATTTTTTTGAGTTCAACTCTTCTTTCGTCATGTCTTTTTGTGCCGCCATACTTTCATACATAGTAATTTTGATGCAAGCTAACAACGATATACAGGCAACAGCCGATCCTGAATATGATAAAGTAAAGTAAACTTAAAAGCAATATAATATATAAGGGCGTGTTTGTTTGAGTGTCAATATTGATAAAATATACAAATGTTTTAAAGTTGCCGTTGTTTTATTTCGAATCGATTTTCGGTCATTTTAGTATTGTCTACAAAGTGTCATGGAAGAATATAATTTTTGGTGGTCAGTCGGAATACTAAAATATTTTTACTATGCTTCGGGTCTCAAAAAAATATATGTTTCTAATGGAAAAATAGAAACAATCACGTGGAGAGATAAGATATATCCAATATGTTTATTCATCGTGATTAATTGTGCACAAGTTTATTTAATAATTTTCAGAATCAATTTATATAAAAGTTTTGGCGAAAATCAACCATTAATCGATTTTATTATTGTATCTCCAAATTATATAACTATAAATGTCGTAATTTTAACGTCAGTTTTCTTAACATCGCATTTAATGCCAAAATTTATGTTAAACATAGATACGATCGATCGCGAATTGTACATAGATAAAAAGAAAGAGTATACATCTTTCAGAATGAAAATATTCTTCGCCCATGTATTATATTTTTTAATAACTATGGTTGAAGTTTGGGCGGATAAAATTACGTTTGGATTAACAATGAATAGTATTTTTTGGTTCTTACACGGGTATGTCATGGATTTAAATCTCATGGAATTTACTGCTTATGTAGTCTTATTGAAAATTAGAATGGACAACCTGAATTTAAAATTGAAAAATATCTGCAAGTCAATCAAGAGAGACGATGAATATAAACTATTACCATATGCTCCAAAATTCGTTTATCCTAATCGTGATAAATATGATATGATACAATTGATTATTGTGTACGATAAAATAGCCGATAACGTAAATATTATGCATTTAGGCTATGGACTATCAGTAAGTTAACGTTTTATTAAACACTAAGAATTTATATTAATATTATATATTATTCTAGTTATTGTCATCGTCTATAACCAGTTTTTTTGATTTATTTTCACTCCTCAACAATTATCTTATCATGTTTAAAACTAAGGACGATGTAAGTTTTCAAGTCGATAAAGATAGAATTATTATTAAATTATTTAATGATACAAATTATTATCAGGATGGAGAATTTGTGTGGAATACAATCGCATGGGCTTTCAAGGGTGTTTTATGGTTGACGATATCATCGTATTTTTGCTCTGCTTTGAGTAATACCACTTATACAACTAAACATTTATTGGATAAGATTATAGTACATCCTGGATATGGTAAAACAAATAATTATTTATTGAAAATATAATATGATTTTATAGAAATATTTTTTATAGACGAAAAAAAGACAAATTTTGCTGGAAGATTTTCACTATTAATAAGAAGTCGCAGTTTAGAAATAACAGCATGCAATTTTTTCGTGTTCGATACATTTTTTGTAATCAAAATATTTGGAGCTTTTATCACGTATAGTTTTATATTTTTGCAAAATAAAAATTAATACATATAAAATTTATAAAAGCAAATAAGCAATAAAATCGATTGTAGCAAACCATACGTTCAATTTCATTAGGATGATTGATTAATAAAATATCACCATAGAAAAATGTACTTTATTTATTATGAAAGCTTCGATATGTAAATTAAATTAAAATCCAAATTTCTTGCTATTAAATTATCATTCATGGCGAAGATGCACAGTGCAAAGGTTGCTGATTTAAGCAATTTAAAATGTCAAACAAGCCAGAGCGTTTGTACAAAATTTGATATTTACTGGTCTTTCGGTTTTATTAATTATTTTTTTGCAATTTCCGGGCTTAAAAAAATAGTTGTTGTAAATGGTAAGAATGTTCCGATTAAGAATATGGCTAAACTATATTCTATCTTCGTCACTTTAACTTTCATCATTGCCGAGGGATGGCTTCTTACTTACAGATATAAAAAATATGTTGTAGATTTGAAAGATAGTTCCATATTTGGTGTTGTGTTTGTTGCTCCCACAGTTTTCACAGCAGTTTCTAGTATTTTAGTTACATCCTTCGTAACATCTAAAGCTTTTCCTAAATTTTTGAAAAACATGGAGATTATCGATTTTAATCTAAAAATTGACCAGAAAAAAATATACAACAGGCTTAAAATTAAAATATACGCTTGTTTTATTTCTTATGCTATTATCGTGATCCTTATACAAATGTATGATTTTTATATAAATGGATATCATGGCGTGGAATTTTTTTGGCTGTATTACAACTCAGTTATGGACTTATTCATGTTTGAATTTGTTATGATTTTACACGTAATGAGGCAAAGATTAAAAAGCTTGAACGAACAAGTCGAATTAGTATATACAACTATAGCCGATTTAAAAAACCAAAATGATATATTAACAATAAAACGAAATTTATCTCCAATGCCAAAGTTTCTGCAAACGCACGTAAATGTTTTCAATCTAAACTATTTAATGAAAATTTACGATAAAATTTCTGATAACGTATATATTTTGAACAACTGCTATGGATTACCGGTAACTACAATAAAATATAAAAATAAATACATTTGTATATATTTTAAAATATACATTTAACTTCCAGTTGCTGTTTTCATCCATCTCGAGTTTCTTTGGAGTCTTATCTGTGACTAACAACTATAAAATATTTTATTTAGATAAAGATGAGGTAATATTAGACTATTTTATTTATTTTAAAACTTAACAACATTTTATTTATTGTGTTTTTTTAGAAATATTTGAAATTATCTTATATGATTTTATATGGAATTAAAATATTTTGGATTCACGTTTTCGGCGCTATGCTTTGCAGTTCTTTGAATGATGATCCTCAAACAATTGTTAATACATTGGACAACTTAGTTATTCATCCAAATGCAGGTGAAATTATTAAGATAACATATTTTTTGGATTGCTTTTAACATTAAGATTTTATTTAGACGAGGACCTCAAATTAACATCTGATAGATTTTCTTGCATAGTTAGATCTAGAAAGCTAACTATAACTGCGTGCAACTACTTCAACTACGATGCTTCATTTATAGCAAATCTGTTTTTGGCATTTGTGACATACGGTCTAATTATTTTACAAATTAGCTAAATCAACTTTATAATTACATTTTAAAATATTAAAGCATGTAAAGCCTTTGCATCACATTTTTATTTATTGTAGTTATAAAATATTGCAAGAATGACATAATACAGTATTCAAATGCGCTCTGAAGTTATGAAGTAAGTAGTTGTGACAAAACCTTACCATTGCCGTTACTAGTACTTGGGCCCGACGAGTCCAACCCTATGGGCGGGCAACCAGCTTGTGACGGCTAGGTGAGCGGGACCCACCACTCGTAGTACTACATATTTTATTGTAGTTTCATTAATATTTCTCCTGAGCGCATGGAGAGACGTGATCTCGATTGCGTATCATCCTTGTCATAACACCACTCCCTTGATCTTCGAGGGATGTATATATTGCCTCAGTTGCAGCCTTGGTCCTCGGTTCCCCTCAGGGCCGAGCCCTTTGTCGTAGTTTATTTATGGACATGGACAAAAGTAGCTCCGATTAATAAAAATGTAATATTTCAATCATGCTCACTACACTGACTAAATTATATGAAATAATTAACTACAAATATATTAACAATCATTGTCACTAAATCTTGATGGACCAACAGCATATTTTTGGTCTAAAATGATCCATAGTCACCTACCTTTTATTTTTCTTGACGATTATGATTGAAGCCATTGATATGGAAGTGCAAGTGGATACCATCTAAGCCTTTGACAAGGTTTGTTTATCTTATTTGCTAATTCATTAGTGTTTCACCCCTTCGAAGCTCCACTGGGTTTCAACCTAAGACCACTGTTACTTATATTATTCATTAAGGACTACATATAACCATTTAGTGTATGCCGATGACTTCAAGTATTTAAAAGCGTTCGAATAATTTCTGACTCTAATTTATTTGTAGATCGATCTGTATTAATTGTGAATTCTCATAAAATGTTTCCTGATAAAAAATAATTTATTCAAATATTTTAAATGGTAAACAACCGATGATTTTTTTTAAATATTAATTACTTTTAAATTTAATAAATTCACAGCTGCTTTCAGAGCAGGTAGTTAAAAGAAGAGACAGGGATTTCCGAATAATTGTTTGATAATATCATCTCAACTAAAAATTAGGAATGCCTTAATCAATGACTTAATAATAATTATGATATCAAGTCTTTGGTAAGGGTTTGCTTGAATTTTGAATGAAACAAGAGTCACATAAACGCTTTGTAAATTATACAGTTTGAAAAATACGAAGGTAAATTTATTGTTATTAAAGTGAATATTAATTAAATATTCTATATTCTAGAATTGTAATATTATCTGTTTAGTAATAATGTAATAATTATTTACTCGTATGTTTTAATAAATGTGTTACCAACCTTTTCGTTCGTTTATATTTTAATTATTAAGTATTAATATAACATACATGCATAAATTTTGACCCAAATTGTTGTAAATGATATCAGTAAAAAGATTCTGTATATATAAATATATTTACTGTAATAATATAAATACATACTTTATTTTAAATACATATTTCGTATGTACAAATTTTCTTAGAATTCTAGAGAAATTAAAAAAAATATTGTTTATCAAAAAACAGTAAAAAATGAGAAATACTACTTGTGGAGATCAGCTGCATACAACCGTTTACTTTTCAGCATCAAATATGTCATGTCATTTTCCAGATCTGTACTACTAGTTGAGTTTTTTTATTAAATAGGTGAACGTAAACTGATTATATTATATTTGCGTTAGCACGGTCAGTTCGAGAGCTATCCATTTCATCATTATTCATAATTGAGAAATAGATTGGAAGTTTGGGTTTACGCCCCTACTATAAGCTCTAAAGCACACGATACGGATATACGTTCGATATATTTATCATTACTCCGATTCAATAAACAATTTAAAAAATATAGTAATGATTTTAATTTCTATAATTTTTTTTGGTGGTCCGTGGATGTAAAAATGTTAAGAGACTATGATTTAGAGCTAATAGTAGGAGCATAAACCCAAGCTTGCCATCTCTCGAACTGACTGTGTTAATTCAAATAGGCTAAATGTCATTATTTTTTAATTTAAATAATGTATGTGTTGAGTCTTTTGGTTGAAATATATATTTCGGACGTCGTAGCTGGACAAGTGTTAATGAGAAGAGAGAAGCGGCTGCTTTCATGGTCTTCTTAGTCTCTGTCAACAGTTGGCGTATTTTTACTTGATGTGAGCTTAAATAAAATTGAGAATATCAGGTGAAAGCTCTTGACAGAAGTATATTACAAATAGAAGTGTTGAATTCGGAAATAAAATTAATGAAATTTTTTTATTTATTAAAATTAAGACACAATGACCAATAGCATAAAACATATATCATTTAAAATAAACATATAATTATAAGCTTGAAAAGACACATATCACCTCAACATATGAGCATTATTCATTACGGTCTGGACTAATTTTCTGTATGTGCAGTAGAAAATATCAAGATCTTGATGTACAGTATTGAACAGTCAGACGGTTATTGCCAGAGAAGAGTTTGCAAGTGCTACAGTACTAATCTTTGCAGGGTAGAATAGAGGATGGAGAACTATGACCGCTTTTCGGGCCCACATTTGGAGCTGCTAGAGCACTGAAAGGTTGTCAATGACTTTAAGCAACTTCAAAAACATAATCGGCCCATGATCTTTTCTATTGAGATATTAAATCGGCACAAGAACACTTTTAAATAATTTATAAATTCTACTGGCATATTAGTTTATTGCATTAATATCAATAAAGAAATTATACTTGGCAGATTTCGAGTTTTTAAATTTTATTTTCGACCATTGTGATGCATTAGGGCAGTGGTCGGCAAACTTATTAGCCAAAGAGCCAAATATGCACATTACAACGATTAAAAATAAAATTGAGAGCCAAATCTATTTATTAATTTAGCAAACCTTTATTATAATTTTCCAAATCAATACAAAGACGTTCGAATTTAGAGCTCCATATTTCCTGTTTTTTTTTTAATCTGGTGCGAGTGCCCGTGGATATTTGTGCCAGAGCCGCACTTAAGAGCCGCATGCGGCCCCGGAGCCGCACTTTGCCGACCTCTGCATTAGGGTAACGTCTTATACTGTAATAAATAAAAATTAAAATAGTGATACAAAAATATATTTTATTATTTAAAGTGCAATGTATAATATATTAAATAATTATATATTATTTTATCAAATATGTTTATAAATTACATTAAATATATAATGTAGTGTAATTTGCAATAAATGCATCAGAGATATTATCAATAATAAATGGTATAAGTAGATGGCTTTGATATAATATTTTTCATTTACAATGAATGGTGTTAAAGTATATAATGTCCCGATTAAGAACACAAAATCTCCAAAAAACAACGAAAAGTTTGACGTTATATGGTCTTTTGGTATTCTTAAATACGTTTTAACAATTTTGGGATTAATAAAGTTTAGAAAAATCAACGGTAAAATTAATACTATTGGAAAAACATATAAAGTATATAATGCATTTTTGTGTTTTATATTTATATGCATTGAATTATTTTGTAAAATCACTCATATTGGTATATATGGAGCAAATAGTGTCATATTTTTCATTTTGCTTTTACCGAGTAGACTTGTTTCGATATTTTCATTATTAATATCAAGCTGGCATATTTCTGGAGCTATGCCAATGTTTTTTAATAACGTTGAAATTATCGATTCAGAATTGTGCGTTAACAAAAAACTATTTTATACATCATTGAAAAGAATCACAAACATATCAATGATCATATTCTTGATAATTAATTTGACACAATTTTTTTACTCTATAATATTTAGTTCTTCAGACATATCTCATTTAAGTTCTCAATTGTATCACTTGATTCAAGATGTAACAAATCTTGAAATAATTTTTTTAATAAATATATTAAATGAAAAAATGAAAATTTTTAATAATCGTGTTCAAGATTTGTTAAACAAATTAAAGTCTAACGTTTTGTACGAAGAATTGAGCTGCTATGAAAAAAAGTCATCAAAAAATATGAATACGAAATTTTATAAAGAAATACAAACTATCCAAAAATTTATGAAGATTTATAACAAAATTATAGATAGCACATGTACGATAAAGAACTGTTTTGGATTACAAGTAAGTAAAGTTATAGATTTTTTTACAAAAATTCAGATCATTGCTTTTATGATTATATATTTTATAATAAAGATACTGCTTTCGACTTTTGCTTGTTTTACTACATCGATTGGAATACTAAAATTTTATTTAGAATTTTTCTATTCAGATGTAAAGGTATGATATATATTATTTAAGTATTATATGTTAACATAATAATATACATTTATATTGTAGAACTATTATAATTTTATTTATTCTGTGGTATGGACCATTAAAAATTTTTGGGGAATTACAATTGGTTCAATCAGTGCTAGTAAATTGAATAATCAAAGATATGCAATAATACATATTTTGGAAGAATTGTTAATAACACTTGATTCAGGTTTTGTATATAAATTAAATGTTATTGTATTACTATTTAATACATATTTAAATAAACACTTTTAGATGATAAATATAAAGTTGCAATAGACAATTTTATACACTTAGTGAGAGTCAGAAGCCTCCGAATAACAGCTTGTAACTTCTTTACTTACAATAGTTATTTTATCGGAACAATGATTAGGAATTTCATATCGTATTTTATAATAATAATTCAAACAAAGACTAAATTTTAATTGATACAACCTACGTAGGTTTTCGTGTTTTTTTATTGACACGCCTTACTTTCCTAATTAGTGTCACCAACCAGTCATTATGCTTTGTGTGTATAATGAATATTAATTTCCTGAAAGCCAGATATCGATCTCATTCCGAATTTAACTACCGAACACAACGCTAGTCACAATGGGTAAGGGAGATATTGTAACCGTAAAACCCATATCAAATTCCAATGACGATATTTTATATCAAAATGCAAGTGAAGAAGAAAATCAGAAAAGTATGTCCTATGACATCGTTTATACTATGAAACCCATACGTGTTTTATTGAGAATTTTTGGAATGAGTCGCATGCCATATTCATGTGATTGTTTAAAAAAAATTCATTTTTTTGTAATGTTAGTTATTTTGCTTTGTGGCATAATATGGACTTTGAATTTAAGACTTAGATATGTTTATCCAGAAATGTCAAAGATTGTTGAAATAATGGATATGGTAGATCTATTTACTTTGAGCTCCATGGCTATATGCAACTTGTTTATAACCGGATTTCAATCTCCACACGTTTATATGTCTATATACCAAAATTTTCAAGTCATCGATGAACTCATAAATATAGATATTACTGAAAAATACAGAAAAGGCAGGAAAGTCGTGTTAAAAGTTATATTCTTCATAATAGCGCCGCTCGTTGGCATATCCGTAATGAAAATATACTTAATTTTAAGATCGCATGGTCTAATTTATTCTTCAGCTTCGTTTTTAAGTTACGTTCTATATTTTTTAAACTGCTTGGTAACTACACAATTCCTCATATCTATGTATTCTGTCAGAAGTCACTTTTACACTATCAATTGTCAACTAAGATATTATATAGAAAAGCATAAAAATAATATTATGGATAGCTCCAAATTAAGTGAAGAGTCCACCTTCATAGAATTGTATCTTTTTTCGTTTGGTCATTTAAAAAAAATATCTTACGAAGGTATCAGAGGGGTTAAGTTTGACATTCAAAAGATAACTAATATTTATTTGCTAAACTGCGATCTATGCGATTTGTTTAACTCGTATTACAGCATTCAAGTGAGTTTTTTTTTATTTTATAATATTATCAACTTAATATTTTAACAGTGTATTATATTTTAGAACTTTTTGATATCTCTAAATGGAATCATATCAATAATAAAATCGTTACATACAGTATCTGTACACGCTCTACAAAAACAGGTATTTTAATATTTTAATATATTAATATTATATAAAAAAATAAAATATAATATTTATTTATTACAGGATGAGATTAATAAAGAATCAAACATTTTAATGATGCTAGCAACGTTTAACTTTGCCATATATGATGTAATAATTATATATTTCATAACAGCTTCCTGTGAGTTTGTAGTATCTGAGTCAATCAAAACTTCTAGACTTTTGGATAGGATGATTTGCTACAGAGCAACAGGTATAAATCTTTATTCTATTTATTAAATATGTAAATTTTAATTTAATATTATTTTATATAGATTCTATAGCAGATGTGGCTTTGAATGCACAGTTGATCGCAAGACGCATTCCTAAATTTTCAGCCTGGGGATTATTTTCTATTGACTTTACATTGCTTTTTGCTATGGCTGGAACCATAACCACATATTTGATAATGCTTATTCAAAATGTTAACTCTTAATTAGCACAATAAATATATTTTTCATGTTAACACTTGATGTTTTTTATGACGAAGGTTAACCAACAAACTTTTAAGTCAATTGTATCATTAGTTTATGTAGTACTCGGTTGTAAATAAAATAATATTAAATACTATTTAGAACCATTATACAGTATATAGAAGCAGGACTCATTGTATTAATTTTATTATTGTTCGTTATTTGCAATAAAATATTTATGTATTGGTACGATTAATATATTATAAATTACTATATATGACTATATACTAGTCAGAGCAATAATGAAAATATACTAAACATTAATGTAATAAGCATTATGCATAGTACAAACGATAGATCCCTGTGATACTACTATTTTTTTTATAAAGTATTACTTTTGCTTTTTATTAATTAAATAGTGCGACACCAGTGTTTTAAAAACTATTTTTTTGAGTTAAAAATTAGCTCGGAAAAATTTATGCAATACACAATTAATATGATATATAGATATATTTTATTTATGTGGGATCAATTATGTAGTAATGAAAAATAGTCACTAAGTTAATTGTTAAGACTTAGTTGTAAATATGTATTACGATCAAGGCCCAGAAATGAGGTTAATCGCCAATAAGCGCGCGGTCAGGATCGGCGCTATCATTTTTTTATAATAAATGTTCAAATAAAGCTCTTGACTATAATTTCACTGCCTTAAACAAATGACCTGGTAAATACTACATGTATGTGTATGTGTTGTAAATCTTTTAATCATCTCAATAATCAATTTTCAATAATTCTAGGCGATTCAAAGTAACTGCTTTGTGGAAGTGACGGCTGTTTCTAATCAAGAAGTACCCTTAAATAATAAAATAAAATTTAAAAACTTTTTTTTTAAGGTTTTAAGCCAATTTTGAATAAATTACAGAAAAATTTCAAAAATACAAGCAAATATTTAGAATAAATAATTTGAAGAAATTAAAATAAAGAAAATTCAATTAATAAAACGTGCACAAGTATCACTGTCTCTCTAAAGTGTCAATATATAAAATAAAAAAAACTCGCGTTAAATATTTGGGCATAAGCCTTTATTTTATTTCAGCTTAAACTTAATACTTTTCAGAACTTTGCTTTTATAGGCTTGCCAACATTGCAACCTTAAGATAAATATTTTATGAATGATTGAACAGCAGGATTATCGCAAAAAAACAATAAACAAAAAAAATCAGACTGAGTTTTTTTGCTTGCTCGGTGTGGAGTAACATTAGTGATATGTTTTTGCTATATTCACTCTAAGATATCAGACTACGATATAAGTAATTAAAAATTTAAATGTCAAAGAATATATTGTTATAAAGGCAGTCGTGATACACATTTGAATCTTTGTTTAATGATTTTTTAATTGTTACTTATTTTTTTGTTTTAATTAATTTTTCAATCAAATTGCAGAAATTTTTGTCAATATTTTAAATCAATCTAAAAATATTTTCATCTGCGCTTACTTTGAAATCGTTTATTAATTTAGAATAGCAAACTGTTAATAATAATAATTATTATAAAATTAACAACAATTTTTAATCAAGTAAAATTTGTGAAATTACTAAAAACATAAAGCCTTGTTTTTCACGTAAAATCTGATTTAATTCTGAATTTTGGGCTTCGTAGCTAGACCAGCTTTGACGTGAAATGGAAAATGGCTACTTCTCGGTCGATGGTTTGCGTAGCTCCGCTTTTAAATGCCTCTCGTGTAACACTTTGTAAATATTTCAGATATAAGATCTTGTATATTGTACGACATGTTTGCGATTATATACTACATTGGGGATAGCAAAAGTGCTTTTGCTTTTATAGTCTCAATTTTTGAACTAATGCGACGATGTAAGGGGTAGAAACAGAATATATTGCTGCATATAGGGCTAGGACATCCGCACTTGCCGACTCGCCTATGGCTGTGGCCATCCGGCTCCTTAATACGCTGGCATTACATATTGACCTATTTAATGTCAGCTACGAGGAGCTGATCCGGTTTATTTCATTTAATTTTAATATTTTATAATTTTTTTGTCATGTTTAAGTATTTTTATATTTATGTATATATACTTTTTTTATGTTTTATAAATTTAAAATTTGTTTTCTACCATCGTGGCGCATTGGGGTAACCTGTTAGGCCATGATGGTCTTAATTTAATCTAAAAAAATTAAAAAAAAAAAATGTTACATTAACACATGGAAACCCAGTACCAGAAAATTGCGATCAGCACTTGTATTTTTAATTTATTTTTATGTTCGTATACACCGACTAGCCATTGTTAATGTTTATTTGCTCTAACCTTGTGGCTTAAAATTTCCGATCATCATGTGCGTTTCTATAACGCCGGCGTGACGAATATACTAATTTGGCAAGTCGACATATTTATGGTAATTAAATTTCTGATGCTATTAACTAGTTTTTGTTCACGAGTGGTCCAGATACATCCAATAACATATAAAAATAATTCAACTATTAAGCAAGTGGATATGTCTTTTGATTTAACATCTACTTATTTTTTCTATTGTATAAAAGCTCTTTAAGATTTTTCAGATTTTGGTAACATATTTATTTATTATTATTTGTACATTATTGATACTATCCATCTTTCTGTTATATTACATTTAGTTTTATAAATTACAGTTATTGTATTTAAAACTAAATATTCAGTATTTATTAATAGATCATTCTCTATTTTATTGCCATATATTTTATCTTGCTTTTAATTATGTTCTAATAAATATTTTTATCAATATTTATATTTCGCAATTTCTTATTATCTTACTAGGGATTTAAAGTTAAATAATATGTTTTGCAGTAATTTTTATTTAGATGTAGTTGTAATGCTATTGAGATATTTGTACAGTATGGTATTTATCAGTCGTCATACTAAATATGTATTAAACTTGAAAACAGATTATTTACATAAAATATCATGTGTTTTTAATTTTAACAAATAAACTAATTATTAATAAATGTATCTGTATGTTAGAATAAATAATATAAAATGAACATAAATCGATCTCAGGAGAGTTACGTTTTTTAGTGTTCATATTCTTATGACGCTCGTTAATCATCAAGAGCTTTCAAGTTAATCATATCATTAGTGTAACTTTTACGATACACGAATAAAAACTCAATGCATTTTTACTTATCATATATCAAGAACGTAATTGTGCAAACATGGATATTAACTATGCATTGAAACCTTTACATACTTTAACTGCACTTTTTGGATTTTCATCAACAATATATAGAAATGGAGCGATTGTAAAAAACGAATTTAGAATAGCCTATCCATTGATTATATTAATGTTTATTGTTGTCAGTTATGTAATAATGACTTTTAAGTGCTTGTCATTTTATAACAGCTTTTCAAAAACGATGTACGTGACCGAAATATTGCAAAATTTTTTTTTTCTACTGGTAATAGTTTTTAAATCAACGTTCACTATTTTGGGTAGAAAATATAAGATAATGTTTATTGATAACATTTTAAGCATTGATAAAGATTTACAAATTGGCGATGAGCATTTTAAAAAGTGTAGAAGAATTATTTTAATTGTGTTTGTCGTACTCGGAATTTATTCATTCATATCTGACGTTTTTGATTATTATGCCTGGTTAAATAATGGCAACGTTTTATTGCCTTGGTTATACTTTGTATTTTATATCATTGATATATCAGTAGCTCAGTGCATTATTGAAGTCAGTGTTGTAATATACAGAGTAGTACTTATCGGTAGTTACACAAAATATTTATACGGAAATGGAATAGCTCTAATGTTGTTAGAAAATATTGACTATAACAAATATCACGTGATTTTAAAGCATATTTTCAATTCGGATAAAATAGAGCAGTCTATTGTTGAGAGTAAAACGTTTTTGAACGATCAATACAATCCCATATATAAATTAATGGAACTGTACGACAAAATAGCCGATAACGTGGATATAATCAATTACATAAATGGTTCTCAGGTAAGTTATCTTATATAAATATGAATATAAATTGAGCAAACATTTTTATAATATTAATGATCGATCGACAGTAGATAAGCGTATCAGTATACATTTTTTAGTATAACCATGAATACAATTTATGCATGTAAACCTATTTTGACGCTCTTGTCTATTTTCGGACTTTCTCCAATGATTTACCGGAATAATTATGTTAAAAAAGACACGTTTAAGATAAAATATTCCATATGTGTTATTTTTATCATAATATTTATATATTTCTATGAAATTTTCACAAATGGAAACGTCTTTGAAAATCATACTTCAGTATTAATAACGATTATAGCGCAAAACTTGTCTTTATTATTTGCTGTCTTATCAGGTGTAATATTTTCTATATTGGGGTGATATAAAAAAGTTAAATTTTATCAAAATTTGCAAGCCATTGATAAACAGCTAAATATACCTACATTTCATTACAAAAAAATGAGATGGTTAATATCAACTGTACTAACGGTTTGGGCAGCGTATTTGTTATGTTTAATAATATCGGATAACATGGCATGGTTTTCGTATAAGAATAAAATATTAATTTGGATACACACTTTACTAGTAATGATGGACGTAATAGTTGTACAATTCCTTTTTGATATTATCATTATAATATACAGATTATCTTTAACTAGCCATCATTTAATTCATAGTAAAGAACGTTGGAATTTAATGGAAATATTCAATTGGAGTAACACTTATAGTACTAATGATAGAATATTTCACTTATGCGAAAAAAACCTAAAAATAAAACAGATGGATATATATTTAAAATTAGCTGAAAATGTAGATATTATTAATTTTATAAACGGTGGACAGGTATACGCAATTTTATTAGAAAAAAATATAATTTTCTAATAAAATTAATTTACTATAGGTTTTATGGATTACTGCTTGTAGTTTTATCTCACTTTTGTCTGGATTCAATACCACAATTCAGATCAATATTTTACCTGCAAATAACGTAAGTAGACTATATTTTAAAAATATTATTAATATTTTATTTATTAAAATAGCTATTTATATTTGCTTAGAAATGGCTTGCTCTTGCTGTGACATTTAACTGGTGTCTTCATTTAATATTTATAAATTTATTGATAATTATTTTTTCGGAAATATTAAATAAACAAGCAGAAAGGATCACAATAATAGTAAATAAATTATTATTAAACACAAAACCAGGTACATTTTTTATTTATAAAATAGTAATGTATTATATAATCATTTTATTATTTATTTTTCAGGAACGAAAAAATTTCAAAGTCTTTCGCAGTTTATTACTTTATTGCAAAACAGACCTCTTAATTTGACAGCTTTCTATATTTTCCCAATAGACTTTACTCTGGCTTATAATTTTTTGGGAACACTCTGCACTTATATTATAATTTTATTACAAATGAAACCTACAACATAAATGTGAAATATTTAATAAAAAATGTAACTAATATTTAATTTTTAGAAATATTAAGATCATATAAAATGTAGCATTAATATTTTTTTTGCATATTAATTGTCCACAGTACCTAATACTAATTTTATTTTATCATTTAAAACACTTTCTAATCATAATAAATATAATTAAAATGTAAATAGGTTTAATAAAAATATAAGCTTTATAAATAATATAATATATACAGGTTTTTCTTTAATGATGAACTTAAACATATTTTTTTCATAATCACAATTCACATATTATATTATTCAGACGCATGAATATGTAAGAACTGATTTTTGTAGTAAAATACAGACAAAAATGCATGTTTAACTATATATTTATTAAAGTATATGAAAAGTTTGAGAGAATTATGATTTAAGTCAATGAATTTGCGAAACATATGTACATTTTAATCTCTATAAAGTCATTATAGGTAGATAATTTATTTATGTATTTCAATTTAATTAAGATTATCGTGATTTAAAAGTCTATCTTGATGCGTTACGATGGTTAAGATAGAGAAAAATCATTTAAAAAATAAATTATTCAATAAATTAAAATTTGCATAGCTATTTAATTAGTTATTTCTTAAGTTATAAATCCGTATTTTAAAGTATAAAAAAGTTTAGGTACTGAGCGTTCAATGGAACATTTACTTAATAATGGATGGTGGATTCTTATCTACAGAAAAACTTTTTTCATAAAAGCAATATAATAATGAAACATTACCAGTCAAAAACAAAAATGTCTATCAAAACATATTTTATTAATGTATTAAAAGTAAATATTGATATATCAAGTGTATGTCTATAATAGTTTATTGATTAAAATACCTTTCAACAAATACTATTTTTATTTAGTCGCCTCATCGACACTGCTCAATACATTGTGTTTCATATTGTGTCGTTATACATACAATGAAAAAAAATATACTTATATTACAAAACAAATCAATAAAAATTACATATGTTTCACCTAAAGAAACACATGATGAGAAAAAAAGAAGAGAACGAACAGATGAGAAGCAATTGGATATTTTTCTCGTTTTGAAACCATTTTATAATTTGCTTCAATTATTTGGCTTGCAAAAGATTAAGTTTGCCAAAGATAAATATACAGCAACTCCACTATACCATAAAGCTTATTCATTTGCTTTGGTTATAATACTTTTATATTTGCAAGGAAAGAACTTATATAAAAGATGCGTTTACATATATCCTGGTTTATCGGCGGCAAATGTTGTAACAGATTTATTTAATATTATACCAGTCATTTTTACGATTGCGATTTCTTTGATCATGTCTGCTACTCTCAATCAAAGGATGATTCTAAGAGTCTTGAACAACTTTAAAATTGTTGACAAGCAACTTTCAATCGATAACAACGGAGTCTATAAGCCATCTAGATTTAGAGTCATAGTTGGATCTATAATGTTGATTTTGGCTTTCTTATCCCAACATATTTACGGCTACATAGTCTTGAAAACGGATATAATTACTTTCATATTGAACGGAGCGATTTTCATTAAAGATTTGACATTATTAGAAATTTCATTACTATTATATGTCAATACAGTGAGATTCGACGTTTTGAGTAAACAGTTAGAAAATACAAGATTCGATATGAAGAAGCTGTTTTATAATAACGTATCCCAAGAAAAGAAGAAATTTTCTTTACAATTCAAAAATAAAGTTGGTTCATTTGAAAATAAAAAAAATTATGAAAATGAAGAGGAAATTCCAGATTTGATCCGATTGATGAGAGTGTACGACAGATTAGCTGATAATGCTAACATAATCAATTCTTGTTTTGGAATACCGGTATTTTTTATGTAATATAATCAAATATGATATAATAGTAACATGTTATTATTTTTAGTTGCTTAGTACTGCTGTAGCTGTATTCATAAGAATTTTATGGACCGTCAATACATTGATAAATAACACATACAATGTATCAGATGTAAGTAGTTATTAAAAATTATAGCTTCTAATATTTTTAATGAATATTATCAATATATTTTATATAGGAAGAATTATTAGCTAGTGATTTAGTATGGTGGTGTTTGCGCGATTTTTTCACTGTGGTTTTAGTGACTTTTGTATGCGAAAGACTACAATCTAAAGCTAAAGATATTAGCGATGTAATAAATAAACTAACGATTAGCTCAAGATTAGGTGAGTATTATTTATAATGAATATATTTATAAAAAATAACAGTGTGCATTAATATTTATATTTTTATTAGATGAACATCAGCAAGAATTTCTTGAAAGATTCTCTCAGCTTATAGCATGCAGAAATATTTCAATAACAGCTTGTAACTTTTTCCCATTTGATTTTACATTTATATATTCACTTTTTGGCGCAGTTGCTACTTATACTGTTATTTTACTACAAGTTAGCCAATCTGGACCAAAGAAAACATAAAATAATTTGAATGTTGTTAAACAATATTTATATAGCTAACTATAAACATTGTAATTTGTAAGATTTAAATATATATATTACTTTATTATTCAACATGTTTTTTTTAAAAACATGAAAATTAATAGAAAATTCATTCTCATGGGTATAATTTTTTATTGATAATGATTTGATGTACATCATTTGCGCTTGATGTATTTTATTACACATTTGAATTTCATCAAGAATCGTAGAAAAATGACATGCAAATATATAGAAAGGGTTTTTAAGTTAAGAGTCTTAGTGAAGAGGGTTTCAATACTGACATTTTTACATATCAAATGATTATACAAAGAAGGCATCTTTTTTTATTTCAATCAATTTGTGATCTAAGATATATTGCTCCATATACTAGCAAGTTTTTTCAAATAATATACAACACATTTCGACAAGAAACACTAATTCAGCTGTTATTTCCGTTCATATGCGTATGTTTCACAACCAAGACATCATCTTTCTTTTGATTCATTTTTTACCTTCAAATTTTTACATTACTAAGGTATAAAAGAAGCTCATATTTTGCATCTCAAATCATGTGTCTGAGGTACTCCATTATGGTTCTAAATTATTCGTAATTTTCAACTATTCGAATATTTAATAAAATATTCGTATATTATATTAATTTTTTTCTCGGTTTTTACTGATATTTTTATAATACCTAATTAGTACAGAAATCAATTAATTTCCTGTAAAATACTTTTTAATTAAAAAATAATTATTTTATTTAATCATTAAATTGTTAAAATTATTGAAATTCTAGAAATTTTGATGCGGTTCATTTCGTCATTTACCCAACTACCCAAGTATTTGAAATGCTAAACCCTCCTAATTCTATCTCCGTCCAATGTTAATCTAACTACCATAAAATTTGTTTTATTGATGTAAATTTGTGCATTTTTTTATTTACGCTATACAGGGATTTTTTCAGGTCGTCAACCGTCTCATAAACTATTGCTGTGTCATCAGCATATAGTTAATAATAAAAAAAACACACCCTTATCAGACACTCACCAGCTAGGCCATCTTTATTTTGAGAAAGCATTAGAGATCGAATGCTTTTTAAAAATATATGAAGCAATTTTTGATACAAAATACAGCTTTCGAATATACTTATAATACTGTTTAAAAAAATATAAAAAATTTATTAAAATTTTTTTTTTCCAAAACACGTTTAGTGTTATGAGTCGATCGACCTACCATACATACGCTTATAAGACTTGCAATATAGTTAAGGTCAGTGTGAGCTTATTTATGCATATTTAAAGTTGCATTTTGTAAAGTTGCAACTCCAATGTGTCAATTTTTTGCAAAATGGCGACAAGTATAAAAACTTAAACACTCGTAACTCAGTAGGTTTAAATTTTAACAAAAAGATCGCTAAATATGAAACGTTTAAAAGCCTAAATTTCATCCAAATAAAATATAAAAAAAATAGTTTTTTGCTTCAAAACAAGCGATGTATCAGTTCGATCGGACCCCCATACGAGCCAGTTTGAGACTTTCAGAAGAGTTACCGCACTTAACTGCTTGATTTTAAAGATTAAAAATTAAATGCTTAGTATCGTATAGAACTACCAAGCACCTCCTATACGTTCTATATGAAAAAATATATAATTTTTTTTTTTCAAAATGGCGGCCAATGTAAAAATTAAAAGTCTCATAATTTTGCAAAATGAAATTTTACTTAAAAATGTTGTATACAAAAATGTTTAAAAGCTTAATTTTCATTTAAAATTTTTTTTTAATTATTTTTTTTTCAATAAAAAATTGACCGGGCCCCCAATCGTAACATCACAGATTTAAGAAGAATTATTATATATATATATATATATATATATATATATATATATATATATATATATATATATATATATATATATATATATATATATATATATATATATATATATATATATATATATATAATACATATATAATAATTCTTTTTAAGCACAATAATTTTAAATTAAATATATTAGTGATGTAATAAATAAACTAAAGATAAGCTCTTACATTTACAGATTAGCTCCAGATTAAGCCATCAACATTTATATTATAATTTTTTTATTTATTAGATAAATATTAGCAATTATTCGTAAAGAGATTTTCTCAGATTTCAGAATGCAGCAATATTTCTAAAACAAACTTCATATATTTATTTTTTGGTGCAGTTGCAATTTAACTACAAATTAGAATTTTTACTGAAGCATATGTTTTTAAATCAACTATTTATTATTACTGTTAAAAAAGCAATATAAGATGGTTATTGAGCTAAAACTAAATTTTAATCTGCATTAAAATGTAAATGTAAATAAGAAATTACTGTAAAGCCCATTATATAAATTATTATTCAACATAGTCACTTTGAAAAGCTTTTTAATAATTCGCATGGGAATAATTTATTATTGCTATTGATTAAATGTACATCATTTGCGTTTGCCGTATATTATTATGCATAGAATTCCAGCAAGAATCGTTGTAAAATGGCTGGCAAATATATGGAAGGGCTGTTTCATAAAAAATCATCGAAAATAATAAAAGTTAAAAGCTTTAGTATGAAAGATTCTAAAAGCAACATTTTTACGTCAATCAAATGGTTTTATATGATCTTACAAGTATTTGGTTTGCAAAAATTATGTTTCTATAAAAATTCTAAGTATCCAACTTCAAATCATTTGAAGACATATAGTTTAACATTCGCCACGTTATTATTTTTCCAACAAAGCTACGATTTGTATTCAAGGTTTAAAATGTTGTATCCAATATTAGTTTTACCGACTTTGATGGTGGATTTAATTAGAAGGGTTGCTTTTTTCATATCTCCGATTATGGCGATTATTATGTCTGCTACTTGCGCTCAAGAATTGATCGCAAAATTTTATAAAAATATTAAAAATTGCGACGAAATTCTGAAGATAAGCAATACAGATTATTACAGGAAATTAAAATTAAAAATAATGCTTATTTTTGCGCTCGTTACAGTAGTCACTTTATTGCATTATATTTTTAATTGCTTAATATGGATTAGTGATTTTAGATATTCTCTAGATTTTTTAGTACAAACCATTCATGAACTAGAAAATATAGAGCTCATATTATTAGTTTATATCAACACTACTAGAATTGAATATATTAATAAGTTTCTAAGTTCTTGGATTATAAAAAATACAAAGCAAATTGATTTGATCATTGTATCTACAACGTATAACACTATAATGACTGGAATAGAGCATAAAGATAAATATTATATTTATGTTAATTTAAAAGAAGGTCTAATCAAATATTTGAAAATATATGATAAATTATCTGATAATGTTAATTATATAAATATTTGTTATGGAATACAAGTAAGTCTAATTTAGTGTTTCATTATATTTTTTAATATTTAATAATTATACATATGTATTATTTTTCAGCTGATATGTTCGTCTATTGGGGTATTTATTGATATTTTATCATATGTTACTTGGGTGAATTTTAGCGGGGACAAATTAAGTAATGTGCGTGTATTATATATTTGTTGAATATATATTTATAAATTTGGTACAGTACATATATTTTGTGCTATTTTTTAACAACTACAAAACCCTTAATTTGTATAGGTATTACATTTTTATTTTATTTAAGGACGCTACAAAACTAAACGTTTTATTCTGGATTTTGAGAGAAGCTATGTTTATTATTTTAATGGTGGTTATCTTTGAATGTCAAAATTTCAAAGTAAAAGTACTTAAAATATTAATTACAAAATTGAGCATCAGACCAGATTTGGGTAATATTTTCTTAATATTAAATTTAACAACATTTTGTATAAATATTTTTATTTTCAAGATAATGAACTTCGAGAGTTAATAGCAAGATTTGATCAGATGCTGTCATCGAGAAAAATTAACATCTCAGCCTGCAACTTTTTCAATTTTGATCTAACTTTTCTATTCACTCTTACTGGCGCCGTCGCTACTTACGTCATTATTATTCTGCAAGTTCAAAGCACGATATGGATATTGTAATTTATAAATCAATACAAATAAAATATTTCAAACGATCGTTCTAACTTTTTTATGCATCCTCCTCAAGGGATGCCTCTTTTTGCCCCCATTTTTCTTCTTATTATAATTTTCTTCAGCCAAACCTAACAAAGGAGGTACATTTTTGTCAAACGCTGTTTGTTCACAATCTGTTTGTGACATTTCAAACATATACTGAAGATCTATATCATACTTTGGCAGTTTATCTCTTAAATATGATATCACGTTCTTTCCAATTGTCTCGTTCCTTGACATTATAAAGGCGGATAGATAACGAAGGCTCTTTTCTTTTTCAGCACAGTGCATCAATAATGTCCAAGAAGTGTAATCCGTATCTAAGACGTAAGTATTATATATTCCTTCATCTATATAAATAAAAAAAATATATATAGAGGCAACATAATACAGATTTAAATATGAATACATACATGTATCTTCAGCGTGAATCCAATGAGACGGAAGATTCGGATCAGGTATTTGCCATGTTATGTTTCCAAGAAGATTTTCATTCAACGGATCGTTTACAAATATGTAAGTGAAATTCATTGTTACATGAGTTTTATCAGCTAGAATTATATCATAATTTATATATTTATATATTTAGAACATTTAAAATAAACTTACTAATAAACGGATCTTCTTCAATGAACTCAGCTCGCATGCATTTATAAGCTAAATCTTCTTCTGAACTAGCGTAGTATTGAACCACGTACCATTTTCCCAGTAACTAAAATTATTTACAAGCAAAATTATCAGCAGATGTCTCTAAATATATTTTATTAATAAAAAATATATTAATATCATACAGAATTAATCATATTTACATATTTTTGAATGAATCATGAGAGATTTGCATATAGTTTAAATTTAACGGTCAAATTATTTGCATTCAGATCACGTTTATACAAACAATGAGGATTCGTAATACATGATTCAGCTTATGTAAATTAATTGAACATGTTCACAAGGTTATGTATTAGAAATAAATATTTTTTTTATAAATTGGGCGGATATTAATTAAAATAGCTTTTTAGATTGGATCGGATTAAGTAATTTATGATTTTTAGTGTTATCTATACTCACGCTTTTCATCTCGAAGTTTCTTATTGCCTTCACAACTGGACATTTCGTCTTGTCTTCTCGTGTCTTAAAATAACAATCTGACGCACAGAACAATGTGGTAGTTAACAAAAACAGTAAGCATACTTGAACTGTCATTTTAAAAATATGCACTCAAAAGTAAATACTACAACTGTGTAACGTACGTTAATTGTGTCCGAGCGATCACAATGCACTGCACATTAGTATCAAAAGTTTGTCTACGCTGTTCGAAAAGCAAACATTGCTAAATTGTAATAATGTATATTTAATCATTAGATTAATACGATCTCGTTAACATTAATTTGTATGTATATGATGCGATGTACTTATTTTATCAGTTAACTGTGTAAGCAAGTTTGTCTTGTCAATAATTGACATCAAAATGGCATCGAGTATTCAGGCGCCAGCTGGACATGACGCTGTCATGTTAAGAGTTAGCTAAATTGGACATGAAACTGTCGTATTAAAGTAATTTAAATTGACAGACTTAAAGGTTTAAAGATATGGTTTTAAACAGGTTTGATTTCACAACATTTCATATATTCTACTAATATTTATATATTGAATTTTTTTCATTATCATTAAACGTGTATGTTTTTAAGAGATTAACGGACAGCGTAGACAAACAATTTAACTGAACATCACAACGCACCTAATACACTGACCATTCATCGCAAAACAACAAACACGTTTATTCACCAACCACTAAAAATAAACCAGCTTTCTCTTACATGCACACAATTATGCGTTTACTCTGGGTGACACACTCTTTATGTTAAATTAAAACAATATCTATTTATTTTATATTTAATATGTGAATATTTGCTATCTACAAAAAAATAATATGTTTCCTGTTATTATAATATCTGTACTAAAGTTTCCGGTAGAATGGTCAAAGAAGATAATACACATATGAAACTGATTATATGTTAAATAAATAAACTCATTTTAATTTTACGTACATTTATTGAGCTCAATAAATATTAAAAATATACAATATTACATATTATTTGTCGTGTCGTTGATAATCAACCCACGGATCGTGTGCTAAAATACAAGGACGGATATGTCTTATATTTATATATAAAATAAAATAAATATCTTAGTACTAAAATAAATAAACAAATAAATAAATAACATCATAATAATTTTAATTATAATATGGATCAATCAAGCCGACGAGCGACTCATTCGTATTACTAACTTAATAATAAAGATCAACATGACCAAAAGTATTTGTATAACTATAAATACAAAATAAATCATTCACTCGAATCAAATCACGACATCTTTCAATTGCAGCAATTATTAATTGATTATCAAACTAGATGATTATTACCTATAAATATAAAAAGTCAAAGAAATTCCAGTTTGTTCTTAGAGTAAAATGGAAATATTTTATTGTGAGTTGTAAGAATATATTTGGTATTTAATAATATATAATATTGCTTATGCTTGTTGTTAATTACAATCGTGATTCATAGATGGCTATATTTGCACTCTTTTAATAATTATATAAATAATAAATACATAATGAGTATTAATGATCTTATTATAAGAACGCCTTTGGAATGGAGTAGAATCACAGAGGAAAATTAGAAAATTAAAATATGAAGTGTCCAATCAGCCATCGTTTATTTTTCTTCTACCTTTCATACTAATTATATTAAATTATATAAAAATCTCATAATTGAGTTACATTTTTACGACGCATTTCAACGCCGGTCTACCACCAAATTCCCTGTTTTAATTATTATTTATATATTAAAAATACTTATACATTTAAATAATAAACTTTTAGATTAAGCACCTTTATACAAGAAGTACTATTACTGAAGCCTCTGCGTTATTGTAAAAATATTTCTTTATTGAATCTTCAGTGTCGTTGGTTTATAAGCATCTTTAATAAATAAAAAAGCTATAACCAACATTATCAAATGTGCATTCATTATATTTGTATATACAAAAATTCTAAAATAACTACTCACAATCCATCACTAACCCGTAATGAATGTATCTATACAATTTTTAAAAAACATACATCCTTCTTCTCATTCAATTTCTTATCACACACTCTTTCATGCATTACAATAAACACGATGTAATGGTGGTTTGACTCATTTTTTTTTCAAAATTAATTTTACTAATTGCTTGATAGTTGCTAATAGAATAAACAGGTCTTCGATCTCTTTTTCTTAGATTGGGCGTCACTGAAAGTCACTGCCGCGTTTTTTTCGTTCGTGAAGGGCCTGAGACGAATGTAGTAGAAAGCAGAAGTCAAACAAGACACTAGACAGATTGCCAATAAGACAATCAGTGTGACTGCAAATCCTGGTGTTGTCATGCAAATCATACCACCTGGAGGCATTTCTTCTTTTGCTGGGAAAATTATCGTTTCAACAGCATTCGAGCTGGAGTTGTCATTGAGAGCGAAAGACAAGTCTTCTTTGAATACTACCCTAATAACCTTATTCAAACCGATTTCCTTCTTGGGATTAACTTCTCTGGTACGACGCACTCTCCTTTCGTCTCTGGGATGCCCTGGAGCGCCTCTAAGGAATATTTCCGGTGGGAACGGCGGTGAAAGAGGAGATCCATATTCAGGTCTAGGTCCTCTAATCTCTGGCGGTCCAGGCAGCAGTCCAGAATTATCAGAGCATTGATCAGGACATTGATATCTGCAAATCTGTATCGTACATTGGAAGTGTACTTCCATTGAATCAGGGAATTTAAATGCTTGAAAGTGAGCGTATGATAACACAGATGCACTTGCTCCAAAGTTCTTAATTTTCGTGAATCTCGACATCAATTTCGGTCTAGTTACGCATCCTCTTTGATCAACTAACTCAATAGGAGCCCTCTTACCATCATGTGCCATACAATTCCTGACCAACATATCGAATTTAGAATCGTCGTCTTTTATAGCCAATACCATAGTCATAGTTTGACCGATCTTTACAAGCCCTGAAACTTCAGAAGCCCATGGTCCTTTTCCAACTTGAATTTGCATCCAACATCCTACATTATCTCCGGCGAAATCTGCTCTCACGACGTCTAACATATCTACCGGGAACGGTCTGAATGTTACAGATTTTTCGTATTGATCGTGCCATATGCATCTGAGCTTTCTGGCTTGATCCCAGACTTCTTGCACTTGAGGATCGTATTGTATGACTATGGTGTTTTCATAATATGTACCAGAACCAGATTCAGCGCCGTACCCGTATAATCCATTCTCAGTATTGCCAGTTGTGCCACAAGCATGTATGCTAATTTCGAAATTGATGGACTTCTTTCCTAAGCCTCCTGGTAGATGAACGCAGTTATGATTTGAATAGTGACCTTTGGAGAAGACGATACCGTTGAAGGGTTTATCGAAGCTTAAGAATATTTTCATCGAGTTGCTTCTGCATTGAGTATCGAGCGAGATGATTTTAGGCATATCTGGTGCTGGAGCAGGCCATATCTCATTTCCGCCTATGTAAGCCTTATCCATGGCTTCTTGAGCTTTTTGTTGTTTAGGTGGTGGTGGTGGCGGTGGTGGTCCAAGATATTTTCCTAGATCCAAACTATTTTGATCATAGATCGGTTGATTGTTGTGCTTCAATAGAATATGAGGCGGTGGAACTGCATGATGGCCGTTAGGAACTCTCGCTAGACCTGTAAAACATCAAATCGTTCAAGATCTAAAACCTTGTACATATTATTACTAAAGATGTTATTACCTAATGGATGTCCTCTATTAGGATGAGGCGGTCCATTGAATGCGTGGTTTTGTGGCGGTGGAATATTGTCCTGATCGCCAGATTCCAATGCTAATTGATCACTAGTCTGAATCTCATTATCTTCTCTATCTTGAATTCCATGATGATCTCCATCGCGGTGATCCTCTTGTCCAGAGACAGCTTCTATTACCTCCACGTCCTCGGAAAGGGAAAGCGCCAACTAGAAACCGACAAGAATACACATATATGTTTTTCTGTTCAAATAAAAAACGTTAAATATATGAGGGTGTCAAAAACGGACATTTTTAAAAGTCAAGATAATCGACAAGCAACCATTTTTATGTATCCGGTTACTGGTGACTAGTTTGTAAATAGAAAAAAGTTCAACTCTACATACACGTGTTTACACGGCTCTTAAATAATAGCCAAGTAAGGTAGATAAATATTCATATGGCTTAACGTTATATACATAAATTAAAAACTATACATGTGTAGAAAAAATATATTTCTAATAATAAAATTATTCAGACTTCATGACAATGTGAGACCGCAAAGTGTTAATATCATTTCGATCCAACACTTCGCGGTCGATTCCGAATAGTTTCTAAATCATGCATTGACGTATATATTGTTGAAGTTTATTTTTATTTCACATTGCCAGTTTGCCGCCGGCCATATCGTCTCGATAATGAGGTCAAAAACGGTTCAAACAAGTAGAACTTCTTATGGACAAAACCGATTTGGATCTGCCTGTGTGTGCATTCTGAACCAGCATGTGTGTGAGTCGGATGTGTCGATAAATACCGATATTTTCCAGTTTAGATCATAGAATGAGGAAAGCTGTTGCTTTCAGGTAAATCAGTAAGTCACACCTTTTGTGCTAATAAGCAATAGCGTATCTTATATCACGTTGCTGTATATATGCAACGATGGAAAGTATGGAAAAAGCTCTACTACTTATTTTTAATTTTAGTAGATCTATTTATATAATCGATAATCAAATGCCTCTGAGCATTGGAAGGTGACAAAAAAAATTGCTTTAGAGTCAATGATTCGATTAAACTCGATTAAACGCTTCGATAACAATATCCAGAAAAGTGAATTCGAAGCAATTAGTCCATAATAATTTTAATTGATAAGGTAGATTTAAATTCTTCATTATCAATCAAGTTTATTTAATGTATATAAAGTATTTTATAAATTGATATTTCGTTTGATTTACAATGTGTTTTTATTTTTGGGTGCCTTTTGTAGCAGAGAACAGTTACTTGCCTTATAAGCTAACACAAACATTTCGACAAATTCAGCAATATACACAGCTTTCAATTTGTTGCGATATTTTTTGTAATTAAAAATAGTGATCAAATAGATTTTTTCATTTTAATATTATAGATGTGATTTATTTTATGTTTATCTTATATATTATATTATATAATTGTCTGTCTGTTAGTTTAGTTATAAAAGTAAAAATATTATTTATTAATATTTTGGCATAAATAAGACAATATCTCAAAAAAATTAAATAATATTTATTTCATAGTTTCTCTTTTTCTTAGTTTATTTTAGTAAAAAATGATAAAAATAAACAACATGATAGATCAGTGGTATTGGTTTAAATACAATATTAACCCTAATGTTTTTCAATTTTCTTTATGTTTGGGAGTTTGAAATTTGTGATTTTTATATTATCACAATTATAATCCATCATCATAGATTAGGTTTTCTTAGATTTACCTTATGTCATAAATTAATATCGTGAAAAATAATTAAAAAAAACCGAACTAGCTCTTGCATGGTGATTAATTATAAGATGAAATAATAGTTTAAAATAATTAAAATAGTTGTCATTAACACATGTCATATAATAAGGAAATATTCACATATAAAATAACTACTACTATAAATACACAGTATATATGTATACATGTTTCACTTCACAAAGATCAATTTATATAATATATATTGTAGAAGTATTTTTTGACAAAATAATTATTTTTTAATAATACTACAAAATTACATATTCTACTTAACGCCATTTACAAGAGAATACTTATTTTGTAACTTAATTAGCACTTTGGTTTTTGTTGTATAAATAAATATTGAATATATTATGTTTTATATTACATACTGAATTTTTTTATGATATTATATACTGTCAGTTTTTATTATCTTAATGCAAAATTTTTATTAAATGGATAGTTATATTTTTAACTAATGTTGTTTTTTTAACATAGAAAAATAATATGCATTTTTAGATAAAATATTTTTATGCAAAAATCACATAGTATGTATTTACTATATCAAGAAAAAATACACTGGTTTTGATATTTTTATACATTTGGTAATTAGATAAAATCAAAGTTGTGAATTTATCAATTATAATTTTAAAATGTGTGATTATTTTTTAATGTACATATGCAAATAATTTTACAAACCATTTAAATTAAAAGTTACTGACCTTTTAATTTGTTGTCAACCTAATTTATAGACCAATGATTTATATATTATATAATAAACGAATTAAATATTTATATATTATATAAATATATTGAAAAAATAAAGTAACATAAAAATAAAGTACCATAAAAAAAATTGTTTTAAAATCTTCCAGTCAATCAGACATAATAAATACCTACGAGTAAGTATTAACCAGCAGAATGAAAGTCTGGGAATCGGTGACATCTATATTATCAAATATAAATTGTGGTGTGATATATATTGTATAATCAATAGATGTCATTGCAACTGAAGCATTTTTTTTAATAATATTGAAATTTTAATAGTAAAAAAACGAATGCCGCTGCAGGGGCTTGTACCTGCAACCTGAATGTTATTAGTCTGGGACGTTAGAGATGGTGCTATTCCGTTCTTAATCGATGATCAATCATATTTTGAAAAATGCTCATTAAGGCTCTGATTGTGGTTATTAACCTGATATATGGACTATACCAATTTTTATTACAATAATTCCTTAATTTCTAATAGTATGCGAAGGATTATAGATATTTGATTTTTCTATAAAAAAAAATTATATTAAAATTTTTTCGGAACTATTTCATATTGTATTATATATTTATCTATGGTATATATTATATTATATTAAAATTCAATTTAAAAACAAAAAACATACATTTAATAATGCAAAATATCTAGCAACGTTTTTAGTTGACCAAATATTGAAAATACTAACACTAAAATTTTCATTTAAAAACTCATTCAATATATTTACTGTCCGTTAATTAAAACTCTTGACTGTTTAATTAAATTACTGACTAAAATCTAATATTTTTATTGAATAAATAGATATTCCCTATGAGCTGAAGTAGCTTATTTAAAACAATACCTGTTATCTTGCCCAAGTAAAAAAAAACACATTTGTAATAATAGATGGAATAAATACTTTAAATTGGAATAATCTTAATTTATACTTTCTCTAAAATTAATTAGTAATATATAGTAATAATGCAAAATGATCTGCCTATGTTAGCTTTGATAATTTTGCTTTTTACTTTTAGTTCATATTAAAATCGTTATTATTATGAATAATGGAGATAACGAAAAGAGAAATATTTTAAAGCTTAAAATATAAATAAATAAGATTGATTTAATAATTCCTGTAGTACATATGAACCAAAATCGTGCGTAGAAGAAATCTAGATCTGGCTATTAATTAACATATTCGCCTCTCATTTTTTTAGTACTTGATTGAGGTCTCTAGATTGATAAGGGCACGGTTGTTGGGCAAAGCCAATTCTGGCATATACCTTGCCGCTTTTACGGTTATCGCCGACTAGTTGACCCATTGCCTTCGAACACCGCGATAAAAGCGTACAAGAAAAATAAAATGATTTTTAGACAGCGACATGCGCGTCGAAGGGAAATTTCGGATACGAATTCCTCGGCGTATTCATAAAGGCGCGAGAGAATTAACATTGCAATTGGGCTCAAGAATTTTGTTTTGGCACAATGGAGCATTATTTGATAGTCCATTCTTTGAGATTATTAGAGTCCCTTTCGTTGCCATTGTGTGCATCCGGACGCGTGTGTCCCACTCTATGTTTCAAATAAGAAACGCGGTCGTGTTCTTAGAACAAGCGGACCCATCGGTGAAGTGTTGCTCGCGGAACCCTTCCTTGACTTTTGCAATGTTGCCCTCTTATTACTACTACTACTGCATACGGCTAACGGCTACCAGACGGTTCGGATCATCAATCCGCTGGCTTGACGGTTAAAATCTGTCAACTGGTCATGCTATCGGTCGTGTCTATGTTCTGGTTTATTGATATTCTTCAACAATTATTTTTCATAAATATTCAACGAGTGTAAATAGCAGCAGTAAATTTAGGTATTCGATCCGATTTTTTCAGAAGAAGCAAATAAATAACGAAAAATCAACAACAGCACCAGCTGAATTATATAATTATTTTTTATAGATTGTTTAATCGGTAATTTAACAGCTGGATTTAATGCAGAAAAATAAATAAATATTACATTAAATTTCATGTGTTAATTCCTGAAAGAAAATCTAGAAAAAAACAGTCTCGAATCTATCCCGAAAATGTTTTTTAGAATGTGTCATTTAAGTAAAATAATATCAAAATACATTTTCACCAGTGAAAATATAAAAAATCTGGCAGGTGCTAGTAAAATTATATGATGTATGTAATAATATATATATTTACATACTTATCATTATTTATTTACATGCGATGTACAAATGTTACAGTGAGTGTGTATTTTTGGGTATAGTTATATTTTCCCTAGTTCAAATACATTTTTATCATTTGACATATATTTCTACTAGCGAAAATATAATTTGCTAATATACTGCTCTAAAATGTCTATGAAATTCAATCTGTTCAAACTCAAACTTAACGTAATAAAAGTTCCGAAACTTATAGTCTTAGAACTTTCATTAAGTCAATTCCAAAATACAAACTAAGCCAATTTATTTCCTAGGGAAAAATAAGCGGAAGAATGTGTATCACTTCTCAGAAGGCAAAAATTCACGTCAATTTTTGACTTCTGAGATGGGATAATTGTTTGTTGCGTTCTCTTATTAGGCAAAATTCGATTTAGGTTTGCTTTATTCGTTTCTCACTTGTAATATTGTTATAAAAATTATAAATAAACGCGGAGCAGCAAAGAAAACACGACTAATTATTATGTAAATATTGTGGGTGGATATTTTTAATAATTAGTAATGCCTACGACGGCACGATTTTATTGCTTTTGACGTGAATTTGTAACTTCTGAGAAGGGATAGATGTTTTTTGTGCATTTTTATTGGTCAAAAGTCGGTTTAGATGTACTTTATTTGATTCTCACTCGTATTATTGTTAAAAAATGTCTTAATATAAACGCTTGATGGCATGATTTTATTACTTTTGATCTAAAATATAAATTCACTATATGGCAACACTGAGCAGCAAAGAAAACACGACTTATTATCAAGTAAATATTATGAGTAGATATTTTTTATAATTTTTAATGTCCAATTAAAATATTTCACATAAAATATGATTTCAGAAAATATGTCGCAACGGTGGCTAATTTTTATATTTATTTGTAGCACAGAAAAGGTTAACTCGAACTTATTATTATTTATTCAAGAAATTATATTACAAATATATAAAATGCCATTTTTGTCATAAGGCCCGGAATCATTGTTTTCTCAGGGCCCGAGTTCGCTCTAAACGGCCCTGCTAATGATATATTAAAATTTAAAATATTCGCAATTATTTATGTGCATCATTCAAGGCCTAAATAAATTTAAGGTATGTTATAAAAAAATATGTATATAAAAAAATAAAATAAATCATATTAAGACGTGCAACTATCTCTTCTAAGTGAATAGAGTAGTAGTATAAAATGGAATTAGAACTTTTAGTATAAAAGTATCGCATTGGGCTTACGCCTGTCAGGTTACAACGGAAGTTGGTTTAAAAATAAATAAATTGTCACGAAATAAAAATACTTAGAAATGCTTTACATATACGTTTGTGAATTAATTTATTTAAAAACATGGAATACATTCCGTAATAGGTTACTTTTGAGGCTCATAATTTTATTTCAATATCTTACAATAAACGGCAATTTTCGGTAAATAAATTTTGATTCACAATTACTTATGTAGTATAAAAAAATACTATTTTTACTAATAAACCAATATTTTATGACCAATACCACAAATGAAATATGTAACTTGTTATTTTATTTTTCCCACGCTATGCTTTTTTATATTTTACTTAAAAATAAAAATTGGTTGTACAGTGAAAATATTGGGGTTAATTTTACATTGTAAATAATATATATAATATCATATTGTTTGCCATAATTATTTATAAATTTATGTAAAATATACAATTTGCATGTGAGAGTAATGAAAATATCATTCTGCTTAATCCGGACTCTAGCTGGTGGTTGCCATTTATATGATAGTTGTGTTTACTGCTATTAAAACAGTAATAAAACATAAAGTTATTAACATCATATCATTTTTAAATACTGATTAAATATACTTTATTACCATCTCTATTGCAGCAACATTTCTATATGTTTGACATACATATAATAGGTAAAGATTTGAAATAATTATAAATAAATAAGCTTTTTTTCCTCAAAAAATCAAAGGGTAATATAATTTGTTTTCATGGTAATGGCTTTTAACCAAAGAACTTGGAAAAATATATTATATACTTTATGTATTTTTTAAATTATCTCTGGTTATTTTTAAAGCCTCTTATTAACAATATTTTTGAGTAAATATTGCATAGTATGATTTTTGATATGACTAATCGAAATTTTATTGCTTTAGTAATATATATGATTCATTTTGCTAGAAAATATATTTAAGTAGCATTTAATATATGTTATAAGAAAAAGTAAGTAAATATTCAATAAAAAAAACCTCTTGTGTCACATACTTTTGCCACTGCACTTACTCTTCATTTGCATTCAAGTACCAGTTATTTAGTACAATACATTTTAACATTCTTGTCATTACCGTTGAATCGTTTTGCAAGACTAAACATCTTTGTTCTTTGATTTATTTTATTTTAGTTAAATTTTTAGTTACATATTGCCTCATCCTTCATATAATAGATAACTAATAAATGTTTGATTTGCCGTCCAAATAGAGCGCCATTAGAAAGTTTATGATTTATGGAGTACAGGGGAGATTATCACAATGGATTTTTCTATTATAATTGAATCTAATCGGTATGAACCGTAAGCTACATAAAAATCTATACACATTTGTAAAATCTAAAGTGAAATCGGTCCGAGATAAACATCAACTCAAGGATCTCCAAGAGAGGAGCTTCGCTTCGGGCATTGACGGAATTTGATTTTTGTGTTGTTGGACTTTCACTCGGATCTTATGTAACCACAGGGTGTTGTATATGCGTTTTAATGGTATTCACGTAAGGGCCACGGGTTATAATCGGAGCCTTTATCTAGCTCGTGGGCTAACTTCGTGACGGGTACTCGGACTATAATCAGTAACTCACGACACTATAAATATGGTGTGAAAGCGACTAGGCGCCGGTTACTTTCGCTTCGATTATGTATTAAGGGTTTAATTGCTACTATTAAATAAATTAAGATTTTGAAGTAACGCACCCCTGCGATTTATTAACCTAAATTGTATTTTTGATATTGAGAGCATAGTTGTTATATTTCAGTATATAAATCTTTCTTTTATGCTTTAGGCACGAGGGCATAACTTGACCCAGAGAGAGCTTCGCACAATTCCTAAAAAGTAACTCACTAATCCATTGTCTATTATCAAGGCGCGAATTTCCGTTTTATTTTAATTCATCGGATTGAAAAGCTCCATTATGGGATTGTAAAACGATCGGATGTGTGCTATTAGAGGTGCTATTTACTGAATAAGTGTGCGACTGAGAGCTTCTACAAACCGGATTGCGTCCATAGACACAGTGGCACCAAACGATGATGCCACTTCTTTGCACTAATGGCTTAAACATCAACAAACACAAATCTAATTTATCAGCGGATATGACATAAGATATTTATTTACTCCATATTGGGGATAAGACTCTAATAGCGGATGTTGAAAAATTAAGGAAGATCATTCATGATTGGAAATTACAGATGAGAAAGTAAATATGCCCTTTTTTAAATAAAGATAATAAATAACATAATCGTGTTTACGAGGCTTATATGGAATTTGAAATTATGTTTACAACACCTTCAACTGAGAAATGATACTATTTGTGCTAATTTATTCAATGGTGACTAAGCAAAATCAGCTAAAATATATAATAAAGCAATAGTTCAGTATAGATTATTAAAAATTCTAGATCCATTACTATTTTTTGCCATTGAAATTATGTCAAAAAATAACAATTTTTTTTCTAAAATAATAATCAAAAATAAATGAAGTTCAAAAAAAACAATTTTTTATCAATGCGCGGCCTTTATATGATTAAAAAATTAATTATTTTGAATTAAAAATTGTATTATTTAAATAATACATTTTTTTTAAATAAACATTATTCATTTTTTTGCTATTTATTAAATCAATGGTAAGTAACGAAAAAAATTAATGGCCAAATAAATAATGGCATTGAATTAAGTACTACCTTTTCAATTAAAAAAGAAAAATGCGCAAAGAGCTTAAAAAAGTAAGAAGCAATCTTAGATTTTAACACTAATGCTGATTTTTTTCCACATGTTCTAAAATATAATTTATTTAATTGGGCAAAGTATTAATGCTGCAATAATGATTTTTTAAATGATATTTCATTAAAGAGTGATTTAATATTAATTAGTTATGAAAATGCAGATAATATTTTAATTATAGGTATGTTGTATAATATTTTAATTCCAGTTTTGGGTTTCAGAACGTCTTTGAGAATCACGATCGCGTCCTGTTTTGATGACCGTTGGGGCTAGAGCGTTCACACTTGCCGACTCACCTATGGCTGTCGCCATCCGTTTATTTTGTTTGATTCTTTATATGTATTATTTTAATTATATGTTTTTTTGTGTATTGAATTATGATGATTATTGTTTTCGAGCATTGTGACGCATTGGGGTTACCTGGACTTAATTTAATTTAAATAAATAAATAAAAATATAAAATCTCTATATCATATACATACATTAAAGTTGTGATATATTAAAAAAATGTAGCATCCATATCATAATTCTTTAAATCTGAAATTTATATATAATATAAAAAAATAATAACGGAAATCGCAATAACTCTAAAAATTAAAAAAAGTCAGTCTCGGTACACTTCATTAATTTTGCGAAAAAGTAAAAATTTTCTTGGCTATCACACAAAAAATATTTATGTGTATCTAAAATATAAAATATAAAAATATAGTCCTGAAATAACAATATTTTATTTTATTTATTATCTTAAAAGATTATTTTATAGAATGGTATTATTGTAGCAAAAAGCAAAAATAATACAGTATAATATAATACATAAAAAATATTATATTTATTTTATTGTAAGCCTTTCATTAAAACATAATAGGCGTTAGTCTAATGCGTTACAATGGTGTAAACACATTGTACCACTATCAGTGAAATCAGTCAGTAAATCAGTGAATCTATTTTCTCAATAATTTTAAACTATGATTACAATTTACAATCAGTAGATATCATTTAATGGTAAATCTTTCGTTGCAACATAACAGGCGTTAGCCTAACGCGTTAAAACTGGGTCAACAAAATCAACAAGTAGCAAAAACCAAGTTATTTGAGATTTTAATTTTAACCATTTACATTTTTAAATTAAAAATGATTTTTCAATCCATTTTAACAAACATATTTTTAATTTGTTTATTGTGAATATTGTGTTAGACTTAGGTACAATGTGTTATAACGGCGTTAACCAAACCAAGTGAAACACCCGACTAAAATCTAAGTTGTAAATTATTATTATTGTTTAAAATCGAAAGATGTAACTATGCACGATCTAGCTTAATTTTAATATTCATAACGATTATCGCGATATTCATATGTAAAATTATAAAAAAAATTATGATCGATACAGGATATAAATTGAAAAAAAACATTATGGTAAAATAAATTCAAAAATAATATTTTTCACCATCTTTATTGTTTATTTTTCTTTAATTTTTTTCACATAACAATAAAATTTGGAAGAAGTTTTGGTAAAAAACTGCTAATAAACTGTAATTTCCAATAACGAAATTGTAATTTAAATAAAAAAAACTTACGAAATGTAATTTAAATAAAAAAAATTGAGGCGCAATATGACCATAAAAATAAAATACAAACTTTATAAAATAATCAAATAATAAAAATACTGCAACACGAATTAATATAAATAATACAAATTTTGTAAAAAAAACTTATAATTCATTTTAAAATATTTATTAAAAGTTTTGGTGAAAATATGTTATAGTTTGATATGTCAAAATTAAAGCTTTTTTATTTCAAAGTATATTGAAATCAGCAGTATTTTATTCACTTCCTAAATACAATTTTACTAATATTTCCTTGTTCTAAAATTTAATCCGTGTTAATGAAAAGCTTAAGAAATGCATCTAAAAATATCTTAGGCTTTATAAACAAACATGACGTTATTAAATAGTATTATTGCAAAGTGTTATTTACATGCTTATTGAGTCTGTACTACTCCCGAGATTTTATCTAGTTTTTCGACCTCTGGCTTAAATTAAATTTTAAAAGTAGTTGACATATATATATTTTAAGCATTCAACATTTAGCAATGAACTACATAATATACAATTCTAAAAATTATATGTAATGTTATGATCAGTGTGAGTTAAGTTTAAATCCCCTCGCGCAGCTCGCGCCGTCATAATCAACAATCGAGCTTTTACGCGTTTTTTCGGAATCACGCGCGCAAACACGGGCACATCCGTGGGTCAAGCTATGCCCTCGTGCCCCGGGCAAATAGAAAGACCAACAGACCTAGCCGGTGCCCACTCTATACCTATTTATACGTACCTAAGTACGGAGAGAGAGCAAAAGAGGTGGAAGCTTAGGCGGATGACGAGACGGATCAGAGGACGGCGGCAAGGTGTGTGTGCGTGTGACCACTTATTTATCGGCTCTTTGAATCGCTTCACTCACCTGCCGCAATGTTTTTGTGTTACCGTGTCATATTTGAAGTACCGCGAATACCTGCACCCGCGGAGGCGGTATCTTTTTGCCCACGATCGTAAATCTGCATACCGTCCGTACGTCGTGACGCTTAAATCACCCCTTGTTTTTGAATGATGTATCGCTTTTTTATGTAATTTCAACTCGAATACTGTATTTGTACATATGCAGGTGGGTATATAAGAAGTACTATATGTAGAATAAATTTATGATTCAAAATAGCTGATGATTTATTTACAGCAGCGTAATAGGGAGTGAATTCTAATAGACTGCTAGCATTTTTTCTCTAATAAAAATGTCACTTCATCGTGACTATACTAATATTATTATTTTATTTGGTAGCATAAAATTTGGTTTTATTGTTAAATTTGTCTGAAATTAGGCTTCTGAATTAGAGATAAAGGTACAGTAGTAGGTACTAAAGCCTTGAAGATGAATAAGGTCGAGTGATAATTTAATCAGACTATGCACAGCTCTAAATCTTGTAATAAAGTTAAGTGATAGTAATTCAACAGTTATAGACTACTTAAGACAGCTCAAAAAATTGAAAAAGCTTAATAAATGAGTGCTGCACGAACTGAATGAAAACCAAATATCACCACTACGTAGTTGGTTTTACGCTTCATTTACGCAACAGTAACGATCTATTTATTGACCGTAACGAAGAGTGAATTTTTTACAACAGAATCTGGTATGTATAGTGGTGGACAAAAATAAAGCCATATAGCATTCCTTCAAATCAAAATTATGACTGTATGGTGGTCGGCGCTTGTAATGATCCACTATTTTCAAAGACATTACAGCAGTGAATTCTTAATTTAAAAAATGGTAGAATATACCTAAACTCTGCAATGTTTGGTACACGCATTAGTCAATCGAAAAGGTTCAATTCTCTTGCACGATAAAGCGCAACTATGAAATATTGCCTAATTCAACATACTTATCATACACCTCGTCATTTGTTTTAGCACTTAAACCAATTTTTACAAATAAAAGTAAGGTCTTTAATAACAAGCTGCTGTCGAAAGCACACCTCGAGATATTATCAACACCAGAATCATCTCAGAAATTTACACAATCATATTAATTATTTGTCATATTGTTCCGATTGTAGTGGCACACATTTCGACTAACTAAGCTAATTATAAGTTAAAAAAAACACATGTATTTTATTTTGAAGGTCCTAAATCGCAAGTATTTTATGTCATTCCTGAAAGACATTTTTACATGTTTGCATTAGTTTATACCATAAATAAACATTTAAACTTTTATATATTCTTAAACTCTTAGTACATATTTTTAAGCTGTTATTCTATTTTTCGTATGTACGTTTTACCAAAAATGTTAATATCTTACCAATTGAAGATTAAAAAATAAGAATAGGTCGCTGACGATTGACCTGAAAGACCTGGGCTCAAATCCTATCTGCACCTTTGTGTTTTTAAATTTTTATTGTGTTTAGGAGATCGGAACTAGTGGTTATAATATAATTATAACTCCGATCGATTATCACAGATTAGGTTTAATTGGATTTACATAATCTCACAGATATGTATCGTGATAATTAATTAAAATCGAGCTAGATCGTACATATTAGGTATTGAAAATTCTAAAAAAGAATGAGCTAATTTAGCTCAAAGAGTATAACTCATATTTATTAAAAAAATATATAATATTATTTACTTCCTGGTAGTCAGTATTTCAAATGAAAATAACTTAAAAATTAGATCACAACATAAATACTAATATAATATATTTTTGCTTAGCAAAGCATAATATGGAACAGATCGTACCGAAAAGATTATGGAAATTTTATTTTGAATATCTAAATTATTTTAAAAGCACTTGAATATGTCTCACTTCTTTACAAATATTAATGTATTTATAATGTATAAATTATAATAATAGATTTGCACACTTAAAAGTACAAAAAAAAATACACAAAATAAATTAAACTAAAATTAACAAAAAAAATAAAAGGAATAAATATTCATAAAAAATGATAAATTGTATTCAGTCTGAGGTGAAGGTTTTTTTTATGGAAAAATGAAGTTTTATAAAGGTTTAGTCTTCATGGTTATATATGTTTATTTATTTTAATTAAGCTTTGTTGCAAAAATGAACAATAACCTGATTTATATAATAAATAAATCATGACCTGATTATATATATATGTTGTTAGTATTTTTATAAGAAGTATATTTTTGCTCTTGTAATATTTAAATATCTGATGAATTTGTAAGATTAATAGTAAAACACACAATGCATTTTCTTATATAAATATTTTGCATTTTTATTTGAATAACAGAATTTGAAGCAAATTAAATATAAAACCAAATTGAAATATGCATTTAAAATTATATTTATAAACGATAAAAATATATTTCTATCATAAAAAATAAAAGTAATAAAAAAAATCAGGTACATTTTTTAATGATTTATTTATTGTATTTTTTTGCTACAATATGACATGCGTTAACCGAATCGTTACAACCAGGTTAACATAATCAATAACTAGTAGGTAAATAGCAAGTCTGTTTATCAGTGACATCAATTTTATGTAAATTGCAAATTATTCATTGGAGTGCCAAAAATGATTTTTTCTATTTGTTTAAATTGATAATAATGTTTTGCAGCAAATACAAGTAACTGGTTAATAATTAAAAATAAAATTATTAGCATACTTTTAAAATGTATCGTATCTAAAATTAAACATAAGAAGATTATCTCATATCTAAACTGTTGCTATTATAGATAATCAGTATATTAAAGTAAATTTATTACTAACTATACTGACTTTTATTTCTTCACTTTCAAATGTCATTTATTTTCTTATCATCTTAAAATATCTCCTAAATAACAAGACTTATATTGCCCCGTCTTCTTCACCCACGTGTTTTCTAAATTTTTAACATACTAGTGTGTTGATGCCACATAACTTCTGCTTCTAATTTGTGCATGTAACACTTTGTTTACATTAATGTGTATGCAGTCAATTTTATATTTTTACTAAAAAGTTTATTTATGATCTGTTAAAATGCGATACACATTTGCGGTATTTACCAAGCGATCGATCGGGATTAATATTAACTTGAACTATATAATCTAATACAATTTTTAAAGCGAAAGTTCAACTACAATACACAATTTGATTTTTGTTTCAAAAAAACATCACCTAAAGCAATCTTTATTTTTTACTGATTTTTCCCACGGAAACGCCTCGCGTAGGTATTTTTATGGTCGATTTTTCCCTCCGTGGGTCTCTCTTTCTCTCACTACTATTGACCATCATCATTGACAGTGTTGTTTTTTACCCGTCATAATAATTTCACGTGACCCGGTTTTGGGCCGGCGGCCGATAGCCCAGAGAGGCCGGAACCGGTTTTTTTGAGCTTTTATTCGGCGGCAAACAAAACCGGACGGAAGGCATCAAATCGGCCGGCAAAAACACAATTGGACCCGCGGTCTATAAATCTCCATGTTATGTGGATACAGAAAATTTACTCGATACGTTATTAACTGGGCCACACTCTCAGTAATTTTGTGATCCGAATACTCGAAATTCGTGCTCAGGGAATTTAAAAGAAACATTATTACTATAATAAATTAAATTCAAGTAACGCTATTCGTTTATACGTTTTTTACGCTCGCCATGTTAATTGAATTGCATATAAAAATTAATAAGCGTTGTGTGTTTTAATTATTGCAGCTAAACCGGAGAGATTGAGCCATGATCATTTAAATTAATGTGGTGGAGCGAATTACAGTTAAAACATATGTAAAAAGTTGTCGAGGTCAAGAACTTAGCATTAAAAAATAATAATCGATTATTGCAGTGAAATAATTTTATATTGACTAATAGAGTACTTAATAATTAATATTAACAATAATTTAACATGTGTATTTAAAATTAATTTATATCTGTATTTTTATGGTATTAAGATTTTATTTGTAAATTATTTTATATTAATGTAGTTATAACAAAAAGCTCTTGCTTTTTATTATGATGAAAGTGCAAATATGTAATTGTTAAATCAGAAAATAACGCGATTTTACTGCAATCTAAAAAAATTAATATATATATTAAATATGTAATTATTGAATCAGAAAGTAACGCGATATTACTGTTATCTAATTTTTTTATAATGATTAAACTAAAGAGACACTCAATAGTATTTATAAAAAAATCTGATTAAAAATTTTCATTGATTAATAAACCAAAGACTTGGCAGCCTTTGAATGCTTATGTTAAAGTTCAAGGTCATACTTTATGCTGACCCAGTATGCAAAACAGATAGTTTGCAACAAATTGCCATAAAAACATAAAAGTAGCATGAACTAGTTGAATTAATTCAATGATTTCAAAGAATGTACAAAAATATATAATGCTAGGTGTTTCTTGGATTTTAATTTAGAATTAGTTTAATAAAATCAAACACATCTCAATTTTTAAAATTAGGCCAGTACTTTGGATTTCTTATCATCAACTTTCAAAGTCAAAATTCTATATCGATCTGAAATCACCCATAAATATTTTGGATTGAAATGCGTTTAAAGCACGAAATGTATGACATAGATAAAAAAGAATGGAATCTCAATGGCGCAGTGAACTGGCAAGATAATAGATGAAAATAAAAAAATAATTAAACAACGCCCTGATCTCAATGATTATTTTAAATTTTGTCAGTAGCAAGTATAACCATATAACATCAGCTTTCTAATATTTAAAATCGACGTGAAAGCACTAATAAATATTTTAGATTAAAATGCATCTATGACTATAAAATGCGTATGTGACACTAATTAAAAAAACGACGGAATACAAATAGCGTAGTGAGACAGCGAGATAATAGATGACTCATCAATAAAGAAATATAATAAAATCAAACATTGCCCTGATCTCAATAATTTATTTTTAATTTTGTCAGTAGCAACTATGACTGTAAAACATCAGTTTTACAGATTTAAAATCGATCTGAAAGTACTAATAAATATTTTAGTTAAAAATGCGTCTGTGGCTGTTAATATGTGAAAGATAAAAAACGACGGAATACAAATGACACAGTGGCGGGCGAGATAATAGATGACTCATCAATAAAAAATATATAATAAAATCAATCAACGCCCTGATTTCATTGTATTTATTAAATTGGGGTAGTAGCAAGTATGAAATTAAATCATTAGCTATCAAAGCGATCTGAAAGTATTAATAAATATGTCTGTGGCGGGTAAAAATAACGGAATCGCAATTACGCAGTGAGCTGACGAGATAATAGATGACTTAAAAATCTAGAATAAAATCAAGCAACGCCCTCGTCTCAATGTCTTTTTTTTAAATTGGGTTAGTAGCAAATATGGCCATTGATTGGGTTCATATTTAGAGCTTCGCCGTTGCATAATTGGGTTCTTAATTAAGACATCTAGCGCCCTATTGAGTTATTAAAGAGATATCCTACCTCATAATCTATAACCTTTCGAGCTTAGAATTACTTAGAATAAACCCAGTCTTTTCTTAACACAGAGGGCCTGTGCCATTAAAACCCAAAATAATAAATTTTGCTTCTAATATAAATAATTTTAATGCAAATTTTCCGTTTTAAAATGACAGCCGTTATCTTAATGCGTCACAATAAAATAAACACAATCAACAACTACTAAGTAATTAAGACACCAGACTGAAATCAGTGACATCATTGTAATTAAATATGTAATAAATAATAATGCATGAGCTAACCCGATTTCATTTTTAATTATTTACTACGATATTTATTCGTGAGATTAGGAAAATCAAGGAAAACCTAATTTGTGATGTTTGATCAGAATTAATAATTATCACTAATTCCGAGTCTATATGGGATTCAAATTCAAGTTTTTTAGATATTAGTCACTGGTGTATCGTTTTGGTATATGTATATAAACATTCTTGACGCAATCGCATAATAATTGATTTGCGTTTAATTGTCAAAACGGAATAAATATTGAAAGAAAGCTTCATTTTTGTTTATATAATACATATGGATGTATATAAGCTAGAAGAGTTAGCAATGAAATATACATATAATACATTATGTACATTGTGAATTATATCTTATAAACATAAAAATATGGCAAGCAAACATATTTATGTATAATTAATTTTTTCATATTTTTTTATTGAACTCCTTGATAAATACAATAATTTAAAATTATAAAAAAATAGTATTGATTTGAGAATTAATGTTGTAGATTTAAAATACTACAATAATAATTTGTTATTTTATAAATATTTTCAATATATGAAATGTATATGTTAATAATAATAGATCACTACACCTAATCTATTTTTTTTAAGAACTTGAACAGAAAGGTTAGCAAAGAAAGTAATTAAATTAATAATATAAAGACCGCGGCCCAATATTTAACAACCTATTTTTTTTTTTTTTTTTTAATTTTTGTTTATTACATAATTAAATAATACATTTTTATAAACATATATATTTACATTTCATTGGTTGCTGGTTAATTACCATTATCACAATTTACAATTGATTAGCTAAATTAAGAGGAATTACAAAAATAAGAATAATAAAAGAACATAAAATACGTTAAGTTTAGGTCAAAGTACATAAACACCTTTAACAAAAAAAAAAAAAAAAAATATAAATTATAAATATATATTTTTAATATAAAACTCGTGGACCTGGAGCTGTTAAATTAATAGATAAAATTTATGCGTCAGAGCAAGATGTGCTTTGGCATTTTGTGTTTATATTTAAATTTGAGTTTGTTTTTGTCGTAATCACCGATTCTTGAGATTAACGGGTTAGTATGATTTCGCGGTATTTTTTTATAATAATTATTAGTATGGTGGTGAACATGTTCTTTAATAGTTGGAATTAAATATTTATTATGAAGTTTTTTGAGGTTAGTATAAAAGGGTGTATTATAAATTATTTTTATAGCTTTATTTTGAACAACTTGTAGTTTAGAAAAGTTAGTATTACACGTATTACTCCACACTGGGCAGGCGTAAGTCATTGCCGGTCTGATTAATTGCTTATATAATAGAATTTTATTTTTAGTATTTAGCGCACTTTTTCGATTAAAAATTGGTTTTAACGCCGCAATGGCTGCGAGCCCTTTAAATTAACAACCTATGATTTATGAATGAATCCACTGGTTGAACAACCGTTAAGATCAATGTCACCACCATGCATTGCCTACGTGAGATGTCAGTCTTTTTTATTAAAATTCACATTTAACACTTTACCTACCGCTCACGCCAATTGGCGTCCTGAGTGTGCCGAAAGTTAAACACCGCAGACGCCAATTGGCGTCCTGTGTATGTTTTCGTTTCCATGTCAAATTAAAAATATATGTTTAGTGTTTTATTTGCTTTTTTTTTAAGAGATGACTAAATAAATGTGTGAATTTTCATTTTATTTTAATTTTTTTTTTTTTTTAATTATATTTAGACAAATGCGAAGGTTTTATAAATATATTTTATATTTCTTTCATCAGGCAGTTTCACTACCAGACAAACTTATGTATCTTTTGATGTGGTTCGAATATTTCAACAAATTTTTCTAGACATGTTATAAATGTAACAATTCATCAATTCAAGCCATTATTAAGTGGTTCTCAACATGTGGTTCGCCGGAAATAGAAATTAATTATTACATTTCCTTATTATTAGATTTTAAAATTGATTGATGATTTTAAAATTATAAAAGTAAGTAATCTAGGAATTTAAATAAAAATAATTAAAATTGAGTTAACCAGCGGTTCTCAAACTTTTTCAAATTTCTAAAAACTTTTATCCAGCACACTTTTTTTTCGGACGGTGTAAAAAAAGAAAAAATATGATATTTTATACACAAACATATAAATATGTATATTTAAAAATAATTTATTGGGTAAATGGTTTTATTTAGAAATAAAGTCAAATTACATAAAATTAAAAAATACGATGTACATATATAAAAAGTACAAGACACTAAAAATTTATCATATCATTAACCATTAGATAGTATTGGATTACTGAGAATCTCAACATTGTCAGATTAGTAAGATTCTATTGTATTTTTTTCTATCCTGTTATAAGGAAATTTCAACATATTTTTTGTGAGTAAATTTTATCTCCCGTCAGATAATACTGGCTTACTGGAAATACCGAATCTCAGTGACACATTATTTTAGAAAGTGGGAATTTTTTCGAGTTATTATTTTTGAATTATAAGCACGATACACATAAAAACTTATGGATAAGAATTAAGTTTAAGTTACACTATCGTGTGAAGTGCATCTGGTTTTCGTGTGCTCGAGTGAATATTCGAAAAATATTACGAACTGTTTATAAAACATTTTTTTTAGTTAGATACGAGTGTAGAATTACGTGAAAATAATTACAGTTTATGTTATTTAATATAGTGTTAAATATATATAGATATTCCAAGTGACAATGAAAATTATAGTGATTCAGACTCCTCTGTTCATGAGAGAAATCGTCCACATGCTCATGAGCAATGAGGAAGATGAACAAGAAAAATTATCTGTGTATGTGCCTGGAAAATTTCACATTACGATGGAGTGAATTACAACGGTTAGTGAATATTTTATTGCAAATGAATTATATATCAGTAAACTCGTATTACTAAAAATGTCACAATACAAAAGAAAAGTTTGCTTGAAAAAAGTTTTTACAAATTTAAAAAAGTTTGAGAACCGCTGGTTAACTCAATTTCAATTGTTTTTATTAAAATTTCTAGGTTATTCGTTTTTATAATTTTAAAATCAAGATAATCATTTTAAAAATCTAATAATAAGGAAAAGTAATAATTATTTTTTATTTCCGGCGAACCACATGTTGAGAACCATCTAATAATAACTTAAATTGATGCATTGATACATTTATAACATGTCTAGAAAAATTCAACGAAATATTCTGACCGCATCAAAAGATACATAAATTTAAATAAAAAAGGTAAAATTCGCGAAGTTTTGCGAAAAAGTGCCGGTATTTAGCGTAAGTCTGGTAGTGAAACTGCCGGTCGGTAGCGTAGTATATTTTTAAAAAGTGATCAAATAAAGAGATTTTTTAATGGTTTAGATATATTTAAGTTATTTTAGTATTGACTATTTAAATTACTTAGATTGATATTATTTTGCTTCCAATATGTTTATAAAAAGTTTTTAGATCTTTTAGAACAATGGTATAAAAACTATTTTTAAATAAAAAATGTTCATGTTAAAGTAATTAAATTCTTAATGAAGTGAAAATCTAGATTTTTATTTTATTTGTTGTTATTTAACATCAAACTTACCCCTTGTATTATAAGGACGGCGATAAAATGTGGTAGCAACCGCATTTTTGTGCTAATGTATCGGCGATCGTCTTATCTGTAAAAAGTAAGAAAAAAATACTTTAATTTATTAATAATAACACTTATCTTTGAGTAGTAATTTTGTAAAATTATAAGAACCGTCGAACTCAATTCGATTACACTAGTTACGTATAGAGTCATTAAATGAGGAGTTATTGATTTTTTATGGCAGAAAATAAGTGTGTGCTTTACGACGTTAAATTAACTAGCATTACTTTAACGATGAGATGATTCTGTAAAATTGACGATGGTTAACGTAAAAAAGTTTAACTTATGCTATGAAATTTATACGACGTTTATTGTTAGGAAATTGCCATGAAACATGCTACACTATTAGTTGATACAAAAAGACGCATTAAATATTTTATTGTATGTATTTATATACAAATATGTAATAATTAAGTTATATGATAAAAATATATTAAAAGCAACCAAATTATTTATATTATATATTACATTTGAAGAACTATTTTTTTTATTTATTTTTTATAGTTTTTGGAAAAAATTTTAACATGATTTTTTGGATCAACAACAAGGTTTTCTATGGTTACTAACCCTATATTTCGTTTAATAAGGTGTAAGCAAAGAATTCCATAAAAAAAAATCATTATGCCCAAAACTTCTATAGTTGTTTGTCACCACTTAACAATGTATTGCACTCATATAAATGGATGGTTAAAAAACAATGGCATTGCTTCTTAACCATCTTATTAATTCGCAAAATTAGACAGTAAAGTCATCACAATATATTAATTTATTGATACTGTCAACAAATACTCATTCTTAATTAAGGTGTAGCATACATTAGAGAGGTAATTTATGTTTTTAATCAATATTTTCACATAAGTTTTCCGTTCTACACTACACAATCACTTTGTAATAATCACAATTTCTGATCACATGGTCCATATGGAATTCTACATACATCTTTCAGGTATTAGTTGCATACATAAATCATAAGTCAATAACATAACATCAATCGTTCCTCAATTATTTTTTTAATGTTACATTGTAACCTGATAGGCATAAGTCCAATGTATTAAAACGGTATACATATGTACTAATTAGATCATTTTTTCACGCATCAAGAATACTTACAATCGGTAATATCTATATAATTTATTTTCAAATATGTATATTAAAATTTACAAAAAATAAATGTTACTTTGCAGCTGTGATTATTTTCTTTCAAATTTATTCCTCTACCGATAGATTCAATTCGAATCTGTTGCCAAGACCCGAACCTGTGGCCTCTGGGTTACTAATCTAGACTACGCTATGCCGACCTTATGATCTATAATTGTAAATTTGTAACGTGGGGCAACTTTGCATTTAATCTGTTTATAACAATAAACCATATTTAAAAACTTAGCTATATTTAAAACTTAAATAAATACGGCTTCATTTTCATGAATAGTAAATCAAGCAGTTTTTTTCTTTTCAATATACAATTAAGGACTACGATATGCTTATAAATTTAACACTTTCATTGTAGTTATAAGTAGAAAGAAATACATAGAACTCTACAAAATACTTATTGATGTGTGATGATTATGTGTTATAAAAAAATCTAATATCGTATTGTAACTTTAGCGAATAATACGTATTCATATTAAAGGTCTTATAAAGTACTCTTGTATTTAATTCTTTAAAAGGTAATAACAATAACAAAAAAATACCACATTGAGAAAGAAGAAGTAGACTTTTAATTGACAACAGCGTGGCATGTTGGGACCTTGTTATTTATACACTATAAGAGTTCGTTTTGTATTTTCGCCGTTTACGGACGTCCAAGTATCCGGATTCTCCGCGAGGCTTCTGCAGAACTGAATCAAGTTCAACCTTAACCCAGTTTCAGAGAGCAGAACGAACGAGATGGATTCCTGTTGGTCGTAAATACGAGTTTTGGCTCGGCCCACACACATGGGCGACCCACATTTTTTTCACCAATCTTGGCGAACCACCCGTAAATTTCTTTCTTGGTCGAGAGGGGTATAGGACATTTCGCACGGCCCCTCGTCGGTATCGCGGATCGATCAAAGGAATTTTGCATTCTTTTAGCTGTTTTCATTCGGAGCGGCAACGAGAGAGATTAAAGGAGAAAAACGAACGAGATGAAATAATTGTGGAGAGACCGCAAAGGGTCGTCCGTTAACACGAGGCAAACAGACCGCGACAATGAGAAGTGTCGCATAAAATTTGCACATATACAAACGTTTTGTAGGTGTATTAACCAGCAATTTATTTTCTATAAATGTATATAGTGAAATATAAATTTCAAGGTATATATTATATTGAAGTAATATATAATTTTTTTACAAATCGAACTCATCAAATTAAAAATAAAATTTTATATAATTTCATTATACTAATTATTTTTCATGACTCTCTTCTTGTTCTTGATATTTATTTTTATTTATAAACATATTAAACTCATAAATGTATCAAAATATGTGTCTTATCGATGGCATTTAGTATAAATTGGATAGCTGTAGCATTGACAACTTCACAAGAGGAACAAAAAAGTGCGTGGTTACTTTTAAATTTATTTGCACATTTTTTTCTTCCTATTATTTTATAGACAAATTTATATTAGTTGATCCACATTTACTTAAATTTTTTTATAGATTGACATAAATATGTTTTTAATATTTATTAAAAGCAGATTTAATAGTCATAATTTAAAAACAGCGTTGTACTACCACTAAACAATAATTAATCTATAATAAAAAAAACTTATTTTATAATAATATACGTTATGGATATTTTTTCTGTAAAACCGATCTCTTTTGATGAATCAGTGCAAAAAAACACGTTCAACGAGTGATCGTTATGTGCTCTTAATTTTTGCCTTGTGATTGGTCGGTCACTATGAGGGGTTATGCCGGTATGCTAAGTACACAAGGCGGTATTGATAGTTTCGTTTTTAAGGCACGGTTATTGGGCTTTTCGCTCTTTTCAATATTGTTAATATTATTTATTAAAATTATAATACTGACTAAAATTATTGTCTTGTATATTTTTTAATTTTATTTATTTCTAAATGTAATAATTTATTTATTTGAAAATATGTATTATTTGTTTTGTTTTCAGCGATTATGCGTGTATTTATTTTTGTGCACTGAATTTTAAGTAATAATGTACTATAGATAGAAAATTTTAATAAATTAAAACAGCGATGTGCACCTTGGGCCCGCGGGCCGCATGTGGCTCGGTCAGTGTTTTTGTGCGGCTATTTTATGTTATTGTATTATTTTCAATAAATGTTATTTTTCACTATATTATAAATGCTATGCTTTGTTTAAATAAATATGTGCGGCCCACAGTGTATTTTTATTTTTGGTTTTGGTCCAGTATAGTATTTCAATAGAAATAACATATTAGTAGAAAAATTTTCTTTATTAAGGTATTATCAAACTTCGGTTCTTTTTATTGGAAAAAATATCATATACACCCTTAATTTCTGTCAGATAATCAAAAATGATTTTGGGTTTATACTTAGACATTTCATAAAATTACTTTCATTAGAAGTATTACATGAGAGTTTTTATTATGTTTACTTGGTATTTTGAGGTGTGAGATTTGTATAGTAGGAATATATTAAATAATTTAATAAACATTGCATTTTCAAATCAAGTTGAGAGGTCAACATTTGTGTGTGACTTTGCACCCAATAAAACGTAGGTGGAAACTAGTGAGAATTTTATTAGATTAAATTACATATTACGACAGACGATATGTTTTCTCTGAATAGTAGTGGAGATGCTGGCAAAGGGATGATGTCAGTAGAAAATTCCTTAAGATCTTGTAGGTGGCGTGGCAGTGGGTGTATAGCGGAGATTAATTCATCTCTGCTACAGTGCTTGTATAGTGGAATCCCTCTCAGGGTGTGAGCCCCCATGATAGTATGTTGTTGAGTGTCTTAAATACTGAGCGCTGCAAAACTTGCTGACGAATCATAATCATGCAGCAATCGTCCAGCCAATAAATTTACTCATTTCTTAGAAGAGCGAAATAAGTATACGCCTTTATAAAGTGACATTTGCTTTATGGGCATTGCCCATGGTCGTATACTGCAACGGAGATCTTGTGGATCGGGTGATTTATTGTTTCCTTTAATGACGGAAAATATTTACAGTAAGAACATTTGCGTGTTATTTATGTGATTATTTCTGGTCGTAACGAGGGCTTTTGAATGGTCCCATCATTTACGCAATTGTCTCACAATTGTCTTGTTTATGGATAAGCATTTTGGTCACAGTAAATTAACGCGAATTTTTAGAATAAGCCCCCACAGATTATATTTTAATTTTTAGAAAAAATATAGCATTTTACAGCAATATCTTAAGGATAAATTTGTGATAATATTTATATGTAGAATGATTTTTAAATAGTGATGATAAAACACCGCTTATATTTTTTGTTCAACTTTATTCGAAGAACACGGTGACTGGATTATTGCGCAACCAAAAATTGGGAACACAGATGAGCCAAATACCTATGTTATATAATAAACTAATATAAATATGTAATATCTTTAAGACATGATATTTTTAAATAAAAATCATATTGTCATCTTTGATTTATATAGACAATTTTTGGCGTATTCTTAAATATTCACATATGTGTATATTGCTCATCTATGATCGGAATTATCGCTGTGCGCAATTTTAGTTTGAACCAAACAACACACGTGTTTGTTTAGCCCTTTAGCTAAAGCTGTCACTAAATTAGTTTTAAAAATTGATATCATTCTCTTTATATTTATCGTGTCTAAGCGAGTATTTTCTTTATTACTTATATCTCGTCACCATCTGTCGATTTTCACACGCACATTCAAAAATCCTAAGCTTATCTTAAAAAAGCTTCTGATATTTTTTCAAAAAAATATATTTTATATATTATTATTAAGCGATCCATCGTGTGTATCGCTACTAAAATAATATTATGTAATAAAAATGTATGTTAAAATTATAAGATTTATTCCGGCTTAATTTTGCATTAATATAATAAAAATATTAAACTTGGTTATAACAAGAAAAATACATATGTTAATTGAAAATATTAATTGGTAAATTAAATCAATACCAAAAATAAATATTTTTGGTAAAAATACAGTTTTATAATATTATTAAATATATCTTAATAAATATATTTTATTGGTTTTTTTCTTATCAGGGGGCAATAAATAAAATAAATATGAATTGTGCAAATAAAAAAATCAGTGTAGTGATTTGTTTTTTCATTCTTGTGTGTAGAATTAAAACTTATTTAAAGCAACCCTATACATATTTATATTTATAAAATTGGATTTAAACCTAATATCAATAATTTAGAAAAAAACATTATTTTTGCCATTAATATTCTGCAAATTATAATAATAATTTTTTAATTTTTTTTAATTTTTGAACAGACATTTGATAATTTATGTTAGCCCTAAGTCAATATAACATGCTGTATTCAAGTTTATATAATACAATTTCTTGTAATATGATGTCAAAAAAATATTTATTTTTCTAAAATTGCGATATGATGTCAATGAAATATTTTGTTGAAGCATATAAATTAAGATTAATAATTGTTCTAATGAACCCTGAATTCTACCAGAATGTTAAATAACTGTTACACATTTCAACGAGATCGATTCATGAGACTCGAAAGCATTAACATACACAAAACGAAAGTGAGCGTGTATCACATACATCAAATAGTGCCCAAATATGTTTTTTTCTTCAGTTAAACGATAATACCGTTAAATTGATTAACGCATTCGCGAGAGAAGTAGGTTTCTCGAATACTTTGTAGAATTTAAGGTGAAAGTCACGGTACGTATATAACACAACCACGTATGTAAATCATACCAATTAAATTATTTACCGTTTGGTTAATAAACAAATAAATAAACTTACATTACACAAATTTTAACACGTGTTACTTAAATAAATTGATTTTCAGATAAAATAAATTGATAAGAAATAATGTGTGGCTGCTTTAAGACGTACTTGATTTTTCGCGAACATTTCACTCTCGCAAGAGGTTTTCGCAGTAAAAAATTGTTTACTGTTAACTTTTTTTTCTAATTGCATCTGGGAAATGTGATGTGATGTGAGAAATGGTATAATTTGCGGTACTCGTAATTGTTACGGTCTGTTGTAACAATTGCGAAATTAATTGATATATGCGAGAGTTATAGAGCTAATGAAAATTTAATATTTATGTTTTGATGACTGAAAAGACAATTAATTAATATTTTTATTTTAATGATGACGAAATATAGAGTCCTTAACGTATTTAATTAAATGATTTGTACAAACAGATATTTTTTAATTTATTAAATTAGGTATAGCACGCTTTAACATATTTTATACGATTTTTAAACTAGTAATAAATATTTTTTTATTTAAGAAAATCGAGCTTTGTTCGCAATTTTTTTTTATATTTTCTATCGTGTTTTAAAGTTTTTAAAATTTTATTTTTATATTTTTCATAATTCGTTTATATTATTACGTATATATTTATATAATATAATGTCGTTTAATAAATTAATTATGATGTTTATTATTATATTATAAAATAAAGTCGTTAAAAAATAGTGAAATATTAAGTCAAAAGCAATAATTTTTTATTTAAATAATTATTTGTAGCAAAAATAAGAAATATTTTTCAACACAGTGGAAGATGGCACAAATTATCCTCATGGTATAAACTGAAAAGAATCTAGAAGATGTAAAATATAACAGTTCAATTATACTTCTGCCTATTTTATCAAAAATGTATAAGTAGAATAAATCCAATTCGGCTTTCTGCAACAGCACGAAAGCTGTAGGAGAGAAAATATTACTAAGCTGCTTTCCTGGATTTAAGTTAAGCTTTTGACAATGTGTGGCATATATTATGTGGTAAAAGAAAGCAACTAGGACTCTACTAGATAATGGTAAAATCCTTTCAAATGACAGTGAAGAACAAGCTGCTTGTATACAAATTCATTCTGAAGCTAATATGGATGTAGAAATAATTCAGAAATTTCAAAATAAAATTTTTAGAGTGATACTAAATACTCCATGGTACATATGTCGAAATTTTTCTTATTCACAATGACTTGAAAATTGAAATTGTTATTTATGATTTTTTTCTGAATGTCAGGATGAAAAGACAGGTTTTATTTCGGTATAAAAAAGCGATTTATAATTTAAATAGATTTTTTCCTGATATGAAAATAATTTTTACATCTTCGTGAAATTAAGAATAAAACAACCCATTTATTTGTGTTGAAGTTTTTCAAAATTCATGAGAGGTATTTGATATAAACTAAAGACTAATTCTAAGTACATATTTTAAAGCTCTCACGCTACTTTTCATAGTATAAGACAAAATTAAAGTCGCTGACTATTGACCTGAAAGACCTGTGTTCGAACCCTGCCTCAACTTTGTGTTATTTAATTTCTATAATGCGTGGAAGATCAGAATTCTGGTTATTAAATAATTATAATTTCAATGGATTATTACAGATTAGGTCTACATGGATGAATATCGTGATGATTTATTAAAATTAAGCTAAGTCGTACATATTAGGTATTACAAATCTCTAATAATGAGCTACTTAGAATACTTTAGGGACGGTTGATGGTGTCGGGTGGTAATTATACACAGATTGAGCCGCTGCTGTAGTATTTTATTGATGATATGAGCTGTTTACATTGTAAAAGGGCGAACGCGAGACGATGCGTCCGAACGCCCGGAAGATTGCCAGTGTAGAGAATGATTGTCACGCCAATGCTACTCAAGTGCCGACCAGTTTTGGCCATTACAAATTTAAATCGGCCCCCATAATAAAAATATTTAAAAATTAAAACTTAATGATTAAATATATTATCTAACTCACAGTTGTAATTAATTAACCACAACTGTGTTAGTATATGCAGATATTACATGGAATTTACTATAAAGTTATGTAAATTACTGGAATCTGTGTAATAGGTATAAGACTCAAACAACAAGCAGAAGCTGCAGAATAAGTGTCAAAGCAAATTTAAACACATATTTGTATGAAATATTATTTTTCTTTAATTTAATTTTACGTTTTTTAACACAATTTCTTAATGGATCATCACACCACGTATTGTAATACATCATTACATGCTATTTTGTGGTGCATCGCGTATTACTTTATCGTATCTGTACCATCAAATTTGCGTACCAGTGACCCAGAGCGGAACAAAGGCGGCCGATCAGACTATGATGAGAAAAATTGCGCCGCGGTGTATGTAAGCAAGCCGAACCGAAAATAACTGATTGATAATTGCCCAGTAAGGAGATGAATGGAGCACGTAACGGTGTTGATAACAAAATTTGGGTCTGCCAGTGTACATTTCGTTTAATCATAGTCGTTGTACTAATTTAACAGACACTATTTTTGAGACGCTCTGTAAAACAGGAACAGGTGTCGGTTGCGCGAAGCATTATCTATGCCAACCAATTATTTCGCTTAATGGCAATACACACATACACACTGACAATCAATTAGCGTTTTTTGAATTTGTGGATTGAAATGAAGCTGAACATTATTAAATTACTTATGAATTTAATTTGTGGATAGTATTTAAAAATGTAACATATAATCACACGTAAGAAAAATTAATATTGACTATTTAGTAATATCATCAATGAATCAAAATGAGTCAATAAAAGACAATATTTAATATATTTTCATTTTCAATGATCAACAATTTGTTAGAAATAAATTAATAAAGTATGCTTTTAAAATCCGTTCATGGCTACTTGAAATTGTAAGTTTATAAACTAGTCACTAGTCAACCAAAAATTACGACTGATTGTTAGTATTTATGCTAAAATATATTTTACACAGCACATAAATAAGGTAAAAATTTATGTATATTACAATTATTCTAATATTAATACTAAAATAGTTTTTCGCGAACTCTACTTACCCACGGGTTACTAAAGATCTTTTCTGTATTATGTTTACAAATAAAATTTTAATATTAAATACTATATATTAAAAATTTCTAAGCTATATTGTTATTATACAAATATAATACATACAAAACATGAATGTTTAAAAAAAAAATTCAATTTTGAAAAATTTAATTTCAAGATAGGAATAATTAGGAATAAATATTTTTCAAACTGTACACCAGTGCTACCTCAGAGGATTAAAAAATAATGGGTTCAAATTTGAAAAGGGATACTCTACGCAGTGTTTAAAGGATGTAAAAATTTTGTTCATATCATATAAGTGAATAATTAACATCTAGTCATTATAACAAAATACCAAATAAAATATACACATATTATATTTTATATATTTTATTGCTGTTTTTAACTCATTATTTCATTAGGATGAAATTATTGCTTCCTATTTAAAAAGTAATTGATTTTTAAATTGTTTTTTGCAACTAAATGCCAAATTTGATTACCGTTGAAAATTTTAGTGGCACTTATTCGGATAACGAAAAAATGAATTATTCTATGTAAATATACATATATCTGATTAGTTAGGTATTTAAATTACAAATATAACTTTTACACTTTTTTCTGCAACAAAAATCAGATTACTTAATTAATGTGAAATTACAGACTGTTTGTGGTTTTTATATTAAAAAAATCAGAGGAAAATAACTTGGCCGAATATTTTAAGTTTTGTGCTAAGCATAAAAATTCATATTTATTTATAAAAGTAGAATTTTTTTTTTCACTTTTTATTTACCTTAAAAAGTATACTTAGTATTTACCTTATGAGGTTATTTTTTCGTTAACATAAAAATATAGAAATAGATAAACCTTACATTTAGTATTTTACAAAAAAAATTGCACAATTTTCTGCTACAAAAAAATGTGGAATTGACTGAATTTTTACATAAATATATATTATTTTATCTTCAAAAGGCCTGATTTTAAAATATCTTAAAGATTCGAAAAAATACAGTTTTCTGAAACTTTTACTTTGACAAAAAATCATAATCATAATCATGATTTTTTAATTAAAAAAATTCACTTTTGATTAAGATAATTTACCAAAAAAATGATGATTGGTATTTATTGTACTTCCTGATTTTTTTTATTAAAATATAAATAAATAAAATAACAGTTTTGTTGACATTGAAACAAATTAAAAAATAAGCAATGTTAATTTTAAACATATTTCAGACCTTAATTGATAAAATTACATGATCAATTTAGCTGTATCAATAGTTTTCCTCCCAAAAACTATTTTGTATGATTTATTTAATTTTGTTTATCAAAGAAAAAATATATTGTTTTTTTTTTAATATTTTAATAATGCAGTTTATGTCTATTAAAAAAATACGATTTTAAAAAATAGGTAAAGAAAATTTTTCATTATAAAAATTCGCTGTATTTATTTTACGAAATTATTATTTTTGCTAGAATAAAAACAGGAAAAATCTAGTAGATGTCTATGTATAAAACCGTATCTTTTAAAAAAAAGTTTTTTCATAAGATACCATTAGTTAAATTCTACATAATAAAATGGTATCCTTAAAAAAAGTTTTTATGCAAGATACCATTAGCTAAATTCTACATAATAATATCATGTACAAAATTCATCTATGATTATTTTTGCTTTCCAATTTGTTTCATCGCAAAGATAAGGTTATATTTCATTTTAGTAGATTTTATAATATTTTTACCCTTTCGCATTATTTAATAACATGTTTTTGCCATAAAGGTTGAGTAATGTGATTTAAATCTCGATTTATGCGCTTACTTAAAATATTTCTTGTTTATTTATACCATTTCTACCTTTTTTTATATGAGATTCGTCAATTTTGTTATTAAATAAAGTTGTACATATATAAAAAATCCTAATGAAAAACTATGCTAGTTGAAAATCATTACATATGTTACATTATAGTATAGTATTGTGTTGTATATAATATAATATATTGTATTGAATATATATCATAAAAATCAAATCTTAAGAATTTTGTAAATACAATTGTTATCAATAAGCGAAATATTGCAATTACATATATTTTATAAAATCAAAAATTAAATATTCTAAATCATTAAAAAGCTAATTATTAAAACAGATTTTTTGTATAACTAAAATAACAAAATTTAATTAAATAATCATGAAAACATATATGCAGCAAAGTTTATATGCAGTTATTTTATCACAATAAATTTTAATTGTTCTACTATAAAACATCCATAAAAATATTGTAAATAAATTATATATAATAATCCTTTAGATTTAAATATAAAAATTATATTTTAGATTATTTTGACGTATTTTATCAAAGCATAGATAAACGATAAAAATTAAAAAGAAATTTAATATGAACCATGAATTTAACTCAATAAGTTGAGTAAATAACCAAAATTGCTGCATTGGGTTGATTGTTGTTTTATTCTGTTTGTTAATAAAAAGTTTTACGAAAGCTTAATAATTTATTTATTTAATTTAATGGAGTATCAGATGCATTTTAAAATTATTAATTTATGAATCAGTATTTCTAAAAAAAATTTTATCTTTTCTTGTATAAAATTATAGATAATGCCAAAAATAATTAATTTTAGTTTAATATTATATTATCTTTATGATATGTACATATGATCTAAACGTAGCATAAGAGCGTACAGATTACTACTTGTTCCATATTATGCAGTTGTGTAAATTTTACAATCTTTCGCCATAAAAATTTTATCAGAGCAATTCACATAACGCCGTTCCGTTAGCTCGTGGGATAGAGACTGATGATAAATACTTCTTTTAACCGAAGCTATTTAACCACACAATGCTAATTGGAACACTATGACTTTTAACTATGATCGAGTTCCACCGACGCAGTAGCTGCTTTTATTTCGAAGATCTATAAATCATCGATGATTTATGAACATGATCGATTGTGCGACTGACTGTGTAGATTTATTAACATTCACTCGTCGACTATGTAATTTTATGACCAATGGTATATTTTATTGTTTCGAAAATTCGATTAATAGTCTTTAGCTTTTGCTCTACTCTATATTTAATATGTATGGGAAGTATTTAATATATGATGATATAAAATAAAATTCAATTTTTGTTAGTAGGTCTTAGATAAATTATACATTTTATGTAATAAACTATATTTAAGTTGTGGTTAAAACGTAACATGTTATAATATCAACAGCTATTATATTGTAGTTCATAGCACGTAGCACATTGTCAATTCATGAAATGTGTGGGCTTAACATTAACATTCGAAATAAGTCATTCTGTTACATATGTAAACCCATTATGTCTAATTGGAGGTGTCGAACGTGACACGATCTTGATATGTTTACGTTTCGATAACGGTTAAAATAGTTTGTTTTATTGCAAAAATTAAAAAAAGGTAAGAAATATTTAATGTTTGACAAAAAATGAAAAATTAAGCCATCAGAAATCGAGAGTTTGGTGGAAAAAACGATTGTATAATGATATATTATTAAAAAAATATAATGTAATTCCGTTTTTTTATAGAACAACATAGAAAAAACAACCATGGCAATGATTCGTGTAATTTTGTGTAATTATGGTCGGTCTATGGTCACGCGGTTACAATCTAGACGGTAAGAGCAGTTCCAATTGTTTTTAATTCGTGATTGATGTATTTGATAAAAAATATCGCTTATATAGGTATATATTAAGTTCTTATATCGATACTGTGATTTGTATAAAATCATATACATTACTTTATTTTATTAATTATTAAAATTAAAATAAGGACAATTAGTATTTTACTGATAAGATCAGAGATCGAGTTTCAATACGTGAATGTCTCAACTGCCGTCACATCAGATTAATATTTATTACGTGTGCAACATAATACAGAGTTATTTTACTACTTTTTAGTGCTGTCTAAAGATTGCTAATTAAAAATTACAACACCGACGACGACCTGCCCCAATTGTTGCATACAATTATGCATCCGCGGGAACTGTGGCGAACGGAAAAAAGTGGATCTTTTGTATCCGAGACTTAACACGGTAACGCCAAAAGTGGCAGTTATTAATGAACTCAACACTTTTGTGATCGATTAGTCTGAAAAAAATATTCGCAAGAAACTTGGTCTCAAATCCAAAGCGAGATCGAGAGGCGCTAATGCGCTCCTTTGTTAAATGGCAGAAGTTAATTTTGTGTAATTGTGCACGGGCGAAACGACACCGAGTGATCATTAAAAGCGAATTCAGTACGAGAAAAATGCGATCTATTAAGGAATAGAAGAAAAAATGTTTAAAACACACACTTACATTCAATGTACGAAAAATGTTCATGCGATTTTAATGATCCAGCGCGCGATACAAATGATTGATCGTTGTCGTTTTTCCCATTGAATGTCGCCGGTTCCGGTGAAATTGTATCGAGGAAAATTTCTAAAGAGACAAATTTATTTTTAAAAAGCGTGTATAAAATATATGTCTTTATACAATTGCTTCAAAATATACTTTCTCTTTAGGGTGAAGCGAATAATCATGTATTACCTGATCAAAAAGAATAGTGTTTTTTTCTTCTGATGTTTATGTGTGTGTGTTAGTACAAATAATGGGTTAGATTAATACAGTTGAGCTTTGGTTTAAAAGCATAATTAGTTTACGAAATGTGTTCATATTTTAAAATTAAATCTTCTGATAAGAAATAATGCACACTTAAGATTATACGGTCTAAAACCCAATATTATTTATATAAAAATATTAATACAAAATACTCACATATATTTTATTACTTAAATTTGTAGTAAAAAAATTGTTTTTTTTTATTGATTATTCAATTTATTTTCTTTTCGTAAAATCTAATGATACTTGCTTTTGCCTCCTTTTGAGAATTTGGCGAAAATGTGTCATTGTATTGCCATTGGATAGATTCATGGCTCGCACTGTTACAACCTTATTAAACGAGCAGCTTTACCATGAAATTTAAAAATATAACAGATATCCTTAATCTCATTTGAAATTAGAGGCTTCTCAGCATTTTTTTTATTTTCCTCGGATCTTCTCTGTAGCTTCGTGATATTACTCGCGATTCAGATCTGTTAGTTCTTCGATGGTCAGCTCATTGCCATTTTCCTCTACCTCTTAAATATCTCTTCGTTCAAAACCAGCCTCATGGTCTTCCTCAAGGACACAATTTTATCTAAAATTGCCGGCTCCCGTTCATTATCAAACCCGTCAAGATTTCTTTAGGCTGAATTAAGGGTTCTCTTGGTAGTACTCGAACTCCATGCTTATATAATGAATCCATGGTAAAATTTGTTTCTTCGATCACTTCAATGCATCAGTGAAATAGTGATTCGGTTTTTCAAGTTCGAAATGACCTGCTGATTTATATGTTAATGTAATGGAGTGGTATTGGGGAGAAAGAAACTTCATCCTAATTAATTTGAATTTCTTTAATAAATCGTTCTGAAGGTATGGAGGATAAGCAGGGGCATTACCTATAACCATCAAGACTTTAAGTGGCAAATTATTTTCCAAAAGGAATGTCTTCGCTCCATGAATAATCAACAATTGTTTATCAAAATACAAAAATTGGCAAAATTTATTAAAAAGTTGCTCTTATAATCTTTCTAATAAGATATAGAAATAATATCCTAAACATGCTAAGCTAGTTGTGCTTTAATTTTAATGTTATGCTATTTTTATATGCAGATAAAATAATATTATGATTTAAACTTTAAACATAAAGAAAAATATATTTTAATACATCACTGATATATTTATTTAATAAAAACCTCTTATATTAATAATTGTTCCATATTAAATCCATATAAAATAAATTAGTTCAATGTACAAATTTGGGCACAATTAGTGTTTTTACTTATTTTACATATTATGTATTATATATAGTATATATTAATAAATTTTATATTATTATCGGCTAATTAATTATAATTCTTTCACAAATACCATTACAATTATTAAATTAGTTTTTTAAATAAATTCATACTTGGATTTATTTTATGGAAATAAACTTATTATTTTAACCAAGCTTTTTTTGTTACATACATATAAAATATTCTATATAAGCTGAAGTGCCTTATTATTAAAAAAATTCAATATCCAATACATAAATACAAAAATATTTGTAATAAAATTTAGTGAAGTGAAGTGCTTTTAAGATAATTTTACTACGATATTAAAAAAATCTATGATTCTAATTCCATGTTCTAATATGCTAAGCAAAAATTTGTTATATTATATCAGTATTTAAGATGTGATTTCATTATTTAGTTGCTTGTATTTCATATTACTATTTCCTGACTTATTAGAAATACTTACTACAGGAAAATAAAATCTAATTATAATTTTTTTAATAGATATTTTATATGAGCTGAAGTAGCACCAATACATATTTACGACCTAGCTCAATTAAAATTATTCATCCGTGAAATTAAGAAAATCTAGGTAAACCTTATCTGTAATGATCGACCGGAATTATAATTAAATACTAATTATAAATTAGGTTAGTAACACTTAAAATTATTTTATTTTTGAATAAAAATGTATATATTGTATTGATAATTTAATATATGATTTCTATATGCAACGATTAACATATAGAAATCATGCTCTGTTATATTCTTTCAAAGCAATAAATAGTTTTAATTAAATATGCTGTAATATGCTGTATTGCATTCTTGAGCTGATTACAAAATATCGGTCCGGCAATGACCGCAAGAACTAGGTAGATTTTTGTATATAAAGTGTGTAAGAAAAAGTTTTTTATTAAAATTATTTTATTATTTTATTATATAATATAGAAATTCTTGACCTTCTTACTTTTTTCTAGGATATTTTTCAACACAATTCATATCTATAAATAAACATTCTTGACCTTCATTTTCATTACGAATTTTATTAACGGAGCTATGAATATTTCAATTTTTATTATATAGTGGCCATTTTGATACAAAATGACGTATCTTTCTGGCTAAGAAACTCGATATATTCACAATATATATATTCTTAGAATGAATAAATAAAAGTGTAATTTCACATTAATGACAAAAAAATTTTTTTTTATCTTTTAATGGTTTTATTTTTTCAGTCTGGCCAACAAATTTATACAAAAAAAATACAGGGTCTATTTTTAGACACAATTTCATATCGATAGGATAAATACTACAACAGTTATCGCGTCCTTAAATTTCGTTATATCCTATATAGGTGTATTAGATATTAAATTTAACATAAATTATATACAATTTCCCGTCGATGAACGACGACGATACGCGGTCTGCGCGGGTGTTTATCGACTATTAGGTCGTATAAATTTGGAATGGCGTAAAACATTATTTATGTACTCAGTTTTTAATATTTTAAAGATAACTTATCCATTTTACTTATTTATTTTATTTTTAAATTTTATATAGTATTTGAAAAAATACAATTTAAAGTTCAACAATTTTTATGGAATATTCTTACTAAGTCTAAACAATATTTTTAGAGCCTTTTTTCTTAAGATTAATTTTTAATACATCTATTGATTTTTCAACATAGTCACCATTAGTTTTTATTTCATTTTCACTTTCTTGAGAAAGACATTGCTAATCTTATATTTTCTCAAAACAATGGAAATTAATAATAAAAAAACATATATAGACATGTATGTATATATTATACTTATCCATTTTATTTTACTTGAAATCTTACACATCTATATAATTTACATATCTAATAATAATATTCTAAAGTGTACGAAACACGATGACCGACATTGATTATTGCCAGTTTTATTTTTAACTATTATCTACTTCGTTATTCTTATCTAATAAATATTTATGATTTCTGAAAACGCCTGACACTAAGCACTAGTAAGACAAATATAATTTAGTTTATTAATTAATTGTGGATTATCCAAAAAAAAAAACTAAGAAAAACAAAGTATGAAATAATAAAATAAAACTTATTTAAATACTATATACATAAACTAAATCTATAAAATTTTATATTTATTTATTTTTAAGTTAGGCATTAAAAAACGTTAAATTAGTAAATTTTGTATGTGTTTTAATCATACACTCATTTGCAACCGAAAATTCTGCTTATTCTTCCTTGATGTAGGTTTATTTAAAAATAATGTTCAGTTAAATTCCAATAATTATCATCATTAATACTATCTATGCATTTTATTAATTTACAGTTTTATGTTCTCAACAATATATAAATTAAATTTCTATCCAATAAAAATATACTTTTTTACAATATACATATATGAATTATCTTGTATTATTTTCACTTTCAACAAAATTTGAATTTTTTTGGCTTATTTGTATTTTTGAAATCATTTTATCACAATACTTTGAGTGCTGTTAATTCTAATATTTAAAGAATTCTATATAAAAATATAATATATAGCTGCGATTTATTTTACTTAGCCAGCACACTAGAAATAATTTGCGTAGCGGCGGCGAGAGTGATACATATCTCTGGCGACAACGGCGGGATTACGACGACCGGCGGCGCCTTGTCAGCCGATCTCATTCATATTGGTTGGTGTGTCTAATTACCACCAGTCTCTTCTCTTTGTTAAAATTTGCAATTTGCTAGTGGTGATCAAAAAATGTAATTTATTTTCTTAACAAATTCTCGAAAAAAAGATTTTTAAATGAATTACTATTTTTGAAGAATCTCAAAATCTCTATCTTAAACTTTGTACATTGTTGAGATGTATGTATATAAATTATATGAATTCACTATGATCAGTATGCTTTAGTATTTGTAACCCTATCCTTTATTGATCCTAATATGATTTGCTTCTCTGAAATACTTTCTTGACTATCCACGCTAACCTGATCTTAAGAGGGTGACTTAACCAGCCGATGTTTCCTCACCACTCGTCCCCAAAAATGAGCCCGGCCCCGTGAAAGTTGGCCGATGTGCTAACTAGCGGCCCCAGAATTCGATCTGTTGTCTGAGTGACCCACATTGGTTGTCGGATCATGCCAGTCTGTTTGGTTGGGTCTTATCGTTTCCTTTTCGTGCTCGTCGCACGCCTGCGGCTCACAATTATTACTATTGCCGTTGTTACTATTTATTACGTGGCGTGACGGACGCTGCTTGCCGAACTGGCCCGAACCGATCGGAATCTTACTAATATACACCTTGTCACGCCGAATGTTGGTTGTATCTGTACGAAAGTGTCACGATTTATGAGAGCAATCGATCGACTTCCGTCGGAAGGGCGATGCGATCCAGGACAACCAAGATTCGCTCCCTCTTCCGACTATTCTTTCCCTCCTTTTGCTCTTTAAATATTAAAACCACATTACTTTAATGTAAGAATCGAATAACTGATCTAATGATTTTTTGGTAATTTTAAATGCATTTCAAAGACGCTTTAGTTGAGATGAGAATGTATTATACATGCGTTGAAAATGATTCAGTCTACGCATACTTTGCCAATTTCGCTAAATGCAATGTAATTATTTCTATGAAGGTTAAATCGTTATTATGGACGGCTAGTAATACATTCTTAGAACAATCAGATCGTACGTAAAATAAATTAATCGATATAAACTACAATTGCTAATTATTAAAACTTTACTGATTTACTGTTACTTTTTAAATGAAATTAATAAGAGGAATCACAAAACTTTTAAGTTTAATTATGTATTTCTTGTATGATTGTATATTATTATAAATCTGACAGCTACGTTTTATTTTTATTATTCATCTGTGAGATTAGGTGAATCTAAGAAAATATTATCTGTGATAATTGATCGGAATTATAATTATGTAATAATCACTAAGGGATTTGAATCTATGTTTCTTTAAGTATCAGTCAAAAATTTCACGTAAACAATTTTTGTTAGTTCAGTTATATACAATTTATATTTAAAAATTTAGAGAAAAATAGTATATTTTTAAGTGAAATTTTATTAAGCAACTACTTACTATTTTAAAGATTTTTTCTGTGAATTTTTTTATATTTTTCTGTGATTTTTTTGGAATTACTTGCTATTTTAAAGATGTGAGGTTTTTATGGCTTATATGTATGTACATATGTATATCAAAATGGTGGAGGCAAAAAGTCATTCATACATGAAGTCAAATTCTAAATTAAAAATAAATAATAATTCTCTATTCTAATTAATTTTATAATATATAGATTTAATAATTTTAATGTAAAAAAAATTAAAATATAAATATAAATTAGATGGTTTTTAAAATATTATATTAATACAATTCACGTTTTCCAGTTAAAGTTGTCTATAGCATAATTAGTTTATTTAATAGATGCTTTTATACTGGTCATTTAGTTTATAGTGCTTTATGTTTTATCAGAATTAATAGAATTTGTGTTTTTCTGCTTTCAAATATTATTTTTTTCTTTCGTTGTAACATGGCAGGCGTAGGCCTAATGCGTTACAGCGGGATAAATCTGTACCCATTACATAGAATAAGTCATGACGAATACGATGAATACGACGAACACAAGTAATTTAAAAAAATCGGTGACATCTATATGATTAATAATAAAATATTATGTTCTGTATATATATAATAATAAAACATTAGGCCTTTTTTGTATATTTTAAAAATATTATTCCTATAGAATTTTATTTGCTATCTTGAAACAAATATTTTCTAAATTCTTGTTTCTTATTAGAGGTTATTGACATTTGTTGTGTTAAAATTAATATACAAAATTTAAAACACACACCCACTATATGAGTTATGGAGGAAAACAATATATTTTTGGTAAGGATTAAAGTTATAAGCCCGGAATGTAAAAAATATATCGTGAGTCATTTGAGTTATATTGTCTTGACATTTATGAATAAATTTAAATATTATAAAAATAAAAATAGCTAGTTGTACTAAAAATTTACAATGATATATTGTATATATTTATTATAAATATATATATTGTTATAAGACAACAATCGACCTATAAATTTTTTTGTTGAAGAAAGTGATGTTTATAAACTAATAACACTAAAAATAACAATTCTTGAATAAAATTATTCGTTTTACTTTATTATATATTCATTACTACAATAATGAAAACAATAGTTTCTACAGTAAACTATAACCATTTCTATGGTTTAGCAGCAATAAACTAAACCAATTTGAATGATAATAATAGTAAAATATGAACGTCACTTAATTTACACCTGAATAACTCGTCATGTACGTGCTTTTTCAGCAATTTGTATGTCTTGAAACGGTCTTAAGGATGTTTGAAGCGGTCAAAGTACTTGTCGTAAATTTATTCGCTGGCCACTTGTGCTCCGGTGTGAGAATCGTTACGTGATTGTTCGGACAAAGCGATCGGACAGAGAGCTTGGAAAATATATAGCTTGAGATGTTGGCGAGCTTTGTTCGGACTTAAAGCTCGGCCCACTTTTCAAGTCGGACACACACGGAACCTTGACCATCGCCGACTGTGACCTTTTTAGGCCACACAGAACATATTATCGATATTACAATATGTTTCGTCAGACGCAGAATCTATCATTTGATATGTGTTACACATTAAGGAATTTAAATAGTTGAGATATAATTATTTAATCACCTCATAATATAATATTTTTGCTTGATGAGTAATACTTTGGGATATAAATTGTATTTATTGCAAATTTTTCATTGCAGCTTAAGAAAAACACAATCAACAACTACTAAGTAAGCATTAAGACACCAGACTGAAATCATTGTCATCAATGTTAATAATTATAAACTATTAATACAGCTTATATGTAATTGATGTTACTATACACTATATGCGCTATTTTATTTTTAGTGAGATTAGAAAAATATATGAATTTCAATTATCAAATCTTTCAGATACGATAGAAATTAATAAATACTATGCTATGATTTTTAGTATATAGTGCTGATTATTTTTGTAAATATTACATTTATTGCCTAGCATAATAAACGTTAAATTAGTAACTGAAATAATTTATTTAAATTCTTATATGATCTTGATTTTATTACAACATTAATTGCTTAAGTTATTAAATTTACAGAAAAATACTACATATTTTAGCAAAAAATAACAGCAACAGATTAAATTTAGTAAATTATCTACAATATTAAAAACACTTTTGTACAACAATTTTTTTATAAATAAATAATTTAAAACATCTATAATTGTAGCACTGTAGTAATTAATAATAAACTATAAATAAAAATAAAACTGACGTGATTTATAAATATTTTGTCATAGTAAGAGCAACATCAATTAGTTTTGCTCATTTTAAAAAATATATAAAATCAGATAAATAAAAAAATAAGACTTTAGCAAATAATTGTATAATTCTCAATTTTTAGTCAATTATATTATATATCAATTTTTAGTCAATTAACTCAAATATATTTGAGTAAAAATACACTTTATATAAGAAATAATGTACAAGTTATTTTATTGTATTTATTATTGATTTTTACAATCAATAATACTGTTTTTTAAATTTTATTTTACCCTTATTTAATGCTGTAAATTTTTTCAATAAATAATATTTAAAAGCATATGAACTAAATCACATCTTTAAGCCACTGCTAACTGTTTTAAGAATCATTTAACGAGGTAATTGATGTTTGTAGTAAGCTGACGTTTATGACACTAACATGTCATGAGAGTCGGCTTATTATGCTTTATGGTGCAAAATCTACTGTCTTTCATTGTCTTCAACACATAAATGGTTTTGAAAAGCACAATGCGTACATAAATAGTTGTCATATTATTATTATATATTATTTTTTCTAAACAATCTCGTTATATACATATATAAATATAACATACATTTATAGTATTATAAAAAAATACATTCACCTACATACATAAATAAATAGACACATTTGTGTTTCACCGAACAAGTCACGATCTGATCATCCTGACATAGTTAAGTGCAGCGATGTTCAATGCCAAAGTTCATCGCTGGGTCATATTTCAATGCAACTTTCATAGAAGGTTTTCAGGTTAAATTGAACCATTGAATTGAGTTAAAGGGTTAACCGCAATTACTTAATAAAAATACGCTCTTACAGGTTATATCCGAAATCGGTCGTATTTAAAAATATAGTTTTGACACGCGTTTCATGTGGGAATCGAACCAAGCCAGTGAGAAAATATTTAATGGACCATTATGTGTACAAAGAGGAATTAAGCACAATAGGCGAATCGAATCGCTTTGACTCAATTGTATCGAATCGGCGTAAACTTTTCATTATACGCATACACTATTCAATAGGAATTTTTTTTTAAGATGATAATTGTTCGGTTTTGGGTTTGTTTCAATTGTGAAAGTTAACGTATCAATTCCATTACATAGTTGTATGATGAATTGTTTATGGGTAATTTAATAAATGAGATTTTACTTAATTCATATGTGGTTTTAATTACATATATTATATGTATATTAACAGGTGAGAAGTGTTAGTTTATAGAACACTTTTATATTAAAAGCAAATTTTTGCCTACTAAATAACCGCAGTACAAGAATATTTATTATCTGTTAAATAAACCATTTAAATAATATTTTAGAATATATATATATATACATTTAATATATTACTCTTGAAAGTATGTGATAAAAAATTGATAATATATTTTGTTTACCCATAATATTCCTAACTTGATCATTCCTAAATAATGTTTATTATATTTCGATCGGTATAGATTACATATACGTAGATTCATTAAAAATAATATATAAGATATAAAATATATGGCTAAAGAAAGCTAATAGGAAAAATCCATTCCTATGAACATTTTATAGTGGAGTAAGTGATTTTTTTTAAATACATAAGAGAAGAAGACATACTCCGTTATAACCACATGTTTAATAATATGTATCTATGTCAAAAGATTAACATTTTTAAATATAGTTTATTTTTATTATCTTTATAATATATAAATTAGAGAAAGCTTTTAATTGATAATTTGATAAAAATTTAGTTTGCTTAATATTTATGCACATTCATACGAACTACATTTTATTCCTATTGTGGCCTTGATATTCCTTCGTGAGATTAAAAGAATATAATGTGATTGATTAGGAGTATAAATATAATTTTATTCATTAAAATAAAAATTACATTTGAATCACAGTTTATACGATCTTCTGATATTTGACATATTCATATTTCCCGCAACTTAGGGTTATCATAAAAAATAAAATATTCTTACAGTTGCATATATGAGTTTATGGTTTTTTAATTGATTTATTTCTAATGCGATACCATTGAATTAGAAAAATATAAACCACCACATTATTAGATATTATAATATTCATACATATCAAAGTACGAACCGGCAACGTTCCGCTCAGATCCAAAAGGGCGTTCGCCTAATCACGATAGCACAGTTATCGACAGTCGATCAATTGTTACGATATGGCACTTTGGTTCATAAACTAAACATTTATATGGCACTTTCGATTTTCGACAGTTCGTCTCGCGCAGTTACAGTGATAGTAATTGTCACTGTCGGTCACCGCGACTGTGTCAAGAGAGCCGACCGATTTGTTAGAGGCTTGCAACGAGAATGTCAGTTGGCAGGTGCCGGGCACACCACGCGGAAGAAAGTACCTCTTCCCCTTTCTCCGGTAATCCCCACCACCGAACATCTCACACGCGTCGTGCGTCTCTTTCTCTCGCGTGCCGGAGAAAGAAATGCCCCCGCCGCGCACCTTTCCCATGACATTAATTCGTATTGATGAACGTGTGTAATAACCGCGGATCAAACATCACCTGGCTTACATTAGAAGTTCACACACACAAGCATACTAAAATTGAATCCGTTTTACGGTTATCTACCCCGGAGATAAGACCACACTATCTTTAAAAATATTGATTTAGAGATGGTGCTGATTAGAATATGTGTGGTTTTATATTTAAAAGTTTTGCACTCAAGAATGATTTTTTTGCAACAAACTGATTTTCTTTAGTAAAATAATAACAAAGCCTTCACATTTTATATAATAAAATCGATGTCAAGTCAGACTTGACCCGCACGATTTGAAAAAAAAACAAATACCTTGCTATTTTACCAGGTACCCGGTCATTCTAATTACAGTATAATATTTGATTTCTTCATTTTAAATAGAGTACATCTCCCACAATTTTTAAGATGCAAAATTATCTGGCTATTTTATTACTTCGCAAAACCTATTTAGGGATTAAGTGAGAGCAGTGTATCGAAATGGGACAGAAAATCGCTATTTAACAGTCCGAAAGTATTGTTTCACAATCGTTAGTGTTCCGGCATCCTCAAATATTTAACATTTAACAAAAAAAAAAACAAGCACAAACTACATACTCGGGGACGGTCGTACACAAAAAAATGTCATTTAAGTTATTATTTACCGTCAGTGATTTATGATCTATAGAGTTTTGCTCGCTCGTTATCAATCGGTTGATGGTTAGCACCGCTAGCACGAGATGTGAGCATATTTTTAAAACTATTATAATGTAATTTTGATACCAATCACACAGAATAAATTATTTGTATATACAATTAATATTTATTATAGTTTAAGAACTAACAAAAAAAAATATTCTTTACTTTTGGAAATATGAAAAGAGAAAATTCCGCATATACAATTTGGTGATCCATAAATAGAAAATTGTAAGATTTTCAAGTGCAAGAATTGACAATGCTCAACAATTAATAAAGTTTATGTTATTCTTTGACTCATATTAGAAACACATTTTTGCTGTCAACAATAAATTGGGACGGGTGAGCTGTTTAACGTGTTTTTATATTGAAATTATCCTATGTACAAAAAGCGAAACAAGAGTGGTTCTGAAATATTTAATTGCTATTTTTTTATCTTACTTTCGTTTCATGACAAGATTTAATCCTGACAATGGACTCTTAACATAATATGACAAAAATTAAATCTTTATTAGATACAACTTTTATCAGATTGTTTATATGTTATTCTACAAATATTTTAAAACTTATATTATTAACCATAATAGTTGTGTAACAAACAATAAATTTATCCGTCGTTGTAATTAATTTTGAAGTACTAATTTTAATTTGACGGTTGAAGTTTAGGAACCCTCCCCCCTTTTCTTATATATATTTTTTATTGAACCTTCGCTCAAAATAAATTCTAAATTTATCTGTATTTTGTAAATAAAATTCATAATAATACATATTTTTTAAATTTGACTTTGCAATTTAAAAAAAAATATTAAAAGTTTTAAGTATGTAATGCAATATTCTTGTTTTCTATATCTATCATTATCCATTGTTTATTTGAACGATATGTGTATGTGAAGAGGGACATTTGCGGGGGAGGGGGGTCAGGTGGGCAGGTGGAGGTTCTTGAAAAGTATTTTTTCAATAACAGACAATATTACTCTACAAAATAATCTCAATAGATTGCTGCAACCTTTTTCCATCGACAGGTATTTAATCCAACATTTGTAAAAACTGACTGTCTGTGACTTTTGAACTTTACTTACACTATTAATTTTTTTAACATATAAATTATATTGTAGAGACTTAAATAAATGGTAATCTGATAGTGCTATATAGAGAGATTATGGAGGGTGAGCAACAATTTTTTCTCGCGTGATTATTGCAGTGTGAGGCAGGCGCGTCACTTTGTTCTCGTCGCTTAGTGCGTGTAGAACCCACACGCCTTGTTTTCACGCATGCACAATACTTTTTAAATTTCTTTGAATATTAGACAATGAATATCCTGTCATATCTATTAACTCCTGAATCAACATCTCTGTATTGCTTTCAATTATTGCAGCTAAGTTTTTTGGTGTACTAAAAAGGCAGGCTTGTCTTTCAAACAAAAAAACTCTTGAACCATTTTTTAAATTTACGAACCAGTAATATTTAACGATAGACGGCACATATGTTTTTGGTTGCTGTGGTTGCCAATTTTTTTTAAGAGATTCTCATTTATTTCAAATTGACAAATACAATTTCTTACAATTTTAATCCATTTGGTTTTAAATTTTTTTATTTATTATTTTGTGACAATTAAAATAATTAGGCTATATTTACAAAAAAATTGAAATACACTAATATGGCCATAGTCGCCCCCACATTACGGTACATACCATAACATTTGGATATTCACCGTGATTATTATTAAAACCAACTTATATTTATTGACATCTAAATTAATTTTATACGTCAAATTTGGAGAAATCAATATTTTATTCAACAGGAAAAAGGTGATATAAAGAGATTTTTTCATCAAATATTACGATACTTGATGAACGATGACGTCAATTAATTTTATTAAAAATATATACCATCAAATTGGATTTCGATTTTAGCAATTTATTGTAACCTCGATAGAAACTAACGCTACATTCGTCGGCGTTCGTGTTATTAATTAAAAAATCGTGATCCCGTAATCATCGAATTGAATTCGTTGCATTTTTAGAATATAGTACTTTCTTAACATGAACTGCATGCTCTATATGACGTTTTTAATTATGTTCAAAAAATATTAAAACAAACTAATTTAGGATCTGACGAAAGTTATTTGCATTGTATAAAATTAAAATGAATAAATATTTTCATTTTTATGTAGCTTTTTCTTAACGGCATTCCATTGGTATAATTTACGTGTTTATATAATAAACTACTTATGTATTCGAATATACTTATATACTTATGGTGTATGCTAGACGTGTGATTGTAACAGATTTTTAAGTAGTTCACGTATTAGCCATTGATGGTTAATATATGAGTTAAGCGAGAAAGAAAATTAGCTCAATTGCAATATATAACACCTGCCACAGATATATTATTTAATTTGCCATTTACGCACGATAGGTTAGAATTATTATAATCAACATAATATACGTTCATATAATATATGAGAATGTTGTTTGTATTTAACAATTTAAAAAATACAAAACCTGGTTAAAAAGATACAAAAGATGGCCGTGGATTTACAATGAAAATATAAGAAAAAAGCTACAGACACAGTTTACATATGATTTTAGTTCAAATAGGTTTTTAAAATCAGCCGGCAAATTATCTCACGGACAAAAGCAAAACGCTTGAGAATAATCCCCAATCGTGATGAATCTCTCGATCATCATCAATCAAATCACGATCGTTGGAAGTGGTCCGAGTTGTTTCGAAACTGCCTAGGTGCATCTGTATCATTATGCAAGTGGGCGAAGAATGTGTTACGAAAGTGCGTTACGAATATTTATACTTCGATTGTGCTGCTAACGTAAAATGCATCTGGAATGTTGATAATTTCGATTTTTTTTATAAAAAATCGTGTTTCTAAGTCGACACTTACAAATTGACGTATGTGGCGAAGTGATAGATACTCGAGTATTGGTCGTGTGAGTAGTTTTTTATAGCAGTAGGCAATCGATTGAATGGTTTTGGGTCGAGGGTCTAACTTCCGTGATGACTGGGAATTTTTTTCTACCAATGAATTTTAACGTCAAGCGAATTTTTGATGGGTGTCCAAATTAAAAACAAATATATTTGAGTGGTTATAATTAATTAAGAACTACACATAAATAATTATTACAAATAAATTTTATAATGTTAAGGTCGGTTGTTAACGTAAATTTTTAATGCCACACAAAATTACTGTACTACAATAAACACAAACATATATATTTATACTTTAATGAGCCGTTAAATATATTCGTAAGCGTAATACTGTTGTCTTATAAATCAAGTTATTTCCCTTGCATTAAAAATAAGGGTCATGTAATATAATACATAAAAATCATTAAATTAGTTAATAACATCTAATCAAATATCTATGTTTTTAATTTATTCGAATTAAAAAAATATTTTCATTCAAATTAGTTTTTAATATATTAATAATATTTTATTATTGCTTAGGACATTTATTATTCAGGTTCTAAGATACGTTGAAAAAGCTAGTAGCAGTTTATTTATTTAAGCATATATAAAATACCATATTTAAATTTAAATTTAGTGTTTGAGTCGGAGAGTATACGCTGGAGTGTCGGTGAAATATTGTCGGCTGTGATTTTGTAATGATGCTGGGGTATTTGCTTCTGCTTACCCATCTGCCTAACTTTCTATCTATTTTCTTTGTCTGACCGTCTGCTTCTCTGAGACTCTGGGGCATTACAAACGAAGATATTGGTAAGCTAATCGCATCGCTTTTTGGACATACACACATACAACATATGTTTATACATAAGTAAAACTTCAAGCTAGCTACGTTTGGCAATCATTAACAAAAGGATAAAATAACAATAGTATTTTTTGCGCCAAATAAAACACATTGTGTATCGCGCATCCTTTCCAAACAAAGAGTAGTTTTTCTGGGTGCTTATGAGTGATTAACGTTTCAAAACATACGTGCTATATAAGTGCTCCGTGAAATATTAACAATTATTACCGCAAATGTTTAGTCCCAAGCTTTCTATTTTATTGTTGGATTTTACTTTCGAAATGAGTTAGTATTTATTTTCATTTGTTCGAAATGGTCATTAGAATGGCCCATAAATAAATTGTGCAGGGGCTTGGAACTCTCACAAAAATGCGAGCAAAACTTAATAACTTAAAATATGGACTTGATCAAAATAAAAAAATAGAATCTTTGCAAAACATTTAGAGGATAAAGACAACTTATCAATAATTCCAGTTCTACAATGAAATGTACTCAAATTATCACTTTTTTGCTGTCTTTTTTTTATGCTTAAATTTTAAAAGGGTTTTTTATTTTTTTACCTTAAATTATAACCATAAACGTTTCATTTTATATTCGTATTTTTATCAAATTGTAGTTAATAACTAAACGTAAACATGAAAATGGTCTATTTAATTAGTATGTCTGTAAAATTATTTATATTATTGAAATAAATGTATTTAAAAATATAATTAACAGAATTTCTCAACAGAGACAAATTATTACTACTAAGATCTATTCTATGTAAATGGAATGTGTAAAGGATGCGTTACTTTAAAAACAACTAAGAATAGTTCATATAAACAAAGGGTTTATTGTTGCAAGATAATGCAACACATACCTAAATCAAGTTTCACCTTTTTGTGCAAGATAATAACATTGGAATTCTCTTCCATCCTGATATTCTTTGTTTATTGACTTAAATCTGAAGACGATCAATAGTTTCGTGCCGGTTTAGCCCACCGAGGATGTTATTCACGACAAGCCAGGTAGGAGGTTGGATAGTGTACTGAAATAAAAGCCCGACTCAATAAGTGTGTAGTTGCGAAACTCTGAGGTCATACGTCAATAACTTGAAAAATTATGAATTCGTAGAATGTAAAGGTGATTGTTTTAATTATTAAAAATTTATAAAAAAATTTTAATATACAAAACCGCAAGAATTTTTTTGTTTACCTGATAATATGCTACGCTTTAAGAAGTGAAGTTATATATTTCTTCCAGGTTGTAGAGCATATTCAATATTATTTATATAAAACGTAGTTCTATATATTTTACGCATATGAGAACACGAGAAGTGAAACTGTTCACACAATGGCATCACACTGTTGTTATTTTTTGGGACACGGGGTTAACCAAATGGTTAAATTGGCCGTTAAAAAACGATCGTACATGGATCGTGACTGTCACATAGGTTCGGTTATAAGTGATGTTAGGTGTTATTATCGCGAACGTGAAAACTAGCCAAATTGCTTTTAAAGAGGTGCGAGAAAGCAATTCTATTGTTGGATTTGGGTTCTCATACTAATGCCTAAGTATTGAAAGTAAATAAAAAAATGGAAACCTGAAAATTAGCTGCTTAAGAGGCACTAATATAATCTCTTTAATGTATAGCGTAAATCGATGTTTTAAAGAGCAGAATCTTAGAAAGTGTAGCACATGATATTTTGCTGAACAGTTCGCAGATCTATGATTTTAATATTCCAGATCTAAATGTTTAACAAGTTAAATCATAAACAGCACTGTAAAGCAAATCTAAATCAACCACAAACGGAAACGATGAGCAAGTAGATTAATCGAATGCTGTTTTCTTAGTGGAGCACATCCTTGTCCAATGGAGATATTTGTTACTCTGTGAATTATTTTTGTCTCGTAAAAGGTTACTGTGAAGTATTTAATTGGTTTAATATTAATATGTTATGTTTTATGGTATGGGTATTATTAAATAAAATAATAACGGAAGTTCGCGTGTGGGTGAGGTCGTAATATTCGCGCAAAAATAATTTATTGTTGACTCATGATGGAAATCTAACAAAGTAATTGATTAGATCATCACAAAAAAATTCTATTAGTAATATATATTTTTTATAATGCGTAGAAAGCAACAGATAACTAGTAAAATGAATTGTTATTATTTTAAGTATGTCGTATACTACTTTATTTGTACTGATGTGAATATAATATTATATTTAATGCTGGATTGTTAACATCTGCGAATTCGATCCCATCACCTACATATGCTTAGTCTCGTAAATTACCACTTATTTTTATTAGGGTGCAGGTGTTAGGCAACTTATATACAATAATTGTATTATTAACAGCTAACATTACGATTGACATACAGCTTAATGATTTCCCGTTGCTGTAACTTATGTTAATTGTTATCTTTATTTCTTTATCTACTCATAATCATGGTCTTAGATATGTACATACACCAGAAATAGGCCCATTATATGTAATGTTTTTATCTTGTGACAGTAATAATAGGCAATATTTTATCGAGTATATTTGATGATCAATATATGAAAAACCAATACGATCAAATTTAGGCCAAGTCATACTTTATGAAGACGTACGGCGGCGGCGAGACTCATTTTCAGTGCACGTTCATAAACACATCCATAATATTATGGGCTGATGAATGAAACCGGCGTGTGTCAACAGCCGACGTTAGGCGCCACAGGAGCAGGTGAGACGGATGTTCTCGAAGGAGAGATGGGTTGGAAGAGTGGCCATGGTGCGGAGATGAGTACCGCAAGTGGAGGAACAGCATTCCGCGCCGAAGCTTCGGTATCTGGGCTACCGAGACCACACCTACCATACGCCAAAGACCCACTGAATGTTATGACCACATTTCCCCAAGAACGAGACGGGAAAAGCACCTCAAGGGAAGGACTATGGATAGTGATTCAAATATGTAAAATAATTTTATAAGGTACTAAATTGAAACCACTGACATTTTTGTGTGTATTTCAAATAAACTGAACTTCACTTTACTATAAAAAAACGAGGAATTCACTTATGCCAGCGTTCCTTCAAATCCACAAAACTTCTGTATAATACACTATTTGGCTCAGTCATTAGTATATATGTATATAAGCGGAACCGGGCCCTAGGAAAACAATGATTCCGGGCCTCATGACAAAAATGACAATTTATTGAATAAATAATAATAGATACGAGTTAACCCTTTCTACGCTACAAATAAATACAAAAATTAGCTACCGTTGCAATATATTTTCTGTAATCATATTTTATGCAAAATATTTTATTAGGCATTAAAAAATATTAAAAATATCTACTTATAATTAGTCGTGTTATCGTGTTAAATATCTACTTATAAAAAAGAACCATTAATTTTTATGAGTTATTATAATAATCGTTATATGTTACTATTATCTAATTATAATTTAGATTGATCATCACAAACAAGGTTTATCCAGATTTTCTTTATCTCACAGATAAATATCGCGATGATTAATTTTAATCAAGCTATATCATACGCATTTGGTATTTTAGCGCCGTCTTGGTCATTTTCGATCACGTCGGGAGATCACCATTTTAGCGCCTGCTCTCCAGAGAGTCGCTGTGATAGTGGAAGCCAGGAAACGGTAAAGCGTAGATGCTCCAGCAATTTTAGCGAATTTATTTTTAATAAAAATAGCATGCAGTTAAATTGTTGGTTTCAACAGTATAGAATAAACAAAAAATGGTAGTACAGTAAAATAAACAAAAAAATAGAATGGTGTTTAAAAGTATAGTACTATTAGCTTTATTTTAATACATTATTAAATGTATATTTGTTTAATTTTTAATGAAACTTTTTAGTTACGAACATTGCACAAAATATTTAAGAGGGGTTCTTGACGCCGATATTGTTCTATATTGACTGGAAGAAATAATGGGTCAAATCGATTAAATTAGGAATCACCCTTCTTTCAAAGGATAGGTGTATTATTCAGTTGTATTTTGACGATATACATATACGGTAGACCCCCAATAACACGGTAAATTGGGCACTCAAATTAGCAAGTCGTATAAATAGGATGAAGACACTATCAAAGTTAAACCAAACTAACACATTGCTCGGATTATATCCTTCTATTCTATTCTTCGGGATTGAGCCAATGTGATGACGAATCCCGAGACCGGAGAAGATTGTTAAAATGGTCATGACCTAGATCATAGTTAATAAATCTTTAATCAAAATAGTCAGTCTAAATAAATATAGGAATATGCAGATTAAATTATGGTCGCCTCATCGTCCAAAAAGCACCTTTCAGACGGCTCGATGGTGGTCGAAGGCTTTCCCTTCCACCAACCACCAGACAATGAGTCTGCCATCAATCACGATTGCGTCACTTTCGCAATAACCCAAATCGGCCATCCTGATTTACTTTGGACCAGACCGTCGTCATCGTCGTTTAGCGCACAGTCATCATCGTGCCGCACAAATCTTGGTCATTATCGTGGTTATGATCGATGGCCGTTTATTCTCGCGTTTCGAATTTATGAGATTAATAATAATTTGCGTTCGCTCCTTGGGCGAGCTAAGAAGATTTTCGAGATTCTCCGCATTTTTGTTCTTCGCGATGTTATGTGAAAAAAATCGTACCACATCCGTATGAGCGACGATCTACTTCCGATTTTTTTTATTACTGTTACTTTTAAAGACTTAATTATACATTATAACTAGCGAAGCAATTTTTGTAGGTTTATAATTTATATATATGGATCAGAACCACCGTATTAAATATAATTCTAAAAAAACATACCTCACTACAACTATTGAGCGAACAATTCTATTATACGCGTATCTTATTATGTGTTTTTACTTACTGCAAAATATTATTTTCTTGCTTCAAAAATATTATATGTACATGTAAAATTATACGGTAAGTCAAATCTGTATTTTTATTTAAGTTTCGCATCTGCTCGTTTTTCTGATAATTTAATTTATCAGTCACCGTTTTATATAGATCAATACAGATGATTTAAAAATTGTTTAGATGCATTCGATTTGTTTAGGACTCCTCTCTAAAGAGTTATTGCACATTTAATAAATGAAAACATTCTTTTACCTTAGGATCAATTCATCAGAGATAACATTTGCTATTTCTTTTTGTTTAGTTTTGCAATTTTATATCTAGTCTATAAATATGAAGATATCATTTTTCATCAACCATAAAATAATTCTATAAAATATGTATATATTTTACAAAAATATTGAAATATTTTTTGTCTATCTTATTTTTTTTATTTTGCTATGAATACCCGAAATTATTTCTATTTTTTCGGATTTTTTTAACTTTTATCAAATTGTATATATATATACATGTAAATATCGCAAATTGATTTCATGATAATTTATAATGTTTATTACTCTTAAAGCACCGTTTTTCGAACATTACTCAACCTCGACTTTTAATAAATTACTAAAGAAATCGGATCGAACAAATTCAGATTTGTTCTCGCTCATCTCATCCACAACACGTTCGCATTATAATCCGTTATATTGCAATATTATATCATAAATTTTATTGCTAAATATATATAACACGTACTCGATATGTGCAAATTGTAATAACCCAATTACTATTTTTTTGGCTCAGTCTCAAAAAACGGAACATTCGAAGAACAATGCCCATACAAATATTCGACTTCCCAAGCCTGTATAAAACAATTTCATCGGTCAATCGCTCACAAGCTTATTAATACGAATGAATTTATGAATGAATCGGTGGTGCAACACTATATATCCATCATTTCATCGTAATATCGCAAGGCAATGTGGCCCGGATCCATTTCTAATTTTTGGTCTCGTTGCGAACGCTCTCATAGGAAAAATGCAATTAAAACAAATCGAGTCGAGCCGGATTTGTGACCCGATCCGTATTACCCGAACCTATCATCACGCGGTCATACATCATTTTTTTCGGATTGCGTATAAGTATGACAAAAATTAATAGAGACGAACACCTTAATACACGGTTCCGATACGAGAACTTTGCCGTGAGCGAAGTTAAGCCACGTGTCGCAATTCATTGCAATGACTTCAATTATGCTAGATATCATTATATTATATTATATATCTAGCATAATTAATGTTCATATTTCAAATGAGTTTTTTAAGAAGTTCAGTATTTCATGCTACTATATTCTTTTAGAAAAATTCGATAATTTAATTAAATTTACAAGCACGTTTGACCAGTGGTTGAGTCTGTGATTACTCGATGATTTTCATTTCTCGAGAAATGAGAATTCTCGACTTTACTTCCCAAATTTCTCGAGAAATTTAGATGAATGAAAAAAATATGTAATACAGTAAAATATTGCATAGATACATTATTATATATTATTTTTAAAACAACCCCTTAAAAAACACATGCCATCTTAAGTAGAATCAAACATCCTCGTTATATTTTTTGTTAAAAAAATTTTGTCCGTAGAAAAATTTTTCTCGTTCACCAGATCACCAACGCAAAGATAAAGCCACCGGCCGGTTAGAATTATATAGAATTGCAAAAATTATTTTCGTTTAAATACTTTCGATCTTCCAAGAAAGTATCCATATTTTCAAACATCTATCACGACACTTTAAGCAAAAATAAGGAACATAATTTTGTCATTCCCAGATCCATACTAAAACATTCCAAGAAGTATGAATATTAGGCACGAATCCAGCGTTATAAAAATAGGGGTGGTTGTAAACCTTTTAAAAATATTCATACAAATTAAATTTTATATAATAAGAAATACTATATAAATAAATTTCTCGAGAAATAAAAATTATCGATCGATTTGATATTTTTCTTGAGAAATTCTCGAGAAATAATTGTTGAGAAGAAAAACCAGTCTATGACTAATACCCTAAAGATCTGTATTCGATTATCATATGAATCTTTGTGTTTTTTCAATGTTTATCTTGTCTGGAAGATCGGAATTAGTGTTTATATTAGTAATATAAATATAATTACGATTGATCAGCACAGATAAATTTTACTAGATTTTCATAATCTCACGGATAAATACCGTGATGATTAAACCAAGCAGGATTGTAATAATTAAGTGTAATAAAATCTTGAATTATAAACTACTTCAGCCCATAGAGAATATAATACATATATCAAAAAATAAAAATACACTATCTCAGTGAAATATTTAAGTAGTAAGTGATTATAATAATACAGTATATTAGTATTATTAGTAAACAGAGGGTGATGGTTTGTTATAATGGTCTCAAATAATCGAAACACTAAAATGTATTGATTTACTTTAATTAATTAATCGTAAAGAAAATGATTAATATTTGCTGTTGCTACTTTAATTTTTTTATTTCTTAAACAATATTAATATAAAAAACTTCTTTGACTATTAAAACACTAAAATACAACAGGCAAATTTTATAACGTAGCTCTGTGGAAAGCCCCCATAAATTTTTTAAATCTGCTAATTTTCTTTTTTGATTATTAATATGTTTTTTAGAATACTAAGGCAAAAATAAGGCCGATTAGAGTAGTTGAATATAATTCTAACCTCTGTTAAAAGCTTTCAAAAAAGCAAGAATATTTTTAAACATCTAGCACGAACCCATCCTTTCTTATGCAGTGGCATAAAAAGATGTATCAGTTGTAAAATATTTAAAAATATATCTTATAAAATGAATTTTTAACAGTAAAAGGTCTTACGAAAATTTTTGAAAGGTAAATTTATTGAGAAATAAAAATTTTCGATTTGGAATTTTTCTTGAGAAATTTTTGAGAAATAATTCTCGAGAAGAAATTAAAATTAAATTAAAAATTTTAATTTAAAAAAAAATTAAAAATTAAAAAAAAGTACGGCAAAGGCGTCGTATAATTGTACAAATATTTACGATTTTTTTTTCAATCGAATCGCTTTAATATAATGTTATAAGAACAAGGGATGCAAAAAGCATTAGCAGTTTTGATTTGAATCTGAGAATTTTTAAAATTTACCTTCATAATTATTGTCATCAGCATTTACTTATTAAAAAAATAAAATAAAGGTTTTTAAGGAAGAACGGTAGTTTTAAAATATTTTGACATGCGAGAAATGTTCTTTATTTTTTATGATTTGTAACAAAATATATATGATCTGTATTTTTTATGATTTGTTCTTAACAAAGAAAATGTATTTATATGTAATGTTTAATATTTTTAGATTTTTGACAAAAAACTGTAAATCTTTATGTCTTTCTTAATGGTATTTAATGAATTTGAGAAATTTTGTAAAGTAAAAAAAGTATGTTTCGTTAGAACGAATTTTCGATATTATTATTAAGGGAATGCGTTACATTACATATACATAAAAATACATTTTTATTGCAATTATATAATATACTGTTAGATAGTAGCTGAATATATTTATTTATATTTTTGCATGTTCGTTTTCACTGTCATATATTTATAAAAAATAGTATATTATTTACTTTGAGATATGTCATCAACTCTTTTATGTACATTCAGTTTTTTCAAACTAAACTCGAACTAAACTTTAACATAATTTGAACAAAAAAGTTAAATAATAAAGTTACATTCCACTAAACCAAATTATTTTTTTGTATATATTATTTAAAAGTGAACTTAAGATAATTTATGATGATGATATTACATTAACGTTAAATTTCCATTACTTTTAATATGGATTTTTAAAACACAATTTCTTATATATATTTTTTTTAATTTAAAAATATCTGTATTAAAATTGTAGATACTATATAATTACTCGTAAAAAAAATATTTATTATTAGCAATAAAATACTATTGATTATAGAATATAAACGCTGAATAAGTGAAAGGAATTGCCTCTCTCATTCGATTTTCTCCGAATTCGTTGCGTTTTTATCAATTTTAAACACCATGTGGGATATATTTGTAGACGGTCAAACATAACGGTACATACTTCTTTGGCCATCAAACAAGGTTGTATATAATAATCGTATGGTGAAAAAATGAGTATAATGTGGTCAAGTTTTGGCCGATACGTAAGCATGATTGGAATGGAGAGTATAAAAAAAATGGCCAAAAATGTGGGTCAAAAATGTTCTCGCATAAATATTCATTCGAATTAAACATATATAAACAGAAAAAATAACGCAGTTGTTCAATAATAATTATTATTACGCATAAATTGTGTCTGTGCTTAATTATTGTGCTTTGCCATATTTTTTGCTCGATTCGCACACTACATCATCTTGTATTTGTTTAAATAAAATTGTGTGTTTAGCGCATTATGCAAATATGTATTTTATGTTGTTTTAGTAAGTCAAACATACATAAGAAGTGAGCTTAGTCTCGATCATGATTATTTAACAATTTATTAAACACAATCAAATATATTAACACACACTTTAATTAGCTGGTGCTAATTTCTTAATCACATAAATGCAGTACAAATATTATATAATAAATCAGTGCCATAAAATATGATATTTTTCAATTATAAAAAATGGTTGTATAATAAATATTTTTAACCACAAAAACACAATAACTAAAAAATATGTTTAAAGTTACTTTCATAATATATTTAACCGCTATTGTTTTATTTAAATGAACCGGTTATTTGTCTTTAAAAAACACTGAAAAAATTGTTTACAGATTTATATAGCATAACGGCATAAGTTTTAGTGTAACGTATATTTTTTTCATACTCTCTCGAATGTGTAGTTATCGTGTCAAAATCTGGATTCATAGTTATAGATTTCAAAGTAAAAGGAAGCCAATTACATCAATTATCACTTTCCGTTCAAACTTGTTTTATTTTATCGCAAATAGTTCACATATATTTATAAAAATTTAACGGTGATGTGCGACTGTGCATATGTAAAATAATAAATATAACATATATTTTTTTTTCATGGTAAAAAAATACTGTTGTTAACTGCAACATAACAGTCCAGTTTAACCAGATTGAAATTATTTTTTAACTGCTTATAATTTATAATTCGGTACCATTGACATGAATTAATTCGCACGCGAAAAAAATCAGTTCAACGTGCTGAAAATGTGTGTATGTGTCACACACAACACATAATAATCCCATTGGAACGTGCTCGGTGTATTAAACAATTATTATTTTACTATTCTAATAACGACAAAAAATACACATACGGTTTTTTATATCTATTATATACATACGATTTTTTCCGGTGCGCAAATGTAACGTTTCCGTTATTGGCTGAGAGCTATGTTTCAATTTCCGTCTTCTTCTTTCTGACCGTTCGCAGATTACTTCCTCTTTTTCTTGGAGTAATCTATCATCGGAACCCATTGCCATTACGGTAATCGTAATGGTAGAATTTAAATCTAAATTTTCTATTAACTAAATGTGTATAAATCAATTCGTGTGATCTTATGCATTTAATTTTTTTTTAAGTTTTATGCAAATATTTTATTATTACATTATTGTTTATTGTCTATTTTTGATCGACATCTATGTAAGAACATAGATCCTATATTTTGCTTATGAATTTTCTAGATATTTAAAAATACTTTTGTAATATGTTAGATGAAGAAACAAATACAATTCTGTCTATATGGTATTTTTTATAAACTCATAAAACAAGGACAAGACGATCTTATAAATCTGATCCACGCCAAAAAAGCATAAATATTAAATTAATGTTCTAAAAATATTTTTATATCTCCAGCGTCTGTTAAAATATGGGGTTTCAATATCACGATTTATATATTTTGAGTTGTTCCAAAAAACATCGTTATCACATTTGGGTAGTAAAGTAGATAACAAACGGTCGCCACATCAGAATTGATATTTTTTTATTAAATAAGTTTTAGAGTAGAGGAGCAGATTATGTTATATTAAGAACCAGTGGTTCATCATTTCTGTTGTTTTATGAAACAATGTTTCATCAGCTGCATTTCTTAAACGTAGTTATATGGTATTTCTAAGTTGTCTCGCATAAAGTTATTTTTAATTGCTCTGTACTTACTATTACTATAATATAATTTAACTATTTTTACTGTATTTGTGAACTTCAAGCGTTTTAAGAAATCAGAAATATTTATTAAAAAAAAATATGATTAGATAAGAAACAGTTATTTATACAACTAATGTCAGACATCGTGTTTTATCCACATCATAAAAATATAATTAGATGGAATAGATATAAAATAAAATCAGAATACAAAGAATATAAATTATATGGAAATAATATTTTCTAAAAAACTACTCATATTCTCAAATATGCAAATTATTATAACACATACTATTTCTAGTTTCAATGGTTTAAAAATATGTAGTAATTTATAGTTTTATCTAAATTACAATAGGAATGTATTAATATAAAAAATTAGACACAGCAATAAAAATACATCTGGAAACAATGCATTGACCACTCACAAAAGTCGCTATTCTATAATATGTATATCTTAAAAAAGACGCCTATTCGTGATAAATATCAGTAAAACAATTAAACAGTTAAAAGATGTGCGACTTATATTTTTTTGTTTAATGCTACCTACTTACTATGATTTCTGAACAAAGTAAAGCATTTTTTATAGTCACATATCCAGTAATTTATTTATATTATTGCACATTTATTATTAATTTTAGAGTATTGCAATGATATTTATTTTCGAAAGACTTATCTCATGTATACATATTTATTTCTACCTGTTGAAAGTAGCATTAAACAAATTTTAATCATAAATGTTTATGTAAATACTATAAATTAAAAAGTACAAAAATACTGCATAACCTTTTTAATCCCAGAAAATTTAGCCTAATAAATGCGAAATAGTTTTTTGAAAAAGTCATTGATTTTCATTTATATGTGTATTAAAAATTGACAATTTTTGTGTATATTTTTAATGATGTGAGGCAATAATATTTACTTAAAAAAATAAAATATAAATCAAGTTCTGTCAAAAAATTGTTTAGTACAACTTATCTTAGTTGATAACATAAAAAAATACCATTCCATTATTTTCCAATAAAAAAGTTATTTAAAAAAAACACATTTCGCACTATTTTTTTTATACATTTTTGTTTAAATATAATTATTGCGTAAAAATATGTCTAAATCGAGATAAAAATGTGCAAATAGAAGAAATAATTTTGTGCATGTAATACCCGTTTTTGTCTACACTTAGCCAGCCATCCCTATCATTAAAAGCGCTACATAACAGAATTACTTGGAATTTCCAAGTACCAATAACTTTTCCTGAGATAGAGATAATATATATTTAATTTATATATACAAAAATACCGAATATATTAAATTAAATTTGCGCCAAAATACCTGCTGGTAGGATTTTTGCATATTTACTAAGAGAAATAACGCTATTTTACTTAGATATCCTACCTACAATGAGCATTATTTTATTCTACGCTTTTACTTTAAACCAATATGGACTTCGTCATTTTCGTAGTTGTAAGCTATGGAGATATTGCATTCAACAAATAAGATGTAAGGATTAAAAAAAAAAAAAAAAATTTGCGGTACTACTGCTATTTTATTTTGAAATACTGATATTACCGTATAGGTCAATTTTTGCCCCAATACCGGTATTACCAATATTGTAATCCCTAGTTGTATACATGTGATATCCTACGATACGCTAGCATCGCGATAGTTTTATTTATGTTATTAAAAAATACAGCAATAAACTGATGTGGCTTATCAGATTAAATACGACATATTAATTTTATAAATAGAAGGATTGATAAGGGTTGCGATTAAATAAACACGATAAAACTGTTTAGTTTGTTAATAACTATATGGAAAATTGTACTTTCATTTCAAAAGATACTTCAAATTGGCAATATATAATAAACTTGTGATCAACCAGTTAGTTGTGAAGAAGATGTGTGAAAAATTCATACCTGCACATTTAGAAATCATTTACACATAATCCGTGTCTGTGTTATGCTGAGACAGCAATATTGCTAAATGTTTCTGACAACGCGAGACGATTGCGTTGGACTCAAATATCCGATCTAGTTCAATGAGATAAGGCTCGATAAGTCTGCATAGCTGACATTAGTGAGAAAAGTGATAGTCTTTCCTGAAAAAACTGCCACTATATAAGCATAGTTTAAAATTTTAATTTAAAACACTACTTGAATAAATTCATATTTTTTTATTTTAATGTAAGATCTTAAATATATATAACAGCCACAATGATTTTTATTCGCATGATAAGATAGTACATAACAATAAATAGCTTGAATAAAATTATATTACGAACCGCGAATTAAGTTTAAATAACCATCATTGGTTTTGACGTCACCTGTCCCCGATACAACAACCGGCGATCGTTTGATCGGAATTTTTCGCCAATTGGAAAAAAGCCAAACAGAAGAGACCCATTCTGGGGCACTGGACCAGACGCGAGCGAGACGTCGGTTTGTTTAACCAGTTTACGAAAAAATTATAATACAATTTATATGAACCGATTTTTGTGAAAACTGCTGCACATGCACTATGCGAGTGCAATCGATTTCGCGCCAACGGACCACATTCGCATAATGAATGTACACATTTTCTTACTTTCCAAGTGAAAATGACCATTCGTCATAAACATTTTCATCCGTGCTTAATTGATAAATGCAAATAAAACATTGTGGTGTACAGTGGAACGCAGTTAAACCGGACGATCGCGGTCGAAGCAACATGTTAACATCCCAATAATTAATAATCTACATACAGTTTAATAATATCAGCAAACGTAAAATTACATTAGAATTATTGTAAATTTTGTACGCAAAGCGATGTTAACGTTGAACAGTTGAGTTATAAGTGTTACACCACATTTCTATAAATTAAATAAATACAAGATTAATAAAATTTACTGTGCTGTGTTGATACCTTTATTTATTGCAACTAATAATGTTAATAAAAACTTAACTGGTTTCTACTTTAATTACACAAATTAATAAAATATTTGCACTGATTTAAGATAGAGAAAATAATTGTTAAATCAAGCAATAATCTATTATTAATGACACATTTTCCATAGTATTTACGAATGGAAATCTGATTCTAGTTAAATAGTTTATATCGCATATAATTTTTAATATCGATTTCTACATACATATATATATTTTTCAAATTTAATTTATTCATAAATATATAAGTTTTTAATTAAACTGGCAATCATTAATTAAATTTATGAGAAGTTTATTACCATATTTGATATTTGCAATCATAAATAACTTTCATGCATATTTGAAAAAAAATGATAAAAACGGAACTATTCGTGCCAAATTACACAAATCGAATAAATAGAATAAATCTTCTATTCGTGCCGAGTGCGACTAGTAATACATTCTTAAAGCAACTAAACAAATTTAGTTATCTAGTTCTATCAAAAAAATGTTTTAAAGGAGCAGCGAGACTGGCTTTGCAATCCTTCATTGATGCTTTCCATTGATGCCGGACTTATGCAACAAATATACCGGCTTAGCAGCTAAAATAGAAGGATATTTATCAAACATATCTGGTATTTGACAACAGCTATGTCAAATTTGATATCGCTATTATTTAATATATGGTTAAAAAATAATGTTCTTTAACTAAATTAAACAAAATATTAAAAACAATGGTTAAAAAATAATTTTCTTGATCTAAATGCAACAAAACTCAATGTGTGTTTATTAATTTTAAAGATATGTTAGACCATAATATAAAAATTGTTATAGGTATGTCTATTATAAAAAAATATTAAAGGGCTGTAATACTATTGTAGATTTTTTTTGTGTTTGTACTAATTTTCATATTTATCACCCTTTATATAATATTATTTACCTTTTTTTCTACAATTTTTTAAATATGGAATTGCAATGTTCTTGAAATTTTTTTTCCGTAACTACAAATACTCCTAAATATTTTATATTATTTATTTTTCTATAATAAAGTTACCTATAACTATTTTTAAATTATATTCTATATTATCTTTATAATAAATAAACATACATTTATTTGAGGAACCTTTTATATTTCTTAATTCATTATTTATAGAATCTACAGATTTTTTTTATCTTATCACCTATGTAATAAATTGAAGTGTCGTCTGCAGAAAGATGTATTTTACATTTTTTATATTATTAATTATATCAATAATTTATATTATAAACAGCAACGGTCCTAATTTGAACCACTGTGGTACACCATAAGGTATTATTTTTTCTAAGGAATAAGAATAATTTATTTTCACTTTTTGCTTTCTCTTTTTAAAATGCGTCTGCTTGGCGTCTAGCTTTCAGACGTTGAGCTGGAACAGTCAATACAAAGAGAGAAGCGGCGGCTTCTGCAATTTTTGATGGCCTGAAGTTGGGTGAACCTAATTGGATATCTGATGTCTTGCAAAATGTAATTTTTTGTTGTCCACGTTTCCGTAAATATCAATGAATCCTGCATAACAGATTTTGTTTTTCCCCCCTTTTGGTAGGACGACTAATTAATTGCGGTTGGCCGCTAAAGCACATTAGAAATGGCCGTTTTCATAGAATTATTCAGTGCACGCGTTTTATTTTCTCACATCGACTTCAATTTGATGATGTATGATTTATGCAGAGTACTTTGTGACTCAAACTGTTAAAAGGTTTCTCACGGTGGTGTCCCATTTATACGAAAAAAATATTTTTTCTTTAACGGTCAAACGCTTTATTGAACGTCTATTTTTATGATTAAATATCATGAGTTAAGCCCTATACAATAGCAAAAATGCAGTAATAAATATTTCTAACTGAAAAATAATATTATTCAGAGCTAAAAACGGCGTTGGAAATTTATTCATTTTGTTAAAAGGTAAAAATCGTTTTAAAAAAATTAGGACTTTATAAAAAAAAAAACAATAAAATTATTATCAGAAGTTCTTGTTGATATTGTAATACGTATTTGTAAATTTTAAGCACCTTAAATTATTATCAGAATTTTGAAAACTTAATCGTTAAAAAAACCTTAAGTGATCTAAATTAAACCATTTCTATTTGTTGAAGCTGCTCGTAGGAAATTTTGCAAGAATCCAGACACATTTACACTCACTAATTTAAGAGACCCCAGAATCAGTTTTATAAGGGCCTTCGACAACTAATTACTACTTCGGACTATTTATTTGATGACTTGCTACGCAACTTTGTATTCAACATCGCCACCCGATATTGACTATTTATTTATATCCATATTTATATACACATATATACAATAATTATGAAATAAAATATTTTAAGCAGAAATTTCCCAAGTAGTTTTATGACTGGTAAATTTGCAACAAATAAATATGATTTTCCTGTCATATGTTTGTTGTAATTAATTTATGTATGTGTACCTGAACTTTAAATTTACATTGAAACGTGTAAAGTATCCCATACGACCACTAACCATACAAAACGTTAAGGCTACTTAAACTAAGTAGGAGTTAATCAGTGATAATACTTACCATAAACAGTAAAATAGACAAATATACTCGTATGCATAAAATCAGGGCCATAGAGAGCAGTGTATTTAATATGCAAAGAAGATTCTTCTAGGCTCCTTCTCTAAGCATGTTTATCTCTTATACACATGGTTGTTTATTTATACTAATATCTCGAGGATGAACTTGCGGTGAAGTTACAATAGAGCCTTATTGGGCCCACTGTCCGAAAAAGCGGCGGAACCCACTTTTAAGTACGTAATTGAGTATTAATTATATTTTTCTGTGTTAATATAAACCGTCCGTCGGCACCGGCGATTGCAGTTCTGTCCGAAATTGATGCGGTAACCTTTCATTATCACGCAGATTGCGCCTCCAATAATACGAACGATAAAAAGTCACGAGCAACAACCGGGGCCGGTTTCGGCCTATGTCGGTCACGGATGTGTGGTTACTTCTTCTTCTCATTACGACGATCCGGATAAAAAGGTGCACTCCACTCATACGTAGTACGTATTACCCACATGGTTCACCAAAAGAACGATTTTGATATGTAGAGTAGCAAAATATTTCATTACTAAAAAGTCAAATACATTCTTGTAATTAGGAATTATTTTTAAAATTTGGTTTTTATGTGTGTTTTGTCAGCACTGGACAATATAATAAGCTAAGTGATTATATTGCACAAGTAATTACGTATAATTGGGTATCAGTATCAGGTGGCGGTGTTGAATGCGAAAGAATTTAAAAAAATATAATTTGTAGCAAGTCGTTTTAAATTAATATAATGAATTGGTACATTTGTTTTTAAATCCTTCATTTTAAAAATATTGCATAAAAGTATACCGTCAAAAAATGTTTAAAATTGATTATGGCGCGTACTTTGTAACTTAAGCTGTTAAAATGTTTCACACGGTGGAGTCCAAAAATTCATATTTTTTTAGAAAAAACGCTTTATCACAAGTTGAACTGGTCTTGTTTGCGATTTAATAGCATATGTGGTACAAAAATTAAACTTGATAGCTAAATATTTGTTATGTAAAAATTTAACATAATAAAAAATAGATCCATACAATCAGAAATAATAAGACCTTAGTTATATTTCAAGAAATTATTTCTGTACAAGTTTCATTGTAAATCATTTGCTATGACCCGTTGATACCTTGAACATGTATGGACTCTTACATTTAATTGTTTTCACACAGGTGCTATTAAGCTCTTTTGCGGTGGCAGTGTTGTTTCCATGGGCAGGTGTTTATGGCTAATTATTTCTACGGCAATCGATTGCGGAATGAGCTTTTAATGCGAACCTTGTTTCGTGTATCGTTGTTATATATACTTGTCTTAACTTTATAGTATGTGCTGTTAAAATTTATAAGAAATAAAATACATAAACTATAAACCAAATCGATACTATCAAAAAGCACATTAATTTAATAATATAATGATATATTGTATATTCAATCTACTAATATATGAGGTGGAATTTTTTGAATAAATTTAGTTTACTTTTATTACTTTCTAATTACATACGCTTAATTTTATATTCTGAAAAAGGGTTTATAGTAAATACTTAATCAATATAAAACAAAGTTTTTAATACTAAAATGATAGATTTATGGATTTTTTTTATTCAATTACATATTTTTTTAATAGATTATTACGCAATATATTGGGATTGTCAATAATTGCATTTTAAAGAACGTGTAAATTTTAGATGAGAATTTTAGTATGGTTCTTTTAGTTGTATAAATGTAAAAATGCTTTTACGTAACCTACTAAAAAATATATTTTGCTCTGCCACAAATTTTTAATATTTTTTTTAAAGAAATTGATCCTTAGTGTTATTTTATAGCACGTATAGAATTTTGACTTTGTGCGTATAAAATGCTTCAAAACATTATTTTTTTCTTACTAAAAAAAAATTGCATATTTTTGATTATTGAATATTTATTTAGTGTACATCAAATTATTTATACTTGGGTTAAGAAAATTAAAATTAAGTCATAATAATAGAAAAATACCTATAAGTGAGATACATTTCTAATTGAAAATATTTTATATTTCTAGCGGTCAATTACTCAAAAATTATATACATACATATATAAATTTAATAGAAAAAAAAAGATTTACACCTATAACTTTAACACAAGTAAAAATAACCAATAACGTTAGTGACTTCATATTAAATTGAATTGGATATTAATACGCATTTTTAGTTACTATAATATTACAAACAGTATTATTTGGCAATAGTATATGTATATTTTTAATATGCAATTAAAAGTTATCACCTACAAACAGTTTTCAAGCTAAAAGTTTTTCCTTAAAAGTAAATTTTATTTGGAGATAGTGAAAATAAATTTATTTAATTTTCCAGATTATAAATATTAAAAATTAATTATCTTTACTATATTTTTATTTATGGTACATTTATGTTCTATAAATACTCGATATGAATATGGCTTAAGTCAGTCGTAAAATATTTTTATATATTTATTGTGAAAATATTGTGAAAAATAAATAATGTGAAAATCTTTTTGTGAAAATGTATTCTGATATGATTTTAATGAAATAACATATTTTAAAAAATATTTTCGGGATAGATTCGAGACAGTTTTTTTTATATATATATATTTTTTATGAATAAGCACATGAAACTGAGTGTATGGTTTTTTTTATGTTACCGCATTAAATCTAGTTGTCAAATTACTAATAATACAATCTAGCAAAACATTAAATTTATATAATTCAGCTGGTGCTGTTGATTTTTTAATATTTCGTCGATCTGAAAATTCAGATCGAATACCTAAATTTACTGCTAATAATTTATATTCGTTAAGTATTTTCTCCCATGTATTTTTTTAAGGTTCAAAAAGCAATAAAGTCAACAATAATTTGCAAACAAATTGTAACACAAATGTAGCCGCGTCAAAAACTATAATCTGTCCATTTGAATAATATTATTTATTGTGAGAGTATTACATAGAAAATGGGTGCTTTTGAAGGCAATGTTCCGTATGTAAAAAAAGGGCTATATGAACTTATACCTAAAATACATCAGTACATACATCTCAAAAATTTATTTTAGTTCATATTCTTTATTTGAGATCGGTTTTTATCTTTTTTATAAATATATTCTTACTATGATTTTTTCCAGAGTCAAGCGCCGAGTGCTTGTCCCCTTCACCCCCCTCCCCCTCTCAGCGGGCCTGCTTGCAGCCACTAAAATTTGCTAAAAATATAATTTATACATAAACTTTTTATTTATAAAAAATAAATGCGTGTACAGCTAGGTTTCGTTCACACATTAAAATGATAATATAAACACGAGTAACTAAAAAAAGGCACTTAAAAGTTAAAAAACAATAATTTTAATTATTTTTCAAGCTACTTACTTAATACAATATATAGTTTCTTATTTGTTATAATTTTTTAACTTAACCTAATATTTTTTCACCTGGTTCTGGGTTTGTTCATTGATTTTTCTGTGCCATGTCTCTAGTGATGTATTTTTTTAAATCACTAACTGTGCAGCTTTCAGAATTAAATGAAGTGACACAAACTATTTTTTGAAACATTTTCATTACAAAAAAATAACGATATTCAAATACTTATTACTCTTAATATTTTTATATATATTAATAATATATTTTTATTTTTTTCACCTCAAAAAATATTAATTTAATCCAGAAGCAAAAACTTGTCTTTTAATAAATTTGATACATACAATATAGTTTTTATCATAAGAAATCATATATATGCAGTAAAAAATATTTTTAAAAAATAGTGACACATCTAAAATCATATTATTTCTTATAAATTTTATATTTAATTTTTGTGTTCATCGTAGTATTAAGAGAAGCTTAGTGCTTGATTATATATTTATTAATTAATTATTAAATAACATCACGCCGTAAAAAGAGTAATGAATGGCGGATGCTGCGTTCTGATCGTCCAACGTAGATGTCCAACTATAGGAAGTGGAAAGTGGGCCAGTAGGCGAAATATTTTAAAGGTAAATAGACAAGACGAGCAAGTATGGTCGTTCGCTGACCACTCTCGTAATGTGCCACAATCGACCGGTCAGCTTTTGAGCCAGGTTGCTCGCATCTTACGTAAAATCCGTTTCGACTCGAACCGATTCAATTCTCTTATGCAAAGTGCTCAGAATGCCTTCGTATGGAGAGTCAAAAGCAACCGAACACATCAACTAGAATGATCGCATAATTTATAAAGAAAACCTTGGCAAGCGCAACAAGAAAGATGGTTGGCGGAACTTGACCACTTTCAAACGGAACGCTTGACACGCAAAGACACTTTGTGTCTTTTTAGCCAGGACTTACTTGATACTCTTGATGGCTTGGAATTTCTCTGCGTAAAATATGTCTAATAGAATTAATAATATTTCAAGAGTCGCTTTTCGATCCGCAAATTGTAATTATCGAAATAGTTAGATGGCTCTTGACTGGCCTTCTTTGATTTGGCTTCGATCGTTATGCAAATTGGAAGTAACGGACACGAAACAAGTGTAGACCAAGAGGTGTTTCCCCTAGTGATCTACATTCGATGGGAGTAAAAAATAAGTTACTAAAATAGAATCAGTTCCGGATACATTGACGATATTAAAAATATACATTTTTAAGGAGCTCTTAAAATATTTATTGTGGAGGTAAAATAATAAAACAAAAACTTAAAATCGGATATTTTAATTCTATACACGATAGATCGAAGGTATATATTATGGATATAAAGAAATTAAAACGTATTACATACTGTTTTTAACAAGATAATGGCAAACACATTTAGTTTCATAACAATCAATAAAATGAAAAATAAAAATCATGCATGATTTGATCAAATAATCAAATTCACAAAAAATATATTTAAATGCATATTTGATACAAATAATTAAGTATGTTTTTTTAAATATAATCAATAAATATCATTTAATAAATGCAAAAAAGTATTCTCATATATTATAATAAAAAAACACGTACAATCGACAATAATAAATAATAATATACTTCAACATACGTAGTCTTTAAAATTTGTTTTAACAATTCTAAGAAGATGTATTACGTTTCGCATATAAATGCAAATATAACACATACGTATCTTAACCTATATAAATATGGAAAGGCACATCAATACGTTATTAACAAAAATAAACATTTCATCGCTGTTTAGTTGATATATAAAATAGAAATAAAAATACAATAATAGAAATTAATCGAATCCGCGTAGTTATGACTTTTTCGTAAATTAAATTGAGGTAAAAAATATACTAATAGCCCATTAACCCATTTTAATTTATTTAACAATCAAAATTAAACGAATCAATAATTTTAACGTATCGAACACATTACGTAAATAATAAAAAATATCCATATAATTATAAGCACCAACACGTTCAGCATATTTGATGTAACATCAATTGTTGGATAGTTTTTTTTTTATATAAAAAAATATACATCACTTTGAGCAAATGAACAGGTGTATGAGGAAAACGCGGTTTTCCATATGTAAAAAAACAAATAAAATAAATATATATAATAAATATACAATAAATAAATAATGACTGTATATTAAAAATTTTGCATACCACAACCGATAAACCCTTAATTTCGTACTGATAATGCACACAAAAAGTATCTTGTATATATATGTATAAAAATATATTCATTGGGTTATTATTATATTATAATATAATACACGCATGTGTTCTTTAAACTGATGAACATACTTAAAGATTTAATTATTGTTCTTTTGGCATTTTGCTATGCATAATGTATTATTTAACAACTTAACAATACTGTCTTTAATTTAACCGCTTAAAACTATTTACAGTGAGTTTCGTAATCTTAATTCGTATAAATTGATCCTTATTCATTATCTCGATAACGATGTTATACAAATAAAATTTGGACCAAGTTATATTTTCATATATAAAATAATCGTTTAATTATTATTAATTTAATTACTAGCATTGCTAAAACAATCTTAAAATAGTGCTCTTAAAAACTAAGTATTTATTGCAAATTTGCCCAGATTCGTCGTTTACAACTAAAAAAATCCGGAATGTCAATAAAATACAAATTTCACACAAATCGAAATGTTCACGTTCCACATTTTTATTCATCATAGTTAATTTATTAAGCTCGCACTGAAACTTCACTTTAATCCATTATTTTATACAACGTTCATAGTATTTATATCATATATCAAGCATTTTAACTTTTTTTTATTTATTGCTATTTTTAAAGCGTGGTTTGATTATTAATTATTATGAATATTATAAATATAAAATGTTAAAAAGAATTGAAGTGATCTTTGGATTTCAGAAATGATGATATTATTAAATGAGTATTTAATATATTAGCAAAAATAAATGCGTTGGTTTATTTTTTATGTAAAAATAATTAATTTTCGTGTTGTTGGTGTGTCGGTGTTGGCGCTGGAGGAGTTCGAGCTCTCAATAGTCTCAAAGCCATCCAAGAAGATAGAGATTGCGCCGCAAGAGCTACAGGAGGTTGCCTGGCAGCTTTTTCTCTTTGAAGCTGATAACGATAGAGTAAAGCTCCGGCGGCTAGAGCTGAAGCAACAGCGCATACTGCCACTAAAACGAACAAAGCGCTGAAACCAGACACTGGCAAGCAAATTCCATACACCACTTCTTCTCTGATTCTTCCTTGGAATACAGTCACAGCTTCTGCCTTACTGTCCGGACTGAAAGCTAAATCAGCTTCTGAGATAACTTCATACAATCCATTTACGCCAACATCGGCACTGCGAGCTTTTCCATCTGAGATTACCACTGAACGCCGTTTACGATTCTTAGGCGTTTTATTAGATCTTCCTTCATCTTCAGGCAGAGGCAATTCATCTATATTTAAGTTTCTGGGTCCAGCAACAGCCGGGAGAGGTACTGGAAGTGGTGGAAGAATTCCATCTGGATCTTCTAAATTAAGCTCTTCCAATTGTCTAGGACCATGAGGGAATCTCTCTTGTCCATCACGATGGCTAGGCCGAGGTTGATCAGCAAACGGCCTTGCAAATAGATCAGCAATCGTTTCTTGACTATCTAAATCATCATCTTCGTGGTAGTTGTGCAGAAATTCCTTTTTAGGCACTTGTTGTGGAGAACGTTGCATATGATCGTTCAAACCATCATCGTCTTCGTTATCTTCGTACAAAGCTCCGTCGTGTTTATTATCATTAGCGTTGTTACTCTCGACATTCTCAGATATGGCAGGTCTGAAAAATAAAAATATAAAATTGATTTTAGTAACAAATTAAATACTTATAAAGCAAATTTATTTTACCTCTTCTGATGATCGATTTGATCGTCTTTTCGCTCTAAAGCTCCATAATGTCCAGTGGATTGGCAATGTTCTTGACATCCATGTCTGCATATTTCAACTTTGCATTTTATGTGAACGCTGAGAGCATCGGGGAATTTGAAAGCGTGGAAGAAGGCGTAAGTTATGACAGAAGCTCTATCATCGGCTGCTTTTGCTTTCAAGAATCTGAAATAGCATGAATTAAATTTTCATTAAAATGAAATTATGACTCTTTTATATATATTCATAATATTAGTAACATACAAATTAAATTAATTTTTTTTTATATATAGCGATAATTTTATTTTACCTAGATATCATCTTCGGTCTAAGAACACATCCAGCTTCATCTGAAAGATCGATTATGTGACCTGCTCCGTCTGAGGCTGCGCATGATTTTACCCGCATGTCGAACTCTCCTGCAATAATTCAATAAAACATATATAATTACAACGACCCAACAATTGAAACCCCACACAAAGCAATAGCATACCTCTATAGTCGTTTATGGCAACGACCAACGTCAGTGTTGAACCTAATGGTACAATTCCGCTGACTGGCGGTGCCCAAGGCCCTTTTCCATTCTGTATCTCCATCCAACAGTCGACGTTATCGCCTGTAATTAATTATCGTACTTGTTAATATTTTTTCTCCTTCTTCAAACATAATTAGTGTCAAATTAATAAATACCTCTAAAGTCTAATTGTATAACGTCTAAATCCGCGATAACCATGGGCGGTTTCGATGCAGTTTTTTCATAATCATTGAACCATTCACACCTAAGCCTTTTGGCTTCATCCCACACTTCTAATAGATCTTTGTCGTATTGAACTACTACCGTATTTTCATAAAACTGGCCGTGAAGATCTGAAATTATAAAAATTAAGTATTAAAAATGATTCGATAAATAATCAATGAAACACCCAATAACTTTTATGCTATGCTAAATTTAATTTAATATGTTAAAAATAGCTAGCTACCTTAATTGATAAATATAAGCTGTTATAGTATAAACTTTAACATACAAAAATCTTAATTTATCAAAATAATGGCAATCTCTTGTGTGACTTTTAGATTAATATGATTGATGATGTTGTAAATAGCTACCGAAGACTAATTGATAAACCTTCTTTTAAAATTTAACACATCGTTTAATTCTGCTAATTGGTTACTCTGATATTAGATAAAAAACTTTTAGTTAAAAACATATCAAGTTCGATTCAAATATTTATCATTACTCATTTCTCAGTTAGAAATGTTATGTGTCGGTGAGTCGCAAATTTAATGGTTTGCTATGACCAAATACTATGTTTGTGGATATCTCACAATGAATATTATTTAGTCAACTGATGGTATTGACCAAATACCGCAGTTATGCAGATTTTTACCCACAGGTGTTCCGTTTAACGGAGTTTTTCTGTACACACAAGCGTGCACGTATATTAAAAAGTATTTATGCACCTTGTTGTCAAAAGTGCTAAAACAAACTCTGGCGTAAAGGTCGTAAACCTTTATGTTTTTATTGTGCGGTGCTTCCGCCATAAAAAAACCAATGGTAAACATTGAAAGTGGTTCTTTTTTATTTTACTCAGAGCGATGTGGGTCGCGTCAACGCTAATCGATGGCTCTCAAGATATTTTGTGAATAACTGCGCTTTTTAAAAGAAAACATTGACTGGTCGTTTATGAGAGAATTAAAAGTGTTTGTTGTGTGAATATATCGTGGGAATTCTCACCTGGTTTTGTGCCACACCTGGCGTAGGCAATTCTGAACGAGAAAAACGTTTTTCCTGTAGAAGGAGGAACATAAACGCACCTTGGATCGCCGTGCTGACCTGAAAGCAAAGTTTATTGGTAATGTAAAATGTTACTGTGATTCATAGCTGTTGTATATTATATTTACAGTGGATATTATATTTAATATAAATTGTACTTGGCTTATAAGTAAATATTATGCTTTACATAAATATATATCATAAATTAATTTGAGTTTCTTTTTATCTAAAAATGACAGGATATTTTTTTTAATTTTTAATTAAGCTGAATAGCTAATTTTTACATCAAACAAATTTTAACTTTAAATACATATAATTTATAACATAAACAGAAAAAAAAATGTAACAGTTTTATTTTCGCAGTTTGCCTTAGAAATATTATTATACAAATTCACACCTCCGTTTATAATTATCCTAGCCGTAAATAATAAATAAGTATGTAAACTTAACAGGCAATATCTTATAAATTTAATATTTAAACAATATTCTCTAAGAATGTTTAGTATTTATTAAAATGCATATTTTAAAAAAATAGTAAAAGTAAATTTGATAATTATGTAGAGCTATACGTTTTTATTATATTTTTCTAGTACCGTTTCTATTTAAAAAATTCTGAAATATTCCTTAGAAAACATATTAATTATTTTTAATGTTTTTTCATTTAAAACGTGCTAAATATTTACTATGTATTAATTTTTGTATTACATTGGTAACATATATATATTATAGTATAAAATGTGCTAGAAAAGAGAAATAAGAGTATTATTAATCTTTTACTTAAATAAATAATTTAGTAAATACACATTTATATTTTTTTAAATATGTTCTATTTTTGTATGATATGAAATAAAGCCTTTTAATATTTTGTGTTCAGACCTTGCAAAAGATATTGCAACTAAAAAAATATGTATATAAAAACTTTCATAGACAATGCTAGTATTTATTAAAATATATCAAAATGGAAGAAAAATAAAAAGTTGTAGTATTATTTTAGTTAATTATTAATTTATATAAATGTTATTTTAATTTAATTTAAATGCATAACTACATTGCACTATATTATTGAAAAAAAAATATTCTTATAATATTTATTAATTTAACTTATTTTCTCTTTTTTGATATTATTCGCTCACAAAATAGCTGTGTTAAGATGTTAAAAAATTGAGAGCGTAATAATAAGTATTGTTTAAATTTTAATACAATTTGCAATTAAAAATACATATGTATACGAAATTAATTTTTTGTAGAAATTGATTTGTGTAAATTATGATGTTATTTTAATAAGTTAAAAATATTATTTAAAAATTATTATTTTTTATTGTTATTTCGTTTTACACTATTATATTTATATGTAGAATTACAATGTATTTTTTTAATAAAAGAAAAAATAAATATTTTTCCAAATCTTTTGCTAAAATACATATTTATTAAAATAATGAACGTCCTAATGGTTTTATCTAAAATACAAAACCAAACAAAACTTTCAGCTAATTATTATTCAAATTTAACTCCATCTTGCAATTAAAAAAATTGTAAACAAGAAATAACTTTTGTAGAAAAGATTTAGTATTTATTAAAAGAGATCAAAGTAATAATATTTTAAAATAAGAAGTAGTGGCAATAATTATTAACTATTTTATTATAAAATGGTTTCTTAGTTATTAGTTTTATTATTTTAATAAAGAAAAAGAATGAGAAAGAATCGTTCTGCTAAAATACATATTTATTAAAATATTTACTGTTTTTTTATGATTTTATTAAAAAATACAAGATATAAAACAAAACAGAACTTTTAATTGTTTATTAAATCTTAAAAATATGCTATGTTAAGAGTTTATTAAAACTTGTTGCTTAAACAAATCTTTATATATATACGAAACCATACTTTTGTAGAAAATGTTTAGTATTTTATAAAACGAAGCAAAGTCCAAATAAAATGAGAAATTAAAATATTTTGCTACATATTTTCGTTGAATATATAATAAACGAATAATATTTTTTTAATTATTTAATATTAAAAACTGGCAATATGTCAATTCATTTGTTAATATTTATTTGCCAAAAAGATAAGAAAACTCGATTTTATTTAGAATTTACTGAATCATATTAATACGTAAAAAAGAGAGGTGGGAATATTTTGCTAAAATATTTTTTTAATTATTTTCATTTACAAAAATGGCAATTAATATGTAACCGGTTTTTTTATAACATACCTAAGATAATTTTGATTTAATATGTTCTAATAAATGTATTATTAATTTATCACGTTATCTAAAAATGACAAAATCTTGTACACAAAGACAAGATATAATTAAATGGTATAATGAGATATTTCAAATAGTCTTGATTTTTAGATGTCATAGATTCTTATTTAACTTTTTTTTTAACATTTTCTATATTTTTACTGTAATGAAAAATAACATTTTTATTATTAAATTAAGAAAAAATATAATGCATCGAATATATGTTTTTAATTTTATACTATTATTTAAACTTTTATAACCTTGATTTTATAAGAAAAAAAAAGAAAAAATCGATACCAAAATCATATTTTTTTCTTTTTGCTGGCACTTACAGTATTTTTATGTTTTTAAGTAAGATTTCTAAATATTTAATAACCTGATTTATAAGTAAATTTAGACACTAATTTTAAATAGTTTAGTTTTTTATAATAATCAAATAAAAACCGGTGTTAAAAATGTTTTAGTTACAAAGGGATGATATGATATATATTGCTATTTACTACGGTAATTATTTATTAATAACAATTACGGTTATAACAACTAATATAAAATAGTCACATGCATTATTTTGCTAATAATAAGCTTGATTTAGTACAAAAATTGAATAACCTAATTTAAATATAAATTTTTATATAACTTTTCATTTTTATATATAGTTTATTTTTCATCTAACAACAGTGTTTATTACTAAGATTCAATCATTTATTTATAATAATAATATTATTTATTATTTGTATTAGTTTTTTGCTCATATATCTAATGAAAAAATCAGTAATTTTGTTTAATTAAGATTCAAACATATCCTTCGATCAATACATGTCCAATCCTTTTTTTATTGACCTATTCGTTGTATTAATTGAAACTGATATGGACATTTCTTCGCAAGTATGGTTTTATTTATAGAAAAAACAAACAAATAAATACAAATATACCTTTGGAGGAGACGATTCCTTCGAATGGATGCGAAAAGGACAAGTGCACGTCCATGTGGTCCTTTCCGCACATCACTTCTAGGGACTGTATGACCGGCATTCCTTCCGGCCGCTCCAAGGGCCATAACTCTCCGCCGCAAGATGTAATCTGAAACGAGGGATAAGAGAAAAACAGTTAGCGGATTCTTTGACAATCATAAATTACCATCGAAGAGTCAGGAGTTGGATTGATCTCTGTCGATAAGTACGCTAATGCGATCTGATGATGTCTTGACTCTGAAATTGCTCTTGCGAGTTTGAGAGGAGAACCGACTTTGATTTACTGTTATTGGACAGAAAAGAGCATCTATAGACAAATAATATGTATAGTATTCAATACTATATGATGTATGTAAGCATAGTGGGAAAATCAGATATTCAAAGTCAGATCATGATATGTTTAATATAAGTAATTCACTCTATCAATGTCAGGAATTAATGTTTTATATTTAAGCTACACAGTAAAGGAAAAATAAAGGCAATTAAATCAGGAGTCGCAGTTAATGACGTTATCTCAAGATTAAACGTGCACTTTAATGGAGTTAACCTTTAAGAAGAAGATTTTATCGTACTTAAAATTAATTTATCACACTTTTGTGCAAATTGATATATTACAGTAATGTACATTTGAGATTATGCCACTATAAAATAAAACCAATATAAAATTTAATTAAATTAATAAATAAAAAAATTAAAGAGATTAATATACGGTAGTAACATATTTCTATATACTAAATATATAAGATTATTAAGTATCAGGATCTTTGAAATTAGTGACTAGAATTTTTAGCTCTCTGTTTATTATATTAAAATTGTTTTAAGTTTCCTATCTAAGCTAATTGTTCATATTCTAAATTTGTATAATTAATTGAAATTACTGAAAAAGTTAATTAAATTAATAATTTCATTGTAATAATAAGCGTTAAGCATTATGGGAATAAATAACAGAAAATCAATTAAACTGCTAACATCGAAGCGTAGCGCGTTTATTAACTTTACACTTTATTGTTGGCAGGGAATACTTAATGTTGTTGGACAAGTTTAAAGATATTTAGTGCATAAACTAACGGTGTTCTGCTACCAATCTATAATTTTTATTGCTATGATTTATTGCCACACACACACAGCTACACACATAGTCTATAAAAGTATCGTTTTTCCGCGCTCGCGCGTGTGTATGTAATTAACGTGTTTTCCATTACGCGGACAGTTCAATCACAATACTTCATTTTTTCAACGGCGAGAAGACAATGCCCGGTTTGGGCAAAACTGGTTTTAAGAACTGATTTTTTTAGTATCGATACGACGACGTTTTGCTCCATTCAATATTTAATAGATCACCCGAATTATATTCCTCGTAGCCCAGGGGCGTAGGCATACTTTTGGCGAGGGGTTATAATTTCCGATATTATTAGAATTTGGAAACTAACATTAAATAAATTAAATTTATATGAATTCTTGGGTGTAAGAATGTTGTAACAATTCCACTCAACATATTTTGTACTTTATACTTTTCCGTTACGTATCACGTAGAATCTTTTTGTGTGGCGCCGACAATGCGATATCATCGTCGTGACAACATCATTTGTTCAATGAAAATATTTTTCTCCGCTCCATTGAATGAATTCGCTTTGACACCGAATAAGAAGAGTTCGATTCGACCAAGATACTACGATTTCATTGTTGGTCTTTCTTAGATTTTAATCTCTTTGTACTTTAATCACGACGCGGGCGCGTGGGCGAACCTTTTTAAGAATTGGACCTCTGACGAGAGACAATAGATTAAAAATAAATATGTGTATATAAATTAGGTCTAATTATTCTTAAAAAAGGATAAAGGTTTAAATAATTACCTAATAATATTATAAATATAAGTAAAGAAATTATTTTCAGTTACAATAATGATTTCAAAGTTCGTGAAAATTAATATAATATATGTATGTATATTGCCATATTTTTTTAGATAAAAATAGTATATCATAAGACAAGTTGTTAATGTTTATATAATGGATATTTATTGTTAATTTCATTTGGAACAAGCAACTAAGATTTTATTAGATTTTCTAGTATTACAATTTTTTTCATTTTTAAAGATTCCTAAACGTTCTCAGTAAATAAGTTTTTTATTTATAAATAAATCAAAATTCTAAAAAAAATTTTGTTTTTAAATATTTTATTTCGATGCAGATTAAGCTTCTAAGCGCTTTTTTAATTATGATACTTTCATTTTTTAAATTTTCCGCCATTTTGAAGAAAAAATTTAAATATTTTTTCATACAAAGAATTTCATACGATAACAAAAAATCAATTTTTAGTTATTAAAACAAATGAATTAAGAGCGGAAACTCTATGGCAACTCTCAAAAAGGCTCGTATGGGGGTCCGATCGATATGATATATCGCTTGTTTTGAAGCAAAAATATATTTTTTTTATATTTTATTTCGATGAAGGTTTGGCTTCAAAACGTTTTATATCTAGCAATTAAACATACGGAGTTATGTGTACTTAAGTTTTTAAATTCACCGCCATTTTGCAAAAAAATGACATATTGGATTTTGTTAGCAAACATATACAGGATGTTAAAGAATTCTACATTGTCACCAAAATTCAATACTTAATCGATGAAACGAAGCATATACTGACTTTAAAAAAAAATCATTCTTACTAATATATTTGATAAATTGTTAAGTCTTATTTTAATATTAATCCAAAGTTATTTTAAAATCTAAAAAAAATATGTTGTAGTGTATTTTTTATTGTATTTTGTTGAATATCTGATATTTTTTTAAAGTTTATAATTCATAGTAAATACATTGTATTATATAAAATACAAACCATAAATAACCAATTTATTTATAAAATATAAATTAGCCCAAGATACTGTCTCAATATATTATTTTCTTCTGCAATTATCATTTCAAATGTATTCTATAATATAAGAGTTTTTTTTTTAATTAAAAAGTATTAAAAGAGTTTATTATAAAGCACATCTTAGAAAAATCCCCTGGTATTAAAATTTCCTTACTTTAAAAAATACAGCAAAAAGTTTTCGTTATGAGCAATATTAAAACATATGCTAGAAAAAATATTAATATTAAAAAATTTGGAAATAAATAAATTTAATAAAAAGAGACTTATAATCTAGAAAAAAAAATATTGAAATATATATCATATTCAATGTTTAAAATTTTGTCTGAAATATTTTTTCAAGTATATAAAAAGGAAAATGAGATTAAAAAGTGAAACCTCTTTTCAGCATATATATGTATATGTATTAACATTTTTCAGTAAAACATTCCAACATATCGATAGCTTAAATTTTTAACTCGATATTCGACAATATTACAGGAGAAACAAAAAACTGAATAGACAACTTGAAAATTGAAAAAAAACAATACCTCATGATTTTAGTGTTTCATTGGAGATTTTAGAGATTGAATTTTTTTGAGCAGGTGTGCTACGATTCAAGTTACAAGATGACATTAAGTAATTTTCACCCAAAAATTTACACTTTAAGCCATCGATGTGCAGAAAATAAACTTGATTTAAATTCTTAATACATATAATACTTTTATTAAACTTATTGATATATTATATGTACACTAGATCTAATTTATTATTAAAAATACTTTATAACTTGTATAAATTATGTTTAACTAAAAAAATTTTATTGTACTGAAAAGAAACACATTTTTACTTTCAAATTAATAATATTTTGAAAGAAATATTAAAATTGCAATCTTTTTAAGATATATACAAAACAAAAAAAAAACAACTAAAAAACCCAAAATCCTAAATTTTAGAATGAACTTAATTTAAATTATTATTATAATTTTTATTAACCTATGATATCTAAATATTAATGTAATTCAATATAAATTGTTATTTTATTTTCCCTATATTTATTATATTCACCCTGAATTTAGGCATAAATAAAATAAATAAAAAACAGGTATATGTTTAGTAGCAATTTATTATCTACTTTAAAATTCACAATTAAAATCTAAAAATAAATAAAAACGGTCAATAATGGGTATCATTATTCATCATAAATAATTTTAAAAAAAAACTAAATATTTTTGAAATATCAAAAAAGCAAAAATAAATTATAAAATATTTTTTTAAGCATATATGTATGTATGTATATGATTTTTTTTATTTATGTACTAGGTTTGAATGAATATTAGGGTAATTTCATTAAATTAAATTGATTAATATAGAACATTACTTTTAATTAAATCAAATATTGATAAAATCAACATAATTATATTTAAAAAAATTCATAAATAAATCATTGACTATTAAAATTTGATACTAATTCTTAGAATATATAAAAAGTAAAAATTAATTGACAAAAAACTGCAAAAAATGAGACGCTGTTGAGTTGACGGTCAAATTGTATTAAAATTATTTTAACCTGATTTTATTTATTTCGCATCCTACAGTTAGTAAGTGATATATTATACAATTTAGTCATTAATAAATAACGGTATTTTAACTTAAGAAATATTATTGTGTAATAAAATATATATGCGTATATTACAAGTTTATATCTCTGAAGTCTTCAAAATGTATGTTTATACATGTAAATATTATTATGTACATATACATTGCTACAAAAAATCTTTACACAAGCTCATGTTATGCGAGACCACCGCCGATGTAGTGTTGTATGAGTATCATGTTAAACGGGGAATACAGTAAGTGTTATAGGAATCAAAATGGAAAAACTGTTAATAAAAACTTACTCGCGTAACCATTAGAACTCTCGCCGTTTTCCTGTTACCAACAGAAGGAACAAAGCCCCGCAGCGAGCCTCGCATAGTATAAATATTCCTACCGAACTCGCCGGCCACATTTCCACTTATTTATAGTGGAGAATTTACCGAATGGTGGCCGCAACATTTTTTTCTCTTCTCCAACCTCCTCTCGATCTTCAGCAGAAGTGAGTCGCGGGATCGATCAGCCGCGGGGCAATTTATCGATTTCGCTCTGATGGAACGGTCATGGCTATTAGCCTTTAATAAAATTAAAGAATGAGAATGCCACGGGGACCGCGGAGTGTCTACTCGTAAATTGCGTCGACGTTTTTTTCTTCTTCCCTTCCTACTTGCTCTTCTACTCCTGCGCTTCTTTCTCTTGTTCCGAGAACGTGCGCTCGGTTCGGATGAAACGCACGACGTTTGGTATTCTTAATTACTACGCAAGCACCGAGATAACTCTCGGAGATTAATTGCCCCGTGCCCTTAAATCGCATTCTGTTCGATAGACGATACGTGAGACAATTGCCCGATGCGTCAAACGCGGTACGTGGCCCCATCGTTCAACTGGTCGGATTTCAATCAATTCAATCTGAGGCGCTCAAACTTCACAAAAAGTCTAGATGCGTTCTTGTATAAAGCGTGCCTTTAAATTCGGTATGAATTTTCTTAGATAAGTTTTACATAATAGCTCAAGAGAGGAAGAGAGAGCCTAAAATGATTAATATTATTTTTGAGAACCTAATATATGTATCGTTATTTTGTAATCTACATATATTATTTTACTTATTTTATTATAGATACTTATTTTTTTTTATATTTGACTTAAATTTAAATTGAACCAGAATGATATAAATGTATATAACATATATTTCAACACCTTTGTAAAGAATTGATCTTCTGTGCATATGTGTGTTTGTATGTTTTTTTATTTTTTTAATAATACATCTTAATGTATTATTAAGAAAAAAATATATAACTAATATTTGTATATATATAGACTAATATATATATATTTTACATTTTCAATAATTTTGATGGATTTTAACATATTTATTTAAAATGCATACTACATTTTATTGCATTGTTTCGAAATATTTTTTTTATTTTAATTATTTTATCTTGTTAAGAAAAACATATTCAACAATATTTTAAATGTAGTCAAATAATAGTTATATGTTTAAATAAATCTAAAATATTTATAAATGTTTATTCCTTCGTACTTGATTATATTCCAACTATTGTTTGCTTTGACTTTTATTTTAGTAAATTATTAATTAATATTCTTTCAATTACTATTCAATACTTCTACAGTACATTGGCAAAGAAATACATTTTAAATATGTTTAAGTACATTCACAATATAATGTATGCAAACATAACAAACGATAATAAAACAAATTAAGATTCCTGTGGTTTTCCATAATATATAATAAGTATTGTAGTTTCAATATATGTACATATATATATTTCACTACTAACTAACTAATAAACAAGTCTTTAAATATATTTTTAATTTTAATCCTTTTTTCGCAAATAAAATTAGTGATTATTTTATCATTACAGATTTAGTCTTCCAAGACACTCTTATACTTCACATATAAACAATTAAAATATAATCAAGTAATAATAGTTTTTAAATAATAATAATCGTCACTTATTTACAGACTAATTTCAGTCTGATGTCTCACTAATTATTTGTGTGTTAATTGTAATTACTACGCTGTAACGCATAAGGCTAAGATGCAGTTATTATATTATCGTTCATTATTCTATACAATTTGCTATACATTAAGTTGAATAACTGTCTTATTTGATCGCTTTTTTTTGAGAATATTGATTAATTTGGTATCAGTACTTTATAATTTTTAATAAAACTTCTAAACAAGACTTTTCAGATTTTGGTAGCATATTTTTTAATATTATATATTTACAATTTTTTACTGTTTCTTTACTAAACCAAAATAGCTACAATTTAATTTTTATTTAATAAGCTATAAATATCAATTTAACATATCGATGACTAAAGTGTAAATATTGAAACATTTTTAAGATTGATATTGAAACATATGCCAGAATTAAACTTTTAATTGTTAATAATTATACAATGTAGAGATTATTTATATCAAAAAATTTGACTATAAATAGATTGAATAAAAAACATTTTACTTCAAAAATTATAATTATAATTTAGAAAGAAAATATTGCAATATATATATATAATATTTAATGTTGAAAATGCGGACTAAAATATTTTTTCATGTATATAAAAAGCAAAATAAGATTACCAAGTAAAACCTTACATTTTTTATAATAACCTATTTTTAGTATAAGTATTAATATTTTTCAGTAAAACGTTCTAACATATTGATGGTTTAAATGATAAAATTACTAACACCATAATTGATAACTTTATGGAGAAACAAAAAACTAAATAGACAACTTGAAAATAGGAAAATAAAGCAAGTGTTTAATTGCAGATTTTTTGAGCATGTATATTTCGATTAAAGAACGTCTCAGACTAGTAATTCTGATGTTGCAGGTTCGAGTCCCGGCAGCGGCACTCGAATTTTTATTTATAAAAATGCTCTATTAATAAAAAAAACACAATAATTTATAACTGTTAATATAAAAGTCGCCGATTTGCAGACTTTCATTCTGGTTGTTAATACTCAGTTGGTGGTATTCACTATATCTGATTAACTTACTCAGTTGGTAAAGATTTACCCGGTGTAACGCATTGGGCTTACGCGTGTCAGGTTACAACGGAAAATTTAGTGAAAAAAATTATGTTACACTTTAAGCCATTGATATTTAATATTTATAAAATGTATTTAAAGCATACATTACATAAGAAAATCAACTTCAAATATCTTACACTAATACTGATAATACTACTTTTTTGTGGACTTGCTTTATAAATATAAATCTGTAATTTTAATGAGGATTTGTATTTAAAGATATGTAAAATATACAGAGACATTAAAATTAAGTTCGTTTTCTTTTAACACCTTGCTAATAAACATTAGTCACAAATACTATAAAAAAATTCTTTCGTATATTTTTATTTTACTTGCATTGTAAAAGTACTAATGTTTTATATAACACAATAATATATTAGAGTTATAATTAGTATATTTTTTTCTTTATTTATAGGACACAAAATAGCACATTTTACAAAATATATTTTTATTATTGTGAAAATATCAACTGCTGTTTTTGATTATTTTTTGCTAAAAGCTTTATGCTACAAATAAACTAACCATATAAATATCATAATATTTTATTAAAATCAAAAGTACTTATCATTGTGGGAAAAATATATATTTTCAATAGAAGTTATGAACTGTACTTAAAATATTATTGTTTAGTAAAAAAAATTGAAATATTTGTTAAAAATACAAATAGTTAAAATCTGAGAATGAAATGGCTTGATATAGTTAAATTTATATATTTTTTTATTATATAAAATATACTTTCTTTGAGTTAAAGTAGCTCATTATTAGGGAATATTCTGTACATAATATATACGACCTAGCTAGTGAATGAAGATCTATAGTTCTTCATGTACAATTATGCATATAAAATATATTAATTTAGAATATATGTACTTAGCATAAAACACTATTTATATATGGCGCATAAAATCATAAACACAGTTTACTTTATGAAATATTATACTTCATAAAATATATACATGTAAGGAAGCGACTGAACAATGGTGAATATATTTGTCGTCATATAACCAACATGGATATAAATCATTCAACGCACGTTACAACTCAACATAAGTTAAGTGTGCCTTTGAGACTTTATAATATTTGCATTTCTTTTTATGAACCGAAAAAAGGCAGTACACACTCGAAGAAAGATCGAAAGAATAACTGGTTCACCTTCCAGGAAGATATTAATTTATAATATACAAAGAAAAAGTAGATCGATATGCGTTATTATATATTTTGGTAAGCGATTCTTAGAAACGCTTCGGTGGGCTTACGGTTCAAATTTAACCGCAGAATCAATTTTGTGTAAACAATATGTGTCTTAAATAAATTATTGTATGAGTGCGGTTTCCGGTATTTGTTTCGTAACGTTTCGATCATGGGATTTTATTTATATAAAATAAATAAAACTTGAAATATGATTCTCTCTTGATTTTTTTAATAAGGTGCTTATTCAATTATGAATGACTCTTACTATAATTTTTTAATCTTAAATCATCATATACAGGAACAAACAGTTCAGGCTTTTTTTAATATATTTTAGATGATCGTGAATGTAAGAATTCTTGAGTATGATGAAAAAGCAGATCGATGGTTAGATTAATATGACTCAATTTTGCAATGTTTATATGGTTCTTTTTAGAGTAAGATTTTTCATGGCGCGTCCCTGGTCTTACAGTATTTCAAGATGTGAATACGTAGAAAAAAACTTGGACTTGGAAGAGACCTTTGCGGTACCTCGTGTCTGCATCGAGGCCACTTGCAGTCGAAGAACATTGCTATTCTGTTCCAGCGACACATGTCAACCGGTAAATGCACTCTTCATATCTTCCTACTTCGAATTACTATTGCTAACGACGATTTAAACAGTCACTGGCCAGACGCATTAGCTAAATTGCCAGCCACCAATGCGTTTACCGTAGGTATTTGCTAAAGTTTTACTTTTCGATATCCGGTAATTTATTTATGCATTCGCCGGGTGCCTGATAGACGTCATTGCGAAACGGTAAGTGACTAACCGTTTAGTTAAAGACGACCGAGTCTGTGTGATGGACACGAAGAAGCGCGGGGACGATGTATATTTATAAGTATTCGCAGTAACTCTTTGACAATGCGTTGGATATCTCGTTAAATAAATTACCGTTAAACGCATTACGGTAACGTGCATTATGAGCAATAAGTATAAACATAACTTACGTTAAAAGATTTACTTATGAATGAATGACAAATATGGCATGAGATTAAAGTAAATAATATAATTATTTTAAATTAAAATATTACCATTATAAAATAGAAATCTTCATCTAGAGATATTACAATAAAATATTGCTCTCCGAAGTATATCACAACATGATTTCGTTTATAATATAATATGATGAATTGTACACTTAATTTTAAATTAATTAACACAAATATTTAGTAACCGTTTAACACGTTTAGAATTGAAATACAAAATAACAGAATAACCATAAGCTATCTACTACAATAAGTGTTTTAAAAAATTGTCAAATTTATTTATATGAAAATTAATAAAATTTATTAGTTTAATAGACCATAGGTTACAAACGTACATATGTTAAAAGGCGTATTATTAATTAGCTATATATTAAATTATTTATTATTTTTAAATACCATGGAAAAAAAGAGAGCTCATATCATGACCTCTTGCACCAATATTATTTTGCAAAGTTTTCACACACTCAATTTAATTTTACTACTATGAAAAAAATGCATATAATTACTCTATTCCGTATTCACATACATATGTAAAATACATACATATAATATAATTAATAATATTTTATGTATATTATTATTTACATACAATTTCATTGTTACTTCGACGCCCTGGAAAAAATTTGTCCGCCTTTTAAACTATTACCGACGAATAAAAAATAGAGCCCGAAGCTATTATTTTCCTGTCAATGTTGAAAAACGGTCCACTTCTGTACGGCATTACAGTATATATCTAATAAAATATTACTCATGAACTATGTGTATTTATATACAATATTATATATTCTTTATTCGGCGTAGACTCTTTCCAAAATGAATAGTAATTACTATATCAACATTGCTCGCCGGACTCATTCATAATTATTTACCAGCGTAACGGTTTTTCGACATAGCCGTATTAGCAACGTTACATTTTTTTAACATCTTATCTAAAAATTAAGTTAGCTAAAAACCGTACTCTTAACGGAAAAAAACAAGTAAAACGCTCGTTATCGAACGCGCTGAAGCGAAATGAAAATAACATCACTTCATATTGAATTACATTAAACAATAAATATTTTTTAACAAATTAATTTTAAACAAGTATATAAATAATAAAAATATTTTAAATTATATTAACAGAAAATAATAAAACATGTGTTTTATATATATATTAATCAGATAAACGTCACAAAAATTAAGGTCAATCTAATCATTTGATAAGCATTATTTTTTTCATTTATAATTATTTATTATTAACATTTTAAAAATCGTATAAACTATAGAATACCAATAAATAAGATACTTATAAAATTAAATTATGTTTTATGTTAAATATAGAGCGCATTGCCTTCTTTCAGATTATATTATATAATATCAGTTTATTAGAACTTCTTTATGATGGAATCAAAATACTATAAAAAACTTATATGCACTTATAAATGAAGTAGCATGCAATTCAATTAAATTTTATCTTTAAAAAATTAAACATAAGTAATTTTATTTTCGAGTTAAATCAAAAATGGTTTAAATCTGTTTATTTATTTTAATCAGATTATTTTATAAAATAATCAGTAATTATTTAAGGGTATATTTTTCATGTTTTATTATATTATATATTTTATTTTGTCATAATTTTGGTATTAAAACAGTAGAAATAAAAATATTACTAACTAGATCCTATAAATTACATTACTGACAATGTATTTTAAAATAACAGACACAAATATTATATATTAAGCAACAAAATACGCCTTGAAAAAATCAATGTAAATCTATGATAAATTTATTATCTAAAAAATATATTATAAAGGTCCTTTTACTTTTAAGTTAATTATATCATTAATGCGTACTTTTGATCTATTTTATAATAAATAAATAGTATTTATCTGGTTGTTACAATAAATCTTCTTGAAATAATTTCAAAAAAATATAAAACTCTTATTTACATTTATATTATATTTAAAACAATGTATTCAATAAAACAGAAAATTAAATTATGTGATTTAAATCTACAAAAAACACACATTATTAAAATAATTTTTTAATAAAACTCTTTACAGATATTGTCAGCAAAAAAAATGTAAATATCGAGGTAATGGGTGGGGATGTGATTGGTAGTTAGCGGGTTAGGATAGCTTGTGGGCATTTGTGTTTGTGGAGGATGGTGGTGAGGTCAGAATTGACCTCGGACTATCTCTTCGCTCTAAAAACATCGTTCAACCTCAGACTTACGCCTCGCTTCCTGTACGAGCAATTACTTCAAGGACACGCGCTCAAGAACAAGCACTGACGCCTTCCAGAAGGAGATATTCATTAGGGTCACTGTGTACAGTTCGCAGTACAAACCTCCACAAATCGTCAACTAACGCCACCAAAAACATCGAAGCTACTACCCATGACTAGAACGCTTCAATTGTATATTTAATATTTTTTGTAGATTTTCATAAATATATGCCTTAAAAAAAAAAAATTATTTTCACATCCAACTTAACCGTGATTTTATTTTGAATTTTATTGTAATTAATTGTAAATATATTTTCAATGTAAATTTTATATCTACATATGATATGTAATATGTCTTATTTATTTTTTTTTAATAATATTTCATACGTGTAACATTGTTATCGACATCTGCTAAACTCGCCAAAGTATGCCAATACGCTGCAGTTTCCCGATAATAATAGTAGAAACAAAAACAACATACAATCGTATTTTCGTGCGACGTATACGACTTTATTCTTGTGACTCGGCTCAAACACGCGCGAATGTATGCGTGTAAAATTGGAAGCTATGGCGTACACTGATTTACACCATCTGACATACCTGACAGATATGATAAACGATAAATATAAAATAGTAAATTACTATTATATAAAATATATTAGATTTTTTATATCATGTATGAAGAGGCAGAGATATTCTTTTTACATGGCAATATTATAATATTAAAAATACTTATTTTTCATGTAAAAACAGATTCTAAATAAAATAATAAAAAATTATAATAATATTTTTTTAATGTATGCTAAAAAATTAGTATTTTAAATTTAAATGATATTTATAGATAGATACTAAAATTATACAAGAGCTGATGAGTAATAGGTAAATAATTAGTAATGATAACGTGCAATACCTTAGTGTAATTATTGCATTAGCTACGACCACGCATAGCTGCACAAAAACATTGAACCTCTTTTAATAGCCACCGATGGGCTTGAAAAGCTTGCCAATTTAAGTAGTGTGATTTATTTATTTTTACTTTTGAGCGAATATTATCTACAAATGCCACTTTTCTTTTTATGAAATCAAACAACTACATGTTGGTAAAGCAACATTGAAAACATAGACTTGTGAACCTAATAAATCAATAATATTGTACTATTTATTTATTTTAATAAAAAAGATAAGGCACTCTACTTCTTGTGCTTTCAATAAAGTAGCCAATTTAAACTTAAAATCATCGATATGTAGAAGAGAAGGGACACCTCTACACTTGGTCCTCTTCCACAAAGAAGCGGCAATGCAAGTTTAGCTAGAGGTCGTTGAAAATGATTCATTAGCATTTTATGAAGTGTCGATAACCGGCGTGCTCGCAACAATCGCGGATATGGAATAATCCTCAGGTTTAATTGGTTCCGTGCGTGTACAGGAGTAAGCAGACCGCAACAGTAGCAACTGGGGCATGCACACCCGCACCGCGAATTAACGCGATGATCTCCGTTGCGGTCTGTACCAAGAGTCGCATGCAAATGGCATTCCATTCCGGTTATACTGACCAGGAACGTAGAAAAAATTTGACATGACTCTCTCCCACCTTCCCTACTACTTCCACTCCCTGTTGTTTAGTTTAAAACATTGATTATTTAAGGTGTACAAGGTGTACCTTATAAAGGTCCAAGAAATCACTGCTAATGAGCAGCGCTCAAAATTGGTAATGTGTTGCAATAAATTTATTTAAAAAAAATTAATATTTTTTTATGCTTTTTAATTTAAAATTATCTCAAAGTTGGATTCAACGGACCAAATAAGTTTTGCCTAATCTTTAGATGTACAGTCTCGGTGTTATCGGGCTCACTCTAACCTTCGAGTTTTATTTATTTCTGAAAGCCAAGGTTTGTGTCGGGCTTTACATCTGAGTTCCACATTGTTGAGCTTTCTTCTCACCTTCCGCAAAAAATGGATGCAGTCATTTACACTTGCAGAGACTTTAGCAGCCAGCTTTGAAAATGTTTTTCAACGATTTTTAAGGGACTCGTGAATCAATATTTGATCTTTCGTTTTATTTCAGTTATTAGCTTTGATTTGTAAGAACCACATTCAAAGTATTTTGGATAGCGTTTCGTGAACAATTAATGTGTTCACTAATTTTTGATATATTCAGTCAATACTATGCAATATAATTATATTCGCTCTTTTAGCTTCACTTAATATGCGTTTATTGCCATTTTTTAATTTTTTTATATATTATTCAAAATAAATTTAAAAAAACATAAATATAACGACAAATAAAGCAACTGAACATAACGGTCACTTAAGCGAGACTAAACAATTTGACAAGTAATATTTTTTACAACTCAAGTGAGCAATTAAAAATGACAAATTCCTCTGTATATATCTCAAAATTACGGTTAAAACTACCTGCTAAAATATTTCGATCAGATTATGCACTTGTAAAGAGTTACACACCACTTTAAGGGGTTTTCCATCATTACTGCTAACGTTATATTTATTTAATAGCTTTTCATCAAATTTAATAAAATAAATCATGTTGCTTATCAATATCATAGTTTTAGTGTTTATCAAATATTTATGAAGGTAATTTTAAAATAATTTACTGAAATACTAAATGATCATATTAAAGTATGAGTGGTAATAAATAGAAATTTTCGTTTAATTAGTAAGCCAATCTGATTATATTGCATACCATTTAAGGCCATCGATTATCGTAATATTTTTATGTCGTAAGTAATCAAATCGAATTAAATAAGGTAGTAGGAAATAAGCATAAATCTTCAATAAATTCATCATAATTAATCATTAAATTATTAATTTATAAATAAAAAAATTAGTATTATTTTTTATTACCTATATATAATAAATACAAATGATTATGATATTAAAAATATTTCTGTACATCGTTTTATTTTTAATAAAATATATAATATGGAGCACTTTCATAGTATATTGGTCTTAATAGTTCATAACAAAAAATGATTAAAAAATACTACAAAGAAAACGATTGATTTTGTGGTTTTTGTGTAACGCTAAAATTATTAAAGGGTTTCTATTATGATGTACAAAATTTAATTGCGGAATTCTGTTCTTAGCACATTAAGTTATGTACCAAATATCTAGTCAGTAACTAAAAGGCAATAATGATCTGTTTTGAGTAAAATAATATATGCTGTTTAAGAGTACATCAACCAAAAACCATGTGTTCAGTGTTTTTTTTTAAATTATATAATGACAATCATATATAAAACAATGTGATATTTAATTATCAGGAATTATTAAAAAATATACGAGTGTATAATTTAGTATATTAGTTCAATTATAAATTAAACTGCGCTGCAATTAGTCTTTGGTTTAATTTAAAGAAAAATAGTTAAATAATGCCTCAAAAAGTTTTCTTTAAAAATATTGGGCCTAATAATTAATTTTAACGATCGTAGCAGTTTATTAGTAAAATATTTTTAATTAAGTTTTTTTATTATAATATTTAAAAGTATAAACTCACCATAAATATTAAAAATGATAAACAAGTCCCGGCCAGGTGCTTCCGGAAGAAGACGCAAGGTCCCCGATCTGCCATTTTCATCTTTGCCCGTCGCATTTCTTAGGTAAATCCAATTTGATTCTGAAAAATACAATAATTTGACGTTAAAAAGATTCATACTGCTTTTAATTTTATTATTGTTTACGGCTCCGCCATTCTGATGCCTCTATTTGTATATTTTTATACTATATAATACAAGCTGGAATTATAGCATTTTTATTTCATAGCAATTTGCATCGCACAGCAGACGGAAATTAAATTTACCTTTTATTTATTTCTATTTATATATGTATGTATGAAGAAGTAAAGGATAGGTTACAGTCGAAATATATCATTCGACTCCGTAATAATGATAGTAATGTGGTAACAATCAAGCGAAATGTAACTTAACTGTTTTTTTACGTACGGATTGTGTTATTTCACATTATTTTTATTTATACGAAAAGGTTAACGTTATCGCGGGCACGCACTATATACTTTATGATACAACGGTTTCTTTAAAACCATTAATGTATAGGTATCTCACATCGAAAGACAATTGCTTTTTATTTTTAAGGGAATTTGGGCCAATTGTCGCGATTGAGATAATGTGTTTAATTTACGGATTGTGATAAAGCTAATGATTAGATCATTTATGTATAATAATAAATCTGACTTATGTAGTGCTCTTATGAATTATGTGAAGAAATGCAATAATTCAATTTATACCGGTTATGGCGCGTATTGTATACATATAGACTTTAAAACCGTAAATAAAATCTTAAAAATGCAGTTAAATAACCGCTAACCATAAATAACAGCCGGTTTGAAAAATATCTTAGCACTCGGAAATAAATTCATTTTATCATCTTCAGGTGCGACGTTTACGATTTCTCACATTTACCACGGCTTAATAAAATCTATGAATGAGAAGTAAATTTATTGTTCAAGGTTGAACATGCTTCTTTTATTCCTAATTTGCCGCTCAAAATAAAATTAATTAAGTAAAAGAAATTACTTCGATAAAGTGAGATTTATAAGAATACTTTATTTATAACAAAAACATGACTTTGATTTAGCAATAAAATAAGATTAACTTAGCTAAACTTTATTATTGTAATATCTTAAATGTAAAACAGAGACTTAAAATCATGTAAAATTAAATTGGGACTAAAAATATTTAAAATTAAATTACAGGGAATTGTTGTTAATAATATCCATACTTCCATATTGATTTCTAATACGATGTAAACTCAGTAAAGATTGCAAAAGGTTTTTAAAATTACCCTAAATTAGTATAATTCAGTTTAAAATGTTATTAGGTATTAAAAAAAATATTATAATTTAATTAAGCTTTTCTATATAAGGTTAAATTGAAAATCAATATTCCTATACTGGACTATAAATGCTTAGTAAAGAATTTTATTAAATTAATTATTATGAAATCTCAAGTTTATACACCAAATGAATTTATTTTGTTATGGTAGTTGATAATAAAAATAATAATTTAGTGATTAGATTAACGATAAACCATTTTACTTCTAACTACCGCCATTTACAGTAATCTAATCGTGCATATAGATTTTAATCTATAGATGGTGCGTAATACAACTACCAGGAGATTATTTAAACCAAATTTAGTATGTGTTGATTATAAGTCATAAAAGAGTGCATAATAAAAATATTACTATCTATAGAATAATTGTATAGTATTTGATTATGAGTCTTATAAAATCTTACTATTTTATATGTAAGTATTTAAGCTAAGATATAAAATATTAAAATCAACTGGAGAATAAATTAAGAGATATTTTTATTATAATTGTCAAAAAACATTGCATGAACATTAAAGAAAATATTAGCAATATTATTTAAATACAAAAATATAATACAGATTTAATTAAATTAATCTATTGATGTTATCTTTATCCAACTTAGATATAATCTCAATATATATATAATATATATAAGAAATTCTTAAATATAATTTCAATATATTAGCACTCGTAAAATTTGATGACTATTATATTTAAAACATGAATTTTAATCCCATGTGGATCCTAGCTTTTTTTAAATTTTTATCGTATCTGGAAATCGTATCACAGATAAGGCTTTCCTAGATTTTTTTAATATTTTTGATACATATCCTAATGAATAATTAGAATTAAATAATATATAAAAATAGTTTTGTGGGAATTATAACCACCTGTACAGTTTGTTATAATTTAGAAAAAATTCTAACAAGAAAAAATCCGTCTCGAAAGTAAGACAGGCATTTTTCACAAAAATGAAAGAGAGATTTTGGACCACCTCAAGGCACATCCATCCCGAGACGTTAATCACCTATTAATAGCACCAAAAAACTACTCTGTGCGTGGAAAGGACGCCCGAACTAGATAATATATTCTACCCTGCGCATAATATATTTATATTTTAACCCTTTGAGCGGTATTGCTCAGATAGTTATATTTACATATATAGCTGAAGAAAAAATAAATTTAAAACATTATATTTACATCATATTTCTCTATTTTGCTCTATTTTAAATGATTTGCATAGCAAATAATATCGATAAATTAAAGGGTATGAAATAAATTAACATAACCAAAAATAATATTGAGAGCCTCTGAAATGATATTAAAAAAGTACACAAAAGTCGAATAATATATAAAAAAATTTAAAATAAATTAATAGAACAAATTAATACCAAAAAGTAATAAAATATAACATAGCAATAAATCGTTGAGAATCATTGACTTTTTTTAAAATTTAATATACATGCAATATAAAATAATAATAAATATATAACTACAAAAATAATTATGGAAAAATACGTAAGATTGACTCACTCCCAATTGTGTAAAAATTAACACACTACTCAAAGGGTTCAGGCGTAAACATATTCCGCACGTGTTTCCAAGAAGCGATGCATTTGGCATAATCTGCAATTCGCCAGTAAAATATATGACACTTGGTCACACGAGCAGAGACGCTTTGAGAGACACCGAAGAGACGCCACAGTGTAACAGCAACCACATCGACATGAGATACATTAGCGAATTGTCCAGAGAGCATCGCGAGAATTATCAAACTCACAACCGACAATAATACAACTCGACACGCCAGCGAAGACTCTCCGACTTATTATCTGACATTTCAACTACACCGACAAATAGCGGCATCTATATTTTTCTAATTGCTATAAGTTTAATAAATAAACTGTTACTATCTTTTCCAACGTCTATTTGGCTGCAAAGTTACACCCCATTAGGCCTCAAAATCCGGAACTTAATAATAAATAAAATACGTATCACTGATTTTCACAGGCTTTGATTTCAGTCTGGTGTCTACTATTTACTTAGTAGTTGTTAATTGTATTTACTTAATTGCTTGTCACGTTGCAATGAAAGATTTACAATTAATAAAGTAAAATTTATATATAGATAGATTTAAAGCTTAAAAAATATTTGTCTATATACATTTTATTACTATTTTTAAATAAAGATAATGTACAATATATTTCCAATTAATAATAAATACGCTAGTAGATAATTATGTGTTAAATATATACAGAGAGATAAATCAGATTATTTCGCTAGGTGTGTTGATCATCAATCGTCGGCGAGCAAAAATTAGTTCTTGGAGTGTGAACTAATTTTTCCCAGTGGCCGTGGGTAATCAAAACGGTAATGTGAACCGAAAGCGAAATGATCGCAAAAAGTGCATGCGGGTTCCGACACAATCGGCCCAGCTGGGACCTCTGCCAGACCTCTAAGTGGTTGTTCTCGTACCGTGAGATACACACAATTATTGTGGCCAGCTGTAGTAGACCTCGACTACAGGTGAACAGGTGGGTCACGACAGGATCGTCAACCCTAGCACGACCGACATATTTTATTTAATAAAAAAATCGTGGATTATCTCTCTTGTTTTCCTTTTATCTCTAAAGAACATCAATGCAATTTTGAATAATTAGTAAAGTAATTTTCTCGGCAAGTGCTAAAACTGTCTGATCGAACATAATTTATATGCACAGTTAAAATATTAATAGAGACATAACCTCATGTAGTATAGATTGATATATACAAGAGTTACGACTTGATATAATTAATAATTATTATTGAGCAACTCAATTAAATATTTTATGATAATATAAAGCAGTAAAACATAAGATGATAAGTACAGGTATTTTTTAATGTCAACGGTCAATACACGGTTAAGCACATAAACAAGTTTAAAAATAAGCTATTGCCATCATTTGATTAAGTAATTTAATTTCAACAATCGAAACAAACGTTTGCTTTAGTTTTAGCGGTCCTATTTTAGGGTCATTCGTGGGTTAAAAATCAACAACATTAATCAATCTAGCAACACGTGTGACAGTTGATTAAACGATTACCGGAAAGTGTATTTGTATAGGACTGTGGATAGATCCTACGGCTTATATGTATATATTTTTTGCATTTCAATATTAATTATGATCGATCGATAAAAATCGTGTACCTTATGTCCACAACAAGTGCGGTGTAAATTATTGCAAAAAGCGGCCCGCGAATTTGATGATTACAGAGCCGGCGCATTGGAGGAGAATACACAAAAAAATATGGGCAAAGCAAAAAGAATCATTAGCGCTTTGGCGAGAGAGAAATGAACGATTATGAAGAATATATACATTATATTCTTCATGATCGTATGTGGAAAAAAAATTGGCGAAAACGGACGCGTAATTATGATTGATCTTTTAAAACGGCCATCAGATTCTTGACCAGATGTTCTGTGAAATTATTAAGGCAATGCTTAACTATATTATTTTGTTGTAAAAATAATTCAAAATAACTTAAAACCAATGGATTAAGTCAAAGTAATAAAACTTAAATTAGATTCATAAATTAAGCATGACATTTTCTTTATTAGAACAGTACTTTAGCATAATTTTAGAAATTTAACTTTATAATACTGGAGATTTTCTATAAAGATGTGACTATACTTTAAAAATCATTCATGCATGTAGATATATTCAGTAAAACTATAATTATAATTAAGAAAACAATAAAAACAGCTGCATTTTTTTAATATTATTTTATTCAACTAATAAACTCAAATTTAACTTCTATAAATTAGATTTTCTAAAAAAATCCGTTTCACTAGATAATAAAATTAAGGTTTATTTGCAAGCACAGCTCAAAATTGTAAAATAAATCATTTATGTATGTAGTGTATACTAGATTGGCCTTGGAGAGGAACCAAATCAAGGTTAAGAGCGTCGTAAACATTTATTATGCGGTCGGAAAAGGATAATGCCGATCCCGACCGCGCGGTAGTTGGCCTTTAATACCGGTAATACCGGTATTGTGGCAAAAATCGACTTTCGGTATTACCGGTATTACAAAATAAAATACTGGTATCACGAAAATATTTTTTAAATCAATATTTTTGTACTATATGCGCCACGTTTTTCGGTCAATTAATTAAAATAATATTAATAATATCAATACTGACAATATCGCAATCACTAACTTTAACCTCCTTTATTAATCTTTACCGTTATATAGCTTGGTCTTAGAGTCTATTTTTTAATACTTTACATAAAAATTAAATAAAGTAAATTTAAGGCTAGTGCAATTACATTTTATTTACAGAAAAAATCCGCAAACTGTTCCTCTATAAATAATTAGCCTAATAATATAGACTAAGATAATAAATTTTAAAAACTGATTATGTTGTAGATTTAGATAATAACTTAGGTTAAGTACTTAATAATATAAATGATTAATGTATCATATACACAAATTATGAAAATTTATTAACAAATAAAGTACTTGTTAAAAAATTATTAACAGAAAAGTACATGTTAATATAATATAAGGCAAGAATATTTTAATTGATATTTTTGGCAAAAAAAAATTTAAAATACACTTGGTATGTTTTTTTAAATAAACCTTCATAATAAATATTTTTTAGTTTTATTTCATATGGAAAAAACAATATTCTATGCAAAATTAATGGGGCTAGAAAAAGTGAGACTCAAGTTGACTAAAGTAGAGAATATAATATCGCACTGTTTGGGAAGTGTCTGGCATCTTATCTACTGCTCTATCCACTTTTGACAGGTAGGCGATTTACAGTGGGTGATCAAAAGACAGTGTCAGGGAGCTAAGCATGACTAAATGACAAAAACGGCGGCTTTTCACTGCAATAGGCAAGTAGACGTGCAGCTACCTCCTGAAAAAATGCGTTAAAGCGGATACCGGGAGAGTAGGGGGCAGTAAGAGACTATAATATTACTGGATAAAAATGAGATTTTTAAAACTGATTTTGTCTCCAGCTACATAATGCATAAGTGATTGATGATCTCATAAAACTAATTGCTTAATTGTTTTTGAATAAATTACTTATACAAGATAAATATATATCATTTTTTTTAATTGTATAAAATATAACTTGTATTGAGTAAGTATTTTTTTCATATAGAACATAGTATTTTAATCACTCTACTATGTGTCGATGCTAACAATGAGAAAATAACTGCTCTTGTTCAATGTTTCTAATCCAAGTTATTATTAAAATAATTATAACTCGGAGCATATGGCTCGGAAGCCTAGTTTTGTACAAGTCGCTTCGTACCTACGAAGGTATGCATTACTCTGAAATGTTCTCACGATTATCCCTTTACCACGAATTAGCCTACTTATTTTGCATATATGTAGTGTCAGCAATTACGGCGGTTATCTTTGTCTCTTTGCTTGTGAGAAAAGGCGAGCGAATGGCAAAAAATCTACAATTTCAATTATTCTCATACTTCTTTTCCTTTCAGAATGATATGCCCCGCATATAGTTGATGCATTAAAATGCAACGATCCATTGTCGGCTAAAGAACGATGCATTCTCTGTTTAATTATAATCTCATATAAATTAGTTGTCAGCCCGCACGTAACTGACGTTAATCACGAAAACGTCGCCGAATTAGGATATGGATAATTAATAGGCTATAATAAAATATAATAATGATTCGGAGAACTCGAGAGGTTCAATATATTATATAAATGTATTCTCAGGCGTGTTGATTGGTTATTGATTCTTTTTTTATTGCTGTAATGCAAACCGCTTCAATTTTGTGAATGGCGGGCTTGACCGCAAAAATTGAAAAAATGATTTGTTTCGCAGTTCAAGACCTATTTATACGCAATAAAAACATACATAATACTTTTAGAGGTAAAAAATCAGTCAATATTATAATCGATATCAAATAGGAGCATTGTATTATATATGTGATAATATACCTTTTACATTCGAGACAATCTATATTACCATCCGCACTAACTTTAATATTAGTAGAATAATTTAAATATTCAACCAAAATATGATATTTTTTCATGCTTGAAAAATCAAATTTAGATCCCTAGAATATGAGTAAAATTTAATAGACATTTCAGATGAATATTAAAGCAATTTTATTACTACTCATTTTGTTCTAACCATCAGATTTTCAACTACCTGTAACTGTAGTAATTCATAATGTAATTTATTTACGGAAGACATAAAGTAAATAAATTTTATGTGCAGTGTAAAACGACTGCAGAAAAAAAATTGTATTTAATGTGGAAAATGATTAGATCGTTAATAGAATCATTAAACTATGTAATTAATAGACTATTTTCTTACATATATACTATTTGACTTATAAACATTATTATATTTATATTAAAAGTACCAAAAAGAAATTGTGTATCTATAAACTATTACTTTAAGTTATTCTTAATAATCTCTAGATCTGTTTAACCATTATTTTGTGGACGTTATATAAACAAACATAATTAAACTGGAAAATAAAAATTACTTATTTATTTTTGCTATGAATTTATGTCTCGCTGCTTTTATTTAATTATCTGTTTAGTGAGCATATATATTTTAAATTAAAGGTGCAACAACTACACTATTTGCGAAAAAAACCATTAAACATTCATTAAAATTCTTAATAAAATATTTTTGATGGTTTTGTAGTTTTATTGGAGCACACAGAAATGCCAATCTTTATAAGGATATTAAGTTTAGCAAAAAATACATTAAATTTACTAACACATAAAGCTTCGCTTTAGAAGTTTTAAATTCAATACAAATTTTAATTATAGATAATTTATTGACAGCAAAAATATTTTTTCTTTTACGAAAGAACACTTTCAGTCACTAACTATTTATAGGACTATTTTTTAATATCATAATAAGATTCTTTTGAAAACGTACAAAGATTGTGTCATCAGCAAATAAAATAGTGATATTGTTGCTGTGAGGTTTGGTTGAGTAATTGAAGATTCACGATGTGAATCTTCAATTACTCAAAGCTCAACATTTTTGATATGTTCTACAGTGAATTATTATATTCTGGTTTCAAGTCGTCAAGTTTATTTTTATATATTATCTTATTAAATTGGCAGTTTTAATTTAATGTCTTAATCCACTTATTATTTGTTTTGTTTAATTTTTTAACCATAAAAAGTCTTATAAGAAAAAAATATATTTTTATTTCTCAATAATTTAAAAATATAATAAGACATCTTCGTGCATGTTGTGCATATTAATTATGTTAAAAATATTCGGCTGCGTCAGATAATATTTGAAACAAATATATGCATGCTAATACAATAGTATTAAGAATGTCTTTAGATAAAAAAAAATGTAATACTAGACAATTACTGCTGTTTTCAGATAGAAAAACAAAGGTACATATCCATGAAAAAATAGATTCGCTAATTAACAAATTATTAAAAATTAATTTAAAATGATTAAGCAGAAAAAATTTGACATCATTAACAACAGAATATATAAATATCATTAACAGCTAAATTATGGTTTAGATATTTATAAAATATTATTAAAAATTAAATAAAGCAATAATACGCAATTGTATTAAATTAATTGCATAAAAATAAATTGAAAAAAATGTTAAATAAACGACTTGGGAGCAACTAAAATATTTCTGATTCTGTGAAACCCAAGAACTGTATAAAATAACTATAGAATATTTAAGTGAAAAAGCTTCGATATTACTAACTATAAAAGTGGCGTTGACATTTTTTTTGTTATAAAATAATATTTATAAATAATTGAATAAATAAAGCCTTTTTGTGATATCATAAAATAATTTACAAACTAGCCAAATAAATATTAAACATAATATTTAGAATTCAAAAATTCAATTCTTTAAAACAAAAAAAATTAGAGCGTTAACTTTATTGCTTGTTTTGAAGCAAAAATCTGTTTTTTTTTTAATTTTATTTCGATGCAGCTTTAGCCTTTTAACGTTTTATATCTAGCGATCTTTTATGTAGGATTTTAACCTACGGAGTTATGAGTATTTAAGTTTTTAAATTTGCCGCCTTTTTGCAAAATATTGACATCTTGGATTCTGCTAGCGAACATATTCAGGGTGCTTAAGAAAGTATTATTGTTTTTTAATGAGTTTTTAAATATGGAAAAATATAGCTAAAAAGCATGCGTTAATTTATAAACACCATATTTTTTTATCAATTATTTTTTTCTATATAAATCGAACCGTTAGGTGAGCCGCTTCCCAATTTATCAAATCAACTATAAGCCTACCAATTTTTACCGTATTCAAAGCAAAAACCATTACACCTTTTCGGTTTCGGCCGCTTTGTTAATTATGCGCGCTCCGGTGGTGTGACAGTGTTGTCGTTTGACACACCGGCCAACGTTCATTCATGAGAGCACAACAGAAACACGACGAGCTCAATGGAGAAACGTGCTGCGAACCACGTGGGAGGGTCACTTCAAAAGTGAACCGCTAATATGTTTGGGTAAGCCAGTGACACGGCACGGTCATTCATCATTCTCCAAAACGGAGACCCGCATCGGAACACGAGCAGAAAAGCACGTGTGAACGTATCGATCGGTCGGCCAAGTTCAATGTTAATTTGCGAGGGTCGTTTGATTAGTTTGACTATTTATTTAATAATCAGTATGTTACGTGGTCTATTCTTCGGGTTCCCACACACTGCATAATGCTATTTATGTTGTAATTGAAACGTGCAAAAACACACGGAAGTGAGTTACACGTATGTGGAAAATGTATTATGCTAATAATTTTGTTTAAAGGTAAACCATTTTAATAAATCAGGCGTATTATATTTAATTTATATAGATATAGTATCTATGGTTGCTCTTTTTCTTAAATGAAATTATTATAATATTTTGGTGAAATTTTACAGAAATAATTTGACTCGAACAATCTTGGATATGTATGTAGGTAAAAATACGGTAAATTCAGATCTAGAATAATTTTGCGAATATAATACTGTAAATGTAGATTATTTTATTGTAACTACTTTTAGTATTTGCCATAAAATTAAAACTAGAGAAACTTAACCAATATTTCTGTATTATTGTAAAGAAATATTTATATTAATTTAAAAAAAATTATACTTATTTTTTTCTAAAATACAAATTGATTGGTTTTCACTAGCAAAAGTGAATTATATTCATTAATTCTGTCTATATGACAATAAAATAGTTATATTAACTTGCGACTAGTGACTCGTCACTTATTGGTGGTCAATTTAATATGATGAATACATAATTATTTTTGCTTTCCTGGAATCATAAGTTTTTTACATTGCTATCAACCAATAAGATATATTATATTAAAAAATTAATTAAAATCTGATTTTATATTTATAAAATAGTATTTAAACCATATTTTTTGCAAATACTGATAAATAGTAATGGTTAAAAAAATTGGTTAATATTATTCTTTTTTACTATAAACTATAGATAATATAGCATATTTTAATAGCTATTCATTAGCTCATAAAATTTTAGTAATCTTTCATCTTAACGATTCTGATTATTAAAAAAAAAGTATAAACGATATAATACTGTATATATTATTTAAGTTATAATGAGTCACGTGCACACTGCTACAATTTTGTAGCAGTGTTCACGTGCACACTGCCAAAATCTAATATGTGTTCAATTCAAGTTCTGTTGTTCAAGACGACGCAAGAACCGATTTATAGATATTTTACATTATTTCATTAATGTGTGACAAAATATTGCCAAATTCTACAAATGCTAGAATTTGAGATTATAATTTTCTATCGTATTTATTAAGAACACGAATAAATAATTGTATTAATAGATTGTAAAATAGAAAGATGTCGAGAAAGTAGTATTTAGTTTTTCTACATAATTTTCCATTAAAAACACATCTAAATACACACAGTTCTATTGGGATCAATCACTAACATATATTTTTCTTATTGTATAAATAATTAAAGAAAATTTTTTAAGCAGTTTATTTACATGTCTCTGCTAATATTAAACCTTTTTAAAAATACCCAATGTAAGAACCATGTAATTCTAAATACACACTTGCCTAAATATACATTATCGAATAAATTATGTAAACTGCATATTTTTATGTAAGTGTTTTCATTATAAATTTGTTTTATCATTTGGCTTTGCATGTTTATATGTGCGTGTATTTTTTATCAATTTAAGAAGTATTGTTTAAGAATAATTTATTTGTAAATATATTAAGAGATAAATATGTACAAAGCTAATGCTGTAATTTTATGTCATTACCTTTATAATTTTTTTATAAAATATAGTCTATGGAATCATCTAAAATTAAAAAAAAATAATATACATTACTTTAGTATTTTATACATAATTATTAATTTTTGTTTTAAATTTTGATACAGGGCAATTTTAAAATATAAACTACGTATATTTACATATAATGTTATAAAATTGTATAATATAGTTAAAAAACTCTCGGTTATTTTAACATTTCAATCGCCATTATTATTTATATATATTATAAAAAATACAGATCGAATATTAAATATCCTAATCTTTTGAAACTACATTTCATGGAATAATAATAACATAAATTAAATGTTTTATAATTAGCCCACTTGAGAATTATTTGCCATAAATATTGAGAATAATAAGGGCGAGCACAACAAATGATTATTATACATATTTTAAGATAATCGTTTACAGATATTTTTTAAGTTTTTATAAAATTTTTATTTAAGGTTATTATCATGAAAAATTGAGTTTTCACTTAAAATTATAGACGCATCATCTTCCAAGTTTGTGGCACGACAATTAGAATATTTTTGAAAGGTGCTATACTTCAAAATATATTTTATGATACGTATTTTATGAAATATAATAAATATAAGAAATGAAAAATATATAAATAAATTAATTGTATTATATTATATATAAAACAATACCAAGTGAGAAAAATGGCGAATCGAGAAATATTATTTACCGATATGTTTTTGCTGAAAAATTTTTTTTTTTAATTTATACAAATATTTTTAAAAGTTTATTCTTCTCCACTGAAAGTTTTCTAGTAAAAAAAGGAACAAGAATTTTTCGATTCCATTTTAGATAATATGCGCTTTTTAAAAAAGTTATTTTAAGAATAATATATTTTATTTAATGGTACATTTTTTTTATTCTTTAAGTATTTATATACTTTATTTACTAATGCCTAAGTATTACCAAAAAAACATATCCATATTAAAACACTAAATATAATTTGAATATATAAAATCAACAATAATATATTGTATCTTATATATAATTGTTCTTTATTATAATTACACACTAAAAAATTGAGAATTATTATAAATAATGAATTTTGATGGTCTTATATAATTGTTCAATAGAAAGTGACAATCAATCAAAGATGCTTTGCTAAATAAAATAATAGAAAAGAACCTTTATTATTTTGATTATAACATATAATAATTTAAAGAGCAATAATGACAAAACATACTTTTAAAAATATAGCGTTAATCACCGTAACCAAAACTACTTATTTATTTGCCTAATACTTATACAATTTATTTATAATTTAAGACACATCCATATAGCGAGCAGTAACAATGGTTTTATTTATAAAGGGTGACTCGGAATACTCTTGCTTTATAAGAGGGTGTGTACGTTATATACAATGTACAACAATACGGTCTTTGGTGTAAATAAATATTTTTGCCATTTATTAAAGCTACACTTAAGCTTGCTAGCATCGGAATTAAATCACTCAGAAGAGAGAGACTCAGATAACTTAAAAATATCAGTCTATCATACTATTTTACTACTCGAAATCTATCCCAAGCGACTGACAAAACCCTTTTAGAATACGTTAATTGTATCTGTATATTAGTATAATGTATAATTGTGCAATAAAAGTGTATATCAAACAATTCCAACTACTCGGAATCAAAACCCGAAGTCATTCAAACGGCTCCCATTATTTTTTATTACTCAAAAATACACCAGAGAATTTCAGTCGCCTTCAAGTCTGGTACACACCTTGGCAGGTTGAGCCACCAGATGTCCACCAAAAACCCGCCTTACGGAATCCAGCGCCTCTAGAGCGCCCGCTTACATGTTACAGGTCCACAGAGATACTATTATCAGCGCCCCTAAAGCTGCGCCACCAAGACTAAGTTCCCAGAGAACACGCGAATATTCTTTTCAGAAGATGTGCTTTATTCGACAACACACACACATAGACCCCAAATATATTATATTTATTTTTTTAGGCATAATTATTGTTTTCTCATATTCGATGAACAAAAAGTAATTATATTTTTTTCTATTAAAAATAATCACGATATAAAGATTAATATAAAAAATATTAAGTATTAAAAAATCAACTAAACGTTATTAACTTTTTTTATCAAATAAAAAAAGCATTAACTTCATCACCGCCTAATTTTTACATCAGAGCGTACGCACGTCGTCGCACTCGAGCCTGCCAAGAAAAAAAACACAAATTTATCCGTAACAATTCTAGTAATGACATTATAACTCGTCGACTCTATCATGCGTGAAAATGGCCATGTTTTTTTCGTTTTCGGAACCAAATCGGTTTTGGCGTGTCGGTAGTCCGTCGCCGTCGGGTCGGACCGGTTATTTGCGCCCCGTTTTCGTACAGACCGAAAATTTGTACCGGTTCCGTCTATATAATAATTCGGGGCCGCGGGCTCGCCGAGGTGTAACCGGCTCTTAGAATGGTAATCGTGATGTAAGCATAAATCATTTTTTAATAGAAAGTGAGCATCGAAATAATGAGCTCGCATCACGAAACACTATTACATCGGATAGACTGACCGGGCCCTGCGGAAGTCGGGCGTGCGACAACCGAAAACGTTAATGTACGGTCATTAAACAGTGAGTTCCGTAGATTGGACGGAACATCTGGACATGTGCAAAAACCGAAGGCGACGGTGAGCACGTGGGAAGTCACGTTTTTCGTGCCGGTCAGGACGCGGATGGGAAACGTCGATCGATGTGCGACCCCTTGAACCGAAACTTTGCGTTCGATGGTCACGATAGAAAACTTTTAGGATTGGCCACAGGAAATAGTTTATTAATTAGTGCTAAGATGATGGATAACGACTTGTCAGAGGCTGTTTGAAACTAATTTTTAAGATCACGTGCTCAGAATTTTTCACTTAAACAAATTGTATCTTGGAAATATTTTGGTTATTTTTTTCGTTTATAAATATATAAATATATGTGATATTCTCTAATAAATTAATTAGTTCAAACAGCAATCAAAATGTTTCGCTGGTCTTTCAAGCCCGATAGAATGACATTTCAACGAAGGACGAGGTCACACAAAAATACCTCGAAAAGTTAAATGCATTACTTTGTATTTGCTATAATTCAGCCCTGTTTTTAGCGAGTAGTTATTAATACACTGACTTTTAAACATGACTAAACTGCAGGGTTAATATCAGATCAGTCATTAAATTACTTATGTAATCAATAATACCCCAAGGTATTTTTAGTGACAAAAATGTAGTTTTAAGTTATTCACAAATTTAAAAATTGATCTATATTTATAAATAAATTGTGATAGTGATTGAAATTTTAAATTAAGTAGATTTCAAAATTCTAGCCAAATTATTTTGTGATTCATTGCAATGAAAATTTATATATGAAGAGTATGTAAGTATATTATTATTGGTGCAATGAGATTTAATATGTATTCACTTGTTCATTATAAATCTAACCATCATGCTTATTAAATTTATCCAACACGTCATAATAACTCTGATACAAAATAGTTTTATTTAACATTCGAGTTTTTTAATCAAGTTTTCACAAAATTATTTTTATAAAAAAATACTTTACTTGCAGTAATTGCTTTTTAAAAATAATTTAAATTAGATAAAACTTATTTAGAAAAATTAAAATTTTGTCTAAAAGTTATTGTAACAATTGAAAAATAATTTTAAGAAGAGAAAAATTATTTAATAAACTATAATGTTATTAATTAAATAAGTTTTCTTTTCTTAAAACTATTTTTTAAACATAAATGTTTTAAACAAAGGCCGCAAGAATCAAGTGAATGTAAATATTTTATTTTTATGTTTTTTTTGATAAATCTCTAATAAATAATCGCCATCTCAAAACGTTGTGTTAAATGGCAAGTAAATAAATTATTTAAGATATGTACAATATATGTACATATTTTACAAAAGTTTTATATAAATCTGTTTATTTTTATAAAAAAAACATTATATCACATATAACATTTTTAGTGAAAATTATTTTGTGCTTTATGTTTTTTAAGAATAAAATAAACCGTTTGATTAAACCAAAAAAATATTTTAAATCTAAAATCTCACTTTTTGGGAGTTTTCTAAATTTTTATTTAATAACAAATATAGAATCTAATAATAAAGAATTTATTTAATATTTTTTAAAGGCAAAAATTACCTATGACATTGTAAAATATAACAGATAAAAAAACTAGTATCAAAAACTAATCATTAAAGCTTACAAAACGCATATTTTTCAATACCCAAAAAAATATATGCATTTTTGGTATCAATTATTCAACATATTTTTCATTTAGTGCGAAATTAACATAAGAATATGTTTCCAACCGTTCCTAGCTTTTTTTTAACTATTTTATACAATTATATGGTTGTTACATATACTACGAATATGAAATGAATGCATCAATTTAATTAGCGAACTTACTAGAAAAACGCTTTTGCTGGCACATCAAATATACAGAAGGTAAACCGCTGCATAAATCTTTTAAAGATTAGGATTTTACCGCGCCTTGGTGTGCTTTGTAAAGTAAATAAAAAGCTTAGATTTTTACAAATCATAATATAGCAAACTGTTATTTGTGCCTTGAATGAATTTAAAGGAAATTTACCAAAAATCCTGAAACTAGAATTTTAAGATATAGACTTTGCCGATAAAACAAATTGTTTTGTATAGAAAGTTATTTTTGTTGTTAAATTTAAGAAATTTATTTTACTTAGCAAACAATTTTTGTAGATTTTGAGGACTTTACAAATTTATATAAATATAAATGATTCTTAACCACAAAAGTTCTCAAATTTCTCCCTGAAATCTTAAATGTGCTTCAGCCATTTTGATTACAAAATAAATATTGTTATATGTATTGATAGTAAAGGTGAGAATATACAATTTTATTGTCATTGTTCATATTTTTTATTTTTTTTTATTTCGAAATTGATTTTTTTTAATACTAAAAAAACTATATTACAAATATGTTATATAAATAAAAAGGATTACTTATGTAAATTTGATCAAAAATTAATATTCTTGTTTTTATGCTAATGAACCTTATTCAAACTAATCCAACTTACACTTCAATTAATATATGTATATGTACAATACGTGTTTCTTAAATTGTAAAAATTGTCGAAGAAGTAAATAGTTTGTTTTCCGTCTATTGCAAAATCATAAAAAACCAAAACAAATTATCACTTAATGTAAAATAAATTAAAGAAATTTTTATTAAATACATTATCATTCACAAATTAAAAGTATAAGGTAGTGAGAAATTACTACCCTTATTTCTCTTAAAATATACGGATATAAATTGGAATTTGTGTAATCATTGTCAATTGACTCACTGACATTTATATATTAAAGTCATCAAAAAAATTAGAATTGATGAGCAAAACATTAATTTTTATTTAATTGAGACATTGATATGTATGATACTACATATATACATATGTACATATTATATATGGAATAAAAATCTTGTCTAAAGATATATCAACACTACTCTTAAGCATCATGTATTATTGATAAATCCAATAAAAATATAATTTTTGCACATATACTTCTGCATAAATATAAAATTTTGCTTTAATCTTCTAAATCACGTTATATGCAATCGTCTTTTAGTATAAAAAATATATTTAAAAAACTCATTGAACTTTTACCTAATTCTTTAGTAGTACTGATCATTGACACCTAATATATATTGGTAATATTTTTTATATAATATAAGATAACATTATAAATAACCATAATACATTAAAGATATATTTCACATTATATACCGCAATAAATCAAAGTTTTAATAAATTTAATGAATCAGAACCGCCGGAAACTCATTTATTACTCACTTCCAAAACATACATCATTTTCACATGTTCACAAAAACATTTATATCGCATTTATAACGTGTTAAAAAATATATTTATATTCGCATTAGCCACCGAACAACTGCCCATTTCGATTTATTGATGGATAGGCACTCGTCTCTGGGCACTTTTTGAAATGTCGCTAAAACTTGATTCGCTCCTCCTCGCCACTTCCATTTGAGGTCTACACATAGGCCGAGAGAGAGATAACCGCTGCATAAACCATCCACAAAAAAGCTCAATGTTACTGAAACTAGTTTTACGCCGACTGATTCTTGGCGAATCGAATGTCGTAACGTAATAATGATCTCATACTTATCGACTCGTCTCTATCTCTCTCTCTTTCAAGAGGCGCGAGAGCTGATATTCGCCAATTTTCAATTACTGTACATACATATATGTTATATGTATACATATAAATAAAATTGAATAATTGAAATTTACGATGTGCTAGTATGTGTATCAAGTGTTGCGGAAGATGAGCAGCGCCGAGAGAGTTTGTTGGCAAGAGTGGTATTGAAATTCCCGGAATCGAACCACCTGTCCAACGGGACTTGTGAACTGCTCTACCAACCGGCTACCGGTCGCATCGACACATTTTTCTCTCGAGAAACCGTTTACGCTTCGCAATCTATGCTATGCTTTACTCGCATTTAGCAAATGTGCTCGCGAAACGTATATGTCACGGTCAAATGCGACAAATGGCCGTTCATGTCGGGTTTTCATCAGTCAAGATGCAAAAAATGTTTTTCTGATAATTTTAATTCAATTTTTAAAACTCTTACTTATATTACTTAGTATATGTTTATAAAAAAAATTCAATGAATTATTGCTGAATATATAGAAAAAAAACTGATTTTTTGATATTATATATATATTACAAAAAAAAATATTTTAAATATTGTAGAAAATAAAAAATTAATTATTTTTATATACCAATCAATAGTATTTTTCCACTTTATTAATTTAAAAAAATCGAATTACCAATTTTGATTTAAGATTTTTCCTGTGAGCTACAAATATATGTGTTTTTCATGTATTTCTATATTATATTTTTTTTTAATTTTCACGCTCTGATAAAATACTAAAAATATTTTAAATTTGCATTTTCTTAGTTATATAGTCAATAGCTTGAAAGACACGTAGGGGCCGTACCCGGTTTTTGAATAACTTACGTCAACTTACTTCCACTCATATGGAAAATATTGACAAGAAAGTGATGGATTTATTATATTTATAAAGTACTCTATGGCAATCAGTGGAAGTATTTAAAAGGTTCTGTTGGTAATAGAGTTATTTCTGGGGACCTTGCGATATGAAATTGTTGATTTAAATTAGCTAGTTCTTGATTAGGTTCTGCAAAAAAATCTCTGATTTTTTTTTCATTTTTTTAAATATCAACTGTGCATTGATTTTGTAGACTCTTTGCTATATATAGCTTGAACTTTTTTCTTAACAGTAAAAACAGTATTTTGTGATGAAGTCATGAATTTTTAAATCGTTTTTTTACTAATTTTAAGTCTTATTTGATTTTTATATTTTAATATTTTTTTATTTCGGTCGGTAGGAGGTCTTTTTTAAATATTTTATTTTTAATTGTGCAGCGTTTAATTTATTGTTTAATAATATAATATTTGTCAATAAACTAATTTCACCGTTGATAAATATTTCATTGCTTAAGCTGTTGAATTCCAAATATTATAAAAAAATAAGTACGATGAACTTCAATGTCGTTTGCACTTGGTAATATTCTAAAAATAGCAATATATAATATATATGATTCACTGCATGTAGAATAATGCGTATGTAAAGTTATTGTATCAATTTTAAACAATTTTGATTTATATTTGACTTCACGAATATTGCGTTTCTATCTTCAGCTCCAATATATGATTAAAAATTAACAAAATTAGTTTTTATCAAAGTTTTTAAGTGAGTTTCAGATATGAAACCTTAAACTATTTTATTTATTAAAATTGATTAGGTTCGTGTAAATTGTCTACTACTGATTTGAGAGAAAATTACATGATAATACTACTTTGATCTCACAGTTCTAATTCATATGAAATTTTTACATCTTCAGTATTGCATGATACCATCAAAAACTATGAGTAAAAATAATATAATATAATGTTTGCTGTTTTTTTTAAATATAAAGTTATAAATAAAAATAAGGTTACTAATTAAACAGAAAAATATAAAACGTTACAGTACTCGACAATAAAAAAATAACTTTTAAGGCTATTAATAGTATAACAAACACATAAGTATACTTCTTAAGAAGTCTATAAAAAGCCTATATAGTAAATAACGGATCTAAAATTAAAGATGTAATTGCTGGAGTGGAAAGTCAATTTTAATGGCGTAATATAATGATTTAATCTCTACATCGCAAAAGAGTGATATTATAAAATAATTACACACACATTAATATGTTTTATTCAATATTGTTATTATCGGCGCTGGGTTTGCCGCTTGTCCGCCCGTTCGAGTCTATCGGAGCTTAAGTTACTAGTGTGTGCTTTGAAATCAATTTATGTTTTTGCTTATAATCAAATAGTATTACGCGTTATAAATTATACGCACGTCTCATATTGATTCGGGACTATACTATTGAACTGTCAAAAGTTGAAATTTTAAAATTGCCACGTACGAGCGGCTTGCGTGTTTGTTCGGTAAAAAATATGACACATCAGATACGCTTCCGTGATTTATGGAATGGTAATTAAATTCTATGCCCACCCAGGGATGGCGATTTTTACGTGTGCAGGCTATGTAGGGACCTCCAAGATTCTAGACGTGATCATAAATTATTTAATCGATATTTTGGCCAACAAAATATTTTTTAAAAAACACATTTATTTCAATAGTTTTTTATGTGTATTTTATTCCAACATTTAGCACTATATTCAATCTCTATATATTAATACTAATTTTTAATAAATTTTGTAGATAATATGTAGCAAAAACATACGCTGATTTTTAAAAGACATATGTAGTAATACATATCATTGTAATTATATAGATAATGTATTCAAAATAGGGCTCTATTAAAGATCTAATTATAGCTTTAATGTGAAATCTTATAAATAACATTAAAAATAATCAAATTTGACTCATGTCATATATTACCAAAAATAAAACAAATTGCTTTTTAAACTAAACACCCATGAAATAATGTTTCTCAAACCGTTTGTTTACTCAAGCTCAAATCTCAATTTGTTCCATTCGCAAACAATCGGTCGTTTGTGTAATTCGAACGATTTAAATAACTATTTTTTAATCGCTTATTCCACTTTGTATTACACGTATTAACCTGGGCGATGGCGACCGATGGGCCGAACAAAAGCTCGACTTGACATATGATTGTTGCTGTGCGAGCTTTTAGTGTCTTTAAATTGCTTATTGTCTTTGTTTAACCATGAGACTTTGGCTTCTAATGGGCGCTTCTGAGGCAGCCGCTCTTATATTATTATTCCCTCCATTTAATTCATTGTAATGGACCAATTACAAATATTTACCAAGTACGAAAACAATGTACGAACAATTATATTTGAAGTGAAATGGGCACGTTTAATTTCTTTGTAAATTTTATTTACGAAAGTATTATGTGGAACGATTCTCATATCAATTTAGAGCACGACTTCGAATGATCATTTAAAATTATTAATGCTCAAGTTCGTGCTATAAAAACATTATTTAACAATTTACGAATAGTTCTCTTCGTAACCGGTTTATTATATATACATGGTTAATTGATCAACACGAAAGGTTCAAAACCACTGACTTTTGTATAGGCACGCAGGTGTCTAGACATTTTCTGCCATGTGCTTGAGAAGCGTTGAGCAACAATTCAAGCGTGAATGGACAATGTCAAGGCCCGCACAACGACCCACTGTTTTCAATATATAAGTGGGTATATGATATCATACTTGTTACAAAATTATTTTAATATCATAGGAAACTGTTAAAAATACCTTACAAGATTTTAAAAAAAAATCTATATTATCTTATTTATTTATTTATAGAATCACCTAATACATAATTTTATTAATAAAATGTTCATCGACCATTTGAACAACTAAAATTCAGTGTAAATTATTATTAACGACGATATTTATTCAATAAATTTTAATAATAATATTTTATATATAAAGTAAAATTTTGATACAATACAAATTGATATAAATAAATTAATATGTATAAAATATATTTAAGACTGTTTAATATGCCAATTTTCAAGTTCACGACAATGTAAAAATTAAGGAATATTTACGATTGTAAGTAAGGAATGCTTAATAAACTAATAATAAAGTAAGATAATAATATACATTTACTATATTTTTACTAATAAAAAACATTTATGTAAAGGTTAAATTAGTACAAAAATTCGAATCGTATTAACAGATTCTAGTATAGAAAAATACGATTTATATTTTTAAATTACTGTAGATAGTAATATTCAGATTTTAATTTCAGCAATAATTAAATAGTAAATCTAATTTGTTCATGGCATTTAGAATTATATAAATTATATATTACTCTGCATAAAAATAAAATAAATATGTTTGTTATATCATTTATAAGTTATGAGAATACCATATAATTGTGAAAGATAATAAAAAAATATCAAGCTTTTAATATGACAATATAATGTTAAATACAAAAAATCATTATAAAAAATTAAATCAATATTTATTCAAGGCTACTAAAAAATTAAATATAAATAGTAGGTAAGTCTAATTTTTTCATGAAAATATTTTGACATAGTGTAAAATTATTTATATGAATTAAAATAAACATATATGTCGGGCGTTTCGTTTTAATTAATTTTTTTCTTAAAACATACATTTTTATATTATTATTTACAGTAAGATAAGTAATATATTAGATAAACTTAAAATAAATAAACTTATGAAGTTTTATCTCATCTACCTTATTTTCCAGAGCTTTTTTTTATAAAAAACTATTTATTTCAATCGATGCAACACTTCCGACTAAAAAAAAATCAAAGTGCAGATGATGTGAAAAAAGAGCTATCGAAATATGTTAGAACAAGGCCTTTAACATTTCATGCTGATAAAATTAAAAATATAACCAAGAAGTGAAAGAGTGTTACATCTTTAGAAAGAAATTATATTTTAAATTATTAAGATGAAGTATTTTTTTGATTCCTAAAAAAACGACATTTATATTGGATTTTCAAATTTAATATATTAAAAAAATATTTTTAGAGTAAATAAAAATTGATTAAAGTATTTAATTAAAGTATTAAATAAATATCTTAGAGCACTACTCAAAAAAATAAAATGTAAAATTTCGAGAACATGCTATTTTTCAACTATTGTTTCACGCTCATGATGAAACACTTCATCTAAAACGTTTGCTCAATTCCCATTACCCGTGTCAAATAATGACTAAATGAGACCTTATCGTATTACACAGAATATTAAATATGTTGTACAAAATGTGCCTAAATTTAATTAGAAAACACCGCCTAGAAACACCGTTATACTAAAAGGCACGTTAGAAACAATGTAAATTTTTGAGGGAAATCATGATATGTACAATCATAAATATTATAGTAAAATAGTTTAGTATCAATCAAAATAACACAATACATAAATAATTAGTTGTAGATTACTAATGAAACATTTATAATTATATGAGTAAAAAATTTGATTAATTATGTAATTCTAACACTATTGTTTAGTCATATCGCATGCGAAAATCAATTAAATAAACATAGGATTGAAATTCCTATAATAACTATATAACGGTATTTAAACGCAATTGTGAAATATTAGATTAGCATAGATTTGTTATGTTCTACTGAAACGATATTATTGCACATAACATATATTTTCTGTAATGGTAAGATAATATGTGAATCGATTCAATGAACATAAACAAGCAAATAATAAAGTCAACGGCCTGTTCTTTTCTGCATGCCACAATATTTATACACCGAGTAAATTATGTTCGCGTATAAGTTGTTAGGCTTATTATGCGAATTAATTTGTTACACTTGGCACACTTTCCTTGCTCAGCTCACCTAGTTAACTGAACAGGTTCGATCCGCTCCAAACGCCACCTGATCCTTGCTAGATTATAATTTGCTACACACTACCATGGCATTATATTTTTAGAGAATCTGCCCATTATTTTGATCGATTCACACGTTTGTGGCTTAGATTGTAAGCGATCCGCTCGAGCGCTTTCGTTTCCGACATAATAACGGAATATCAGAACAATTTTGATTAGTGTATCGTTAACGGAAACGCATCTAAAGCGGGCATTAAAAGTGAAACGATTTCGTTTAACGATATATGTATCATTTGAAATGACCTCGAAATTGTGAAACTGTTAATAGACAGTCATTCCTGGCTCGATTTCCCTGTCGTTTTCGATTGCAATTGTGTGTAATTGTTTATTGGGTGTAAAGATAAATTACGTTATCTTTTAAATTGAGAAAATCAGAAAACGTATATTTTTGCTCTGTTAATATTTAAATTCACAGATTTTTTGTTTTAAGATGCTAATTTTACAACAACTATTTTTTTGATTGGAACATGAGATCAATTACATGATGTAAAATCTTACATTCACTGACATTTTTATTTAAAAAAATAATAATCCTTTCAAATTTATAGTTAAATTTAAGTATATAAACATAATCAAAACAATTTCAAATTTGATTAAATTCGTAGCGCCTCAAATATATATTGCATTTATAAATATTGTACGTTATTAAACTAAAGCAATTCGAAAATAAATAGCCCTTCTCTAATTTTTCAATTAAAATTAAGATATTAAATTAAATCAAAGAATAAAAATCATATTAAATTAATTTGAGCAAAAATTAACATTATAATTTATTAAAATAATCTATATTTTTTTTTCTGCATTAATAAATATTTAATCGAGCTATATGTATATAAACTAATAAAATAAATAAATCAAGAACATAGTTTCTGTTCTTATGTAATTTTATCTAAATTTTGTTTTAAAATAAATAAATAAATAATTGTGAAATTAAATCTGATATCTGTAATCTGTTAATGACTCTTAAAAATTAATTAATATTTTTTCCTCAAAGTATATAATATGAAATATATTTATATTATTTTATTAGACAAAAAATCGAATCATAAATAAATAAAAATAATATTATCACAATAAAGGAAACAACCATTTGATACATAACTTATATTATTAATATTTTTATTAAATATTTTTTAAAAAGTTCATATAATTTTCATAATCAGTCGACTAATTATTTTTAAGAACATTAATCAGATAAAAATTAAAAATTTTGATTTTCACGAAAATAAATTTGATAAAATTAAAAAAATATATATTTGATTTGCTAAATATAAATCAGTTTTGATATATTTAAATTTAAGTAATTTATCTAAATGATTAATATATAATTATATTAAAATTAATATTGTTCATCATTTATAATATTTCAAAAAATAATTTCATTCGTATTTTTAGTGTAATAAATATAATTAATATACCTAATCTTAATATATATTCATACAAAATAATACAGATTCTTTAAAGTGATTATATAATTACTTTTAATTATTTATCTATTAAAAAAAATTAAAATATGGTCACAGTTCAATAAAATTAAGTGTTTTTTTCCTTATTTTTAAATACCATTTTTTTTAAAAATGTTTCTTAAAACTCTATCAAAATTGTGAAAGATCTAAAATTAACATAATATTCAACTGAATTTGTGTTAAGTCAGTTTTTAGAAATTTACTATTTTTATTGCATTATTATTTTATATAATATACTTTTTTAGTAATAGGCAAATTTAAAATAATATCTACATATTTTACAATAAAATATTTATTAGCAATAAGTGGTATACCTCAATGATTTAGTCATATTTTTATTCTTATTAACTGTTAAAATAATATTGAGTTTATCGATTAGATTACAAATATCATCAAATTTAATCTACAATTGCTGCAAAAAAATAAAATAACTGGACTATTGACTGTATAATGCTGTAATTAAGTATATTATTAATATAAGGGACTTTAAAGTTTTCTTACTTAATTTACCTTTATCCCTATGTGTGCTTCAAATTTATTTAAAAATAATATTTAGTAAAAATATAAGGAGTCTATTTAATTTAATTATCTTAAATTAAAACTTGTTTACAACATTTACTTCAATTTTATTGGTGTAGTTAATTACATATGTTACAGTGCATTTTGATTTTAAAGTGAAGGTTTACATTCAATTTTGATGTTGTTTTTATTTTTAATTTTTATTAAATAATTAATTTACAATTTAAAAAAAATATTTGCATAATAATTTTATTATTTTTCAGTATGGAGTCAATACTAATATAATTTCTATATATTTTCACCTGACTTTACCATTTATTTTAATTTCCCCCAATTATTCAATACATTTTTTTTTTGTGTATATTGATTATAAACTGAACATTTGCATTTAAAATTTAGACTTTGACAACTAAAATACATATTATCTAACATTGTGAGCCTTATTTAAGAATATTTATTTTGTAATATACATATTTTATCCCAAACAATTAAATTTGCTTTATTTTACAACACAAAATCTTTAATAAAAACTAGTACATAATTCAGCAAATGATTTATAATAATAGAACTTTTACATAATTGACTAGAGAATTTCGATTTACTGAATTCGACTGTTTGGTTCGAGTTTTTTTTTTGCAACTAGCGCAAAAAGTGTACCGGCACACTTACTTTTTGTCTGCCGCGTAACGGATCAATACGCCAATGATAAATGTAAATTTATATAAATATCGTTGCCGATGTCGAGATATTGCGAACGTATTATAATTAGTGACGAAGAAAGCCGAACGAGAAACTCGTTTGCTAGGACGCCTACATATCATGCTCCTATTTACGCTTTTGACTTATCACATCGTCGCGCACTTGGAATTCCACACTGAATATCTTCCGCTTCCAAGAAACAACAATTTGCATATTTTCACGATCGAAGATAGTATAGCTATCTATAGAAAAAATACTGTTCGATACATGAATTTATTGAGAGCAGATATGACCAACTATACAGAATAAAATATAATTGAATTGATCCTTATACAAAATATCATAATATAAATAAATAAGTTGTAGATGTACATATATATAATAAAATTATTATAAAGGTTAAGTTTTAACTGCAATTAAAAAATATTTAGATAAAATTAAAGTCAAATTTTATGATATATTTAAGCTTTCAAAATAGTTTATTTTTTTCTTATTTACTATTTAAATAAATATATAAATAAATACGTTTTAAATTAGTGCTTTTAAGAATATTTTACATACAAACATATAATATATAAAACCGCATTCATAAAAATGCAATGCACTTTCTAAATCTAATGATTCAATTGAATCGGGCAAAGCTTTTTATTGCCAGTTTTTTTATAATTCACTATTATATATTATTATGAGCTGTTATACTATTTTATTGTGTTTTTTTATTATAAATATTTAACTACACACATTAAATTCTGTGCCTTTTCCACATTTGATGTTTCAATTGAATTGACCAAAAAGTTGATCGATTGTATTATTCAGAACATAGCCATTTTGGAACATTATCCAACCGCATGGCTCACATAAAACATTTTTTATGCGTAAAGATCTTTACAAACCTAAAAAATACACCGTAATCTTGGCATGAAAATCTTACACGTGTATGAAATTCAAATTTGATTCGCAACCAAATTCGTAATCACTAAATTGAAAACGATACAAATCATCAGCGTTTCCGAGCGATTAACTTTTATTGCTTAACCGTATCGGAAGATTCGTTCTAACATAATTGATTCGGTTAGACTAGCGTGATTTTATAGTTATATGTTGAATTTTAATAAATTTGTATTTAATAAACATGACCAGCTATGTGAACCATCTATTCTTAGAACCTATTCGCCATCTGTCAACGCACAATTGAGCAAAATAACGGCCAATTTTAAAGTTGATTTGGAACAATTAAAAAATTAAGCGTCGATCGAAAAGCGCTACAATAACCTAAGCGTTAATTAGACGCTCAGTTTGATCGATGACCGCGAAAAGCCGTTAAATTTTATTTATATATACACTCACGTACACGTAAAAAATCATAATCCGTAAAATTGATTTGAATCGACGTTTAACAATTTTATATTTAAAAAAATTCTTTTGTAAACTTAACCGTTAATAGACTGAAAGTTTTTTTTTAAATATTAATAATACAGTGGCAGATGAATCATCAAAAAATGATTTATGATTCTCGCGTTAACTTTCAATGTGAGGATAAGGATAGCTCTTATTAAAAATATGAAATGAAGTTTAATAGGGCCAGTCCAATTTTAAATACATTACAGCAGTACTTCCGAATGTATGTAATCAACCAAAGGCGAAATTACAGTGGAGTTCTTTTATAATTTTGTTAAACTTATATATATTTTATTTTCTTAATACGTTTGTTAAAATTTTTAGGACGTAACTAATCTTACATTTCATCTAAGCTCAGATATATAATGTGCAGTCATTTAGTTAGGTACCTTTAATATTTAGTCACACGTGCGCGATTTAAATTGCAATAAAAAAGTGATTTGGCAAAACACGAATAAAATACTATTTCATGCAAGTAGCAATTTAAATAGCAAAATACATATACAGTTTAAGTCATTTGCAGCAATGAAATTAAATATTTTTTGCAATAACTTATTTATGCGGATTATTATTGTTATATACTACATTACAGTTAAAGTATCTTATTTGACATGTGAAAGTATCTTACAATTTAATTTTCGAAAGCCTTTATTTTATTGTCTATTTCTGTAATATTTTTGTGTTGTTGATGTGATTTATTTTATCGTGTCTCATTATTTAATTTTTGAAAGTCTTTCTATAAAAAAAATTTTGCTTTACAGAATATACAATATATGTATACATAATTTATAAAGCATTTTTGTAATTTATTATAATTAGCAATACAACATTTGTATACACAATAAATTTATTTAATATGTGTATATGTATATTATTAAAAAAAAAGTTCAACACTAGATTATAATTACGTATTTATTAAATAAAACAAATTTTATTATACAAAAAAACGCCATTAAAATTACTTATTCTTTTTTAAAGGGATGTATAGTCTATTGCTGTAATTTTTTGTGTTTTTTATGTTGTTGGTGTGTAATATCATATCGTATTTTACTAGAATAGCTTATTTTGCGACAGTGATATACTAATTTCTTTTCCTAATAAATTTATATGCTATTTTTTTTGTAATTATCAGATTTTTCTTCAAGCAAATGTATTTTTTAATCGACAATTTTATTTAATGTATGGATTTTACTTGTAATATTTTAAATTGCACGTGTTCAATAATTGGTCAGGTATTTAAATAAATGGTCAGATATTATCAAAGAGTCTGTTTTTATATCAAATGTAACATTATTTATTTAATTATTTGATTGTATTTTAAGTACGTGTATATGACTGACCATATAATAATAATATTACAGACCGTTTGCCATTTAGAATCAGAGTTAAGTTTTACATATAAATAAAAAAATGAAATATGAATGCACAGAAAATACAGCTATTCCTAAAAAATGGTTAAAGCGACTATAAAAAATTATATTTACTTAGTAATTTTAGGACAAAAGTATTACAAGAGTATTTCAAAATTTATAAAAAGTACTAAATAATTTCTGGTGCCAATTTGTAAATGATTAAAAAATTACATTTAAATAATTTAAAAAATTACATTTAAAAATTAAATAATTCACATTAAAAAAACTAAATAATTTAGATTTAAAATTAAAAAAATGAATAATTTACATTTAAGAAAATAAATAATTTACATTTAAAAAGTCGTTTAATTTTTAATACATCCCAAGACTATGAATAAATTAAATAAATACTATATATATTTTATAAACAAAAATTTATTATGTTTAATTCTATTCTAATTTATTTAAATATTTTGTTAAAAAAAAATTCAGTTTATTATTCAAAATATGAATTTTGTTGCAAAATTATATAATTTTTTTTTAATAAATATTATTGTTAGAAAATAATGTATTAAAAAATCATAAAAATGACTTTAAAAAACACATATGATAGCAAAGAAATACAAAAATATACTATTCATCACTACGTATCAAAAAATATTACTGAATAATTTTTTTGTGCCTATTTGTACAAGTTCAACTTCCCATTAAAAACTTAATTTAAAATTAAGCCCCAAAACTAAGCTACTTATTTAAATATATGCATACAATATATTCTATTATAAACAAACACAAACATGTAACTACTAGTGTTTTTTAAATATTTTGTCAAAGAAAATATTTTGAAACCCTTAAATTTATATCTACAAAAACGTGATCATTTAATAAAAAAAAAACAGCTTGTCATTCTATATATTAATTAAGTATTTCTATTTTTGTAAAAAATAATATAAAAACAAAAAAATATTGTATTAAAAAATTATGCCAATTAGTAAACTGTATGTACTTCAAAAAATTAGATAAACATAAATAAGCACAGTAATAAAATTCATTATGTTTTTAATTGTTTTGTCAAAGCGAAGGTATTTAAAACGATTAATTTATATACATATACACAAAAACTCTATTTTCCTAAGAAATAAGATAGTCTAAGCACATAGCTCAAATTAACAGCTTGTTATTCTACAAATAAATTGAGCTTTATTATATTTGTGGCAAAAGTACATACACACCCTAATTAATATGATAATTATAAATTATAAATTTAATTACATTTGATTTTGTAAAGCAAATTCAGTAACGTTTACTATAGTTATAATAAGAAAAATAAATTTTATGTGTTAAACATTTTTTTAATAATTGTCAAAAAAATATTATATTTATAAAACATGTAATACATTATTTGTATTTTATCATATTTTTTCATAATATATTGATAATGCAAAATATTATTATTAAGTCCTTCAAAAGCTCAAGTTACTTTTTACGCAACTTATACGTATAGTGATATAATGTAAACATAATTGAAACGTTTTTCTAATATAATTTTACGAACAGCAAAAAGCACTGATGACCACTAGAAAACTATTCACTACACTCCAGACAAACTGGCGTCGTAGATGTTCAAGGTAAACACGTGAATTAAGCACTCACACATTCACACACTTACACACATATCTATTTCTAATACACATTTTATATAGAAAAGCTCTTGAAATATGTCATTATTATTAATGTAATTAACTCAACATATATTACTACACTTATATATTGTTATTATTTTTTATATAATAAATGTACGTGTATGTGTGTAATATATTTATATGTATAGGTCACCCACACATGAAAAAAATTCTCATTATGTGCTTACCTACTAAAATGTGCCTCGAGGCTCGTACATGTCAATGAACGCAAGGAAGAATGCTTGTGCGCGGTGGGTTCCCATCGATGGCCGAAACCGGACAAAAAATAAATGACAAAAAAGGGAAATAAAATTTAATAACAATTTTTATATCGAGTACATTATAATATGTACGCGCGGGGTGAGCAACCATCTTAGTGTGTTCTGAATTTGCAGACAAAAAATGGTCTACTGGCTTAAGAAAATTTTTTTTTCAAAGATATGATTCAACTATAATGTTTTTGTACACTATATATATACATATGTATATTATTTTATGATTTTCAAAGTAAGTGTCTTATATACAACGTAAGGTAAATAATAATAAAAATATATAATTTATACATATAACAATACAAGGAATATTGAGAAGGAAAAGATACAATGCGATTGACTTATATTAAATTTATATCATACTCTCAATGCATTTGTGAGCTTATAAATTACATTATTGCTTAACACGCTATTTAAATATTTAAGTTTCCGCTAATCGTTTCATAAAAGTCAGTTCATTTATCAATGAATGCATCTTTTTCTATTATTTTTAATAAACATTAGTGATACTGGTTTATATGTCAGTATTGTTACATCCAATATCAGAATATAATTGACGATTAATTAAAGCATCAGTTTAAATTTAATTAAACAGACCTAGCTAAAGCTTAGTATATTGTTCCAACAAGTTCGTATTGTAGCTTTACTTTCCGAGTATTATTTATATGAATTTTATGTATAAAGATTTTTTTTTTTTTTTTGTAAAACTCATTGATATCACTATGTTAACTAAAATTTAAAGCAAATCCGTAAGATGCAAAGCACGCGATTATAAAATATGATCATGCCCAATACTGATTCTAAACGTCACAATTATTAAAAGAGAATTACATAATCAGTCATTACAACGTATGTTTCTCGAAAACGTAGCTTCGGGGCAATCAGCAAACTATGCCGACTTTGACACTGATGCCAAATTCCTAGCGTCAACATTTGATCAAGGCCCCAATTTAACTATTGAATTTCTTGGATTTGAAACAAACATATCAGAATGAATCATTATCAATATTTTATTAAAATATGATATAAATTTACATTTATAGGTCACCACACCGGCATAAAAAATCACTATTGCATATTCAAGCTTTCGATATGCATCGCAGCGTTTTGCGTATTGATTATCATTAGCGCGTCTAGCTCTATATGTTTTTAAAAACGCCAGGTCAGGGATATTAATCCGGCAGTCGCGGCCCATCGTCAGTCGATATGTAGGCTGAACACTTGTCTTGAATGGTCAGCGTGTAGCACACAAACGATGGCCAGCCGCCGGAGCTGGAAACCAGACTTCAAGAACAATCCTCTCGCTCGGAACCGAAACGTATCAAGTCGCGTTTCCCGTTATTGTTCCACAGTGAGTGTATATAACATGATTCGTTACAATAACGTACGATTAAACATTTTTATAATTGTACAGTTAACATATTTTCAAGAGATTCTACACGCAAACGCGAGTTTATACATCGGAGCGTGTTAAATTGTTTAATTGAATAATTTCAATTATTGCTGACGAGCTCCATGAAATTTTCAAATCTAATTATAGATCTAACTGCAATAAAAAATATAATATAATATTTTCATACTTATACTTTGTTTAAAATATAAAAATACGGTAACAACCATAGAAACCCGTGATCACAAAAAGAAGAAGAATTTTGTACTTTTCGTAACATTTTGAATAACATATTTGACTCCTATAATCAATAAAATAATATAACAAGATATTTTAAATAATTTTCTCTGTTTTTTTTAAAAAAAAAAAACTTATTCTAGTTAAGCGTTTACACTGATTTTTAAACGTAAACTTAATGCATTCTGTGTTAAATGAACTTAATAACTATATTGACAACTATAAAATCAACTATTCTTAGCTTTGATAATTATACGTAAGAAACAAATATTTTAATTGTAATAACAATAATAAGCAACTCTATATATAGACAAATTAAATAAAAATAAATATATGAACGCAGCGAAATATTTATTTACCAAATTTTTTTAAGCACATACATTTATGTAAATATTTTATAATAAAATTAAGTATAGTAGTTTGAAAGAAACAGCGGTTTATAATTCTCCTAAAAAAAATCTTATTTAAATATTGAAAATACAATTAAAAAAATTAAAAAAATAACATAAGAGCGTTGCCACTGCGACAGCGCTGACACGCTTTTATTGCTTTTGACGTGAATTTTTTCCCTCTGAGAAGTGATAATTATTTTTGCGCTCTACTATTGACCAAAATTCGGTTTAAAAACATTTTGATCAGCCTTCTTATATTATAAGTCCACAGTAATATCATATTTTTAAAACATAATATCGAAATGCAGATAAACTGAAGAACAATATTTGAGATGCGATGTTATCTGTAATTATTTTTCCGCCAATTTACCCCTGAGAGATGAGTTGGCTTAGCTTCTATTTTTGACTTGACCTAATGAAAGTTCTGAAACTATAATTTGTTTTAGAAATTTCATTGGATTAGGTTTAGATTTGAGCAGTAAATAGACGTTTCGCCACTGTCAAATTGAGTTTCATGGACATTTTAGAACAGCATATTAGCGTCTATCAATTAAATTATATTTTCGCCCGTTAAAATGTATTCCGATATGATTATACTGAAATGACATATTTTAAAAAAATATTTTTGGGATAGATTCGAGACTATTTTTTCTAGATTTTCTTAATAATTTAATTTTTAAGAAAATCTAGTTCTATCTAAAATTTCTAGTTCTATAGAAAATCTAAAATTTCCCTAAAAATAATTTACCGATTATTTTTAGGAAAATTATTTAAAAATTTATTAGCAGAATTTTGTTGTGAAAAAATAAATCATAATAAATTATCAAAATGTAATTGAAAGTTGTTGTTAAAGCTTAAGTTGCAAAAACCATAAATTTAAAAAAAATCTATGATTTTAATTTTTTAAATTTCAAATTTGTAATTTTTAAAAAGCACAATTACAATCAAATATTTAAATTTGGTTGAAATAATTCAAATTCTGTATTTAAAAATATTTCAAATTTATTCTTAAAGCATAAGTTTTTAAATCCAAATATTAAACCAAAAATTACAAAAATAATGCATTAGTATTTTGTTATTAATTTATAAAAACTACACATTTTTCATTTAAGAAATAACAATTACTATTTGGTTTATATTTGTTGTTTAAATAAATTATAATTATTAGTCACATCAAAGTTAAGATGGCATATTGCGTTAGCAAAAAAAATTGAAAAAATATAATAAATAAAACTATAAAAGTTTTCAGGAAATGTATGTGTTTTATTATTGATTATTTTATTCAGTATATTAAAATATTTTTATGTTTATATTTTCTCAATAATATGCATATCATATGAACAATTTTGTACACTCTGTGCATTCCATTCATAGACACGCATGAAAATTTATCGCATTTCAATACAACCCGTTTTCGTGTATTATAATGATGAAAACTGCCATAAATCTTCCTACGACGTTCGATCAACCTCTGTTAGTTCGAAATATTTGATACTGTTAGTTCGCGTCGTCCAAATTTGGATACGGAGATGCACATAAACAAAAAGCATAAAAAACCGAGATCAACTTCATAAAGCATCTTTACTACGCACTTCTAAATCAAAGTCGCCGTTAAAGTACATATTTATATTTTATGCCCGTGCATAATTGGCTAGGCGTGTAATTGAACGATCATCGGAGAAATACCCTCGAAAAAGAATTCATCCGTATCTTTCTCTCTTCGGAATGTTAATGGGAGCTGCGACAAATTTCGCATTCATTATCACACACGCTTTTTATCTTGGGAGAATCACCTCATTATCTTAACGCGTCGCTGTTTAATTTAATCAGTTCAAATTGCGCGCTGAATTACAATTGATTAACAGTTCATTTTAAATAAATTGTAGATAGTTTACATACAAATATTGTAGTGAAGAGCATATGATACTAAAATTAAGTGGGACCAGACATTATTCACTTATTCAATAATCGAAGAATGCAAAGAATTTCCGTCTGCAGGTTGCAAGCAACACATTGAACCGAAATGGGTCACAAGAGTGTCAGTGGGAAGAGTCGGACCGCTTCCGGATCGAGGACCGCATTTTCAGCATTCCTGGCGCTCGTCATGGCCAATTACATTATTTGAGTGCAAGCGATTCTTCGAAAATTCGCATATTATTCTTAGCGAAAACCTCATAAGAGTACCCACAGCGGCCTGTGCTAGAATGCCACCCAGAAAACAGACCGTGAAGTCACCTGCCCCAAACAAACACGAAATAACTCAATTCGATCACGATACGCGGCCATTTTTATAACAATATCGTGATCGAATAAATCCGTAATGGTGTGGTGTTGTATTGTGGAGTTATTGTTATTTTATTGTTAACATTTTGATTAAATAATAGCATCTGCGGCGTGTATTGTGATCATCACCTGCGTATTCGTGCCGTATAACTAATAGATATCAACGCGCGTGAGTCACTAAATCCGTCACATTACTTCATAATAAAAAAAAGTGGGAATAGTAGAATATTCGCAAGCTACGAAATTTAGATGTTATTTAAAGTCATAGTAAAAAATATTATTTATAATATAACTGAATTTTTTAAATATATTTCATAACTAATAATTATTTTAGTGGTTAAATATAATAAAACTAAAGAAAAAATATATAATCGCAATTGCTATATTACGTTCGCAAGCTAAATATATACAAATATGTAGTATAATATATTAATTGCCTTACTTTACATTTAAATTACAATTTAAAAAAATATAGCTTAAAAAAGTCATGGATTAAATTAAATGTGATCCAAAAAATAATTTAATGAATGAAAATTCTTTATTTTATATTAATAATTTGAGACTTTAAGAATTTACTCTTAATATCATCTATACATTCAACACCGTTAGCTCGTTTATTGATATTGATGGTTTAGAGTAGATTAATCTCATAATAGTATTAAACTTAAACTTTTTAAAATAAATATTTTTTTTAGCAACATGTGTAATAAAAATAAAATAAATTAAAATAAACAACTTTACTTGAGTATATAATATACGTATAGAAAAATACATTACATAAATAATATACGCTAAACGCTAATTAGTAGGTTATTATATTAATAACAATAAATACAGATTAATATTTTTATTGAAGTATATATTTAAAGAAACGGTTATCCTATTAAAATATTATTATTTCTGTTCATTACAATAATAAAAAATAAAAAATGTGTATATTTTTTGCTACAATGATTGTATTTATTATAAAATTTATTAATACATAGTACTTAATAAATTTATTTAAGTCTATAAATTATCATTCAAGAAAAAGATTTTTTTTTTCTTAAAAATTTAAATATACTTTAAATTAAAGTTTACTAATAATAAATATGTATATGAATATATTAGGATATTTTAAGTACAGCGGTGAGTAATAATAATAATATATCTAGGTTATAATTTTAAATGGACACTAACTTTTAACAAATCGTAAAGCGTATGTGTGTATTTTTGCCACAAAGATAAGATAATTTAGATTATTTATTAAATTACCATCATTTTTTATAGAATGTTTTTAATTTTATTTTTGACAATAATAATAGTAGTAAAAACAAAACTATAATTTAATTTTCATCATTTACTAAAAAAAATAATAGTACATTAATAAAAATAATAGTACTAAATTAGATATACATATATAAGCTATACTTTATTCCATTAATAAAAAAATTTTTTTTTAAAAAATGAATTTTTATAAAAATATATATTTAGATTTTTTAAATAAAACGGTTAGTAATATTAATAATATATTAAATGGTTAGTAGCATAGTCACATAGAAGTATAGAAACATAAATTATTGTTCCCTGTTAAAAAAACTAAATTAAAAGCTTTTAATATATAAAAAGCACTCTTACACTAACCATTTATTAATATTAAATTCCTTTAATGAAAAACTAATTAAAATTACTGCCCTATAATATATTAAATATAGAGCTTTTTAAAACAGAATTTAATATTTTTCAAAAAATTTAAAATATAAAATTACATTATAAAAAAAGAATTAAATAATTTATTTTAATAAAACAAATTAACATGCCAAATTATCGGTGAAGCTATAATTTTAAGTAATAACCTTTTTATTATTTACAATACTACTAATTATTTTTATACAAAACATAATACATAGCCATATAATTTTATTTTTATCAACACATATTATCTGTCTCTGATAAAATTTAAAACAATTTAATACATTTAACTAACAATCGGTTATTATAAAACAAACTTTTACTGGCTATTTAATATAAATACTGAATATTTAATTGCTTATTGTTTATTTTAGTTAGTAAACATTTTTTAACAATTAATACAATAAAGTATTATATAATAGACTAAATTTTTTGCATTAATTTTTTTTTTTAATTAAAAAAACAGTTTTTCTAAAATATTTAGTCATTTCATTAAAGGTCGATATAGCATATATTTTTCTACAAAGGTTTGAATCTAATTTATGTATAATAATAACCATTTAAATATCCATTTTACGTAGAATATTTATAATTATAATCTAAAACTGAAATTAATGTAATATTTATTATTTTATATATAATAGCTAACGTAAAATAAAATATTTCTATATAAACTCTATATTATGTATATATTTATCCATTTTAATCATATCCTAACATGTTACGGTATTATATAATTTAATAGCATAGTAAAATGAACATTCAATTTTAAGTTATCTGCGAAAGCAATATCTTAATAGGACCTTGTCGTATATTTTGCAGCTGTCCATCAACAGTTTTAAAAGTCATTGTTAAATTTAATTTCAGTGTAACCTTATACAAATTTTATTGCCTTTTTAATATTCAATAAAATGTGCAAAACAATGTAACAATGAAGTTGTAAGATGAAATCACTTTTGCCACATAGCTCAACTTAACCCAAATTAACTTTATATTGATTTTTATTGCAGGCGTTAAACACCGACGTGTTTAATGTATAATTTATGTATTAAATCTCAACAGTCGTCACTTAAAGTAATTGTTAGGCAGCGCTAAATGAAGCAGAACGCAAATCTTCGTAATTTTGAGCTCGACTCGAAAAAAATAATTACAAGCATCGCGTATCCTTGGCAATCAGCACCTTCGCGTTTTTCGTACTACACGTAACCCGTTCAAGTGAGCCGACACACCCCCGAAGGATCGATTTCTAAGAACATTTTTGATTAATTTATGTTAATAAGTTCGGCATTACTACGGCGGGGCGAACGCATTCGCCGCCAATTTTGTACCATTAATATGTTAATTTTATTGTAAATTCAACAATTACATTTTAGTACTGCGCCGAAGATTTTTCGGTGAAAACTTTTACGGTATATGTAGGTGTCTGTGTGGAGCTTTTTTAATGCGCCCGAGCACGAAAGACAAGAAATTCTTAAGAGTATCTCGCGAAACCGAGCCGATGCGAATCTTGTATACGCGAATTGTGTTGATACCGTTACGGACGCATTTTTACGCGAACATTGTTGAAAAAGATGATAAACGATGGGAAACGTGACGATTATGCAATGAAACGAGTTGTATACACAGCGCAGACATATTTTGAACAATTTAAAAATGTGTAGCAAATATAGGCTTTATAACAGTATTCATCAAAAGATTTTACACATACTGATGACCAGGGCCGCCGAGAACGAACCCATGGGAAAACAATGATTCCGGGCCTCATGATAAAAATGTCATTTTATATATTTTTTAACATCGTAATATATTTTTTTTTAATAAAAAATAATACGAGTTAACCCTTTCTATGCTACAAATAAATATAAAAATTAGCCAGCGTTGTTGCATATTATCTGAAATAATATTTTATGCTAAATATTTAAATTAGGAATCAAAGAACTGACAATTTTAATATATTATTGGATTTATTAAAATAACAGTAAAAATTAAAATTCATACAAATAATAGTTAAATAACAGAAAAAAAATTATAAAAAATATAGTAAGAATTTTAATCAAAAAGTGAGGGATTAAACTTAATGTATTTAAATTACAGAGAAGTTCTAAAACACTATTATTTTGGTTTAGTATTATAAACATGATAAAATTTGCTTATGGCGTCTTAACTTTTAATTGACTTATGATATACAATATGTAGGTCCAAGATAGAGAATTAAAAAAAATATTTTTCTTTAAAAACACAAAATAGTTTTTAACTATATATTTTTTTTCTTAAGCTTTAAAAAAAACGAGTCTTATGGTAAATTGACCGGGCCCCCATACGAGCTTTTATGTGACTTAGCATATAGTTAACGCTAGTATTTGGTTGTTTTTACAGATATAGACTTGAATTTTTGATGCAAAATAAAGATTTTGAATATATTTATGATACCGTTTAAAAAAATTAAAAATTAAAAAAAAAAGTCAGCTTAAACAAACATATTTTGATGTGACTTTGTCACATATTTTAAAAACACCATAAAGAGCTTGCTACCCATATATACATATTATATATGATTTAAAAAATATTAATTTGTAATATTATTTGATAATATTTTTAGATCTATTAAATTTTAATATAAGATTTCCACTGTATGTCAAATAAATACTGGATTTATAACTTTTCATTAAATATTATAGCTGTTTACCTTATTTTTTATTAATTAAAAATCTTCGGTAGCAACATTGTAGGCACCGACCCAATGCGTTACAATGTGGTAACTCTAGCCTAATTTATTTAGAATGATACATTTATATTGTGGGTTAAGGTATGACAGTAGTGCTTAATTATAAATTGGATTTTTATTTAATAATTAATTATAAATCTTCTGTTAAAACATGACATGCGTTAGACACAATCAAAAACTACGAATAAAGCAGTGAGACACCAAAATAAAGCTAGTGACATATATTTTATTAATTAATAATTATTAATATAACTCAATATTGAAGATATTTTCTATAAGCTAAAATAGCTAATTATTAAAAAACATATGTAAAATCTAGCTCGATTTTATTTTAATTATTTATCACGGCACTAATCTATGAGTTTGGGAGTATCTAAAAAAAACTAAATATTAACCACTAATTTCTATCTCCCAGCATAGAACTTGATAATCACCAGGGTTCATAAGTGATTTGAACCCAGGTCAATTATGTACTAGATACAACCACGTATCTATCGTGAATTTCCCATTTTCAGCATGCCAGCAAACGTTACTTAAAGTAGATGCAAACTAATTAAATAATAAAGGCAATGTAAACAAAACTCTGCTTGCAATATTTATGCTTACTAAATTAGTAATTTCTCATTTTAAAAACATATTGTAATATATTTTTCTATTTACTTTATTTCAGATTAATAATTTTTATGATAATTTTTAAAGCATTACAGGAATTAAAAAAAATTCCTGGTACAAGTTTTAGGTGAAATACATATTTTTTAAGAATTTTTTTAACATATCGCATACGAAATGTAATATTCGACTTAATGCGTTTTTGATTAACATCGCTTAATTTTGGTTTAAACGTATTAAGTATCATGCACAGATATTTTTTATGGCATGTATACATATGTTTATATTTCATAATTTATCTGCAATATAAGCTAAATTTAACATATCTATGCTATATAGTTATTATATATAGTATACATTTAGATATTTTATATTTTTATATTGCTGCAAATAAATATTTAAAAAATTGTAAATTAACTATTAAGTTTTATCCGTGACCTTGTTTAAATATATATATATTTTTTTTGACACAGTTTCATTGCTTCTAGGGTGTTGCTTCTCAACACTTACTCATTAGAGCGTTACACGAAAATAAATTACCCAGATCCATGATCTATGTAATTGAACTACGAGTGTTATAATTATCGAACCTCCCAATTTGTGCGGTTCGATCCGATAAGTGTAGTCGTTTAATAACTTCAACAGGCGGAGTAGTAATTAATTATAACATCAGCGTCGATTAATAATATTTTTTCGACCGTTTCTCATAATACTCGCTAATATAATATAATAATGTGTGCCTTGTTGTTGTTCGGTCCGCATTCCGGCGCATCTGAATTAACGCTTAAAATCACGTTAGATTCTTACCAAAAATTACACGTGTTGAAATTTCGGAATTTCTCGGCAAGATCGTGAATGGGACCTATTTACGTGTAAAATAGACACATTAAAACTGTGCGTCAAGTTATCTTAACGCGTGACCGAGTGATCGGCGTTTTGAGATTACCGGTTAGTGTAGCAGAAAAATCTTATTAATAAAACTCCAATAAAATATCGATTATTTTTATTTATTGGAAACAATTTTATAATGTTTAACGTGAATTCAAGGGAATAATTTATTGTTACGTTTCGTTTAAATATTGATCTTGAAAAACTTGAATCAGTGATATTGATTCTGAAATTTATGTCTTATGAAAGGTTTAAGGTTATGGTTGAAATATGTTGTGTCAATATTTAGTTTATTATTTGCAAACAAAATAAAAAAAAAAAAAATGTCGGGGGCAATCGATAATTATTGTACAAAATAATAGCTGTCGGTCCGTCACTGTCGTGAGGTACCGCAACTAGCGAGTGTGCAAATACTGGACGCTTAGCGTTTTACGTTTTAAATACCATTTTCTATTCAATCTAGTTTTAGTATTTATTTAGTAACCTAAAATATTTAAACAATTGTGTATCTGTGAGCTATTTAGTATAGTATGAGTTTGATTAAAGGGTATTTCTACACTGCATATTTTTATTGTTATTTACTGGTTGGTTTAGTTTAACTAATAATTATATTTTATATTTTTTTAATACCTCACAAATTTATTCAAATATTTAGAATTATTTTTGCATCAGAACTCAATGAGATATTAAGAAACCTTACTCGCTAAAAACAATTAGAAATTTAAAGAATAAAACATGTTTTTACAAAAATTCACATTGAAAATTGGTTTTAAATAATTTAAAATTCCCTTTTTATCGTTGAAACAAACTTATAAAAAATAAAGGTAAAATTATTTCAAACCCTTTATATATCTTGTAGATTACAATTATTTGATTGTAAAAAAGAAAATTGAACAATGAAATGCGAATCATTTTTATTCGTAAAAGTATTTTTTTTTATTTTTGCTAGCATTTTCAGATTCAAGTCGGTCTTAGACATTAGATAAAAAAAAAGTTTATATTTCTATTCAACATTTTTTTCTATCTAAGCTTTTTGAATAGTTTCTAATACAAAAGCGTCGTTTTTATTTTTTTGTCTAGCTTTAAATAAATTTAAAATCATTATTCAAAATATGCTATTATAAAACTAAATACATCAGTAGATGATATAGATCAATAATATACTAAAAATTTTAGTTTTGTAAAAGAAAAATGTGATATTTTTATCAAAATCTAGTTTTTTCATACATTTTTCATTAAAAACATCTATCCTTAAATAAATTAAAGATCTATGAAGAATTATGATATATTATATTCAACTTACAACAATTTAATCAAAAATATTAAAAGCTTTTAAATCAATATCCAAATAATTTATCTTTGCGGCAAAAATATTAGTATTTAATAGTGCTTAGAAATATTTAAATACCTATATTATAAGAATATCATAATTAATCAACTCAACTATACAAATAAAATTATTTAACTCTGAAAAACTGCACCAAAATAAATTATAATAATATCAACAATTTTTGTAGCGATTTTTCTACAAACAATTTTTTATTTTCTATTTTTGAAATGTATAATTATAATCTAGTAAAAAATGTTTTTATAAATCAAAATTTATAATTAATTATAAAAATTTAATTAAAATATATATTTAAAAACATTTAAAATAATACACCTAACTAAAAAATTCAAGGAAAAATCGACGATATATTGATATTTATTTTAAAAATTTACGATTTATATGAAAATAATAAGATTTACCGAAAATAATCTGTTTTTCATAAGCTAATGAATCTTAACACTTATATGCGAGAGATAAGAAGATTCTTATCTTTTTTTGTACTGCAATGTTGAGATTTATTTTATCTATGCACATCTGTTTATACAATTAAATAGCATTTAGAGCAGAAATCTACTTTACCACTGAAACAGTCGACTAATTTTTCAACTGAATCTGCTTAGAATATACACCATTTTATAAGTTTTTAATTCGTTCCAATTTATTTGCTTCCAAAGCCAAAAAACCCATCTAAAGTGGTTACATTTCAAATTATTTTATGATAGGAAGTATATGAATTTAAAATAGTTATCTTTTCGAAAATTCAAACATTACTAGTGATTAAAATTTAGATTGTTATGTTGCCGAATCTGAATGAATAAAAAATTGATGTGATGAACACGCTGAAATGCTGAAGAAAACATAAACTTTTTTACTTTGAGCTCTGGTGTCAAAAAATTACACAGCTTATCTGAAATTTTTAGTTCAACACGACTTTTTTTAATTATCAGCTATTTATTGCGTTATATAGCGTTACAAACCATAACTATAAAGAAAGCCTATAAATTCGAAGCATGATTAATGTTAGTGAAAGATAAGTGTTGCTAAACAGTTTTAGAACAGATATCATGAAAAGGTCACGTTTAAGCGATAGTAATAAACTAATATAAATAGAAAAACTATAAAATAATTTAATGATAAACCGTAACATAATTTAATTTATGTAGGTACTAAATAAACCAGAACATTTCAAATCGAATTATCATGTAGTAAAATATAAAACAGTCAATTGTCTAAACTGGTAATCGGGTCAAGATAATGCAACAATGGTCCTGAAAAGTTTTAAGCGCTTATTCTAAGTAAGTGACTCAATAATGTAATCCATGTGGAGCTTAAAGGCTCGAGTGGGCAAGTCATGTAGCTAATATAAAAAAAATAATCGATTGTCTTAGCTTCAAGATACTAGTTTTAATAGGTAGACCAACTACAAGTAGAAGATTCAGTGTAATAATATATGAACCGAAGATGCATAAGCTACACAAATGACTCAAAAACGAATACCACTCATATGTATTATAAGTATACATATTTGTTAATTTATAACTGCATTTCATAATAGCCCATTTCTCCGACACCCCACGACTTGCTCACTTTCGTGACGCTATTTCGTGATCGATCGCAGTGGTAAGCACCAGCAGAGTAAATGTTCCATATCGAGATGAGCTCGTTGTTTCTCTCGTCTCGTCTTCGGTTCGTAGTTCAGATGACGTGACGAGCGGCCATTATTAATAATTCAATTACGAACTACGGTTAGCTTAGTTATGGACACACCGTTGCGTGACAAATTAGTTTAATTGATAAAAGCAGTGCACGTCTGCCAACTGGGTTGTGACTTTGCCCGCTAAAGTAACTCATTTTTTTCGCATTTACACCGCATGTACAGTCATCATAATATATAATAATAATGATACATACGTACGTATATCTGTAGCGGAACTGGCCTCACACTATCGAGTCTTATACCAAGATGAATAATGCATTGAAGTATTTAGGTGAATAGCCTTCGTACCTTTCGCGAGCCTTTTCTATTTTATATACATATTTTATTGTTTGTGCAACAGTATTATAACTATGATTATGAGCATTTTAATAACTATATAATAGTAAGTAAGTATACGTTTGTGCGCTTATCAAGCAATAACTATATAAATTATGATTTACTATTAAAAAACAAATCCATTGTCTTAATTAACTGTGAAGTACTCTTCATTTAATTCACAAATAAATAAAAATATAATACCATTGATTTTATTGTTTATTTAATACCCTCAAACCTAAAAAATATAATGTTTACAAAAATAATAAATACTCATCCGCGTTAAATCACAGCTGGAGTTCCTTACGGAAATATATTGAGAGCATTTATTTTTATTGTAATACGAATTAATAAGTTCCCACAATTTTAAGCTAATTATAAATAAATTAAATTAATCGATAATAATAACGTAAGCTAGCTTAGCCACAATTTTCAATCCACAATCCAAAGTGAGCGGCTTAGTAATATAGAATAAATATCAAGACATATACTTTGACATTAAGCTTAAATTAATTTAGGAATATGATTTCGAATATAGTCTCAAATGTTTTCTACTTTTGCAGTCCTTGCACCGATATTTAATATAAACATTACGTTAAGAAAAAAAATTGTAACATATAAACAATTATTTAAACACATTTTAACATATGCTTGCTTGGTGTGGAGTAACATTTAAGATATAGCCAATAAATTAATTTAAAAAACACACATTTTTAATTGATACACAACTTCATAATAAGCATCAGTTACTAGAGAGCAAAAAGCGTTATTATTTTTAGACTATAAAATAATAATTCTATGTTTTACGTAAAAATACTAGTCCACTTATCTTAAGTATTAGAGAATATAATAAATAAATCTAAAGTATAAATAAAAGCAGATAATTCCAGAGCCTTAAAAGGAAAAGCACAAATAATAATTATATAGAATCCTTGAATTATATTGAAATTAAACAATTGTAAACATAAAGGTTAGAAACCAGTAAAATATATTTTATTTAAAAGAATGTTTGCAAATGTATTTATCATATTAACATAAACGTTGTATAAAATCTTAACATACATTTCATTATTTTTGCAATAAACTAAGAACACTTGTAATAATGAAAAAAATACATTATTAGCAATATTAAAAAGATTCAAAAATTCCTCTTTACTTTACCTATCAATGTTTATACAAATAATAATAACATAAGTTTAGTAGTTACATAAATTTTAATCAATAATTTAGCAAAATATGCGAGAGAAACTAAATTTGTAGAAACCGAAAGAATCACAATGATAACTTAAAAAATATTAGGCATCAATATAATGGATTTTTTCATTATTATAGCTTAGAGACGTTCTTATGAAAAATACTAGTATCACAATCGTCAATAAATCAACAAAAATTACATACAAATAAAGTGAATTAATTAGGATTTGAAGTATAAAAAAAAAATGCTATTTATGTATTTTTTTGTTAAAAACTGTTTATTAAAAGACGCAGTTTTATCAACAAATACTGATTATTCAGCTTAAACCGGAATAAATTAAAATCTTATATTTTAACTCATAATATATATTAAATTAATTTAGGTAATTAAAAAAAATATTTATAAAATATTTATGGTTCAACTTTCAAGCAACTACAAAAATCTATGTGTTTAATTTATTTTTTTATCAATTTTTTTAATTTTTTGAAAAGTAGTATCCTTTTTAATTTTTTGAAAAGTAAGTATCCAATAAGCTTTTGATAAAACGTAAGACAAGAACATCAAGATCAAATTTTATTATTTACAGGATATAAACAAAATTATTATTAAATAAAATCAGTCAACTATCAGTTTATTTGTGGTTTAACATACAACCAACTTCAAAACGTCCTACGCAAATCTGTTTGTTTATAACATTTTTCATCAAATTTTCCATATAATATTTATTAAATATACTACTTTAAGATGAGACTTCTTACTTTGTTTACAAATTAATCAATATTAAACATGATGTATATGAAATTTTTTATTGCATTTTTAATATATATATACTGTACATATATATGTATATATAATACATATAATATAAAACATAATATAAATATATATCTTTAATTTTAAATTAAGTTCTGGTTCAAGATTAAATATATGGATATTTAAATATTGAATTTTAGTAATACATATGTGGAATATGCTGATTTTTAATCTTATTTGCAATAGATTTTTTAATATAAAATTAAATTAATAATAAAAATAACTGTCTAAAGAAGCTGTATTATTAGTGTAGACTTCAATACAAATATCTGAATCACATAGAATTTGGTCATAATAAATCACGAGAAGCATGTGTTTTGACATATATTCGCACGTTTACTTTGCTTATAATAGATCGAATATTTATGTTTTTTAACAAAGACATATTTTAAATGTAGAAGAATGTGACACATAATTTTAAATACAAGATAAAGTAAACGTTGCATATAAAAAAAAATCTTTTAAATTTCTAACATGATTAATAAAATTAAAGTAAGCATATTAGATCGTTTTACATTAGACGTTTACTTTTTTATCTGTGATTTGTAATAATGTGTCACCTTTCTTCGTCTTTTCAACATCTTAAATTAGCTAAAAGTAAAGCTTGTCATAACAATTTATGCACAGTAGATTGAATCGATATCAACACATGAATTAGAAATTGCATCTTATTAACTAAAGAATATAAAAATTAAAATATCCACTCAAACATCGTCTGATACTTTGCATTTATAAACGAATTCGAAGATCGACACCAAAAGGAAACTCCCCACATTTCCCGTTATGTCCATCTTGCGTTTTTCCGCGTGGGCCCACGAGTGCTCTCTGTCACGCAGGCGAATTTTTTTAAAGAGGCAAGGTAAAAAATATCGTTGTTTGTACAGTACGTGTATGGTGGCCAACACTGGTGGCATACTTAATGCTCAAAGGTAACTAAAACTAGTAGAATGTCGTTGTGACGCGTTTTGTGGTCGCCGGCAGATTATCTTATAGAAGCATTGAAAAAATTGTGAAGAGACCGAGCAATGCGGGGATAACCATCTCACGAAGCCACATACGTTTGTATCTTTGAAATAATCAACAATTACAAAAATAATAAATATGATAATATGATACATACGTAGCTTATTCTTTAAAATAACTGTATTCCATTATGAGGATTTGTGTGATTGCTGATATCTGATAAGATGTTATTTTCTAATGGCAAGATAGCTATTAATTTCTTTCATATTTGACAGTACACTTTATACTTTATTACCTTTATATCAATAATAGATAGCTAAAACTATTTCATTGTATTTATACAATCAATGCTTTTGCTATTTAGTATGTAATTTATTCAACAAATTGGGTTCAAATTAAATATTAATAAGAATAACTATTTTTATAATATATAGTACTAATATTTGGTAACACAAGTATTATATTTGTACTTAATATTTACTATTTTTATAAGATAAACTAACATGTAGAAGCATGAGTTTTTTTTTATATATTATATATTTATTTATTCAACCTATGATTTTCACAAAATATATTATAGCATTTTTTATTATATCTTATAATGATAGTTATGTTAGACTATGATATTAATATATTTAGAATAAATTATCTACAAGTTTAAATTACCACTATGATTTTTTAAGTTGAAAGTGTGTTTTATTATTTTTTACATAACTTATACCAGATGAGGTAGCTGATTTTTTTATAACTAAAATTTACGGCTCGATTTTATCAATAAATTTGTAAGAATAACACCAGCTTACAATAAATATATATTACTATTATTACAACTTGCAATCAATAGATGTAACTATGTACGAACTAGCTTGTTTTTATCTGTGAAATTAGGAAAAACCTATTTATAATGAGACTATAATAATTAAAAAAAACAATAGGGTTTATATTGGATTTGAAGTAACTGTTTTTTTTTATTATTTTAATGCTACAAAAAGTATTTTATTTTATATTTTTAAAAGCACGATAGACGAGTGTTTTAAGCCTCTATTAAACTGAAGGATTTGGTTTCAGCATTGTGTAGGGCAACGTGTGACGTGTAGCTACTATATATATGCTTTATTAGAAAAAATGTGAGCATATTTTTTTTAAGTGATTTTTATAATAAATAATAAAATATATGGTTGCACAAAAATTATTATTGATAATTTTATAAGAATATTTAAAATTTCATGCAACTATATAATTTTATTATTTATTATAAAAGTCAGTTTAAAAAAAATATAACGATAAAAAATTTTTGGCGTGCATAATTCACAAATTAATGTTTTAAATTTTTAAATAAAACTTATTTTTTGTAGCTACGCGTCACACGTTGCCATACGTAGTGATATAATCGACTCAATTTGTGTACACTTAAATATACCTGCTATAAATCAAATGTGTTTGAATGACTAAAAATTATTATTTAGTTAAATCTATATGCATTATAACCGTTACAAAATATAAATCTACAATAAAAAATATATTTATGACAAAAATATGTTCTATAAAAACACATATAATTTTATAAAAAAAATCATCAGGAAAATTATATTAACACTCATAATAATATTTTGTAGTATAAGGTTAATTTCTAATGAATATATTAGGTTATAGTTATCATTGTAAATTATATTAATTGAAGTGTTAAAACTTGAAAATGTCCTTTATAAGAAAATAAAATGATTGAAATAAGTTTAAATATATTTTACGCCTTGATTTAATCAAAAGTTTATTAACCTTTAAGCATAGATTTGTCTGTATATTGCAGTTAATTAGAATAGTATTTAAATAAATTTCATGATATTAGAAGGATGTAAATATTTTTGTCATTTTTGAATTAATTACATGGTTCAATAGCCTAAACTTAACGGAATTATAATAATAATATATATGCACATATCAATGAGTGTTTTATTCACACATTATTTTATAACTATTAAAAAATGGATAAAATGACTCATCAGTTAAACATTCTTCGATTTAAATAAAATTCAACGTTATCTAAAAACACCGTTAAATTTCCTAAAAAATAATAAATTTATTGTATGTTCACAAAGAACGCTACATAATCACCAAATTAATGAATTGGAAATGATGTTTTTTTACATTATTCGGGTTAAAAATTAAATAATACATCCAAAATCGATAAAATATTCATGATGCGCTCACGGTAGATACACCTGACGGAATAATTAGTAGGACGTTTCATTTGAAACACACACACACAATTGTTAAGTTTTGTTTATCAAGCACAAAAAAATGTCATCTTCTCCGTATAGATAGATACTTTCGCTCATTAGCATACGCGTATCAGTGTCGCATAATTTATAGCCTAATATAATATTAAAAATAAAATACTCACAAATTTATCGGCGGTGTCAGGAGCAGGCGATGTTTACACTCAATTCCATATAGTTCACGGTTAGTTTTAACGGTCCGGTGCTAATGTAACACGCACAATGTCACAGTAATCACTTAACTAGTCATATCGACGATCTGAAAATATGTATTATATAATATAAGAACACTCAAGCTACGTCCGTGGCGTTCAATTCACAAATGGGTATTGATCAATGTCGCTCGGGCATCGGTGCGTTTTCACTCTAATTGCTTTCTATTTCAGGTACACGAAAGTTCGATAATGCAATGTATACTATATTGTATTTACAATCATATTTTTTTTATTTGCGTATAAAAGAAATTCGTTCGATTGTTCCGTTTAACCGTTCGAGGCTCGCGGAACATCGAACAAATAATTGGGGGAATCGAATGCGGGCTGCTATGGTTGAAGCGGCAATTACTAGTCTACAGATACACTTTTTTCTCGTGTCTATCGTCTTCATGCGAGTACATATACGAAAAACTGGTTTATTTAATTTTGTGAATATATCAGAAACGCGGCTGGGGCATGTCAAAACGAAACGGACCGCTCTTCTATTCGCGAAACCCAATTTAACTGAGTTTTTATTTGAAAGATTGATCAAAAATCCATAGAATGACTGTTATTGTAATTACTTCTATATCATAATTATCTGAACAATAAAATTGTAAACAGTATAAAGCTTCTTTACGGAACTCGGCTATCTAACCGTTTCATGTATCAAAGTAGACCAAATGTTCTGATTTCATTCGCCAATTACTTGTAAAAGTGTGACAGTAAATATATGTATTATATTAAAATACAAATTAATTATTTATTATTAGAAATTATTGTTTTTGATGCAATTTCATTAATTATAAAATTAATATATATATACATATATACTAAATCAGTGTCGTTCTATGTATTACTTGAATAAATATATATCATTTTTATACATTCATTTTATATTGAAAATAATTACAGAAAACTGTCTCAAAAAAAATGTAAGCCTTACTTAAAAAAATAGTGCAAATTAATCATTTCTCTTATACATACATAAAAACCAGAAAGGATTGAACGATATAGTATATAAATAAAAATAAATAAAGTAAATTACACATTCTTTCTATCTATATTACTGTACTTAAAGAGGGCTTTTTTGTCATGTAACGCAGTGGAACGGCGTTCCGGTACCTTTTTAACAGTATTTTTAATGTTTAAAAAATAGACAATCTGCGTAACATTTTATTTTATAAATTTTACGTCATTATTTTTAAGTGTAAAAGTTTAACACCAAGTTTATAAATGAAAGAAAATTTCGGTTATTTATCAATCGCCGGTTCCACTAAAAAAGGACCAAAACAATAACAGAAACGACGACAGAAAATATGGAAATATTGATATGATAAGAAGCTATGTAAAGTATGGATACAAAACATGGAGAGAAAAAAAGGTACTAAGATAAAATTAAGAACACCTAAACCGAATTTCGACCAATAGGAGAGCGCAAAAAACAATTATTCCTTCTCAGAAGTCAAAAATCCACGTCAAAAGCAATAAAATCGTGTCGTCGCCGTCGCAGTGGGAACGCTCGTTACCGAGCGTTCCCACTGCTACGGCACCGACACGATTTAATTGCTTTTGACGTGGATTTTTGACTTCTGAGAAGTGATAATTGTTTTTTGCGCTCTCCTATTGACCAAAATTCGATTTTAATATACTTTGACCAATACTCTTATATCAGTAAATTTTTTATTTTGTTTATTTTTTTATACGCTTTGTGGCATAGGAAAAGCTGCTTAAAATTGAATTTAAATAATATTTTTTTTAGTAAAATGCTTCACAAAAAAAGTCCTGCTCTTAACTCTACATACTTTTAACTTCATTATTTTATTTAAAATTTGACAAACCCAAACTTAATTTCAAATGAAACTTATCGATATATTTATTATTCAAACAAATAATAATAACTAGCTCTAAAATATATCTGTATATTTTTTATTATAAGAAATATTTTATATTTAATATTATCATTTCTAAATTATATCTAAAAAAAATAATTAATGACAATAGAAATAAGGAGCTGGTATTTTTTAACAAATCATTTTAAGCATGAATTTATTTTTAATAAAATATAAAAGCTAATCTTATAGTACTAAAATTGTTTAATATATTAATAAATGACCAACAAGTATTTTTAAAAATGCTAATAAATTAAATTTTAATGAATGAATTATTTACAACATATATTTTATTTATTTAAACCCCAAATAATGACCCAATTCACACTTTTTTATAAATTTAAAGCTTTAGTATACTAATTTAATTAATTTTAGTGATCAGATCGTTAAATACGGCTATTCAGAGCGGTCGTAAAATATTTTATCTCGCATTGATTTATACGCAGATTCCTCCGAAAAGATGCACTTCAAGATATTTAATTTAATGCATTCGCATCTGATGGATCACGTACCTTCTTTAAAATCAAGCCTGAAGATGATATCATCGCCGAAAAATTTTAATAGAGCCCATAAATCGATTTTGGTAATTTATAATAAAATTCCGCCCGCCCGATTGCGATTTTTTTCTTCGAGAGACTCAAACATCTGGTCGTCTTTTTTTGTTTTGTTTTAAATATGCTCGTTTTTACTACTCTAGCACACATTCATGCTATTTTTATTAGGCCAACTAATCGGTGAATCAATCGAGCGAGCTGTCCAAACCGGCGGATCGTTAATCAGCGACAATGACGCTTCCGAGGAGATTCCTGAGAGAGAAAGCCACAGAAGAGAATCTCGACACGGGAAAATTCCACCAATTAGGTGTCGTGACGGATATTATATTATGACGGCATCGACGAGAAGGAATTCGCGCATTCTACATTTTGGCATTGGACTCATTTATGGTAATACATCTTACACTGCAGGGGATTTGTATAAGAGTAGAGGTTACCGTAGCAAGAAATTGTTTTAACCATTTCCATTATTTACTATTGATATTAAGTAATCGTGTAAAAGTTTATGACACTAAGTAGAACCGCAGCTTCAATCAAGCTTTGAAACAATCGTGTTTTAATTAAATTTATATAATTGTTTTCAGTGTACAAATATGTATGATATACTCAATAATAGTAAAACTCATTAGCCGCTATAGAGTCGCGTTTTATTTTATTATTAAAATACACCGTAGACTATTGCAAATCGCTTACGATGAGAACCATCGATATATATTTAACGTTATTTTATTGTGTGTATTACACACTCTATATAAAATATATATACCATACATATTTTATATAGAGTGTGTAATACACACTCAATATAAAATATAAATAAATATAGTAGAAATCGTCTGCTCGATCGAAAGCTTTCGAGAGGCCGTAATATATATAATGTAGTAATAATACAATATAATTATATTGTCGGTGCTTTAACGGTAATATCGTCACAAGACTCGCTTAAATTAATTGGATTTCATTTAGCCAAAAGTATTTTAGTCCATTGGGTCATCGATAGAAATCGACGAAACGCGAAAAAAAACAGCGAAAGGAAACGGAAAATATTTGCGTAAAGCAAAACATTAATAAATATAACAAAGTGCTATATTTATAGTCATTTTTTTAAAACAGTAAATACACAAATAATTAATCATCGATGTATCAATTAAAACACTCGAAAAAGTTTTATTCGAAATGGATTTCGATTTATGATCTGTATCTTTCGGCCTAAGAACATATTTATATAAATGATTTTTACCAAAAATATGGCATACAATGTCCATTATAACTAAAATTGTTTTAATTATTTTGGATTGTAAAATCAATATTAATTATACTTTTAAGAAATAGTTGAAAAAAAATAATTCATATAGAGTTATAAGTATATATTTTCTTGTTGTTTATAATACGTTAATATAAAATCTATACAATAATTGATTCATATAAAATCTTATTAAATTAAAAACTTATGTCTTAAATAAATAAATTGTTAGCAATGGCATATGGTATTTTAAATGATGGGTTATGATAACTTAAAAGCGATAGAAGAGTGGTGTAAATTGGCTATTGACTTGAAAGATCTGGGTTCAAATCTCATATGAACCCAGTATCGTATCTGTGAGATCGGAATTAGTGATTCATATATAATTATAATTCTGATCGATCCTCGCAGATAAGGTTTACCTAGATTTTTTTAGATCTCACGGATGAATATCGTGATGAATAATTAAAATCGGGCTAGGTCGTACATATTAAAAAATGTTTTTCTTTAATAATGAGCTACTTCAGCTTGTATAGAATATCTAACATGTATTAAAAACATCAAAAAATACTATAAAATGATTCAGTTGAAATAAAAGTCAAGGATAAAAATACTACATAACTGCCATTATAAAACTTGTATCTCAAAACAAAGTTTCTCAGTTGATTATACCATTTTGTTTTGGGTTTTAGAATATATTAGATTTTAAATCTTCATAACGGTTTTGTGTAAAAGATTATCGATTTATTTTTCAGGCATGCTAGAATATTATATGTATTAAATTATTAGAAAATTGCAATAGAATTTTTCATTGATTTGAAATATTGTATGAAGGCATTCTATTTTAACATATATAATCGTAATAGTATAAAATAATTTCTAACTACCGTCATGATGCCCAAAAAATTGTTACTGCGTTAGTATGTCAATAGCATAATTTTTTTATTAGTTTAATTAAATTTAGTTAACATTAATCGGTGAATATGTAAAAGCTTTTGAAAAACATTGTAGCAGCCAAAAGATTAAAAAGTTTAAATACAATTTAAAAAAAGTTCGATCATCATTCAGGTCATTATGACGCATTGGATAAACCTTATGAGTCGTAATAGTCAGATTTGTAATAAAAACTATTATAATTTGACAACCTAGCTTGATTTTAATTAATCATTATGATAACATAATCTGCGATAAGCGTTCGCGGAATTATAATTATAATAAATACTGATTTAAAACTTCTAGACACGATAGAAATTAAATCATGTGGAAATTAGACACAGGTGTTACTTATCGATATACATCGGTGATCTATATTGAAACACCGTTAAATCTAACATTGTGATAATTTTTAATTAAGATCTAAGTTTGTATAATTTTCGCCATTAAAATATGTACGTTGAAAAAGTGTCATAAATAGAAAACAACAAAAAAATATCATGAATTTTGTATTTTAAAAACTTTTTTTGGTTGTAAATTATATGGTTTTACTGTGTTTTATATCTCTTTTTGTATTTAACATATTTTAAATATTGTTTTTAAGAAGTAGAGCGAATACAGGTAAATTTATGGAATATATGGAATGCAATTTCAAATAATATAAAAAGCATATTTGATTTCTTACTTACAATGAACTAAATATATAGTTTACAATATGCTTCGAAATTAATTTTGTTAGGGATAAAACATTGTTTTATATATTAAATAATATATACTAATAATTTTTAAGTCCTTGCTCGGAAAATATCCACCGATTTACAATTAATTATATTTAACATACAATTATAAAATATTCTTGCTAAATTGCTTTTTAATAACGAAATATATAATTGTCGTATGATGTGGCATTTGATATCAAAGTCGGTCAAGTACAAGTAAATTTTTCTAGACTACCGAAAAATCAAGTTCTCTTCTAATGTAAACAAACTTATAAATTACTGAAACGAATTTGATATCCAACTACACATATCACACAATTTAATCGGCAATTATTTTCCGAAAATTGTCACTTTTCACGTGGTTAACCACCCTCGGGGTGGTAGTTGGAAAACGCACCGGCTCCCGAGCGTCCGGGCTCACGGTTGGCCGGTAGTTGTCACGTGGTCAATTACCATGGGGTGGGGGGTGGTTGCAATTGTCACTCGCGTTTTAGTGTGTCACTCGCACACAAAATCACACACACGGCACGCGCACAGTGTCAGTAGATCGGGGGAGCGTGTGTTTCCTCGGTGGCCGAGTGGCGAGCACTGGCACCGGCTCGAAAAGAGCCGACGATCTCCTCCCCCCACCTCCCCTCAGGTGCTTCACCCCGCCGAGCTCCCCCCCACTCTCAATTACTCTGCCTCTGCTTGTGCTGCTGAGCAGCATTCATTTCTCTTCACCTCTCGGCGTCCTCTCGCCTCTGCGGACCACCAACCCGAAAAAGAACGGGACTCCTTCTTCTTCTTGTCGAGAGAGAGAGAGAGAGACTCGCACGCTCAGAACTCAATTTGTATAAATTTCTAGATCGGTTCTATAATTTCTGTTAACCCTTTCCGGTGAAATTGACATTAAGCGACTTTCCCTATGAATGATCTGGATTAATCTAGAAACGCCGAAAAACAGACAACCTTACTTTTAATTTACTTTAAATACAATTAAGATATCTCAAAGCAAGAACGAGTTAACGGACTTACACTTAGATTCAAGATATCATATGTAGACATATGCAAATTGCATTTTGACTTTTTATTTTGTCTAGAGAATGCTGGGGCTTTTACTATGAAACGAATCAGGTTATCTTATAAAATATATTTTTCATGTAATTTTATATATATCAATATATTTCAATTCATTTGCATAGAATTCCTCTTGTTTTTAAATAATTTTATTTTCTAGTTGTATACATGTCTTCATTTTTTTCGTATTAACACTATACAGGCAAAAAACATGGCACAGCATGTGTGCTAACAATTACGGTCCGGTGACACAACCCCTGTGCCAAGTTTTCGTTTTCAAGCATTACTAATCTATGGCACAACTATTTTTTTGATTAAAATGCTGGGACTAATATAAATATTCAATAAAATATAAATATAAAATAAAAATATTCAACAAAAAACTATTCAAATATTTTTTTAATAAATCTCAAAACAAGATTTTGTCATCTGGTAAAATCTAAACGTACATCCGCGTGGTATGTATAGTGTTAAGTGTATATTTTTTTTGCAACATTTTAATAATGATTCCTAGATTTATATATTTATATTTTCTCTTACATTTTAATCCTTGTAGCATTTATATTGCTCTACACATTTTATTTAGAATATATATAACCGGAAAGAATTTTCTACTACAATTTACCGATGAAAAATTCACCGATTACAATTTGTCGAATGGAAAAATCCGCGACAAGCAATTCGTCACACAGATTGATAATTAATAATCAATGATTTATTTATTAAAAACCATAAAACTTTAGTTAACGTATTTAATTTCTTTTTTTTAATTATTACCGTTAAATACATATCATATAATTTGCTTTCAATATTTTTGTAACTATTTATTTAATTGTTATGGAATTTAAAATAGAGCGATATAATAAGGGTCTGTAGGTCCTATACTATATTTGCGTTAACACAGTCAGTGCAAGAGCTATTTATTTCATCATTATTCATAATTGAAAAAGAGGGTTCGGGTTTACGCCCGCACATATTAACCGAATTTTGACTAATAGGAGTGCGCTAAAAACAATTATAAACTTCTCAGAAGTCAAAAATCCCCGTCAAAAGCAATGAAATCGTGCCGTTTTTTGTGGCTGTATTACTTGAGATAAAATTTAACCAGCACTAAAAATAACATGTATCATGAAGTTAACATAATTTGACTGCAAAAACTTTTTCATGGGTAAATTAACGAATTTATTAAATATAAAATGCTTATTAATTGCTTAAAAGTAATAACTATATTAAATATTAATTATTTTTATAAATATGGACAAAAATATTTGAATAACAGAAATCAAATTAAGAAACGTTTAAAATAAATATAAAATATTTTCAAAATACAAAACTTTTTATTACATTATTACGATTGATTTCACGATTATAGGAGAAATAGTTTTCAATCACATATTTTAAATCAAATTCACAAGTTTTATTTTATTTTATAAATTTTAAAAATCTCAAGATTTTCATACGGAGGGGGGAGGGTATTATACCAGGAGCCAAAGCAACACATGCTAATTTATTTAAATTAAATATATTCTTATATTACGCATTATATTTTTTTATATTGTCAGTTACAATTTCCGAAAGAACCTAATGAGAAAAACGTAAGTAAAAACATGTTAATCTGTTTGTTTAAAATGCAATATATTTAATATGTACGGATTCACTTTCGATAACTGTATCTTCTCTAAAAAGTTCGTTGAGATCGTAAAATGAATATGCCGCCTTCCATCCTTTTTGGTGGTAAAGTATAATAAAACAGATATGAATATGATTATTGACGTGCATTTTGATTAATGAAAAGCGAACAATATTTTGTAAATCATGAAAGGTATAAAAAGCGTATTTTCTCATAAGCAAATTATGTACAAAAGAAACGGCGGATAATTATGCATTTAACACAACCCAACCTTTACTGATTGTAATATGTAATAATGGCATATCATTTTGTATTTTTTCCAAGATATGCCTTTATACAATATTCCAAGAAGCAAGATTGCAAAATTTATTGCAAATTTAAAATTTAAACTTGAACTATCAGATTGATTAATTGTTAAAATCACATAATTTTCTAGCATTAGAACATAACAAATAAATTGTCCATTATCTACGCGAAAGTCTTTAATGATTATTGCTCTTAAGATCCGCTATCTAATATCTGAAATTCTAAAAAGTAATGAATTTAAGTGTTGTCTATAATAGTTTAAAACTATTTTTTATTGATACAAATAAAATATAAATAATCTAAATAACGACTAGTGGCTAAAAGTTGAAATCCAAAAAGTGACAAAAAGTGGTTATAACTTGTTTTTACTTATTTGTTTGATAGATATATATTTTGACATGTGTTTGATACATGTCAAAGTAACAGATAAAAATGTTTTATTTATATTTCGAAATAATAATATAAAAATGTAATATAAAATATCCTGTATATTTTTTTATTTTAATTAAGTATACAATATATATGTATATTTAGCTTCATACTTTCTGGTACGTCTAGTTCATCGACTACAGAAGATAGGAAATCCATGTTTGGAAAGTAGGTGTCTCATGATCAGCGATGAATAAACATCCGCATTTTCAATTGTTAGCTATTTTAAACACGGCGAGTTTCTTCTCTGATTCACCGCAGTGTAATCAAACAATCAATGTTAAACATTCATCAGAAATGAATACTTCTTTCAAGTAAAATACAAACCCTAATTCGTTTTTTTAATATATCCTTAAAAATGGGTTCCGCCACTAAAAAGTTTGAAGACCCACGGCGTAAACCAAATGCCTGGTTGTCTGCTTATCGAGTCTCTTCTCCAGACGAGAGAAACCAATTCCATATCACCACTTACACCGTAACAATTTTTTTACCATACGCAAAGCATAAAACGCTTGAGCAGAATACGAACACCGCTAGGTATTTTGCACCGTAATTTTATTGCTATAATTTTTTCTTCGGGAATTCAGTAAACATTGTACAATCTCAAAACGTGTTACGAATCGAACCGAAAATAAATGTACCGAAAAAAACATAATATATCGATCGATCGCCGGATTAGATATTGGCGGAATAAGGTATGATCTCATCGTGTAAAACTTGAAAAATTTATGTTGAGAAAAAAAAATATTAATTACGTAAAATCGTTGTAATTGAATATGCGGAGATTTGAGAGCTCAATTCCGCCTATAGACAGTGATAAGTTGAGAATAAATATGTTTCTTAATAATGAATTACATTCAATTTCGTTAATGACCACAATTAAAGCTGATCGTTTTATTAACTGATTATTGTTGCCGTGGTTCATCACGCTGCCCTCGGGCCAAGATGTTTTATATTCTTCTAAAATTTACAATATAAATCGTATGATCCGATCGTAAATTGTTATACCATGGTAGCGAAACAATCAGCCATTATTATTGAAACATTACGATACGTATAAATTATAGTTATTTTTTCACGGATTCACGTTAATTTTGTAGATTATCTTAACTGTTAAAAAATAAGATCACGATTTAATTTTGCCACAGTATTTATTTGGCCATCGTACTTTTATATACAAGTATGTATACTATAGTATGCAAAATAAGCAATGTGCGGCAAAAAAATATTAAACGTAAATTTTGTCTTATATATTTTACTTCTCAAACTATTTATAAATCAATAATATCATTTGTAAAATACGATATCTAAAGCCTTAAGTAAAAAATCAGTAGCTCCATAATTTAATGAATAGCAAAGAACTGTTTTTCTTTCATTCAACAAATAATAGTAAAATGTTATTGATTTATCTGTTTCTTCCTGTTCTTTTCATAGTCAAAATTTATCCACGTACATTTATTTTCCAATAGGTCATCGAACCTATTGGCGGAATTATTTTTATTAAAATTTAATTTAAAATTTAAATCATACATATGTTATAATAAGCTAATAATAATTTCTGAATAAATAATAATATTTCTTAACCATATATTTTTTTATAAAGTATACATTTAAATAACACTACTCTAATTTCTATGACAAAGGTAAATTAAATTAATTTCTACTAATAATTGATATGGTAAGTAATTATTATTTTATCGGAAAATATATTATGTTTTACATAACGTATTATTAAAACTTTTGCATCGAAAAAATAGCTTTAATAATAGTATTAATATACCATTGATTTAATTTTAAGCTGTACTCTTGGTCTTAGATTTTAAAAATATAAATTTATTACTGTAGTATAAACATCTAAGAGGTGCAATTCTTTGTATGATCTATTTATTATAAAATTATGGATATTCAGTAAAAAAAAATCTAATCGAATATAAAGGGTAAGTCAAGATAATACTTACATAATAATTTAATAAAGAACATATAATAATACTTGAACCTGCTTTTAAAAGTCAATTCAAATTAGACTAAATTAGTGTTAATCTAACTCAGAGTATAGTTTAAATGCTTAAAAAAAATTTAATGCTAAGATATAATTTAATGAAAAACACTAAAAAACACATTTATACGTAATGATTTATTTTGTGTAAAGTAAATATATAAAGTGGAGTACAATTAATTTCATTAGTAAGATAAAAATATGTTAAACTTGATACAAAAACCAAGAGAAATTTTACTTAATTAAGACTAGAGTAATGTGACTTAATAATATATCAAATATATTAATATTGCATATATTTTACCTAGAAATATAATATATGCAATGTTAACCTAATTTAAGTCAAACTATTGTTGAACTAACTTAGAGTACAGTTAAAATATTTGCTCAAAAATATGATTTATATTTTGTAAAATAAAATATTTAGTCAAAAGCATTATATTATAAGTAAGTAAAAAATAATTTTAACTTAATTATGTGTGAGGTTTTTTTATTCATTTAAAGTAAAAAATATTTTTTTTTTGTGTGAGGTTACCATTATTAAAAAATAATAAATAAAAGTGTAATCACATCATACTATAACCAATTCTTAAATTAAATTCAACCGCTATTTACATAATTTAGGTCAAATTATCGATCTAAGTATATATATTCTAATTGTTTCATTAATCAACAGAGTGATCAAAAACTATACTTTTAAATGCTTGAATATGATGATATAAAAACACCAAAAAGACAATTATATGTATTTCTTCAGTGCCAAAAAAGATTATAAATGAAATTTAAATTAATTTTATTATTGTTATACATATGTGTTAAAAGTTAAGTTAATTGAATATGAGCTCAATTTAGTGAAATTTTACCTTTATAATTTATAAAATATAATAATACTCAAAGTAAAATAAAGCCAAATTTACTATTATTGAGGTCAAACTAATGTTAAACGAGAGTTGCTCAAAGAATGTATTTTTAAATGCTCATATATAAGGTTATAAAAAAACACAATTTTTTAATTAAAAACTAAATATATAGAGTAAACAAAAAGAAATATATTAATATTTTAAACGCAAAAATACGTTTAAATAAATATAATGATAAAGTTTAAGTAATATAAACTAAATTTAGAGTGAGGTTACATTTAATATAAATACAGTGTAATAACATTATAGCATATTTAAAAAAAAAATTAATGCTAACCTAATTTATATCAAATCAATATTAAATTAACTAAAAGCTTACAAAAAAATTATTTTTAAATGCTCATATATAATTATATGAGAAAATATATATTTTTTTAGTATAAAACTTAATATAAAGTTACTAAAAATATATTTATAGATGATTTTTTAATTATACTATGTCACTTTTATATTATTTAATAATATTTATGACAATGTTAACCCTTTTTAGTTTAATTAAGTCCTAATACTCCTTATATTTCATTAATTTAAGAAGTGATTAAAAATATGTTTAAATGTTCAGAAACATAAAGAAGCAAAGTATACATATGTATTGGAGATTGAAATGGAAAAAAAAATATTATTGAGAAAAATATGCTTAACATAATACAAAATTGAAGTTAAATTATTAGCAATTTAATTTATTGTTAGTTTATCTTTATAATATAAAAAATCTTTAAGCTCTCCAAACAGAAAAATAATAATTTATATATAAGTAATGACAGTTAAAATATTTCATAATTAAACGTAGTAAGGGACATATATTTTAAATTGCTTATATATAATTTTATTAAGAACAGTAAGTATATTTACGATTTCTTTAGTGTAAAATATATTAGTGAAAAAATAATATATTTAACCTTTATATACAGGTGAAGTTACAATAATATTAGCTCAATTTAGTATAACTAAATTTAGCTATTATTATTTAACCTTTATAATATCATATATAGATTTTAATAACACTAACCTAATTTAGATAAAAATAAGTAGTTAACAAAAATTATATATTTAAGATGCTATAAAAAAACAATCACAACTTTATGTTTGATTTTATTAGTATAAAATAAGAAGTATGAAATGGAAAAATCACTTTTTTTTTAACTAAAATAAAAATATGTTTGAACTTAGCTAGATATAAAAGGGTGAAGTTGAATTATTACTTTTATTAATAAAGGTACAATAAAAAATGAATTTATAATAGTGTAAAATTCAAAAATACTTTATTAGTCAATTAATTAGCGTTTAATAAAATATATAAAGTGGAGCTAATTTTATTTGCTTGTAAATTAAAGATATGAACATTATATAGAAGTGAATTTAGATTCACATTACTACAATTTAGTGTGAGATTACTTTAATATTTTTTTTATTAATAAATAAATAATGATTATTTACTTTAAATAAACATTCATTTTAAATATATATTTTTTAAAAGACAAGATTTGCAGTAAAGTATTAAGTAAGTAAATGCATATATTGTTAACCAAACTTTAGCTAGAGATATAGATCTGTCAATTCATAGAGCACAATTTGAGTTTCATTGATTACTTTGCACCCAATATTAACACCCCATTTTCCATTCATGTTGTTCATTAACACATTTATAGTACAAGTGCAAATTGTTCAGTGTGTATTTTATACGTAAATAATAATTAGTGTAATATTCTATAAATTTTCATTTGACCGCATTTTCGACACAATATTAGAACAATTATATTATATATAAGATACAACATACAAATATTTATCATACACTTTTTCCATACTTGGCTTTGTTTATGTGAGTCACGTGCCTCACAAAGTGGGTGACTAGTAAATTTGAGCTTATAAATCATACAATCCCTCTGATTTAGCGCGGTCCAGCTCAAGCTGAATTCTCACAAGTCGAGTTCGAATCCCGTCGAGATAAATCAGTGCAGGGCCTCGGGGCATTTTTGGTCAGAAGGCTCTCTCAAGCATCGGAAGACAATCGTAATTACGAGCATTGTCCCGAAGCGGCTCTCGTGGCTTGATTACGAGTCAAAGTTCGGTGTTGAAAATATATTTATATTTATGTACGCAATATATATGTATGTATTCGCATATATAATATAGCATATAGCGTTTGCGTGACATCGAAAATTGCTACCACTTCCGTGTGCTGCTTTTGATTCGGTTAGCGAATATTAACGGATGTAATACACCGGGCGTCGATGTATCTAGTTAATGAAGATGTTAATTGATTAGATTGGTTTAGTTCTAATATGATGTTATATTTGATCAACAATTGCATAAATTATCAGAGCTTATTTATTATTATTTTATGGTACAAATACAAGAACAACAAAAATTCTGTCGCTTTTCATTGATACCCATAGTATCTTGAAGATATAATGGTTGAGAAATGCTGTTCTGGAGTACTACATTAACCGTTACCGCGGCATCAAGTGGGTTACAGTGAAGCTCAACATTTGTTCCCAAAAGTATCTAAAAATGATTTTTTTAAGATTATTCTATTAACTCATTAAAAAAAGAAATAAATTCAAAACATTATCATTAGAATAAAATATTATTTTAAAACAAAGGTGAACATAGCATTTATATATATATGTAGAACACTATATAGCAATATTTTTTCCAATCTCAATACATATAATTGATTATTTTTTTAATATAATCTTGATTTTTAAATACTTTGAGCTCTTTATGACAAGCGAAACATTTTTAATAGCATGAACCTTCAAGTCTACTTATCTAACCTTATGCCTGCACTACACTCTCTGGAGTCGGCCGAGACCTACGACTTCGAGTAAGCGACCACACTGCCGCAAATTTCATATGCCGTCCGGACGGCGGCCGTGAATGACATCCGGACGACGGCTTATGTCACGTACAGCTAGCATATTTGCGCGCAATCGAAAAATGTGCCAAATAATCGCAATTTTTAAATTGGTATTTTTTTTTAATTACGCTTCTGATAATTATAAAAGTTTGTGTGGGCACTCACCAATACAATATCAGTGAAAACTTTTCGGTCGTAAGTACTCAATTTACGCAAAATCTTTGTCGGCTTTTGCAAAATGCCATAAGGTATAAAAATGATACTTCAGAATACGAACACCACATTTGTGACTATCCTACAATTTGTCGCCATCGATTCCTAATAAGAATTCGTTATGGTGTGACATTTATATAAGCCGATCTAGGAAAATACATAAGATATATACCGAAACGATTTTTTTTAACAAAATCAAGTACCACTAATTATTTTTTAATTATTTAATTTTATATGAAAACAATATAATAACGATATATGTTACAAGAATATACTATCAAAAATATAATTAATCCCTTTTGGTGAACGAAAATATTCAAAGATGTCACTAAGAGTCTGTTGAAGTCCCCGATAAGCATGTGGTATTATAACATGACCACGTGACCACGATACAGCGCTCGACATGCGTGTTAACCATAGGACGCCAACGCATATACTGAAATTGAACCGAGTTACTCGTTCTATCTCAGTTTACAAAATACCATATCATTATCTCACTCACTCTAGTCACTTAACACGCGAGAGAGCAAAGGGGGAAGTATCTCACCGCTCGCGCTCGAAAGAGCAGCTCCGACATCGGTCCTTTTGCCGACAATGTTCGGAAGCGCTCGAAGCTGGCCAAGTCGACTGAATTATCCCTAGTTTACCTTCCGTTCTCGGTAATCTAGGAGAACATCCGAGAGATTTTAGAGCGGGCAGAACCGAACTCGACCGAAGTAACCCACTATATTCTGCGTACAACTTCCAGAGAGTGTAGTGCAGGCATTATAGCTTGGGTTACTCAGCTTATTTTTAAGGACTAGATGCTTAATGTATTTACACATACAGTGAAAAATATCCAGAAAAAAAAACTTACCATTAAAGATTGGCAAGCTTTCAAAATAGTGTGTTCGTTCTTTCCAATACTACACCTCAGACTCAGCTAATAGACTTGAATGTCACAGAAAATTTCAAAAAGCTCTACATCTTTTTACTAGGTACTATGAAGTTTGTAATTTCTTTATAAAGCAGTGGCCAGCCTTTGTTTAAGAAGAATAATTCATAACAAAAAAAAAACATTGTGGTATCTAAAAAACTTAAATTAGAGATTTATGAGCATAAAAAAAAGGAAAAATAAGCTGCATAAACATCAGGTTAGGTTAAGTTTGTACTTAAATGGTCTTACCAATGGCCTTTAGAAAGCTGGCTTAGTTATAGAAAATAAATAAAATTTGCACAACTTTTCCATGTACACTTAAAAAACCATCAATTTACACAACATAAAAAAATTTGCATTATCTGTAATTATCGGATTTTCACTTTCACCACCCTGAAAGTTACTTTTTACTAAGGGATGTACCGGAGGTAGAGTTAATCAATAACATGATTGGTACTGCATTGGCTTTTTCTCATATTCGTTGAAGATGTGGCACTTTTTCATACACTCAAGGACGAGCATAACTTACGAAACGAACTCGACTCAGCTAATCACAAAGAACCAGAGACAAGAGAGATTCAGTATTTTCACAACTGTGAACCCTAATATTTTTCTCATTTGCCAACGCCGCCCAAGACAAATATTTTTATTAAGCATGTGTATATCAGTACAAAAGATTTACATAAATTTGTGCAATCAACTCTGTATCAAAAAACTTTTTACATCACTCGGCCGAGAATTCCGAATGTTTTCTTAGGGGTGTAAAAAAATTAAACACCATCAAACCCATTGCCTTTAGCCACTATTAAAACAATTTCTTTGGATCAGAAGTTTCACAATTGGGTGCTTAAGTAGCACCCTAAAATAGAATTTTTATTTTAAAACCCTTTATTGAATAAGAGAAAATCAATCAATACTAAATACATTATTTTATGTTAAAAAGCAAAAAGCTTTTAATAAGCCTGAAGGACAAAATGTCACCAATAAAAATATATTGTTTTAAAACTAATTTTTTAACATTGTTTAAATCAAAGCTTTAATGTTTCAGTAGTAACATTATTATATTTGTTAAAAAGCTAATCTTAACTTAGAATTTTGATTCTCATGATCACATCATAAGCAAAATTCATACTTGTTTTCTGAATACATATACATATATGCTATGCATATTATTTATAGATTATATTAAATACATATTTATATACATCTTAACATCTATTTAACAGATATAGAGCATTATATGTGTCTGAAATCAATCGATTGGATCAAACAGGGCAAACATATTGACACACAACACACTAGTCTTGGTCTAGTTATGCTCGAGCCGGAAGAAACTGCATCAAGGTTGAATGCAGTTACCATTGCACTCGTATATATTTATGAGTATAATTTTAAACAGTATCAATATCGATATAAACGTAACCAATTCTTTCCTTTAAAATTATATATAAAATCATTTAGAACATTTTTAAATTTGTTCCAAATTCTGTATAATTAACAAAAAAAACGTTAATTTAATAACCTAATAAATATTTTTTTTATAAATATAAATTACTAACATTACTCAAATAATGTTATGAAAAGTCGCAATCTATAAACGAGCTATCATTATTACGTTGTTAAAATATATTTTTTGTATAGTTCATGTCGTGACAAATTATGTTTTATATACGTCAAAGTGTAGCTTGACACGTGATGAAGCAATCTTTCAATTATGAAACTTTGTATTGTAGTTTAATATTGTTCGAGCGCTAAATCCGCACATTACTACGATATAAGGATGTAATAGTTACCCAACAGCCAGTAATTGTAGCCAATGTAAGATGGCAATTCAGAGAAATGCTCTTTGCACATACCAGAAACATCTTGAACTAGAAAAATATACTGGAAAAACTGTATACGACGCAAGAAATGGAATATGGACGGCTCATATAGGATCTATCAGTTGTGTATAACCATTTTCAGTTCAACATGAATTATTTTATTTATAAATTAACATATTTCAATACTACTTAATACTAAAGCATATTACTACTTTATTTAAATAATATATCAACAAAAAAGTAATTTGCGATTAAAGAATAATATAAAACTAAGAGTAATATTTGAACTAGTTTTAGAAAAAATAATTCCACTTATAAGTTAATAGTTAAGGCCCTGAAAATTCACTTTAAATGGTTAGTAAATACAACATTATCTATCTATATACTTTTATGTCACTCTTAACTTAATACATATACGATTATGTACATACATTTGGTATGTGTGCGTATGCTCGTGTGTATTGAACTGGATTTTTCTCGTTTAAGCATCGGAACTCTCGAGTCAGTCCAAAGCAATAAAGCTCTAAACAATTATAATGGTCCAGCGGCAAGTGCCGTCGGAGGACACCATCTCACCGAGTGGTCAGTAGCTTGCACTTGTAGAACGAGATGCCGACACTAGACCCAGCTGAAGACGAAGCGAGAGCATTATGATATGTCTTTAGTACCGCACCCACTACTGGCCACCAATAGGTTCAACGACATCTTCCGTTTACCAATGCCACAACCACCGCAAGAGACCTCTCGGGTGTAATTACTATACCTAAATATATCGTGTATTCAAATCGGCGAGCTTTCGCCACGCCATAAAATCGCCACTAGAATCCCCGAATCAAATATTTAAATATGAATACTGTAAAATCACCATAGAATATTTAGAGTATATGCAGTATCAAGAATAAAGTTTAGATCGATATGTATAACTTTGCAAGCTGTGACATATTGCAAATGTCGCTTAATATTTACATGCTGCAGTATAAAAAGGCTAAAAAAGTAATCGTCAATATAGTTAGGGAAAATAAAACTAATTGTATTGTAAATTGCTTAATTAAATTGTAATTTTTTTTAAATAACGGCATAAAGGTATTTGAAACATTTACAATATTTTAAGAAAATTTATATATGTAAATGCTGGTTTAAGTTGTAAATAAAATCCAAAACCAAATATTAAAATGTAATTGTTTTACAATTATCCGAAAACACAATTAATTGTACATGATATCGAATCGCGCTACATCGAAAATTTTGGAATCTAACTGCAAAATGGTCGTAAAATTCTTTAAAATATTATTAAAAAATACACTTTGCAAAACACACTTACACTTATTAAAAATAACTTAATTGTAAAAAAAAATCTGATTCTAGTTACGTTTAGAAAAATTAAAAAAACACTTTAAAAACACAAAAAAATTTTAAAAGGAACCAAATACTAGCGTTAACTATATACCAAGTCGCATAAAAGCTTGCATGGGGGCCCGGGCAATTTACCGTAAGACTCGTTTTTTAAAAAAAAATAATTAAAAAAAATTTTTAAATGCAAATTAAGCTTCTGAACACTTTTTGCATACGACATTTTTCAGTAAAATTTAATTTTGAAAAGTTATGACACTTTTAATTTTTACATTGGTCGCCATTTTGTAAAAAAAAAAATTTTTTTTATACAGAACGTATAGGGGGGTGCTTAGTAGTTCTATACGATACTAAAAATTTAATTTTAAATCTGTAAAACCAAGCAATTAAGAGCGTTAACTCTTCTGCAAGTCTCAAAATGGCTCGTATGAGGGTCCGATCGAACTGATACATCGCTTGTTTTGAAGCAAAAAACTATTTTATTATATTTTATTTAGATGAATTTTAGGCTTTTTAACGTTTCATATATAGCAATCTTCTCGTTAAAATGTAAACCTACTGAGCTACGAGTGTTTAAGTTTTTATACTTGTCGCCATTTTACAAAAAATTGACGCATTGGATTTTGCTAGCAAACATAAACGCCGGCAAAATATTCATACCATCTAGGCGGATATTTTCTGGAAAGGTTTTCTTCAACTAAGGATTTAGGAGTGACTTTCGAAGAACGTTGGAAATTTAGCCAGCACATTGCAGAAACTCATAGCAAATCCTTAAAAATGCTCGGTTTTATCTTGAGAAATGCGCGTTACTTCAGGAATACTTTAGTATTGCGCACTCTTTATGATACTCTAGTCCGCAGCATACTAGAAACTAGCTCCATCATTTGGATCCCAGGCGTAATGAATCAATGTAATGAATTGAAGCTGGAAAAAGTACAACGTAAATTTCTTCGATATTTATACTTGAAGGAATACGGGTATTATCCGTTCTTGTTTCCCAGTGCTTTTATTCTGGGAGCCCTGGGATACGTTTCTTTGTCGACTCGCAGAAGTGTTTATGTAATTAAACACTTCTGGAAATTGCTCAAGGGCATCATAGACAATCCTTCAGTGCTCGAGCAGCTTCAAATGTGGGCTCCTGAAGGTGGTTATAGTTCTCGGTCGCGTCCACTATTCTTGCCTGTTAAGTCTAGAACTGGAGCACTTGCCAACTCTTCTCTGGCCAAGGCTATTTATCTGCTCAATTCTGTTCATAGTAATATTGACATTTTCTCTTGCACATATGGAGTTTTGGTTTAGTTCGTATGGGACAATTCACACCTGTTGAGGGGATTTGTGTCTGTTGTTTTGTCTTGTTTATATTTGTATGTATTATGATGTATTAGTACTTTTGACTATCGTGACGCATTGGGTTTGCCTGTCAGGTCACGATGGTTATAATTTTAATAAATAAATAAATAAATAAATATACAGGATGCTTAAGAACTCTACACTGTCACCAAAGTTCAACTTTAAATCTGTGTAAATAAGCTTACACTTTAACTATATTGCAAGTCTTATAAACTTATGTATGGTGGGTCAATCGACTCATAACACTAACCGTGTTTTGGAAAAACAAACTTTTTTTTAATTTTTATTTTTTTAACGGCATCGTAAGGATATTCAAAAGCTCTATTCTGTATTGAAAATTCAAGTCTATATCTTTAAAAAGAACCAAATACTAGCGTTAACTATATGCCAAGTTGCATAAAATCTCGTATGGGGGCCCAGTCAATTTACCATGACTTGTTTTTAAGAAAAAAAAAATTTAATTTTTTTTTATGCAAATGAAGTATCTGAACACTGAATTTTTTAATTTTTTTTTTTAATTATTTAAAACAATATTTATATAAGAAGCAAGAAAATTATCATGAACGTATATTATTATTTTATTAATTTTATAGTTTACAAACATTGTAAAATGTTTAGGTATTAAACATATTATTATAAATTTATTTAAAACATTCACGTAAGAGTTAATTAAGAGTTTTGAATAATTTCAAATAAATAAAATGTCTTTGATTAACCCTTTAAGTTCCAGCGACTTTTTATTGAGTCACCAGTTATTCTCTTCACGAGCATGTATCTCTATCTTTAAATAAATATAAAATATTTGGTTTACTGAATAATAAAGCTAGTACAATAATCTTTAATAATTATTAAAAAAAAATTTAGTAATTCATCAACTTGTTTTAAAAAAATATTCGCTGGCATTCAAGTGGTTAAAGATAAATGTTTTATAATGAAAATTTGTATTCAAAATACAATAAATAAAATCAATCAAATTCTTAAATGACTTTAATTTTTTCTATATAATTATTTAAAACGATAATTTTTAAATTAATTAAAACGACAATGCGTTAGAGAGAAAAATGTTGATTTCGTAAATAATTAGTTTGTAGTCTACACAAATACTATTAAATACACAATATTATTTGATATGGACTAAAAGATGTAAAAGTTTTAGCAAATCGGATTTATTTTGTGTACCAATATCTAGAAAACAATATTTTAAATAAACATTTACGATAAAACTAATGAGCGCTATCTATGATATTATACATATGATCGAATAGTCTTTGTAATATATAAATGCTGTATTTTGTTGTATTATTTTATTTCTATCAAAATTATTATAATTCTTAAGCTCATTTTCAGCAATATATAAAAAAATTCAATTCATAATAAATGTAAGTATTATTCTTATCATTAAACAGTAATATAGCATGATATTGCAGTTGGATTAGTTGGATACTGCGCGGTTAACATACTGCTCCATATATTCGCGAAGCATTAAGCCACAATTAATTACATATTCTTAAAATATGATATTTCATTATGAATCTTGGTATCTAGACCAGAGTGAAACCGTAAACGTAATAATATACCATATTAATGAAAAAAATCCGAATATTTATTTGTGTCGTTGTTAATTAATGTTCAAGTACAATATTTTTGTATGTATTTTATAATCGCAATAATAATATATTGTAAATGGATAATTAGAGCATAAAATAGTTTACATATTGACCGATGGGTGTGTTTTTTTGTGAAAGGTGTCGATTGTACTTAAAATCGTTTAACGGTTTCATGTTGCAAATGGGTTTATGGGTTTGTGGTTATGCGTTTTGATCTATTAGTCGCGATTCGGTGATCTATTCGCCATATGTCTGAAGAAACTGCGGACTACTTCTCTATTGTAATACAACGTGAATTGTGATAATGCATATTTTTGAGAAAGTTTCAAATAGTACGGTTATATCTCAATTTGATATATTAAAAATTATCTACCTATACAATAGATGCATTTCTTCCAACAACTTAGTGTCAAACAATTCTAGTGATCATTAAGCGGTAATTTAAAGTTTAATATAACTATCGCTTCATACTCGTATAAAAATAATGCATCTAAATAACACGTATCGAACATTGAACGTGATTGATCCGAAGATTGAACCGAAACGAACCGTGATTCTAAATTTGCAGTTTTAAATACGAATGCCGTTTACTTGTTTTAAATAGTAACGCTTGTTACTGAGTTTCGCTATGAATTAAAAGACTTTATCGGTACCGCTTAACTTTACGAACGATAAATTCTCAATGGACCGTTTCTACTTAATCGATGAAGCTGTTAACGGACTGAAGATTTTTCGGATAATTAACGTACATAGATATTCGGTTCAAAAATATATAATAAAAATACTTTGATTTATAAAAAATTGATTGTCGATTGCATCCTTCAGTAGCTTAAAAAGATGCGTAGTAACACAACTTTCTGCAAAAACTCAGCTAATCATATCCTAACGCTCCTAAAAAAACGACGCTGGATACAAAAACGGATAATAACCAAATATATAGTTATTTAAAGAGCCTTTTCTGAACTTTTTTATTAAAAGTATTTGGTTATTCAGTGATTACAAATTATAGATCCTAATTCAAAAAATGCTACGGACTAAAGTATCATAGAGAACGGATCGTTCAAGTGAAATGCGTTCCTCATACCAAAGCCTAGCATCTTGGAAGACAGCTGTTGTTTACGTGTTGAGAGAATCTCCACTTGCTCTCAAAAGTGATTCCAAGATCTTTAGTGGAAGTTTCTCTAGCAAAAATTTTTTTTCAGAGATCGTATAAATTAACTGATGACAGAAAACGTATTTAATGTGCATCATACTATAGTTCAGTTCAATATTTTATATTTATCGTGTTGATATTTTGTACATAAAAGTATTTTTATTATAAGGTATAAACTAAAAATAAAGCCCAACATATCATGTCAACGCCTTCGATACCTCCTGACACTTTTCCCATGAACCCGAGTCCCAACCTCTGAAGTAAAGACACTATGAATCACCCGTCCAAAGGTTAAACAGATAAGAATACGCGGTGACCCTAAAAACTTTTTTTTACGTGACGGACTAAGAGGTCTTCTCGGAAGAGATTAAAAAAAGAGCCAAGAAATAACAGTTTACGAACACATGCAGCAACATACTACCAATTTTTTATTCTTCTTATTCTTCGGCTTCAATCGGTAATCTCAAAAAATATCATTTGCAATACATCAAGTGTGATTTTTTTTCCAAGCAATAATCCCGAACTAAGGTGTTATATATCATTCGGTTCGTTATGAAATGTAGGACCGACAGCCATTCGACAAGTTTCTTCGGTGTAAATTAATGACAAATATATGGTAATCGTGCGAACCGTGGCCATATTGTATAGCAGTTATGGACGATTTTTTTTTATTGTCCGATTGTTCCTTTTTGTATCGGTGAATGATTGTGAATGACTCAATTACGGCGATAAACCGTTTAATAAATAACGATAATTATTTTACTCACACGTTACATTTTTTCCATCTCAAAAACGCTGTAATTACTTCAAGGACTATAAATATTTTTAAACGGTGTTTTAAAAAAAACATACTTTTAAACAGACAACATTTACTTGTATTATATAAGGGATTGAAAATCAATCAATCAAGGTTAAAATCATTGCTCTTTTTTGATATTTAAATGATTTATGGAGATGTACGAAAATCAATTCAATCCACAAAAAAAATCATATACTATATATTAAAACCTATCTAGTTGTTTAATGTATAAGGTATAAAATATTGATTAATATGTGGAAGAAATTAGCATAAAAAAAAATTAAAATTAAAAAAAAAGTGAGCTTTCATCCCTCCGCTAATTCAGTTTTATATAAAGCCCTCTTATTGTCCTCGCTACAGACAGGTTGCAGATAAAAAGAGAAAAAAATCTCAAAAAATATGGAGAATATATTATTTAGTAAAGATATAAAACGTTTTAACTTGTATAACCCACATCTTAAAAAACGCAAGGACTTGTGAAACAACCAGATATAAAAAAGCTCCTGATAAAATAAATATTAATTTTCTGATGATATAAATGGATTTTTCCGTAACAATTTTAAAATCATCTGAAATTTGTCGCTTGTGTTTAGCAATTTTCAACTTAAAATTTAAGTACTGAAAAGAAAAATTCGTGCGCATTTTTTTTCTGATAATAAATCGCCCGAATTAAAATTAAAGTATTATTCTCTTCCATCAAGATTTTATATATTTTTTTAGTTATTTATATCAAATTACGATGGAATAAGCTGATGGCGAATGAGATCGAGAAAGTGCTACAGTATTCAGTATACTATATTATTATTAGAAATCGACTTTATTGAGACGTTTACTGTTTTGGATTAATAAATGACATATTGATACATTTTCTAGTAAGTTAGATCCTGCGAGATTTTCCTATGATCTCTCAAAATTGAATATATAAAATATATCTGCATCACATATGAATATTTATAGAAAAATACATATTTATTTATAAAAAACAATTCTAGAGTTTCAATATGAATTACTAGTACTGTTACTAAATGCCTGAGACACGAGTTGCTACTAAATGGTATTTTTGGGATCATGGTTCAAATATTTTTTTTCATATTTTATCACTCAAAAACTATTGATATATATACATTATTTCCAATGGAGCGTCTGCCAATTTCAAGATTTTTTATAAATGTAATGATTTGAAAAGACATTTTATCTCCAGCAGCTGATAATAGATTTTACTTATTTTAGATAAACTGCTATATTCTGCAACAGTTATTATCTTTATGCAATCTCTCCAAGTGCTTCTAGACATATATTTTAATGCCTCTAGACTTGTGAGTACTAATCTAAAAGAGTAAGATATAATTACTTAAAAGAAAACTTTTTTAAGACAAATTTACAAAATATTCGATTCAATATATTACTTATAAATACTCTTAAAAATATCATAAAGTAACACAGAATACATTTTTTCGATAATATGAAATACAATGATACATATTTGTGTTATTATAACGGATTAAACAAAATTGCTTAGATAGTATATAAGCAAATTTATCTTAGAAATACTGACCAATATGTAGTGAGATATCCAATATAAATCACTTACAATATTAATGATAACATATCAGTAAAATATCATAGAAAGCAAAAATAAATCACTATACCTATTTGCTTCTTATGGAAAATATTTTCCTTAGGTATTTGTCTCATCACCATATAAGCATACATGTTAAATTATTATGATGATGCTTTTGAACATAAACCATTACTTATGATTGACAATGTATGGTGAACCAATGCGACATTTCATACACAACAACTCATTATTTTCATTGAAAATAATAAAATAACTCAAACCGCCGAAATGAGTTATTATCAGCCGGTTCAACTTATCCCACACACGGCCATTAAGGGACTTATAAACATACGTTTGACCCTACATTCCAATGCATTTTTATTTGACTGCTAATACAACTTTTCCCGTAGCGTCAATAAGAACAAACTGGTTTTGTTCCCATTCCAATAAGGATGAGCATTGAATACGCATCGGTGTGTATAAATAAATAAAATCGGATAGCTTTCTTGAAAGTTTAATTTAATCGCCGGTTTAAATTAATTTTAAGAACCATTTGTGCGTATGGAGAATGTCGAGAGAAAAAATCACACTCGATCACAGATCTCAGGGAGGCGTTCGTTATAACCATTGAATTTATGAGATCGGATAGACGTTTTAGTCGGAAGCATTACGGCATTGGAATCTGGATGGTACATCGGTACATGAGTGACTTAAAAAGGCGTTAAACAAGTCACTCGCCATCATAGCACCAACACACATCCCGCAACAATTTGCACTAACCAACATTCCGCGAGGAATTATTGTAATTTGTTGCCTATGCGTTGTTGTGTATGCATATCTTTTAATGTGTCTTTTATTAATGATGCTTTCAAATTGTTTATTCAAAAACAACTTTAATGTCTATGTAGTTGTATAATGGTGTAAAACACATTTATGTATGCCTGTATTAATAATAAGAATAAAGTAATTTTCAATTATGAGTATCTAAAAGGTACCCTTAAAATTAAAATAAACTCTAAATATCATTATATTATAAATATTTAATAGCTCATATATATACTACATATATCATATATACTATGCTTTGAATGTATTGCAAAAAAAATAATTATATTGTAAATTGGAATAGCAACGATCAGAAAAGTTCAACATAATTTTTCAACACAATGGATTTTTTTGCGAAAATAAAAAATGTCAATGGGGCTATAACTATAGTATTAATGAGTGTATTAAGCGTAGTAGATAGTCAGAGATTTTGTATTTGTATAGTATATGAGTCAAACCGTGATGCCATACTGTGTCAAATACTTTTTCTATATCTAACATTAAAAGACCCGTACCCTTTTTCATATTAAAATTAGCACATATATTCCTTGTTAAATTATTAAATTGCTGTGTTTTCGAGGGATTTTCGCGGAAACCTAACTGGATCATTTTTTTAAATATTTTACTAAATGACGTTGCTAACTAGTCGGATTTGTATGATCCTTATAGAGTTTTTTTATCTGATGGATTTTTGCGGTTTTCCAAGTGGTTGGGAAATACCCAAAATATACTTAGACAGGCGTTATAGATGTTTGTTAAGTAATGAATGCAAATTCCAGGAAGCTGTTCAATCAAATTGTTATCTAATCCGTCAATTTTGCGACTTTTTTATTGTTCCAGTTTTAACTGAAATCTAAAATTTCCCGAGAGCTTATTTTGCGAATTAAATCTTTATCTACTGCGGATGCTTCTATTTTTCTTATTGATCTATTTATTTTATTTTCAGTTTAAAAATGTTTTAAAATTTTAGTGAATAACTATGAAATAAAAAAAAGATTAGCTAATATCTCTACATCTCTGTCTAATGATAATATTAGCACGTCCAATAAATATGCAATGAAAAAATTGTGTGTAAAATAGTAAAACAATATTATTCAGCAATCGGCTTAATTATATTGATTTTTACATACTATACTGATTTTTTTGGCATTAATAAGGAATCAAGATAAGGTTTTTAATAAAATTTTCAATGTAGCTTGAATTATTTTCTAGCACTTTTATTTTATAGATATTTTTTTAAAAGAATAATTAGAAAATAATAAAAAAATAATTAGATTAAGAAAGATACATTGCGCAGCAATTGCGCCATGTATAGCCATCGATACAGATCGCTATCTGTCATCTTTGAAATTTTCCTTCGCGCACCGGGGGGAAGGTCAACAGCCAGCAGTCAGCAGCAGCGAGGAATGGCGACAGAGCATTTGTGGACGATATGCGAAGTTACCGGTGGGATCCTGGAAGCTGTGCAACGGTTCGCAGGGACAAAAAGTGGGCCCCAGCCGAGCCTTCCTCGAACTGTGGACCGGTGCTGCCTTCGATGCCATCTAGGGACGAGCGACCGGACAGCGGCCTCTCACCACGCACCACTCGAGAGCCATATAGCCACATCCCCCCAAATGCCATCCAGAAATAAGATAAACAGATTTGATAATCAGTCAAACATCCCTTGAATGCACAGAATAGTGATAAAAAAGATTAAGAATTCGCCTATTCAGATCATATGAATACAGAAATATTCGCTGAGATCAATATTGTTGTTTCATTGCACTTGCAGGTAAAAAGTTGTAAATCCACGAGCTGCTTATAGATCTAAATGTATCCTGGTAAAGTATGATTTATATATTTATTTTTTGTATAGCTACTTTTATTACAATGGATTTATATACAAATCTTCTCAAAATTAAAGACCTCGGCATAAAGTAAGCTTGTCCCATAATAATGCTAAGCATATTAAAATATTGATATATGGATAAGATGTTTGTATCTAAAATAATTTGGGTATAAGCAAATGAATTTAAAGAACACAGATCTTTAGCAAATTACTGAATCAAATAACTGTAGATATATAGATATCATGTTTTGCACAGGAAGTTGGAGAACTTTCTAATAACCATTATAAAAATTGTTTTGCTTAGTTTTTTACTGTCGGTAACGTTTATTAAAATCAGATTTATATGTATTGTTTTTATTTCATGCGCATATATTTACAAAATATATGTACATATGTATATACAAAGTATTAGGGACATTTACAATTTATAAATTTGTGACTAGGTGACTTTTAAGATAGATAAACACCAGAAGAGCTGCTAACAGTTTGTTTTGCTAAATATATTAGCGAGTCTTTGGTTTGAGAGTATCCGTTGTAGTCGTCGATGATTTGATTGGTGATAAGTGATTGACTGATTGCTAGCGATTGGTGCTAGAACGTAGTGACTAGAGCTCTTAATTATTCATAGTTCGAATAAATTCGTAAATATTTTCTCGGTTTTTACCGATATTAATTTATTTAACCAATTATAGCAAAAAATCAATTGATTTTTTGTAAACTATTATTTAATTAAAAAATAATTTTGTATGAAAGGTTATCGCGGACAAATTGAAAATCCGTTTTACTAGAAATTTCGTATTTCGGTATTCGTTACAAAGAGATTTCATTGCATTACGTTTTAAAATAGGTTTGCAACTTTACTAAATATTAATAAAAAATTTAAATCTATAATATATTAAGAATATTTAAAATCCATAATAAAATAAAAATTATTTTAAAGGTTGAAAAAAATATTTTGAATTATTCTTGAAATTTTATTCTGAAACTTTATAATTGAAAAAATATTTAAATTAGTATTATACAATTTTGCGTAATTTCCTTTCGAAAGCGTCAGTAAGAGGGAGTTTTGCAACTTTATGTATTTTGAAACTTCTCCCCTTTTTGTTGAAAATGTTTTTTCAATCGAAATTTAAGAAAAATCTAAAAACTATAACTTTAAATTGCCTATGTTCGCCAAAATTTAAGTACATATTTTTTCTATATAGAGAAGTTAATACAAATCCACATAATTTATTTTATATTTTAAATCCCGTATAAATTAAATATATTTAAAAAAATATTTTTTTTTACAATTTGATGATTTTTATACATATTTTGATAAGTGTTTTACAATTTAAATCGTTAAAATCAATTTCGTAGTTCATTCTCAAGCGCGCCCAAAACCGGGGACTTCCCTTTCAAATTTGTTTACATGTGACAGTTCTAGTCATCTGACATGCGCTCGCTACGCCCATTTCTACCAAAGTGTCAATTGAAGACGATTCAAAGTGATATAGCATTTGGAATTATAGACAATCACTTTCTAGGATCTAATATTAACAGACAAACAGCGGTGATTTGGCAATTAAAGGTATACATACCAAAGTTAATTAAACATATTACAATGCTAGTAATTATGAAAAACTCGTATTAGTGTAAACAAAAAGTTACATTTTACCCACTATATAGTATCGTTTACAGTTAATTTTCAGAAGCAATGATAGATCTAATAACATTTACGTATGGCTAACAATTAATATATGACATATTGCGACAATTTGAAGAAGATCAAGAGATGCCAATCTACGTGTTTAATCCTCTACACTTTTAATTATTTTTCAGAAGCAATGATGGAACAATTTGATGACCTATACGACTACAACGTAGAATTGGTATATATAAACAAAGAGTGTATCTTCTCATGTTGAAGTCACTGTCAGCAAGTATTATCTTTTTATAAAGAACATACTACATAAGTTTGATGTACCTGAATATCTTAAATATGTCTATTCCTAAAGAGGAATGATGGCACAGAAGAAAAATTGATTAAAAACTATGACGTATACATACTTATTTTGCCACATCGGAATTAAAAATAAGCCACTCTTAGATATTTTGGCCATCGATTATTCCAGGTATGCAATCACTTATTTATAATCATTGTAAAATGTCGTCTATTAGATAACATCCAAGAAACTACACATACGTATATTGCGAGACGTCACTTGGAACGGAACGATTTAAGTGAATTATTTTTGCTGCAATAATGGTTTAAATTTATTTTGCTGTAACCAAGCTTATTTATCTAAATAACTGACTGCATCACAATCATTGTCACACAATCGCTGTAAAAGATAGTATCCCCAAATATCAATAGAAAAACAAATACGTTTTATTAGCATTTATACGGTTTGATTGACATTAACCTCAATCTTCATACGTACTAAGTATATATTACATGTTCACGTATAATATGTACCTAGTTCAGTAAAATCTAACGTATATGTGCATTACATCGGAACCAATGATAATGTTTATGTATTATAAAAGGAAAAACTCACTTTTCGACCTCGGAGCCCGTTGACGGGAATTCAAAATTTGAAGATTTCATTACGAAAATTGTTTTATGATTGTTTATCTAGTTTAATCAATGTATTCTTTTAATCCTTACACGCATTATGTATATATTTCATTTTCATAGTTATAACATACCTGGTTAATTTGTAATCTGATTATTTATATTCAGTCAAATCAAACAACACACATGACATTAATGAAAATTATTGAAACTGTTGTCAGGTTGATGTCGGCCATCTTGTTTTATATTTGAATGCTTATTTTTCATTGGTCGAAACAACAGAATGAATTACTGGAGCTAACTCAATTTTTATTATTATAATTAAATACATTTCCTTTGTTTAAAATTAAATTTGTTAAATTACTAATGGGTGATTAAATTTACAAAAAGGCTTTTTGTAGTAGTATTTATGGATTTAAAGATTTTTTAGAACCGAAGACAAACATTAGAAAAAATGTGAATATATAATGTAAGTACAAAAAAGTTAAAATAAACTCTTAAAGATCATCTTAATCGTACTATTTTATAGCACGTAAACTAACACTTTTATAACCCTTCTTCCATTCAAATTATAAATGTTAATTATTTTACTCAATAGTTATATACCGTTTGTTACGATTAATCAGTCTAATGAGTGGTGGAAAATTTTTTATGGCATTGCAATACTCAAAACGATAACCAATTTATATATTTATTATCGCAAAAGGACCATGATTTTATCAGATAATAAGCTCAATGATAATTTACTCCCTATTTTATTTGATACAGTCTAATTACCAAAAATAAACCCGTTCATCATTATTTATATTATAAGTAAATGACATAAGAGGTAGATAAATTTTAAATAAATACTTTCACATGTACCTTAGTTTATGGTATTTTATTTCTTGCATTCTATATATTGAAAATCTTTTGCTGCAACAAAACTTTACCATTGGGTCAGCATTCATTAAGTAATTAGTAAGATACAAAACTGAAATAAAGTCTTTAAATCAGTGCGATATATTTTATTAATTATAAACTATAATTACAATTTCTAATCAAGAGATGTCGCCATGCACGACTGAGCTTAGTTTTAATTAAATTATTCTACAAACGAAACTAAAAAAACAATATAGTTTATATGAGATTCGAACCCAGAACTTTTGAATATTAGTCTATATGATCAGTAATATATTCTGCTGGTGTGTTACTAAGATTCAATTTCAGTATAAAGTGAAAAAATTGAGGCTAGATCCAAAACTTTTTATTTTATAAAATACTACATAAATAAAATAATTCTTTAATAAATAAAATATAATATTTTTCAGTAGTACTTATCTCTATATTTACTAATATTAAAAACAAAAATAAATATGTATTCCTTATATTAAAATTAATTTGTTAAATTTTAAAAATAATTATTCACACATAAATAAAATATTTTAAGCTAAGTCACAAACCATTTTATTGCTTTTTCTTGTAACATATATAATATTTATAAGAAATATGTAGTGGAAGCGCTGCTAGCTTCAGTTACATTTTCAATTTTTTTGCTTATAACTGTTTGGTACAAAAGTATCGTATAACCAAATGTGGTACCCAATAATCCAATTAAGAAATTTAGATCAAAGGTAAAAAAATTACCAGCTGTTATATACAGATTTCTGGACCTTATAACGTACGAAAAATCATCTAGGATTTCTATTTGCTTTGTATCTAAAATTAAATATGTATTAATAAAATATAATATATTGATAAAGATTATAAAATAAACATAAGACTCACTGTTATAATCGACGTAAATATGCATTTTATCAATTATGGAATGTGTTCGCTCTGTTTCAGTTTTAATTTTTTCACTGATGAAAGCCGATCCGATTACCAATATAACTCCAGGGAATGCCCAACTCATACATAAAAGTATTATAATTACATTCTGAAACACAGAAATTTTAAAGGTTAGAGTAGTGAGTAATATAATATACTGGCAAATTAATGTAAGTAGATTTAGTGATGTTAATATAATTTTGAACCAAAAAAAAAAGCTTTTATCAATTTATAATGATAGAATAACTAAACTGATCTATTTGTTGGTAACATAAGCACACTATTTACTGCGTTCAATGTATCTACAAAAGATAGAAAACTGAATCCAAATACCTGTAATTAAAAAAAATTAAAACGTTGAATTTTAAAAATATATGATAAATTTATATAATACAAACCACCAATCCAAAGCAATAGTTTGTACAATATATAATATCACTGATGGTATCAAACATTCTCATTAATTCCATCAATCTTTTCTCGACGTTATTATTTTCATATTTTTTGAATATGTAGTTGATCTTTTTATTTTCCTTTACTGCTAAGCAGAACTTTTCCAGATGATTATTGTATTTTTTAAATCTTATTGTTATAAACCAAGTTATTACGGCAAAATTAAACATTTCCAAAAAAATTATTGAATAAGATATACACGTAAGAAAATAAGGAGTCGATATATCAAAATTTGAGGTGAAAAAGATCGCTTCTAAAATAGTTTGAATAATAGTGTACAGCATATAAAGGAATAACATTATTATTATTTTTAAGCGGTGTATTTTATAACAATTTTTATTTTTAGTCAGAAATTTATCTAAATGGTCGATTTTTTCTAGTATGATTTTTACATACGGAATCAACAAAAATTGTGAAGTCAAAATAAAACTGAAAGCAAAAAATGTTATTAAAAATATTGACAATATTTCTGTTGTAATTGTTACAAAAGAATTACGATTTAATAAAACAATGAATATCCCTGTGAAAATTCTATAATTTGCAATCGTAATAAAGACGCAAATGATAATTGAATAAATCTTTGATGCAAAATGAACAGAAGTCACACCATCACTACTATATCTAATTTTTTGCATTCCTAATAAAGTTAAGAATAAATTAATCGGTTTATAAGAATCAAATATATTTATTTCATTATTGTAAGTCATCATATTGTCCGCTCGCGTTCAACTGTAAGACTGAAATGATTAAAGAAATTGAAAAGACATTAATTTGATTAAAAATCGACGGAATCTAATCAATAATGAATTTACATGAATTGTTAGAAAAACTGTTTAGATGGTTACTTTTCTCATTGACTTGCAATAAAATAACTGTGTATGTAACGATCGTTCCTAATAGAGCTAGAACGAAAGACATATCAAATATGAAAAAGTTCTCGGCTGATAAATACATTTTTCGCTCGATTATAGTTTCAGAAAAAAAATCCAATATTTCCAAATCTTCATCGTCTGAAATAATTCATTGTTTAATTGATTAAATTATCAATAGTTCAAAGTAGTGATCCTCAACCTCGCAAACTACTAATAACTCACTAAGAAATATAGAAATATATATATTTAGCTGCTACATTTATATACAACAAATATAAATTTAAAAAAAAAGTAAATTTGACATTAAAAATTAAATATTAATATTTGTTAGAATAATTTTTAGCTACTATAAAGTTAAGGAGTTGCATTTCTTTATTGTGAAATATACTATTACTAATTTTTTCAGTGTATATTTTGGCTGCAGAGTTATATCCCTTCGACACTAAAACCTTGGGTAGCTCATTAAATTATTTGTATTTCCAACGTACGTTTACAAGGTTGGGGATTACTGTTTTAAATCAAATAAAGTAAAATAAAATTACCCATTACTGGATTTATTTTCAATTTTCGTATCAGTGTTTTAGTTTTATTTACTTCATTTTTTAACGCTTCACTCATATATATTGCGATTAAAAAATAAGAAGCAATTGGGATGCACCACAGCAATACATCAGTTTTCGTTAATTTATTCTAAAAATATAAATTAATAATGAAATGTATAATAATTGATAAATAAAATACATTCTAGGTGTGATAAAAACATTACAACAAAATTTATTTTTATCACTAATTATTTATTTATTTATTCTTTGAAATTTATATTGTTTTCTTCAAAATAATACTTATTATAAATATAACATTTATGATAGCGTTCTTTGTTTAATTCGCAAGACATTTATAGATTTTTTGGTATAATTAGTGGTTCTTTTTAAATTAAAGTATTTTAAAGTATTTTTCGAGAAAAGTGGCAAATCCAGAATTCTCATTTCAGAACACCTTATGCTAACGGCATAAAACTTCAAAATAAAGTACTCTTTATTGACTGTACGATCTAGCAGTAGAAACTTCTAGTGAATTATAATATAAAAAACAAAGCAGAACCTTGACATTCAAGCGGATTTATCGTGATTTTTTGCTCTTGGCTATTTAGGACGATTATTCACATTAATTTTGATGTCACAACCATTACACGATTCGTTATATATTATGACGTGTTGAAGACGTTCTTGATTCATAGCGATTTTATTTAACAATTTCTTCACGATTCTGTTTTTGTTAAAAATTCAACACTTAAAGAACAAATCTGTTCGCTACTACGGCTCGTGTCCAAAGTTAGAGTAAAAAGTTAATTACAGAAATTTCACTAATAGTAATTCGACAATTACAATGTACTTTTCCGACAATCTCATTTGTATTATTTACTGGATTTTATATAATTTTAATGTACACTTATATTATTTGATCATTTTCAAAATAAAGGAGTCATCTAACGTTACAAAAAGCTTCATTATTACTTTGGTTGTCAAACGCAAATTATACATCGAATACAACTGACATCAAATACAGTGCAAAGTGAACAAAGAAAATTACCTTAACCAAAAACGAACCGAAAGCAAAATCTCAAACTTGCCATTATTTTTTATCACACCTTACATATATAAGTTATAGTACCTCAAAATCATTAATTTTTGGCATCATTATCATGCCATTGATAGTAATAATGATAAAAAACGAAGTTGCCAGTGAAACACACAACAACTATAAAAGTAATTTATAGTAATTTATAGTACTTATGTAAATATTAATATTTTTTAATTAAAACATACGCACTTGTAAACCATATAGTTCGTTAATTATTTGTATGTTATCCAAAATACCATCGAATATTTTCAAAATGCTATACATTTCATTATAAAAGCTCTTTGGACTAAATATATTCAATACATCGTTATCGGTGTAGAATATTTTTATGTTACTTAAATCTTTGCTTAATTTATTTCTTGCCTTTCTATTTTCATCAATGTTTCTGTTTAAAGCAGCTAAACGATCAATATTTATCCATAAAATAATACTGAACTCCGTAAGAAAACAATAATTAAAGAATTTCATGATATTTTCAAATATTATAGGTAAATGTTCAAAGTTAATATATGTTTTATTAAGCTCTTCCTTCAAAATATATAAAAAAGTAATAACTACAGAAGTGTGTGCAAATAATATCACTCTAATGCGCATCCTAGTATATAAATTGTCTTGATTCAATTTCAATTTAAAATCAATTTTGCTCAAATTATCAATCATTTTGATAAACTTTTTCGATTGCCCAAATTTATGTTTCATCACACTCAATATTCCATTAAACCCAGTGCTAAGCATACTAATAACATATATTATTATCGGTAATATAGGCACATCTTTATTTATGATGGTATTTGTTACATATATACCAAAACATATAATATAAAAAACCCATACGAGGCTATATATTATAGAAAATATACCAGGAGGAACAACTTTGCCATTATTAATCGAATATTTTTTCATACCAAATACTGTCCAAATTATATGCAAAGGTTTTAGAACATGTCTAAAGTATGGATTTAAATTTGATTTTAGATATGCTTCAGATTCCATAACGATATGTATCAAACAACTTATATCCAAGCAATTCGTTAGGATAGAGGTTTACAACCGAAGAACGCTGATGAATATGATTAAAAAACAATAAGTAAAAGCAACATGTCATGTAAATTATTGATTGTATGTAACAAAGCAATGCCAACGCTAACAATAAGTATAACACAAATATTGGAATAATAACAAATTATGTAAATTGCTATTAATTTTCACCATTTATCAAATAATGTGTATTTGATAATAAAATTACTTTATTTTAAAACATAATATAACACAATGCTCGTTTTTGAAGTAATTCGTAAAATATATTCATCTATGAATATATTACACACATGAATATAAACATTTAACTATAATGTACAACAGTGCTCCGCAACCTTTTATCTTCCACGGCACATCAACGTTTTCTCTAAAATTCTGAGGCACATAAGTAAAAGTATACATAAAAATATGTATATACAGAAATAAAATTAAGATAAATATCTTTTTATTCGCTAAATACGCACTAAAAAAAACTATATGCATAAATTTACTTTTATTAAAGTTTTATATACAGCTGTGCGAAATATACACCAACACAAGAAAAAATATTCTGTTTTGTATTACCAGGAAATAAGGTTTCCTTTATTTGAATTTCCTCTTATAAAATTGATTCTATTTACTTATTTAATCTTTTATTAAAATATTTGAGCATGCATAAGTCTTATATTGGGCTCTATATTGGTAAGTGCCGAATCCGGTCCGCGCCTAAATTCTATTCGGCCTATAATGCATTTAAGAAATTAATTTAATTAAAAAATATATATTTATAATAAAAAAATCATTTTCATTTGGTTTTGCGGTAGTGTCCTGCCAAAATATTCTTTAGGTCAAAAAATAGTGGCAACAAGAAAGCATTTACAAATTAAATGACTATTTAGTTGGTCTGCGAGTTTCACGACCTAGAATCTAGGTAGATACTGGCAAAACAATACAATATTTTTGCCGCCAAACCAGCAAAATTTAATTTAATTTTTTTCTACTTTTTATGTTTTCCACAATATAAAAATTATACGTTCCAATTTTTTTAATAGTCTTTAAATTTAATTATAGTCACTGTTTGGTTTATTCAAAAATTAAACTTATTGTGAATTCAATGTCACTTTGCAGACACTCAAAGAGACTAGCAGATTCGACTTGAGACTCCGGAGCAAGATCATCCCAGCAAGAGAAACTGCCTCCAGACACTGTCACTACTATCTACAAAATCCCTGACGATCTTTCACCGACATCATCCCTCCGCCTGCTTCTCCACCACTGCTTGGAGAAAACGGTATTTAGGTATTTTCCATTTCAATTTCTATTTATTTATTTAAATTTTCCCCATTGAAACGGATTATTGGGATTTAAATTCATTTCAATGAGAAAAATTGATTTGCCATACTAAGCTAAGAACGAATTAAACTCGTAAGTCAAAGCACCACTTTATTTATAAGCAACCAAATTATATTTTTTGCATTATATTTACATATTCATTTTTAAAATAAAAATTTAAAACATACTAAATATCTGAATTTTCCAAGGACGGATTAATAAATTGTGAAGAAATTGATATAAAATACATTAAAATAAATAAAAACAAATTTATTGCCAAAAAATACAAATGGATTATTATTTTATACATAGCCAAAATTTATAAACAAATAATATCATTGTAATCTTAATACAATATATTTCATAATTATTTTTAATTAAAAAATTAAAAATTAATTAAATACAATTTTTATATTTGGAAGTCAAAATAAAAACGACAGCAAGAAATGTTAATACAAATATTGAAAATATTTCTGTCTAAATTGCTACTAAATTATTACCAATTAAAAATAATTATAACGCCTTTAAAAAATGTATTTTATTCTAATATAATTAACACAAGATACTGCACTATTCCCAATAATGTTGAAATTAAATAAAATAATAAAATATTTTATTTTTATTACTCCTTTTATTGTCTGCTTCCGTTCAACTGTAAGACTGAGAAAAATATTAATTAAATTAGTTCAAATCAAAAGCAACTAAATTCAATAAATAATGTGTCATATTTACTTGAATGGTTAGAAAAACTGTTTGGATAGCTACTGTTCTCACTGACTTGCAAAAATATAACTGTATATGTAACAATCGTTCCTAACAAAGCGAGAACGAAAGACATATCAAAAATGAAGAAGTTTTCAGCTGATAAATAAATTTTTCGCTCGTTTATAGTTTCAGAAAAAAAATCCAATAATTCTAAATCTTCATCATCTGAAAAAAATTGTTAAATTAAACTAATTACGCATTATGTATAACATAGATAATGATTAAAAAAAATTACCCATTAATGAATTTATTTTTAATTTTCTTATCAGTATTTTAGTTCGATTTACCTCATTTTTCAACGCTTCACTCATATATATTGCGGCCAAAAAATATGAAACAATTGGTATGCACCACTGCAGTATATAGGTTTTCGTAAAATTTTTCTTAAAATTTAAACAATTATTAAAAAACCTGATTATATACAAATTTAATATGAACGGTGTGTGATAAAAAAATTACGACAAATTTTATTTCTATTGTACTCTATGTAACGCATTAGAAATAATTAATTTATCCCAGAATGTAAATAAAACTTCAAGGTAATAATCCTTATTGCCCGTACGATATGGTGGTAAAAGCGTGTAGTAAACTACATGGTTAAAATCAAAGAACAACTTAAAAGCGTCGTCAATATTTAGCTGTCAAACACAAACTAAGCATCCAATATAGTGCAACTTCAACAAAATATAAGCCTAATCTAAAACGAATAGCACACTAAATTCCATAATTTACGTTAAATTTATCACACATCGAATATATTAAAAATCTTACGTTAAAGCTCAGCATTTGTGGCAAAATTATAATGCCATTAATGGTCGTAATAATATAAAAACATGTAGCCAGTGAAACGCACAGAATCTATAAAAATTATTCATTGTAATTATTTATGTGAATATGAATTATTTGTGATTAAGAAATACGTACTTGTAAACCGTACAGTTCGTTAATTATTTGTATGTTATCCAAAATAACATCAAATATTTCCAAAATGCTATACATTTCATTATAAAAGCTTCTTGGACTAAACTCATTCAATAAATCCGTTTCGATATGATATATTTTTAAGTTTCTCAAATCTTTACTTAATTTATTTCTTGTTTTCTTATTTTCATAAATTCTTTGGTTCAAAGCCGTTAAACGATCAATATTTATCCATAAAATAACTATAAACTCCACAAAGAACCAATAAATAAAGAATTTAACGATGTTTTGAAATACCATAGTTAGATGTCCAATATTACAATACGTTCTATAAAGTTCTTCTTTTAAAATACATAAACATGTAGTAACTACAGGAGTGAGTTCAAATAATATTATTTTAATACGCATTTTAGAATATAAATTGCTCTGATTTAATTTCAACTTGAAATCTATTTTGCTTAAATTATCGAATAATTTGATGAACTTCTTCGATTGCCCAAATTTATGTTTCATCACACTTAATGTACCGGTAAGTCCAGTGCTAAGCATACTAAGGACGTAAATTGTTTGTGGTATAATTGGCATGCCTATCTTTAAGATAGTATTAGACACATGTACAAGAAAATATATAATATAACAAACCCAAACTAGACTATATATTATAGAAAACACACCAGGAGGAACGACTCTGCCATTGTGAATGGAATATTTTTTCATACCAAATATTGTCCATATTATATGCATTGGTTTTAACACATATCGCAAATAGTAATTTAATTGAGATTTAAAATATGCTTCGGATTCCATAACGATATATGTATAGCAAACAACGTGTATTAATGCTCGTCGTTAGAATATAGTTTTACAACTGAAGTCCGCAATTGAATAAACATCAATACAAAATTAAGTATATGAAAATGTATTGTAATACATTAATTGCATTAATCAAAGTAATGCCGAAGCTAACACAAAGTATAAAAGCAATATTTTAATAAATTATGTAAATTGCTATTATTTTTACCATTATTTAAACAATGTGCATTTAATGTTGAAACTACTTTATTATACATTACAATACAACATTTATTACTTTTGAGTTAATCCGTAAAACATAATAATATATGAAGATATTGTACCCATAAATATAAACATTAAACTATAATCTACAACATAAAATCTCAAAGCCGTAATCTTCAAATTTCTCTCAGTCTGAAACCGTACAAACTTTTCAACGTGACTCATATATTCTAAAACAATAAAAAATGCATTAATTTAAAAACTCAATACCACTTGTATTAGATAAAAAATAATAAGCATACCTAATGGACTGGCTATTAAAAGCTTATTAATAGTAATATTAATATTATACATTTCAGTTTGCAGAAGTTCACACGATGAAGTATAAATAAACATGAATATGAATTCGAACGTACACCAGGAAACAGTAGAGAGCGCATAATAAATATTCTAAAAAATGGATTAAGTTTTATACATATAGAAAAAAAATTATAATAATAATTAAAATTATTTATACATTGCTATCTGCACTCCACATGTTGATTACCATATTTATTACTGTTAGCACATTGATGAAGAGTACAATAATATAAATAAAAATCTACAAATATAAATAAAAAAATGTAATTATTGAATTACATTTAAAATGTATTAAAGTTTACAAACCACAGCTCCAATATACGATTGAATATATTCAACACAAACAGAAAGCTCTTCGTATATGGAAAAACAAATAAAAACAGATATATTCCTCTCTAATGTAATCTTTGGATATATTCCGCTCCATACTTTTAATAGAATACATTTATTTACATCAATAGTAACGTGATTTTTATCAAAGTATCCCTTCATATTTGTTGTTAGGCAGTTGCTTATTATGTTAATATATTTAGAGATAATATACAAAAGAGTGCTAAAAGCCAGAACTTCCAATTCCAAGGAAGTATACAAATAACCAGATATTAGCATGATATAATTTCCACCAGATAGAAAATCCATAACGGTTATTATCGCATTTATTATTACAAATAATAAGTAAAACACAATAAAAGTTATTTTAAACCGCAAATCATTGCATTCCTCAATATATAATTTTTCATTAATCATATGTATAATTTTAGATATTTCAACATATTGTTTGCTGTTCCAAAATATATTTATTACAATCAACAGATCTGCTATTAGTATAACGGAAAAAGAAGCTTTGGTCAATACGATTAAATCTAAAGACGCACTAACAAACATTTGTTCATAAAGTAGATTTATATAAGTAACTGTTATGATCAGAAAATATACTCTAATTATTAAAATGTAAATTATATACAAATATCTTAATATTTTGAATTTACATTTATCTGATGTTATAATAGGCAATATGTAAAATAACTTAAATATGGTATATAATTTTAAAAGCCATGAAATATAGTTTAAATTCGTCATATCACTATAACGAATATGAACGGTGTGCATACTAAATTTAAAAAAAAGAATAGTAAGTCTAATGAAGTTTAATGAAAAGTGTTAATATTTCACTGTCCTATCATGCAAATAAAACGTGACATTTAATTAATTAAAATGTTATTACCTAATATATGATACACATATGTATATCTACTATAGCAATTAAAAATTGTCAAATGTGAAAATAAACTAATATTTTCTATTCACAGTAAACGATATCCAAAAGAGCATTTTATTATAAATCCATATAAAACCTCAAACATTTTTTTATGTTTAGTAATTATTTTTATGTTAAATAATTATGCTATACATAAATTCGAATCAGCTCTGTACTGCTGACTGCGAATCCGGTATAGTGCTTGGAGGACAAAATTCCCAAAAGTGTCATATCATATCACTTTACAGCATCACTCTCAGCTTGGACTGAGCTGTAGAAAATCCATCCTCAAATTTTAGGATTTCTTTTGCGAAGATTTTTCATAATTTAATCAATGTATTTTTATATTCTTACATACATTATGTATATATTTCATTTTCATAGTTATATCATAAACTCAATTTTTATTTTTATTATTATAATTAAACATGTTTTTTTTATTTACCTGTATTATTATTAAACATCGTTCATACAAAGCGATACGATTAACAGAGTAACGAAATAAACGTAGAGCGTTTCATTTCAAAGCGAGCGCGTCAAATAATTATAAATAATTACCTAGATGCATATAAAACCCCATTTTTTTATGTTTAATAATTATTTTTCATGCTAAATAATTATACTATATATAAATTCGGATGAGCTCTGTACTGCTGACTGCAAATCCGATATAGTGCTTGGAGTACAAAATTCCCAAAAGTTGTATCACTTTACTGCATCACTGTCAGCTTGTACTGAGCAGTGGACACGGAACTGTAGAAAATTCTATGTACATAATTTTTAGTAGAAATTGTCAATTAACGAAGAAGAGAAATCTTTATATTCGGATAACCCAATGATTTTAAGAGCGACTAAACTTTCGAAAACCATTATTATTAATCACCGTAAACAAAACTACTACTAATACTTATTCAAATTATTTTTTATCTTGAAGAAACGCGGTAAAAACATTTCGCATAGACTTCCTTTTTCAACTCACATTAAGACAGGAAAAAATATATTAAAATAAAACATAAAAATTAATAAATAAGAAACTCTTAGCGCATATTGAAATTTATTTTGGAGTTTCAATAACAACTATTTGTTATAATATAAATGAACAAAATTAAAACAGCACTAAATAAGTAACAATTAAAAAATAGTTCAATCAAAAAATGATTGAATAAAATTGAAAAAAGTATGATACTTTAATTTAGTCTGAATCACTGATATTTTAATTATACGTATAACAGATTTTATACCTTCATTAATTGATAAATTATAATACTATATGAAGCCATCGAACCCATAAATATAAAAATCAAACTATAATCTACAACAAATAATCCTAATGCGGTAATCTTCAAATTTTTCTCAGCCTGAAACTTGACGAACCTTTCAACTTGACTCATATATCCTAAAATTAAAATAGAATAGTATTACAATAAAATATTTTACTGTTTTAAATTAGGAAAATTATACGTACTTAATGGACTGACTAGGAGTAACTTATTAATCGTAACATTAATATTCTTAATCTCAGTACGCAAAAGTTCACATGATGAAGTGTAAATAAACATGATTATGAATTCGTACATACACCAAGAGCCCATGGATAAAACATAGACATTATTCTAAAAAATAGATTAAATTAAAATTCATGAATTATAATAAAAATAAACACAATTTATATACATATGTATTGGAAGTAGAGATATATATTGACATATTTATTGCAGTTAACACATTAATGAAGAACGCAATTCCATAAATTAACATCTGGAAAAATTAAATAAATAATATCTATAGTACAAGTTGAATAATACATCATAAATATTACAAACCACGACTCCAATATACGAATGAATATATTCTACACAAAGACAGAGTTCTTCGTACACGCAAAAATAATCAAATAAACTCATATTCTTATCATATGTGATCTTTGGATATATTCCGCTCCACACTTTCAATAATATACATTTATTAACACTGGTAGTAATACACTTTTCAATAAAGTTTCTTTTCAAATTCGTTGCAATGCAATCGTTTATAATGTATATATATTTTGAAACAATATATAAATGAGTGCAAAAAGCTACAACTTCTAATTCCATAGAAGCATACAAATACCCGGATATAAGCGTTACATTTTTTTTGCTAGATAAATAATCTGTTATCATTAGGAAAAAATTTATAATCGTAAATAATACGTAAAACATACAAATTTTAATTTTGAACAAGTAATCATTGCTACTCTCTATATTTAACTTCACATTAGTCGTGTATATAATTTTAGAGATTTTATCGTAAATTCTACTGTTCCAATATATATTTATAATAATCACAATATTTGCTATTATGATAACAAAGTAAACAGCTTCAATTAATACGATTAAATTTAGAGTTAAATTAAGAAACGTGTCATCAAAAAATATGCTTGTATAAATTGCTGATATGGCGAATAAAGATATTCTAACCAGTAGCATATAAAGATGATATAAATATCTAAATATTTTTACATTACAATGATCAACTGATGATTCAATTGGTAAACTGAAGATAATCTTAAATTTGGTATATAATTTTAATAGCCACGATATATAGTTTAGGTTTGCCATTACACTATACTGTGTAGGAACAAAACTTAGATAAAAGTATTATATTAAATATACGTAATGAAAAGTGTTAATAACTCATTTTCTGTATTGTTGATTCAAATCAAAAGGGAAACATTCAATCAAATAAATTGAAATATTTTAACAACCCGTGCTTATTTGCGTTTTATTGATATTTATTCAATTTAATTATCCATTAGCTTGTACCAATATTACATGTTAATAAAAAAATATATTTTTCTCTAAGAACCTGTGAGATTTTGTTAGTTAATATTTAAGATGTTGGTGTTAAGTACCAGACAAAAAGTGTAAAAAGTACTACTATACATATATAATTCAACAATTCATTGATCAGTTAAAAGAATCTGTATTCTCAAATATTCACTTTTGAGACTGACATCTAAACGTGGTAAGTATCGTTAAAACAATTGTAAATTGAATAATGTAGAATTTTTTTCCAGAAAAGTAGCTATGAAAAATGACCTTAGTATATATTTATTAAAGCTTTTTCTTTATCTTTATTTTTTAAACATCCTCTAGGTTGCAATTATCTTATTATCTTCCATTGTAAGACATTATTTCAATGCGTTGCTATGGGGTACACAAAATCAAAACAAACAAATAAATAGTGAGATACCAAACATCATCGAATCAATGACATATAATTAATCAAATATATTTATTTACTATTACAGCTCAAAAACACAAGTGGCCATATGAGAGTCGAACCCAGGTCTTTCGTGTACTAGTCACAGATGTACACTACTGGTCTATCGTGTTAGTTAAAAATCGTACGTATGTGATTTTCGTTTTTATTTCTGTTAGTGTTAGATATAATAATTATTATTCATGATAGAATTGACCACCAGATTGGCGAATAACATAACTGGTCTATATATTAGTACAGAAAAGCCTGAATGTGAAAAATAAATCTTTCCCCTTCCTAACGACAAATAAATTAACAATATATTAATATATTTTTAATTGAATATACTGCATAACGACAGCAAAACTACACTTTAAAAGATAGTACGAATCCATTAGTCATCATTAGACAAATAGCATCATAGTCAAGTCTTTATAGACTGCATCATTGCAATTTCATTGTAGTGACTAAATCCAATACATGTATTTTTAATACTTCATTTTTTTGTTAATTGATACATCATTATGCTATATATAGCAATTGAACCAATGAATTTAAATATAAAACTATATTCTACATCACAAAATCTTAACGTCGTGATCTTCAAATTCCTCCCAGCTTGAAAAGTGACAAACTTTTTCACTTGACTCATGTATTCTAAAATGATAAATAAATGTATTATTAGAAAATAAAATATTTTACTGTTAAATTACAGGTGGCACAACTAAGACCGAAGGGCTAAAAATAACCATAATTTTTTTGATTTTAATTATTTTTGTAGGTTATAAAACATTTTTTGAAGATGTATGATGACTACATATGATGTGCAGCAACACGTCAAAATTATTGATTTTTTTATTCTTCTAAAAAGTCTATAATCCCAACGCAACGAAAACACTGTCAGCATGTTAATGCCAGAACAGCTCCCAGTGACAATATGAACTTAGTCTTCCATTTTGAGGACGAGGGATCAATGGCAGATCTTCCGGAAAGAGGTACTAATCGGTTTGTGCGCATTGAAGCAGTTGTGGAGGCTGTAGGGCAGAATGTAAACGACGATCCATCTGTCTCTACTTGACGGCATTCTACTCAATTGGACATCTCCAGAACATACCTACAACGAATTTTTAAACTTAATCTGTACTGAAACTAAATCCACAGCGCATTTAACAAGAACCACAATGGAGCTTCTTCATGACCTTTTTGGTGGTCGAAGAATTGCAAAAAAAATCGATTTCGCTTGACCTATTGGTTCACCAGATTTAATGGCTCCTGATTTATTTTTGTAGGGCTACTTGAAGGGGATGGTGTTTGGTGTAAACCTCAAACAGTTCAACAACTTAAACAGAAAATGTATGCTGAAATTGGCAACGTTATGAAAGAGCCAATATTAACCAGCATGAAAATATAACCCATTTGAGATATATCATATTTCGTACTTAGTTTTAAAAAAAATTCATGAATTATATTTTCTGTAGAAATAAAGAAATAAATCAAAAATCTTTAACCTTTATGTCTTAATTGGTTCACCTTGTATATAGAATAATAATCATACTTAATGGACTGACAATTAAAAGCTTATTAATCGTAACATTTAAATTATTAATTTCAGTTTGCAGAATTTCACAAGATGTAGCATAAATAAACATGAATACGAACTCGTACGTAAACCAAAAAAACGTTGTTATAAGAAAATATGTATCCTGAAACATTAAAACTACATTACGATTAAAATATATATATATATATATATATATATATATATATATATATATATATATTATAATAAATTTAAAACAAATATACATTGTTATTTGTACTCCACATGCTTAATAACATATTTATTTCAGTTATCACATTAAAAAAGATTGAAATACTGTACATAAAAATCTGCAAACAAAAATAAAATTAAAATTATTATAAAACAATAATAATACATCATAAAATTTACAAACCACAACACCGATATATGAATGAATATATTCAACACAAATAGAGAGCTCTTCGTACATGCGAAAATAGAAAAATAAAGTTCTGTTTTTCGGGTACGTGATCTTTGGATATATTGCACTCCAAAATTTTAATAAGATACACTTATTTACATCAGTATTAATACAAAATTGATCAAAGTTGCTTTTCAAATTTGTAGTAATGCAATCATTTACTATTTTAATATATTTTGAGATAATATACAAAATGGAACAAAATACTAAAATTTCCAAATCCATTGAAGTATATAAATATTCTGACGCTAATAAAATAATTTTTTTGGTATATAAAAAATCATTTACGATTATAATCGTTGTTAATATTGCATATAATGTGTATAAAATAAACATATTTATTTTAAACTGGAAATCGTCACACACATTAATATTCATATTTTTGTTAATTGTGTGTATAATCTTAGATATTTTATTAAATATTTTGCTGTTGCAATATATATTTATAAAAATGACAAGCTCTGATATTATAATAACGCAATAAGAAATTTTAGTTAATACGATTAAATTTAGAGACCCAACATCATACGTTCTATCATCAAATATATTGGTATAAATAATTGTGATGAGGTATAAAGATATTCTAATAATAATTGTATACAGCTGATATAAATATAATAACATTTTTATATTAAATTGCTCAATTGATGATACAATAGGGATGCTGTAAATTATCTTAAATGTTGTATATAATTTCAAAACCCACGACAAATGGTTAAACTTCACCATTTTACTATAATATGTATAATATGGACGGTGTGTCCCTTTCAAATAATTTAAACGCGATACTTTCACTTAATACAATTTAGTAGTTGAAACCACTTAATCTTTTAATATAAATATTACATAATATTCCATAAATATTTCGTGTGATTATCATTTAGTAAACGTGCTAGTACATTATCCTTTATTAATATTACATTATATGTTGCTACTCTACCAATCACACTAATATTAAAGCTATTTATTAAAATATATATTTACAACTAACATACAGCAATAAAGAACTAGCTGTCAGTACCTCACGATAGTGAGGTACCGAAGCTAGCGAGTGTGCGAAAACCGGACCCTCAAATTTTTGCGTTTTAAATATTATTTTTGCTTCGTTCTGATATTTTTAAATTTAATGATTGAAAATATATTATAAAATCATTGTATAGCAGTGCGATTTACAATATAAATGGAAAGAGGTTCGGTTGATCCTAGGGTATATTTCACTGTTACCGCACTACAGCGTAAATTTGCGTACTACATAGCAAATATTTTGAACGAATATGTGCATTAAATCAGAAGCAATGATAGTTTGTAAGTATTGTAAATGGAAAAACTCATTTTTCTGCCTTGAAGCTCATCAACGGAACACAAAATTTGAAGATGTCATTGCGAAGATTGTTTTATTATATAATTAATGTATTCTTCTAATCCTCACACACATTATGTATATATTTCGTTTTCATAGTTATAACATACCTATATTTAAATGCTTATTTTTAATTTATTGAAACAACATAATTTATTACCGAGGTCTTGGAAATTAATCGAGTAAACTCAATTCTTATTTTTATTATTATAATTAAACATGTTTTCTTTTTTACATGTATTATTATAACACACCGTACATACAGAGCGATACGATTACCAGAGTAACGAAGTGAAGGTAGAGCGTTTCATTTTAAAGCGAGCGCGTCCAAAAGCGGAAGCGGCTTAGAGCAATTATATATAAGAAGATGCATATCAAACCTCAATTTTTATGTTTGATAATTATTTTTTAGGTTAAATAATTATACAATACACAAATTTGGATCAGATTTTTACTGCTGAGATTGAATCCCGTATAGTGCTTGGAGGACAAAATTCCCAAAAATCACTTGACTGCACCATTGTCAGCTTGGACTGAGCAGCAGACAGGGAGCTGTAGAAAATCATACATCATTTTTAATAGAAAGCGACAATTAACAAAGAAAAACAAGAGTAATCATCATATTCGGATAACCCAATAATTTTAAGAGCGACTAAACTTTCAAAAAACATTATCGTTAATCACCGCAATCGACACTATTTAACCATTTGTCAAAACATGAAAAAAAATTGAAAATAAAATATAAAAATGAATAAATAAAAAACTCTTTGCCCCATATAAAAATGTATTTTGGAGTTTCAATAACAACTAGTTTCTATAATATAAATGTACAACATTAAAACAGCTCTAAATAAATAACAATTAAAAAATAGTTCTTTCATAAAATGATTGAACAAAATTTAAAAAAATATATAATACGTTTACTTGATCTAATACTTATTTATTAAATAATAAATATTTTATTTATATAAACAACATATTTATATCTTCGTTAATTGATAAAGTACAATAATATATGAAGCCATCGAACCCATAAATATAAAAATCAAACTATAATCTACAACAAATAATCCTAAAACAGTAATCTGCAAATTTTTCTCAGCCTGTAACTTGACGAACTTTTCAACATGATTCATATAACCTAGAATTAAAATAGAATAGTGTTACAATAAAATATTTTAATGTTATAAATTAGGAAAATTATACGTACTTAATGGACTGACTAGGAGTAACTTATTAATCGTAACATTAATATTCTTAATCTCAGTACGCAAAAGTTCACATGATGAAGTGTAAATAAACATGATTATGAATTCGTACATACACCAACAGCCCGTTGATAAAAAATAGAAATTATTCTACAAAATAGATTTAATTAATATTCATGAATTATAATACAAATAAACACAGTATATATACATATGTTTTTGAAGTATAGATATGTATTAACATATTTATTGCAGTTAACACATTGATGAAGAACGAAATACCATAAACTAAAATCTAAAAAAAGCAAACAAATAATATTATTTATAGTACAAGTTGAATATTACATTATAAATATTACAAACCACGACTCCAATATACGAATGAATATATTCTACACAAAGACAGAGTTCTTCGTACACGCAAAAAAAATCAAATAAACTTATATTCTTATCAAATGTGATATTTGGATATATTCTGCTCCACACTTTCAATAATATACATTTATTAACACTCGTAGTAACACACTTTTCATCAAAGTTTCTTCTTAAATTCGTTGCAATGCAATCGTTTATAATGTTAATATATTTTGAAACAATATACAAATGAGTGCAAAAAGCTACAACTTCTAATTCCATTGAAGCATACAAATACCCGGATATAAACATTATATAATTTTTGCTAGATACATAATCTGTTATAATTATGATTAAATTTATAATCGTAAATAATGTGTAAAACATAACAATTTTAATTTGGAACACGAAATCATTACTATTCTCTATATTTAACTTCACATTTGTCGTGCATATAATTTTATAGATTTTAACGTATATTTTACTGTTCCAATATATATTTAAAACAATCACAATATTTCCTATTATCATAATGAAAAAAGCAGTTTTAGTTAATACGATTAAATCTAGAGATACATTAACCAGCGTTTTATCATAAAATATGTTTATATAAATAGCTGATATTGCAAATAAAGATATTCTAGCCAGCAGCATATAAATTTGATATAAATATCTAAGTACTTTTACATTACAATGGTCAACTGATGTTTCAATGGGCAAACTGAAGATAATCTTAAATTTGGTATATAATTTTAATATCCACGATATATAGTTTAGCTTTGCCATTTCGCTATACTGTGTAGGAAATGTGCGTCTATATGTACATAATTTAGATTAAAGTATTATATTTAATATACATAATGTAAAGCGTTAGTAATTCATTGTCTGTATTGTAAAATTCTAATGGGACACATTTAATCAAATAAATTGAATTTTTTAAACAACTCAAGCTTACTTGCGTTTCATTATCATTTATTAAATTTTATGATCCATTAGCTTGCACCAATATTACATGTTATTAAAAATGTATTTATTTTACTTTATTAACCTATGAGGTATTATTATAGTTAATATTTAAGATGGTGGTATTGAGTACCAGACTTAATGCGAAATAAATTCTACAATATATATTGAAACATTAATATACATAAGATAATTGCAACCTAGCGTAAGAGGATGTTTAAAAGATACAGATAAAGAAAAAAACTTAAATAAATATATAATTACTAACTAAACGAGGAAAGTGCATTTTTTAATGCTTCATAATACGAAATTTATCAAAGTTGCTTCTCAAATTTGAAGCAATGCAATCATTTACTATCTTAATATATTTTGAGATAATGTACAAAATGGAACAAAATATTAAAAATTCCAACTCCATCTTTCTTTGTTAAAAAAATTAAAGCTAGTAATATAATATAAAAAAAATACAAAAAATTATAAAAATTAATATTTATTTATATTTTAAGTAATGTTTTGTGTACTATGATAATTTATTGTATTATACGAGTACAATGCAGATAGTACCCAAACAAATATATAGTTTACTTTTTATTTATTTGATAGATAACAATAAAATATGAAGTAAATAAACTAATAAATTTAAACATATAGCTATAATCTACAACATAAAATCTTAACGCCGTAATCTTTAAATTTCTTCCAGCCTGAAACCTTACAAACTGTATAACTTGGCCCATATACTCTGAAATTATATTTTTAAAAATGTGGTAATGCAATATAAAATATAAAATAATTACATATTAAAGAATATGCATACCTTGTGGACTAACAATCAGAAGTTTATTAATCGTATCATCCATATTATTAATTTCAGTACGCAAAATTTCACACGATGAAGTATAAATAAAAATAAGTAGAAATTCATACACGCACCAAATGACCGTAGATATAATAAAAAATGAATCCTAAAATATATACAAAATACTGAATTTTATAAATGATATAAATACCTTTAATTTAAACTATTCATACATTAGAATTTATACTCCACGTGCTAATTATTGTATTTATTGAAGTTAGCACGTTAATGAAGATCATGATACTATACGTGAAAATCTGCAAACGCAAATAAAATAATAATTAATTTAATATATAAATAAAACATTACAAACTTCACAAACCATGACACCAATATACGAATGAATATATTCAACACAAAGAGTTAACTCTTTGTATATGTGAAAATATTCAAGTATGGTGCTACGCTTCTCATATGTGGTTTTTGGATATATTCCGCTCCACACTTTTAATAAAATACATTTATTAACATTCGTATCGATACGCTTTTTATTAAATCTTATTTCCATATTTGTTACAATGCAATCGTTTATAACGTTAATATATTTTGAAATAATATACAAATAAGAGCAGAAGACAACAATTTCCAATTCCAGAGAAGTGTAAAAATATTCTGCTACTATTAAGTGAAAATTCCTGACATATATAAAATCAGTAAAGGTTATAATCGTATTCATAATTGTAAATATTATGTAGAACATAAACATATTTATTTTAAACTGAAAATCGTCACATACTTTAATATTCATCATTGTGTTAGTTGTGTGTATAATATTAGAGATTTCGGTAAATATTTTGCTGTTCCAGTATGCATTTAAAGCAACCACCACATTTGAGATTATAATAACATAAAACGAAACTATTAGCGATAACATTAAACCAATATCTTTTTCATAATAAAAATGTATATAAATTGTGAAGAAAAAGAAATATGCTCTTATAATTATTATATAGAACTGATATAAATGCTTTAATATTTTCACATAAAATTTATCAACTGATACTACAATAGGCAAGCTGTATAATATTTTAAATGGAGTATATAATTTTGAAAGCCATGAAATACAGTCAAGCTCCGCCATTTTACGCAGTGCGTGTCTTTTACGTACAATTTAAATGTGACACTTTTAATCAGTACAATTGGTTCCTAGAAAACTTATACTTTCACAGTAATTATTTACGTAATTTTAATATTTAATATATGTAATAGTATATTAGCTTGCAGCAATATATACCAATTTAAGTTGCTACTTCACTAATCACAAAAAACATAAAAAAAGTTGAACTAAAAAATGATAGCTGATAATTAGACACTTATTTTTAAATATAAAAATAGTAAGCTTACTATACAAATAAAACGGTTTGATTGTCAGTTTATTAAGTAAGAAAAGCAGAAAATCAAATACACAAAAAGCGATGACCATTCAGACAAATCTATATCTCAGTATTCAAGTATTGTATTAATAAATAAATTAAAATAATAATCTGGCATAACTTTCGACAAAATGTAAGCTAAAAAAACGTTGTATGGTTAGCGTATTGTGCTAAAAAACAAAGAAAGTCAACAGAAATTAATGTCATAATCTATGCAAAAAAACCGCAAAAAAATGAATTTAACGCGTTGGAAATAAAAGTCTCTATCTCAGTCAAGTCTAACGGTAATTTTAACAAAGTCAGTATTTTTTTATGAAACAGAAATGACCGTGGAGGCGCGGTTATTTCGGCCCTTTTTTATGATAGGGATGGCTGGCAAAGTGAAAACAAAAGCAGGTATTGCATAACCGAAATCCTTTATACTATTTGTACATTTTTATCTTTATTCGGACATATTTTAATATAAATAGATTTATTGATCCAAATATGTCCTAGATGTAGGAGAGATTTGGCGCCCGTATTTTCAAAAACATTTTTTTATGATTAATGCAAATGTTTTAATATAATTAATTTGTAATTAAAATAATTATTATATCGAAATAATAGTTATCGGGGTATTCGAATGCTTTGGTTTTGCTAATCTATAAGCATGCGTTCAAATAATTAAAATAATAATAATAATCATGTCAATACCGGTAATTTCGGTAGTACCGGTATTAAAAATTCCAGATTATTGCAATCCTTACTCGCTATTATAACTATTAGAAATAGCACACGAGTACAAAATTGTCACATAAATTGTATTTGAGGACTTTAAAGCAGTATATGTTAGTGTCAGTAGAAGCAAACTCTGCGAGGTTATGGCAGAGTAAAAAAGTACGGAAATGTTTTCTTCTTTTCGAATTCTGAATGGAAGTGCTGATGGAAGCGAATTCTGAATGCGCTTATATACGCTTATGTTGACCATAAAATGTTTATTTGCTCGCCCACTCTTAACGCGACGTCTAATTACAAAGGTTTAGGGGTGCGACGTCTAATTACAAAGGTTTAGGGGTTTTAATATTTGCGTGTTTAAACATGTAAGGATTTAGAAAACCCTCACTTGTTATTTTCATTCACTTACTGCGCCTAGCAATGAAATACAATAACATTTGTATTTGTAAAGACCCTAAACGGCCATTGAATCCACTTTTTTTTTGATCCCTCGGATCTCTGTTCCTCAAATACAAAATTCATTTAACAAAGAAATTAGACAATTAAAACAAAAATAGTTCTAAAATATGTAAATTTATATTCAATTTAATAATATATTATATATTTATAATATAAACTCCACGAAATATAGTATAATCTCATATAAGAACGTTGTGTGTCTCTTTCGTATCATTTAAATGTCACACTTTTAATCAAAACAATTATGTTGCTTTTACAGTAACTGCTAACGTTATATTATTATCGACTACAAGTGCAGGTTCATTAGCTTGCATCAATATTACAGTATAAGTCGCTACTGTACCAATCAAAGAAAACACAAATGAAAAGTCGAATGGAAAAAAATTGCTTGCTGTTATGAAGACGTTTCTTCCAGATACCATTTGAGAAAAGCATTCTAATGTTTCTATCTGAATTGAATCTAAAAAAAAATGGAATGATATTATATTTTAGTTTTAAAATATTTTAGTTTTATTTTACGAACCTATTTGCGGTTTAATAGTCAGTTTATCAATTAGGCTATTTGTGTTTTCTACTTTGTCGTTCAACTTGTCAGAAATGTATGCCGCTAATAAGAGGAATATTAAATTTGGCAAACACCATAAAACCACATGCATTTGCGTAAAACCTTCCTGAAATTCGTTTAATAATGTATCAGTTTTCAGAATAAATTACGCTTATTTTAATTAGCATATTTTATTAGGTGCTACTAATAATGTTAAGCTTTTTACTAATAAAAATGTAATAATCATAATAAGCAAAATAAAAATGATGTGTAATGTTAATAGAGAAACAATAAAAAAAATAGTTTTTTTGCGAAAAGTAAAAATAAGTTCTACAACACATTGATTTAAACATTTTTAAGAATAATAAAGAAATCGAATTGCGTGACATTGCTGAAGATACAATAGATCTTAAGCTTTTTTATATATTTTTTAAATGTAATTATAAATTTGTTAGCTTTTAATGTCACTGCTTTAATTTATATTTATATTTTTTGTGATAATACACTTGATAGAAAATTTAGCTACTTACAGCAAACTATACATTTTAAAAACTTATTGTAAATAATTAATATATATATATAAATAAAATTATACAATAGACTTAGCAATCAAATAATCTATCTTTGTTTGATAAATTTGCTTGCCTATTTAATTAAGCGTGTCTTGTGATACATAAAAACTTGTGCTTATGAACGATTACATAATTAATTATATATTATATATTAATACAGATAAAACTTAATGGAACAATGTTCCATAGAATAATTTTGCTATCGACTATATTTTTAAATATTTTAATAAGCAATATTTTAACAGTTTAAAGGTGTATTAAATACATTACCACTACGGCTATCAAAGAGTTAAATAGTATTAGTCCATTAATCGACGATAAAATAGATAAAAAAACTGTGGCAGACATTGTCAACAACTGCAAAATAAAGATATTTTAAAAATAACTTGATTTATTAAAACATATTTTAAATACTTACAGGTAGACCATAGTAATCGTTGATAATTTTAACATTGTCAGCTATCATATCAAAAATTTTCATGATGAAAATAAGCTCATCGGTTATCTCTTGCTCAAATATATTTTCATACTTTTTGCGTTTATCTTCAACGTTGAACACCATGACGTTTTTAAAATCGTTTCTGAAGTGCTCTAACCTATTATCGTGCTCGCTTTGGCTAATTTTCTCAAAAATATTATTTAACATCTGATTTAAGTTATCAAGTCGTGTAATATTGACAGACATTACTACAGAAAATTCGATAATACACAAGAAAGACACAAGTTTTAATAAATATTCTCCAAATAGTGGAATCTGACCGATACCTTTGTTCACATTGTAAGCCTGCTCATGGATATAAACTGATATTATAACTATTAAGTATAGCGACTGCAACAAGTATATAAATTTGCGACAAGAGTCATACGTCTTTTTTGAATTCAATCCCATCTTTGAATCAATGGTGTCCAAATTTTTCAACAATGTTATGAAATTCTGAGAACAAAAAAACGACTTTATCTGAATTGTAACACAGCTTATGACCGATAAAAATAAGCTTGAGTTGTAAATTACAAGAATCATTGGAGTCAAAGGAATGGCTATCATTACCGAAATTCCGTAAATATTCAAAGAAATTACGATTAGCATCCAAAGCGCACAATAGATCTTAGTTAATGAGCCAGTTTGGTAGATAATGTTGTTTCTAAATATAAATTTGTTGATTCCAAAAATAGTCAATAATATATTTAACGGTTTGAACGAATAAAAATTGTCAAAGTTATCATCTTTGTGTTGTTTAACAATAGTTTTCTTAGATTTTTCCATTTGCGCGATATTTGTTGGTTATAAGTTTAATAAACTTATGTATAAACTGATCTATTATTTTTTTTATATTGAACTGGTTTTTAATAGACTCGAGTGATAATTAAACAACATTTTATACATACACTTTCTAAAATTAAAAATAAATATATGGTTGTTATCTATATCAAATGTTTTAATACACTTTTTAAAATTATTTTCTTTATGATACTCTATATAATATTTCCAATAGTATTATAAAAACGTTTGCTGCTATGATTGATTAATTAGATAGTGTCACAAATGTATATTTGCCGTTCGGAAAATGAATAAACAACATATACATTTTTTAATATATTAACTAGTAGCTTAATCGACTTAAATATTTATTTTAGGACAATAAAAAAAATACATAAAAACGTTAATATTTTGGGATGTATAAAATAAACATATAATTATTCATAATAAATAAAACGCAAGACATATTATTACACTATCGAAACGAAATAATGTAATATTATAATTAAAAATCAATTCAACTATGTTTCTTAATTAAAAGCCATACTAATTTAATAATACAATATATATAATTTTCAATCAAAAAATGCCGCAATTACAGCCGAATAGATTTCACAATAGCTTCATATATTGCATTCTTATTTAAACAAAATATGTAGTTTATTGTTTAAATAAGACATAAATCGGATAAAAGCCCAAAAATGGCATTTTTTCTAGCAGACGATAGTGTTACTCATGTTGCAAATAAAGGTTTCACCATATAGCGAATTTAAAGTTATTGCATTATTAAATGATTTTAATGTTGAACCCACATGTACGACAGCAAAATTACACAACAACATAAAACAGTGTTTAACTGTACGCTGTAGATGACTGCGTGGAATTACAGCAAGGGACGTTGAGGAATCCGTCCCCTACACAACTGACTGCAAGTCAATTTTTTTGAACAGTTAATGACTCATGAGTTACAAATAATTTTTACATAAAAATGGGGCGTAAACGTACTCAGGATCTCTTTAAAGGGGATAAATTAAGCATGGTGTTTTGATATTTTTGTATATCCGCAACGTAAAAACATAAAAGGAATTAATTTTCTTTACTCAAGGCAAATTTAACGGTACCTAGCCATTTTTCAATAATTTTGCTAGGTAACAGAATAATTATCGCGCATTTTTTTAAGATAGGGATGGCTGGCGAAGTAAAAGCAAAAGCAGGTATTTTATATTTACACAAAATTATTTTAACTTTTTGTACATTTTTATCCTTATTCAGACATATTTTTACGCAAATATGATACGCGCTGAGCATCCTTTACACCTTAATTAAAATTTTAGCGATGTGCATAAATAATCTACATCCCTAATATAATTGTCTAAACAAGTTAAAAATTTATAAAAATCTTAGATAAATAAATACAACCTCTTTGAAAATATCATTTAAATTTCTTTTTAATGAAGTACAATATTATAAAAGAAAATTTTAAATCCTTTTTTCACAAACTGGGAAAAACATTTATTTCAAAAAAAGCGCTGGGATTTAACTTAATATCAGGAAAATTACTAAAATATTTATCGGAAAGAGAAATTAAAATTATCCTAATAATATTTAACGAATACTTTCCCTCGTCCTGGAAAGTAGCAGATGTAATAATGATACCAAAACCAGGAAAACGACTCGAATAATCAACGTCGTATAGAATAGAAAATATTAGAAAAACTGTAACTTATTTCAGATTACCAATTTGATACAGATAAAACGTTAAGTGTTATTTAACATAAAAATATTGTTTAACGTTTTAATTGTGTTTTTTGGTTTTGGTTTATTGAAGCGCTTTAATTTTAACTAATATTTTGTAATAATACATGTTAAAAGAGTTAGTAAATAAATACTGTTAAATTAAATTAAAAACATTAAGATTTTTTTCTAATAATCTTCGTGTAAAACGGTTTTTTTACATTTGACTACTGATATATATTATTGCTATAGTAGATAGCAATATATATATATATGATATATATATAAGATAATAATGCACTTTTATAGATTAAATGTAAAGTTTTATTTGCATTATATGACAGTGAAATATTAGCACTTTTCATTCAACTTTATTAGACTTACTAATATTTTTTTAATTATATTATGCACACTGATCGCATTAGACACATTATAGTGAAATGGCGAAGTTAAACTATATTTCTTGGCTTTTAAAGTTATATACCATATTTAAGATATTTTACATTTTGCCTATTGTAACATCAGATAAGAAATGTAAATTTAAAATATTAAGATATGTATATCTAGTCTATATTTTAGTAATTAGAGCATCTTTTCTCTTCATAATAGCTTTTTATATAAATGTAATTTATGATAAAATATTTGGTAATGCGTCTTTAGATTTAATCGTATTGACCAAAGCTTCTTTTTTCGTTATACTAATATCAGATCTGTTGCTTTTAATATTATATATATATTGGAACAGCAAACAATATGGTGAAATATCTAAAATTATACATAAGATAAACAACAAAATAAATATTGAAGAATGCAACGATTTGCGGTTTAAAATAACTTTCATCATATTTTACTTATTATTTGTAACAATAAACACGACAATTATCATTGTGGATTATTCAACTAGCGAAAATTATTTAATGGTAATATCTATTCATTTGAACAATTCTTTAGAATTAGAAGTTCTGGCATTCAGTACCCTTTTATGTATTATCTCTAAATATATTAACATTATAAACAACTGCCTAACAAAAAATCTAAAGGGATACTTTGATAAAAATCATATTACTAGTGATGTAAATAAATGTATTCTATTAAAAGTATGGAGCAGAATATATCCAAATATTACATTAGAGAAGAATGTATCTGTTTTTAATTGTTTTTCTATATACCAAGAGCTTTCTCTTTGTGTTGAATATATTCAATCGTATATTGGAGCCGTGGTTTGTAAACTTCAATAAATTTTAAATGTAATGCAATAATTACATTATTTATTTATATTTTTAGATTTTTATTTATATTACTTTAATCTTCATCAATGTGCTAATAGTAATAAATATGGTAATCAACTTGTGGAGTGCAGATAGAAATGTATAAATAATTTTATTCTAAATTATAATTTTTTTTAATATACATATAAAATTTAAGGTTTCTTTTTTTAAAAAGTTTCTAATAATATGCATATAAAACCTTAATCCTGTTTTTAGAATACCTATACTGCGTTCTCGGCTGCTTGCTGGTGTACGTACGAATTCATATTCATGTTTATTTATACTTCATCGTGTGAACTTCTTCAAACTGAAATGTATAATATTAATATTACTATTAATAAGCTTTTAATAGCCAGTCCATTAGGTATGCTTATTATTTTTTATCTAATACAAGTAGTATTGAGTTTATAAATTAATGCATTTTTTTATTGTTTTAGAATATATGAGTCACGTTGAAAAGTTTGTACGATTTCAGGCTGAGAGAAATTTGAAGATTACCGCTTTGAGATTTTATGTTGTAGATTATAGTTTAATGTTTATATTTATCAGTTCAATATCTTCATATATTATTATATTTTACAATTTAACTAAAAAGTAAATTATATATGTGTTGTATTGTATAATAAAGTAGTCTCATTTTTTAATGCACATTATTTTATATATGATAAAAATATTAGCTACTTTAATAATTAATTATAATATTTCCTAAATACGTTATGTAAGTTTCGGCGTTACTTTGATAAATGCAATTAATAAATTAAAAGATATTATTCTGTACTTACATTCTTATTGATTTTTATTCATTTCAGTTGTAAACCTCTTTTCTAACCAATTGTAAAATACAATTTGTTTGTTACATATCGTCACGAAATCTGAGGCGTTCAGTTGTAAATTTATTTTCTAACGAAGTCTAGAATACAATTTGCTTGTTACATATCGTTACGAAATCTGAAGTGTATTTTAAATATCAATTAAATTTTATTACCCTGTGTCAGTATATGATAGTTAGGTACCTGTTTAATTCATGTGAAAATACCCGGGAACCAGGTAAAAATTTTGCTGGATATTTGGATCCCTTAGCTGCTATATCGCTCGGCTGCACAATTTATATATTTAACCACGCATTTGATTGCAATGGACTAAAAATAAATTTGCTTCCTATACTATGTAAACCTAATACTAAGTTATTAATTTGAATAGTAAGTAAAATTCTTATTGAACACATTACAATAAATAAATCTTATCTAAGTTCTATGGTTAATATTTAAAAACTATTAAAAAAAGGACAATAAAAATAGTATTTAAATTATTAAAGTACTTTGATATTTTATTTAATATTTTTAACTAAAATACTAAAAAACTATTTTACTTACGCTAAGGCATTCTAATTTTTTGATGATTTTCATTTCTCTAAAGATGAGAATTCTCAACTTTTTTTGTTAAAAACAAATGTTAAAAAAATCGACTGTGGAAAAATTCCTCTCATTTTGTGTTGATGTTGGTTTGATCGACAAGGCTTGAAATGGGCATTGTAAATTATTTGTACTCTTGCTTGTCGATTGAAATATTTTGAATTCTTTGTCCATTATTCCGTAAGATGTAAGGCTAAAAGAAATTTATTTATCTAATTTTTGCGCAAATGATAAATTTTTAATTTCTTCAATGGATTCTAATGATTTAATGGAGTCGCGAGGGTCCTTAGAATTCATCGAGCCATTAAATAATATGCGAATAATTTCTTACCCCATTTTACATATTTTTTCTTTTGAAGAATAACTAAAGAATTCACTATCTTCTTATAGATAATTGTTCTAAGCCGTCGCTTCCGGACATTTTTCGTTCAATTCTCTACTCTGAAAATCGTATCACTTTGTATGAACGTAATATACACGTAAACAAGGGAAATATATTTAATTATAATAATAAAAATTGAGTTAGTTCTATTGTTTCGACCAATGAAAAATAAGCATTCAAATATTAAACAAGATGGCCGTCAGTACCATGACAACAATTTTAAATAATTATTATTCGATAATAAAATTTTGTTACGCGACAATAATTTTCATTAATTCGTCATTTGACTGAATATAAATAATCGGATTACAAATTAACTAGGTATGTTATAACTATGAAAATTAAATATGTATATAATGCATTGAGGATTAGAAGAATATATTAATTAAATTAGATAAACAATCATAAAATAATCATCGTAATGAAATCTTCAAGTTTTGAATTCCCGGTGACGAGCTCCAAGGTCGAAAAGTGAGTTTTTCCTTTTATAAATAATCAGATTGCAAATTTACTAGGTGTGTTATAACTATGAAAATTAAATATATACATAATGTGTTTAGGATAAGAAGAATACATTGATTAAATTAGATAAACAATCATTTAACAATCTTCGTAATGAAATATTCAAATTTTGAATTTCCGACGCCGGGTTCTGAGGCTGAAAAGTGAGTTTTTCCTTTAATATTACATAAACATTATCATTGCTTCCGATTTAATGCACATATATACGTTAGATTTAATGAATTGCAAAAAAAACAGGTATGTTTTAAACGTGAACGTGTAATATATCCTTAGTATGTATGAGGATTAAATTAAATTTAAGTGACAACCGAAGAACAAAATTGACGGAAGTTACTATAGAGGATTAAACACGTAGATTGGCATCTCTTCATCTTCTTCAAAATTGTCGCAATATGTCATATATTAATTGTTTGCCATACGTAAATGTTATTTGATCTATCATTGCTTCTGAAAATTAACTGTAAACGATACTCTATAGTAGGTTAAATTTAACTTTTTATTTACACTAATGCGAGATTTTTCATTATTACTAGCATTGTAATATGTTTAATTAACTTTGATATGTATACCTTTAATTGCCAAATCACCGCTGTTTGTTTTTTAATATTTGATCCTAGAAAGTCAATAGTCATTTTGTTAGAATAACCGTGATATATTATTCATATAACCAATTACTGGCACACTAATAATTTATATTTTTTATTATATTGTCCATAATTCTAATTGCTACATCACTTTGAATCATGTAAAAAAAACGCAGTGATTATAACATATTTCCTTGTTTATTAATTGCACAGAAATAGGCGCAGCGAGCGCTTGCCAGATAACAGAATAACTGTCACATGTAAGCGAATTTGAAAGGGAAATTCCTGGTTTTGGGCGCGCTTAAGAACAATAAAATTGTAAAACACTTATCAAATATGTATAAAAATCATCAAATTCTAAAAAACTATTTTTAAAAATATGTTTAGTTTATACGGGATTTTAAATATAATATAAATAATGTAGATTTGTATTAGCTTCTCTATACAGAAAAAAATATGTATTTAAATTTTGGCAAACGTTGGCAATTTAAAGTTATAGTTTTTAGAGAATTTTTAAAATTTCGCTTGAAAAAACATTTTCAACAAATAGGGAAAAAGTTGCAAAATAAGTACTATTCAATACCAACCAACTACTAAAAGTTTTAAGCATATTCATAAATGATATACAATATTTAGATTATTCATTGAGTATCTAAATTTTAAATGTAACGTAAAACAATATAAAATGTTTTCTTCTAGAAATATTTAGTCAAGTTGTAAACCTATTTTCAAATGAATTGAAAATATTAAGTAGTTTTTTATAGATTGAACCATTTTGACTATCATTAAAAATCCTAAATAATAATGTCTAATTTGAACAATAAAATTTTAAAATATATTTTTAAAAATCAGAACGAAGCCAAAATAATATTTAAAACCCAAAAAGTAGAGGGCTCGTTATTCGCACACTCGCTATCTTTTATTAAAAAATGCTTCATAAAATTTCTCGAGAAATGAGAATAGAGTTGCGCTGTGTTAATTATTTTGTAAAAATATTAATCAAAACATATTTTATTGCATTTTTACTCTCAAAAACTGGACAAAGAAATCTTGGATTAAATACTATATTAATCTTGTATCTTGTTCTTAATGTAATTTCCAAAATATATTTACAACATATTTTGCAACTGCAGACGATAAGGTGAAAAAAAAAGATTTCAAGATTTTGTAATTGTTTAAATTCCTTATACTGATCATTTCTTTTTTTATGACGCAAAATTAAAGTACGTATTTTTAATGCATCTTATAAAATGACTTAATTGGCTGTCGTTTTTTTCGTTTGGGTTTTTTGTTAAATATGACGTTAATTTTAGCAAATTTTTCATTGTCAATTGCAAATGTAATTCTGTGTGTTATTTTTGATTACGAGCCACCACTGCTTTAGATGTATAATAAAGTGCCCACTATAATGAATTTTTTACATACTCATTCAACAAATATTGAAAAAGTTACTTAGCATACATATTAAAATGATTATTATCATTTACCTGAATACACAGACACTGACGTTTTATTCTACCTTAAAATGAAGAACAAGAATGTATTTTCTCTTTTGAGTTATACCCGGATTTTGAGCACAATTTTGGGAATACGCAAAGTAAACGTTTATAAAAACAAGTTTGTGGTACCAGGAAATTGGTACAAGCTATACGCTTTTACTTGTTATATATTCATAATTTTATGTGTTGTGACTAATATGTACCAAGTTAATTTTGTGGAGCAACCGAAAGCATTTTACACAAACATACAAATATTTTTCAAGGGCACGTTGCTATTATACCACATCTCTTTTCTATTAATGTATAAGACTCTTGCTCTTAAAAACATATTCATAAATCCAAGTAAATCAATACGATTTTTGATATGTATAACTAAAGTAGATACTTTACTTGATAAATATGCTTTGTTTTATGATAAAAACTATTTATTGATTGTCGTTCAAGTAGTTTTGATTGTATACAAAATGTTTCACATACCTATTGACGTTGTAACGTGGTCTGTTGATCCATCTTACATAGCATATCACGTAATAGCTATCATTGTCGATTTAGAAATGATATTTTACGCATTTGAAATAAACATGATTGCCAGGAGATTCGAAAGAATCAATCAAATTATGTTACACTTGGAAAATGATCGAATAAATACATATATGGGAATATTAAACCATATTTGGAAAATAAATTCAAAGAAAATACTTTTTAGTGCTACAGAAGATTTTAACTCTTGCATAAGAGATCTCATAGATGTTTTTAATTATTTAATAGAAATTATAAAGATACAAAATAAAATCTACGGATCTCTGGTAAATGTAATTTTAATAATCAATATATTGTTTTGAGTATACAAACAGTTTTTTATTACAGCTTTTTGCAATGGCTCTGAATTATTTCTTCACATATCTAACGACAGTTTACGCTATGCTTCATTTAAACGAACCAAATCCTAATGTAAGATTACATTTATTTACAATTATAATATTTTGCAACTAATAATAAAATTATTTTTTTACAGAAAAACATTGTATTAATGATTTGGTTTTTACATCAAACTACAAAAATGTGTACAGTTTCAGTATTCTGCGATATTTTGCAGACTGAGATCAGTAAAACTAAAATATTAATCAACAAACTTGTGATATCGCCGGTATTAGGTAAACATTTTATAGATTCTAATGTATGATTATTATAATAACTGTACAATATTGCCGTCGGTTGAATTTAAAAACATAAATTATAAAAAAAAAACATATTGAAAATAGTATAACTGTCGACAGGCTTTAGTAGACCAGCAACGCGGTTTTTGTTCTTATCGTTCCTCTTATTCTTTACGAAGATGGTGAAAGTCCTTTAATACGTAAATCGACTTAGTCTTCACCGACTTTAAAAAATTTTTTGACAAAGTTTGCCACAAACTTCTTTAAAAATTAAGTGTATTCAGTCAGTTTATAAGCTTTGGTACTCGTGGTTCTGGAGTACCGCAGGGATTGAATTTGGGTCCTCTGCTCTTCATAATCTTTATTAATGACATATGCGGCCTTTAACATTTAAAATATGTTTTATATGCCAATGACTTTTATGTAGTATTCGCACAAGTATTCTCGGTTACATTATGCGGAGCGCATGTAACTTGAATATTTTGTCGGTGATTTTCGTTAGTTTATATCATCTACGAATATGGATATAATGGCTGGAATTCTAGCAAAGTGAAGAACAACTTGTTGCTATAAAAGTTTTAAAATAAATTTATTACATCTCTATAAGATGCAATACAGGTCGTTTTCATATATGTTAGCCTTTTAGCTAGGAGAGTTGGATTACAGTTTATTGTATTTTTTACGGAAGGTCTATTAAATTAAGAACTTTTTAAGCTATTAAAGAGTAGTTTCGACAATTCGTCGAAGTGCAAAGATTTTTAGATGTGAGCTGTGAAGTGCTCTAGACATAGATAGTAGCGATTGCGTCCCTTATTCTTATTTTTGCGACTAAAACGTCAGTGTTCGAGATGGATATTTTCGGTGATAGATACAAAGATCTGTAACAATTTATGTGGAATGGTGAACATACTATTTTTTACCATTTTTTTTAATTTACATGTGCACATGAAACAAATAAAACAGTCAAAATGTATACCTTAGCTTAAAACATATGTGCTAGTGTGCATTTTTGTTAATTTTTCTAAAGTGCGTAACAAATATGTTTTAAAACACCATATATCGCAAGTTCTTAATACAAATTATTTTAGATTTCGCAGATTTATATGGTTATTATACACATATGTTTTAATTAACATAACAATATTATTTTTTATCTTCCATAACAGGTTTATATTTATAAGATTTCCTAAAATTTGATAATGAGATATATGCCAGTCAAAAAAGTACATCAAGAAAAATACAATAAATTAAAATAGCAAACTAACAGTCACACTTACAAAAAAATATGTGCTATTTGTGTTTTAAATTGGATTAAATTATATTGCAATCATTATTTTATTTTTCTCGTATGAACGCAAATCGCGATGTTATGAGCGCAAGTCGCAAGATAATAAGCGAGAAGTGCAAAAAAATACCAGTATTTAATAATTAAATAATTACAATTTGATTAACATCTAGCTATTTATCAATTACTTATGGTTTTAAGCATATTCGAACGGACAAAATTACATTGCGACATTTGACAAACGAAAAGGGCTGTCACATTTGTATTTCTTAATTTATATTTTTCTTTATTAATTACTTATTATTACAAATTATTATTATATCATTACAGACATTTTGTTATCCATTTCCGCACCACCGCACCGTTGAGGTAGAATAAATGGCGCGTTTTTTTTTACATGGTGTCTCCAGTAGACCTAATCAACGTGTGTTTTTAATATGACAGGCAAATATGGAAGTCTAATCAAATTTGAATAACAAATGTCCTTTAAAATTAATTAACTCACTTTGTAAATATCGCTTTCTTTCTTCTCTATTGATAATTTTAGTTAAATAATTAATTTTAATATTAACGTATATATCAGCAACAGCTCTAATTAAATGCAAATAATGATCACTTGTAGGGGCTTGTTCTAAAATATAAATTTCTAATGATTTATTACTATCCCCTATACATATAAATGATTTAAAAATTTTGCTTACAATATAATCTTTAGTATATCCTCCCCGATTTTAATGATTTATAAAACTATTATTATTGAAATCTAAAAGAGAATCTACCCAAATTTCACAAACAATTTTTTTAGATAAACTTTTAACTAGATAGCCGGCTATGTATGCCACAATTTTGCAAGAACTCGCCGTTAAAAAATTTGGTAATAAATTTAAATCGTCAAAATTTTCATCAGTATCATTGACTTTAGTAATTCTATGCCTATCTGATCTTATGTGAGTTCTCGCGAAATTGTGGTACCTATACATAGCCGACTATGTAGTAAAAAGTTTATATAAAAAAATTGTAAATCCTAAAAATCCTGTTTTCATTCTACTAGAAACTACTCTTTCGCCATTATAGTAAAGAGATTTTGTATTTTTTACCATATTCAAAAAAGCTGAAAAGCTCTGAATTGTTTGCTTTACATAGAGGTTTCTTAATTTTAAATATCGAATAAATGATTTATTGCACGGATGAAGGTTACAGTCCCATAAAATCATTACAGCTTTCTAAGCCATTTTTTTTACAAAATTCTAACGCGTCTGCTACACTATTACTAAGAAGTTAAATAGCTAACTTTAATTTTTTTGGTTGTAAAAGAAAATGTGTGTTTTCGCGATAATTTGTTACAAATTGCAACTTTTTTTTTTAAGATGTATTATAAAATTCTTTTCAATAGGAATTTTATAATACAACTTCACTTTCATCCTCTTTCTCTATCTCTTCTGGTTAATTGATGGAAACGACATCTACATCACTCACGGATCACACAAATCGTATACTCACCACTCCTTAATGTTTTATTTGTCGACATTTTTAAAGTCTTGTAATTAGTTCACAGGTTCTACCTATTCGTTACAAACCAAACAAAAACTTTTTACGTCTTATAGAATACAAATATGTATGTTTTTACTTTATACCAAAATTTAATTGTTGGTGAATATGAATTGATAAATTGATGAAATAAATATTAATTTTTTTAACATTTATTAATAAATAACATTTTAATAATAATTTAATTAAATAACTGTAAATAGGAATTGTATTGTTATATATGACATTACTTTTAACAAATTCCTATCGTCAATTACCAGTGTAATTGTATGTTATTTTTTGTTACGAGCCACCACTGATTAAAATGTACAATGAAGTGCCCATTATAATGAATTTTTCAATATTGTCACCTTGAATACACATTAAAATAATTATTTTCATTTTCCTTTATACACAAATACATGCTTTTATTCAACCTCAAAATGAATAACAAGAACGTATTGTCCCTTTTAAGTTATACTCGAATTTTGACCACAATCTTAGGAATACGCAAAGTAAATGTTTATAAAAACAAGTTTGTGGTACCGGGAAATTGGTACAAGTTATATGCTTTGATTTTGTATATGTTTATAATCGGATGTGTTGTCACTAATACGTATTAAATATATTTTGGGGAGCAACCGAAAGCATTTTACACAAAACCAAACATATTTTTCAAAATCACATTGATAATAAACCACTTCTCTTTTTTATTAGTATATAAGACTCTTGTTCTTAAGAATATATTTATGAATCCAAGGAAATCATTACGATTTTTTATATGTATGACTAAAGTAGATACTATACTAGATAAATATGCTTTGTTTAATGATAAAAACTATATATTGATTGTCATTCAAGTGGTTATGATTTTATACAAAATGATTCACATACCCATTGACGTTGCAACGTGGTCCGTTGATCCACCTTACCTAGCAATTCACGTAATAGTTATTGTTGTCGATTTAGAAACGATATTTTACGCATTTGAAATAAACCTAATGGCCAGGAGATTCGAAAGAATCAATCAACTAATGTTACATTTGAAAAATTATCAAATAAATACTCATATGGGAATTTTGAATCATATTTGGAAAATAAATTCAAAGAAAATACTTTTTAATGCTACAGAAGATAACACTTGCATAAAAGATATCATAGATGTTTTTAACTATTTAATAGAACTCATAAAGATACAAAATAATATCTACGGATCTCTGGTAATGTAATTTTAATAATTAATATATTGTTTTGAGTATACAAACTATTTTTCATTACAGCTTTTTACAGTGGCTGTGAATTTTTTCTTCACATTTCTTACGTCAGTTTACGCTATGCTTTATTTAGACGAACCAAATCCTAATGTAAGATTATATTTATTTACAATTATTGTATATTTGAACTTGAAATTAAATTATATTTTTATTACAGGTAAACACGGTATTAATGATTTGGTTTTTACATCAAACTACAAAATTATGTACAATTTCAGTATTTTGCGATATTTTACAGACTGAGATCAGTAAAACTAAAATAATAATCAACAAGCTCGCTATATCGTCGGTATTAGGTAAACATAATAAAAAATCTTATATAATTTTTTTATGGATTGTCTGACCTTTTATGATGTATAATATATAAGTATTACACTAACTGTCGAATATTGTCGTGGATTTATTGTAAAAACCAAAATTTAAAAAAAAATTTTTAAACATCTTGTGTAGACCAGCTTTTGTAGACCAGCAACACGGTTTTCGTTTTTATCGTTCCACGGTCACTAACCTCTTAAGCTTTCCGAAGAGGGTAAAAGTCCCTCAATACGTAATTCGAATTCGTCTACACCGACATTAAAAAATTCATTCGACAATGTTCGTCACAAACTTCTTTAAGAAATAAGTATATTCAGTCAGTGTACAAGCTGTGGTACTTGTCGTTCTGGATTACCGCAGGGTTAAAATATGTATTATATGCCAATGGCTTGAAAATGTGTCATAGTATACGCACAAGTGTAGATTTTTTGTCTTAAGAAACACCTTAAGTCGCTGTTGAGCTGGTTGACTGACAATCGGATATCTTTTAGCATTGCCAAGTGTATAAAATTGTCACATTTACTTCATCTTTTTTCATGGGCAAATTTTTTTATATTCTAAATGGTAGTGTTTTATCCTAATATAACACGCTTTTATTATGGACTTGGGAGATACATTTAAGCAGGGACGATGATTTGTACGTACATGTCCAAAGTTTGCGATGAGGCATAAAATATTCTCGGATACGTTATGATGAGCGCATGTAACTTTATTTTGTCGGTGATTTACGTTAGTTTATAGCATCCACAAATATGGATATAATTTCTGAAATCCCAGCAAAGTAAAAAACAATATGTTGTTAAAAAGTTTGGACCATTATTAATTAAATACACACATGGGGTTTAAAGTAAATTTCTTATATCTATAATTTCCTGTATATTCTCAGTTACGTTTTACGAAGCGCGAGTAACTTTAATATTTTATCGTTGATTTACGTTTGTTTATAGCATTCATAAATATAGATATAATGTCTGGAATTCCAGGAAAGTAAAGAAGACCTTTTTGTTAAAAGTGGTCCAAGATAAATTTCTTATATTTCTTCAATATGCAAAATGGGTCGTTTATATATTTGTATGCCTCTTTTTAGGAAAGCTGGATTTTAATCTGTTATATTCTTGACGTAACGTGTATTAAGTTAACAACTTTTTAAAGTTATTAAAGAGTATTGTCTACAATCCGTTGAAGCTCGAAGATTTTTAACTTCGAGTTGTAATGTGCCTTCTGGCTGATTTATACGCTGCCAGTTAATGTCATGCCAGCTAGTAAGTTGACTGGCATTCCAGTTCACTGGTGTCTTTCTGTTTACACAAATATATTTGTTCTGCTGGAGCTGCCAGCTGCTGGCGTGCCAGTGGCACATTAGCTTCTCTGGTGACGCGTTTTGCGTTTAGACGGTGCTAGTCGCTGACATCCATTGACTAGTAACTTCAACTGGCATGTCGATTGGCATCGTGTAAATCAGCCTTAAAAGCTCATTTACAAGATGCCAGTCAGCATGCAAGACCTATAGAGTCACGATTGCATCCCTTATTCTTATTTGTTAGTCAGTGCGCGAGAACACTCCTCTTACACGAGATACCCAGCTGCTCAGCAAGCTTACCATTATGGATTGCAATATTGGTAATACCGGTATTGGGGCAGAAATGCCTTTCGGTAATAACGGTATTACAAAATGAAATACCCGTAGTACCGAAAATACTTTTATTTATAACTTAGTTTAAATTTAACATTGATTTTTTAAATTGAAATTCGGAATAATTCGTTTTAAATTATATTTTATCATCAACTTGGTTTCCAATTTTTTTATTTCAAGTATTAATGAGAGAATGCTTCCAACAAATTATATAGTCAAATTGCATCCCTTAGCTTAAAATATATGTACTAATGTGCATATTGTTTATGTTTATTTATTGTAAAGTATTTTAAAACGCCATGTAGCTTACTCTTCATTAATTATAATCGATTCCGCAGATTTGTATAGTTATAATATGTTTTAATTAACCTAACAATGTAATTTTTTATCATTGAATAGTTTTAATATCGTCTCTAAGATATATGTATTATATATTTTGAAACGGCAAACAATATGGTCAAATATAGAGTTTTCATGATAAGATAATTGTTAAATTTTTTTATACTGGTAGTGCCTTTTTTATAACGTAAAATTAAATTAAGTGTTTGTGATGCATCTTGCAAAATAACTGTTAAATGGTGGTCGTACTGTTGTTAATTATGACGTTAATTTTAGCAAATTCTTATTGTTATTTTTTTTTACGAGCCACCACTGCTTAAAATATATAACGAAGTGTCTATTACAATGAATTTTTTTAAATATTCATTCATTAAATAATGAAAATGTCACCTCGAATACATATTAAAATAATTATTATCATTTACCTTAATACACAAATATTGACGTTTTATTTTACCTCAAAATGAAGAGCAAGAACGTATTGTCCCTTTTGAGTTATACTCGGATTTTGAGCACAATCTTAGGAATACGCAAAGTAAATGTTTATAAAAACAAGTTTGTTGTACCGGGAAATTGGTACAAGTTATATGCTTTGACCTGGTATATATTTATAATCGTATGTGCTACGACTAATACGTACCAAGTTAATTTAGAGAAGCAACCGAAAGCATTTTACACAAGCTCAAACATATTTTTCAACAACACGTTGTTAATAAAAAACATCTCTTTTTTATTAGTATATAAAACTCTTGTTCTTAAGAACATATTTATTAATCCAAAGAAATCATTACGATTTTTTATATGTATGACTAAAGTAGATACTATACTAAATAAATATGCTTTGTTTAATGATAAAAACTATATATTGATTGTCATTCAAGTGGTTATGATTCTATACAAAATGATTCACATACCCATTGACGTTGCAACGTGGTCCCTTAATCCACCTTACATAGCAATTCACGTAATAATTATTGTTGTTGATTTAGAAACGATATTTTACGCATTTGAAATAAACCTAATAGCCAGGAGATTCGAAAGAATCAATCAACTAATGTTACATTTGGAAAATTATCAAATAAATACTCATATGGGAATTTTAAACCATATTTGGAAAATAAATTCGAAGAAAATACTTTTCAATGCTACAGAAGATTATAACTCTTGCATAAGAGATATCATAGATGTTTTTAACTATTTAATAGAACTCATAAAGATACAAAATAATATTTACGGATCTCTGGTAATGTAATTAAAATAATCAATATATTGTTTTGAGTATACAAACTACTTTTCATTACAGCTTTTTACAGTGGCTTTGAATTTTTTCTTCACATTTCTAACGACAGTTTACGCTATGCTTTATTTCAACGAACGAAATCCTAATGTAAGATTACATTCATTTACAATTATTATATTTTTCAAACTGTAGTTAAATAACATTTTTATTACAGGTAAACGCGGTATTAATGATTTGGTTTTTACATCAAGCTACTAAATTATGTACAATTTCAGTATTCTGCGATATTTTGCAGACTGAGATCAGTAAAACTAAAATATTAATCAACAAACTTGCTATATCGTCGGTATTAGGTAAACATAATAAAAAATCTTATATATAATATTTCTTGGATTGTCTAACCTTTTATAAAATATTGTATAATATATGAGTATTATACTAACTGTACAATATTGTCGTCGATTAAATTTAAAAACCAAAGTAATAAAAAAAAATTAAACTTCTTGAAGACATTATTACTGTCGACAGGCTTTAGTGGACAAGCAACGCAGTCTTTGTTCTTATCGTTCCACGGTCACTAGCTTCTTATTCTTACCGAAAATGGTTAAAGTCTCTCAATACGTAAATCGACTTAGTCTACACCGACTTAAAAAAAAAACATTCGACAAAGTTTGTCACGAACTTCTTTAAAAATTGAGTATATTCAGTCAATATATAAACTGTGGTACTTGTCGTTTTGTATTACCGCAGGGATTAAATTTGGGTCCTCTGCTCTTCATACATTTTACTAATGACATATGCGGCCATTAAGACTTAAATTAAACGTATTCAAATAAAACGTATTATATGCCAATGACTTGAAAGTGTGTCATAGTATTCGCACAAGTATAGATTTGCTGTCTTAAGAAATAACTTAAGTCGCCGTTGAGCTGGTTGACCGAAAATCGGATACATTTTAGCATTGCAAAGTGTTGAATTGTAACAATTACTTCATCTTTTTTCATTAGCGAATTATTTTACAATTTAAATGGTAGTCTTTTAACCTAAGATAACACGCTTTTATTGAAGACTTGTGAGTGATGTTTAAGCAGGGATGAAGATTTAGTACGCGCATCTCTAAATCTTGCGATAAGGCATCAAAAATTCTCGGTTACGTTATGCGGAGCGCGGATAACTTTAATATTTTGTCGGTTATTTACGTTAGTTTATAACATCCACGAATATCGATACAATATCTGGATTCCTAGCAAAGTGTAGAACACCTTGTTGTTAAAAAGTTTGGAAAATTATTAAATAAATACACACAGAACAACAGAAAAATATGGTGAAATAAAGAAATTTTAAGATTCTATAGTTATTAAAATTTCTTGTACTGTTTGTCTCTTTCTTATGACGTAATTTTAAGTAGCTGTTTTTAATGCATCTTACAAAATGTTAATTGGCGGGCGTACTATTGTTAATTATGATGTTAATTTTAGCAAATTCTTATTGTTAATTTTCGTTACGAGCCACCACTGCTTAAAATCTATAACGAATTCCCATCACAATGAATTTTTAAATATTAATTTATCAAATAATGAAAATGTCACTTCAAATACATATTAGAATAATTATTATCGTTTACCTTAACACACAAATAGTGACGTTTTATTCTACCGCAAAATGAAGAGCCAGAACGTATTGTCCCTTTTAAGTTATACTCGGATTTTGAGCACAATTTTAGGAATACGCAAAGTAAATGTTTATAAAAACAAGTTTGTGGTACCGGGAAATTGGTACAAGTTGTATGCTTTGATTTGGAGTATATCCATAATCGTATGTGCTGCGACTTATACGTACAAAGTTTATTTTGGGAAGAACCTGAAAACATTTTACATGGGCTCAAACATATTTTTTAATAACACATTGATAATAAACCACATCTCTTTTTTATTAGTATATAAGACTCTTGCTCTTAAGAACATATTCATAAATCCAAGTAAATCAATACGATTTTTGATATGTATGACTAAAGTAGATACTTTACTTGATAAATATGCTATATTTCATGATAAAAACTATATATTGATTGTCATTCAAGTGGTTTTTATATTATACAAAATGATTCACATACCCATTGACGTTGCAACGTGGTCCGTTGATCCGTCTTACATAGCATTTCACGTAATAGTTGTCATTGTCGATTTAGAAATGATATTTTACGCATTTGAAATAAACATGATTGCCAGGAGATTTGAAAGAATCAATCAAATTATGTTACTTTTAAAAAATAATCAAATAAATACATATATGGGAAATATAAACCATATTTGGAGAAAAGATTCGAAGAAAATATTTTTTTATGCTACTGAAGATTTTAACTCTTGCATAAGTGATCTCATAGATGTTTTTAACTATTTAATAGAGCTTATAAAGATACAAAATAAAATCTACGGATCTCTGGTAATGTAATTTTAATAATCAATATATAATTTTAAGTTTACAAATTATTTTTCATTATAGCTTTTAACAATGGCTCTAAAGTTTTTCTTCACATTTCTAACAACAGTTTATCTTATGCTTTATTTAAACGAACAAAATCCTAATGTAAGATTACATTTATTTACAATTATTATATTTTGCAAACTGTAATTAAATAATATTTTTATTACAATTATTGTATTTTTCAACTTAAAATTGAATTATATTTTTATTACAGATAAACACAGTATTAATGATTTGGTTTTTACATCAAACTACAAAATTATGTACAATTTCAGTATTCTGCGATATTTTACAGACTGAGATCAGTAAAACTAAAATAATAATCAACAAGCTCGCTATATCGTCGGTATTAGGTAAACATAATAAAAAATCCTATATATAATATTTTTTGTATTGTCTGATCTTTTATGACATATAATATATATGTGTTATACTAACTGTGCAATATTGTCGTTGATTTAATTTAAAAACCAAAATTATAAAAAAGATCTTAAACATATTTTTTAGACCAGCTTTTAAAGACCAGTAACGCGGTTTTCGTTGTTATCGTTCCACGGTCACTAGCCTTATATGTTTTCCAAAGAGAGTAAAAGTCACTCAATACGTAAATTGACAAAGTATGCACCGACTATTAAAAAAACCTTTGACAAAGTTTGGCAAAACTTCTTTAAAAATTAAGTATATTCAGTCAGTATTTAAGCTGTAGTACTTGTCGCTCTGGAGTACCGCAAGGATTAAATTTGGGTCATTTGCTCTTCATTCTTTTTACTAATGACATATGCTGCCATTAAGACTTAAAATATGTATTATATGCCAATCAATTGAAAGTGTGTCATAGTATACGCTCAAGGGTAAATTTCTTGTCTTAAGAAATATATTAAGTCGCTGTTGAGCTGGTTGACTGACAATCGGATTTCCTTTAGCATTGCCAAGCTTAAAACAAATGTAACAATGTGAATATTGTTTATGTTTATTTATGGTAAAGTGTTTTAAAATACTGTGTAGCTTATTCTTTACATCAATTATTATCGATTATGCAGATTTGTATAGTTATTATATGTTTTAATTAACCTAACAATGTCATTTTATCTCAATTCATGGGATTAATGTCGTCTCTAAAATATATGTATTATATATTTTGAAACAGCAAACAATATAGTGAAATAGAGAGATTTCATGATTATATAATTTTTAAAATTTCTAATACTGGTTGTTCCTTTTTTATGACGTGAAATTAAAGTAGTTGTTTGTAATGCATCTTGCAAAATTGCGGACGTACTGTTGTTAATTATGACGTTAATTTTAGCAAATCCTTGTTGTTATTTTTTGTTACGAGCCACCACTGCTTAAAATGTATAACGAAGTGTCCATTACAATGAATTTTTAAATATTTATTCATCAAATAATGAAAATGTCACCTCAAATACATATTAGAATAATTATTTTCGTTTACCTTAATACACAAATATTGACGTTTTATTCTACCTCAAAATGAAGAGCAAGAACGTATTGTCCCTTTTAAGTTATACTCGGATTTTGAGCACAATCTTAGGAATACGCAAAGTAAATGTTTATAAAAACAAGTTTGTGGTGCCGGGAAATTGGTACAAGTTGTATGCTTTGATTTGGAGTATATCCATAATCGTATGTGCTGCGACTTATACGTACAAAGGTTATTTTGGGAAGAACCCGAAAACATTTTACACAGGCTCAAACATATTTTTTAATAACACATTGATAATAAACCACGTCTGTTTTTTATTAATGTATAACACTCTTGCTCTTAAAAACATATTCATAAATCCAAGTAAATCAATACGATTTTTGATATGTATGACTAAAGTAGATACTTTACTTGATAAATATGCTTTATTTCATGAAAAAAACTATAAATTAATTGTCATTCAAGTGGTTTTTATATTATACAAAATGTTTCACATACCAACGTGGTCCGTTGATCCGTCTTACATAGCATTTCACGTAATAGTTGTCATTGTCGATTTAGAAATGATATTTTACGCATTTGAAATAAACATGATTGCCAGGAGATTCGAAAGAATCAATCAAATTATGTTACTTTTGGAAAATAATCAAATAAATACATATATGGGAGTTATAAACCATATTTGGAGAAAAGATTCAAAGAAAATAATTTTTAATGCTACTGAAGATTTTAAGTCTTGCATAAGTGATCTCATAGATGTTTTTAACTATTTAATAGAGGTTATAAAGATACAAAATAAAATCTACGGATCTCTGGTAATGTAATTTTAATAAGAAATATATTATTTTGAGTTTACAAACTATTTTTCATTATAGCTTTTAACAATGGCTCTGAAGTTTTTCTTCACATTTCTAACAACAGTTTATCTTATGCTTTATTTAAACGAACAAAATCCTAATGTAAGATTACATTTATTTACAATTATTATATTTTGCAAACTGTAATCAAATAATATTTTTATTACAGGTAAACATGGTATTAATGATTTGGTTTTTAAATCAAACTACAAAATTATGTACAATTTCAGTATTCTGCGAAATTTTACAGACTGAGATCAGTAAAACTAAAATAATAATCAACAAGCTCGCTATATCGTCGGTATTAGGTAAACATAATAAAAAATCCTATATATAATATTTGTTGTATTGTCTGACCTTTTATGACATATATTATATAAGTATTATACTAACTGTGCAATATTATCGTTGATTTAATTTAAAAACCAAAATTATAAAAAAGTTTTTAAACATCTTTCTTAGACCAGCTTTTGAAGACCAGCAACGCGGTTTTCGTTGTTATTTTTCGTTCTACAGTCACTAACCTCATATGCTTTCCGAAAAGGGTAAAACTACCTAAATACGTAAATTGACTTAGTCTACACCGACTTAAAAAAAACATTCGACAAAGCTTGTCAAAACTTCTTTAAAAATTAAGTATATTCAGTCATTATATAAGCTGTGGTACTTGTCGTTCTGGAGTACCGCAAAGATTAAATTTGGGTCCTTTTGCTCTTAATACTTTTTAATATTGACATATGCGGCCATTCAGACTTAAAATATGTAATTTATGCAAATGACTTGAAAGTGTGTCATAGTATACGCACAAGTGTAGATTTTTTGTCTTAAAAAATACCTTGAGTGGCTGTTGAGCTGGCTGACTGACAATCGGATTCCTTTTAGCATTGCCAAGCGTTAAATTGTCACATTTACTTTTTATTTTTTTATGGGCGAATTCTTTTATATTCTAAAGTGTAGTCTTTCAACCTAAGATAACACGCTTTTATTGGGGACTTGGGAGTCACATTTGAGCAGGGATGAAGATTAGGACGCACATCTCCAAAGTTTTCGATGAGGCATTAAATATTCTCGGATACGTTATGCGGAACGCGAGTAACTTTTATATTTTATCGGTTATTAACTTTAGTTTATAGCATCCACGAATATAGATATAATGTCTGAAATCCCAGCAAAGTGAAGAACACCTTGTTTTTAAAAAGCTTGGAAAATTATTAATTAAATACACACACGGGGCTTAAAGTAAATTTCGTATATCTATAATTTCCTATATATTCTCAGTTACATTTTACGGAGCGCGGTTAACTTTAATATTTTATCGGTGATTTACGTTTGCTTATAAAATTCATAAATATGGATATAATCACTGTAATTCCAGGAAAGTGAAGAATACCTTTATGTTAAAAGTGGTCCAAGATAAATTTCTTATATCTCTACAAGATGCAAAATGGGTCATTTATAAATTTATATACCTCTTTTTAGGAAAGCTGGGTATTTTTCTGTTATATTCTTGACGTAAAGTGTATTAAGTTTACAACTTTTTAAAGTTATTAAAGAGTATTGTCTACAATCCGTTGAAGCTCTAAGATTTTTAACTTCGGGCTCTAATATGCCTTCTGGCTGATTTAAACGCTGCCAGTTGCTGTCATACCAGCTGGTAAGTTGACTGACATTCCAGTTCACTGGTGTCTTACTGCTTACACAAAAATATTTGTTCTGCTGGAGCTTCCAGCTGCTAATGTTGCAGTGGCGCATTGGTGACGCGTTTTGCGTTTAGACGGTGCTGGTCGTTGACATCCATTGACTAGTAACTTCAACTGGCATGTCGACTGGCATCGTGTAAATCAGCCTTAAAAGCTCATTTACAAGATGCCAGTCAGCATGCAAGATCTAGAGAGTCATGATTGCATCCCCTATTCTTATTTGTTAGTCAGTGCGCGAGAACACTTTCCTTACACGAGCTACCCAGCTGCTCAGTGAGCATGCCATTATGGATAGCAAAATCGGTAGTAGCGACACCGGTAATACCGGTATTGAGGCAGAAATTGCTTTACGGTAATACAGGTATTACAACATTAAATACCCGTAATACCGAAAATATTTTTATTTATAGCTTAGTTTTACCTAAACATTGATCTTTTAAAATTGGAATCGGTAATCATTCATTTTGAAATTCCATTTTATCATCAACATGGTTTCCAAATTTCTTACTTCAAGTAATAATGAAAAAATGCTTACAACAAATTATATAGTCAAATTGCATCCCTTAGCTTAAAACATATGTACTAATGTGCATATTGTTTATTTTTATTTATTGTGAAGTGTTTTAAAATGCCATGTAGCTTATTCTTTACATCAATTATTATCGATTCCGCAGATTTGTGTAGTTTTTACATGTTTTAATTAGCCTAACAATGTCATTTTTTATTTCATTTCCTTGCATTAATGTCGTTTTCAAAATATATGTATTATATATTTTGAAACAGCAAACTATATAGTTGAAATATAAAGATTTCATGATTAGATAATTGTTAAAATTTATTATAGTGGTTGTTCCTTTTTTATGACGTAAAATTAAAGTAGGTGTTTGTAATACATCTTGCAAAATGGCGATCGTACTGTTGTTAATTATGACGATAATTTTAGCAAATTCTTATTGTTATTTTTCGTTACGAGCCACCACTGCTTAAAATATATAACAAAGTGTCTATTACAATGAATTTTTTAAATATTCATTCATTAAATAATGAAAATGTCACCTCGAATACATATTAAAATAATTATTATCATTTACCTTAATACACAAATATTGCCGTTTTATTCTACCTCAAAATGAAGAGCAAGAACGTATTGTCACTTTTGAGTTATACTTGGATTTTGAGGACAATCTTAGGAATACGCAAAGTTAATGTTCATAAAAACAAGTTTGTGGTGCCGGGAAATTGGTACAAGTTGTATGCTTTGATTTGGAGTATATCCATAATTGTATTTGCTGCGACTTATACGTACAAAGGTTATTTTAGAAAGAACCCGAAAACATTTTACACGGGCCCAAATATATTTTTTAATAACACGTTGCTAATAAACTACATCTCTTTTTTATTAATGTATAAGACTCTTGCTCTTAAAAACATATTCATAAATCCAAGGAAATCAGTACAATTTTTCATATGTATGACTAAAGTAGATACTTTACTTGATAAATATGCTTTATTTCATGATAAAAACTACATATTAATTATCATTCAAGTGATTTTGATTTTATACAAATTGTTTCACATACCCATTGACGTTGTAACGTGGTCTGTTGATCCATCTTACATAGCGTATCACGTAATAGTTGTCATTGTCGATTTAGAAATGATATTTTACGTATTTGAAATAAACATGATTGCCAGGAGATTTGAAAGAATCAATCAAATTATGCTACTTTTGGAAAATGATCAAATCAATACATATTTGGGAATTATAAACCAGATTTGGAGAAAAGATTCAAAGAAAATAATTTTTCATGCTACTGAAGATTTTAACTCTTGCATAAGAGATCTCATAGATGTTTTTAACTATTTAATAGAGCTTATAAAGATACAAAATGAAATCTACGGATCTCTGGTAATGAAATTTTAATAATCAATATATTGTTTTGAGTATACAAACTATTTTTCATTACAGCTTTTAATAATGGCTCTGAATTTTTTCTTCACATTTCTAACGACAGTTTATCCTATGCTTTATTTAAACGAACAAAATCCTAATGTAAGATTACATTTATTTACAATTTTTATATTTTTCAAACTGTAATAAAATAATATTTTTATTACAGGTAAATACGGTATTAATGATTTGGTTTTTACATCAAATTACAAAATTATGTACAATTTCATTATTCTGCGATATCTTGCAGACTGAGATCAGTAAAACTAAAATATTAATCAACAAACTTGCTATATCGTCGGTATTAGGTAAACATAATAAAAAATCTTATATATAATATTTTTTGGATTGTCTGTTCTTTAATGATATGTATTATAGAAGTATTATACTAACTGTGCAATATTGTCGTCGAACTAATTGAAAACCGAATATATAAAAAAGATTTTAAACATATTTTTTAGACCAGCTTTTGTAGACCAGCAACGGTGTTTTCGTTCTCATCACTCCACGGTCACTAACCTCTTAAGCCTTCCGAAAAGGGTAAAAGTCTCTCAATACGTAAATCGACTTAGTCTACACCGACTTTAAGAAAACATTCAAAAAAGTTTGTCACAACTTCTTTCAAAATTAAGTATATTCAATCAGTATATAAGCTGTGGTATTTATAGTTCTGGAGTACCGCAAGGATTAAATTTGCGTCCTTTATTCTTCATACTTTTTACTAATAACATATCCTGCCATTAATACTTAAAATATGTATTATTTGCCAATGACTAGAAAGTGTGTCATAGTATACGCACAAGTGTAAATTTCTTGTCTTAAGAAATATATTAAGTCGCTGTTGAGCTGGTTAACTGACAATCGGTTTCCTTTTAGCATTGCCAAGCTTAAAACGTGTACTAATGTGCATATTGTTTATGTTTATTTATGGTAAAGTGTTTTAAAACGCCGTGTAGCTTATTCTTTACATCAGTTATTATCGATTCGGCACATTTGTATAGTTATTATATGTTTTAATTAACCTAACAATGTCATTTTTTCTCTCAATTCATGGCATTAATGTCGTCTACAAAATATATGTATTATATATTTTGAAACAGCAAACAATATGGTGAAATAAAGAGATTTCATGATTATATAACTGTTAAACTTTCTAATACTGATTGTTTCTTTTTTATGACGTGAAATTAAAGTAGGTGTTTGTAATGCATCTTGCAAAATGGCGGTCGTACTGTTGTTAATTATGACGTTAATTTTAGCAAATTCTTATTGTTATTTTTTGTTACGAGCCACCACTGCTTAAAATGTATAACGAATTCCCATCGCAATGAATTTTTAAATATTAATTTATCAAATAATGAAAATGTCAATTCGAATATATATTAGAATAATTATTATCATTTACCTTAATACACAAATATTGACGTATTATTCTACCTCAAAATGAAGAGCAAGAACGTATTGTCACTTTTGAGTTATACTTGGATTTTGAGCACAATCTTAGGAATACGCAAAGTTAATGTTTATAAAAACAAGTTTGTGGTGCCAGGAATTTGGTACAAGTTGTATGCTTTGATTTGGAGTATATCCATAATCGTATGTGCTCTGACTAATACGTACAAAATTAATTTTGGGAAAAACCCGAAAACATTTTACACAGGCTCAAACATATTTTTTAATAACACGGTGATAATAAACCAAATCTCTTTTTTATTAATGTATAAGACTCTTGCTTTAAAAACCATATTCATAAATCCAAGTAAATCAATACGATTTTTGATATGTATGACTAAAGTAGATACTTTACTTGATAAATATGCTTTATTTCATGATAAAAACTACATATTGATTATCATTCAAGTGATTTTGATATTATACAAAATGATTCACATACCCATTGACGTTGCAACGTGGTCCGTTGATCCGTCTTACATAGCATATCACGTAATAGTTGTCATTGTCGATTTAGAAATGATATTTTACGTATTTGAAATAAACATGATTGCTAGGAGATTTGAAAGAATCAATCAAATTATGTTACTTTTGAAAAATGATCAATTAAATACATATTTTGGAATTATAAACCATATTTGGAGAAAAGATTCAAAGAAAATAATTTTTCATGCTACTGAAGATTTTAACTCTTGCATAAGAGATCTCATAGATGTTTTTAACTATTTAATAGAGCTTATAAAGATACAAAATAAAATCTACGGATCTCTGGTAATGTAATTTTAATAATCAATATATTGTTTTGATTATACAAACTATTTTTCATTACAGCTTTTAACAATGGCTCTGAATTTTTTCTTCTCATTTCTAACGACAGTTTATCCTATGCTTTATTTAAACGAACAAACTCCTAATGTAAGATTACATTTATTTACAATTATTATATTTTGTAAACTGTAATTACATAATATTTTCATTACAGGTAAAATCGGTATTAATGATTTGGTTTTTACATCAAATTACAAAATTGTGTATAGCTTCATTTTTCTGCGATATTTTGCAGACTGAGATCAGTAAAACTAAAATATTAATCAACAAACTTGCTTTATCGTCGGTATTAGGTAAACATAATAAAAAAATCTTAAAAATATATATTTTTGTATTTTCTGATCTTTCAATATTTATAATATATGAGTATTATACTAACTGTACAATAGTGTCGTCAATTTAATTTAAAACCAATTATAGAAAAAATTTAAACATCTTGAAAACATTATTACTGTCGACAGGCTTTAGTAGACCAGCAACGCGGTGTACTTCTGGGTCTGATTTGATTCCTGATTTAATTTTGAAGGGTTGTGAAGTCAGTCTCACTGCTCCTCTAAAACATATTTTTAATCTAGTTTTCAAGACATCATCATTTCCTTATCTATGGAAATTACACAAAAGTCACCCCTATTCATAAAAAGGGTTGCAAATTGTGTATCAATATCTATAGACCAGTCACAGTGTTATCAGCTCCTGCTAAATTATTTAAAATAATTATCCATAAATATGTCTTTAATCACTTTCGGCAAGTTTTGTTTGACCAACAGCAAATATTTCGTCCGCCTGTTCTACAGTTTTCACTAAAACAGTGACAAAATCTCTCGATGCGGAATTCAAGTAGACGTCGTATAAAAAGATTTTGCGAAGGCCTTCGACAAAGTTTGTCATGGGTTATTATTAAAATAATTGTCTAACCTTGGTTGCTCGGATGATTTAACTCGGTTATTAGACAGATCGTAGACAGTTTGTAACCTATGGCGGTCGATTGTCGAAAGAATATTTTACCCCTTCGGGGGTTCCTCATAGGTCCAACCTAGGCCTTCTGCTCTTTATGTTATTTATTAATGGCATAAATACGGCATTTACAAATTCAAGTTTTCTTCTGTACGCAGATGATTTAAAATTGTATAAATGCATTCGATCTGTTGCGGACTCCTCTCTACAAAGTGATTTAGACTCTATGAATATAGGCTTCCGTTAACAGTTTATTCCTACGATGACTTTTGAGAGCAAATAGAGTTTTACTCTACACCTACACGACGTCTGTGATAAATCTTCCAACATGCTTTGTTATGAGGTACGCCTTTCACTTTGACGATCCGTCAGATATTCTTATCCTCTATGACGTGTGTGTATGTAATGAAATAATACAATTATTGTTTTCGACCATCGTGACGCATTGGGGTAACCTGTTAGGTTACGATAATCTTAATTCAATTTAAATAAATATAACAGCTTCACCTCCTCAATACAATATATAACTTATATACTTCTTTGATATATCAATGCCCCCGTATCGTTTTTTATCGAATATGATGTTAGCTTTCAGCAAATTCTTAATGACAATTTTCAACCTAATTGTATACTATTATTTTATAACGAGCCACCACTGTTTAATATACTTTCCACTTTAATAACATATATGTAAATTACTTTATCAATTAATGGAAATGTCACTCAGTGTGTATATTAAAATAATTATTTTCATTCACCTTAATACACAAGTGTTGACGGCTTAGTCTACTTTAAAATGAATAACAAGAACGTATTGTCTTTTTTAAGTTATACCCGGATTTTGAACACGATTTTAGGAACACGCAAAGTAAATGTTTCTAAAAACAACTTTGTCATACCAGGAAATTGGTATAAATTGTACGCTTTTACTTGGTGTATAATTATGACTGTATGTGGTGTGACCAATACATACATAATTTATTTTCTGGAGCAACCGAAAACATTTTACAAGAATCCAAACATATTTTTCAAGGGCACGTTGATAACAAACCACATATCTTCCATATTTATGTACAATGTTATTTCTCTTAAAAATATATTTATAAATCCAAAGAAGTCAATACAATTTTTGAGATATATGACTAAAGTAGATAGTATACTAGACAAATATGCTTTATTTGATGATAAAAGCTATATGTTGATAATCATACAAGTGTTTTTGATTTTATTCAAAATGGTTTACATACCCATGGACGTTGCAACGTGGTCTATTAATCCAACTTACATATCAGCTCATTTTATGGGTGTAATTACCGACTTAGAACTTATATTTTATACGTTCGAAATACACATGACTGCCAGAAGATTCGAAAGAATCAACCATATCATGTTACATTTCAAAAATGATCAAATGAATATACATATGGGGATTTTAAGCTATATGTGGGAGATAAACTCAAAGAAAATACTTTTTAGTGCTACAGAAGATTTTAATTCTTGCATAAGAGATCTCATAGATGTTTTCAACTATTTGATAGACATTATAAAGATACAAAATAAAATCTACGGAACTTTGGTAATGTAATTTTAATTCTATTCAATATATTGTTTGGATTATACATAATATTTTTTATTACAGCTATTTGCAATGGCCTTGAATTTTTTCTTTTCATTTCTAACGGTAGTTTACGCTATGCTTTATTTAAGTGAACCAACTCCTAATGTAAGATTATATATATTTACAATTATAATGGAAATTGTATTTCAATTTATATTTTCCCTATAGGTGAACATGTTATTGCTGATTTGGTTTTTACATCAAATTACAAAAATGGGTTTAGTTTCGGCGTTCTGCGATATTTTGCAGACTGAAATCAGTAGAACTAAAATATTGATAAATAAACTTGCAATATCGTCCGAATTAGGTAAAATATGTTTAAAATAATTAATATTGCTTAATCTGACCATTCATAATATATGTGATTATTTACTACTCAGTTGGTATATACCAACTGAGTAAGGCAATCTGATATAATGAATACCTACAAGTATAGACTGTAAGTCTGGAAATCGGTTACGTCTATATTAATTAATAATTATAAATTATTATGTCTAATATAATTTATAACCAATTGATGTCACTGCAGCTGGGGCTGGTTTTTTTATAATAGCGCATTTTTATAAATAAAAATTCGAGTGCCGCTGCCGGGGCTCGAACCCGCAACCTCAGAGTTACTAGTCTGAGACGTTATGGACTACACTATTCCGTCCTTATATCTTCATCTTGTTTTCGTGTTTTTACTGAATGAATTTGCATGTATGCATACATATATATTTGTATGTATTTTAAAATTGCAATATATTTTATACTTTTGGCAATCCTGACGCATTAGGTTAACCTGTCACGATGGTCATAATTTTAATAAATAAATAAATCTTCAGTTTCTAAAATGGTCTAATCAGCTTTTCTTAATGTTAATTAAGTGGCCTGTTTCTATATATTTTAAAAACCATTTTGTGCATTTTTGTAATAAGAATATATGTATGTGCTAAAGCGTATGGATATGTGTATACATATTTGAGTGTATGTTTGAATATGGATTGATATGTAGGATATGTATTTGTATGTGTATGTGTATAATAACTATTATATAACTCCATCATGATGCATTAGTAAAACAGTTGTCAAGTAACGATGGTCAGATTTCTATAAGATATAATAGATTTGCATCCGTGTAATATAATCAAAATGAGAGTTAATCGGAGGATTAAAAGATATTTATGCTATATGAACCAAATCTGATTTCTGGAAATATCCATTGAATGCTTACGTCATTTCCTTTTGCAGTTACTAAAAGAACAGACAAAGTTTTAAACATATTTTTATATTTAAAAGTATCAGATACCAACGTAGTATACTCTAGTCGCAAATATTTTGTCGCGCGCACTTTGTACAGGTCGCTACTTAAATCACGAAACTTAAATTGCCAAGCATCAGGCAAACCTAGCAACCATATTGATAACATTCATTGTGGCAAAATGTCTGACACAAGTGATGATGAGGCTATTATTTTTGCTTATTATCACTACCGAAGGAGAAATTATCGTAACATAAAATATTGAGTTTTCACTATACATAGAAAGAAATATAAACTGCAAATTGAAATAGGTGCTAAATTCCTAGCCTTCTTTAAGATGTCCAAAAATTTAAATATGGAATTAGTGAATCCATATTTAATGGATTTACTAATTCCACATATACACCATAGAGACATTCGTGGGAATGTGTTAGTGTTCAGGAAAGAAAAAACATTTCATTTAATCATTTAAATTTTGACATAGTTCATCAAATTGTTAGAGTATAACTTATGCTATCATAAAAATAAATAATTGGCACTATTTTTTTACAAATGATAGATTACCGTTTGACCACAATTTTGCCTGATGATGAGCAATTATTTTTTATCTGCCACAAAGCTCTTTCTTTGGACAGACCTACTTATCAAATTGTTTATGGAGTGACAATAAAAAATAGCATTGTATAATTAAATAAATTATTACAAAACATCGTAAAAATATACCTTACATGTTAAATTAACAACCATGGTTTTACCGTAAATTTTTTGTACAAACAATGATATTTCTCCACTTCAGAAACAAATTTATTATTTATTAATTGCTCCCAATCTTTAAAGTTGCCACAACTTGCGTGGCGAAAACCTTGCATTACTGGTCGTTCGAGACTCAAGTCGCCAACGAGTCGACAAAATGTCGGCGATACGTGAGCTCAGAACAAGCGCACTACAATAGTTGCTACAATACTCGTTGCGTTGTGTACGAAAAGCCTTAGACTCGACTATAGCAGTTTTTATTAAAAAATAATTTAATTGGTAGATTTATTAGTATAATAATAATAATTTAATTAGGCTGCAGATAATTATTATGTTAATTATTTGTAAATAACTAATCAAAATTTATTAATTACAGAGCCGGAAGATCACAGTATACTATTGAAATTTTCAAAATTAGCGAACAAATCCAAACATCAAATGACAGCCAACAGCTTTTTCAACGTCAATTTGTCATTTATACACAACTTTTTGGCTGTAATTGTTTCTTACATTATAATACTGAGTCAATTGTGTAAAACATCATAAATAAGTCGTACATTAAAAATAATTTATATATCACTTTTCATGTCAATGTCTGAGTAATATTTGTGTACTGAATAAAGAATAATGTAACCATACAAGCATTTCATTTTACAATACACAAAAAATAAAATTAAAAAAGCATATTAAACAAATTGAAAATCAATATTGATTTATTATATTAACATATTATACAATCACTATATACTAAATGTATTTGAATACATAATATTTTAAGCAACGACACCCTCAGCCTTCTCTTCAGACTCGTCGTCGTCTGAATCACTCTCTTCCTCTTCTCCTTTCTGTACTATTTTTTTGACAGGTTTTTTCACTTCAAGGTCTTCTTTTTCTCGTGATATATAAAGGAATGGATCAATCTTAAGAGAAGTTGTTTCAGGAGGCGATTCGATATAGCAACTAAAAAAAAAGTTTTTAATATTCAACTGCTATTATTCAATCAAATCAGGAATTGTTGATTAATACCGTGTAATAAAAAGTCCTGGTCGTTTAGGTCGAACCGAATTTATACTACTCAAGATTGCAGCTAAATTTTTTTCCAGTTCCAATGGATCCATATCGATCTGTAATTTATATAAATAAGACAATGTTTCGTTGAAGTTAACATATAAAAAAATACACTAACACTGCCGAAACACGTATTGATTACTCCGAAATTTGCTTGGAGGAAATCTTTCTTCGACTGCACTATGACACTGCTTCGAAATTTAGCCAACAGTTCCAAGAGATCACTACTGACCGATTCGTTTACGTCACTGGGAAACTTTTTCCTCAATATACCTCTAATAGGAAGCAAGTCAGGTAAAATATCCGGATGTGCAATAATATACTCGTAATCGATAACTTTGAGTTCACCAGCCTGAAATAAAAAATGTTTTATATATTGTCACAACACAATTGAAAAATGTCATAACACATTTAGTCTACTCTGTCGAAACACGCCCCTGATCTTCTGATTCCTATGGGTATACAGCAAACCCACACGACCGTGTATATAGACCCGACACACACGTCTCCACTACTCAATGACACCGCTACTTTACTCCAAGGATTTCTTCGAACACAGACTTCGGCCTCAACTTCTGTTGAGTATCACCTCCAGAACGCGCATTCGATACTGAGTACTGACAACTTTAAATAGGACCTACTGACGCAACCGAAGACCTACTATCGAAGCAACTATGACCTGTATGCTTCAGTTGGCATTTTAAGCCATAATTGAGACATAAGGTTTTGTTCTGCAACCCTCATTTTTACCCATTATTTAAATATAAAATTTATTATATATATTTTAAATAAAACCTTGTCTCTCCTGTGTTGCTCTGGAGGCCTTTTATATCCGCATCTCATAAGATTCTTGTCCAATCAGTTCACTGTTCTCAACATGGGGCGCACATTCCACCGGAGAAGCAATTTGAATGTTTTGGTGCATATCATTAATTTTTGTTATAAAGACGCAAATATCATTACAACACGTGTTGACATTTGCAAATTAAATTCTGTAATCTGTAAGGTCTATAAACTTATTTTAATTATAGTTCCTAACTCACCCCATTGCACAAAATGACACGAAAAAAATTTATCTGTATTCAAATGATTATTGGAAATTTTTTTTATACCAGATACTCATGATATTCATGTACCATTCCGTCTGTTGTGTGAACACTTTTTGACCAACGAATTTATGAAAAATGGTCATCTTGAAGCACATTTGAAAACAAAAAATAGCACATGTGTGAACTATGATTTGAAGCAATTTAAGAATATAAAGAAGAAATTTGAAAAAAGAAACACAACTAATTTAAAAGTTGAGAGCAAGAAAATTCACAATATAGATGGATGAATCTACTTTAAGAGACAGTGTGGCTGTATTGATAGATTATGTAAGATATGTTGACAATGGTATCTCCATTAACAACAATAAACTAAAATATATTTAGATAAAACTCGGATACCAATTAAAATATAACACCATGTACTGCAGATGGTGTTTTATGATGAACAAGAAATGCAGTTGTTTAAAATTAATGAAGGATGACAACCGAGACATGTTGCTTGTTGTACATTCACGTCAAAAGCAATAAAATTGTGTCGGCACCGTCGTAGTGGGAACACTCGTTACGGCACGATTTTATTGCTTTTGATCTGGACTGAAAATTCAATACATGGCAACACTGAGCAGCAAAGAAAATACGACTAATTATTAGGTAAATATTATGAGTAGATCTTTTTACAGCACGATTTTGTTGCTTTTGATGTGGATTTTTGACTTCTGATAAGGGACAATTGTTTTTTGCACTTTCCTACTGGTCAAAATTCGATTTAGATATACTTCGTGCGATTCTCACTTATTGTAAGTCGTAATATTATTATAAAAAGTCTTAATATGAATGCTACACTCTAGTCCAGGGGTTCCCAACCCCGTGCCCGCGGGCGCCATGGCGCCCGCGGACCGATTTGTGTGCGCCCGCCACTATTCGACCACAATAGAATTTTTTTTACAAACACTAATTAAAAATTTTAATTATTTTTAATTATTTGTTAAGCCTCTACACTCTCTCGAAGTTGTCCGAACCGAAGCTACAACTGAAATCGGCCGAGATCGCCGACTTTTTTCTGATTATAGCTCCTATAAGTGGCAAAAAAGGAATCTTTGACGAGTCAGGTGGTGCCCGCCGCCCTACCGATATTGTAAAATGCGCTCTAGGATACAAAAAGGTTGGGAACCTCTGCTCTAGTCTAACGCAAGTAATAAAAAAATACAGTTGTAACATAAATTAACGAACAATAATATTATAGTATTTGCACAGACGAACAAAAAAATCGTCACGATGTGGACTAAGGGTGGCTTATCAAATAGGTACTATTCTTATATAATAAATTCTTATATTATGTAAAAAAAATTAGTGAAAGAAAAACAAAAATGATGTTTAAAAATGTAATTCAAAATCATATCTTAGCAGGTAGCAAATAAGACTAATAAAAGAAATCTTCTAAACGAATATATGTTTTATAAGAGTTTGTAGCTAGAAGACTTCCTTCTGTAGCACCTACGAGATGGAATTATACATCACGTTTAAGTAACAATATAAAGGCAATATAAAGAAAACTTTCCAAATGGATTAATCAATAAAGTAAAAAATTCTATGGAACATTATTCGATTATATAAAATTAAAAAACGATCTTACAGTTGTATATTCGTGCTCTGAATTTGCACGAGTACATATTGTTTTTGTATAGTTATAATAAATAACATTCCTAGCACTTATCTTCAATTTTTGTATGTATTCTACACCTCAATTCATGCGAATACGATTTCTGCGAAATTTCGCAAAACATAATTGTGGTATGGCTGTATTTGATTTTTGTTAAAATATATCGTGCATGTTCATTACACTTGTATGGCATTTTCTATTTGTATAACAATGCATCGCCAATAGTATATATGTACATATGTCATTTATATTTGAAATGATACCTGAATCTTTCGGATTACATCCAATCCTCCGGCGTGAGTAGCTCCAGCCTCTATAGCGTCATTTTGCAATTGTTGTTCTTTACAAAGCACCAGAATGGTCCTGTCATCGCTGACGAAAAACGGATGAGGAATCAATACCGTTTTTACAATAGAATCCTTGATTCTAGTCTAGAACAAAAACTCATCACATACATGACTTTACACATTATATTACAATATATATGTACCTTTTTTTCTCCCTGCATATTTAATTCGATTTTTGCAAATAACGGTGACTTGGGTTCGTCGTACAATGTCGGATGGTAAATACAGCGAAAATTGTGAATAGCTTCGGATAAACTGTACTCTTTCCGACGAAAAATCTTGGTTAAGAAGACATCGTCGATTGCGATTGGTTTATGGTCATCGGTAGCGTGCAAATCAGTGTCGCCTCTTTTCTTCCTAAAATGCCAAAATAATAATACCCAACAACTTTGGCAAATATAATAAAGAAAAACGTACTTTTCAAGTAAAAGCTTTTTAGGCATAAATATTTTTTCTGGTTCGGGTGCTTTGGCCTTTTTCTTCTTTTTCGCCATTTCTCTATAACCTTTACGCGCTCTATAATCAACACTAGTTACATTGAAAAACCTCTGAGAAACATAAACAAAATGTATTATTTATACCGAATTTATAAATCAAATATTAAAAATAAACTTACAACAGAGTTAAAATTAACGACGGACGATTGGACCAACAGCGGTCTTATAACGCTGGGCATTCTCACTGAAAACGTAAAAAAAACATACTGTTAAAGTTATTATTATTGAATTATAATGCTCATCAAAAAATAATTATATATGGTTTAAGAGATAATACATAATCAATGATAAAGGTAGCAGTTTAGTTAGTTAAAACGATGAAATGATTAATTTAAAATATGTATTATATATTTACTTACAAAACAACGACGAATTCATTTTTATTTTTCTACGGTACGACAAGTGAGGTTATGTCCATTAGTCGTAAAGAGTGTAGAACATAAAAGCTGTTATTTTGACCATATAATATTAGTATCATGTTGTCTATGCATGTTCATATGTATTTAAAAAAAGCAAATTTGATTAGGTAAATGTATTTTTAATTAACAAATTAAATTTTTCAATGTATTTTATAAATAAAAAAAAACACATTTTTTATTTCATTTTTTTTAATTTCGCTTTTTCTAATTTCATTTTTTAATGACCACAAAATCACAATGCAACTCGATTACTTATAATTAATACCGTCGATTTGGATCGCAATTAAAATTTAACAACTTTATTTGGCGAATAACGATGAAAACTTTTGGGTGTGGCCTGCGAGGGTTTATTTATTTTGGTTATAACAAAATTTTTACCATTCGCAAAACAAACTAACAGACAATCGTTAATAGTAATATCCATCTTCTTCAAATTTTTATCGTTTAAAATGTGCGTAAATATGCTTTCATTAAACTCCTATCGTTTTTTGAGCAATGCAACGATGTAAAGATTTGGCAAGTATGGATATTGCTAATTCATGACTTGTTTTAAAATATAAGATTCAATTACTGGTATTAATTTTTTTCTGCTTTAAGAATGCAGTCAGTTAAACAAGTTAAAAATTTAAACAAGTCCGAACAAATAATTTGTGATGTGGAAAAATATTATTTAAAATTAATATCTGAACATGTAATAACTCTAGTGTAACACTTACAGCAATTTAAACAAGCATAGTTTATATAAATGGTGATTCAATTTCAGTTTCCAAACTTTAAAAATATATATATAATTTTTTTAGAATATTTTTTTTAATAATCGAACATTCGATGTTATTATTAAAAATAATAATAATTAAATGCCTGTCTTTGAACTTTTTGCAGTAGCTGATCCTTTCGGTGACTTTTTAGTACATTTTGTGCGGTTTATTAGCTATTACTTGGCGGATGTTGGTTTTTAGGCAATAAGAAAAGCCCAAAAGTCACGAACCCCGATGAATCGAAAATTCCGGGTCTTTGGCCACACTTTCACTTACAACAGTAATATTCTCAGCTGAAGGTACGCCACGATGATGCACAAGCCTTTCCATATCTCCATGGTGACGGGTGGCAAGAAGACACAGATTGAGCCATTGCAGTAATATTTTATTGAAAAGTTTATAATAGCTTACAGCTTAGAATTTTGGAATATGAAAGTAAACAGTGGACGAGGCACCATAGCAAATGTCCACCCATCAAAGTCCACTAACAGAATGAGCCGTCGTCACGTCAGTGCTACTAAAGTGGCGCTAAATTTTTGCCATAATAAAACCTATACATATTTAATAAAAATAAAATACAATTAAAATAAACTTCACTAGATGGCAATATAAAATATAAAAATTACAATTATATTTACTGAAAAACTAATTTTACATTTTTGTTCTTAAATTAATTGAAATGTGTTGGTTTTATTTCATTCATAAACCATTAAAAATAATTGTTTTTTTTATATTTTAAAAGACTAAATGGTGTAAATAAAAGCTTGTTGCACTTGTAATTGGTAAAATTTATTAAAATAATAATAGGGTAATAGCTGATTTATTTATAACTTAAATTTAAATAGTCATAAACGCAGTAATAATTTTACTTCTTTTTCTTATGTATAATTTGTCTATTGCCCAAATCATAGACAACTCCTTTGACAACTGCTGTCATTTTCATCCAACGACGCTCCGGAATGTCATTTTCGGTGTTTCAAAACTAATTTCTGACATAAAAACTCTATTAAAACTTATTACAAATGACTATTTATAACTTGTATATCTTCGATCGATATGGAACTTTGCTTTACTACGCTGAATGGAATCGGATAAAACAATCGGGTATCACAAGAGAAGAGGTAGTTTTTTGTATTAATAATCAATACTCTACATCATATTTCAAAATTAATTTTTAAATATTCAATTTTAGGAAGCCAAGCTTATGTATGGAATGCTTTTCTCGATCAAGTCATTTGTCTCAAAAATATCACCACTAGATCCAAAGGAGGGATTCTTAAACTACAGGACTAATAAATACACCCTAAATTATTTTGAGACACCATCAGGTCTAAAGTTTGTCTTGAATACGGACAATCAAGCTCAAGGGGTTCGAGACCTTTTGAGGAAGATCTACAGTCAGGTGTACGTTGAATACGTAGTTAAAAATCCGTTATGCGTAACGACAGAGCCGATAAAAAGTGAATTATTCAAAGCTAAACTAGATGCGTTTATCAGACAAACGCCAATATTCGCTCTAAAAGGCTTGTCTTCGTAATGGAATATACAGTCGTTAATATAATGTTATATCGTTTAATTTGTTTAATGTAAGATTTTATATAATAATACAATGTATCTATAAATAAACTATAGACCCAATAAATTATATATAAGAAGAAACATGTCTAATATTTTTATACTTAAATCAGGAGACTTTTAAAACCGGAGACTAGGTATAGAAAAAAATATATAAAAAATAATTTTTAATTACAGGCAGCAAATAAGATTTGCTGAAATTCACATTTACATTAATTTTTTTATATATAAAATCACTACTGCAAGTGTTCCAGAAACCAGTAAGAAGGAATTACATGCTTGTCCCCAAGTATTGGTTTGAGACACTTGAGAAATAGCTTAGAGATAACTGGTAAAAACTATATTAATCAGAATAAAATGATTTTCTTCATTGGTGTTAATGATTTTACTATCATAATCACTAATCATGTACATACTTTAACCTAAATGCAGTGTTAGATAGTTGGATAAGTTACATGATACAGTCAAATCTGCATATTATGGATTAGTCATGGATAATATTATCAATCGGTTATTAGAGTTTTATGATCGTGATTGGATCTAGAACAGCCCCCAATAGTGTTTGTCAATACTACAACTCACTTCATTTTTCTTGTTGTCTGAACGCTCTGCTTGGATGCGGGTTCGAACTGAACTAAAATAATGTGATAGTAAAGTTAAATGCTTAAAGGAAACAAAATGCTATGGCAGTGTTCTGGCTTATACGACAAACGTCCTTACTATCCTTCGATTCCTTGACCAATCTGAATGATTTGAATACGCTAATTATAAAACTATTCTAGCCAATGGAGCAGGCGAATTTCCTTTGAGAATGTATAAATTTCAGAAAATTGAAATTGTATAAGCTTGCTCGGAGACGGTATTTTCTATTTTCTACGACTCTAGCGACTTCGGGGCCCTACGCAAGAATAAAGTGCGAGGTGCTCCTCTCACCAAAAAAAGGTTATGTAACGAATACAAAATTTATTCAGTAATATATAAAGTACTGTAATATGGTATCGTAATTCCAAATAAAATTTCAATATAAGCAGTTTGACATTTTGATCCTTCAAATTCACAAGTAAATTAGTCGTATATATATACATCATGCAAAGTAACTAGACTACACAAACTGCAAAAAATTCGTTTGTATTTTTCGATGGCAAAGTAATACATTTTAAACCTATATATTATATAGTGACTAAGGAATATTTACAGTATTATTAATAAATGTATTCATCAGTAAAAATAATGCTAATTTAAAAAAGCTTTCGAATCAATGAAATTAGAAATGCTTATTATTTTAGAAATATGGACCTTCAGAATAATACACAGGATCGAATATGTGCGTCATAATGGGCCATAGTTTTTTTTATGTATTTTCTTGACGTATTGCGACGAAGACAAACGTTAAGGAATGATTCATAGAAACGGCACATTAAAGTTGCTCTGGCCCTTGTTTCTTTTACTAAAAGGGTTTCAAGGGCCCCGCAAAATTTCCAATGGAGTTTTGGTGGAGTGCAAGGCCGGCTCTGTCTAGCTTTACGAATTTTACAAAGATAGACATAGTCTAAGACTGCAAAACTGACTTCATAATTCGCACAATTTTGATTGTATCGTATTTTTAGGAGTTTTAATTATCGTAATATGAATTGTAATTTCACATTATGTAATAAAAATAATATTAACGTTTGTTTTTATTAAATTTTTACTTTAAGTGTGGGGTCCCACGGGAGTGAATCGGTTGCGTTTGCTCAGAGCCGGTCCTGCACAAGACAGACTAAGCGAATTAGCTATAATAGCTATCGAACATGAGTTATGTGAAAAATTGAGTCGTGAAGAATTCAATACAAGATTTTTCACAGAAAAAAGAAAGACAAAAATTTTTAGAATAAAAATGTCTTTTTTGTATATTATTAATTATGCTTTTTTAAATACATATTATATTTTAATTTTTTTTTATATTTTTTCATTACATTTTACATATTTTTTCTATTGTACTTTTTTTAAACTAAATTTTTAAATACATGTTTTGCTATTAGTTCTTAACTTTTTGATTCATGTTGATTTTTAAAAATATTTGTGGCGAAAAAGCAGCACTACAGTAACTTTTTTTGTAAAGAGAGTGAATCAGAATTTATGCGAATACACTGAAACACATTCATTTCCGAATGTACATAGGTCGTTAATAAAGACCAAAAAGAGCAGAGAACCCAGATTGAATCCCTGTAGTACTCCAGAATGAGCGAAATACTCGCGAGAACAACGATTGCCATAACTCACATATTGAGTGCGGCGACTTATTAACTCGAAAATTAAACAAAAAAGACCGTTCGAAAATCCGAACTTGTTTAATTTTCTAAGAAATAGCTAATTACAAACTTTGTCGAATGATTTTTGATGGTCGCTATATTTTTGCCACCACCTTTGAAAGGCATAAGAGGTGACAGTAAAACAACGCAGACGAAACCCGCGTTGTTGGTCCACTAGCGCTTGCCAACAGTAATTGTAGATATATGTGTGAATAATAATTACCAGGTACCGAAATAAGTATATAATATATAACTAATTCGATGACTTGTTATAGCACTACGATTAATTAAGTCATAATAAAAAAAAAATTATACAGGTATTAAGAACATAAAATAACAGTTTTTGATTTTTTATCTTTATTGCATTTATATTTATAAATGATATAACATTTTCTTATACGGACTATAATTTTATTCTGATCGTGTGTTATTTTTATTCTGACCCTGAATAATATAATTACGACCAAGTTGAGATTTATTTTTTATTTTGACCCAAAGTTGATTTAAATTCTGATCATTTCATTTGTTGCTTTTTTTATAATTGAAAATAAAATGCTTTTGAAATAGTACGCTCTACGACGCCTGCGCCATCTGTGTGATCGTAAAGGTTAGGTAGCGAACTAGACTTGTCAGTTGAGGACATTGCATACCGGCAGGCGCACGCTGCTTTCGGCGAATTTGTTTATTCGTCTGACGGACACTTTTACGCCAGATTAACAGTGAGTTTATTTTAATAACATTACAAAATTATAACTATAAAATAGATGTAAAATTATTTATACATCTTCAACGACGATTTTTATATGAATATTATATATTTTTGCTTTACCGGTATTTTAAATTAATTATGTAAATTAAAACATTATATTATACAAGCTACAATATTCGTTTGGATAATTTTACATAATTGCGTATATTATACAAGCAAAGTTTTATAAAATGTAATAGTGGGAGCATTACGAGCCAACTGAGATTTGTGGATTACGTCCATTAAGTTTTATTAATATAATTTAAACAAACTTATAACGTAAAAACATACATTAGATGCAAGTGCAAATGAGTCTAATGATTTATGTAATTAGTTACTCATAATAAACTTTTGCCTGCGAATTCAATAATTATTACAAATGAATCAAATGAAACATTTTATTTTGTTTCACGTAATTTTCCAAAAGCGTTTCTATTCTTCCTGTTTCACAAAGCACTCAAATGAAAGGTAAAATAAAAAAATATTTCTGAGAGCATTTTGTCGTATAAAAATATTATATGACTAGGATTCGGTTTATTTTTTATAAACTTTTATTCGTGAGTGAAAATAAAAGAAAATTAAAGTGATTTTTCTAGTTTACCAGACCCCAGTCTTAGCAACTTTGTGCTTGCACTATATGCTTAAAATCACCGAGTAAGAAAGAGAATCTATCGCTGAAATCTATTAGGAATTTATTTCTGTTAATAGCAATTTTATAATAATAGGCGTTAACCTATCGATCACCATTATGAATAATGTCTGTAAGTGACCAATAATGTTATTTATAAAATAATTATTGAAAATTCTTCGCGCGTTTGGTGCTGAAAAATAGAACAGGCGCAGAACTCGCGTTTTTAATTACAAGGCATATACTGGTATTTTGGAATTTCGACACCAGTATTGAAATTTTTGATAAAAAAATATTGGTTGTAATAAAAACCATAACTAAATAATTATTTCATATTTGTAAATATTTTCTAATATAAATAAGATAATAGTTGTGATTTTACAATTAGAGGAAAAATAGTTTTAAACAGATTTTAAAGCAAATTCACGAGTTTTATGTTCTATGTTAAAAAAACTCTTATTTTTTATTAATTTTTAACTTAAATTTTTATATTTTGTTTAAAAATTCTAGTTTTTATTTTAAAGCAATATATATCTAGGGAAGCTATTTCAGATATTTCCAGAAGAGGGGGGGACAAAAGTTGGCCAGTCATGGGCATTTTATTAATATTTTAATTTCATTAAAATTCATAGTACTTCATTAAATGGCATGCATTTTTCTGACAAAATTAAAGGGGGTCTCCATTTAGAATCAACGTCAAAAGCAATAAAATCGTGCCGTCGCCACCGCAGTCGAGGTGCTCGGTTATCTAGTGTTCATATTAAGACTTTTTATAGCAACATTACGACTTATAATAAGTTAGAATCCAATAAAGCATATCTAAATCGAATTTAGCATAATATGAGGGCGCAAAAAACAATTATCAATTCCCAGAAGTCAAAAATCCACGTCAAAAACAATAAAATCGCAGTGGAAATGCTTGGCCATCTAGCGTTCATATTAAAACTTTTTATAGTAACATTATAACTTAAAATAAGTGAAAATCGAATGAAGCTTAGTTAAACCAAATTTTGACCAATAGGAGAGCGCAAAAAACAATTATCCCTGTTGTGACAATTGTTTGACCGAAATTCGATTTTAATATACTTTAATCAGTTCTATTATATTAGAAGTCTGTAGTAATATCGGTAAGGATATATTTTTAAAACATAGTGTGATTTGTCTGTACTTATTTTACCCTGAGAGATGAGTTGGCTTAGTTTGTATTTTGGACTTGACCTAATTTCTGTACTTGCTCTAAAACTAGTTTTAGAGGTTTCGTTTGGTTAGGTTTGGGTTTGAACAGTAAATATACGTTTTTTAACTGTCAAATTGAGTTTCACGAACATTTTAAAGTAGCATATAATTTCACTGGTGTCTATAAGTTAAATTATATTTTCGCTTGTATAAATATATATCTCTACTGGTGAAAGTATATTTGGACTTCACTAGTGAAAATATAACTTTACTGAAAAATACACATTAACTGTAACATTTATTCATTGCATTTAAATATATAATGATATGTATGTAAATGTATATATTACTACGTTTAAATCATATAATTTTACTAGCACCTGTAAGATAAATTATATTTTTACTAGTAAAAATATATAATATATACATCGGTGAAAATGTATTTCGATATGTTTTCACTAAAATTACATATTTAAAAAAATATTTTTGCAATAGATTTGAGACTATTTTTTTTAATTTGATATGAGAAATAACTAGAGAATTTCTGGTTTAAAATCAGGGACGTCATTTCAGCTTTTTTCAAGGGGGGCGGGGGGCAAAATTTGACTAGTCAGTGTTCGTTTTTTTAATATTTCGATTTTATTAAGATTCACAATATTTCATTGAATAACAGAAGTTCGGACTTTCCACCTCAAATATCATATTTTGGTTAAACCGATTAGTTACCTGTAAGTCATCAGGAGTTAATTTGAGTATAGAGATGACCTGTACACTGTATAATGCAAAAACACATCACAAATGATTCATTAATGTATTTCATATGGACGATTTACTCGTCTATGATATACTGCTTTTTCCAGCCGTCACTGTTGTTGGCATTAAGCAGCAAGAAACGTGTCTAAACTATGCAAAGTCGAATTTTCTAATTGATTCACTCACCCTCTAAGGATTACTTAATAACACAAATATTCTAAATTATTATGTACTATTTTATAAAAAAAATCCTTAGATATATTCTTGGACTTTCCGAAAACGAATTTGAGTTATATTATAAAACAGTTCACACATTTATTTAATAGATGTCTTCGATTCTTAGACTTAGAGTAATGTTACCATATCTATTAAACGTGACGCATTGGTCTGACACATGTCATTTTACAATATACGATTTACAGCATTACTAATATTAAATATATACAGTTCTGTATTTGAACTCGTAACGAACGAAATGCCGAATATATCACTCATTGCTTGTTATTGAGATGCTCAGTAAAAAATCTCATAATTGTTTCATAAGAATTGTGTATTTATATTAATGAAATGCAAAATACAATGTGGGAGTAAAGCCAAAAATTCAAATGATATTAACTCGAAACCCAATATATTCTATAAATAAAATGCCACTTATATATTGAGATGAGCAATCGAAAATCTTATGTTTTTTCTTTCCACGAGTACAACGATCTGTAACGATGTATTTTCTACGAAAGAAAATAAATAATAACTCATATTCTCACTTAAATAAATACATAGCTCATTTCTTTTACCTCTAGACTATAATTATAGATTTTAAGTTAAAAATAATAATTTTATGTATAAAAATCGTATAAAACATTTATATTTATTCAATGCATAGAATCTACTTTAAATATAAGATTTCAGAGCATTGGTAGTTTTTATTTCAGTCGTATTTATAAATTTTACAGCTACATGTGACGCGTACTATTTTGTTTGTAACAATGATTTGTGTAGTACTCGGACTCGTTTTTAGTTACAAAGTTTTTATGAATTATTTTTTAATAGTTCCTAAAAAGGTTTACAATTATTGCAATAATAATATAAACATATCGCTAGAGTGTTGTATCGTCATAATCTCTTAGTCGCTCCGAAGAACGGGTTGAACTCTTGGAAATTTAGAGTGACTGTTTAGCTGGACAGGGACTGACGGTCGAAGTGAAAGTGGCCTTTTTTCTCACGTTTTATTTTGTTTATCTTGATCGATTCACTCAGAGTACAGATTAGTGCTGGTACGGATAAATACTCGTTTATTCCAAGTCAAATGCGAAGTGGTAGTTCAAGTAAAAGTTACAGATAGGAGTAATAAACTGTGACATCGTTCTAGTTTATATACCACCGTGAAAAAAGGGATGCAGCGTATCTTCAAGTCATTGTTTTTTAATACAACTAGATTTCTCTTGTCTAATACATTAAGGCATGTATGTCATGCCCAAAATGGTTTGATCATTGCAGTACAAAGACATCTATGTCATGCCCAATATAATTTATATTTTCTGTAACTTTTTTGAATGACTTGATGATAATTACGGATGCTTCTATCAAAATATTACAATTTCTTTACTATTACCATGGTTAAACTCTGGAATATGCGATTCGGGAAAACTGCGCTCGGGTGAAGATACCCTGTTCTGACCATTTGTGTTTTATGGAGTACGGCAAATTTTTTGTTCAGTACTATTGATCTCGTTAATAGATCAAATTTCGATTAGAGAAAATTAACTATATGTACTAGAATTATTTGTAAATATTTAAATTTGCATGACTTTTTTCTCTGTGTATTTTTTGCTACCGATATATTAGATGTAATTATTTTTAGTAGACAAAACTAGTTTGATAAATCATAAACTATACATACAATAAGTTTTGCAAATAGCACACAATTTTACATATAATTCAATTAATAATATAAATTGGATAATCTCCGGGAATTATGCCATCAAAATTTCACGTCTCAAAAAAGTCTCGAATCCCAAGAAATGTTCAAAATATCGTTGAGACAAAAAACTGATTTGCCGTAAAATGTGACTTTTTCACATGAAATGAAAATTTATTTTCACAGAATGATTATATATTATAATTGAAGACGCTTAACTTAAAACAATGAATAACACAATTTGGTAAAATAATATATACATATGTATGTAAATTAAACATAGATCAGTGGATGTTGTACAATAAATTCATATTTACGTATTGATATGTGATATTGTTCGTGCCGTTATGCGTCGTGAAATCTCTAAGTCATTTCGAAGCTCGAGATAACTTTTGACGATTCAGAGCTGACGACTTGTCCCGCCAAGTCGTCAGCTTTGAATCATAAATATGAATCGAAATGTGAATGATACTTTTCTCCGCACTTCGATGGTGTTGGCCTGAATATTTAAGCTCTGTGTTGATTTGGCGTGAGCTCTACTGATAGCGAGATCAAGGCTCAAGCGTTTTATTTATATTTACAATTTGTTTCATTTTCACTTTTTTCTTGATAATTCTCATTTTTGAATCTTTGTGAATAGATATGTTTGAGATATACCACCGAGCATTATATCATTATATTTAATTAAAATTACTGAATTACTTCTATGTTGATGTTGCATTTTGTCGAAAATAAAACGTTGTTTTTATAGCGGCATTCTGGCTCATAAAAATGGAAGGAGAGCAAAAATGTGATTTTTTATATTTCGCTATTTGCTACGAGAGAATGGTTTTGACTGTTTTCTGTGATTATTTTAAATCTAAACGGTCGGTTATCTTAAAAGACGCATATTTTTTTATTATTTAACTATTCTAAACTTAAATAAATCTAGCTTTAAAAGCGGGAATTGTTCCGGATAGGAAATTTTATCGTCATTTTGCTAGATTATTGTTTTCATAAATTATGTGGTTTCTCAAACAATTATAACTTGCTGCATCTTGTACAGTTTTTAAAAGATATTACATAACTAAATTCCTGTTAATCTAAAATTATTATATATAAAAATACATAGTAAAAGCATCGATTCTTGAATTTTTAGAAATGCAAAGAATCAATATGCTTAATAAATAATAAATATTTGTATTATGATTTTTCACAGATTCATGACATAGAACATAAATTTTCATAGGAAAAAAATACGCATGAAACGTCAAATGTTAATACATAGGTTTAGGAAAAATTTTCAGTTAAAAGAATACTTATTAATCAGTCTAGATATTATAAAGATATTTTAATATATTCAATTATGGATATTAGGAGCATTTAAATAATATGTTGATCCCTTTTTATGTAAAATAGTTATCACTGATACTGGATTAGATTTGTAAATAATATATAACAATCTCTATTTACAGTGGTGTATACATTATATATATAAAAACGCCAAATCCAGCTCTGTGAAAAATATTGATCCCTGAAATGGCACTTTAACGCGAATTGTTGAGCTGCTTTCAGTTAATTTTATTGCTCAATTGAGCTACTGGATGCGACTGAGAGCAAGTGCTTCCATTATTTACGATTATAGTCTACGCTCTCTAAATAAAATTTTAATGTCAATCTTGATTTGCATACGCTCCCATTGGATCATAGATAATGATGTTAAATTTTCAGCATTAAATCTATACTCAAATTCTGAATAGCCAAAAAATGTTTATAAATATGCCACTTCCATTTTAATTATTTTTCGTGTTTTGAGGCCAAAGTAGTGTTGACTTTTCAGCCAAATAGACGATGACATAGTTGGTAATAGTTTATTTTAAAAGCATATATCAGAGGTGGCCAGCCTTTTGTATACCATGCGCCAATTTTTTCAGAGACAAGTTCAGATGCGCCATACAACTCAAGCACTTTTTTTATCTTCTTACGTTCACATTTGGGGTTGTAAAATAAAGATAGAAGTAGGAACTGCTTCGCTTATGGGAAGAAAAGAAATAACTCAATCACGAAATTCAATTAATTAATTTACGTCATTTTAAAAGCACACGTTTATTAGAGCACAAATCTACAATAGTAAGAAATAATCACATGGGCGAGAGGGTGATCGCTGTTCAAATTCTAATTAGTTTTATGCGACCCTGTTTTGCTTTTTACTAATTTCATTTATTAAAAGGCTTGTTTACACCTGTATGCGGTTCCAAAGCGACATATATAACTTTTTGCATATTTTCTTAGCTCTGGGAAATGTTCACTAAGTAATGAATGCCAGAAATTAATAATGTCAGACGCATTTTGATACGGGAAAAGCTTATCAAATTTCATTTTTAAGAAGATATTTGATTTTAAATCAATCAATTCCATTTGCATGTTACAAAGCATCTGCATATAATTTTGTTCACTTACTGAAAATGGCTTTATAAATGAGAGCATACAGTTTTCTTCTTTAGCAAAATCACGAAACTACTTTAAAATGACTCTTGCAAAATCTTGATTTTGTCAATATATTTGGTCAAATTGCTATTATCCGCAGCACGTTCACTCTGCTCTTTTAAGTGTGAAAATTGATTTTAATCCTCATTTTGTAACTGGGAGATAAACATTTTTAATTTGATTTTAAATAAACTAATGCTATTTACTTAGCTAAAAAATAATGTATTCTTATCTTGTAGTTTTATATTTAGATCATTAAGATGGCTAGTAATGTCAACTAAAAATGCCAAATCAAATAGCCAGTATAATAAAGTTCTTTCATCAGGTAGTTCATTTTCCTTTACCAAAAAATTAAAAACGGCATTTTTCAATTTCCAAAATCTACTCAGAATCGGACCTCTAGAAAGCCAGCACACTTCACATTGAAGGATAAGTTCACCATATTTCAAATCTAGCAATTCACAGTATTCTCTGAATTATCGTCTGTTCTCTTGCTCTAATTTTATTCACACATTTCACAACCAGCAACATAACATGTTTTATATTTAAAGTTTTCCCACACAATGCCTCTTGGTGAATAATTCAGTGATATTTTAAAACAGGACGTTATAAAAAGTTTTCAAGTAAAGTTGTAAATACAGAAACTCCATCAGTACAGACACTGATGAGTTTACTATAATCGAATTTTAGATTTTCTAGGCATAATTTTACTTTTTCAAATGTCTGTTCCTCTTGTTTTACCATGCAATGACTTCAGACTAGCAAGTTCTTCAAATACATTAAAATTATCATTAATTCCTCTTATAAAAATGTTTAACTAGGCAACATCACATATGTCCATTGATTCATCCAAAGCTAGCGAAAAGAAAGTACAAGAATGAACAACATCTCCCAGTTGCTGATCTACATCCTTTCTTTCTAAAACTTTGGATAAATATTTGGAGACAAGATTTAACAATTTCTTCTCCTTAAGAAATAAGGCTTTATTTTTGCCAATGCTCAAGCAATTTTATATGATGCTTCTGTCATCGCGAAGTCTTCACAACCTACTTTAAGAAATATATTTTGTCTTTTTTCTGATTTCTTCCTTTTTCTTAGTTACATATTCTTTTCGTAACTCAGACTCAAGAACAAGCTTCATTTTTTCTTCTATATTAATCTGATGCTGTGTTTGATAGTGTCTCTGAAGATCATGCCTTCTATTATGTGAAAGAGTACTTTCACAAACAATGCAAAACGGTTTTCCTGATGAATTTGCTATAAATAGCTATTCATTTTCCCACTTTTCATTGAAATCGCGCTTACTATCACTATCTTGGCTTCTTTTCTTCATTTTCTTTTGCATTATAACAGATAACAGGAATTTATAAAAAACATAGAAAAGTATATAACTCTAAAAAGTTAAAAAATAACAAATAGATCCAATGTACGTACGTCATATTACACAGAATATCAACTATGTGGGATTTGAATTCTATATATTGCTCTGCTTCGACAATTGTAATACATATTTATTCTTGAATCTGTCTTTTAATCACTCAATACAAAAACCACGCTAGTACACCTAACACTCGCAAAAACTCCGCTTCAAACTCCACGCCACGGTGGCTCACTCAGAATTAACTGACAAGCACGTTGTGTGTTGCTAGTGCGCAGTGCTTGCGAACGTTTAAGTGGGAACGCGCAATGGCAACACCTATAGCAGCGGTTCTGAACTGGTGCACCGCGAAAAAAAATATGAAAAGCCGAAAAATCCGCATAAAGTTGGACATTACCGAAGGCTGAATGAATTGAATTAAGGGGACTTGAGTTAAATATGGAGTCAGTTATAACGCCTATTTTAAAAGCATAAGTGGCGCAAGGATGCAATGCGCCACTTGTGATCATCCAATGCGCCACGTTTGGCGCATGCGCCACGGGTTGGCCACCACTGGCATATATAAAGAAATGTAGATGCTGCTATCAGGCGGTGGAGTTAAAATAGCACGTCAAGTTGAAGGGTCTTCGCTGGCGTGTCGAGTGGTATTATTGTCAGCTGTGCTTTCGTGGACCATCTGGGGTCTGTCTTTATGTGTTCTTATGATGACTCTGGACGATTCGCTAATGCGTCCCATATTTGATAATGCTGGTTGGAGACAGACCAAGTGTCCCATATTTTAAAATCCTGTTTTGAAATGTCTGGAGAAACTTATATTTGAATTACATCAGTACATACATCTCAAACAGCTGTAGTTTAGTTCAGATTCATTATTTGAGGTCGATTTTAACTTTTTTCATAAATATATTCCTGCTATAATTTTTTCCAGAGTCGGGCTCCTCAAGGAGAACGGGCCTCGAGAATTTGTACCCTCTCGGCAGGCCTGGTGTGTGCTTAGTATAATTCACTGATTTTTTTAATCATGGTGAAAATATTACAGCTGCGAGTTATTGCTAATAAATTTAAAAAGTGGTTCTGAAAGATCCAAAAGGTGTAAGTATATTGCACGACAATTCGCAATTGAAGCTCATTCAATGAAAAATGAATAAGTTGTTTATTGAAATTTGGTCTTATTCATCATAAGCTTGTTCTAGCATTTTTACAATTTAAAGAGTAAGGTCTTCAACAACCAAACTGCCGTAGAAAGTGCATTTCGAGATTTTATCAACTTCAGAACTTTGAAATTTCACACCACCTGAATAAATAAAAGGAAAAAATATGTCGATTCCAATAATGCTCTTGCGTTACATAGCTTTGCCACTGAATATATCAAATGTTCGATAAGGACTCTATTATTATATAATAATCTGTCGATTACAATGTCAACACGGTCGATTAGCTCTGAATGGAACTTTCCCTTTTGTCACTTCATTTTTCCTTTTTATCGAATTTTCGTTAAGGTAAAAGTCATTGAGTATATCTCGGTATCTGCTCTAGGTACTTCGTGCTAGTGTTTAGATAAACGGTCGGTCCATTTGGGTGTTTATTCAGTGCCCTTTTGGCCGAAATGTCAACAAAACTAGTTCATTCTATTTCTATTCCTTACGTAACTAAATAACGAAGGGTACATCTCCGACAATTCAGGTTTTAAATCGTTTCAACATAAAATAACAACGCCTCAGGTGATTAACTTTGTTGTATACGATCACGTATATAATTCAAATTCACATTTTCTATACTATTAAAGCATGCACAAAGTTATATACGTGAACTTTAACATTATTATACAATAAATATGTTATAATTAGTGAGACTTAATATATGATATAAAATTGCAATACACTCAAATTTTATAAAAGTAAATATTTGCTTCAAATTCAAACTCGTTTGTATTAAAAAAAATAAGAATTCAATAAAATACCTCTTAAAATAGCTTAATTATTTTTCGATTTATTTTAATTTATTTATCTTCCTTTCTTTAATCTTTACAATTAATGTGTGAACATTTACATTTATATATTTTTAATTAAAGTGCTTCATAAATTTTAAATACATCGTTAAAATTTAACTCGAAAACTTTTTCGTAATAACTGAAATAAAAAGTTTCTCTAACTTTATTTATTTATATATGGAATATCATTGCCAATTAAAGTAGTATATATATTACATACATAAAATACATATTCACATTCAATAAAATATTTTATTTTATCAAATGTTTACGTTCAATTTTATATATGTACATATATAGACAATTTTTTTGGTTTTGAGATAACATGAATATACTATAGTGTTTATTTCATATTTTCGTAGAATCGAACATTGTATTTTGTAATTATTATATTTTTATATAACGTATATTGTTTTTATATTATATAAAATAATCTAAAATACATTATAGAAGTATTATTTTTTCGACGTACCATATTATTGTGTATCTTTAATAAAATTGTATAAATATTTGCTAATAATGTACAAACATGTACCATGTTTTTCGCTTGAACCTTTTATGGCTTCATTTATAGCGTGAGGTTTATATATTTTATTTGATTCAACATGTTTGTTAAGATGTGGGATGATATTAATTAATAGGAATTTAATCAGATTCCAACAGGCGAAGCCGAATGGAAACCGAAATTTAAGCCAGAGCAAAACTCGATCTTTGATGAACTCTAAGTATTCCAATTGGAAATACAATACAGAATACAAATTAAATTTACATTACGATAAAAGAAAGAGGCCAAGAAAATGTAGAAAGTATTAAGTCATAATTTGTTATTGTTGAAAATAACACTGTATAACAATTTTGCGGCCAATACAAAAAAAAACTCGATTTATATAATAAATAAAATGTACATATCAAATAAGATGTTATTATATTTAAAAAAAAAACACTTTCATAATTTATTATGATAGACTATGATATGTTTTACATTTTTAATTTATTAATAATTTTAAATCTAGAGCTTAGATTAAATATCTATATATTTGTTAAATTTTCTGTATTAAAATCTCATAATATATTTTTTAACTTTTTTTTTCTTTTGCAGGGAAGTTATTTGTAGCTTTTTAAATTTTTATGTAAAACAAATATATATTTTTTTCTAGAATTATCTTCTACTATATGTTTTTGCCTTAAAGATATAGCATTATGGACTGATTTATCTGTCCTGTTTTAAATAGCCTTTATATATTTTTTATTCGATTTTATCATAAAACTTTTGCCTTATGATTTGAAATCAGCGTATAATTTTACATATAAATTAGATGTTTAATTTAGTGCATAGCTTGTAGGGATTCTGTCCCAGAATTTTCCAATGTTGCTTTAACAAGTCGAGATCAAATTATCATATTTGTTTAAATTAATGAGAATGAATACTTGGAACATCTATACCACTTATAATAAATGAAGTATATATATATATATATATACATATATATATACATAGTATGTATATATTAAAAAATGTATATTTAGTATTTATTAATTATATATGTACATTTTTTAAGTACGTATTTTTTATTATTTATTATTATACAATTATTTATTTTCACTATATATATATATACATACATATGTATATGTATACAAAAAAACTATACATTTCAAAGAAAAATGTTTTTGATTGGGTTTTTATTTAAATGAATTATTTAATATTAAAAAATACTAATAAAAGGCATTGCTTTTTTTAAATTAATAATTTTGTATATTTTTAAAATGAATATTTATTTTTACTTACTTATAAAAAAGTTGAATGGCACTTGAATGATAAATAAATTTTGCAAATTAAAAATTTTTCTTTACAAATTTCAACTTTCTTCTGATTTCTAAAAATATAGATAAACCGATAAATTAAATTGTTTATTATGAACAGTTCACTGAATAACAATTTTTTATCTCTTCTACCACAAAATTGTTATAACTTTAGGAATCTTACGTGGTAAGCAAAATGAGATGTAAATCTGTCTATTTAAATTTGAATAAAATATTTTATTAGAAATGCTAAGCACAGAATAAACAAGCAAAACCTCAGCGGTGCTATATTTAGAGTTGTGGTCAACAATGCGCACTCTAGTGTCTTCTGTTCTTTGAAAAAAATATGTAGCGGCTATGACTCTTGGCTAGCCGTTTGAGAGGGCCTCTTTCCGCGTATGCAGCTCTAAATGCTGCGTTCTCTGGGAGCACCTATAAATGTACCTCCTCAAATGGTATTATCTTATCTTCCTATGTGGCTCTGATCATCCAAGGGTGAAGCCCCAGCGATGGGCCCTCTCTGTGGTACGGGCTTACATCCTGCTTCTATGAAAAATAAAATATTAGTATTCCGTTGCTCGAATCCTTGACTTCTCGATAGCGATTCTTGATGGATGTTTTACTGAAATTTCAATAGGTATGCTTTTCCTCTCTCTTCACTGAAAAGCAGTTTTTTCTGTTAATGCGAAGTAGTGTTAATCTTATTTGGTGTGACACATAAAGTTACTATTTAATTATCATTAGTTTATCTACACTTTTGTTTGACTAAATATTAAAAAATAATTATGTATGAAATTTTTTATATTGTGCTAATTCAAAGTTGAGTTTTGTGCCTAATATTATAATTATAATTTTAAAAGTAGAAAATCATTTTTTTTATTACATAGATTGCGCTTAATATTTATTTTATAAAATTAATATTAAGTAAAAATATAGAAATTCTAGACGCAATAATCAGGTAGCTTTCTTTGCGTGAATGGAATTTTATTTTAGAATGCAATTTTTATTTTTAAAATGCATCTACAATTTATAAATAGATTTAATTTAAAAAAATAGAACTGTAAAATAGAAAAATGTAATGATTAATACATAAAATGATTTAATACAATAAACTGGATTGCCAGAGCACAAAACTTATTTATCAATAATAAGTTTTTAGCAATGGCTCTCTAGAAGTTGAAACAATATAAATCGCCATATAGGTTTAACAAAAAAAAGCCATCCAGACTTTATAAGACCATATATTACCCCAAAATAAAAACTGCTTATTCGTGAGCTTCAAGACACGCATAAAAAACAATATGGCCTTGTGTCAAATTACACTGTCGTACGTATCCTTTGTCATTATCAGACGGTCGCCCATAAATGAACACCAAGGAATGTATGAATGCTTTTGCTTCCAAATTAACCTTTTCTGTCATCCGTCAAAGGATCAGTATATAGGACTTAACACTTGACACAACCTGACAATAGGAACCAAAGACCAGAGCACACCAGCAATTTTATTACACACATATGTATGATATATTTGTGTTCTATAAACTATACATCAAACAGCTCTTTCTTCATATAATATAAATATCTAATTGAAAAAGTCGCACCACTTCAAATCACGAAAATAAAAAAATGTTTTTATATATTTATGTAACAGGTAACGTTTGAATTTCAAAAATGCATACATTACTTAGTCAATGTATGCACTGTCAAATTACTTCAGTTACAGTACACAAATAGTTTTTTTTAAACAATCTAACTAGTTGTTGTATGCTCTCACTATTCGCTGTTATATATTTAATAGGTATTTTAAACCATTTATGTAAAGTAAATCATGTTGATAATTTATATCATCCTCGTTTTAAGCAGATTTGTTGCATTCATGGAGTGTTCACTGTTTTGACGAACGCTCACTTGCTGTCGTTCACTCGCACCTATTCAGTCTCGAGTTGTTTTTATTACTGGCTCTACAATTAGTCGGTTTTGATTAGGTTGGTTGTCAAACACGCTTGTCTGTCAAATGACGGAAAGTTCATACACTTACTAGTTAAAGCATAAATTATTTAGTAAAAGTATACACGAAATGTAGCATTGTAAGCTTGAATTTAAACTCATAGTTAGTGCATACTTTGCCTAGTCATTGTATAAATTGTTGAAATATTACACTTTAAATAAAAAAATGATAAACTACAGCAAAAATATTTTTTTATTCATTTTTAAATAAGACCTTTTAGGTAAGACTACTATATTTAAAATCTTAGACTATTTTCTTGTTATCTTATATATTTGGGCAAAATATTGTTATAACGTATTATAAATAGAAGCTTTGATTTTGTTTCATGTTACTATAATTACAGTGCTAATTTAGCTTGACCTAAATTAACCTAACTTTCAGATGACCTATATATAATAAATACGAAACAACTATTCGTCGTTGATGTGCCTATATACACAATAAGTTACCCAATTACCAAACTGCAAATTAAATTTCACCCAGGCGTTAATCACATCAGAATTTATGTAGGAGTATATATTGTTATCAAATTCCTTTCGTTGGCTATTATTAGCGTTGCAAATTAAAATGTTATTATAATAGAATTTTCACAACGAATGGCGATTAATCTTGATTGTCCAACGTGTATTCGTAGCGTTAACGGCTACGTAACAATTACGTTGTATTATACATACATACACACAATATTCATTGTTTAATCGAAAGCTTTTGTCCGACGTTCGAACTCAGACAATATTAGATCTGGTCATTACATGGATGAATAACCACTGGGGGAAACGCAATATTGGTCATTGCTAATGGGAAATTTGGTGTGTGTGGTTTTTGGATAAGTGAGATACCCTTGTATTTACTTTAAGTTAATCTTTAACTATCTGTTTATTTCTCCTTAACTAAATTTAACGTTTGTAACTCAGGTTTATTTTAAAACACAAAACGAGACTAATAGCAATTGAAACGATTTATTTTGTGTCTGTACATAATTCCCTATTAGAAAGTGTTATTCAAACAATTAATCTTAATAACTACCTTTTCTTGTAACAATTTGTTTTTATTTAATTTGTATTGTAATCAAAAATGAAAATTTTTAGTCATTACGAGAATATTATACATATTAGATTATATAGTCATGGCCAAAATTTCTAAACTCTAATTAAGCCAGTGAATTTCATTTAAACTCGAAAACTGTCTCGAATTGTCAGACGTATATAGTTTACATCATAAAAGCCGTTCAAGATAAAGGCTCGATATAATGATATACAAGTTAAAAGGTCTGAATACCAGTATCGATCGAACGAAAAGTGCGACCTCTGAAATTGTCCTTTAGAAAACGGAAACCCTTCTGAACACATGTGCGTATTTCACAATAATGAGAACTAGATTCTACACCGTGTGTATATATGTGTTATATAATGGATGTTTCTCAAATGGTGTACTAAAATCTTTGACGAAAAGGAAGCAATTTCCTGTAACGATTTCACTGAGAGCGACTCGAATTGGAGTTTCGTCGTTTTAGAGAAGTTCACAACCCTTGACTAGTTGGCCGCCTTCTTTAAGGAGCCGTAAAGACGAAAACTCTTCAAACACTCGAGAGTTTCACCTTAATACATAAAACATATGTTTTATTATAAGGAATATATATTTTAGTGCTAGAAAAATAAAAACACGAGCGTTGCAAGTTTCAACCAAGTAATTACAGTTTCTGCAACTTTGGTACGAAAGGCTTTAAGGGAATTAGGTCGGCTGAGTCTTAAAAATCTCCAAAAGAAAAATAAGCGAAAAATCGGATTATGCATCAAGTCTTAACATTAATTATTTTATAACATATGAAGTAATTCTTAGTTCTCATTATATGAAAATCGACACGGTTCTAGCCTAATGCCTAAGACCTTTATAGACTCCCAAAGACTTAACACAAATCCCACAAAAGCCCCAGAGACATTCGCGGAGTCTTAGGTAATAATATAAAGCGAATATCGAAAAAACACACACGTGTTTCATTTGCAAAGATCAAGGCGAGATAATTAATTACATGCTTAATTATTGAAACATTTTTTGTAGTAATCTCTGTATGTTTAATATTATAAACGTAATTAAAACCCTTAATGGCTCGAGCTTTATGACTATATAGAAAGCGTTCGTAATACGACGAAATTTTCCCTTTGTACCTTTTTATACGTTGTAAATAATTTATTGTAGTATGTGAATAAGGAATACTTTATCATATTTTATGGTTTCCATATAGAGTTTCCTATTGAAATATTTAATATTTCAATATTACAATAGTATATTTGGAATAACTATCACTTATACGATTGATATTTTTATTTAAAAAATACACCGCTATAATTTACAATTCAGTGCAAATTATAACACTTCAATTTTCATAAATATATTATTATATAAGCACCTCATGAATCCTCTCAAAAAATAAAGGTAGATTCAACAAGGGATTTTCGAAAAGAATAAATAAAAAGTTTCTTATGTTGTAGCAAAACTTAAAATACATACATTCAATTAGGAAAACTTTAATCAAACCCTGTGCACTCCAAATGATGGAAATTGTGTTGTGAAAAGGATTAGAAAAAAACTTGCAGCGGTTTCACTGTCGAACAACACTGTCTAAAAGTATATCAGTGACATAATAATTGACAAGCAAGACTTATGTTTATTTTCAATTCATTTATGTGACTTTTAACTTTTTGTCATTGAAAATTGTTAAATAATTATTTAGTAAAAATTAATCTCAATAAATTTACAACACTACGATATGCATATTATTTTGAATGCACCTTTTGCGTTAGAATTACATTTTGAACAATGGTGAAAAGGATAATGGAGAAAAAATGGTTGTGAAATCCTGGGCATAGAGTTCATCGTGTTCATCTCAAATTTTAAAAAAATATTTCGGTCCGAGATCATATAATGTTCTAGATTGTGTTTTTATTATTCAACATGTATTTTTTTTATTTTATTATTCACATAAAATAAATATTAAACAATGTTTTCTTAGAGCCTTCAAAAGACACACCATCCCCTGCAAATATATTGTCAAAAGATTATGTTTTCGATAACTTCTCACAACAACAATGCTGTCAAAGGTGTATTACGACATGTTATCGAAACTAAAACTATAAAATTTAATACTACCGAAATAAATAAACGTTAATTCTTGTATTCGATTTAATTGGTGCTTATTACGATTATTAATTAAATTAATTATTAGCTAAGAAAAACGTATTAAAAATTGAAGGTCATAAACCACAATTATTAATTTAGGTTTAATTTGTGTTATATTAATTTGTCTTGGACATATCTCACAGGCTCATTGATGAATTAAGTTTTCAAGGAAAAGTGTATTTTTTAAAATAGGTTAAAATTTTGATCAAAGGACTAATTTGGTTCGTATATTTATATTGATTTTTTCAGCTATAAGCTATTCAAAATCGATTAAAAATGGCAATTTTCATCGTGCAAAATTTGTTTTATGCATAAATTATAAATTTGTATCTATTTTTTATTTATAAAAAATGGTTATATGGCGGTTTCCGTCGGGAGTCGTTAAAAATTTTAATCCATCCTTTATACGCCAATTTCGGCGTGGTAAGGCTCGCGTAAAAACTCGCACAAAAGTCACAATGGGGTGGAAAAATTGACGACCGGGCGTGATGAAAGCCGTGAAAGATGTAGTGGCAGGGGTTGGGGTTGAAAATTCTGGAGTTGAAATTTTCATATTCGGCAGTCAAAGAAATATCACGGTTGTATATACGAATTATATAATTGATCGTGAAAAAAGCACGATGAAAATTACACAAGAACGGAGGAGCGGAGTGAAAAGGCTCTTTGTCTATAGACGTATTTCTATTTTTTTTTATATAGCCTTACTTTATATAAATGAAAGTCATGACGGAAGAGAGAACGATGAAATTGTTTTAAATGCAGAGGGTGTCCCAAAATAAACGAACGATAACTTTAGAGATGATATCTGATATATACGTTTTTCCATGAATTATATTTTTTTTTCATTTAAAAAATATAAAAACCTTTCTATCGATATTTCAAACACATAAATGAGATTTTGTGCTTTTAAATAAATGTTAAAAAAATTCTTAAGCACACAACGATAAAATAGCAATCTTGAAGCCACTTAAGATAGCTTTTAAAATGTGGTGTCTCTAATACTATATCTCTACCTAATTTAATGTGTCGAAAAATATTAACTTTCGATTTATACTTATGCATGCAATTTAAAAAATAGTGTGCGAATAAAAAATATATTAAAAAAAAATGTATAATATTATCCAGAACATTTTTTTAATTCATAAAATCGTGCTAAAGTTTTATCTAATAAAAAAGTTTTTCTCTAATAAAAAAATATCATTATTCATCTGAATGATAATACTGAAATATCAAAGTGGCTTAACCGAAAATGATTAATAGCTTCTCTGGACTTTTAATACTGAGTTTCGCTCTTACACTTTGCTGGTTATTTTGCATTATTTTACGATCATACAACGTTTTTTTTGTGACTATTAAAATTACTTTCGTTTTAATCTCATTACCCTAAAACAGTTCTAAAAAAATATATTGAAAATTTGCTTGCTAGCTTAATCTGTCGTCTTGGAAAAATTGTAGCCATTCGAGAAAATTAGAAAAGGCGTAACTTGCTTTGAAATAATCTTAGAGGTCAAAAACGTTTAAAAATATATTTATATAACTAATTCGTAGATTTTTTTATAGTAATAAAAAAATTACGAATTTTATTGGGTTTTTTTTAATATATATATAAATATTATTAGACTACAGAAAAAATCAATGCTAGTGATTAATTGTAAAGATTAAATTAGCGCCAGTTATCCATCCCTCCTTTATAAATTAAATCGCACTACATTGCGTTGTAAATTTAAATAAACGGTAAGCAAAAAACATTGTCTCTAATGACAGACTTACATAATCTTGAACGAAATCCACCTGCTTTAATATGCCAGAGAGAGAGATAAATATTACACAAAAATAAATAATAAATTTCCGCCTTAAATCGTCTGAATTGCTTTAAGAAGCTAAGACTAAAAGGGACGCTTTATTCATTCCCTTTTCTTGATAACATATAAGAAGCAATTCGACTTGACTCTCAGAATATTTAACTCAAACTTTATGTAGACTAGTGATTTTAATTCACTTTTAACACTTTTAAACTTACCATCGTAAGCCTTATTCTTTCAATAAAATATGTTTTATGCTTAAAAAAAATGTTTAAATTAATTAATTTATTTTACTAGAAATATTTTTGTAACTAAAAAAATGTTTTTAAGCTTCCCTACAATCTTAAAATGTATTTCTTATTAGTAAATTATACATAGAAAAGTTGTAGTATACTGGATTTTTACTTAATGAAATTATATTTTTTCAAAGCATCTAAGAATTTTTATTTTATTTTATTTGTTAAGATGCGGGATATTTTTTATACATTTTAAATCGTTTCAACGATTTGATGTATAATATAAGTAATATATACATTTTCATTCAAAAAATAATAAAAGTAGTTAAAACATCCCTTTGTGGCGACTCGATAGTAACTTTCATTGCAGTGAAAAGTTTTAAAACAATCCCTAGAAAATCAATATTATCTTACATCCAAGATATGATAAGCTCTTCCAGCTATATTATAATATAAATCATTATTTTTAGTGCTACATAAATTTTGTATTTTTCTACTAGCAACTTAAGCTCTCATAAAGTCGTGATAATAGACTTTCATTTATATATTTTTAACTTGTGTTTTAGAGCCTTTAAACTATTTTATTAATAATTAATATATACATTTCCCATTAATAAAATAATAGAAGTTCACTTAGTGGCGACTAAGTGCTTCGATAGTAATTTTCATTGCAATGAAAACTTTTAAAACCATTTAATTTTTACAGCTCTTTAATTATATGAATAATTTTATCTTTTTAGTGCTACATATAAATTCATATACTCCTGACTATTTTTACAACATATACTATTTTTTTATTAATATTTTTATATAAAAAAAATAATTGCAGCTCTTTAAGTATATAAATTATTGTAGTACTACATACAATTTGATATATTGTTTAATATATTATTTGTTCAAAGAGTAGCTAATAAAACATAATAAATTGATTTCAAACTAGATGTATGTAATCTCTAAATAGAGATAGACTCCCTGAACTATCCTTAATAGCTACCATGTTAAAAAATAAATGAAAGGGTGTTCTGAAGGAATTATTAGTCAATCCCAATAAAAAATGCTTTTGTCATATTTTATTGTTTTTATATATTTACATTCCGAATATCCCTCGTAAATATAATAACAGGCGTCTTTATTTATTTTTTGCAAATTGAAACAATTTCCCTAGTATAAATAAAAGTGTGCATGACGTCATATTAATTTTCTTTGATTGGCAGCCGATATTTATGAGCTGTCCCACTCAATCATATACGAATTAAAATAAAAAATTATCGACAAAAAATAATATTACGAAGCTGAAAAAGTTGACGTTTAAAAAATAGTCTTGAATTTAACTTTTTGCCACTAAGCTCATATTGTTTTAAATATGTGTATGATAAAATTTTATATTTTGACTTAATGTTGTATAAAATATGATATATTTAAAATGTATTAAAAGAGCTAAAAACATCTGTAGCGCTTAACAGCGTGCTCTATTGATTTACTAAAAATACAGAATTTGTTTCGTCTTAATACATATCTTTATTCTTTCAAGAATTTTATTCGCTTCTCTTTAGTATCATAAACGAATGCAGTTTAAAGCATATTAAAACCAATAACTGATAATGGTATTATTCGACACATATCTTATATATTATATATAAATTGTTTAAGTATAAGTTTAAACAAACGTATTATAGCTATTTTTGGATGTCTTGAAAATTGTTTTTGTTTGGTATAAACCTTTGTTGCTATTGTCGCATTTTATTTAAAAAATTTACATCACCCTCTACAATACCATATATAAATCTTGCAAAAAAGTATTCATTTTAAATATGAATTAAGCATTTTCGCTAAAAATACAGCAAATACGGTGATAGCAGTCCACACCCTACAAACACACTGCTCATTACATAATGGCCCAAGTCCTTTGAACCTTTGAAGCATTGAAATGCACGACAAGGCCTGGATTTATCTAACGATACCAAAGTTCCGTCGACATGGAGCTTTATTAAAAAAAAGTACCAAAGATGGAAGCTTTCGGAATAGCGATGCTGTCGGATTAGTCGCACATTTGCCTAATCCCCGCGTACAACCACGAAAACGGAAAACAAAGGCAAACAACTGCCGCATAAAATATATTTCAATCTCGATAAATAATTCGATAGAAATTAATTTAAACGCGATGATGTCGAGACTATCAACGCCGAAGCATCATGTACCTTTCATAGCTTGAAAATAACACGATTGACGCAAACTAGGCATAATGTGATATTGACGTGTCAAGTTCAAGGCCTAGCAATTTTTCTCTGCGCAATATAAATGACATGCAAGGCATTTTCCATGTAAAGCTGGTTAATTATTTAATAATGAAAGCTCAGATTAATATTATTTTATACAGACTTAATAACAAATAATTTATTAGTATTTTTCAATGATTAGGGTTTGAATAAAATGTGTCTGATAAAAGACGCTTAATTTGAATTGTATATAAAAGATCAAATCTGTCAAAGTTTTAATCAATACCATATATAAATTTATTTAAATTAGTTAGAAATTATAGTATTAATAAATACTCTTTAAAATGTATTTTTTAAATAATACTTTCAAGTGCCTAGACAATTTACTTCGAAAACTAATTATTTATAGTGGTTTCACGTAATATTTATTTATATTATATGTATTAATAAGCTACTCAAGTATATTACAGACGACATATATAAAAAAATATTTTAATTAATAATCTATAAAACACCTTCAGAATAATCATTATATTTTTACCACCTCGCTCTTGACTTGGAACAAACGAAAGTTGGATCAAACCCACACCAAGTGGAGCTACGCTAAGTATCGACCAATTCGACCCGTTAAATAATAAGAAAGTCGCTGTTTTCTACTTAAAGCTAAAAGAAAAATTTAATTAGGTTTTGTTAGCTTTTCAATTTTTATTTAATCGATATTATTAAGACATTCAAATTTCACCAAAAAGTATAAATAAAAACCTTTTTCATACACATAAGATTGAGATTATTAAATAATCGAAATATTATATGAAAATAAGATTTTTGTTATTCTCGGGTCGGATGAAAATAGCACACGCTGACTTCTAGACGTTTAATTACATCAAAACCTCCATGGTGTCCGACTTGTGCGAAAAAAGCTGCTCTCAGACAATTTGTCAAACTTTTGACCGCATTTTTTTTCGCTCTCTCACCACAGCAGAACTCCTGCCAAACTTTCGGCATAATAGCCCGAGTTGGTTCCCAAGTATCCGGTTGTCTCTGATCTGCCGAACGTATCAATTGCATAAGTTTGCCACGAGATAGATCCATTCAATTCATAACGTCTTCGGTGAGAAACTTCAGTTATAATTACATAGGCGCTATGAAATTCGAGTTCAATTAATTTAACGTATACGTAGAGTGACGAAGAGTTTTGTTTCAAACGTTCGAGAGTCCTTTGAAAGTAACGTGTTTATGATTGCGAAGGAAGATAAGCTATAAAGACCCCTTTCGCAACTTTGTATCTTTAAATTGATATTTGATATGACTAGCACATCAGAGATCGTCTACTTTTGCAAGTTTTTTAATAAACTACGGCTCATTTTTAGTTGCTTCTATATGAAAAACTAAATCAGTCGATGCTTAAATTTAATTGTTGATTTTTGTATTTATTAAAAAAAAATGTAACTAAGAGTTAAGGATATTTATTTTAATTAATTCAGGTCTATCCATTTCAATGGCACTGTTGATTAAATTAAAATTACGTTAAAATTGATTGAACTATGTAATTATGTACAGTACCTTTATTACATACCAATCTAACAAGAGACATTCCAATGTTGAATGATAATACCAAGAATACCAAGAGTAAATGCTATAATACAATATTAAAATATTTTTATATCGTTTGCAAATAATACTGCAAAATTCAATATTTAAAATTTTAACAACGCAAATCATGGTGCTTTTCCTCTCACGTATTCCCGTAGGCGAAACGTCGCTTTATTATATTATAATACGTATACGTTGTACGGTAGCAACTCTGTCGAATTTTGTTATAAAATTTTCCAATAAGATATTTAGCTTTCGTGGGTAAAGGAGAAGTTTGCCAGCTTTAGAATAAATATGATGCAATCGCTGAAGCTTGAGGCAAAACGTAAAAGGAGGAAAGTACCTTTAGCTTTACTGCGTAATTACGTTGTTAAAAATTGTTGTGCACCTTTGGGTAAAAATATACATTTTTGTATAATTTAAATACGTATTTAGGCACAATTTCTGAATTTTTACATGTAACGTATTTGTTGCAAGTATTTTCCAATTATTTCCATTAAGTGAAATAAATAAATGTATAATAAATGCCAACACGTAAATTGAAGTGGTTCAAAATATAATTGTTATTATTTTGGCGGAGTACATTTTTCAGTTGATCTTCATCTCAAGAGGCAACCAAAAAATAAATAACATATTTAGCATATAAATCAATAAACACAAAATATTTAATTACTCTATACAACCATTTTGGTTTAATTAAGTATCATCGATTGCTTATGGATTTTTCTCTTATTGTTAGTTATTAAATATAAACATAGTATAAACAATATAAGTGCTTTGTATGAGGCTATAATCTGATGTTCTGAAAGTAAAAAGCAAAATTGATATTAAAATTGTTAATAAATTTATATATTTATAAATTTCAATAACATTTTTTTACAATAAAAAAATGTTATTGAAATTTCTAACTAAACTTTTGAATATATTATAAATGATCATGTCACAACTATATTTATATATTTTGCAGAGCTTCTTACTTTGCTAATTAAATTAAATGTTTGATGTGGATTAAGCGTGTGTACATATTGAATTTATGTTAGCAGCTATTCAATAGTCCTTAAACCCAAAAGATAATTGCCTGAGCTACAAGTTTTCCAGAGGATTACTTTTGAAAAATCGTTCGCAAACTCGTGATTTAAAATTAGTATTTTCCGACATTTATTTGATATATATTTTTCCATTTGAAAAAGCGGTTTGATAGCTACTAGTAATTTAACTGATTATTAAAACTGTTGTATGTTGTTGCAAATAAAAATAAAACAAAAAAATGATGATTATTCAACTATATATTAAACTAGAAATCTCGCGTTGTAACAAAAGCGCGCAGGTCAAAATCGCATTGTCAAAATAGCGCTTCAACATAAAATGGCATACAAAAGCGCGCAATCAAAAAGTCTTATTTCAGCGTTTTTTAATTAAATTAAAAAATAATCAAAATTAACATCTGTCTGTTTACAATCTGCTTACACAATTTTTTTTCTAAGTAGTTTTTAAATTTTAGTTTGTTGATTCTGTAAAAAAATCCATTATTATTATTTTTCATTTTTTTTTAAATATTTTTTGAGACCAGAGCCGGAAAACTGGGTTTACTTTTGTTTATAAAACTAATTACACGTATACTTCATTTTTTTTGTTTACATGTTTAATATTGAAAATATTTGGCTTTGGCTAGGTTAGGGTATAAAAGAAAAACTCAACAATACCGTGGCCTAACAAACTAATTAATATTATTATATGAACAGATTTTATAATAAAAAATTATGTATATACATAATTATTGTAAAATTAGGTACACGTGTTTTTATTTTGTAAGCATGGGTGCTTATTTATGTATTTTTTAATCCTGAATTTATAAATTTACAAATATAAAATGTAAACCCAACCTAACATAATACAATTAAGATATTTTTATATGTGAAATTAAATTTTATAAAATTAATTTATTATTTTTATTTATTTTCTTTAATCAAAAAAAAATACATAATGTAAAAAATGTTAATTTACAAAAAAAATAAAGATTGTTTATTTTTATATATTTTTAATAATAACTTTAAGAATAACATTCTATTTGGGTTCTTAAATCCTTAAACAAATAAAACAAAAAATAAGTTTCTGAATACTTTTAAACATAATAGATGTGCTAAAATATGTCTATATTGTCTAAACTTGGGTTAGGCTTAGTTAGGCTACTGTATTGCGTACCCTAACCGAGCCAAACTGAAAATATAGTATTTTATAACAAATTTGTAAGAAAACTTTATAATTTTGTACACGTTAACTTCATTTCATAAAATTAGGTACAATTAAAGTCAGTACAGCGATTGCAAGGCACCAAGACTTCGGTTATTACAACTGATTAAAAATAAAATTTCTGCTTAATTTAAACTACAATTTAGAATTGATTTTGATTACGTATATTTATAAACATAATTCTGAAATTTTTAATTTTAAATAGCAAAAAAAATATTTATTTATGAATTTAATTTATTGTTTAAACTATATATATATATTTTTTTTTAAAAGATTTATTTTTATTTGTAAAGAAGATTTTTGTGCTACTAATTTCTTTATTTATGAATTAAATTTACTGTCAAAAATATATATTTTATCCCGAATATATATTTGTTTCTTTTACTTTATCTATTTATTATATCATTTACCTAACCAAATGATGTCATAACAATATTTTTTATTAAGGAAATTTGACGCATTCAAGGAAACGATTAGATTTGGCACGATCTTTTGCCCAATATGTCTAACTGTTATTTGACATAATTTTACATTTCTTCTTAGTAGCATTATATAATTATCTTTCTTTCATATTAGTTGAGTGTATCTTTACCCTCTGAATATCCCTCTGTCGTAATATGTAATGTAAGATAGTTTAATTTAAATTTGCTTATTTGAACCTTGGAAAAGAATGGTTTCCTGGTAAGCCATGCCAAAAGCTATTAGTGAACATGCGGCGGCGTTGGCTTTCCGCGGTTGAATTAATTTTTGAGGGATTTTTAAAAAATTCCTCCCTCCAAATTTTCCTTTTTCATTAGCGAAATATGTTTAGGTCGAACAAACGAAAAAAAGTTCTTACGCAGAAGTTCATTTGTTTAGCCTGGATCCGGCCGATAATTCACCGGTTATGGACCGCCCGCAGTTAGCCGATGGAAATTCGGTAAGTGATGCTTATAGGTCGTAAATCAAACGAATACCGAGCATGACCTAACCATCGGGTGTGTTGCCATATCGAAAAAATAATATTAACACACTTTTAGCTTGGCAAGCAATCGATAAGCAATTTGATTTTGTTAATTCGATAAACGGCGGCACAAAAGACGACCTTCCTCTTTAAATTGTATCAGCCCATGTAACAATGTTTGTCAAGTACAATATAAAACGTAATGATTTTTATTGCATAATCGCTTAAGTTAACTTTCTGGTGATTTTTTCACAAGTATAATATGTAAAATACATATAAACTATATAAGAAAATACAAGCTAATAAATATAACCATTTTCTTGTTTAAAATATAAAATTAAAAGTGCAAAGATGTGAAATTACGAAAGAAAAAGAGTAAAACATACTTAAATACGTATTTTAGATAATAGGGATTATTAGATCAATTCTAACGAAAGTATATATATATATAATTCTAAAGTTAGTTAATATAATAGTTTAAGTTCTGTATTGTTATGGTCACCAATTCTAGTTTGCTAATTTAATTTCTTGTGATATACATTTGTGATTATATTATGGCAGTTTTGCTTTATTGCTAATTTATAAATAAAATTAATAATTGCGGTGTTTGACCATATAAATCTGATTATTTTTTCTTGGTAAAGTATTTATTTCTAACTTTATTACATATAAGCCCAATTTTATGTATTACATATTTATTCCAAAGATGTAAATTTGCAGACTTTTAGAGTCGATAACATTCACAAATTCATCATGATAATTGTTACGGATAGATCAGTAGCAAATAACTAAAAAAAAAAATAAGATAAAATTTATTGATTTGTGTACTTTAAATGTTCTAAAAATCAATGTATTTTTTCGTTGACGCTAACAAACAAGATTGCGTATCCGAGCAGACGGTTGCATTAAACTATTTAAATGACAGTTTTAAAGAACTTGAATAAAAATCATGTAATAAGGCAATAATTTTTAATCATGTAATTTTTATTGTCATAATATTTTCTGTGTGAAAACAAGGATTCAGAAACATTTTTAATTATATAAAAAAATATTACCAGTTTATTATCACTGGTGTTTTGATTTTTAATTATGTCAACTTGTTATTTCGAATTATAATTATCTTGTGAGCTGAAATGTTATTTACATTTCTTAATTAGGTTTCTCAGAAAATTAAGGTACGAATCAGACTTTTATTATACTATATTTTTATTAACAAGCATTTCGAATGTTTAAATTATTTCTCCATACGAGAATAACTCACTGTTTTGTTATAATTATGTTTGAAATCTGAAACAATTACGAGCCCCCGCTGTTAATTACGCGATACGGCGGTAATTACGCGAATTCGGGCCGACTCAAACGCCTGACCCTATTGTGTCTGCCCTGAAACCCAAAACGGCCGGAAAGATTTTCGAGTGTGACGTCAGGGCGGAAAGGCACAAACCGCACCTTTCGACAGGGATGAATCGGTGAGCGGATTTGTGCCGTAAGTCCCACGGCGTAGCAAATTACGGCTTATCCCATTTTTTTTTGCACACAGAAAGAGGCTTTCGCGGCACTCGAATGAGATCGATCGGTTCATTATTAATATTTATACGGCAGTATATTTCAACTGGAAGTTATTAAATTATATTAGTCAATATAAGATTGGCTTAATCCTGAATTATGTTTTGAGAAGAAAGCATTCTATAATTGTAATTGCGCCCTTTGGCTTCCTCTTTGTTTTAAGTGAGCTTATTAAGGATCCTATTGTTATTTTAAATATCATACTATTATAGCAATTTACTATCTCTAAGAAAAGATAATACCACCCTCGTCTGTCTAAACTTAATGTGTATAGTGAGTTTGTATTTCTAGTACTTGAACTAAATACATTCTAATTTGCTATCACAATTTACTTGCTAAAGGCGTTAGTTTAATTAAAACCAAGCATCACAATTTTGGAAGTTAGTAATTAAACAGTTCTAGACTACATATAACAGCTAAATTAATTAAAAAGCTAGACAAATGAGTGCCACACAAACCAAAAACATCAGTTAAAAATTTGTTTTGCGCCTCTTTTACGAAACAGATATATTTGAAAAACATATATTTACTACCAACATAACTAGATAGATTTCCCCAATTTGTTATAACATTCACTATACAAACAATAATTCTACAATGAAATAACTGTGTACTAATTTAATTTGTGAATTAAGCATTATATTGCAAAAATATATATATCCAATGAAATATTCTAAATACATAGTTATATATATGAGCCTACTATTTTATTGTTTATTTTTGTTAAAATTATAAAAAAAATATTTGTGACAATATTTATAAAATACAACATTAATATTAGTATGCCTCATAATCATTTATTTAAGAGCAATAAATAAATGTATATATAAATATCATAATACTCATAAGTAATAAATATAAAATACATATAATTAATTTGTGTTAATAATTATTATAAATAATCAATTAAAAAAACTTTTTTTAATAATAAATAGTAATTAAATCTTTTAATATTGACTAAAATAATAACCTAAAATATGAAATATTATGGACGGTTGAAAATGTTTAAATAATTTAATCGTTCGTTAGTTTGGCATAACTTACAAATATGCGGTTAACTGTATAGCTTTACTGCAAAATACCGCAATTTTCGTTTCAACAAGTTTATTCATTTTGACACTGATTAAATTAATTAATCACACGAAACCATTAAATTTTTAATTAATATATACAAGTGACAAAGCAGAATTTTCAAGTAACACAGGCGTTCCTAAAATATGTTGTTTCACTATGCATATTTTTATTTTACTTAAAATAAGCATTATCTTTATTATCTTTAATTGTTCGCGGGAAACAAGAATCTTTGTTTTACGAAGCTTCTTGGTTAAAAGCGGGAGACGAGGAGGAAACTGTTGAAGCAGACATATACTTTACTAGTTTAACACACAACTAATTAAAATATGTAACATTTTTAGTACAAAAAAGCTTTCAATTATTCTTTGAATCAGGAAAGAATTAAATGAATTTAAAAAATATTTATTCGAAAATTTTGGACTATAAGTTAATAATTAACCTGCATTGACCTTTAGTGTTTTTCAACTTTTTTCGTGTCGTTAATTAGTGATTATTGTATATAATTATAATTCCGATCATTTATCACAAATAAGGTTCACCTTGATTTATTTATAATCTCATTGATATTTATCGTACTGATAAATTTAAGAATCGAGGTTAGTCGCACATATTATGTATTAAATAATGAGCTACTTCAGCTTATAGAGAATATCTTATATCTAACTATATAAAAAAAAATTGTTTCTTGCTATGCGATTTCTTGCTTGCACTAACTCAGAACGGATGCTATATGTGAAAGTGTTAAACTTTATGTATGCAATAATTTAAATTAAAACTCCAACTTTTCGGTATATTATAATATAATTTATCAAATCGTAAAAACATTGCATGATTCAGTGTCAAAACATTTGCACGCAATGTGTCGCCATTTTATCGTTGGTACAGTATATAATTTTATTATTAAATTGTGATTTATTATTTATTAAAATAATATATAATATTAATGTAGGGCAAGAGAAACTTTCTAGTTTTAGGTAATAATTTTATTGTTAATGACTTGTTTTCTTTAGATTTGTACATAGTATGAAAAACTTTTTAAGGTTTTATATACCTGGGTAATTTAAAATAATATGTATAGACGTTCGAAATACATTTAAAACTTTTATTGTGTTGTATTTATATAATGATATAATTTCACAAAGTCCATTTATATAGTTTTTTATTTCAATATAGTCAACTTAAAAATGTACATAAAACACTGATAAAGTATGTTAAAATTGAAAGAGAATCAAAAATAGAGAACTTTTCAAAGTACACATATCTTTATCATTACCTATATTTTTAGCAGTTGTGCTATCGTTTTATTAAAAAAATATTTTTTGCCCTGACCTGTGGGTAATAGCTAAATATTTTATATTGTTTTACAGAGTTTTCTTTGCACGAATTGGCAATCGATGCTGAAACTTTTTTCTGAAAGTCTTCATCGTAGTACTTTCGCTCTGGTGGAGATTATATTGCGGAAAATAGATATTCGCATTTTTGCTTCGGCATGAAGGTCGACAAACTTTTTTGCCCTTTTAAAACAACTACATAGACTTTCCAACTTGGCGATTGTATAGCTTGCCGCTGAAAATTCACAACGACTATCCATTCTAAACAAATATAGCAAACGGCGTCGACAAAGCGAGCAATGTAATTGAAAATTATTTAATACGACGCAAGAAAGTTACATAAAAAAGTTTTGCGTCCTTAATTGCGCTCGTATACAGATATACCGTTTATTCTTTCACACACAACGCCAAGAGTGAGATAATATTCTCTCCATTTTGTTGCTTCTGTAATTGAACAAGTTTACGATTATTTCTATTGCGGGGAATAAACTCGAACACAAACCCTTCGAGTGGCTCCGTACGAAAGTTCTTAATTAGACCGAGGGTTTTAACTGCCTTTCTCGGACGATATCGTTATGCGAATGAAAAATGGTGTCTTGAGAACCTTTGACCTTAATACAACCATGGCATGTCCTCGACGATAAGGTTAAGTACTTAAACCCCCTAAAAACTGTTCGCATTTTGAATACGGTTATTCAAATTTTCCAAAACTGATCTACATTTCACATTGGCTTTATCTTTCTATTATCTTGCACAAAGAACATGAAGATGAATATTACCCTCGTTATCATTTTTTGAATCATAAATGTCGTCGTATTTCACGTTTTTAATATTCATAAATCCTAAATCAATGGCTTGTATGTAAGTACATAATAAAAAATAAAATAGATAAAAAGTATATAATGTTAATGTGATCAAACATGTCTGTCCCACATTAACAATTTTAAATAAAAATTGTTTTAATTTTTTTTTTGCCATTGCACATTGATCTATTACTATATTTAATGTCAGTTATTGAAATATTTTAAGATGTATTTTTTTGTATACAAATTTATGTAAATTAAATTTAATTGTATTATATTTTTTGTGTATTTTAATAATACCATGTTTTGTTTTTTAATGATCGTGACGCATTGGAGTAATCTGTTAGGTCACGATGCTTTCAATTTAATTTTAATAAATAAAATAGACATATATATAAAAAATAGGTATCTGTTATCAAATAAAAAAGAATATCAAACAATAGATTAAAAAATACCAAACAAGTCGTCTGTAAATTTTTTTTTATATTCAGAGCTTCATTTTTCGTGTATGAAAAACTTGAAATTTCTCGATACTCGGCTAAATAACGCTTATCGTATTATTGAACAAAATTATAAGTTTTGAGAAAAAATATTAGAAATTTCTACTACAATCTACCTTAACCTTAACCGATAAAGAACATACTTATTTAAGATTTAAAATAATAAAAAAAAACTATGTGTCTATTTTTACTTCAGACTAATTTAATTTGCCGCTATCCTTACAACAGTACTTAAGTAAGTTTTTAGTATTATATATATTATAGAACAATCAAATTATCATTCGCTGTTTTTATAAAAATTATAAAAAAATTGTTTAATATTTTAAAATAAAAAATAAAAAATAATATTAATTTTATTCTAAAATGTACGAAACACAATATCTTGAATTTTATGACTAACGTTATATTAGAATCGACGATATCAGGCACAATTATAACGCCTACGCTGTATTAACGCTTTCTAATAGAGAATTAAATAATAAGAAACATATGCTATTATTATACAAACAATATTTTTTTAATGTTGGGAGTGACATTATTGCGCTACAAACATGCTGATTTTTTTTTAAATTAAAACAACTGTGATAATCGATGTATGTTTTAAACATGAAATAGGTAGACATTGAATATATTTTCATTTTATTGCCGCGATTGTCAAAGTATGAGAAAAAAATATTAATTTTAAATTAAGTGCGAAATGCAAATACTTTTTTTATAAATTATTTATTATTCAAATTATATATTCACCTATTAAAATAGTGTTTGACTATGATAATAACCACTATGGTGACCTATTTTATTAAGAAACATAATTCAAATTTTAATTAATATATTACGTTTGAGATACACAAACTAACGAGCGCGACGGTAGTGACGCAATCTATTGATGCGCACTAGTTGAATAAGACCCACATACATACGTATACATTATTTTCAACTTAATTTATTTTATAAACATATTATTTATATTAATAATTTATTTATATGTTTAAACATATAAATGATTATTTAATTTGTATTTAATATGATTTAATAAAGATTAATTATTTTTCTTGCTTTTATATTTCTAACGCTTCTATATTTCGCAACTCTTTCTATTAAAATTAATTAAGAAAACTTTAAGAGCTTTTAACTTTGCTTAAGGTTTTTAACATTCCAGATTACATATATACATAGTACTATAGCAAAACTATGGTTGATAGGATTTATAATTACAGTACGTTATTTTAGTCTTAAATTATATAGTAAGTTTCTACGGTTTTATATCTATGTCTAACTAAGAAATTGTTCAGACAATATAACAGCACCTATATACACTCTTATATCTTTGTATATTATATTTGCTGTTACAGCCATAAATTTACAACAACTTTCTAAGCAGCATTATTGTATTAATAGTCGATTCAAAATATATGGGCTCATTATTTTGAAAATCATAATACCCTTCTCTTTAAAGCTTAAAATGTTTTATCATGCAAAATTTGTACGAAATAGAGATTGTTATTTATTTTATAACAACATTTTATAACAACACCTATATTGAACAAGTGTCAATACAGTCCAATTCTTTTGTATTATATAATAAAACTATATTTTTATTCAAACGACTCGCATAACTTTTAATGACAAACTGTGTCAATATATATCGGTTGGCTACACTGACGAGTTATTCGACCTTCAAAATAATAATTTGAAAGCGACATATCAATGGAATATAGTCGAAAACAATAGACAATGTATCTCCATCAGGACCGCTTTTATTGAGGATTTTACTACCCTAAAATATGTATGTATATATTACATATACGGGTAACGCTTAGATAACATTGTCTCGGTTATAATGGGTAACAAAATATATTATACGTACCCCTAACTAAGTCTAAAAGGTTTACCTATGCCCACGGGTCAGATTTAGCAACCCAATCTGTAACAAAGACTCAATCAAGATTATTAACTCTGGATTTTTCTTTTTAGTTAGAAACTCAGCAATGGTAATTCGTCTGACCAGGCTGTGTTTGACAGTTGATTGTGCTGTATACTTTAATATCTATAATTTAACGAAATAATATTTTCATACCATATTACGTATTATATATTTTGTCGGTAAAAGATCGATTACATTTTATTAAATTTGAAGTTACATATATTAAAGGTTTTATTATATTACATAATAAAGCCGAGTGCCCGGTACCCGCATCACCCAGCTAGCTGCGGTGCCTCACTACAGCGAGGCACCGACGGGTAATCATTTTACATAATTATAAATAGTTATGATCATCGTAGTCAAATTGGCTGATAAGCCAATAACTTCACAAATTATTTATTTGACACGATTCTCATTTTAATTTAATTTTTCAGACTCCACACACGTTTCAATTATGCTTTGGATTATGCGCTTACGTGGAAACAACAACAACAGAATAACGTCTCCTTCTGGTGAGTACAAATTCATGTTCATACATTTATTCATTCGTATTTGTATATTTTGATTATTTTTTTACACTCTCGTGTATATTAAAATTCAAAAATACATATTGAACCTACAACACTCGTAGCCTTAAAATACAATAAATGCAACGCTTGTGTCGCGATGGTTTCTTTCTCTCGAAGCGATGCGAATACAAATAAATTGAAATACAGAATATCGATATATTGTCACTTTCCATTCATAAAATGTACATAAATACATATGTCTTAAGTTTGTATCTATAGGGAGTAAAATTGGCACGTGAAAGTACTTTTGTGTTATTTATGTCGTTATACAAAAAGTTCCATTACTTGTTCAACAAATTAGCGACTCACTACGTGTAAGCTGGTGATCTAGGGAATTGTTTAAGCGTATAATAAATATTATTTATACATAAGCAATGGCGGAGCGTCTATATAAATTTAAGCTGTGAAAGTAAAAAAGAGTTAATTTATATTTTTACTACATGCTACTACATTTTTAAATAGCACGAGCGAGAGTCCTCACTCCAAAGGTCGTGAGCGGACCTTGCGATGAGTAGCGTGGAATAAAGTCTAATACATATTGCTTTACATTACAGAAGCTTAGCTTTATCATGTTATAACATGTCCTAGCTTACACATATATATATATATTTAAAAAAAATCGAAACCTTAAACTGTTTAAATATCCTGATACACAATATCATATAATTTATCTCTGATTATTAACATTCAGGCATTAATTTTCCCCAAATATCATGATTTTTTAATATTTGTAATGGCAATCAAAAAGACAATTTATTGCTTCCTGATTACTATATATTAAATTAGTATATATTAGTTAATAAGATTTTTAAGAAATGTGCCGTATAAAATTAGGTAATCCTGAAATGAATGTCGTTGAATGAAAATAAAAAGTATAATACGTTGTTTTATAAGACTTTATTATATAGATATAATGCTAAAATCATAAATTATATTTTTGTTGTATTTTTAAGAAAAATTCACTTATAAATAAAATTATCTGTATACAAACACATACAATAACGGAACATAAATGACTTATTCTATTTTTTTAATATCTTGCTTATATATTGTATATTGTAAACAGCAACAGCACTTTTATCGCTTCCTCATTTCTAATATTAGAAACATTTGTGAATATTGTACAATAGTATTATTGTTGCGAATAAAAAACAAATATAAACAGTAAAGATCACATAAATATAGACGTAAATCACAAATAAATAAAAATTATTTCTAAAATACGTGTCTATCAAAGAATATTTTAATAACTTCTTTATAAGTTAAATCAATATTATACAATTAAGAGTTTCTCGCTCTTCAGCAAATTTATGGCATTTTTTATTACACACAAAGATTTGTTAACGAAAAAAATCGAACTAAATAATTTTTTCGTGATATTTAATCATTACCCCTGGGGTATCATTTTTTATTTCATTTGGGAATTTTTACTGATTAGTAAATTTTTTTAAGTAATTATAAAATATATTACTCAACATAAATTATAATAGATTAAAGTTTAATAATTTAATAAATATTTAATTTTAAAATAGCAATTTATTTATATTTTAAATACATATTTAGTGGTTTTGAAAAAGTAATTAATATAAAATTCAGTTACGTGCAACATATGTTAAAACTACTTTACTTATAACAAATATAGTGGAGAATGCAACTTGAAAAATCTCTTGTTGAATACGAAATAGTTTAATTATTAGAATGCAAAGTAAAGTATTACAATCGTAAAATTTTAATTTGTAATTACAAAACAATTCATCTCAAAAAAGTATTTGTGATTGATAAAATAAATTACAATGTTATACTTTCATGTAAATATATTATATACATATGTATGTACATGCTATCAAAAAAAAAAATATCGTTTGTCTAGAACTAGATAATTGAATTATTCAGTCATTCATAAACTACTCAAATTTTCTCAATAGTTACTTTGATAAATTGGATCCTAATTGGTAGATATCCTTGTATAATTTCATCATGTTGTATATCATAACTAACGGTGAAATGTAAAGTCCTATCATACCGGATCGTTTAATAAAACGATAACAGTCACATCAAAGGACCAAAGGACCTACCGTTCGAGTATCTTCCATAATCGGTTTTAATTATGTCTCGTAGAACAAATGGACGCCTTCGAGTGTTAATGAAATAGTTAACGTCACAACACACTCGCAACTCGATGAGAAAGGGTTTTGGGGGTCAGAAGTGGCGTTTACGCCGGCGAAATTTTCCGCTAATGAATGCGGTATTTCCACCCTTTGAACCCTTCGGAAATGAGTGTAAGCAAGGGGTCTTCCCACACCCACAGAAAAATGCTAAAATAAAAAGGGGCCCCGAGCGTCTGCGGTAAATGCGCGAATCCATGCGAGCCGCCGATAAAATTTAATTGCTCGCGTGCCCAAATTTTGCTAAATGTATGTTGGGAATGAGATAAAGTAATGTGAACACGTGTCGTAAAAACGAGGACGTCTTTACATCGACAGGGGCGGATTTACAGTATTCTCAGTGGCGTTTATACACCAAACTCTATGTATACCTATATATGTACATCTGAATAAATATATCGCTCTTACGTTTGTAGATTATTATTTCATACGAAACCTCAACTATTTTTTTAAGTATGGAAATTAGTTAATGGTATGTAATTTATTTAAAATAACCATAAAATAAATTTTATTAAAACATTAGAGATACTATCTAGAATATTTAAGAAAGTGATGTATCGTATCATGAAATATACATATATTATTTTATCACATTAAAGGAACAAAAAATCGTTTTAAATAAAAAATAAATTACTTTTGTATTTTGACGCCGAAGGGGTGTGACCTTGCAGCCAAAAATACACCGTAAAAACTGATAACAGCTTATTTTATAAATACTTACCAGATACATTGATAAATGTAGATGCGGCTATCAGGCGGAAGTCTGAGAGTCTTTACTGGCGTATCGAGTTGTATTATTGTTGGCTATGATTTCATTAGGACAGCTGGGATCTGTCGTATTCTATCTAGTCAAAAACATATTATATTATATGTATCATCTATATAACACAAATAATAGTGCAAAATATATTATTTAGATACAATATTTTTTAACATAAGATAATTTAATTACATATTAATTTAAAAATCGATCTATAATATGAGAAAAAAGGAGAGTTTAATTTGCTTTTATATTTATTTTTAAAATATGAAATACCTTGTTGAATAGATATGATTGATGTATTTGTATGGATAATATAAGGTACTTCGACATACGCAAAAACAAAATTTACTTTATTATATTGCTAATGATAACTTAAACTACCGTAAGCGATCCATTTTGCCACGATCACATCTGATTGAATATTTCTAACAATTATTTTTAGAATAGAAATTGTTTCTCCGTCGAAAAACAATAAAATAAATATTTTTATTTTTATTTAAACTGAAATATGTAACGTATTCTATCATATACAATATTATATTAGTCTGAAGACCGTAAATGGTTTCGCGCGGGCTTACTCGCTCGCATCTGTCATTCGCGATAGCCCAGGTAGGAGGTTGGGGTTCAGTCTACGCTGAAGCGAAACCCCGACTAAGGGCTGTAGCTAATAATGGACTATTTTATATCATATATATTAATTGAATTTTATTATTTAAATGTTTTTAATTCATTTTTTCATTGTATATAATTCAATTTGAGAATATTTTATATGCATATATCATTTTAAACAGTTCTTACATAAAAATAGATTTGTAACGTTTTCTTAATGCATTAAAATAAATATAGAAACTTTTGTGTTTTATATAAAATTATTTTATTTTATTTTTATAATACTGTATATACCTTTATTTTATCAAGAAATTTTATGTGATACATTCATATTTCATATTTTCACGTTTTTTAATAAAAAAAATGTAAACATTTTCCATCAGATATTTTCATTCCCGGTATTTAGTTTTACTTGTCAATTTGTATACACGCCGTTCGCCGTCAAAATATATAAAACTGAACAAAAATTAAATTAAAAAGGAACAATCTCATGCATAAACAATTTTCACATGCAAATTGAGAGTAAAAATATTTTATTAACGATTTATCTCCCTTCTCTGAAACATTATTGAAAATTTACAATATTGCTTCAAATGACGGATAAAATTTTCTCATGTTTTGAACTGAGTCAAAAAATTCAATGGCGGCGGTCAAATGGTATAACGTCTCAAACAGAAGGCTTTCCGAGTCTATTATTAAATTCTTTGCATTTTAATATGTTCGTAATCCCGACGAGCTGGTCCTTTGTGCATAGTCAAAACAGGTGACAAGGGTCTGACCTATGAGATGCCAATTTTGGCTCATACAGACTGATAGCCGTCGGGGTTTGGTGGGTACAAGCAAGTTTTTGCTATACAGCATTCTATGTATGTTTTAAAATCTGATTTTTTTATACAAAATAAACTGTTTATTTATTTTTATTTTTAAAGATGAAATTTTTGCAACGTCACATTTTAGTATTACGCTCAAAGGGTTCGGTGTTTCAAAGAGAACAATAAGACTTACAGTGAAATAGAAACATTTCAAGCTTTTCGAAAAGTGTTCCGCAAAGTGAAATTCTATGCGATTTAAAATCTCAAGTATACATATATCACTTGAGACCCTTGTCACATTTTTTTCAAACATTGTTTATTTGTGTACATGTGGCACATGAGCTATTATCAACAAACAACTAAACAACGTTTTGTTTATACTCACGCCAACCTAATTCCGCAAAAGCAGAGTCAAACGCAACTTTATCATTTTGTGTTTTTATTATTTTTATTAGTTTCATAGCAATCTATTGTCTAGAGCGCTTAAAGACCATAATAACATTTAATGTAATACTTTTTGATTACTTTCCTTTGTTGCTCCTAAATACTCTTTTCGTGATTATAAGCAGGGCCGCATGACAAAAATATATTTTTTAACATCGTAATATAATTTCTTGAATAAAAAATAATAGCTACAAATTAACCCTTTCAATGACCGCAATGAAAACGCTCGATTATAAAGCATTTATAGCAATACTATCTATGATTATTTATTTGACGAATAATATAAAAAAGAAACATCTTCGATTGAATAAAAGGATATACAAACTATAATTTAAATTAAATTAAATTAGTCCAATAATTCAAGAATTATCTGACTTTTAAGACCCAAAATAATCGAAGTAATTAATACTATTTTATGTGTTAAAAAATCTTAAATATATTACTGTTTTTACTATGTATTACCTACAAAATAAACAAGGTGTTTGAAAAACGCTATTCTAATTATAGTCTGAGCACTTCATGCTTCACCAAATTTTGTTTGTCTAAAAACAATCAATGTCGTAGCAAAAGTAGTATGAGAAAGTTTTGTCTAGGACAGCGCTGTCCAACTTCATTTTTAACTTTTGCAAACAATTCGGGAGCCAAGTAAAAGGGTAAGTAATTGAAAAGCCAGTTCTTGTCACCTCAAAAGTTTTATAATTTATACGAGGAAAGTAAAATAAAATAAAGGCAAAAATATTACGTATTTATTAAATATTAAAAATATTCAGAACCTTAATAAATACATTATATATAAAAAAAATCTAATTTCAGCAACACTGGTCTAGTAAATATTATTATGTGGCTTTCTCACAAAATGCTTAATAGACCTTGGCTTTTATATTATACAAGCAATTACTTCTTAAATACATATTGTTTGATATCAATGCATTATATATTATACACATTTCAATTAAAAATTATACTGAAATTATATTTTAATGTATACAATAGATACGTGGATGATATATTCATGAGTCTTTGATTTTCATATAATGAATTTTTTATTATTCTTATCTCAATTGTCTAAATACAATACGAATAAAAAATAAATAAAATGATTGCATTCTCATTTGCATAAAAACATAGCAATCAAATAGATGACAATTTCGAAGCTATAAGATGTAAAAATTGCGCTCAAGAAAATATTATATTATACAATTATATCAAAAAAAAAATTTAATAGAATATTACCTTTGTATCAAATATGAAATAATGCTGTATCATTTTATCAAGATATAAAGCAATTAAAGAAAGAATATTTGTTTTTAAATAAATATATACTGTCTCTTAAAAAAATATCTTTTAAAGATAAAGCCAGATTTCTTTTGAAATAAAGAGTAAATTAAAACTCAATTAGAGTTTCTTAAATGTATATTTATTAAATATACGGGTCAAATAGCCGTAAAGCATTATGCTGTGAAATAAAAAGTGTTAAAGAGGGAAATGTTAAATTAATTTTATTCATTCTGTGTAACTGATAATTCGTTTGAAAGTATAAAAAAACAGTAAAGAACTTTATAAACAGATAATTCACAGAACCTTTGGAATATAAAACATGTGGAGTATAATATTGCATAATAATTGCGAAAAGCTCGCACGCTTCGTCATGGTATTACTTCACAACATATTTTTTTTATATAAGTACATATGTATATAAATCTAATATAAAATCCATTTACTTTTTCCTAGAAAAAAAATTGTAGTAATGGAAAAAAAATATTAATTAGAAATCGTTCGTGTATCATTCTCGCACACAATGAAATATGATTTCAGCAAAAAAATCCCATTTTTCTCTCCACGCACATTATTCTCATATAGCCATTCATCACTCTTCAAGCCAAACTTTTCTTTTTTCTCACGCCCTTTTAACCTCTTCTCTTGTCAGATGATACCCCTACAGGATTGGACACGTATTCCGGCTAACACTTTTAAGCCTTACAATTTGCAAAATCAGATTTTTTTATACATACATACATAAAAAAACATTTGCTTTTAGATACCCCCAGAGATTCATGAGTCTTTGATTTTCATACATACCCATCGATATTTAATATTTAATAATCTCATGAGTGTTTTTTCAGGCTCAATCGAATTCAATACACCCTCAGAGATTTCTATACCGATAAGATAATTTATTTTACCCGGCCGAAAGGATTATTATATACCAAAGCAAACTAAAGCCGGAATCGACTCGAACATTTATATAAACTTCGACCCCCGTGATATGCAAATACATCCGCCTATCGTATTATTCAAACGAATCCGCGAAAGCCTTCAGATCTGGGATATAGTAGAACATATTTTTATTTGACGATATAAAAATCTATTTGCTAATACAAATTATATGGATGTTTTACTGTACTACCTTGATTATTGGGTTAGAAAACGCACGAAAAGGCAATTTTCTTGACTTATTACATAAATTGGAGTTGATATAGAAGGTTTCTTTGTTGATAGGTTTATAAGTCACTTTATTTGAAAGAAGTGGTCCAAAAACAAAAATTAGACCTTTGGAAATGGTATTTTTTGTACTTATGTGTAAATCAGATATGGTTTCAAGGATCAAATACAAACGTACGGAGCGTTTTTATAGAATTCAATGAATTGTGTAAATTGACCTTTTCGTTTCCATTATTTACTATATATTAATAAATATTCTACAACTAAGTATAAAAAAACAACATCTAGCAATAAAAATCTTGCATTACTAATTCATATTTTTTTTGCCTCAAATATTTTCATTGTGGGGGGTATGTTAGCATAATAATGTTATGTGCACTTTTTTCTTTATATCGTATATTAAATGCTATATACTAGCAACAAAAGCGAATCTGTATTTATCATTAATTATCACGTTGCTTGAAGAACATAAAGCAAAGCCATGTTTAATGACATAAATTAAGCACACATTTTTAAATAAAACTATTACAAAAATAAATAATTCAATGTTAAGTTTTGTTATCTTTTCTGTAAGTTTAACATAGTTTTGCCATAGACTATAACTCATTTAAAAGTTTTGGGTTAAAATAAGACGAGGCTGTAATTGAAGCCAATTTACAAGTATCTCATTTAAACCAAATAAAATAAGGTCATTTACCAAAGGTTAATTATTAAAGTCGTGTATGATTATTGTAGCTATATTTCAATATATCGGGCTTTTGGTGAAAACAATTGCTAAAAGTGTTGAGTACATTGTGAGTAACATCAATAGGCAATTCAATAAAAATGCAAATGCTTTCGAGTACTAATCAAGTTTTTTAAATCTCAGTGTCTTTGCTTGAGAAAAGATATTTTCAAAGATGAAGTACATAAAATCACAACTTTGAGTCAATAATAGCAGAAGACCATTTTTAATAAATTTTACCAATAGGAAGTGACAAACTTTAAACCCCAGTTTAATAAAATGTTATCCCAAAAAAAAACATTTACATAATATTATTAAGTAATGCTTATTATTAAAGACACAAATATTGGGCAAGTATATATTAGAATATAAAATATATAAATACATATATAATTCTTATTTTTTTTCCAACTCACTTAAATTTAGCATTTTGGCCCACCAAACCTAAAATACTTTTTATCCGGCTCTTCAGAATAAAAATACGGACCCCTGGGATTGACTATTGAATATTATTGACAATAATGTCAGTCAACATTTACTTAGATTTGAACAACTCATTAATTTGCGACACTGAATTACATATTGCGTATTATATGCTTAAAATGTAAGACTTCTATATGGTAATAATAACACATTTATTATTTTCGTGGTGGGGAGTATGTTGTACTGTACAAATTTTGTTGTTTCTTTTTTACAAAAAAAAATGCAGTATGCGTTTAATATAATTATTTTTACTTATATAATTATTATATCCTTCAACCCAATATCTATTCATTTTACAAATAAAATTTAAAATGGTCCAATTCCGCAATTTTATATGTCGCAGAATGAACATCCATATTCATATTAATAAAGCAAAAAACGATAAATTTGCAAGTGAAATGAAGTTTGCGATGTTGGACCGCATCGCATTTATAATTTGTCTTTGAATAAAATCGCCAGCGTGTTTTCTACCCTTATCCCCGCCGGACATTTTTATTGCATAACATAAAAATAAACGTGATATAATCCGGTATCATCCAATATTCAATATATGGTCAATTTATTTTTTACTATCACAAAAAAACATTTTTATCTATAGGCAATAAGGGTCATATTGAAATCGTGGCAGGCAATCTGCACGTCCCTCTGGGACGGACGTTTCCAAATCCCTAAATTTGTATACATTAATCCCGAAACGAATTTCATGTCACATTCGTCAATTCAAGATCGTAATTGCTATCCGTTGTTTTTTATTTATAATATGGCAACATATGCCCTATAACTATAAAATATTTTTAACGACGAATATGTAAAAAAAAAACAAGTATATAAAACATCTACGTAAATTATGTCTTTATTAAGAGTAGTAAATTAATAAAATATTTACAGCTCAGTGCTATATTTAACAGGCTATAAAAATATATGAGTCTTTATATTAAACTGAAACGTTATTTATTATGTGTGATATTGCGAAAAGCTTTGTAATTTTTCTTGTCTATTATATAACAATTTATCTATAATATAGACATATAATAGAATACATATGTGACTTATTTTATTATTACTCTGCTAAATAAATTATAAAATATGTAAGTTACAAATTTAAATATTATACCATTAATTTTTCGTAGGAAACGGTTTTATTAGCTCGGTTTTAAAGTCTAAAGATTAAAAAGCAATTACCGAGCTTTCAGACGAGATTAGAATTTAAAATATTCGTTTTCATCATTTTGACGTAACTCGTTTGAAAGTCAGCAAATCGGCTTACGGTCTAAATATGATGAAGAACATTCATTTAATGGAGCATAATTCTCACAGGATTTCTAATGTTTAAATATAAATACACATATAATACAACAATAAAAATCAGCGAGGGACCAAAGTACATTATCGTAAAAAGTAAAATAGCCCATATTCGCAAAAAAATATATATGATTTTTTTCATTAATATTTTATGAGCAGTATATTGTAGTTACAGATTAATAATAAATATTTATAGTGCCATTATTTAAAGCCTTATCAATGTTAATAAAGTTTGTTTGCTCGTTTTTTATATATTCATTTTAAAAAAATTACATACATATGTATTAAAAATATTTTTAATACTAATCGAAAGTATTTAATAGTAAAAAAATAAAATAAAAATTTAAAAAGGCATATACGTAATACTTAGGATTTATATCTTAGCATGTAATAAATAATAATTGTATCTGAGAAATCTGTTTTTAAATTACAATAATAATAATTCAATATTTAAGTATACATTTAAATTAAAACAGTAGGTTGCTTTAATATAAGTTTCTACGAAACGTTGCTTTATTTCCATTTTCATTACCTAAAAACCTTTGATAAGGTAGTAGCAATTTTATTATCAATTAAATTTTAATATATTAAGCGTAATAGCATTACGCAAATATTCGCATAATATTTTTAGAAATTTATTGTTTTCTATACTATATTGTGTAAAATGTCACGTCGAGACAAAAATGTTGTATGCCAAAATTTCGACACTTTAAAAAATGTGGCACACAACACGTTTATAAAATGACAAAAAACGAGATAGCTGACACTCGACGTATTGGCTAAAAATATAGGCCATTCAAAACGACTGCCAAAGTTCCAAACGTGATATTAAGTAATAAACATTCAGTACTGTATACGTGAATATAATACAAACAGACATACAACATGTATACAGAAAAGGTTGAGTTTAGTATAAACCGGAGATATCGCAATAATAAAAATTTGCCATGGATAAAAAAATTAAATTTATATTACAGTGAGTAAGAATATATTACAAAGTAAGTAATATTATTTGCATATATTTTCTTAATAGTATACGTAGAAATATAATTTTTCACTATTTAAAAAAAATGCGGGAGTTGGGTGCGTCATATTACCTTGAAATATGATTCGTTCAACATATTCTGAACAGCTTTAAAATATTGTTAATAGAAAGCTTTGTATTAGTATTTTAAACAAATACACTAAAAGACAATATTGATTATCCAGTTTGATTTTAAGGTATTCGGTAATTTGCCTCATCGTTCCACTCATTTAATCAAAGACTGTTATTGTGAATATTTTAAAGTAATATAATAACCAACTCGTATATTTTATATTATTAATTAGTCTGACAATCGAAGAAATTAGTTTTTATTAAATCCTAATTATTTATAATATATTTAAACTAATTTCATTTTGATTATACGAGGTATAATAAAAAATAGTATTAATTTTTTCACCAATTATTTTTTTAATATCTATATTTGTTTTATACAATCCAAAAAAATATGAAATTCCCTATGGGGTAAAATATGTCTACAGTCACAAAACATTGTTCTTTCAGCGTGGTTTTTGTTTTCCAAAAAATCACGATTTAGTTGTAAAATATTTTTTACCTACAGTTTTTCTTTGGATTGCCTCATTCAAACAGCGTGAAGCTGCAAAAAAGTGCTCCTTATTGATTTCACAACCTGATAGTGAAAATTTGTGAAGAATTCAACCGTTATAATCGATGAAAACAAGGAGATAAACCATAAAATTTGCTTGAACTTGACGTCCTTTTTTGCCATAAAATTTCAGCGCTTTCATTAAAACGATTTCGATTTAATAACCATACATATATAATATATTACTTATTATAACGCGTTAAAGCAATTCTGTAAATTTAAATTAAAAAAAAATTTACGATGCAATTTTGGTGAAAGTTCAATATACCTGAAACGAATTTGGCTGGTAATATTTTTTTATGTTTTTCTTTTGAACTACTCTTTTATTAAAAATTGAAGGGATTAGCTTATGCTGTTAAGTCATAAAAAAGGCTAATTCTGCTTGTGATAAAGCGTTTTAACCGTTTGAAAAAAATGGTTTTCTTCGTTAAAATATGATACAACCGCGAGAAACTTCTCAGCGGCTATAGTTACAAGGTACACGATTTAATTATCCGTTTCTTTAAAAATAGAAAACGCGTGCATTAGGATTTATCCTCAAAACGGCTGTTTGTAATTTTTTAATCATCCAACGGAAATTTGATTTAAAAAAACTCGCCACCCTTTTTTTGTAATTAATGGTTCTACCGAAAAAGATGCGGAAAACAAAATCTCAAAAAGGGGTCATTTTAAATAAACACTTTCCTTCAGACACTTTATCTGAAGTTTCACAAAAAAATATCTAAATAAAACAATTCGAAAAATTTATATTATTTAATATAATATTTTTAGTATTAAAATATATTTTTTACTATCAAAAAACATTAATTATAACTTTTTGCGTATCATTTTTGTATTCAATGTACATTCATTGTCGTCATATTTTCGTCACGTACCCTTTTTTGTGGAAGCACTAGATCCTGTTTTTACGGAGTCATCCCGCAAATTTGCATATGACATAACTTTCGCACGAGACATTTTGTGCCAAGTATGGCTTAATTATAATTATAAAAAATGTGCCATTAATAATTTTAAAAAATATTGCACACATTATCATATGATTATTAAAATAAATTACACTATATATGTATGTATTTATATTTATTTAGCGGTAAAAAAATATTATTATATTATATAAAACATGTAGTACCCATATAAAATGCAATCAGAGCCTCGCCTCTGTCTCGTACAACTAACTATATACAAGTTTTGTTAGTACTATAATTGAACAGAGTTTACTCTCACCTCTATCAATCTAAATCTAGAGAGGCTTTTCTACAAACTGAGTATAAAATTTATTGCCGCTCTAGAAACTTTAATTGCAAGTACGAAGCTCGTTAAAATGTAAACATTTTATTTGTTACACTACTAAAATAGGAAAGGACAAACATGTGTTATAAAGTTTCGTATATTTTAGTTCATTTAGTTTAGAGCAAACATATTTAGCAAAAGTTATGTTTAATTACACATTATATATCTTTCTCTTACACAACTGAAAGTATATACTTAATATTATGCGTATGTTACAAATGGCATTTGATTTAAAAACAATTTTAGTAATGAAAAATATTTTTATAATATATAAAGACGATTAAAATATAATAAATTTTATCCTAAAAATAAGTAAGTTAAATATATAAACACATATTTTATATTTCCATATTAGCAACTGTCATATTAAAAGGTATGGATTGAAAACATATATATAATACCTAAAATCCTCTTAAATAATATAGAAGCTTTTAATCGCATAGAGGTAATGATTATTCTAGTAACGTCTCTAAATATGTGGTTGTAAATCTACCATTATTTATTTAAAGTTGGACAGTTAGTAAAAATTGTTTGATAAATAGTTATATTACACGAATTATTATATATGTATATCCATATGTCGTTTTGGGTGGCAATGTCGAATGCAGGAGAACTTGGATGAGTTTGTAAAATAATTATTTAGTGGGCATATTTTTAAGCTCTGCAAATGAGTTTGGTGGGACTGTTAAATCCATACAATATATGAAAATTACTTATAAGACAAGACCTTGAATTATCAACGTGTCTATGTATCCCAATAGAAAAAATATGACTGTCAACTGTCAGATTAAAATATTGACTTTCGGTACAAATATCAAATAATAAACTTCATATTTTAACCAAAATTGAAACCGAAACTGAATGTTTGATCGATCTATAATATTATTAAAGGCTATACATAAATGATTCTACTAAATATTTTAAAAATAAATTCTAATAGATATACATTAATTTTATATAAAATTATTATTACATATTTTTTATATTGAATCTTCAATATATATTTTAAATGTATACAAAATATATATTAATCAATGTTTCGAACACTCACGCACTCTTTTACCGACAAATTGCTAACAGTGTATAACCAGGGTTTCACCAAAAGGAATTCGTTTGTAAATAATCCGGTCATTAATTTTTTTTCGCATTATTATTATCACCAATAGGAGAAAAAACTTGAAAGGGATTATTTTTTCATCACGCTTTTATGCTTCCAAACTCTAATTAATTCCTACTAGTCATTAAATGTGCCTTTTTTATATTACAGACACGTGTCACGTTTTCGAATTGAATTATAGAACCCTATTTCGATTTTTATAACGCACATGTCTCGGATAAGCGATTTTTTCCTAACGACCATAGCGATAAGCGTAGCTCAGTGAAATGTGAACTGATATTACGTGAAATGTCGTTATTTCCATTCGATTCCATATTCAATTACATATTCGTCTACTTGTGCCTTCCATTGTGATGTTTCGGTGAATTTTAGATATCGATGAACATCACAGCGAAGTGACGTGTGAAAGCATATGTGGTAATAAGGTTACGTTCAAAATATATATGTATACAATAAATATACAAATATTAAATTTTATAAAATGTTTAAAAAAGTTCTGTATTTTGGTAATATTAAATATAAATAAAAAACATAATTTCTATCACTTGTATAATTAATTTATATTAAAAATAAAACGTGTATAATAAAGAGTATAGTTAACATTTATTTTGCCATATAAAATAATTTAAGTGATAAATAGCATCGTTTAATCTTGCCCCTTTTTTACATATTTAACTCTTGAACTTTGTATTTGTGATTAAAGTAAGATTAAATCTACGTTTTACAAATGCGCAAAAGGAATTTCTAATTATGTTTTTCATGCATATTTCACTAGTGTAATGTTATAAAATATATTTATCCGTCCTCAAAATTTATACCATAAATATTCATTTAAAATTATATTTTTCTTCGTAAAACAGTAAAGTAACTTCTTACACGACCAAGCATTCGCATTTTATAGATACTATAATGCCTTAAATTCCGCATTCTTAAAAGAATAAATAAATAATGTTTAAATGATTTCTTACACAAATTAAAACTTCCCTTAAATTGCCAACATTTTATTTTTATTAAGTCAATTTCAAAAATCAGAAAAACATTACTTTAAATCTCACGTAAGTGACTGAGAAATCAGTAAATTTATAATTATCATTATATATATTAATATGTCTTAACTTTTATTAATCTCACATAAGAATATCATGATTAGGGTTGGGTATATTTATATAAAATAAAAATCTAAAAAATAACTAAATATAACTAATAAAACATATAATATATTTATATATAAAAAAAATAGTCCTGCCTGCTGAAAACCTTCTATTTTTCCCTAAATAGATAAGCAAAATTTTTTTAACATCAAAAATCGACATTGCACTATAAATAGAACAGCTATATATGACATTACATTATTTCCAGCTATTTATATTGTGGTCAGCATTATTAATATGTAATGTATACTAATATAAATCTGTCATGAATATAAAAAAACAAGAGTAAGACTCTAAATTAATATTAAATATTTTAATTTATGAAAATTATATACTATTTACTTTTATATTGCTAGTAAATCTACATAATATAAAAACATTCTTTCTGATTAAAATAACACAACAATATTATTTTTACATTTCGGCGAATTTTAGAAGGTTTTTGAGCAGTTTCAATCATATTTATTTTACATGAGTAATATATAATAATACATACAAAAATATCAAAATATACACACCGTATGTAATATAAAATAAAATATTTAAAAACACAATATTTACATAAAAAAGCTAGTATGCTTTTACTCTGATAGGGTCTGCATGACGTGTTAGAGTCCATCAAGCTTCACTCTCAGCAACTTTAGGTTTGTAATATGCGTTTAAAATGGTCATTGAAATTTTCATCTCGTGATGCGAGGTTTGTTCGTTTTTTAATTATGGCAATAAAATTAGGAACAGTCAAAATGGTGTTGTGATTTAAAGTCGACGACTGAAATCAGAAGGACATGGGTTTGCTTTATTATTACTTATATGATTTCGTTCACATGAAAATGCATACAAAAAAAATTAACCGAAAATTAAAAATATGTTTTTTTGCACAACCGTGGTATTGTGGACAAACATTTTTTTTTATATATATAGTTTTTTACATTTTGGTGGAGAAAACCATCTCCATACATTCACTCTGCAGTTGACTTTCTTTAAAAGAAAATCAAATAATAATAATCCTTATTACATGACTGTAGAAAGAAAGCTAAAAATTGTAACCATTGAACTAAATGAGACTTATAGAAAATTACTTCCTATGCTACTTTGCATTGGATCAAGTTCGCATATGTACATATATAATTAATTTATATAATAATGAAATCCCTTGCTTTCAACTCTTAATGGTGTATGGTTAGGATTATAACTTTTAATGCGACTAAGTAAAAGCTTTGCCTTCTCAGACATTAATATCTAAAAGATAAAAAAATATTTATCTCATTTTTAAATTTAAATTAATTTATAATAAATGTCGTATTTGAGTTAGTGATTTACACCTTCGTTAACACTATTGGGTGCAGACCTCAAATGCAAATCTTGCTTTTTAATATTAACGAATTACACCCAGTTTGGGCCAGCCTAAAAACCAACTCGGCTAAAATATTTACAAATTTTGCCGACGGAATGATTAATGAGGCGTTATTAAATCATTATCGCGGCCCAAAGCGTGCGGCGACCTCTCCCGATGCGACCCTGTCCGCCACCGGAAGGACACAAATCCGAGCTAAGGGTCGCCGACGGGCGAACAAGGGTCGCACCCACATGAGGCTTGCGCGTGTTGGGGTAACCCTAACTTTGCACGGGGCTTACGATATATCGTATGTGTACGTTGGCTTAATGTGCTCGGCTACTCCTTTACGACCAGACGCTCCAACTATTCAACAAGCGAGAGCTCGTAATAGGATTTGGACCGTATTATCAATTTCAGCTTACAATTAATACTACACTTCTAAAAGTAACATTAATATTATTATTTAAGCCTACATGATAATGCAGTAGTACTTGAAACAGACCGTAAATAAAATTTATTCTCTTTTATTTGTTAACTGCCACTATACCACTAATCTTTTGCAGCTAGCTAGACGCTGAAAAAACTATTTGATATACAGTTTATTGAATATTTATTTTTCTATTTATATAATACAAATTCAGGTGTCAGTATCAGGTGGCGGTGTCGAAGTGCATCGCAAAATTGTGAGTCTTTGATCTCTAGATTCCCGTGGTCAGTTAAATCTTTGTGAATTGTCTACCCGTCGAGGTGAATTTGTGAGTTCATAAATTGTGCTGTAACCATGCATCTTTTATACTTACTGAAAATGTAACTTCCAGGTGGTTATTTGTAGGCGAGCATCTGATGTATACAAAGGTACATACAACAATAACAACTTATTTTTGATATGTATATCTCAAACTTATAAAATATACATTTAAATAGCTTTTACGTTGTAGCAATTGATATTTCGAATGTCTTAGTGGCTAGCATTTAAAATAGTGTTCCGAAATTCTCATCAAATCTTGTGTTTTGTTTAGTCAAGCTATCTCGAATACCATAATTGAAACCCACACAATCGTTATCCATTTGAGTGCCATAAAGACTCTGTATATAAATATTTCAGTATTAGGTAGATTTTTTATGAAATATACATAATGAAAAAGTATGAAAATAATAAAATAGTTTTAGCGCCCGCCCTCCAGGGTGACGCTGTGTTTTGTGAAAAACAGGAAATGGTGAGGCGGATGTTTCAGAAGTGATATCACTGTAATACCTTTATTTGCTTATTACTTTATATTTATAGTAAATATTTAATTTGATACGCGTGTAAATATAATAATTACATATTAATATGCAACACGTGTAAATAATTAATTACATTCAAATTGATTAATTTGTAACATGTGCCTATATTAATTTATTCGTTGATATGCGAATTAATTTTTAATAAACCCGACCATTAGCGGTAGTAAATTTATTGGTCCCAACAATACCCCCACCCCAAGCAATTTATAATTGCGAAAAAATTTAAGAAGTGAGATAAAACTCTTGTAGTCAGACAAAATTTTCTGCAGTTGACGCTGATGAATTTGCTCCTTTTCTAGCATGGCGTGCAATGCAAGTGCCATCCTGGCGATCTCCAAATCAGAAGATTGCGTTGCCGGTTTACCATGCTAGCGCTGGGTTCTAGCCTTCATTTGCTCACGTCGGAGGTCACCACTTTAGCGCCCGCCCTCCAGGGCGATACTGTGGTTGCGGAAACCATGTAATGGTTGAGGTGGATGCTCCATAAATAATATGACGGTACCTTACAATTGCGAAAAAAAATAAAAAGTGAGATGAAACTCATGTATTCGGACAAAATTACTGAATTGTCTGCAGTTGATCCTAAAAAATACTGTTATATATTTAATAGTTTTCTTAACTAAAAAATAAAATATTCATCATGAAATTGCCAAAAAAAAATAGGAGTTGCTCATTGTCTATAGGACAAATTTTAAACTGCTTCTTTGAACTGGGTGTATAAATTATAAAGTTTTTGTAAAGCTATAAGGACACTGGAATAACATAAATTCATCTGAATGGCAAAAAAGTGTTTCTTTTCAAATAAAAGCTACAAAAATATTTTTTTTAAATCCTTAATCGTGATTTATATATGACGTCGAAAGATTAAAAAGGAAAATCTTCATTATGGCCCTTAAATTTATAATGCTGTATTTGTAACTACTACTCATTTGAGGTATTATTGATCTGCTAACAAATCGAGTTCGTAAACTGCAAACTTTGTGTGCTCATTCCACTCCCAGCGATCCTATTAAATTCACAGACAGGCATGCGGATCGCAATCTGCAGGAAAATTCCACGTTTTGACTAAATCATAATGAGAAGTATGAATAAAATCAATTGATAATTTTAATTACAAATTGTTAGCGAATCTACTATTTTATTATAATTGCTTCATCTGCATTATGGTATGTAATTAAATCTGTGTTTCGAAAAATAAAAGTTTACTTATCTATTGTCAAATCTGATAAGGCAAAACAATAATAAAATTGCTGTTACTAAAAAAAATGAAACCTCTGATTGAAGCATACAGTTAATTAAAAACAAACGTAAGGAGAAATAAAAGTATTTTTAATTGTGATATTTGTACCACTTTTTCTATCGTACTGTTGATTTTTACTTTTATTTTTATACACTAAAATTTATAATTTAAAATATACTCAGCGTCTCTAGCTTAAAAAATGTATATTTAAATTATGAATATTTAATGTATAACTCTCCTTGCTCCTTTTTAAAAAGTTACGCATTAAAAAAAACCAAAAATGCAATAAAAAAAGCCTCTCATAAAAATATTTTCAGTTCTAAAACACGCTCGAGAATTAATTTAAGTCAACTTTAAAACGCATTACCGTTTTTCGTCGAGTCGCCGGAGACGAGCTTAATTCGAAGACTTAATCGCACGAAACGAGTTTAATATCGTGTATGTAAATAAAGTACAAATAAACGTATATGTATTATATAATACAAAATAAACCTATTTGTATACATTGAGATTAATGCACGATATTATCAAACGTTATATAATAGGTGATAGCTTTTGTGGTTAGCTCGAAATACATCACTTTAAGCTCTTAGCTAATGCATCAGCTAATTATATTATATTATGTAGCACATATGAGTATTAAATCGATGTATTCACAAACTGTGAAATATAGACATATTAATGTTTGATAATTAATTTTACATAAATTAAATGAAAAATGCGTTATACAGTGATATATATCCGTAGTCGATTCGTGTATATTGAATTTGTAAATAACCCATTCGATAAAGTTTTACGCGGATGTACACCTGCCTAGATGGCAACGCTCGAGATAGGATATGAAGTTTAGGAAACGAGATAAGGTATCTGTTTGAAGTTATTCAATGCAATATTGGGAGACGTGTTTAAGTTCTTAAGAGTGTATTTGAGTTTGAAGAACGTTTTTCCTATACGCGTATCGAATCTCTACATACATAAGCGTACACTGTACAGAATACTTATTTTCGCTTAGAATACCAATATTATGTAACATAATACGTTATTTTGTAAGTAATAAAACGCTTGAAGTCTGCCAATGACATTCAATTATGAACTTTTTGCCAAATATATTAATTTTATATTTTTTAACACTGCTGTGGTAAAATTTATGTAAGTCATTTTAATTGCAATTTCACCACTTAGTAATATCACATCCTTTGAAAAATGAACAGAGTACTTGAAAGTGATCATATATTTTAACTCAAAGCTTTATTTATCATAAAAAATATAAATTAAAAATAATATTTACGAATAAAACTTAATATCTATAACCTGTTACAAATATTGGTAAATCTAATAAAACACTTAATAAATTATAAAGCCATCTATGAACAAACAAATTAAAATATTTATTAAATAAATTTAGCCAACTTTAAAACCATTAACAATATATTCACTATTTGACTCGATATTCATATTGGCGTTTTTCACAGAATGCGATTATTATATTAATTAAAAAATATTTGTATTATTGATTATGATATAAAGTATATATTGCACTAATTTAAAGCTGCGTTTTATTCTATAAATCATGAATAAGCTAAGTATAAGTCGACGCAAAAAATGCACTTGCTTGTATCAAGTACGATGTAAAATTATTGCGAATTTAATTTTACTTGATACATTAATTAAATGCATCCTCATTTCAGTGTATTATATTTTATCTAATTATTTTTGAAAGTAAACATCTGAGATGAGCTAAGTAAGTGAAAAAGTTTTGGAAGCTTTATAAGTTTAAGTTGTACGGAAACTATTGTGGGAAAACTTATATTACCAACCGCTAAAGATATTGTTTTTGCATTTGACGACTAAACTTAATAACATCCCTTTTAAATGCTAATCTTCGCAAACTTATTCGACAGGTAAAACAAAGAATTATTTTACACTGCAATTTAAAAAAAACGGATGTAAAAAACATTGCTTGATTATTTATATAATATACTTATAAAAAAATATATTTGCTAAATTTCTTTAAATATAGTAACTGTAAAGTAGTTAATGAGTTTATTTCAGTAAACAATATTTACTGAATTGAATTGCTATATGTACTAACGAAACTGTAATATAATATTTTTTTCTGATCTACAAGTAATTTAAATTAAAGCTTAAAAAAATATTTATAACTCACGCTTCCATACTATAACCAAAAAAATCTTGTAAATTTTAATGAATAAAAAACACAACCATATTTAATCTGAAAATGACAATTATCTCAAAAATCAGTGATTACGATTAAAGAAAAAAAATTAAAGATGTCGTCGCAGTGGAAATGCTCGATAATCTAATGATCATATTAAGACTTTTTATAACAATATTACGACTTATAATGAGCAGGCGCGTACGGTGAGATACATTCCCATTCGTTCGTTCGCATGTTTAGTGACGAGAGTGAGTGAAAGGGAATGTATCTCATCTTACGCGCCTGATAATGAGTGAGAATCGAACATAGAAAGCATATCTAAACCGAATTTTGACCAATAGGAGAGCGCAAAAAACAATTATCCCTTCTCAGAAGTCAAAAATCCACGCCAAAAGCAATAAAATCGTGCCGTCGCCGTCGCAGTGGAAACGCTCGTTACCGAGCGTTCCCACTGCAACTGCGCCGACACGATTTTATTGCTTTTGACGTAGATTTTTGACTTCTGAGAAGTGATAATTGTTTTTGCGCCCTCCTATTGACCAAAATTCGATTTGAATACACTTTAACCAATATCAGAAATCCGTCAAATTGCGTTTCATAGATATTTTAGTGCAGCATATAATTTGTCTATATCATAACAAAGTCTGTTTACTAAAATAAATAAATAAAAGTAGTTGAAAATTATTTTAATGGCTTTCTGTAATATGACAAACTTATAAAGTATCAAGTGTGTGTTCAAGGTAGAAATAGAAAAAATAATAACTTTCAAAGTACATATCCACAATTCATAATATTGATTCATTGCTGATGTATATCACTAGTTAAATATTTTTTCTATTGGAAGTCATGCCCATATTGCGTTTTATGTTCGATCTAAATGATATAAATCAGACATTTGGCTATGCAAAAATCCCAGATTCGATTTGATTTTACGAGCGGCGTCCAATCCGCAAAAGTTTGCGTTTAGAAGAAGCCGAAACAACTAAAATAACGAAAAGCTCAGCGTGGTGAGAGCCAGCCGGGCCAGTAAAGAACCCTCATAAAAATATCCATCCCCTGGGATCGAGCTGGAAATCTATTTTAACCCCCGCCGGCTATCCCCAGAATATGTACCAATAATATGGTATCTAGCATGTACCTGTGGAATATGATATAAACCATCGTACCGGAAGCTAAAGGGTTCTCTCTATGTGTGTGTATGTGCGAATATACATATTTGTGTAGCAAATTATTCCCAGAAATTTGTTTCCAGCGTGCCATATTGTGTTATTTTTCGTCATAATTTACATCTGAAGCAATAGAATGTTATATAATATTTGCACATATAATTAATATAATGATCATTCATATTCGTGTAAAACGCTCTAAAGTTATTCGCTATAAAATTAATATATAATTTAATAATGTTTATGAAAATAGCTAAATTTACATACATTAAATATACTTTTTTTATATATTGATATTTTAGAGCGTATGTGAAAATACTAATTTAACTATATATGTATATATATTATGTCATATTACGCAATAAAATAATATTATTCTCACGCGTAATTAGTGCTAGAAAACGTTTATCGAAAAACAATTTTTATCATCCTGAAAAGAATAAAATAACAGTAGACACTATGGTTTTATGAAGTACAACAATATTTTCTAACATTTCATAAATATAATTTATGTATATTTAAAAATAAAGTAATAAATATTTAATACTTATGCTAAATTTAAATAAATTTTATTATTTCTATATCATTACATAAACTTTTAAATGGTAAAAATGTTAAAAAATTAAATTTATTTATATACACAATTTTTGTTGTATTAATAAATAAATTATATTTTTCGTGAGTGGCATATTTATAAAACTTTTACCTAATTAAAAGTACACTTAAACTAAATATAACCTATATTAAATATTGTATTTTGTAAATAAGAACTTTATTAATTGGCTTATAAAAGTATTGGTAATGAAATTTAACATATAATAAAATATATAAAATTCCTTTCTTACATTTTCTTTCGTATATATTTTCTCTTTATAGTGGTTTTATCAGTTTATGTGCTTATTTTTTTATAATATATCAAATCAACATATTTAGAAATACCTTATTTTATTATATATAAAAACCAATACTATACACCCAAATGTATCTCTCGTCCTTTGTAAGATTATTTCCAATGATAAAATAAAGCAGAATTATTACATTTTATATTATTATTTTATGGTCCATATTTTTTAACAATATATTCATAGAGGTATCTAAAACTTATTTTATTATTAAAAAAATATTGACTCACTAAATACAAATTAGGTTTACCTAGATTTTTCTTATCTCACAGATAAATATCGTGATGATTAATTAAAATCGAGCTAGGTCGTACATGTTAGTTATTAAAATTATATAATAATGAATATCTTGTTTACGTATATTAAAAAAACTCAATAGTCGAGATAATTTTTATAACAGTGACATTCTTAGTTAAGACATAATTTTAAGATGGAAACTTCAGAGCGACAACGTCTGCTTTAAAAAATAAACCACTTATCTTAAGCGTCAGTTTCTGAAGTTCTAAGCATTAAAGCGCCACAAAATGTTATAATAGAAGTTTAGTACAAGTTCTCGTGGTTCGACAGGGCTGCGATTTTTTTATCACTCAGAAGACATATAGATACTAATATTTTTTTATAATCGTCTGATTTATTTTACACGTTCTGTACTAAATACATTATACATCAGCACACTTGAAACTGTATATATTATATTTAATTAGTACAAATTTAAACACACCTAGCTCGGTTTTGATGTCCTCAAAGATCGTGTCCCCGACGCTTCAAATTCTCGACTTATGTAATGTATGTATGTATGTACATACTACATACTAGTACTTAGACTTGTTTACACATTTAACGTTAAAGCAAACATTATATAATATATTACAAAGTGAACATATTTACATTCTCGCTTATGTTGCCAATATATAACATAAACAACGGAAGTTAACCAAAATTAGTATAATTCCAAAAATATGCAAATGTTTACAATACAATGTATAATAACAACGTGTTTGATTATATAAGTATATGCAAGTTCTATTTGTATTTATTGATTGAATTATTTATATTTATAGCAAGAGTCACATTGCCATTGTATTGCAATGGCAGTTTTTTTTGCAATAAGACATTATATAAAGTATGTATAAATAAATAGTCTTTACTTTAAGACGCGATATCGCCAGACTCAAAACGCTAGGACAAAAACATATAGTCGGAATATATTATATTTATCAAGCAGCATGCACGCCCTAAAGATAGTAACACCCAAAGAATAATACATTAGTTCCTTTTCAATGATTTTCAATCAAAGTCTTACGTCACTATGATGTAATATAATATGTAAATCTACACCTTCACTTTACATATACTATGATCTTTTCTTGCGAAACTCAATACTTGAGATACGTCTCCCCCTTTGAAATTCAAAGTTGGCATATCTATTTCTCATTCGATTACCCCTTGAGCCGGCAGCGTTCAAAGCGTCTCGCTTATGGCCGAATCAAAATGGCTTCCACGGATGTGCAAATTAAAATACAATTTTCCACCAACAAAAAGGACCATTATTTCACGTGCCGAAACGTCGTAGACGCGTTCCAACTCGTTTCACTCCTTTCGGCACACAAATAAAGTAGGGGTGTGAAAAATCGTATTTTCAGTTAAATCGATTTCAATTATGGCTGGGGGTCCATATATAAAAGGAAGGAGATTTCCGCAGGCGACAAACGTTTAATTGACGCTCCTGCGAGATGAGAGTTCATTTTCAGCGAATGCAAATACAGACAATTCGATTTATTCAAAGCAATTAGAGCATATTGTGTTGAGGCTGTGCCGATGATAGGGTAGCGCTATCTATTTTAACAATTTCGCTGTATCTTTATGATAAATATGGTAATAAGAAATGGTATATCATTGGCTAATCAGTAATTAAACCACCTTTCCATTCAACAATCGGCAATAATCCAAACGGTCAAAAATCTTTTAGCTAAATTTATAGGCGTGAGAATTTGAATATTGTGCCTTTAAATTATAAACCAAAGCCTTTTAAATTGCTAAGAAAGAAAAAGCTTCTTTATTTAAATGAAACACTACCGTGAGCAAAAGCAAATATTTTTTACAGATGTGGGTAAAATACATGTCATGAACCTGAGAGATTAAAAATATTAATTGAAAATATTTTGATAAAGGATTCTACATATAAACAGTCGTTCGTAATCTATTTCAATAAAACTACCTAACGGCAATTATTTTGTAATTCTCCTTCTCACCGAAAAAGGTGGAAAACAAAATATGTGATGGAAGGGGTTATGGATATAAATATGCGGGCAACCAACAATCTCTTTCTCAAGTACTTTTTCTGACATTTACACTTGTACAAACTTTAACCAAAAATAGGCCCAACAAGCGGCCGCTTCTCTCTTCGCATTCGTTTGGAATCCAGAGTATAATCCGCTTATGGTTCTCAATTGTAGAATTATGGTTCTCAATTATTCGTAATTTTTAACCATTTAAATATTGAATAAAAAATCGATGAAGTATTGGATATCTGAATATATTCGTAATTTTTTTTATACAGCGCCGTCGCAGTGGGAACACTTGGTACCCAGCGTTCTCACTGCGACGGTGCCGATACGATTTTATTGCTTTTGACGTGAATTTTTGACTTCTGAGAAAGAATAATTGTTTTTTTGCGCTCTCCTATTATTCGAAATTCTGTATAGATGTACTTTATTCGATTCTCACTCGTAATATTGTTTTAAAATTCTTGATAAACGCTTGATAATCGCACGTTTTCACTGCAATAACTCGATTTTATTGCTTTTGCCCTGAACTAAAAATTCACTATATGGCAACACTGAGCAGCAAAGAAATCACGACTAATTATCAGGTAAATAATATAAGTAGATATTTTTAATAATTTTTAATGCCTAATTAAAAAAATATTTACATAAAATATGATTTCTATCATAGCTAAAATATACAAACAATACGTGACGATTTCAAATATTTTACAAAAACAATTAAATAATTGGGCTTTAACAACCCCTGGCATAAAAGTCAGGACAAACTAATGCATAAATCATGTTAAAGTAGTGTTTTTGTGCGCAGCTGAAAGTTACTGAGCTTCTACGGATTGTCGACACCACCCCTCGGAAACTTAAAAAACTCTTTGTTGATAATATAAGTATTTGTACCTTGTTGACACGCTAAATTACGATATGTAAAATGTATAAAAAAAGCCTCGCTGATATTCCAAAAACAAAACCAGTAGTGTTAAGTGCTTTATCTAAGCCAAAAATCCTTGACACAAAATTGCAAACTTGAATTAAACCACTTCTGCCTAAAATATAAAGATATTCCGCTGAAATAGATCTCTGTAATGACAGTGAATCCAAAGTATTTTTGTAATGACAGCGAATCCGCATTTGTGAAAATACATATATGCATATTTAAAACATAAATTATTTCAGCGTTCTCGAGCGCTGACGTCCTGAATAAAATCGTCGAGAATAAGAGACGCAATCGCGATATTTTGCAGCACTTTTCAAACCATCGCTATTTTTTTGCTGAGCATCAATGGATTGTCGGCACCACCCTTCTGATTTTTCAATAAGTTCTGTATTTAAATGCAATGAATTGTATTCAAACGCTCTTAGAAAAATCATCTAGAATATTTACACTAATACGATCCGTACTTTTCCTTGTAGAGATATCTACAAAGTAAAGTAACAACAACGATTACTTCACTCCAAGGATACATTATTGAGGACACTACGTATTAACATATACAGAACGCGTTTCGCTAATAAATTGTTAAAGTAACACGCGCTCCTTATGAACACGAGTATCTTAGACGAACTATAAGGAAAATCAATAAATTTTCAAAATGTAACACTGTGACACTTTAAATGATGATGCATAGCTTCACAGCGACTCCAGATTTTGTATATTATCTGAAGTATTTTAGTGGGAAGAGATTATCATCCAATTAGATTAGGCATGCAATGCACGAAACTTTGTTAAAACAAGCGGGTTTTTGATGCCTTCCAGTGTATGTTTTTTTAAGAATTTTAAGAACGTCCAGAGAAAACTCAACCACCCGATTTATTTTCATTAAAAAACATTGATGGATTAATTAATATTTTTCTTTCGATTAACACAATATATTGCCTCATCAATGCAAAATCACCATGCTAATTAAAAAAGTACAAATACATTAGTGTTACAGTGTACGAAATACGTGACTTATTATACTTTAACGACGCAATAAATGGCCTTGAAAAATAGTGATTAGTACCATGATTTTAGTTGCCATTTGTTGAGCTCACCCTCATTAGCAGCAATTTGTAATATAAGCTCTTTTAAATAATAGAGGAGCTCCAATTCGCATAGAGGTAATTATTATTCTAGTAGAGCTTTCGCATTGATAAACTCATAAACTTAAATCAGCTTTTAGAATAGTATGGTTGCTACTTGTGTGTATATATTATATTTATATTTAAGAATAGGTACTATATTTTTTTATTGCTTTCATCTGTTTTAATCTCTTTAATATTTAAATATTATATTTATAAAATATATTTTACTGCATTTGTTATTTTATAAACATTTTTTTTTCACTTAGCAACCAGTGCAATAATTGTGGAAATACATACATATCTAGTGTTTAATTCTAGTGAGTACTAAGCGGTTTTATATTATCGCTTTCAACGCTGTATAAATTTATTAACATTTTTTAGCAACCTGCTTTTCATCAACGCAGTATTTTATCGAACGAGAATAGTATCACCAGCTCAAAGGTATGTGTCACATAGCCCATTGCAATTAAATCATCTATGGTGTTTTTTGAGCGATCTAACTTAATATAAAAAATTTAATGTTTTTTTAATTTGTATCGTAACTGGGAGATCGAAATCAGTGACTTTTAATTTTAATTAAAATAATTGGGTTTTCCTAATATTTTTAGGTTGATAAATTAAATCAAAATGTAGATTATGTTTTATTACTAAAGCGTTTGTCTAAGTTGTATTTTAATATCTGTATTTTCATTTTTTTATATTACAATATTTTAAATTTTTTACTAAAAGTTTTACGATGTTTTACTATTTTTTATATTCAAATAATAACCACTGATCTTTTTTTTAATACATAAAATAACTATATTTAATGTATAAAAAAAATTCAATGCGTCCCCAGGTCAGTATAAAATAATTCATTTCTATGTATTTTAATGTATTTTATGTGTTAAATTAATATTATTTGAGTTTACAAAAGCTGAATAGCTAAACCGAATAAAATACACTTTGAATATTATCTTAAAAATATTGCTTACAAAAACTGACTTAAAACAAAATTAAACACAATTTTGCGTAAAACCTTTAGTAAAAAAATTGTAAATGTTGTAATATAAAATAATTAAGATACAAATTATATATTATTATTATTATTATTATGCATCTAAGAAACACTGTTTTAATATATTAAGGCTTAAAAGTTATTATATACTGTAATTTTGTTTTTCATCCATTCGTGTCATCTGACACATCATGTAATAGATATCAATTACAAAATAATGGTTGACAGTTAGACGTAATGTCGAGCTAAATTTATTATCAATTCATTGATATATAATATTCATTATATTTTAATTTCGCTATATCTATTACAAATATAACAAAAAGCTTGTCTGAAATATCCATTAGAGAAATAAATTATTCCGTAAAGCTCTTGGCATATCATGTATCGACTTTTTTGTTCCACTCTTTCAGCATATTTTGTATTATATTATACAGTGAAAGCTCTAAACTAAAATAGTTATTTAGTTAGCGATCCGAAGGCAAATATGCGTACAAATTTATTATGGATGATGTTAAGGGATTAGGGTGAGGGATATGTTACGTTTATGCTAAAAATCATTATGCGTATAATTTTTATCAAGGCTTATCCGGTAAGCTGAAGCATATTATTATGTGTTGTAAAGAATATGTTTAATATAATTGTATACATAAATAAATATATATTTCTATTTTTTATAACTCAAAGTATAAATACGATGAATATTCGAAAAGATACAAGGCTAATAAAAATGGAAGCTTGGTTAAGCGTAACGTAGTCGAGTTTACAGAGACTTATTCGCATGTTTTCAGTGTATGTTTGTAATGGCCATGTCTATACTAAACTTGTAAAGAGCTAGCTTTGTTTATTCGGTGCAAAAGGGGAAAATGGTGCTAAAATTCATGGTTACTTGTTTGTGTTATATGAACACGACTAATTAACTTCAATGTTTAGGTCTGTTCTTTATGAAATTATGGTTTATGATACTTCTTAAATAATATATAAAGGATTATGATTCAATTCTACAATAAAATGCTTTAGAAATATTTCTTGCATATACATATTTTTTACGCCCCAGAAAATTCAATGAAAAATTATATTCTAAGATAATTCACTATCAATTGCGTTCAAAGACTAGTTCAATATATCATGAGTGTGAAATTTTTTAATATTTCACGATAGATTTATTTTCATCATAAAATCTCAAACTCGCGCGCACATATATGATAAATCGTCGCACACGTTTTACGAGCCCATAAAAACATATTAAGATATTACGTAAGGTTTTCGAGGATTGTTTTCTCGCGTTTGCTGGCGAATTTTCGCGATATATTCATATGTTGAGATTTACATAGGGTAACCAACCGTTGCGCCTTGTGAAGAGCGGCTTTTATATATTAATATTTGCCAATCTTACATTAAACAGAAGTGATTAATATTTGGCGAATATGTTATATATGTATGAATAAATAATCAATTATTTGAAATAAAACACAAAAAATTTAAGTTGAAGTCATTAAAAAATATTCGTAAGAATTTTTTTAATTTATTACCTTAAATAAATATACTAAAGTTTAATCTCGTTCATAATACCGTAAAATCTCTTTGTAACGAATACCAAATAACGAAATTCCCAGTATAACGAATCTTTAATTTGTCCCTGAAAAACTTTCAAACAAAATGTTTTCATTATAACGAATACTGATTTCAGTATAACGAAATATTTTGATCCGAATCTACAACTTAACACAATATTTCTCAGAATTTAGTTCGTGTTTCTCCAACCCTCAATTTTTTTTATATCAGTATCTTTAATAATGGACCAAAAACGATGTTTTAATCTTGTGAAAGAGATTATTTTGATGCTGTAGTAATGTGGTAATTAAATATAAAATAAGAATATATCATTTTCCTTACGTTCATTACAACAAATTTTCAGTATAACAAAATTTTAAGCTTCGCTATACTGAGATTCAATAACTATGTTTCTTATAAATATATTTGATATTTTAGATATATTAAAAAAACATGGCATATGTATCAGAATGTCAGAGGCATTAAAATTTATATTTTTCTTGATGCAAATAATTTGATGTTTTTATTAAATCTATATTTTTATTTTTATTTTAGATATTTAATTATTTATATCATTAACTCTTATTAGCTTTCTTACAAGCCTTTCAAATTAAATATTTTTATTATCTAAAAAAAATGTAATGCTCTGAATAAATAAAAATTAAAAAGAGCTTTATATACAACGCATTAGTATTTGATCTTTTGGTGTGGTTAATATGTTAATTTCCTCAGTATATATCTTAAAGTATTTTTTTAGTAACATTGTTATAAATAATTTAATAAGCAAAGCAACACATATTTATTTATTTATTTTAATAATTTATTTTGCTTAATAGCTAATTTTTATATCAAGCAAATTTAATTGAACAAACATATAATATATAACATAAACAGAAAATAAAAAAAGACTTGATATTATAATTTATTTCTTAATGCACAAAGGCGTTTTTTTATTCCATTTAGGAAACCCGTTACAGTTTTATTTTTGCAGATTGTTTTAGGAACATTATTATACAAATTCACACCTCTGTACATAATTCCCTTGGCCGTACTCGTTTTCTTATATCGAACTATCCATTAATTGTCTCTATTTCTACTATTAAATCAATTTATATCTTTATTTCTTTTTAAATACTCTAGTAACATATAAATACTAAAACATTAATCTTCAATATTTCTGAAATATTTAACCATTAAATCTATTTTTATTTAATGCGAAAAATGCGCGACTGACAACAGATAAGGAGTCCAAACGTCGTACCGCAAATATATTCCCATTCGATGCAAATCTCTCAGTAGTATTTTGCCATAAATAATTATATAATCTTTAACTTGTTATCATTGTGCTTCGAAAGCTCCCCCAATACATATTTTATCAATCAAATCGAAATATTCGAAGTATCACTATTACGAAATCAAGTCGATTTGTGCACTTTACAAAAAGACATTTTAAAAAAAATATTTATTGTACAATCAAATAGTTTCAAAACAGATGTGATTTAATACTTTAAAAAAAAAATTTTTTACATCTACCCATATTTTTCTTAAATAATTATTTTTAAAAGCAACGATACATTGAAGCTGAAGTATAACAGTATCACTTTTTATAGCAGCTTTTAATTATTTAATAAAATGTACATTCTGCTCTATCGTCTTTAAATATTTAATTTATAAATACTTTTTATAATTAAAAAAACATGAAAAAATTCATATTATATGTTTAATTATGTAGTTTTGAGTTTATATAATATTTTTTTACGGAAAATTTTAGATATTTAATAATTAAATTTGTTCATGTTTTTTATAATACGTATGTATACTCTATATACGATGAATAATTACATTTTTAAATAATATACCTTTGAATTATACTGTAAATGCTATCTTAAGTATATGTTGTATATTATTACACTATACAAATATATATTGGTAAAATAACCAAAAAAGTTGTTTAGCAGCCTCAAGTAAATCTCTACTAAGTTTAAAATACACTGTAAATATATATTACGTTATTTAAAAGCTTAGAGTTTGATTTTCAAAAGTATGATTTTTTATAAAAAAGCTTTTTTTGACGTTAAATTTAACTTGCATTAAATGTCGATTTAATTATGTTTTGCGATTTGATGTATACGCATAATTTCTCCAAGATTAAACAAAGATTTAATATCATGTTTTTATGTAGAAAAATGCCTTAATTTTAAATACCTCATAATTTATTTTTTAACGTGTATAATTTTTACGGTACAAAACCTTAGACAAATTTTAAATGAAAGCAGATTTTTACATCAAAATTGATTAAATTCTTATAAAATTTTATAAATGAATATTTAATTTTTCTCTTGGCAAAATATTATCAATATATTGTCATAAAAATCAATCAATATAGATTTTTTTTAGTACTAAATTATATCGCAAGCTATTTTTAACAAAAAAAAAATACTTTTTATACGTTATTATATATATATATATATATATAGAAATAAATGTATAATTTCTATCATTATCATTTATAAAAATTTTAATAATACGTTTTTGATTTAAAATATATAAAAAATGGAACTTTATAAAAAAAATTATGTTACAATGAAACCATTGTTTAATTTTACATATAAATCTAGTATATAAAGTTTTTTGCGATAATTTGTTACTGTATTATATTTATTATATATTTTCTTATCAAAATAATAAAATATGGTGTTATTATTTGTGAGAAAACCGTACTAATTGTCATTTCTTTGTTGTGCTAAAATCCAATCTTTCTATAACTAAGAAGTGAAAATGAGTTTTCTCACGTATTGTCATATATTATATTATGATGTGTTATCATAATTTCATAGAATCATGGTCACCTCATTTCATACGTGCAAAGTACCTTTTATGACAACTCTGAAAGACGCTCCAGCATTTTTCATTTTTCCGCTGCGATTCTCTTACTCTCTGTCCAATGTATGAAAAAAAACTAATAACGCAAAAGTCTGTGTTTTTCCTACCCTAATACCTAATCTGTTTACGGAACGCGTGCGCGCTAACATTTTTTTACAGGAGAGAGAAAAAGAAATGTAAAGCTTTAATAAAGTCGTAACGTGAAATATTGTATATATTTTTTTCTCCCTCGCATTTCTCACATCTTTACGATTTTGCTTTAAAAATTCATCGAAATATTCGTGGGAGAATCTTAAGCTTCGGCGCTACGAGCGAGCTTTCATTTTGTTCTTAATGGAAAATGTTCGCTTATGATGAGCAACAATAATAATTAACGTTGTACTTATGAAAACTTTATACTTGTGTGTTTATGTAGAAATACCAAGCTCGTTTAACATATCTTTGATAAAAAACAAAATTCTCAAATTTAATCATTCTCATATATAAGTTTTGCGTTTTCAGGTGTTGGCAAATTTAAAACCTTTTTTAGCCATTTTCCTTATCTGTGATATAGCATCTATTTCTGCTCGAATAATTTCGTGTTATATACAATGAAGGGTGTTCTTTTCGGATAACCTTATAAAAATCGGTCCTGTGCCGAATCAAGTGGGTTTGTAGAAAAATGTAAATCTCTATGTTACAAGGAAAGGTCCGTGTCTCGTGACCTTTCATACAAATTTATTAATAATATAATTTATTATTTCATATTTCTTATTTTACCTTCGAAAATTTAAGTATCGTACTGTAACAAAACCTTGCTAAAAGAACGTCTTTCTTTTGAGATACTTATCCTTATTATTTCAAATGGAAATATTGAAACAATACGGTATTCTAACAATCGTTAATATTTATTATGAATGCAAATTATTTAGCGTAATTAATGAAGCTTTTAAAGTAACGATCTCTCAAGAGATGATGACACAAGTGAAAGAGGGGAAGTATACAATCACAAAATATAACTTTTCTATTGTTACCGAACTCCGAGTTAGTCCAATTTAAAACATCAAAATATACAGTTATATAAAGCAAAAATAACTACTATGCAAAACTATTAAAAACGCAATTATTTTCGAAAGCAAAAACGCTTTATTATCGTAACTGACGACTCGCCTAAACTTTATCGTTTGCTTTAATAAAGTTTAGCTCGGGTAAAGCTTAATAATCTAATGTTTAGTTGAATGGCTGAACATTTCGATTTTTTTTAAATAAATAGCTGCTTTTAATTAAAATTGTTAAGAAGTTTGATAATCAGAGAGAGAGTTCTAATGTATATTAGTATCCATAAATGAGATAAATAATGCAAGAAGCAGTATTTTTCTTTTAATGTAATTAATGTTAAATAAAAGATTTTAATTGTGGTATTTAATAAAAACTCGATTTGTCTGCTTGCTATCTTTTAACATTATTCATAAATGGAAATTCACGAAAGGCTACGTCTGGTGATTTTAACGAATGTACGATCCTATGGCAAACAATGAGAAATTGTCTCTATCTATATTGAAATTCATTTCAAATAGGAAAAATGCATCCAAACGCGTGAATCAATTGAAATTGAAAACATTGTATTGTTTGCATACGATTTCCATTCGTTTCAGGTCGCTGAACAAATGGCCGACTACCTGACGGTTTTCCTGTTTGCTACGTTGCCATGTTTAGCTCTAGCTACTTTCAATGGTTAAATAATCCATATATCCCTTTGCCTAAAAAGTATATATTATAGTTAAATAATCCATATATCCCTGTAGTAAAAAGTAATTTATTAAAAACATTTTATTTATTTTATATGTTATTAATAATTCATAAATTTATATAACAAAGATCTGCCAACATGTCTAGACTATATGTATATATAAATATGGGAAAATTTTGGAAAGAAAAATAAATTTAGAGACAGACCGAATTTTGTTTTAGAATATGGATGTATGTGTATAAATCTAGTAGCAGACGGGTGATAAATAAAATACCAATATTGCCTCAATGCTTATTGTGTACACTAAAATTCCAAATTTCCACAGGTTTCATCACTTTGATGGAAAAGCACGTAAGCTAAATTGCAACTTAATAAATGTTTTTAACCCTGTTATCTAACGAAAATAGTTTATAAATTTACACAACGCAGTAAAGGTAAATTAATATTACTAACAGTCCGACAGTCCCCTTTTCACATCGTCTGTATTTTGATTTATTTTTCATATATTATAGAAAGTGTTGCATCGATCGAAATAAATGGTAGTCGGAAAAAGCAAGGTCTAGAAGATAAAACCTTCCTTGATGTTATCGAAAGTAAATTTCGCCACATGGGGTCAATTTCGCCACTTCGGTTGGCAAGTGCAGGTCTTTTTTTACTTCCTCGCCAAATCGCCTTCCGATCCAAATGATCACAGTATAAGCTTGCTGTTATTTTTAAGAGTTTTATAATTTTATAATCCCTTTGCGATCTTACAATATTCTTAAAATAACTTTTTTATAATAGATTTTGCTACTTTACATTTGGATAACGACGATTGCTATCGTATATTCATTTCTAATCTCCAATGATCGATAAAATGATAAAATACGACTTCAACTTCAAGATTCAGAAGCTGTTAGATTACACGGAAACGCACTGACATGTTTTCTTCGCTTAATTCTTGTGAAACGTATATACCTTGTCTCCATGCCTTCCCAAGCTTCTAAATGTAACTAAATACTGTTGAATCAAACAGTTTGAGCAGGATTTGTTCTGATCTCCCACATCCAGGACTGTTTATCTTCTTAACAATATTTGACATTTACGGGTATCTAATTAATCACACACCGCTTCACAACTGTTTTTAGTAGCCGTAGTTAATAAATTCATATAGCATTATATTATATAAATTATTTACTTATTATTTTAGAAGCTATTATCTAAAATTAAAAAAAAACAATAATTCATGATTACCTAATAAAATTACAAATAGGTTTAAATTATTTTGTCATGGTTTAAATTTGGAGATATTTTTAAGTCAATGGAAATTGTTTTATATTAAAAAATAATGATTTTTTTTTTTTTTGTATTGAAATGTAAATACACTAATTTAATAAACTTAATTTTGTACAAGATTCTTATTATATTGTACAATGTTAATTTATTCTTTGGAAGTGAGTAATATTTAATCTCATTCCATTCAGTCATCTTAATAGTCAATAGTGCATAGATAACATATTTTATAGTTTAATTTTAATTTTGTACTAAATTTTTATTCATTCGCCCCTCCAAGCTTTTCTTATGAATTGTTTTGCATTCACGTATATCAAAACAGCAAAGTAGCAATCAAATAAAATAAAATTACATAACGGAATTATATAGATAAATAAAAAATAAGTGCGTGTAGTAAAATAAATATAAAAGAAAATGTGAAAAATATATTTTCTCTCAATTGCCTATATTTTGGTATTTTTTATGAATGTAAAATATGTATAACAAACAAATATACGCCTCGTTTTTCATCCAGGATTATGGTCGCCCTCGTGTTTTTTATGTGCAAATAATTTTCACCTTCATTTTATTTTTACTTTCAATAAATATTTATGAACTAATTTAAGATGTGGAGCGTATATCGTTACCCCTTTTTATATATAACATTTTCGCGAGTATAATTATTTTTGAAATCTCGGGATTGATCGCGATTTTTGTTTACTTGTATTCTATATTTCGGCCGTGATTTTCCGGCCATGATCACGAATTATTCGAAATTTATAAAAATAACGCGAATTACACGAAACGAGTATATATGACAGGGACTTGACCCTGTCATATATACTCGGTATATATATATATATATATATATATATATATATATATATATATATATATATATATATATATATATATATATATATATATATATATATATATATATATATATATATATATATATATATATATATATATATATATATTTATTTTATTTTATTTTTATTTTATTAATTTATTTAGCTTAATAGCTAATCTTTACATCTAACAAATTTAGTAAACATATATAAAATATATAAAAAATACATAACAGAAAGAAAAAATATACAATAATAAAGACTTAATATTATAATATTTTATTTCTATATGTACGAAGGTGTTTTTTTATTCCATTTATAAAACCCGTTATATTTTTGCTGTTTCGGATTTCTCTTGGAAGACTATTATATAAATTAAAACCTCCGTACATAATTCCTCTAGCCGTACTCGTTTTCTTATACTTAATTATCTTTAAATTTTCTCTATTTCTAGTATTATATTTATGTACATCTTTATTTCTTATTAAATACTTATTAAAATAGTGTGGTAACATATTATTTTCTAACTTATATATAAATACTAAAACATTCATACTCAATATTTCTTGAACATTCAACCATTCTAATCTATCAATCATACTTTTACAATTAGTTAATCTATTTTTATTTAAGATTACTCTCATTGCCCTATTTTGTAATTTTTGCAACATTTGTTTATCTAATTTATTCAACATATTTAATAGTGTTGCACAATAATTAAAATGGGGCAATATTATACTATTGTAAATTAATTTTTTTGTATTTATACTTAATATATTTCTTAATCTAGATAATAAACCTATTTTTCTACTAATTTTTTTTAATATGTAATTACAATGTTCTTTAAAGTTTAATTTTGTATCAACAATTACTCCTAAATATTTTATATTATCCACTATTTCTATATTAGAGTTATTTATTACTATTTTGGTACTATCATCTAACACATTTTTATAATTAATAAACATACATTTAGTTTTATTCTCATTTAATTTAAGTACATTATTCTTTAACCATATCTCTAACACACCTAATTCATCATTCAAATTACTCACAACTTCTTCAATGTTATCACCCATGCAATAGATCAATGTGTCATCCGCAAATAGATGAACTTTACATTTTCTTACGTTATTAACTATATCATTCGTATATAAAACAAACAACAATGGTCCTAATTTAGACCCTTGTGGTACTCCATAATACACTAACCTCTCTTCAGAACATACATTATTTATCTTAACTTTTTGTTTTCTTTTATATAAGTAATTATTAAACCATCTCAAAACTATATCACTTATACCTATACTCTCCAATTTCTTCAACATTATTTCTCTGTCTATTGTTTCGAAGGCTCTCTTGAAATCCAAGAAAACTGCTCCAATGATTTTGTTTGTATCCTTAGCCAACAGCCAATCATTTATCACTACTTGTAATGCAGTTTCAGTGGAATGCTTTTCTCTGAATCCCGATTGTTGTTCACATATTATGTTTTGAGAAGTAATAAATTCCTTTAATTGTTTGATTACTACTTCTTCTATTATTTTTTCTATACACGGTAGCATGTTGATTGGTCTCATTTCTTCAACTTTTTTACTATTTTTTATTTTAGGTATAGGTACAATAGTAGCAATCTTTAAATTTTCAGGCATTTCTCCTAAGGAGAGTGCTTTATTTATTAAATAATTTAATTTAGTTCCTATTATTTCCCATGTTTCTTTAATTATATTTATATCTAGTTCATCAGTACTAGTTCCTTTTTTAAATTTACATATTATGTTATGAATTTCATCTAATGATACTGATTTAAATTTACTAAATTTTACAATTAATGTTTTATTATTATATTGTACTAAATTACTAATCCTTGGTATTGAATTTACAATTTCTTCTATGCTCTCAATGTAATATGTATTCATTTTTTCTGCCATTATATAAGGATCTTGATATATATTTCCATTAATTTCCATTTTTATTATGTCGTTTTTCTGAGTTGGATTAATTAATTGTTTTATTGATTTCCACATCTTATTTGGATCATTTTGTATTTCATCTATCAATTTTTCATACCATTTCTTTTTAGCCATTCTTAATACTTTGACTGCCATATTTCTACATTGTGTGTATGTTTTCCATTTTTCATTAAAGACTTTATATTCTATTTGTTCTGTTTTTAATATTTGAAAAATTTTGTATGACTCATCTCTTTTCTTTATAGCATTTTTAACATCATCATTAAACCACGGTTTTGGGTTGTATCGATATTCCTTTTTAAAATTATATTGACTTTTTGTTTTACAATCTACTATATTCTTATAAATTTTGTTCCATATCCTATTAACATCCATATTATCTACATTCCAGTCACATTTTTGTAATTCTAATCTTAATTTATTAAAATTTATTTTTTTAATTATATCAATTTTTTTTGTTTTTTTAAACTTAAGTTCATTATGTTTTTCTATATAAATATATACAATTGAATGGTCAGTTATTCTTGGAGTTGATTTTACTTCACAATAAATTTTTTTGTTGTTGGTAAATACTAAATCTATTAATGTGCTCGATCTATTATTAGTCCTTGTATTTTCTTTGACACATTGTCTTAAACCAAATATATTTGATATTTTTTCTAATTTTGCTGTGTAAAAATCTTCACATTTGTTCCAATTAAAATTCCAATCTCCAATTAAAACAGTATCCAAAATTTGATCAAAACTCCATTCTGCAATATTATTTATAAATTCTATGAATATATTCGGATTACTATTTGGAGATCTGTATGCTATACATAATATTATGGGAATTTTTTCAATAAAAATCTTAACTGTGATAGACCAGTATGTCTTATCTTGATTATTTTTAAATATAGTATTGAATTTTATATCATTTCTAATATACAGTATAACACCTCCTGTATGTCTGGAATTAGAATCACATCTAATTATATTATAATTGCCAATATTTAGTTCAAATTCTTCAATGTCATTTGTGATATGGGTTTCAGTTAACCCTAAAAATATTGGATATTCCTTTTCAGTAATTAATTCTATTTCCTCTTTATGTTTTAAATAACCTTGTGCATTGATTAATATCCCAGTTACTGATTCTTGTTTCCCATATAAACTTGATTTTTTTAATTGCTATATATATATATATATATATATATATATATATATATATATATATATATATATATATATATATATATATATATATATATATATATATATATATGTTTGAATGCGTTATATATGTGGTTGAATGCGTTTTCGCGGAGAAATATTTGGTTAATATTTCTAGCCCAGCCATCCTCAGGGGAAAAATTGAGAATATGAACATCCGGTGTGGGCAAAGCCCAGCATGTGGTTGTTCAGATCTGTCCTTCGTATCGCGTTCGTCTGGTCCGTTGACATCAATTTTTCCCCTGAGGATGGCTGGGCGAATCTGGCCGAAACGTAGGGATCATGATTCCACACGGAATCAAAAAAGTACGCGGAGTAATCCGACTCCTAGAAATATTAACCATATATATATATATATATATATATATATATATATATATATATATATATATATATATATATATATATATATATATATATATATATATATATATATATATATATATATATATATATATATATATATATATATATATATATATATATATATATATATATATATATATATATATATATATATATATATATATATATATATATATATTCGAAGGTTTTGTCTCATACATTCCATAATGAATTCGACGAAGATTTTCGCTTAAAGCGTATTCAGGCTTTAACGGCATTATGAATAATGTAAATCCAGCCTTTCGCTTTTGATCCGAAAACTCAATCGGTGTCTCAACACTTGGACCGACCAATTCGAAGTTCCCGCCGCAAAGGTAATGCAGTAATCTTTGTTACCGACTCACCTGATTATATTATATTATGCTTTAACAATTTTCCGGCGAATGAGAATTTTGACGCTTTATTGCGTTTCAATATTATGCTAAAATCCCACCCTTCGTTTAGCTCAAAGCCTTCGTGTCTCAAATGTTTTGTAAATGTTTCGCGAAATCTCTTCATTTGAACTAAGCCTTTGTACGCTTTTATAAATAAAACATCAAAATTAAATGCTTGTCTTTAATGAAAAGGTCCATGCAATTAATATAAGACAGGAGACTTATGCTGGTTTTGCACTAAAGTGGAGTAAAGCAGTAAGTCGATAATGGAATAAACGTAAATATAATCATGTGAAAGTATATACAGTTTGAGAAACGCGTTGGCTCTGAAGTAATGCGTTTTAATACGCTTGACTTTTTTAATAGCGAAGCTATTTGCTATTATTTTTTTTTTATTGCAAGTAATAAATACATTTCGCACTAACGAGCATAAAATCGGTCTTGATTCGGCCACTCGAACAATTCCTGGTTTGAAAAATAGTTAAAGGGACAATGAACCAGGAAGAAACGATTTAGAAATAATTTCCCGATTCTTAGAATTGCCGAAAGCCTTCCGTAAACGATCCACGATAAACTAGCGAACGGAGCGTGAAATTCATTGTTTTCTCTTCTTTCTTACCTCCTATAAAGACTTTCATATAAATTAATAAATAATGCGGTATATTATAAATTACAAAGGCTTAAGAATATTACGTTGTATTAGAGATAATAGGTAGATATTAATAACTAAAATACTCAATAAATCAATGAATATTTAATATACTTTTATTACCACTCATATATACATAAATTCATTATGTATCATAATATATTGTAATGAATACCCAAAATATAATTTAAAATAAATTTCAAGTATTTTTCTAAAGCAATTGTGTTGAAAATTTTCAAAATAAATTACTTAAATCTCACAAATAATTATGATTATATTTGCCATTAATATAATATAATAGAATAATCATTTTTTAATAAAAATGAAATAAATATCCCAAAAATATATTTTTCGTACATAGAAAGGAAATTGGAAACCACTAACTTAATGCATTGCTTATTCTATATTAATTTTTTAATGATAATTATGTTAGGCAAAAAATCAATGTTAAATTAGATATAGATTTTACACACGAAAAGTATTTCTATTACATTTTAAAGCATAGAAAAATATATATTTTTACGTTGTTGATTTACGTTTAAAATATTTTCGTTTATTATTCATGCGGAAAAAATTCAATATTTTACCAGTTCGCTGAATACACAAAAAAGATGCGTGATTATAAACGCAACGACGAAATATCGTATTATTTATTACAAAAAATCTCAAAGTAAATTTTTTATAATAAATAAACGAAATATCGTATTATTTATTATAAAAAAGCTTAAGAGTAATTTAATATTTCGATACAATACTACAAGAATTGTTGTTATTGGATAACGTCTGCTACAGTTTGAAAGTATAACTTTTACTGATCGAAATTTACGACCAAAGTTACTCCACCTGAGATAAAATAATAAATATAAATTCTTAGCTCGATCTTATCAGATCTTTTAGATAATCGAATTTATTTTACAAAAAAATATCGTTATAGTATATGTTTTAATTTTCTGAGATTTTCTAATGTAACTGAATAAAACATGTAATAGAGGCCCAAGAGTAAATCTATTTACCTTAAATAAATGTAATCAATTCGCCCCATTTCCGATTTAAAACTCTACCTTATTACTCGAGAAACTTTGCTAGCAAATAATTTATCTTTCCGACCGATTTCCTCTTCAATGACATAAATCACTAAAGTCTACGTAAAGCTTGTAAATTAATAATGCTTGGTTACCGATTAATATATCATCGATTATAAAGTGTGCTAAAATTAAATTATCAGCATAATGCAGTATTAAACTAAATATTCCCCAAAGCATTTAGTGCTACAAAAGTTACAAAGCAATCATCGTGACATAAAAGCTTATAAATTTTCCCGTAATAAACTCAATATTTGTTAGAATTAAAACGGTTTATTAACATTGTGATGACCTTTATTTTATTTTTAGCTTGGAGACAAAGGATTTCTGTATTACTTAAGAGTGACGAACGTGAGTTGTATACATATATGTATGTACATGTAAAAAAGAGAATTACACTTACTTGAATCTTTGCCCCTTGGAACCGCTTTCAAAGTTAATTTATATCCGGGATAGAGTGCAGGCAATTTAAATCTATAGGACCGACAAAAATAATGGCTTTGTTTCGTGCTTTTCGATTTCATACTATATTTACTGACTGAGTATAATCTATAACTAATCTATATTTTAATATAAAATATATACATATTTAATTATGAACAGTAGCCAGGTGAAATAAAGCGTATAGATTACAACTCCTAATTCCCAAAAATATATATATAGTTTGTTTGTATTTAATAATCAAAATATATGTTAAATACAACACTAAAATATATTATATTCTACTAAATTTTACTTAAATAAAATTTTAAGAAACGATAACTAATTCATAACTTAGCACCTTAATAATTATTGTGTAGCAAATTTTGTTTCAGATGAGACTTTTGCAGGTTTTAAAATGTTATGAATTTAGATTTTTAACGTGTGTTTTCTAAAGTCGTAATTTCAACAGAATTGCTTTTTTTGATACAACCATTAAATTTTCCCCCGTAAATATATTTTTAAGTCACGAAGCAGCTTTTTGATAACATCTAAGAATATAATACATAAGCAACGATTTTATTTTTATTTTTAATTATTTATATACTTTCAAACTTAGTACTAGAATACATTTTAGATATCAATAATAAATTATAAACGTTGCCTACGATTTAAGCCTATTTTTTAATACAATTTATCGATAATTATAATTTGTTTTAATGTATAGTACATTTCTTACGTTAAAATTTTTTTTTTTAACTTTTATTACATTTTTCGATGAATTTTCTGTTGAAGTTGTACCAAGAGTAGGGTTCTAAATTATTTCTAGTTTTCAACTATTCCAATATTAAATAAGAAATGGATGATGTATTCGAATATATTTATAACTTTTTTCTCGGCTTTTTACCGATATTAATTTATTTAATAAATCAGTACTAAAAATAATATTTCATTAAAAAATATTTATTGATTAATAATATTTTTTTTATTTAATCATTATTTAGTCAAACTTTTTAAATTTTATAAAATATGCATAAGACAGTGCTGTGCGAATTACTATGAGGGCATCAAAAGGAAAATGCCTAATTTATTATTTTTCTGTAAAATTGAATATATTTTAATGAATATTAGATTTTTGACAAATAATTTGATGGTTTAAATTAAAAGAAAATTCTTCTATTTTCACTGTATGTTGTTTCTATAAAATAATGAGACGCAGTGAATTTTATTTTGCCTCATTCACTTTTTTTAAGTGTCTCATTATTTTATGTGTTTATAGAAAAGCATATGCACCTCCCCCTCCCCCCCCCCCCAATGCCGTCTCAACGGCTCAAAATTCAGCAAGTACTTAACCTTTACCAAACAAAAACTTTTTCCCCATTGAATCCACTGCGGTCCAATTTATTTACTCACAAAAATAAAGCTTCTTACCTATTATTTATATATTATTTATTTAGGGTATAATATGTACCCAATCCAGATTTTGGGACCACTACCAATAACAAAATAAAAAATGTTTCGCTCTATTCTTGTAATTAGTATTTAGTTAATTGTTCACTATTGTAATTCACAGAACATCAATGGTTCTGAATATATTTTTAATCGTACGGAATTTATTGTTGTTTATTTTATTATTATGATACATGAAACACTAAATATATGTATGTATGTACGTTACAATTACTTACATATTTATATATATATGATGGTTATATTTGTCCTTCACGTGATATTTCTTGAAGCAATTTGCAAGAAGTATGGGATGTATCCGTAATTGTGTCCTATTGCCTTTTTGTTAAGAGCGTTGGAATACAATTAATTGCATTTTGTCATAGCATCTACTCAATGAAACACATTTTAAATTTGCTAAGTCGAAAATTCATCAATGCTCTTAGGGAGTTGCGATCGCGCCCCTTATTCTTAACCGTAGTGACCTGAATGTCAGCGCTTAAAAACACTCTTCTTGCGATCTGGACAGTTTTATGTGGGATGGTGCTCACCTATTTAATGCATGCGCCAGTATATTTTTTAGATGTTTAATGGTATAAATATTGTCTGTATACAGACTACCATGTCACATTAGACAAAGCAGATTTTTGATAACAAATACATACATATAATAATTGTGCGATGATAATTTATACCAGACATCCAATCTCGAAAGCTGACAAATTCATACCAACTATGTCCTTAAAATCCGAAATCTTGAGCGTTGTATGAATAACATCCGTCGTTTTTAATCATAAATATATTACATATAAGTTTGAAGGCCAAATACAACCTGTCGCATGGCACATTCGACAAGTTTGACAAGGCTGTTCTAGGGTTACTATTATAATAATATATGTTCAACATTCTCTTAGCCGTAATATTTTTTTTTTATTTCTAGCTAGTCTAAAAGTATATACATATATATACTTTGTATTAAATTTTTATTTACTATTTAAAATTTATTAAACTAACCTATTATCTGATTTAGGTTTTATCTTATATACAAACTATTTCAATAGCTCAAGCATAATTTTATAAAATATGAATCTATTATATTTAATATATGTAACTGCTAATTAGGAATAACAAATTTCATAGAAAGGTTCTCAATTCTTAAATTCATTTGCAATGTGTTAGACCTTAGACCTTATTTTAAATAATAATGAACTTGTAACTAAAATAGTAAAATAAATAAATATAGTTCAGACGTTAAAAATATGTTGACTTTACCCGTACGTTTAAAAAGCACACACGACTTCACAAAATAATAATTGACGGTCGACGTTTTTCAACTCTTTAAGCCCGAGAATCAAATTTCAACGAGATTTACCCGCTAAAGCTTTGCGCAGTTTGGTCGGCTTTGAAAAGCCAGGGCCGCACAGGGGATGGGGGCTGCTGTTGACTCAGAGCGGCCCCTTTCGTGTGCAACCTACCGTTTTATAAATTCTCCAGTCCCACGTATGCAAGGACGGGCGATTAAAACCGCAAATCAAAAACACAACGACGGAAAGCAAAAAGATAAAAGTAGAAACATCCAAACGTTTTAAACAAATATGTACCTGTAAACCCCATATGCCAAAAATACACAACATTCACGTCAAAAAGTGTATATAAATAATTTACTTGCGTCCATCTCCCTTTATTTCTGCTAGCACTGCTCGGTGATTCCATGACTATAAAAAAGAGGATCTTAATTAATAACTTTTTTATGTTTATTTATAATTAAAATAAAGTAATTGTTTAATTAAAATTAATATATTTTACATATTTAACAGGAACGACTCGTTGACTCTTTTAATACATTTCTTGTAGTTTCTGAATTGATAACCAGTCTGAATTATATTTTTAAGAATCGACTTATTCTTAGCTTTTTACTTACAGTAGCAATTATTTTAAAAAAATATTTAAAAGTGCCAATTGTACTTTATAATAATAAAAAAAACACTCAGGGGTAACTGGGGCAGCATAGTTAAAAAACTACTGAGCCTAAAAGTTTTTTAACATGAATTAGGTATGTCTAAGCGCCCAGGATTTTATTGTAAATTCCAATAAATAGAAAGTTTCTGAGACAATTTTCGTTTCAAAATATTATGCAAAAACATTGAATTTCCAATAAATAATATATATACATGCGGTTAATCAATTATACTCTAATAACCCTAAAACGACAGTTTTCAATCGAAAATTCGAATTATTTTCTCGATTTTCAACTATGTGAATATACAAATAATTATTGTGCGATTCATAAAATATTCGTTTATACTATGTATCTCCAAAAGAATTTAAAAACTCTTAAAATGAAACAATCTGTATATTTAAGCAACACATGTAGTAGATTTTGAGTAACTGATGCCGCTCCAAAATCCGGCATCCGGAAAATTTATCGCCAGCAATTAACCGCTAGCAGCTTACCGCCGCGTTAATTGTTCCTATAAGCAATTTATAGCCTACAAATGATTGCTAGTATGTATTATCGCCAATTATACATATAATTTATTTAGATTTATTGTTCATTTTAAATTTAAAATATTTTTTTTTATATCTCAAGTAAGAAAATTAAATAAAAAATATTTTTATGATTTTCTTAAAATGCTAACGATCATTCCTAGGTTATATTTGTTTTTATGCGACCAATTGACGCGGCGGTAAACTGCTAACGATTAATTGCTGGCGGTAAATTGTGGGCAATAAATTTTCCTAGACTTTCAAAATCCATGGTCCTTTATTTTGTTTCGAAAAATTTGTCTTTTTATCTATTGTGTCATCTATTTGCTAATAGTTGATCGACAAACAGTTGAAAATAGTATATATAGAAAGCAATAAAAGCGGCATTCTTTATATTTGCCCAAAGTCACTCCTATAATTGCTTTAAATTTGCTTTTAAAAAAAAGCTTTTAACGGATTTAGAAATTTAAGTTTCTCAAATAGTACATCATAAAACGCTCACAGTCGTCAAGGAAGTTTAGAGGAGTTGATTTGCTTGAATCTCTTTACGCTGTATTTTTGAAGAAATATAGAACACTTGATCATAGTCGATCTATATTAATATACATATGTTATTTTATTGGTTATGGAATTAAATAAAAAACATATAGAAGATTTTTAACATTAATTTTGCTAAAAGGATGTCCCTGATCAAAAATAATAAATTATGCATTTACTTTTGACTCCCTCGCTGATCAGTAATTCTTACAGCAGTGTGTTATGCATATTATATAAAACGCAAAAAGTGCAATGATTATGAAAATATTATAATTAATTAAAATTATAATTGAGTAATATGTTTTTAATTACATTATATTTTATAGGCTAATAATTGATTTTGGGCACTAAAAACCGATAAAATAATTACGCATATTTCGAGTACTTGGTCCATTTTTTATTCAATAGTCCAATAGTTGAAAACCACGATACCCTTTGATATATGTAGGTGCGTACAGCAGTAGCATAGCTAGAGTACGTGCCGCCCAGAGCGATCCTTAAAATTGCCACCCCTCCCCCATACATTTTTTTACAGGGTCATAAAATCAGCATTTCTTAAAATAATAAATTGGTTACTATCAAGCTTTTATTATTCGTGGATTTATATACGTTTTAGTGCATTCAGAACCACACTAGACGATCCCATCGCGAATATGCCGCCCCCAAGCAAGTGCCGCCCGGGACGTCTCGCCCCCTCCGCCCCCCCCCCCCTCCATCCTATAGCTACGCCACTAGCGTACAGTGAAATATTAGTTTAAGAATCTTTGTTTTTATATTAAATTTGGATTCAATATTGACAATAATAAAGCCTTAAAGAAGCAATGCTATATTTGAAATTAGTATTTAGCTACGTATATGACTTTATTTTTAGAGAAAAAAGTAAAAACAAAATTTTATTTATATATATATATATATATATATATATATATATATATATATATATATATATATATATATATATATATATATATATATATATATATATATATATATATATATATATATATATATATATATATATATATATATATAATACTATATTTATTTTAGCTCGTTCTAGAGAACTAAATGTGTCTGAGACCCTAATAAGTACCCTTAAATAATTATTATTACATGAAGCTTTAATGATCCATAAATTCGACCTGGTACAAAATATATAAAAATATATCTACTTGTCACACTAAGTAAGGGTAAAACAGCATAGGTTTATTTTTAAATAAATTGTGTTGATGAAGAAAAATGAATCCCTTCTATGCTGATAGTCTCCGAGATTGTGTTTAACATAATAATATGTTTTTCTATATTTAGGATTACTATATTCAGTAAAGATAAAATTCTATAGTCGGAACATATGCCTTTATTTGTGAATATGCTTTTCCAAGCATTTAAACCTAGTTTTAGAAAGCATTTACATTATTTAATTAATGTATCTACTGCTTTAGTTATGTAAACGCTTCTGTGTTCCATTCACCAACACAACTGCAATAACTCACTTTGAGGCTCATGCGAATGCACTTAACAGAAGACACTTGGCTCCTGTTGAACAATATAATTAAACTGTCAAATGCACTTTGGTGGTATGTTAGCGGTTAGGATACAACACGTCCTATCGTGAATACTCAAGGATAAATACAAAGTATATTATATACATAATTAAACCGATAACAGGCAATAGAACACCATCGCAAGTCTTACCGTGAGAAGCACCTAAAAAATTCAAGTCGGTCCGAGACTAGATAAATTTTCGCCATAAATTATTCATTATCGGCAAAGTACTCTCGCTTAAGTGAAATACTTGTTTGGAGGAAAGTTAAAATAATGGCGGTTGTGTAATATGAAATATCTAAGCGTGTACACAAAATAACTCTTTGTTATCTCTGCGGCATGCTTTTCAAGAGGTTTCCACTTTTTATACACAAACTGACAACGAGGCACCTGAAATGTTACAACTTCAAGTGTATACCGCGCCTGTTATAAATATATTTTACTTAAAAAACTAATATTTTAATGAAAACATAATATAAATTTCGTTTATTTAATATATTTGTATAGCTTTGTATATTTTAATTTAACATGATATATTATAAAGGATAACTTAAAATAAAGTAATAAATAAAATATATGAAAAGACGTCGGGTGAATACAAATTATGTTAAATTAACATTTTAATGCAGACATTAATATGTTCTGAGCTCATTCATTACAATTACAAATTACAAAAAAATGTGATTCATGAGATTAGAAAAAGCTATAAAAACCTAATCTGTGGTGATAAATTTTAATAAATAATAATTAGTACGTGAAAATAATAAGAAGATTTTCATATTTTATCACAAGTGAAAAATTTAAATTATTCTTAACCGTAACTAAAGTTAGTATTTACTATTGTGCCATATTAAAATAATATTGTTGTATAAAGAATTAAATTATTTTAATTTTTACACGGTATATAATATATTAAATTAAATTTCATACACCCTACAAAACCTTAAATTAAACTTTATCATTTATTCGCGATTAGTTTGAGACCGTAAGCACTAGTTAAAATATCTGTATCGTTAGATGTATATATAAAAGCGCGTTTTTTTTTATTTTTGATATATCGTTCGTATACAAGATTTTATTTATTTATTTATTTATTAAAATTATAACCATCGTGACCTGACAGGCAAACCCAATGCGTCACGATAGTCAAAAGTACAAATACATCATAATACATACAAATATAAACAAGACAAAACAACAGACACAAATCACCTTAACAGGTGTGCATTGTCCCATACGAACTGAACCAAAACTCCATATGTGCAAGAGAAAATGTCAATATTTCTATGGACAGAATTGAGCAGATAAATAGCCTTGGCCAGAGAAGAGTTGGCAAGTGCTCCAGTTCTAGACTTAACAGGCAAGAATAGTGGACGCGACCGAGAACTATAACCACCTTCAGGAGCCCACATTTGAAGCTATTTAATATATTACGATGCCCTTGAGCAATTTCCAGAAGTGTTTAATTACATAAACACTTCTGCGAGTCGACAAAGAAACGTATCCCAGGGCTCCCAAAATAAAAGCACTGGGAAACAAGAACGGATAATACCCGTATTCATTCAAGTATAAATATCGAAGAAATTTACGTTGTACTTTTTCCAGCTTCAATTCATTACATTGATTCATTACGCCTGGGATCCAAATGATGGAGCTAGTTTCTAGTATGCTGCGGACTAGAGTATCATAAAGAGTGCGCAATACTAAAGTATTCCTGAAGTAACGCGCATTTCTCAAGATAAAACCGAGCATTTTTAAGGATTTGCTATGAGTTTCTGCAATGTGCTGGCTAAATTTCCAACGTTCTTCGAAAGTCACTCCTAAATCCTTAGTTGAAGAAAACCTTTCCAGAAAATATCCGCCTAGATGGTATGAATATTTTGCCGGCGTTAATGACCTTGAAAATGAAATTGTGTGACATTTCTTTACACTGAAAGGCAATTGGTTATAGCAAGCCCATTTCCATATAGAGTTAAGATCCTCCTGTAGGTCGAGGGAATCAGAAATCGAATGCATTTTCTTGTAAATTTTCAAGTCATCTGCATATAATAAAAAATCTGAATGCTCTATTGCTGTTTCTATGTCATTAATGAGCAATAAAAACAACAATGGACCCAAATTGGATCCTTGAGGTACTCCAGTAGGGGTCTTATATCGTTCTGAAAAGGAGTTATTATACTTGACGAATTGATATCTATTGGTCAAGTAATTTGAAAATAGATTTATGAGATATTCAGAAAACCCGAAATTAGATAACTTTTTTACAAGTAAAGCATGGTTAACTTTATCAAATGCTTTTTCAAAATCTGTGTATATGACGTCCACTTGTACACCAGAGTCCAATGATTTTGAAACATAGTTAGACAAAACCATTAGATTAGTGACAGTGGATCGAGATTTACGGAAATGTTGTTGGTCGAGAAGCATACACCTGCAATGATTAAAAATGTATTTATGCAAAACAATTTCAAATAATTTTGCAGGTGATGAGATCAAAGCTATTGGCCTGTAATTGTCAATCTGAGATTTGGGACCCTTTTAATGAATCAGAGGGACTTTTGAACATTTCCACAATTCTGGAAAACAAGAGGATCTCAAAATTAAATTAAATATAAATTTTAGAGGCTGTAAAATACCAGACTTTCATCCTTTCAGAATGTAGTCTGGAATAAAATCTGGTCCCGAGGTAAAAATGGACTTTAATCAGCTAAATCTATATTCCAAATCAACCAAACTAAAGGTTTTGATTGATAACAAAGATGACCATGAACGATGAGTCTCATCGTAATTAGAATTAAAAAGATAAAGAGGAACGGCCCGAGTAAACTTCACTGAAGAACTCCAGCTGAAATTTTACGCGGGATCGAATGTTTATTATTTAGTGAACCAACATAGATTCTACCTTTCAGGTATGAGCGTATTAAGCATATCAGATAGTAAGAGATTTTGTTTTTGTATAGATTATGAATCAAACCATCATGGCATACAGTATCGTAAGCTTTTTCTATATCTAACATAAAAATATGTATTTTATGTTAAAATTAGCGCATATGTGCTACGTTAAATTATTTTCGCATAGACCAAACCGTTCGTTAATAATTTTATTCCCCAAAGATTATTTTAATCGCATAAAGATTTTACTAAATAACGGTAATAAGCTGATGGGGCGATTACTAATCGGATTTGTAGGATCCTTATCGGGTTTTCTAATCGAATGAATTTTAACGGTTTTCCAAATGGTTGGAAAATACCCAAAAGATAAGCAGACGTTAAAGTGCTTGTTAAATAATGAATGCAAATTCCAGAAAAGTGTTTAATTAACGTGTTATCTAATCTGGCAATTCCAGAACTTTTTTTTATTTTTCAAGTTTTAATAACATTCCAAATTTCCCTTGAGCTTATTTGTGCGGATGCTTATAATTTTTTTTTTATTCTATTCATTTTGTTTAATTCAAAATTTTTAATAATTTCGTACGATACAGAAAATGCATCAGCTAATGATGATTTTAGAAAGTTTAAAATCGTATCCTTGTATGATGCGCTTCGAAAATACTGCATATATCAATATAAACTTCCCAAATGCTTTCACACAGAATATCAACTGTTGTAATTTGATAAAAAATTGTTATTTATTAATGTAGATAATTTTAACTAGAATAAAAGCGTATGCCAAGCATTAGTTTGCACAGAATTACATTAAAAAAATACAACATAGTCATATATAAACGAAATACAAAAGCAGAAATTCACTCAACTCCATATATGTTTTTTTATTTCTAAACAGACTTAAATATTTATAAAACGACAAACATTTCCGTTGGGTGAAATCGTGAAAAATATACAACGCCTCTAAAACACCCTGTAGTATATTTACATAGTGCGAAAGCTGTTGAGGCGTGTTTGAATTTTCACTTTGCCAGTGAGAGTTGGAAAACATAGACAAGTGCTTTGTCCATAATAAAAACTAAATCTCAAAAAGCACTTAACATACTTTCGCAAAATTTAATTATGTACCAAATAAACTCATGATATATGCTAATACAATAACAATGTTACATATTGATTTTGATTTTAAAGTTCGATTAAAGCTTTCATCCACTCCTGTGCCACATTGTGAATAGAAAGTTTAAAGCGTTTTATAATAGCTTTCAACCGTGTTTCTGTCTAGAACATATTCAATATTATGTCACGTGATTCTGATGGATTTTACTAATAAAATGATAAATCGTGTCTAGGTGCGCTACGCATTATATTTAATAATGAAAGGTGAAAATTAATTTTCAAACTAAACTTGGTTAATTTTAACCGCGACAGTGCGTGCCTCTAAACGCGAACAAGTTTACACATTCTAAACTTGTTTCTAAATTGAATTATCTAATAGAAAATTAACGATGATCTAAGTTGGTTACATAATCTTAAGTTATAGCACTTGCTCCTTAACACAATAATACTAATGTAATGGCACTAAACTTATCGGTGAGTTAATATTATCTAACGAACGTAGAATTAGTTTTATAGATACTGATCATTTTGATAGTGGATTATGTTATTAATTCAGTTAAATAAATAGACTTTTCTGAATTTTAATATTTAAATTTTTCATGTCATGTTGAAGATACGGTTGAACTCTTGGGAAATTCGATAGCAATGATTTCATAAATATTATTTTTATGCCTTTTTTCCTGTCGATACTTTCACTTCCTTTTTCACTCAAACTTTATTCTTCAAGATAGTCGAAACGGTAAAATTCGCCAGCTCCCAATCACGTGCTATCACTTTAACTTTTTTATCAACTTCATAGCCGTTTATGATCTTTTTTTATCTCAAAATCGAGAGCTGTCCTTCGATTCTTGGTGCTTTCTTCATGTGAAGCAATGTTCTATCTTTTCGCCGACATCTAGGATTTTAGAGTGCACAATAAAGTACACACCCGTGTAATGAATAGTGAACTGCGGAAATGAGACTAACTGAGAAAGAGGATTCTGAAACTCAAACTGAAAAAGGGCATTTCCGACATTACCGGCTAAAACTCATCTAACTATCGAATCAAGTTAAATTGACGTTTACGCTATATTTTCTTCTTTAGCGTTTTTAAAGTCGAGCAGTCATCAACCTATATATAAATTTAAAGAGCTATAACTTTTATTTTTTTATTTAAAACAACATATAATTCATGTAATTATTTTTACACTGCATGAAATGTTCATATTTACCAGAATTATTTGATATAAAAATCCATCCAAGATATTAACGCTCATCATCGTTGTGTTGGAATTAAGGGTGCGTGTACGCATGCATGCATACATACCCAGTTTTCCGCGAGTAAGTCAGGGCTGTTTTAAGGGTAGGGTGACCATACGTTGGAAATTGAATTAAAAATTATAATGTGTTATATTTTTATTATAAATTATTGTCATGTTGTGGTATTTTGTAATCAATAAAATAATTCCTGTAAAATTCTATTGGTATTTTAAAAAATATTATATTGAACAGATATTCAACCTGGAGAGTGATACCAAAACTGCTCTCATATTTTTGAGTTAAATATGTATATAAATAAACAAAATAAGTAAGAAAGTGATATTTTACACTTTCCTCAACAAATTAAATTAAAAAAGTAAAAATTAATTGCACTTTTAATTTCACATGGTCATTTTCTCACCAATACTGTGACGATGAGCGTTCATATCTTGGACGGACTGTACATGTACTAACAAAATAAAAGTTTACTTAATCCACTAGCAAGATAAGCGCTACAGATTGAATTAAAAACTAATTTGCAAACAAAGTTTTGCCTTAATAAAATCTTAAACTATGTAATACATATTGAATGAAACCATCCATTATTGACTTCGTCCATTATTAAAATTGTTTGCTTATATACAATAATATATACAATAGATACGTGCAGCGTTAAGCTATCACGCTAATATAAAATTTGTTCCACACAATTTCCAAGACACTGATATGATTAAATATAATTGCTTTCTTGTGTTACTTAAATTATTTGTATATATATATAGATATACTTTATTTTGGGCTCACTTAGTCAAATCGTATAACGTCTTACTCCCCCGAGATTTTAGGCTAATGTGTACGTGACCTCCGTCTATTTTCCCCTGACCTTAATAGCGATTTTTGACCTAATTTTGTATTCTCAAAAAAAGCACACTCACAATATGAACACTCCGACGCGTTGCAATTATCGCAAAAATGTACATCAAACATGCAACGCGCTATATCGAAAAAGCTTTCACGCCAAAGGGTGTGTAAAATTCGATTTATAAATATTGTTTCAGGCGACAAAAGCTCGTCTTGAATTTGCCTCTGATTACACAATACGAAGCAAACAAAGGTACGCAATTAGGAGGGGTGTGCGAAATTTACTTATTCATTCGTAGTTAAAAGGAAAATTTGCTACGTTTTAAATTACTGAAAAAACGTCATTGCTATCATGGTTAATAAACGTGTATAACAAGCTCGTTGGATTTATTATTATGGCAGTGAAAAAATGAGAAGCGCTCAAAGGAAAAGTGATAAAAAATTAAACATACAAATCGCCAAGGAGACATTTAGTCCTTTAGGCGATATGATGGAAAAATATATATAAAAAAGGTATCCGATCGCACTTCAAAGGCAAAAGATATAAATCATTCCAGTTTGAGTGTTATCTCAAGCTCAGATCTTCTGAATAAAGGCTATTCGTCAAATTTTCGACGTTGCGATATGGAAATTAGAAAGGCGTGGAATGGAAGGAGGTTTTATTATTTTGCGTTTTATTTTTTGAGTCAAAGGAAGTCGAGACTAATTTTTTTTATTTGTATAATGTATTCAATATTTTTTTAAAACTGAATGTAAAGATAGAAATAGTAGCAACAAAATACAACAAGGCAAAGTTTATTATTTAATTTTTGTGCAAACAATTTGGACCATAAACTACAATTTGTATTTCTCCGAAGCGAGTTTAACTCTTGATTCCATACATCGACCTAGACTAGGGATGCGAAGAGAGAAGCGGCAGCTTATAAGATTCTCGATGGTCTGAATTTAGGTCAGCCTCGTTTTGATAGAAGTTCGTAGCTCTTGAATTCCAAAGTGAATGTTCAAGTGCTGAGAAATTCTCTGAGGGAGTGCCTGAAAAAATTTTAAGGCTAAAAGGATTTAACTTTGTAGCCGAAATAGATGGTAAAAAATATTATTATTTATTTATTACTTAATAAGGTACAATTTTCTATTGTAGGGAAATAGTGTCGTATTACAAATGCGGCTTTTGAAAGTCAAGAAATCTTCGTTGTCGTATCGTGTTGTATTTTCGTATTTTCGTGATACTGTTTGCACGATTCACTGATGTATCTCTCGGTTTGCCTCGAATTCTGTCTTTTTTCATCTGTCACTGTTCGTCTCTGGCCGACGTGACAAAGTATCGAATAAAAATTGTATATTCTGAAATAAAGACAGCTCTGTGGAATCACAGATGAGGATATTGGTGGGCCAATTGCATCGCTTTTTATCCCATCAACGATTTTTTTAAGACAATAAAAAAATCAGTTATACAAAGGCTAGATAAGAATAGCAGGTTTTGGATTTGTAAATTTTGCGGATTTTTGATGTGAAATGATACGCAGCATAGACGCCTTGTCTATCGCGCATCCTTTATGCACAAAAAAGTAGTTTTTCTGGGTGTACACGAGAGGTTAACGCCTAAGAATCGATATACGAACCAGGTGGTCAGTAAAATGTTGCAATTATTAAGCATTAAGTGATATTCTTTATTTTCTTTTGTCTGGCGAGTTGGTATTTCCTTTTCATAATTTTTGAAATGGTCTTTCGAATATATTCGTAGCACCCCCCACAAATCAATTGTGTACATATGAGATTTTATTATCCGCCTCTTTCGTTAGAGCAGTAAATTAAATTATAAAGATTCTGAGTTTTTAAAACAGATTTTCGCTAGCTGCTTGAGCAGACTACAACCGGCCGTTTAGATGGCAATACCAAATGTACGAGCTATCTTTTTTAAGGCTTAAATCTTTCTGTTTAACGGCGAGTACTTTAGCGTAATCTGCGACAATTTTTTCTCACGGTGGTATCCCATTGTAAAAAAGAAACTTTTTTTATCTTGGACGTTTTGAACCCGTCTTTGTATATCACATACCACTAACATAATATTCAGATTATCACGCCTGTTGTTTAATTATTTGGGAAATTTATTTTTTTATTTGGGGGTCCTTAAATCAATGAACCTAAAAAATATTTTTAATGGCAAATTTTTTTTAACAATTTATTGAAATATGTGTTTAATATAGTACACCAGTTTCTATATGTATCTTAATATTATGTGGGTTCTCTAAAATAAACGCAAATCATATCATACACTGGTTAAAATCAGGCGCGTACGTTGCGGCACTAATAATGATAAATATCCGGGGTTTTTCAAGACAACTATCATAAACGAATTTAGGTTCAACTACATGTGAACTGATCATTTTTTCGCGACAAATATAACTATTTACTTTTAGCGATATATGCATTGAAAATCAAGTAATTTTCTTTGCATACCTTTAGTGTCATATTGATATGGTTTATGGTTGCTTAAGTGTATCCGCCCGGCGGTTCGTTTAAAAGACGTTATATAGTAGAATAAGTGGTCTATTTTTTTGTATATATAATTTGTATAATAGTAAAAGTACGTATACTGTAAGTAATTATTGTCCGTCAACTTATGCTAGTCGCTACATAATTATGAAACAATGAAAAGGTGGCTTTATTTTAATTGTAAAAAAATCACTATAGTTGATTGTTTTTGATAATCAAAAATAATTTTTATTTTCCATATTTTATGACTGATTGGAATATATATAAATACTAAATTAAAATTCTATTGTAGAGGTTTACAAAAAAATATATTAATTTATATTTTTGCTATGAAGTACTTTTTTTGTATGTTTACTATAGGGTAGTGCATTATTTCGCTACAATGAAAAATTTGCCACACAATGGCTATTATTAGTAAGTATTTTTTCTCTTAAGGACAGATATTAGGTTATTGGCCTTATTTTGGAGAACGTCGCTATTTCATATGTATTTATATATAAATTATGTAATCAACTTCAATAATACTCAAATCATAGTATCATTAGGGTCAAGGTAAATTAAGTAACATATGCGCTATCTAAACTATATCAAACACTTTCCTCGAAATCATAATGACCATAATAAATATATTGTATATACCTCTAATTTCTATTCTTCAACTTCTTTGTTATAAATTATCATTACCATAATCTAGTACTGCTACAAAATGTTAATTAATTTAATAGTATATTAATGCACGTATATAAACATAATGCCTGTTATTTTATTTTCTGTTCAGCGGGCGGAATGTATCACGTTAATTTCCTTTTCTCAAAAGCTCTTCTATTGCGCCTCACTCGAAAAGCTCTCTTGAAAGCAACCGAAAAGAAAACTTGTAACTCTCGTCTCTGGCGCTATAAACTCTGTCCCACATAATGTTCGGTTATTAAAAGTGTCTTTAAGCTAACGAAATAGCGTAGATGAAACTGGAGCACTAATAAGGCAAGACTGGTAACGGTCAGCTTAATCGAAAGAGAAACTTTAATATAACATTATCCTAAAGCGTTGTATACAAATACCTACAATATATCTATACTCTCAACTACGACCTTTTAAGTCATTAATCTCAATCAATGGTAATTAACGAGTTGATAGAACAGGCAGATTTGCATATTTTCCCCTAGAGCTTGTTAATGAAGCTTTCAATATAAATTCTACTTAGTTTGTCTTTTAAATTATACTTCAGCGCTTTCGTTTATTTTATATTAAAGTAATTGATTACTATAGTTGATTAAGAAAGGCAAAGATACAAGCTTTCACTCAAAATCGCCATTTCAGCTCTTAATTTTACTGAATACGATCTGTTTCTTCTGTGCTTAAAGATAAACCACTGAAATTCAAAGCCAAATTTGTATCGGGCTAAGTATTGATTTTTCCAAAAACAATTATATAGCTTTAGCTTTGATCAATGTCAACAATTGTAAAAGACAGCAAATGCGAGACCTATATGACATGGAATTCAATAAACTGCCTCAGAAGCAAAGCCAATGAAAAATTCGTGAATTTACATATGTCAAATTAAGTCTCCATGGTCTCTGATCTTTACTTATCGTGATCCGCTTAAATACGTAATTGTCAAACATTTTATATGTTTTTGCACAGAAGTAAACACTTTTATTATCTACCGCCTTTTAACCTGTGTGGTTCTTTGTAAGCGATACCATTGCAGTTGCTTCGTGATAAAGAATAGTGATTTGTTATGTGATACCAAGTGCATTATTTCGGTCATAATACATTTAATAAGTATACTTAGTGCTTAGTAGTTATAAACAGTTAAGAGCATTAGGTTACAGTGATTAATATTTATGGTTTTCGAATGTCTGTTGCAGTCATTATTTTAGTCAGGTTCTTGGATGTTCCTAATAAAACGATTTCTCACACAGGTTCACTTAAAGTAAAGCTTTCTTTTGGAATTTTTTGGGATCTTAATTAATTAATATTTATCATATCTTAATTTTCGTAGCATCGTTATTTTTTACAATAAAGATAATCTAAAAAAATATTCACTTTTTACTATTAAACTGCAGCCTTAAAAAATAATAATCTAAGAAAGTATTTTTTTATTATAATTTCTATTAATATTTTAACCGATTATATTATTTACCATTTTTATGAATATTTAATAAAAATTTAAATCAAATATTTTCGTAGCATCATTGCGACTTGAAAGCTTTCCAAATAATTCTTAGAATCCATTTGCTTCTGAAAACAATATAAATAAAAGCGTCACTCCTGCATATCTTGACTGCAATAACAACTTTTTTCATCGCTATCTGTTTAAATATTTTTTAATATATTAATATACCATTAAAAACTGAAATATTTGCAACTACATATGTATATTGTATATTAATTATCATATTATTTTGCATACTTTAAAAAATCATTATCGTTTTAATTATTTAGTGAATAACAAAATCTTGGAATTGAAGTGTCATTGTCTAATTTTTGAACATTTTTTAAACTGATTTTTATAACTGTTTGTTCTTATGCACATACAGAAATAACAGTGTTTTAGTGGCATGCCCAAAATAACAATGAACCAGTGAAATATTTTTTCCGGCGGTCCAATAATTAAAAAATAATAATTCAAACAATGATTATTTGATGAGTCCTACAATATTATTTTAGAGTAGTTTCGATGTTTATAATATATATAAAAAATATGCTTAAAGGAATATTCGTGATTATTTATAGCTTTTGAAATATATATTTCAAACGTACGTGCGGCTATTGTGCAATACTGTGTGTTTTCCTAATTTCTAATGCCTATTTTTAAATTTAACTATTGCCGTTTTACTGATTTTTTTTCACAAATGATAGTGTAAGCCAGGCGCGTACGGTGAGATACATTCGCTTTCGCTCGCTCGCGTGTTAAGTGATGAGAGAGAGTGAGAAAAAGTAGGTGTTCAGAACTCATATAACGCACGCCCTCTCGTCACTTAGAACGTGAGTGAGCGAAATGGAATGTATCTTACCGTACGCCCCTGATAAAACAACGCTTATTCGATGCGAAGCCATTAGTGTTTTTTTCTAGACTAGTTCCGAAGTATATGAAGAAAATGGCTAAGGAAGTTTTTTTGGTAGTTTAGTAAAATCTGCAATTCTGGATGTTCTGCTGTTGTTTTTGTCATTTGCAGTTTCCAAAATGGCATTATTGTACCTACATATTTCATTGCAATGCATCTGCTTAACAGCTGGAAAATCTTATAAGATACTATAAGATTGAAATATATATAATAAAGAAGAGGATTGTTCATCTAATTTTATTTATCTGAGTTAAAACGCTGCCTTATAAAATCACTTGTACTGGAACATTTGACTTTGCTTCCAAATTCAAAATACACAAGAGCTCAACCCTCGACGTATATGGAAAAGCAGCTGCTTCCACTTTTATCGTCAGATCTGTTTAATCATGCAATAATCTTAAATCGCAAAGTGTTTAACTTGAACTTCTAGACTACCTAAAAAAATATTACGGCACACAAGGCGCAAAATATTATATTATGGCACAATAAATAGGCTCGGAATTACAACTTAAACATAATACATAATTTTGTATCTGTTTAGTAAAAAGTCAATTAAAAAAATATTTTTATTTATCTGATTTTTTAATAATAATATTTTTTTTTTATGAAATCAAGAAAGTCAAAATAAATTCTTTTAATACGACAATTTCAAATTGGACATGTTTACTGTGCAAAAAAAAAAAATTATTAGAAAAGTTTATTTTTAATAATTTTACTTATATTTTAAAAATATAAATATTGTAGATTTCATAAAACTTATTCATATTTGTGAAGCGTTCATAACAATTAAATATCTATAGTTAAATTGCTTTAACCTTTTATTTATAAAATTTAACTATCAATTGGCATTGAATAACTAATCTGCTCTTTATATATTTATTTAAAAACACAATAATTCATAAAAACCAGCATTATAGACTTATGGTTTAAGTCAATGACTAATGCCTAAAAACCTTTGTGTTTATTTTTTGTTTTTATAGTGTATCAAACTATTAATTATTATATAATCATAATTACTCTCAATTATCACAGATTAGATTTTCCTAGATTTTCCTAATCTCGCGGATAGATATCATGATAATGATCAATCTAGATCATCCATAGTTAGTTCTATTCATTGTAAACTGTATTAATAGTTTATAAAAAAAATTGATGTCACTAATTTACAAACTGATTTCAGTGTTGTGTTTTACTATTTATTTGTAGATTTTGATTGTATTTAGCTAGTTGTAATGCATTGGGCTAACGCCTGTCATATTACAAAAAAATACACTATTTATACAATTTATTGATATTAAAAAAATATATATTTTCTTTAAATAAATACGGTATTTAATATAAAATGAATATTATAAAAAATACTTTATGAAACTCGGATCTTAAAAGATTTCTTTTGAATGTCTACCGTGATTCGAGACTGAATCTTGATCAAAAGATTCAATGCCGAATATAAATAAAGGTATAATAAGTCAATTCCAAAAAAATGTTTTAGAAATATTTTTTAGATTTTTTCCTAATGTCCCTCATACATATAGCTGTTAACTCAAGACATTGATTAATCATATACTGAGAAATTTCTATTATACATTTAGTCTGAATTTATTTACATTTATTTTACAGTTATCACGTTGTTGATTTCTCAGTAACACATAACGACCCTTCCTAGAATTTCAAAAGAGTACGAGCTTGATTCAACATGATTATATCAAATAAAATTTATATCAAACGCTAGTATGCTTATATCGTATTTTCCGTGTGAAAGGAAAGCTTCAAGCCCCCGAGGTGAAATAAGAATACGCACATACATACACTCACGGGCCGATACGAAAGCTTTCTTTCGAAACTATTCAGCGTTTTCTTTGTATTACTGTACCTTTGATGTGCGAAAAGGAAAGCTTCCACGGTGCCAGTCGGTGAGTTTTCATTCGAATTTTTCTTTTCCGGTAGAGTGGAACGCGTCCGCTGCAAACTTTTCATTCTATCGAACCATTTATTGCTACACTTGCAAAAACTTGTATCTTGTGAATATATTTAGATATAATATTCCGCCAGCGAAATTTACTTGGTGTTCGCATTTGATGTGCAAGTCAAAAAAAATTGCCCAGGCCTGTTCTAAATAGATATCCGAATGTCTGATGAAATTCCACCGAGCGCTGAATTTATAATAAAACGCGTGTACATGCGAGTATTCGGCGAAAAATGAATATAAAACGATTCGGGGAAAACGTCAACTGGAATTTAATAAGAATTGGGTGTATTTAGAGCGATTAGATTAGGTTTCTGTAAAGGCAGAGGCAAACCGAATGCGCGGGGCGAGATCAAAGATCGTTTCTGATTTTTGCTCTTATATAAATTGTTAGATGAAACATCCTGGCTCGACACAAATGTTCAAAGCGGTTAAAGGATATGTAATTTGCGACGACAAACATAAAGGTCTTACACGTGGGACATGCTAGGGATTAAATAAAATTCAACGGTAGAAAAACATAAAGCGAATGTTAAAATAACATAGGTTTTGTTTCAAGTATGTATTAAGTTATTACAACATTTAAAAAAAACACATAATGTATTAACCTGTTTACCTGATCAAGAACTGTTGTTTAAGAATATTTAAATAAATAAATAAAGGTTAAACTATTTATTTTTATCAAGGAATAAAAAAAAACAATGTGTTTTGTTGAATTATTTCCATTTACTAGCGCAATGCGACGAAAAATTGATTTTACAGTTTTAGCCCATTGTAAAGCATTGGGCTCACGCTTGTCAGGTTACAACAAAAGATTAAAAAAAAATTGGGTAATCATTGGGTGTTGATCTCGAATGAGTTTGTCAGATTAATAGTTCTGAATTTAATCATCTTAATGTACCTGAAACTGATATTTTGAGGTGCTGCTCAAAGTGATGTATGTACATATAAAGTCTAAGTTCTTGCAAACCCTTTTATATATCAGCACAATAGATCATTGGTAAAGGTCGATTTGATATACATTGTCTCTTTTTCGTCCATTAACAATTTAATAAGTAATGTGCTTTCTATAATCTAAATATATTTTTATCAGATTTTGTATTGATTGGTGCAAGAATTATTATATTTTAAAGTCATTCTTTCACTAAACTTAAACTATATTTTTTTAATTCAAATAACTATTATGAAATTAAAATATGTTATTAAAAGATACATATCGTTATAACATTGCTTTTTTGTTTTTAAATACAGATTAGCTTCAATAAGTATAGTACTTTTCATGAAATTTCATACATATACATGTTGGGTTCCAGAACGTCTTCGAAAATCATGATGCTATGCTATCCGTTAGGGCTAGGAGATCAGCACTTGGCGACTCGCCTATGACTATTTTCTTAATACGCTGGAATTATACATTATTAAATGTACGCTACGAGGAGCTGGTCCGGTTCATATAATTTACGTTAAATATTTTATGGATTATTTTAATATTATTTTCTATGTATTATTAAATTGAAATAACGATGGTATTAATTTAATTTAAATAAATATTATATTTTATTTGAGCTGAAGTAGCTCATCCGTGAGATTGGTAAAATCTAGGAAAACTTAATTTGTGATTATCGACTAAAATCATATACCATAGAAATTGAATAAAACTTTGTTTCATATGCGATTCAAACCAATGTCTTTCAGGTAATAGTCAGTGATTTTAACCACGGGTTCATTGAGCTATTTAAATTTTAATTTTAATAATATTAAACTATTACTATGAAAATAAATTTAAATAATATAAAACGTTAGGGCGCGTCTTTAAATAAATAAAGAGCAATAAATGTCTTCTTTTATCTGAAATTTTTGACTCTATCTATTATTTTTAAGAGTTCATATTACATTTTTAATACCATAAAAAAATCAGTTCTTAACTAACTAAGCCATCAAAAGCTCACTTATTTTTGTAATTTTAAATTCTGGAATGTCAATAAAATTAAGATATAGAATTAAAGATTAATCTGAACAATTTTTATGTAAATTAGTGAATTACGTGGTGTAACTATGATATATGACACATTAATTATTAGACGTGTTGATATGTGTTTTGATTTTTTCTATTTACAAAATCATAATACACGCAATGTGTTGCTGAATGACCTTCACACTATATATAATATTTTTTTATGTACAAATACATACAATTTGAAACACGGATCTATACTTATGGCGTGGCACGTAAAACACGTAAACAAAACATTTTCGACTCCATCCGTTCACAACGTAAAAAAACTAACGTCGCGTGAACTCGTTAAATGTACATATATAATGGCACTGTCAGATAAGTCAATAAACATACATTTTAAAGTAGACAATTTTTTTATTAATAAAATATATTTTAAATCCTACTATAAATAAATACAAAAATAAAGCTCTCTTAAGCTTTGTGGTATAGGATGTTTTTTATCCGCTTAATAACAATTTTAATCACAAAATTGTGATAAAAAAAATCGATTTTGTGAGCTACTAATGAAAAATTTAAGCTGCGCGTGTATTTTCATAGTGTCGCAGTTATATTCGACTGTTAAACTACGCGTGATATTTTCTTATTGATTCGACTTTTCTAAACTAAAAGTAATATCACGATCATTAACCTTTCACGAAAATCTGGGGTAATAAAATGAAGTCGTTCAACCCTTTCAGTGCGATTATAACTAGTATAGTTCGATACAATCTAAGTGGTAATAGTTTGATTAGTCCTTAAATATTGCTTTACTCTCGCTTATCATATAAAAATATATTACTTATAAATAAATACATTAATAATATTTTTCATAAACGCTTATACTCGTTACTCTATGTCTGTAGAATATTGCAGAAGTTTTCTTTTAGGTTGAAATAACTTTTAAAACTTCCTACGTATGCGTAGCAATTTTACAGAATTGCTTTTAAAACAAAAAGATTGTCGCTTATTTATGAATGAATTATAATTACTTATATAAAAAATATGTTTAATCTACAAAATAAACATTTAAGTTATTTTTAAAGATTTAATCTTAAAAATAAACATCGCGATAATATAAATAGAATATACTTTAATATAGAAAAAATCAATTCAATCAGATTTTTATGAACTAGTAATAATTTTAATAAAATAAAAACATTTAAGAAAATCTATTCATAAGCAAAATAAAATTACTTTAGCATCTTATAAAATCATATATAATAAAACAAAGCATTTTATTCGTATTTCTATTAAGGTAGGCGAACTGAAAAGTCAAAGTGGGTGTTTAATCGCCATTTGCAAATCAGAAACATACAAAATATGGACAAAGAAAATAAAAACGAGAGTGGGAGTGAACTCTTTATAATATATTACCAAAAATACTATTTTGTTATTTTACGCATAATTAATTATTTTTAAATCTTAAAATTTTATTTATGCTATGGTACAAAAGTATTTTTCGTAATATTCTTAATTATTTTAATTAAATTTATATGACTATGATAAATTAAATATATTTATTAGCTTTAAGTTCATGGCAAAAGTTGAAATTAATTCGGTTTTAATTTTTTTTGACAAAGTTCATTGATTTAAAGCATTTTTACTTTAACTTAATATTCCAATATTATTTTTTTATATATATATAACAGACTCTTAATTCATAGAACATATTTCATTTATATAAAATTTCCTTGTAATATTGATTTTAGATATATGTTGTCATTTATTTGTGTAAATTATGGTTTTTATTTATTTATAACACAAATAAATAATATAAATGGATAACTCTCGAACTGACTGTGTTAACGCAAATAGAGTATAGTCTATTTTACAGATTTTTACGAATACGTATGACTCGTAGTTATTATTTGTATCATTTGTATATATATATATATATATGTTACTCGTTTTTCAAATATAGTTGATAAGAGTTTTTGGGTATAATTTTAAATATGGATATATTGTAAAAAATATATAAGACATGTATTTTTATTGCAATGAAAAATTATTGTATTGTAAATAAATCACCATTTAATCAGAACAATGACGAAACATTTGTAGAGATAAAATTAATACTAAATTAGTGATAGTTCTTATCTCGAATTTATATTTGTGTCTTTATATTATATAATATGAAAACAATACTTAATTTAGAACATAATATATAATTTATACTATATCAAAATTAAACACGTGTTTTTCCAATCGTTACTATTAAATCTGCCGATTCTAATTTCTGCTCATACATAACTATTGTGTCACGTTATTTTAAGTCTCTAAGACACATTATATAAACAATATACGTTTTATACAAATTAATCTTTCATTAAATACAATTCACAATAAATCTAGAATTTAATACGAAATTCGTTATTGAATACTAAGCGGGTGTTTATGATTGGATATTTCGATTAGGTATATTATACATTTATAAACACGTCACAAACAGATGTTGTTATTGTATAATATAATATAAAAAAATATTAAATAAACTTAAAGTTGCCTAGTGTTACACTGAATGTTATTATAATGTGTATTGTGCTATCATGGGCTCAGGTGGGTCTAGCCTAGGCAATACAATGGAAACTTCAAGCTGTGAAGCCCTGGAGGGTCCTTGCGATGATAATTCAAGTAGCGTACAAATAGCATCTGAGAAAAGGCAAAAATATCAAGGTCGACAGGTGTTTGTCATATATTTATATATTATTACAATATGTGTATTTGTACTATAGGAATAAATTCATTATATTGGAATTGTTTGGGTCTTGCTTTGATATTTTTTTTCCTTTGTAGTATTGTGTATGGTAAATTGAGAACATTATTGAAATGTTACTGCTTTATATTATTACTAGGTCAATCGATAAATTGGTGCGAATTTACATAATAATGTTTGCCATGACAGATTTTGTATAATAAAACATACTTGCTTTTAATATTATATGTTACATGTGCATGTGCTTTACCAGTGTGTTCTATGCACTATATAGATCAGCCACACATACAAGGACGGAATAGCGTTGTCCGTAACGTCTCAGATTAGTAACTCTGAGGTTGTGGGTTCGAGCCCCAGCAGTAGCACTCGAATTTTTATTTATAAAAAATGCGCTATTATTATTTTTTATAAATAAAAATTCCCCAGCAGTAGCACTAGAATTTTTATTTATAAAAAACGGCCCCAGCTGCAGGGACATATGTTGGTTGTAAATTATATTACTCACTTGGTACAGTTTTTCTCCGTTGTAACGCATTGGGCTTATGCCTTGATTATTTTATAAAAATAAATAAATAAAAAATATATTAGTTATATGGTCCTGAATTGTATTAGTATAGCTCTACGTAGACCATCGGTTAAATTGTCGTAAAGTATCTGGTCTTCATAAAAATGTCAAAGCCAAAAATACAGATGTTTTCTTCAAAGCAAAGTATTGAATTTAAGACCCTTTTACTTATCTGAATATAGTCATAATTACAAAATTATATTGTCCTTTGCATGTTAGCATTTTTTACTTTTACTTTAGCTCTTATAATAGTACCTCGGTTCTTTTTAAAATATAAGAAAGATATACAAGCTTAGTAAGTGAATGCCGCATGAACAATTTTAAAGTAACTTAGTAACAGGTGCTGAAAAATATATAATTTCACAAAAAAATAATAAGAAAATTAAGTGTTTCAGTTTATTTTTTAGAACTGATTTAAAAATAATACAAAGATACGATAAACGAGTTTCTTTTATTTTTAATTTATTTGCCGATTAGTTTAGATATGGTTTATGTTCATATGGCAGTAATTTATAACTTTTATCGCAAATATTGGCATTTTTGTCTACGTTCGATATTTATCTCTCACGTTTTCAGGCAGAAAATTAAAATTTCTTATTGTTTGGAATTAATTATTTTCATCAAGAGTTATCCAAAAAGTGTTCGATATATAATATAACGATCATTAAGAGGAACGGTTAATAATTAATCAAACGCTGACATTGACTTTTCAAAGTTGTTCGATTCAGTCCTATTGTTACTACAAAATGAAGACTTTTAGATACATTTTGGCCCAAAAACATTCGCTTTCATAATATTTCATTAAAAATTGCAAACCAACCCTGATGTCTTGCAATGAATTTTGCCTTGTTGGAATACATTTGTAGCATAAAATATATATTTTTTTTCAAAAATAATTTATTACAATGAATTCTAACAAAAATTATGTGACCCTCGCACATGAACATGATTCCTACTCCTACTGATACCATACAACTTCAGAACATAACGCTTCTATATGCTTCTAAAGATTCTTAATTTAATAAACAATTGTTATTTAACATTCTAAAATGGCTTTTGTTCAGGTATTGCATTCAAAAAGCCATAGCTTCTGTAAAAGAATATCTTCTATAAGTCTACAACAATCTAAGGTAATATCGATGTCCAGATTTTTTTAAAGACAGCATAATATACCGTTGTTATTTGTTTTCTTCCTAAACTTTAAATTAAACATAATATTTACTATTTCGCAAATGGTACTTATAAAGTCTGGATTCAACCATATAGAATTTTTAACGATAAAATTCAGAAACTACTGTATGTAGCTCTAAAAATTTATTTACTATTTAATTGCCTATTGATGTTACTCACAATGTGCTCAAAGACCGGAAGATTTAAATAAGTAAATTTTTAAGGCACGTTTATTCAGTTGCAAGCATCAAATATAACTTATCCAATTCATAATTGGTAAATGGCTTTTTATTATTAATTATTAAATGAGTTACACGTAAACTTTTTAATTTCGCGAAGAATATGTCTAGTAACGAAAAATTCCGTTTTATATTTTTCATTTATTGTGTTGATTGCTTAGTGTGGTAATTACGACATATATTGTATTATTTTAGTATAAACATAAAGCTTTGTGATCTAATTTTAATAACAAAATAATTCACACTTTAAATTAAAATCGCGATAATCAAAGTCCACTTTTTTTTCTGGCTAACAAAATAATAATAAAATATGGTAAAAAGCGTTAAACGGGCCGCTAAAGATGCTGTCAAAATATAACTGGGATGCGAAGCAATAGGAGCACCACTTACTTCATATCTCACAACCCCTTAACACGACGTTTGTTTTTTTTTTGTTATAGATCATATGTCGAAATATGTTCAATCTTATTATATTACAGGCCGGATTTAAAAAGGCAGTGTGCCATACTTTACTGACCCCTAATGTACAGCTTAAAGCTCTTTAGTATTATTCTGAGGAAAAATATAAATTGTTATCATTACTTTTTTTCATTGCCGACAGTTGCTAGCATTTTATTCGTAGCTAGTATTTGATATAAAATCATTATATGGTTTGATCTGGCTATCAATAAATTTTTTAACATTGCTTTGCTTATCTATACTCATACATTTTCATAATACCTAATATCGGTGTAATCAATATTTTTCGGTACGATTTGTTTTAGCATTGTGAAATTAAGAATTGATATTTATTTAACTATAAGATTGCATTTCTATGTTTACATGAATATTTATCAAGTTACTTTTTGGGTTTAACAAGTTTTACGAACCCCAAAAATCAAACCCCATGGTCAATAATCCAACTTATAAATTCTACTTTGATTGACTAACTTAAGCCATGCATTGAATCTCTGAATTTTTAGAGTTCTATCAATATTATTTTAAAGTTAATTAGTTATTAGAAGGATTTCTGAATAATATAAAATTCTGTGATATATTAAATAATAGTCATTTATATAAAATAGACTTTTTTACTGATAAAAACAAGGTTTAATTAAACTCTTTTTATTTATTAATTTGTGCATTGAATATATTATTTTACTGTAATATTTTTGGTATTCCAGTTTATCTCGCTATAAAAAAGCGCCGGGCCAGATTTTCCAAAGCAGTCGTATAAAGTAGCATTGTTCGCAAATATAACGAATATAACAAGGCTGTCAAATATGCTGTAGTAAAATAAAAGCAGCCAAGTCACCTTTCGTCCCTTCAGAGGCGAAACGTATCAAACCTTTTCTCCGGTCCCCTGAGATACCTGCTAGCTGCCATTGTGACGTGACAAGGCTTTCTCGAGAGGGTTTGGATGAATATTCAGGGGGTGGAAATTCACTTCACTTTTACCGTCATTACGTGACTGAAATCTGTGCTCAAACGACCGAAAGAATCATTTTCAATTGTTTCGATCGACCGACAACCGTCATTTAACAGATTCAAACCAAAAACCCATTATGAAATTTTCTTCGTCGAATTTTAGATTTCGATTAATCTCGCGAGGCAAGAGGAATAATTAATTTGAAAGTTTTGATCAGAGTTTGACAACTTTAATGGGCACATAAAATGAAATTAAATATTCAAGTCTGATTTTTAAATCATTTGCACAATGGTATAATACGGTATTTCCAACTGAAAGCTCGGGACTTTTAAAAGCGTGTATTTTATTATATTTTAAAAAATAATTTTGATTTTTTAATTCTACTAATTATAAAGTTTAAAAATATATATACATATATTCCGAAATATATTTAGTTACGTTACATATACTACAAAATTAAATTAATAAACTTTATGTGCATTTTTCATCACGTACATAAAATTTATTTTACGTAATATTAACATTAAAAAGCTCGTATAACTCCGTCACTATGTAACGAAAGTAAATTTTATTAAAATATTCTTGAATGATAAAATAACTATATAATTATATAGTAGTCTTTAATATTTGATTTAACTTATAATTGCTTTATTTTCTATGAATAATGTTTATGTACTAGTATTTCAGACGATAATAAAATAACCAAATTCAACACAGCGATCGTTTTTATAATGGATACTATTGAATCTCCTTGTTAAAAAGTGAATGCAGTCAACTAGAAGTGTGGTACCGAATTTCAATTGGAGAATTAATTAAATTGGTCGATGTCGATGCTTTACAGTACGAGGTTGAAACTGTGTTATTTTTAAAACAAAGATCAGTTTCAAACATCAAATTAACTGTTCTCATCTAACGCTTTATTACTAATTTGCTCATGCATAAAATTACCTAATGAATTCTTAATTGAATCACATTATTTATAAAAATAAAATTTGCTCCGAAACACGTTCGTTTTTATTATTCTTCATTACAGTCGTAAAAACTTTATTATTATTTTTATAATATTGTCTTGCGAATAAAGTTTTGCGGAGTTTTAGGGTCGTTTCAATAAACGTGACCTGTCATAAAATCTTACAAGAAAGAAATCTGACACTAACTTACAATCCCAACTAAGTAAATAATAAATTACGTTATGACGACATATTTGTGTTCATAGTAACGTATGTATGTAAGAGTACATTTATAAAATATAAACCATGTTCTCTTCTCAATGAAGACGTCTGTTTTACTGATTTATTATTTTCATAATAAATTACCACAATTTCCGCATAAGGAATGTCACATGTTATCTTACAAGTTAAAGGAATGTTGCTTTAGCTAAATACCTAAGCCTAACTTAAGGCACATCTCATTTACGTCGTTAAATTGAATTAGTGGTGTAATTAATAACATTATTTGCTCAGATACAATATATATTAAAAATTAAAAAAACGTTTAAACGACATGAAATGTATTTATCTTAGACCTAATATTAACGAGCAGACTTCCGCAAATATGTAATAGTCTTATTTTCGATTGAATTCTTTAGCTATGAACACACAGTGAAATTCTTTGTTTGCATGCACTGTTTCAAGAGTGTATTTTTTTATTGTTGACAAATTTGCGTCAACTGCCTTCAATATCGTTCATTGTGTATGCGTTTATGATCCTTAATACTTAAGTGCATCTTCTCAGCGGCTCGTTTCAAAAGCCCGGTATGGAATTTGAGTGATATATTTTTTGTTTGTTAATAATAAAAATTTATTATTTTTTTTATTTTTGCTTTATTTGTTTTACAATAAAATAAAATAGATTAAATTAATGCTTACTAAATATTTAAATAATATTATCTGAACTTCTGATTTTTATAGTTGTTTGGATAGTTCCTCATATTCATTAAGAAACAATTTCAATAAATATAAAATAAAAATATTATTAAAATATCTATTTAAACTTCACAGATATCTGCAATACGTAAAAATATAATTAGGCATTAATTCATAAAAAAATATGTAAAAATTGATAAATATTTAATATCAAATTGAATCACACTTCTATTCACAATCAAAGGTAATAATGCCGATCATGCCCGAGTTAACTCAGATATTCATATTTTGTGAATTCCATTTTCAAAAATCAGCAATGCTTAAAAAAATATTATCATAGCAATTTTTTTGTTAAAAATTAAATAATACGAATATTTTTTTATGTTTTACCACTGCGTAAAAAGGGTGGGTGCGTGCAAAAAGTTTTTGAGTGATTTTTAAAAAGTACTGTGACAATGAAGAGGTTAAATGATGCTATTGAATCATAGAAAAGCCAGTTCGTTATGTGATAAAGCGTTTTAACCGTCTAAGAAAAAATGTTTTATTCCTCAAAATGGTACACCACCGTAAAAAAATTATAACAGCTTAAGTTGCAAAGTATGCGCCATAATTCAAAAAGGAATAAAAATATCCGTCGCTTTGAAAAAAAAACGCATGCCATCCGGCTTTACTTTAAAACGGCCATTGCTAATCTGCTGAAGAAGTTAAGGCCAATTTAACGTAAAAAACTCGCCAGCAAAAAGTGTGGACAATTTTCTGTTCAGACGCTTCATCTGAGATTTTATTAGAAACACTTTTACTAACATTCACACTTGGACATATCAGATCTTCAAAAGTCTTTCAACTGCAAATAAGAGAAGGTCCAGTCGCCGCTTCGTTCTCCACCATTAAGTATCAAGAGTTGCAAAGCTCGCTGATGAATCACAATGAAGCGGACATCCAGACAATTGTTGCACTCGATTCTTCGACAAACAAAATATGTCCACGCCTTTAGAAAGTGACATATGCTTGCTGGACATTCTTCCGAGGTCGAATGGTGCGACCGTGCCGAAAAACAATATATGGCGATTATCAAAAACACTCATTGAAACATTTTCCATTCTTGAAACATTACAGGTCGAAAATATCCCATTTGTATGAGACGCACGAAAAGTTCAATCCGTTTGTTAACAAGAAATATTCTCGTGATATTTTTATACTACATATAAAATAAGGTAAATTATTTATAACGTATTACCAGTATTCTCATCGAGTTGATACTGGTATTTCAGTGTTGAAAAAATGTATCCATCGTTCTTATTATAATAGGATATACAAGTGCTTGGATGGAAAAAACCCGAAATTCATACGCAAGAGATATCGTTCACAAATGTTTTTCTAAGGGTTTAGAAAGAGAAAGGGTTTCGTAATCCCAAATTGACCTTGCCAATGTGCGATTGTAATGCGCGACGACATGGTCACGGCCGCCCCTGCATTATGGTACAATTGTCGATCCGCAAAGCGGATTCGTCGAAGGTGAAGTGGTCCTTCGTGCCACCATGTGAAATATTCGCCCTCCGTGACCGGAATCGATTATGGGAATTTCCCGACCACCCCCAAGTCTCGTCGCCAACCAACCACCCCCACAGGCTATTAAGTCGATATGCACCGGATCGCATTGCCGATTGGATTACCGGAATTGCTTCTCTTTGCCATGATGCCGATTCGACGAAATGTAATTCAATTTGATTTCTATCAGACTTAGAGGTGTGTACTTTCAGTATTTTAACCAATTTTTTTTTATTAAAATCTCCTCATTTGGAAACCGCCGTCGATTATTTACAAACTTATATGATGAGTTTTCTGCACTGCGGTCAGTGTTTATTAAGGTCGGGACGCACCCAGTCAGCGCTTTGCCACTTTTTATTAAGGCGCAGCGCATTAACTCGTGTCGAACGTTACGTAACTATTGGGTCATTGTTCGATTAATCTGTTAACTGATTAAACAGTAAAAATTATGAAAATAAAAAGAATTCTTTACGCGTCTGCTACCTGTTTACTAGGCCGCAGTCACAACATTATGGTGTGTGCAAAATATTTGTTTATAATTATAATTAAGAAATACGTTATTGATTGAGAAATATTTAAAATAAATATTCTGATATCTTGTTAATGCAAGGATTTTACTTGAATTTACGCATTGCCCGTAAGAACAAAACCTCTTACGCATTAAGAGCGCTATAAATGCATTCAGCATTTTTCACGCCAGCTAGTGCGGACCGTACGTGACAATAGACGGAATAAACTCAAAGCATCAACATATCCATTTGAGACGTTCTGCTAGCGTTATTATAATACAACAAATGACACAAGGATCTGAAACAGTTGGTTGCAAAATTGCCAGATCTCACATATGGTCAAAATATTTAACGGGTATTCCAAACCTATTCAGATAACAGATTGCAATCTGTTTAAACTCCAGAGTAACAGTCATAAAAGTATAGTTAAAAACAAGCTTATCTAATTACAAACACAGTGACATAAAAATCAGACACACAGCGCTCAAATTTACTTCTGACAACACATCAATATGAGCTTGCTTATTTGGACGTATAAGGGTTTGTAGAAACTTGAACCATGAGAAGCTGCCGATTATCAAAATATTGATAAACCAGCCGCTTCCCTCTTCACGCCAACCCAACCACAATGCAGATAAATGCATCCTTCGGATGCAGACACAGATAACAAAATTTGGCAAATACGTTAACATCATTTTACAACTTTGCGTAAATGTAAATTGTTAATATATCTTCATTGTATTAAAACATTGCCTTTGGCTCACTTTATTATTTAGACGACTTCATTGTGATAGGAAAAGCCTGACACGTATCAGTGGGTATTATGTCATGCGAAAACCCTAAGATTGATTAATCCCGAAAAGCACGATCTTATTGGACCAATTTTCCAAGAAATTCTAGATTGATACTGAATTTTGAATGTAACATCTAATTATATTCATGTTAAATCGTTTCAATATAAACAACAGTTAGATATTGCAATGTCTACATTAAAATATTTTCTTATAATTTTGCATTAAATGTTTTTTTATTAAGTATATTCAATAAATATGGATTATTTTGACCTTATAGTGAAGTCAGAGGTTGAATGTAAATGTGTTGAATCACATCATTACCTATACAGCGCTGTAAATTAACATTATTTGGTTAAGGTACATATAAAACACAATGGTAATTTACAGCGATTTAACTTGCTTGTCGGATCAATGATAATATTTATTTAATTAATATTACATTGTGAATAATATATATCTAAAAATGCATGAGACTTATAACAATAAAAAAATCCAATTAGGTCATCCGCTTTGCATATATAATGCACGCTGACATCCGAGCGTAATTAAATCAAAGAATCCGCTCTCTCATCTGAAGATGAAATAAATTATCATTAGGTAGAAGCCTTGAATATCGTCCTCGGTCTTATTTCTCTAAATAAAAATAAAATTCATGGAATTTAAAGACGTCTTGGAAATATATTTTAAGCTGAATTTAAATCATACAACCTTCGTCAAAATTTAATATATTTTATAAATGTTAAACACACATACTATATATATTAAGAAATTTTAATAACATTATCTACTATTTTCTTCAACAAATATATGATAATATAAAAACGATGAGCACGCTATATGGTTCGAAATAAAAAAAAATTATATTTCGATCGCAGTATAATTATTATATAATATATAGTAATGGGTAGATCATAATGCGTCTACCAACTGCAAGAACCTAGATGATGAGAAATCAATACTACCAGCCGTTTAAGAAAAAATGGATTTCTTCATTAAAATGGGACACCGTGGAAAACATTTTAACGGATTAAGTCACAAGGTATGCGCCATAAATTAGATAGGATTAATATATCCGCCGCCTTGAAAAGAGATAACTAATGCATTCGGTCCTATTCTTAACCTTCATCCGTCCCTCAAATCGACTGTACACTAAAGTCCCTCGGGTCTTTTTCGACCCAGGCAGAAATTTTTGACTTAAAAGAAACAAAATGCAAATTAATTAAATTAATTTTATTAGTAAAGGTAATGTAGACTGTTTGCGAATAATAAAGAGCGATTTATAGGTTAATTATTTATTTATTACATTTATTACATACATTATAGGAAAGTGCCTTACAAATAAATCTTTTACAATATTTACATTCTAATGCATGTTTATTGTCCGATTTTGGGCAAATGTGACATCTACCTTTTTTTTGAACACGTATCCTTGCTGTTGGTAGTTCTAAAGGAGATGTAGTTGTGCATTTTTGTTCTAATATAAATTGTTGTCTTTTATCAATAATTTGCCCACGGTTTCAATGAAAATTCTCCTTTGATAATTTTTTTTTATATTCCAATCTGGATAAACTCATGTAAATATAATAAATGCAAATGATATAGATATATCTAATATATTGGCAAAAAAAGTAATTGGTCATCTATTGGTTTTTCTTCGAGTACTGTAATTGGCTATTTTTGTCTAAGGCATCAACTCCTCCTTTCGTTGCATTATAATCTAATATAATGTTAGGTTTATTTTCAGAACCACCTGACAATTCCTTCGTTATGTGAAGAGTGCTCTGAAGAACAACACATTTCTTTTTTTTAGGAATGTATGACACTAAAGATGTATTCTTTGTAAATGCAAATTTTGAAGTAAAAATTGCTTTGCCTTTTACTTCGAGCAATACGGGTGGAATTGACGTTTTATTTTTTTGAATAGTGCCAATCATAGTATTTTTTTTTATAAGTAACATTTGACCTTGTTCATAAGAAGTGAAAAAGTTGTCAACTGTTACATTTCTCCCATCAAGTGGTTGACACAAATCTAAAACCACTCGCCTTCCTTGATTCCTTTCAGGTGCTTCACCAGCTACTTTTCCAGTGTATATATATATATATATATTCCAAACATAACTATTTTTGCTAGCACCCAAAATTTAATCCCATATTTAGCCAGCTTTTTTGGCATGTATTGTCGAAACGGACATTTTCCGCGGTATGAAAATCAATTGCTCATCGATTGTTACATTTTCGCCCAGATTATAAAGATATGGTAGTATTTCAACCCATTTATTCTAAAGTTCTCGAATCAGGGCTAATTTGTCAGTATTTCTTCTAGCAGCTCGTGTACTACGATCATCAAATCGAATGACTCGATATAATTTTGAATCGTTTTAGTGACATAGTAGCCCTGAATATATGTCGACCCTTTGTTTCGTGACATAACTTTTCCAAATCCTCATTATTCAATTTATATATACCAGCTAACAACAAAAGTTTAATATATGCATCCAATTTGATAATATCAATATTTTTCAACCCTCCTTATACACGATTTCCTTCCAAAATGGTATTTTGAATAATAATAGTTTTTATAGAATTTGTAAACAATAATTGAAATGCAGAGTTCTGTTGATATGCGAGAAACAGCATACCTTGTGATTTCAGGGGTAGTTCTAATCATGTTTGATGATGATTGACGGCTATGTTGAAGGCTTTGATCGCCATTTAATACCTTTATCTTTAGAAAGATATGATGTAGATCCAGGAGGTACATCATCTATGTCACTATCAGAAGTTTCAGTCAATTCTTCAATATGATCTGACGTCTCTGAGCAGGTATCATTTCCCGATGAAAATTCAAGTTATTATCTTCTATTATAATCACTTCAAAAGAGTATTTCTTAGAAGGTGATAAACAATAAACATCTGTTTGCGCAGGGAATTCCAATAATTTGACCTAAAATAGACTTGGGTCATTTTCGACCCGAGGGACTTGAGTGTTACTTTTTTTACAAGAGGTAATCCAGGTAACATATTTATTTTTTCTTTTCAAAAATTAGTTTATTATCTCAACAAAATCAAAGTCACGAAATTACAGATATGTAGTATTAATATTTTAAGATATATTTGCAAAACAAAATCGCTTCGGGTCGAAAAAGACCCGAGGGATGGATGAAGGTTAAAATGACCGCTTCTTACCTGCCTTAGCGGCCAACTGCAATTCGAATTCAAAAGAACTCATTTTCTGTACTAGGAATCACTTCATCTCAGACAGTTTGTCTGAGAACCACCTCTCCGAAATTGTCTCTAACTCTACTAGCATCTATACTTGCACATCCACGTCAGAGTTCAAGGCATCAGATTTTCAAGGGCTTGGACTTGAATCAAGAAGAAGCCGACTCAACTTCAAACCAGTGAATATTTTTGAAAACTGCGACTGGTCTACAGTTCTTGATCCACAATTTTCCGCAATTATTATAAATTATGCATTTCCAACAATAGAGGTGAGGTCTTGAGAATTGGCTTGAGACGCAACCCTTCAAAATGAAATCAGCTCTATGCTTTAACAATTACATTAGTATCGTTTACATTAAACATCCGTTTACTTTCTATTGAATAACATCTATTTGAAAACAGCAATCATTAATTAATAGAGTAAAAGTGTTCGGAAATCGTTAGATTTTCCGAATTTATCGGATACCTTTAGTTACACAGTATTCAACAAAGGGCAATTATTTCTTTAGGAATGAATCTTTCGATGAACTTTCGAAGACAAAAAGCCTCGGGGTCGAACGTAGAAAACTTCCGTCCCGGAAATTATAGCGTCGTAAATGCGAAAAACTCGACCGGGACTAAATCAATTTCGCGATAAGTCCGTCCCGGTCGCGGATAATGAGAAGGTTACGAAACCATGCAAAAAAAATACTCTCTTTTTTTGTTCTTCCAAGATCAAGTATTTTACATAGCTGTTAAAAAGTTTTAAATTTCGCGAAATAAACGGGGAGAAAGCCTAAATTGCCAAAGTTAGCGATTCTTACCATTCTTCGACGAGTAATAATACGATGTAACATTATTGTACATACAATGGAAAATCAAAAAGTTAAGCAATTTCAATTGGGGTCACAAAAAATATGTTTATCGAATCAAAAAAATATTTTAATTTATTCAGCGACCTTATTCACTTCATAAATTATGAGAGAAAAAAGTATATTGATCGTGTCTTATTTCGCCAAAGAAAGTGCTGTAATATTATTTACATTGAACGTTGTGCGGAAATTTTAAGATGTTCTTTCACGTACATAGAGATTATGAATTTGATACAACTTTTTAAAAATAGACAATTTTTAAAGAAACCACAAAATATTTTTTTTTTAAATATATTAAATTTTTCCATAAGTCTGTGTTTTTTTATTACATTTGCAAAAATGTGTAACTTTTTTTATAAATTAACGACAATTTCACTATTCTTTTGGTGTTTGTTAACAGTAGTTGTATCAATGCTGCTATTTATCATTGTATCGATATTTTTAACCCTAAATCAACAATGGCAGAGGAGATAAAATAATTTCAGTTGAGCTTTATGAGTTTCAACTCGGCCATAATGCGACAATAGCAGTTAAAAACATCTGTAATTCAATGCACAGGGATGCCTTTACACTTAGAAAGTATCATATATGTTGTTAGTGAGTATATTAGGGCTGCCATCAAAGCAGGTCCAAATTTAACGATACTGAAACTAGCATAAAAGCTCAACATGTCGCCTAAATCAGCTTACAGACATTTAAAAAAATAGAAAATATAATAATTTGCACATATGTGTATCACATACAATAGGCCAATAATTATTGTTTATAAAACAGAAAGAATAATTTTTGAGTCGAATTGTTACTGAAAATGAAAAATGGATACTATACACGTGACGTAAAAGGCAGTGGTTAAGCGCTAATCAACTCCCAATTCCAACCCCGAGAACAGGATTACACCCCAATAAGATAATGTTATGCATTTTGTGAGATATAAAGGGCATAATTCATTATGAGTTATTGGGTTATAGGCAGACAATTACAACTGACTCATAGTTTGCTCAACTAATTGGGTTTAAAAGCGACTTAAAGCGTAAAAAGACCTTTCCTTATGAATTAAAAACACCCTCGTGTATCTAAGAAGACGATAAAAATAGCAATTGATTTTCTTGGAAACTCCTTTCTTACAAAATCCAAACAAAAACATATATTTAGATCCAAGGAACAGTTTTTATGTTAAAAAAAATAGTTTACATTAAAGACATTAAAGAATTTATTGCTTCCAAAAATACACTATATTTTTAAAAAGATATAAAAAAATTGATTAACATGTGGAAAATGATTGTAGAACTTTTTCTATTTACCTTTTTTATTTTTTACCGAATTATATATTGTCCGTCTTTATGAACAATATATAATTCGGTAAAAATTTTATCGGATGGCTACCTCATATTTTATTCTCTAAACCTCATCGCTCTTCTATGCACACTTTAGTTAGCTACTATTATATTCTTTGTTCTGTGGTTACCATACAGTTGTTTTTGCTGCTATTTTACAGAATATCTTGCCATATTTTATTATGTTATGAAAATATGCATTTTTACGAGCTATCTTTTTTTTATATTTCACAGAGTCACGTCCTGCTCGCAAGGAGTACAACCAACTGTCTTCCAAGGATACTCTATCCAATGGCAAGTCTTACGTGGCCAGGAGGAGCGAGTCCTTCCTGGAGCCCAATAATGGCAACGACTCGTGTTCAGAGTCAGACTCAAACAGCACAGACATCGACTCCAACGACGACCTAGAGGGTAGCCGTGCCCAAAAGAAGCCAAAAGACAGCGACGAAGAGAAAGTCAGCCAAAACGACGACAAGCTGAACAACAATGAATCAAACTCATCGTCCAAATCGCAGCGCTTGACAAGACACTCAAGCCGACATGTCTTCAGCGACGACTCAGACTATGGTAAAGAATATAACATTAATCACGAGATCACAATGAAGCCATTTCCTTTCGGTTGGCACGCGGTAATGTCACTAAAATATAGCATGAATATTTATGGAGTTTCATTAAGTGGTTTAATGAATCTCCAATTTATCCTAACTTAAGATAAATAATACATATGTTATATTAAAAACCGATTCTTAGTAAATCCGAGCGGCTTAATGGCCCTTTTAACGATTCTGTATAAATAATTTCAATATAACGAAAATTGATAGTCCCGATTTTATTACAAATATTTCAGATTGTAAAATTGAAGTGAATTTTCTTCATCAATTCAAAAAGTTCTTCTGGCAAATAAACTCCATGTTGATCTTCTTAAAGACTTTCAGTAACGATTGGTTTACTCACTGAACGAGTTACGCGGCACTGCTTAAAGAATAAATACATTTTTTTTATAAATAAACTTTTTTTTCTAGTCCTACAAATACGCTTTTTTTTTAATAATTGAATTTAAATGGAAAGAAATATAAGTATAATAACCATTCACCGGATAATGAAACGGAAATTATATCTATGTTTATGATTAAATCGCTCTTCTTTCTGTCACAAATGTATTATGTCTGTTGCATTCATTGTTATAAAAATCTATAAGTCTGAAAAAATAAGACTGCTGGTACTTATATTTTGCTTGGACATGTAAGTTGAATAGAATTTTGTAATTAACCCAGATACAATTTCACTTACAATAAATAAAAATTCTTTTAATAGTTTTATGTTTATTACTGTAAACAAGTGTATCGTTTATCTTGTGCTTATTTATTATCATGTACTATATCCATAACAATACAGGCTAAAGTGCAAAAGTATATTTTAATAATTTATGTTATCTATCTATCTGCATCATACATGTAATTATTCTTGATAAAAATAAAGAGACATTCGTAAACAAAAGCAGATCAAGTAAGGAGTATAAAATAATTTAACAATTTTAGGAAGAGACGAAACATCAATGGTTCTATATTGATTAGGAAACAGTTTTTTTATTTTTATTTTCGGTCGTGCAACAACTCCAAAGTTAAAATTAAATATGGCAGTAAAAATTAATTTATCTAGATTTATGGATTTTATCTAAATTTTTGTGTATGCCAAGCTGAAAACAAAGTCAGAATTTCCAGTGGAAGATCAAAACGAAAGTGAAGTTTTGAGGAAATAAAGTGAAATTCTGTGGTAGCTTCATGACTTATATAAAATCAGCCAAAGGAGAGAATATCAACAATTGCCCTTCCTCGATTATTTTCGAAGCGGATCACTGACTATCAGATTCCCCCCCCCCCTTTAACGACTTTAAATTTTTCATATGTAGTAATAATTATATACTTATCATTATGTATATTTTTCAGTGTTATATTTTTACTAATACAAATACATTTTCACCAGTAAATATATATTTCTACTAGCGAAAATATGACTGATAGGCGCTAGTGAAAATATATTCTGCTCTAATATGTCTATGAAAATCAATTCGACATTTGCGAAACGTCCATTTGCTGTTCAAACCCAAATCTAACCTATACAAATTAACCAAACCCAACTTGAACTAATAAAAGTTTTAGTTTAAAAACTTTCATTCGGTCGTCGTCTCAGTGGGAACGCTCGGTAATGAGCGTTACCACTGCGACGGCGATTTTACTAGTTTTTACGTGGATTTTCGACTTCTAAGAAGGGATAATTGTTTTTTGCGCTCTCCTATTGGTCAAAATTTGGTTTAGATATGCTTCATTCGATTCTCACTTATTATAAGTCGTAAAATTGTTATAAAAACTCATAATATAAACATTAGATAACCGAGCGTGTCCATTGCGAGATATGCTTCATTCGATTCTCACTTGTTGTAACACGTAATATTCACTAAAATAGTTTTAATTTGAACGTTATATAACCGAGCGTTTCTACTGCGACGGCGACGGAAATATTTTATTGCTTTTGACATGGATGTCATTTAATGAAATAATCTAAATCATAATTAAATGGAAATAATAAAAAAACGACCACTGACAAATTAGCAAAATTTTACTTTTCCCCCCCTCTGGGAAAAATTGAAAATAAGCCTCTGTTTATATTGTTATTTTCATCTACTGAAATGTTGAATAAGCATTCTTTATTTGTGAACTTAATAAAAAATATTATTTACCCCTTTCATATTGCTAGATCTCGATGATTTTTTACAGAGAAGTAGATAACCACTACTAAAAGGTTAGGTAGCCCTGCTATATAAACTTTTTTGCCGTTGACAACCGAAATATAAATATTTTTACTTGGAAAACGATAGCAATAACTGTACGTGTCTTCGTGCAAGATAACCTTGCTCTTACAAAATTCCAAGAAATATAAATGGATTTGGAATATAATAGACACCCTATTATATCCAATTGGGGTGCGTTTAGAGGGGCGCTACGAATTTTTGTATCGAAAAGTCGCTTGACGTGTTTTATTTTCAGAATAAAATTTAAAACATATTTGTAAAAACGGCTTTTATAAATTATGTCACATGTTTAAGGGGGAGTTCAGCGGATTTTTGACGGTGTTAAAGAAACAGGAGTTTAGCTCAATAAAATCTTGTGACATAGGGGGCGGGGGGTAAAAAACTCACGAAAAAATAACGTGGAACTCCTTAAAGCGTGAATCGCAAGGCGGTTGCTCCACTCGCTTTGCATTATCGCCAAACCCGCTTATATAATTTAAAATAAATAGTCACTACTTTAATTGTAGACTAACAATAACGCAGTCGCTGATAGCCATTCTGCGGTACAAAGGATAATTTTAAATGTAGAGTCAAAACAAATATGTTATATAATTTTAATTATTAGAAAACTGCAGTTTTTATTATTTTTCGTACTAATTTAAGGGGAAATGTACAGATTATATAATCCATTTATACGGATATTTAAAATTAAATAACCATTTTAATTTTATTATTTTTTTATTAATACCTTTTATATTTTTAACTACGTAATAGAAATATAATAATATATATTATTACTTGCGTAACTAATTTTTATTTGATGTTATATGGCCGCGAACGCTCGTTTTAAGACCTCGGGTCACCTGTCAGAATCGGTGTATGTGGCTGTGGAGGCGCACGAAACTTATTGTCATCGTAACTCGTTTTAAAACAATCCGTACGACCGCAAATTCGCTTCAAATACTCTCAAATTTGGTTATGTCCAATTTGGAGTAACTTTTCGCAAAATGGCCAACTTGAAAACCAACCTGGACGAGTATTTGCTTCAAAATGACTCCCGTCGGGGCTTTCGGTGGGGTATTCCCGAGGGGTGGAGGCCCAATTGGGGCTCCGCCGGCTCGAGCTCGGCCTCCACTCCGACGGTGACCACTTCGAACGAGAGCAACAGTTGGTTCAGCCAAATCAAGTGTGACTGCATCCCTACACTGGTAAGCTCGATTGCGATATAACCTCAAATTGTACATTATTTATTTTGACAAAACTTTGTATTGATTTCAGACTCGCACCCAACGCTTAATCGGATTTTGTACATGCGTCGGTCTAGGATTGCTATGCTTTATATTATCGTTCATTTTCATTCCGGTGCTACTTCTCAAAGCGAGGAAATTCGCATTGTTGTTCACGTTTGGATCGTGCTTCTTTATAATGAGGTATATCATATTGATGATAGTTTTATTATTATACCGTATCTCGTCACTAAATTGCAAACACTAATAAACATGATGACATACTTACTTTCATTGACGTAAAAGAGTAGGTTGTTTAAAAAAAAATTTAATATAAAAATTTGTTTTTTTTTCTATTATAATATCAAATTTTGAATGAATTTATTTTTTTAAATAATCTTTATTAATTTATATACAATTATATTTTCATTGAAAATGAACGTGTTCAAACTGCCTCGTACTGAAACAAACCTGTTTTGTTTTGTTTATTGTTCTGACCAAAGCTTACTCGCTGCTACTCGTTTGCACCTAACTTGTTTTAATTTTAAAACTTATTTATATAGCAAAACAATATGTTGTTTTGCTAAATAAATACGTTATAAACTTTAAACAGGTTAAGTGCGAACGAGCAGCAGCGAGTGCCCATTGTTCAGAGTGAACACCCCATGAATAACTAGAATGAATCTATTTTGAAAATGTCATTTATAATTGTATATAAATAAATAAAATGTATAAGCAAATCGATAAATATATTTTTAGAATAAATTTGCACTTCGATAACAGAAAAGCACCTAAAATTATGCTTATAATATTAATATAACTATTTTTTATAACTATTTCCGTATACAAAAATCATAGTTAAAAATGATCTTAACCTAAAAAACAGTGTTTGCCATTTAATGACTGGGTACCATCATTTTTGCATATATTTTTTACATTAATTATTTTTGATTACAGTGCTTCATTTTTATACGGGCCGATAAATCACATCAAGTCCTTGTTTTCAAAAGAAAAGATTGTGGCGACTCTTTTGTATTGGGGCACACTGATCATGACGCTCGTATCTGCCTTGCATTTTCAAAGCACGATATTGACGATAATATTTGCCATCTTGCAAATCATCGTTCTCGTCTGGATCACATTAGGAGTCGTGCCCGGTGGAACGACAGGAATGAGAGCGTTCGGAAACATGTTCAAATCTTCAGTGTCTCATACATTACCCATTTGACGATCTCGTTTAAATATGTATTGATTTTAAAACATTCTGAACAAGCACAATTTAGGTTAAGTTTGTAAACTATAAACTATAAAATAATAGACTGTTGTAAGATTGATATTATTATATCGAACGGGCACTGGATATTTATTAAATTATTAAGACAATAAATTATTAAACACCGAGCTTAAACAATCGAAACACTGTGATAACATTTTTGCGATATACAAAACTCACTTGCCAAAGATGCAATGATCATAATGAACCTAAAAAAGTTTTGCTACATGTTATGAACGCATGCTATTCCATCAACTTGATAATCATAAGTCAATTAAAAATGTATACTTTTCTATGTATTCTTATATATTGTATCAAAATAAATTAAACAATAAAAAAATTGTGTTATTATTTCCATCAGTTAGTAATAAATTATTATATATGTATTGATTTATCGGTTTGTAAATCGTTACAGATGAAGCTCTCACGTGCAACGTGTGCGACAGGACATTTTCAAACCAACGTCAATTGGAGTCGCATCAACAGAAGAAAAGACATTTCGGGTAAAATCGTTGCTTATAAATATACATACATAGAATATAATATAATAAATCAAGCATACCACACAGATGAGAGGTAATGTATTTAAAACGGTTGAGTATCCTAAGATGATTTTAATACTTAATTAGACTTTTGATTTATAAAAAATGTGATATTTCAAGCATTTAGAATTATAGAATGGTGCAGTGCTCTCTGCGCCATTTAAATTATTTTTAAAAAAATGCTCCATAGATATATTTACAGCCACTAAGCAAATCTTAGTGGACTAACAGCATGGTTTTTATCACACACTATCCACAGTTTCTAACCTGAAATTAACAACATAGACACGGCCATTATAAATTCTAACTTTTTATTGTATGCTGATGACCCAAAGATGTTTGAAAGTCTAAAAACGATTGCAGTCTAATCTAACCACAATAATTTAGAATTTTTAATTTGGAACCGTTTAGATTATGTAAATCCAGAAGAGATTTTTAAGATGCCTTTGTTAATGGGGGACTAGTTATAATTATTTCCCGTATCTTTTATAAAGAGCTATGGATTATGATTTGCTACGTTCTCATAGAGTTATACATTGTTAAGCATTTATTAAAATTATTAAAGGGCGCTGTAAACAATCCATCTATTCTCGATAATCTTTAGCTTTTAATCTCATGTGTTTTATAAAAAAAAATTTTCGACCATTGTGATGCATTGGGGTAACCTCTTATGTAATAATGCTCTTATTTTAATAAATAAATGTACATGAAACAATGTAATTACATTTCAAATTATAATATGGAATCACAATTTGCTGAAATATTATTCTAAGATATTTGCCTCTAAATGGAAATTAATATTTCGCTTTTGAATATCATTGAAAGTTTTTCTTAGGAGATACTTGAATATGACTCACTTATGTTACAAATCACGCATTGTTTTTCTTAAGGCAGGGCTGGCCCGAGGGGCAGGCAGTACAGGCGATCGCCTGGGGCGCCGTGATACCAAATAAAGACGTAGTATTCACTTAAAATTATCAAACAATATTGTTAAATAATATAATCTGACATTATTTGTCGCGCTGATGCGCTGACCTAAACGGTTCACTATAAAGTAATAAAAACATGCATGTACTATTTTTATTTGATGCGAATTCAAGAGGGTGGAAGCCGCGAAGTCGGGATGTTGAAAGATTAACAGTACGAAGAGGGGAACACCGACGGCGATTAAACGACCAAACTTCATATATAACGATCAGTGATTGGCTAGGTACACTTCCATATTTTTTAAATATATATATAAATCGAGCATCGTCAACCGTTAGCCGGCTAAGTTAGGTTGAATATTCCATTTTTTAAACTGCATATAATCGGCTACAATCATATTTTTCTTCCAACTTCCTTTCTGGTGTCTTCCAATTCTGATGAAGGTGGAGACACTCTCTTCCTGGAAGAGGTTGTAGAGCTCCCGATTGTTTCGTATACGCCACTCGTTGCTCTCGTATATAGCGCCATATATCCTGCGAAGCACTTTTCTCTCGTCATGTCATACAGCCTTTCGTCGTAAGTGTCCAACTCTCTGAATCGTATGTCAGAATTGCTCTGATCAGCGTTTTGTAGAGCAATATTTTTGTACGACGAGATAGTGTCCGCGATTTGATTTGTTTTATTAGGCTGAAATAGTATTTATTTGCTGACACTACTCGTCTCTTGATCTTGCTAACATAATATGAATTATACGTATAGTGACAAATCATAATAAGTTTTAATAAAGACAGATACTGAAAAACAGAGATACAGACAGAGAAGAGAATAAATGATGTATAAATACAAAATACAGTAAAATAAAAAAATACTATGAGATTTTTCTGAGAAACGCTACCATTTATAATTTGATTAAAGACATTTTATTATTTTTATACTCACTACTTTTTTATGCAATTATGTAAATTAAATATAATAGACATCAAACATATTTAAACCACTAAAACACTGCTCGTGATAGATCCAAACTCGTTATGTATTCATTATAATTGCTTTTATTCATCCTGTTATTACAATATTTTCTTGTCTTTACCTATTGCAGTAGCACATTGCTGTTTAACTTAACTTTTAATTTAAAATATTACTTTTAGGTTAAATTGATTTTATGATAAATTAAATATTTTATTGTGAAGACCTATTTATTCATTATGCCAAAAATTAGGTGGCACTCTGGTAACACTGACGTGACGGCGGCGAGTGGCAGCACTTTCCTTAGCGGATCTCTCATTAGTCGGTCCGTGAAGCAGACAATTAATTTATTGTTTTAATTATTGCAAAAAAAGTTTTTTCTTAATTCCTGCAATCACAAAAGTAGCGTCGAAGCATATGCTAAAAAATTATTGCCTCAAACTACCATTTTGTGACACACGAAACGGTTTTTGTACGGGTTTTTTGTCATATCTACCAGGAGTGCATATGAGTGAGAAGGTAGCTGACAATTAATTTAATATTTTAATTATTAGGAATACTATTTTTTTTCAATTTCTGCAAATTATACTTGGATTGCAAATTATGCACCTCAAGAGTCGCGTCAAAGCATATTCAGAAAGAAAAAACGCTTCCAACTACCGTTTTTGTACGGGTTTTTTGTCATAATCTACCAGGAGTATAGAATAGGTGAGGAGGTAGTGGATCTAATAATTTATTTATTATTATATATTATATATTTTGTTCTTTTGTTTTTTTTGTTAAAAGTTCGTTTTTCGCTATACCTGCTATGAAATAATAGTATCTATTTACATATACATAAAGCCTATAATTGCATAACCGTAGTTCCCAACGGGTTCGACCAATCAGAAAAAAGAATTTAATTATTTTAAATTTCCCTGGAGACGCATGATCTTAGAAAATGGTTACTATGTACATAAATAAACAAAATACACAAGGATCACTATCGAATGCGTGTATAATGTTATTTTTTAAGTTTAAGAGCTTACAATGAGTAATCATAAAATATAATTTAAATAATTCATATAAAATAAAAAAGATGGTCGATAACGCAATAACATCTGTTGATAAGAATATTTTACATTAATTTACTGATTTAATATAATTATTCGAATTGCAAATGAACCAGGTACGTGTGAACCGTAAACATGTTATACATGTTTAGTATTATGTACGAGGATTGAAAGTTAATGTGGATCAAACTACCTAAACGCTAATAAAACGTATTTTTTATCTTGTGATATTCTGGGATTTGTCATGGTGATCGCGTAACAATGATTATGATGCAAGATATGTTTGGTTCCATTTCGGCGTAAAGTCATCTTATTAATCGCTCATGGCTTCTGAAAAATAATTATGAACCATAAAACTATGCACAATAATTATAATCTAAGCACAATATTCCCACAGAGAGCTGGTAATGATATGACATAATTTTTAAATTAATTTTATAATCGTCCTAAAATATAAGTCGTGGGCGCTTGTCTTCTTTATTCTTACGTTTATTGTGCCATATAGTGATAATCAGTGACGACAAAAGAAGGACAATATTTTTGAGGAGGACGTCTGGTCACCTTATTTTTTTCATACTTTCCACTAGTGTTTTGCTCATATTTTTGATACACTGATAAAAAATCTTTAAGAGTAATCCGACTGTAGAATGAAGCATCTGCAGAGATCGATATCTTTCATAGCTCATACACGTCCCCAATTTACCGTGCTATTAATGAGTCTACTGTATATCTTTATTGAAAGTGCATATTAATCAGTTATTATCCTCGCAATAATGGGTCATTTAAAAGTTGATAGAAATGGCATAGTAATAATTTGATTTCCTTCACAGCCAATTGCTAATAAAACAGTAATATATTTTTCAACCATCACCAATTAGGGAACAAGAGAAAAACGACAAAAAAATGTTATTCTGCACATCACATCCATTGTTGCTAGGTGAACAGCGTGATCTAAAATATTTTACTTAAAATTCAGCTAAATAATGTGTTACTCTGCGCAGCTAGTATACATTCTTTTAGTAACCAGAATGTATATAAGAGATATGTCTGATTATTAATCACACTTAATGTCAGTTTTATCACTAGATAAATAAAGAACGATACTTACGTACTTCTCTATATTTTCCAGATGTTCTACTTGTGATAGTCTATATCTTTCGCTGATGGCTCTGGAGCATCACAAGGAAGAGTTTCAGCATTGGAGCGACGATGACGAGTACGGCTCGGCAGGTTACGACAGCGACTCCAGCGAAGACACGATTCCAAGCGAAGATTGCGAGAGGCTGCTCTAATCCCGCGGCATCGGCGAATTCGGGACACAACTTGCATAGACCATTTATTTTTAAGAAGAAAAAAAAATACTACCCATCAAACATATTTTATATTTAATATATGTACATACATAAATGTTCATACCCTATTTTCATCATCGTTAGGAAAGTTCTATTTCTATATTAAAAATAATACGTAAACTTTACAACATAAAATATCCATTATCCACATATCGATAGATTAGATAGACTTTGTGAATCGGTGTACCCAGTCCCAAAAATAAAATCGTATTATTCTTAAAATTTTACATAAGGGAACGTAAAATATAGTAGCATTAAAAAAAATACCAACAGCTACATCTACTCCTGAATTTATTAGTAAAAAGTTTATATATAAGATAATTGTAATATTTTTAAAGTACACACAACACAAATAGTTTTTACTTTACATTTCAAGATTAAATCGATTGTTCCAGTTTGGCGACAATTGTCTATTAAAATGTGATCTATTAGACATTAACTAATTGAAGTTTCGTTATTTGTAGGTATTTTCACAAAATTACAAACTGGTCTCTATTTTATTTATATTGTTATTCCTGTTTAGTAGAAACAGAGCACATATATATATGTAAACAATATTTGTATTTATTCAATTGCTGTCTAAACGATAAGGATGTAACGGACAAGGATAAAATAAATAAAAAAACAATTAAATATGTACAGAAATCATTTTATTTATGGGAAATTACCCCCAACGCACAGGTGCAATTTATTCATTGTTATCACATATACTGAGGTAATTTTCCATAATATATTCCAAAGGCCATTAGTATGGTTGTAGAACGTTCATCAAGTTATTAGAATTGGCAAAGAAACGTATTCCCGCCGCACAATTGTAAACTCGATATTCTTCCGTTTCATAATAGGGACACGATGCACACATTTGATTTAAGATTACATATTCTTGAAATACAAATCGTTTTATTACTTTTATTTTTATATTCATAAAAAAGCAATTTAATAAATCTAGTTTCATATATATTGCTTTTATTAATCAGATGATATAAATAATTATATTAAAAAAAAAGTAAAATAAACACCTCGACCTGGATTACTTTGAAACAATGGTAAAAACCAACGTCACGTACATATTTGCCGTACGCATTTTCGATGAAGAAGGAGATTCACGAGAACCTCGGACATATATAACCAGGAGAGAATATTATGTTACTGCGTAAATTTACAAATAAACGGGGGAAACCCACGTAGTAGGAATAGGAAATAGGCAAAAGCAAATGAATCTCAAAACAAACTCAGCTAGTTAAAAACTCTTAATTAAAGCACAAATCAAATTTCAGATCTCAATCAATTACCTATTTGATACCGAGAGACTAGAAAACTGTCGGCAAAATATATACTCTCAGATTACTGACCTATTCAAGTTATCGTACATAAATTACGGTTTCAAAACATAAATGCAATAATTAAAACACCAAGAGAGAAAAAAAAAATAAACAAGTAACACCTCGGAAAGTATCGAATATTCAACATTTTCATATCCAGGCGAAAGAACATTAAATAGATTATAAACTCAATCAAGGCTTAAAATTATACTATGAAACGTCCAAGCTATTTAAAGATGTATTATTTTTTTATTCATATTTTCAGCGTTTCAACTTTTTTAACTACATAATATTTATGTGGAAAATGTGTAAGTTTGCCAAATTGTTCAGTCGCTCATGGCTGGGCGGCTTTTACATTACTTACTAAAAGTTAGTAAATCTCTTGCAACTCTTTTTTTTGTTACATAGAAAATTGTAAAATTGAAAACTCACAATAAACCCCCGCACGAATGCAGGAAATTATCGTAAATCAGCACATTTACGCACCGCGAGATGTCGATTCGAACGCGAGTCATCGCGTTCTCGGATGTTATCGGCGCCGTTTTTAATATTTACTCGATGACGAGTGACCGATGAGCATTGGCCGTATCGAGACGGCGAAAGCCGCTCATCTAAGACGAAGATATTATTAATTGAAAATCAAATCGATCATACATATGAGACGATGGGAGTTTCGACAAGTAAACGCGCCTTAAAACACGATCTAGCGACGCGTTCACGAACAACGCGTAACACGATACTCAAAATAAAAATAAATACGCACACGCATGCACAGTGCGTACGCGCAAAAATCAAATTTTGCAATATACAATACATGATCTGCGTCTCATAATGAACCAAAGTGAAAAAACGAGAAAATCAAAAACAAATTATAATTCTAACATTATGAAAACTTTTTTTTTCTTGAAACAAGATGCTGTCACCGGCGCGAACTCGAGGCCTAAGCAGTTCCGTTGACGATGGCCTCCTTCGGCTTAGACGAGTTGTCCGGGCGCGCCTTCGTCGATTGCACCCGCTGACCTGAAGAAGAAATTATGCTGTTTAATACTTACTAATACTACAAAGTCAACGCTGAACACATTTACCGATCTATAGTTTCTATTTCACCTTTAGGCTTAGTGTGTTGAGTTTTATTTGATTGAGAATTAGTAGTCGGGGTGTGTGCCACGATTTCTTCCTTTTGTGCTGTCCACGAAACGTCGTTCTCCTCGGTCGCTACCCAACTTTCAGTTGCCGTCCCATTTTTAACACCTAAACGATAAAAGAAATCAACATGATGACACATGCAACACGTATTGCTTACTTTTAAATCTACCAGTAGATCGCTTAAACTATACATATTATATTTAGTAATAATGAAGTTGCGTTATTATATTACATAAACATGCAAGACTGATTTTTAAATCAGTGAAAATTTGGTTGCAATTAATAATGCATACACTGATGAGTCGGTGCAAAACAACAAACCAAATTAAGTGGGAGACCTTGAGCATTTTGTGATTCTGCCTTTATATTTCGAGGATTTCAATTGTTTTTAAATCACCGAAAACACAACATTCATCAAAGAACACGCTAAGGATAATTATAATATATAATTCATTGTTATTGCCGTAAAATTCATATTACTAATATACAGCTCCTCGAGCATATGATCTTAACTTGTACGGTATATTATTCAAACCATGCAACAATAAAGTGTTATATACAACTTAGACTCTGATCATATTGATATAATTTAATGCAAAATATTGAATCACAACATTCCATAGATGATTTGATATTACAGCGGTTGTAAAAATAGCGTGCTTGAAAGAAAATAGTTAATTTAAACATAAGCAAAAAAACAAATCTACTTTGGAATGCCTCAATTTATGATTTAGAACAGTATCGTAAGTATGATCTCATTTACAAAAATGTTAATAATTTAAAATGTATAATCTGCAGGATAGAATACAAATAAGTTAGGCGTGTGATCCGATGATGCAGCGGTGATGCGATACGTAGCTTTACCTTTCTCCTCGGTTGCCACTACTTGAGGCGTTGTCTTCTTGTTACGGCGTCTCTTCCCCGGTTTGGCCTCGGAGGGTGTATCGGCGGCTCCGGTTTCCCTCACCTCCGCGGACGACACCGATTCTGTGTACGCGCGTCCGTAAACCACAATCAAATTGCCACACAACTCTTTCATTTAAACTTGCACGCACAAATATATAAAAGGTCTTGTTCACAAAATTCAAGGCGAATATTATTGTAATCCCATAAATAATAAAAACATCCCTTATGAAGCTACAAATATGTAGATACTATGTAAAATAAATAATATAAAAAGTGTAAACTACGTCTCTGTGAATTTCATGCTTTCACATTATATATTAAAATGTACAATCAGAGATTCCATAAAAAAAATCCACTACATTTGAATTTTTAAATTTGTTTTAAGAAATTGATTTACGATATTCGAATATATAAAATAAAAATCCACCTCTGTCCGCACTGGATACGTCATGGCTGTCCAGCACCGAGCTTTCGTCGTCTGTCTGTCGGCGCCTGTCATCGCGGCGGCCTTGTCTCGGTCCGGTAAACTAAAGCGAGGGACGAGTCAATATCGAGATATTCATCCAATCAAATAGATCAAAATTTACCTGTTGATCTCTGTGAGATCGCGGTCCTCCATTTTCAATACTCGGTTGAGTTCCGTTAGCTCCTCTGCCGACCCCCGGTCTCTGGTCATCCCTGTTACGATGTAACATGCCATCTCGAGATCTATTTTTATCAGAACTAATCAATAAAAAAAGCCCTATTCTGGTCTTCGGATAATATTGTTCAAAATTTACCTATCGTTTGTACGTGGACCGCCGCGTCCACCTCCCCTTCCTCCTCCACGGTATCCGCCGCCACCGTGAACTGTGTAATGGTGTGGCACTGCACCGCTGGCTCGCACGCGCTCATCGGAAGTATCGGGAGTCACACGACGCGATCCTATTGACGTTAAAAAGCAAGATTATCATATTGTACTTAATCATAAAAATATCTATATAAACAACCTGTGTTATATCTCATTTGAGGCATGGGCCTTGCGCGTCGACCTCTGCCTTGATCGTCCATTCGACGAGGACCTCCATATCCGGTACCCGAAGAGTTGGTAGGACCGGAACCGCCGCCGCCGCTGCTAGTGCTGCTAGAGATCACCCTCAACTGCTGGTCAATTTCCTGCTTTTCCTGTCGTAATTGTTCAACATCCTAAAAATTTTTGACATTCAAATCGTAAATACGCAAGTTAAATTTAGGAAAGGCTATATAGTATGGAGAACCCGTCCCTAGCGTAACGCTTATACAACAAAATGCTGACCTTCAGATGAGTTAGATAGTACTCTAGAAGTATTTTGGCATTTGCGATGCTCTCTATAGTACCGACAAACACGAATGGTACGTGACCTTCTTCACGAGGGATCGTCGGTTGCGGCTCGTTGTCGCCTTCGATTTTCACCTAGAAATATTTTACGCGACAAAAACGTATTAGAAGAGTTTGCACTGTTGGCGCAAATAGAAAAGGTTGTATTTTTACTCTCACAACGCCGCTTTTGTCAACCATCTCTTGTATGGTGCGTCCGTTCTTCCCGATCACCTTTCCCACCAACGCTCGCGGCACCTGCATCGACTCTTCGCTGTATTCTAACATGGAACGGGCGCGCTTCACTGCTTCGTCGCTCTGAAGACAATAAAGTAAAATTTAATATTTTTGGGACACTTTCATATTTGTTTAAATTTTTAAAACATTACCTCTCCGCATATCTTGAACGTGCAGGTGTTCTCTTCAAGCTCAATGTTGATTATGCCGTCTACCTTTCGCGCTTGTTGAATATTCGCACCATGTGCACCGATAGCGAGACCCATCAGCTCCTCGCGAACTGCAAACTCGTCAGAGAACCTTCGAAAACATTTTAATGTTGAAAAATTGAAAATACAGGTAAAATTGCAACATTAGTAAAATAATAATTACCCGCCCTGCGTGTGTTGTAGTTTAGTCGATTCTAACTGCCGCGCCGCTTCTTCGGTGCGTTTAAGCAATAATGCCTTTTGAGATAAATTCCTAAAGCAAACGTCAACATTAACATAACCGCATAAGAAGGAAGCCGAACTGAATAATAAATGAAAACCGACCTAAAGTGCATCTGGTGCAACATGTCCGCCCTGGGTTTGGTCGATCTGTTGCGAGATATTATAGAGAGTACATTTTTCTCGGGCACATACCGACAGATGGCCGCCTGTATCGCCTTTTGAAATTCCTTGTGAGCGTTCTCGACTTTGGCACTGTAAATAAAAATCAAACATGTCAGCGTCGATTGCAATTTAATATATATAATCGCAAGCTCACTATTCTTTAAGATCGTCAGGCACCGTAATCTCGAATTTTGTAAACGTGTTGACATCGATGGGTTGGTGGTTGGTTCGTTTGGGCCGTAATCTTTCCGCTGATACGATTTCAGTATACGGACTGTCTAAACCGATGTATTCAAGCACTAAAAACTCGCCTCTGATCATCTGCAAAGTTATCACATATAGTCCAATATTACAATATACATAGAAACGTCGATAGATTTTGACGACAGTACCTGAATCCTAGCAGTCCACCACCCGCAGTCTTCTCGCGCGTTCGCTCTAGAATATACTTCGATTTCTTGATTTTCAACGAAATCCGTGAGCGACCCTTCTTTCGGCGGTAGGAAGACTTGGGAGAATGGAAACTTGGACTCCGGATTCCAACTGAAAAAATGGGCGAAATTTAAATCAACATAAAGTTGGCTAAGCTTTTGGCTGAATTTTTTTAAAAGATAATTACTCATTTTCGAACACGACCATGACTTCTCCATCGAGAACGTCGGTGACATGCGCCTGAAAATATAAAATAAAGCAATGTCAGTAATGTAATGTCTATAAAATCTTTCATAAATTTTACATAGATATAATTATTTAACAGTCCACGAACTGCTGATTGTGAAACATGTGTGTAAAGATAAAGGAACAAACAGATATAAATACAAATAACATTTTGTAAATATTATCGAGTAATATGGTAAACCCATGACTCATTGTATGGTGCTGCAAGGATTGTTATAAAGAAATCATATGTCTTGACCTTTCAGAGCATCTGTAATACCCATATCTGAAAATAGTAACATTGCAATCATCACACCTTCATTTGAATAGCTTATACGAAAATCAACGATTTTAATGAGTCACACATAACCTGCAAAATTGTAGTAAAGCAACTCACGTTTATTTAATTTTAGTTACGATTGAAGAAAAACAAAAATAAAAAAACAGTGAAATAGTTAGTTTGGATTTTGAATAAAAATGAATATTTCGGACTTCAAATTTTTTAATCCACTGGCTCGTATTTTTTGGGTCAGAATTATAATACAGTTATGGTCAGAATTTATATTAAAAGGTCAGAATACATCGGTCAGAATAAATATAAAATGGTAACAATTATTTTGACAGATGGTCAGAATCATTTTTTTAGTTGGCAAAAGGTGTTATTGGCTAACATCGTTATTGCTGTAACGCTGAAGATTGGTGCCGACATTCGCATGTCGGCAATTCATTATCATTATCAAGGTTTGTTTTAGAGCTAACTTGTTTGGTTGTGCTTGCAACATGTCTAGCAGTTTTGGTCAGATGGTCGTACTATGTTTTAATTCTTATAGTCCTATATTTTAATTCTGACCGTATACATTATTTTTATTCTGACCCTTGATAATATAATTATGACCATTCATCATTTTAATTCTGATCGTTCTATATTTTTATTCTGACCAATTTATATTTATTCTGAACCTGGATAATAAAATTATGACCATTCATTATTTTAATTCTGATCATCCTATATTTTAATTCTGACCGTATGCTATTTTTATTTTGACAGTATTGATATTTATTCTGACCCTGATTAACATAATAATTATGACCAGGCTGATATAAAATTGTGACCAAAATTTGATTTTTATTCTGACCATAAATTTAATTAAATTCTAACCATTTTTCAATATTTACAAAATGTAGCGTGGAAAGAATTAATCACAGCTTTAGGGAAACCACTCAAGTTAAAACAAAAATGTAAAGTGTCTCATATAAAACCACTAAAATCTCAAGATTTAAAATTATAATATTAAAAATAGCAACCAGTAAAGCTAAAGCATTATCGCGGATCAATACTAGTCCTCAATTCTCAAGAATATTAGTAAAGTAAAGATGATAAATGCCATAAAAGGAATTAAAAGCATTTTTAGATAGCACTACACTATATTGAGTATATTGTTATAATGCTATATATAAAATATTCTCTTCTCATTTTAAGACTATTTATAACGGCACTAAATAATGACATCATAGAACAGCTGCAAAATTTATATCGGGTAGCAGATACCAATATTGGATCAAGTTGGTTCCATGAAATCGAAGAGTAGAGGAAAGCAAATACTTCGCTATATATACACACAATAGAAGCTCGTTTATACATAGAAATTAATTTAAATGGAAACAAATCATTAAGTAATGAAAAAAGGCCTAATGTTTAAAAATTATAAGAGTTTCATATGATCATCAAAAAAAGGCAAAAATGAATGGTGAGATTTTTAACAATCTTCTAAACAGGATGTTTGACATTCGCTTCCTGTTATTTGACTCACAATGGTTCTTGTGTAAAAGATAGCACATTATTGTGCTCCTTTTCAATTAAAAGTGTGCCACCATTTCAGAAAATTTGTTATGAAACAAAATGTTGATTAGTTTAATGTCAATACGTATTATCAAAATAGATTTATTCGGCACCATCTAGAATTATTATGATTTTACTATTGTGCTAGTTACTGAAACTTGTGATTATTTGCTTATCTACACTACTAAACTATTTATAACGAGTTTCTTCACTGATGTTGAAATTTTTTATTAAAAGATGTGAGCAGAATAATTAATTTTGAATTGCTAAAAAGTTTTTATAAATACAATGCCGTGCTTTGTTCCCTTCAGGCAGAGATATTGCACAAATACAGACCAATACTTCATGCCAGAGGACACCATTGAAGGATGATCAAAAGGCTCTTTTATGAACTTAAAATCGCTTGTTTATTCGCCATACTCGATATGTTATAATATATAAACAAAGGCCGTGTAAGCAAGATACCCAGCAGACCTATAGACCAGGACAGTGGTCTCCAAAGTGGGATATGCGAGTTAACACTTGGGAGTACGCCAAGTGATAAAATCGCGATCAATCAATTTAGATAGATACATTTTTTTAGCAGTGTATGTACACATTCAGGGGTAAGCGCTAAATTATTTTTTCTTAGGTGTATGGAAAGCACTGGACTAGGACAATATATTCGTCCCACTCTTTATAAGAGTCTAAAAATTAATCATATAGTTGTTTACTGTTGATTCAAGTTATGTAATTTTTGTGTCAAAATTATTACCCGATATTTTTGATATAATTTTATAAAATGTTTTCAGTTTACTACTTGACCATTTCTAACCGATTGTTGTAAATTGATTTTACACATAAATGCTCAGTAGGAACAGACAGATATTTTTTCTTTAATTTTAACATAGATGAAACAGAATATTTGGAAAATAACTAGGATAAAATCAAAATCAACAATGGTTCTAATTAATAACCAACGAATTTAACAAAAAGGAAGATTAAATTATAAAAAATAATGTTTCTGTAGCTGACTAATACCTGAAGCTGAACTATAAATTAGAAACAGTTTAATTAATGTTGATAATTTCAACATTATTTTATTTATTGTATTAGGATAGAAGCTGATATATAGCCTAAATTTGAAGAATGGCTAAGTATCTATAAATAACTTAATGAGTCTTATTCACTGACAATTCAGTAATCAAAACATTTGTCAATAAAACAAATACGGATGTATGCAGTTTTTGAAGATGAGATGAAAACATTCATTGGAATTTTTCTTTTAGTATACATGGGAAAGTAATATCAACACAGAATGATTAGTTCTGTCTGTTATGCGTAACAGATTCTAATACATCGAAGCTGATCTGAGAACTCGGCCGTAGTTGATTGGCGTTTATCAGTGCTGATTAATCTGCGGTGAATATCGCAGAAAGAATAGATTGTAAAAATGTATGTAATCAAAGCCTGTATAATGACTATTTTAAGAGAACTGTATTATTGACACAAAAGACAGCTGTAATGCGTTCAGATACTCATAGAAAAGTTAAAAGAAAACGGCAAATCTTTTATTAATTGATTTTTTTGCCAATGGATGTACATCAGGCGTGGGCGGTGAGATAATTTCCCTCTCGATCGCTCGCGTGTTAAGTGACTAGTGAGTGAGAGATAAGAGCATGCGGCCAACATGCCCTGATCTCTCAGGATCGATCGAGAGGGAAAGTATTTCACCGCCCGCCCTTGATGTATATATATTTATATATTCAGGGCTATACACTAATATTTTTTGCCTTAGGGGTATGCGATCAAAAGTATGACTTACTACCATAATGCAAAGTAGTGTTTCTTCTACTAAATATGACTTATCGCTTTAGCTAACGAACCAGAAAACTTTTAACCGTTACTATACTCGCCACATGATATAGCTGATTATGCGGCTCAGTCTGAACTACTGATACAAATGATTTTTGTGGATTGATGTTTTGTCAAGATGATCAATCTTGATCGAGTTGGCCTCTGTACAAATTTTGAATTTTTGATACACCTGCACTTGTCAAATTCTAAAATGGAGTCAAGGACTCGTTGATGAATTGATAAATAGTAGAAATTCTCATATGATAGCTTATCAAGCTGTTCAAATGAAAACAATTAAAATTAGAAAATGTGGCAGATATGGAAGAAAAGTCACGCAATAGGATTACTATTCTAGTGATAACTGATGACAAACATTAAACCGCCTGACCAAGACATCGAAAATTTTTTTTTTAGATCTTTCATTACTTTTGAAGAAAAGAAAAAATATTTATATCCAGTTCGAGTTTCCTAAGTTGGCAATATTGTAAATCAGACAGCTGTCAAAAATCACAAATGTTAATTTGCAACAACACATTTACGAAATGGACCAGATAACTACCGCTCAACACGTTAAAATTGTTCAATTGTTCTACAGAAATAACAATTCTGTACGAACTATGAATCAAATTTTTTGGGAAATTTATGGTCAATTTTATCATTCAACTGGGCGAACAATTAAAACGTAGTGAAAAAATTGGAGTATGACATCTTCATGGTGCCTGTTCAACCGAGAATATTGCTGCTGTATATCTTATGGCTCCCTTTGGCGCATTTTGCACCTAGCCTTACGCATACATCCATTCAAATAACACGAGCTGAAGCCCAGAAACCATGGACAGTGAAGAATTTACGCAGATTGCGTGTTAAAGCAACAGGAAGTTGATGCTGGTTTTTTAACGAAAATCTTTCCATATGAAGCACATCGCCACCTCCCTGGGTATGTTAATAAGCAAAATTGCCACATGGGGTGAGGAAAGTTCTCATGTGATTTATGAGAGACCATTACATGTCCAAAAGTGACTGTTTGGTGCATTGTGGTCAGGCAGCGTCAATGGGCCTTACTTTTTTGAAGATGTGAGCGCTATAGGCGCATGATAACTGATATTGATGTGGAAGACATGTGTTCCAACAGTATGTTTTGTCGCATTATTTCAACATTGGAGCACCTAAAAACCAACATCTGCCAAGTCATCAAAAATTACATCGATAAGGACCAGCTGATGCAAAAATCTAGAGGCGGCCAGGCCATTTAACTGATATTAATGTTCGGAAACTGAAGTTGGACCATTCTCGATTAGAAGAGAAAGATTCTGATTAAAGGGAATTAAACGATAGAAATAAAATTGTTATTTCTACAAATGTCTAAAGCCATGTAAATATAATATAAAATTTATGAAGTCATGTTTTATTTTTATTGATATGAAACGCATGTTGTACGTATTATTTTGTTTTCTCTACTGTTATACAAAGATTAATATAGTATAAGAGTAAAAAAAATGTTGTCAAATGTACACACACTTGAAAGTACAACTCTTTTGGTGTATTCTTTAGTTCTTTGTGTTTGCAAGTCGGAAGAGGTGCTCGTCGTTATGGAAAGATGTCAACTATTTGCAACAAGTTCTTGCGAATATGAGACATGAATAAAATCGGTGCGATCGTATCGAGCGAATTTGTGATTTGGTCGCGGTCAAAGGTTTCCGCAAAAAGTCGCGCATAACCTGCAAAACGGTAGCGATTCGAATACGCCTCCGCCGCTCGGAACACCAGAAGCGGAACGACGCGACAAAACCAAAACCGAAACCGAAACGGACGATGACGGCGTCGGCCGGCTCTAGTCGCTAGCCTCGAACCCGCGTCGCTGCGTCGGGTCGGGTCGAAGCGGCGGCGGCAACGGCGGAGGCGTCGACCGACCACGCGGTCGCCCTTTCGCCCCCGCGTAGCCTGCGCCTCACCGAAGATCAACGCGCGCGCGACGGGAGCGCGGACGACGCGCGCCGCCCCGCCACTCCTCCGCCCGGTCGCCGAAACGAGACCGGCGGCGGCGCCGAAGGGCGGAGACTCCATCGCAAGGGAGGAGAGCGGAGAGGTAGGCGCTTCGCCCTCGACCCGCACTCGATCTCACCTTGTAGTAAGCGCCGTTCTCGCCATACACCTCGACCGCGAGGTCCTCCATCTTGATTTACGGCTGCAACGCTCGCGGAGCGGCGGCCGCCGGCGCGAGTGGCCAAAAGCGTCGGAATCTCGGCCCGGTGTATCAGCGAGCTGGGGCGATGCTATCGAACGCCGGGGACGCGAAACAAAATTATTAATAAATGATTAATCTAATATTATATATGTGAGAGTTGCCTTACAAATTAAAAACATCTAAGAATACCTATAAGATATCTAATGTTCATTGCAATTTCTAGTCATTTTTTACTTACTTTACATGACTTTAATTAAAATTAAGAATTTTAATTTTAGATAAAACTCTAAATTTAAATTCCCTTAAAAACAGACCTTTTTTTAAATTTTATACTAAAAAATTATCTATTATTATTTTAGATTATATTTAACATACGCGTAAAATTACAAGTTATCACATTTAATTTTTAATGTGTTTTAATAATTTAAGGTGACCAGATTTTAAAAATATCAAAAGAGGACACTAAAATATGAAGTGCAACTCGATTTTTTTTGTTCTAATAATAACAAATTGAACTAAAAATTTTAGAATTTTCATTCTGTCAAGTCCAAAAAACAAACTAAGCTAACTCAACACTCAGGGGAAAATAAGCGAAAAAATAAATGCTTATAAAATGCAATTTGCCAGTTGCGAAACGTTCATTTGCTGTTCAAACCCAAACCAAACTTAGTGAAAGTTTTAAAACTAATTTCAGTTTTAGAACTTACATTAGGTCAAGTCAAAATATAAACTAAGCCAATTTAACTCTCAGGCAGAAAATAAGCGTAAGAATAAATATAGACAGATGTCGCATTTCGCATATTGGTAAATAGTCTGTCTGCGTTTCGATAGCACACTATGTTTTAAAAAATAGTGTGAGGGGCCATTTATATGTATTTATATATAGGTTTTATTTTTTGCCACCAGTCACTATCAGGATATTACAACGAACGGATAAAACTACAGACGTCAGACATGAGAGTTTGGTAAAAGTGTATTCAAATAGAATTTTGGTCGATAGGATGGCGCAAAAACAATTATTACTTCTCAGAAGTCAAAAATTCTCGTCAAAAGCAATACAATCGCGTATGCACCGTTGCAGTGGGCGCTGACAGGATTTTATTGCTCTTATTGATTTTTGCGTTCTCCTATTGATCAAAATTTGGTTGAGATATGCTTTATTTAATTCTCACTTATTGTAAGTCGTAATATTGTTATTAAAATTCCTAATAACAGAGCCTTTCCACTGCGACGTCAAATCCATGATTATATTGCTTTTGACATGGATTCTAAACAGGGATGTCATTTTCGGGAGGGGGCAGGTAGAGGTACAGCCCTCCCCCGCTTGAATTTGTCCAGAAAAATACACGTTATTTAATAAAAAATAAATATCATTTAATAAAAAATAAATAATATTTAATAAAAAATAAATATCATTTAATAAAAAATACATGTTATTTAATCAAATAACGACCCGTATGTTCGGTACCCGTGCTGTAAAGTATGGCTGGTTTCACACTTGCCGGATGGATTTGTCCGGCGCCGGCCCGATGCTGCTCATACAATACTACCCCCACTACACGACGCTGGCCCGGTGCCAGGCAAATCAATCCGGCACTTGTGAAACCGGCCTATGGGATATGTGGACTAGTTATCAAAACTCAGATTTGAATTCACCGTGATTATTTAACGTGTTTAAAGGTTGCGCACCTTGACCGCTCTGTTTCCAAGGTGGTGATTGATTTCCGGGGTACCGCGCAAACGTCAGTTTTCGTTGCATATTGTTGTTCACGAAAACGCATGGCGTGCGAATATATTATTAACATATCCCTTTTTTGGTATTTTTGAATTTATTAAAGATCCTGGAGATTATTTGTATTTTTGTGCCGGTTTACTTGACCGCAACTATCAATCGTCACAGTGCAGGTAGTAAGACTTAGGCCCACTATCCACGGAGGTGTCGCTGCATAGACGCGTATTCATCATTGTACGCTTGTTGTACGTCTGCTTGCTTCGTACATATAAACTAACGAAACACTGTTGACGGAGCTGCAACGTCACGCTCACGTCGCTGCATGCAAACTTCATGACGACAGTCGTCAAGGATGTCAGACGCCAGAGCGTATTGAACTGCGTGAAAGTGTAAAAAGCAATGGCAAATTCAGCTGATAAATTTGTTCAGATCGTCGAAAAGTACCAGTGTCTTAATAATAGTAAACTTGGAGTGAGGTGAGAAATCATATAAATTGGCCAGGTAAGTTTTATTTTGCTAAAAAAAATTATTCATACAATGATTCCACTGCCACGATAAAGCAAAATTTGGTTGTAAAAAAGTAGTTATCATCAACTTCTGCCTTCTTCTCTTGCAGCTACGAACAATCTACAATTTATATTTTTGTATGTATGGATGTATTCAATATGATCGTTGTCTTTGGTGACGTCTGATATATTAGTAGGCCACAATAATGTCGTCATCGTTGGACGACATTATCACAACTGAGGGAAAATGTACGCTTATAATACGTTTCGTGGATATGCCTTTGTACGCCAGGCTGAACTGATTAAAGCGAAAGCCCGATTATATAAAGATCGTAATTGCTCATGGGCTTAAATTTTGTGATCCACAATAAAAAAACATAGCAGCCAACGAACAACAACAAAACATACTGACATACATTTCAATATAATTTAGAATACAACGATCAAGAACATTAAATTAGCACTAAAATAACGTATTACCTATAAACCAAGGAATCCTAAGTACAATTTTATAAACGAAAACGGAGGATTAGCAAAACCTAACAATATGAAAGAGAAAAAATATATTAAATTCCAAATTAAATACCAAAAATAATAGGCGCACGCCTGCTATGTTAGCAGTCAATTTTCAATATAAATATTTTTTTGATATCAATTATTTTTTATTATCTAATAATTGATTGTGCAGCAAAATATTTTATTATAATATCTAAAAATCATAATAATATACAGGGCCGCTGAGAGAAAAATTGAGCCCGGTGCTTATCGTTGTTGCGGCCCCCCCTAACATTTAAGTTTTCTTGTATAAAGTAGGGAAAAAGAGAAACATTAAAAATAACATCGATCAATCACACAAATTTCGAATAAAATTTTTGCGTTTTTTTTCACTTTATAAAAAATGATTTGCTCCGGTATTTACATCGGCTGATCTCCACCTCTCCTTGGGCATGACTTCACACAACCATGAATATGCTTTGGCGGATGGATGTTGACGGGTGACAATTACACACAAATTGGGCTGTTGCAATACTGTTTATTGTATTATATAAATGGTTTACAATTTGTCACATGTTAAAACGATTTGTTTAGCGGATGAGGCACCGCAGGTTGTCAAACTCATGTTGAGCTCTGCCAATGAATGCTCTTTTAGTGCTACTAGAGTACTGTCTAGTTTTCTACAATAAAAATTAAGATAATGCCAATAATAGGTCGTAAAACAATCTAAATACCCCTGATGTTGTTATTATTGTTTTATTTTTACTATAAACTAATAATGAAAATTTAAATAATTTTGTAATAATGAATAAGCTTACTTTTTTTAGTGATATATAAATAAAAAGGAATGATTTCAAATTTTACAATTGAATTGGTGACAAATGTTATTACTTAGACCAAAAAAAGTTTTTCGTTTAAACTGGTTGTTTACTTATCAACCGTTGGTATGACAATTATTGTAGTCATATTATAAACATCATAAATTCTCATCGCACAAGAACTAAGACTATGTGACTTTTCAAGAGTTGTGATGTCCTGGACTGATGACACTGAGGCTTTGCTTCGAGTTCCTCCCAACGTTTTCTTCCACGATTCCGAATGCGACAGAGAACTCACCGAAAACCGCTTCGTCAAGGACCTCGCCAAGAAAATTGATCTTCTTCGCCATCGTTTGGACACTTTAGAGAGCTTTTCTTTCAACGAGTCTTCCACTTCGGCCTTACCGTTCAAAAACAATATTGAAAAATCTTTCGTCGAATCTACTCCGATCAAGAGATACAAAAGAGTAGATAAGTGTAATACGTTTCCTAAAAGGAACCGTAAAGCACATACGTCGGATAGTATTAATCGTCCCAGACACAATTCTCTACCACGTCGGACGAAAACAAAGTCAAAATTTGATCGCCGTAGCTTGACTTTACCGAAATATAATTATACTAAAACTTTATGCAATTATAGCACGTCTAGCGATTCTATTGAAGAGATAATTTATCCTGATAATTTGTCCAGCATGGAGTCCGATATAAGTATTTTGTCTTTATCGCCGGAAAGAAAAAACGACGATTTTATGTTATGTGAAATAAATGCATTTTTAAATAGAGTATCAGTAAGCGAAGATAAAACATTAATACGCTCAGTTGATGATATTGTTAAGAATAAGTATGAAAATCTGGCCGATTTGGATAGCTTATTGACAAAATATATTTCTTTAGATACTAAAACAGTACCTCAAATGCAAATTAATACCGATATGGAAAAAAATATTCCTTCGACATCAAAAGAATATCTACAAAACACCGATTTTAAAGTAGAAAATCATATATCAGCAAATAAACCTTTAAAATTGAGCGAAGATATTGTATCTATTGAAAGTAATTCTGTAAAGGATAATGTAGTGAATGAATCGTTAACTTCCAAAGTCGATGACTTTCAAGAAAGTATAGTAAAACACGTTCCTGATAATGTGGCTTCTAATCCAGTCAAAAACGTAGAGATGAATTCGATGGTTTTCATCCAAAATGTATCAAACGATTTATTCGTAAGGAATCCACCGTCTCTTCCAAGTCTTTCGAAACTATGGACGCAAACAATAGACTCGAATAAATTAGATTCTTCAGTAGAATCTCAAAAAATAGAAGAAGAAAAGCTCCGACGACAAGTATTTATTATTAACTATATATGTTTATACTTAAATTGTTTTTAATAAAAAATATGTTTTAGCACTGCGAAAATATGATACAACAATTGCAAAAGAAACTTTTAGAACAGCAACAAAAGATAGCAGTCGCCATAGAAGTAGATTCGGCTAAAGAGGATATCATAAAAAAACTTAGAAATGTTTGCACGCATACGATTCAGCGAATACAAGCTCTAGAAGTACATTATAGAAAAGAATTGCTAAACTTAAACTTACAGATTGAGAAAGCTCATGAAAACGTAGATAACTTGAATAAGGTTGAGTTACATTATTAATTAACCAAATATAAATTTAATTAATATATTTCTAATGCATCTTACTAATACTTCAGGTGAATGATAATAAAACTACAGAAATAGATAGAGCGAATAGTACGATTAAAGAATATGAAGAAAAATTTAAATCTATCGATTCAGACTTAAATATAATTAAAAGTCAAAACAAGATTGAAGTAGAAGAAATGAAGAATTCATCGAGAGAAAAAGAAGAGAGGATTTCCGAACTGAAGAATTCAAACTCTCTGATTGTTCAATTAAATAAGCAACTTTCTGATAATTTAACTTTGGCTCAAAATAGCTTAGATAAGGTATTAAAGAATCGTTTAATATAAATATAATTACAATATACTAATTTTAATTTTTTAAGGCAAACGAAGATGAAACGAAGCTCAATAAACAAATATCTGATTTTAAAAGACTGAACCGATCATTGGAAGACGAAATAAAGATGCTGAAGGTTGAAAAAAACGATATAGCGACTAAAATATCACAGGAGAAGATTAGGAATTCGCTATTGGACCAACAGAAGTATACATTGCAAAATACGATTGACGAAGCACAAAAGACAATTGTAAGATAAAAACTATAGTTTTAGTTTATCTGTTTTGTACATATATATACATATTTTTTTAGGAATTATTACATTGTGAATTTGATCAATTTAAATTGGCTGTGCAATCGCAAAAGAATGAGATGAAAGATTATTACCAGAAACAAGTAGAATCGATCGTTTCAAAAAAAGTTAATGAATTTCAAAACGAGCTTGATAGTGCTAAAATTAGTATGAATAAAGAATTGCAGAAAAACGAAAGAGATATAGCTTTTCAGTTTGCTAAACATCTTCAGAGAGTCGAACAACAGTAATTTATATAATATATATAAAATATATTATAATATTATATTATTTATCTATTTATCTATTTTAGACATCAACACGAGATTTCTATTATAGAAGACAAGAATAAAGAGCAAATAAAGCTATATAAAATTCAAATGTTGAAGTTTAATAAGATGAATCAACAATTAGAAGTAAGAGTGATTATAAATTAGATATACATTTAAGAATGCTTTATAAAATATCTTTTTATAGGAAAAGTTGGTAATGCAGAAGAATAAACGTGGCGAAATAGCCGTAAAGCTACACAACGTTATGGAAACTCAATGGCAACAAGCTTTAAAGATTCTCTCTAATGGCAATTCATCAGAAGTACCTTCTAGAGGTTTGTGACTTGAAATAAAATAGATAATAATCTTATAATCGATAATAATCCAATCTATAGATGGGTCTGAAGATTTTTTAAATAGAGTGGATGATAAAAATGTTAAGAAAGAGGTAAAAACTCTCAAAAATCAAAATGGCAAAACTAAAGACGATACAAAATTGACTGAAGATAAATTACAACATTATATTAAAATTGTAATTATTTACTCATTGTGTTTATTTGTAGTTATACAGCTAATTTTGAATTTATTTTATTGTTTTAGCTTCTTCAAAAGGTTCCAGGGTTGCCTGATTTATCAGAAATTAATGTAGATCAGCAAAATTCAGATTATGGAGCTAAAAAATCTGTTCAATTTAATGGTGGTTCATGTAAAGAAGTACAAGAATTTGAATATCCGACTAGTGATAGAGCAAGCAGTAGTGATCAACAAAAATTAGAAAAATATATTAAAATGAAACGTCCGTGGAAATAGTATTGCTATGATTTTTTATAATGCTAAGAATGAGTCAATAGATTAATTGAGATATATTATTGTAATTTATTAATTAAATAATGTGAGACTGGATTTTTATATAGTTAAATTGTACTACTAGATTTTTGCCACAAATCATTTTTCAACATTACTATGATAAATTGTATATATTGAATTCATCTAAGGCTTTTTTAATCATTATAAGGTTCAAAACAAAAATATTACATATTCTGGTTAATTTAAGATAACACTTAGCGATTTATTAACTTACAATATATTTCATTTTTTCTGCTTTAAAAGTTCATAATGAATAAAAACTCAGCTATAAATTAATTCAATATTTACAATCTCATATATTTGAAAAACAATGAATTTCATGGAAAATTTTCAATAATATTTATTTTAAAATTATATAAAAAAAAAATACATTTTTACAGAAAAACTAATGCTACTTGTAATATTACATATATAATAATATCTTACCTTCGTGACAAAAAAGTGTAAAATTGTGTTACAGTATTATTTTAAGGTATTTTAGGAAGAACAATTATTGCCTTGAATGGAAAATTTAATAAGGTAATTTTCTATTATGGGGGTCAAATTTATTCTAAAAAATATAAATGACATTTTTTAAGAAGATTCGTTGCAGAGTTATTCATGGGGTGTTCACTGTTCTGACAAACGCTAACTCACTACCGCTCGTTCGCACCTAACGTTTTGAAATTTTAAAACGTATTTATGTAGCAAAATGTCAGAACAGTGAACACCCAATGAATAACTATGCAACGAACGAATCTGTTTAAATAATTGTATATAAATAAATAATATGTTCAAATAAGTAAAATTTTTTTTATAAATTTGCCCACCATAACAGGAAAATAACTTTAATAAACATTCAGATACATTATGAGCTTTATATTATTATCTTAGTATTAGAAATAAAACAAAACTATGGTTACATTAAATGTTATTTAATTTACTAAACCGATGATTGGTTTTAGTGTAAGCAAAATATATATGCACTTTTTATAAAAAATGTAAAACTCATTTGCTGGTTATTTAAAACTTATTGTTTAAATAATATCATATATTGATGTATGTATATATGTTAATATGTATAAATATACTGTTATAATAGAAATTATATAATTCATATTTATATACTATATTATTTACAATAAAATATAATATGCCACATTTGATAAATTATCATATTTTGTTTAATAGAATATATTTTTAATAATGTAAAGCACCAATTCATGCGTAACTTATGATTTATGTAAATTGCATCGAATCACTTATGCAACTGATTTCATATATAAATAACATTTAAAAAAGTAATAATACACGTATCTATCTATGATTTTATAAAGTATGTGACTATAAAAAAAATAGTTTAAGCAAGTGCCGACGCGGGCAACGAACTATGTTTAGGTTTAGTTTTGTTTATGAAAACTTTAATGCATCCGCTGAAATCTGCACTCACTAACACATGGCCCCCACAACCTTTTGTGTGTTGTTCGACTACTGGATCTTCGACCTGAGAATAATAAATATTTATTTATGACACAAACAATCCATAATTATAATAAAAATATTACCTTATCTTCTTCTAGATTATTCCGATCGGCTCCTTTCGCAGCTCTCTCTCGCTCTTCGACCATTTTAATAACGTTATCCGGATTCGGTGCAAAAACAGCGCACGTCACAACCGCGTTGTGCGCCTTTATACCTTCCCAAAAGTCGTTCCTGTCTCTCCTCACGGACGAAAACTTAGAATAGTCATGATGAGTTTTCCAAATATAAATGCACTGATTCTCCGATCCGCTCACTATATACTTCCCGTCGTGACTGAACGACGCCTTGATCTGACTCGACATGTTTACATATCCTTTGTATTTACACGACAAGTTGAGATCTCGCAAGTCGTACAGTCTTATTCTGCTGTCGTTTGACGTGACGAGGATCTTGTCTTCGCCGGGCATCGGTTCGATACCACTAATCTTTCTGCCGGTTGAGTTCTTACCTCTAGTTGATCGTACGTCGATTTGGGTGTGATACTTCAATTGATCGGTGGTGTAAAAAATGCAACGTCCATCATACGATCCGACCACGGCAAACTTGCCATTTTGGCAAAAATTGGCAGCCGTTATCAGCTTTGTTTGACCATCAACTTCATTCCACACTGCAACCTAAAACATACAATTTTTCATAAAATCTACCTGCCAATAAATAAGTCTCAATAATTTAAAAAAAGATGAAATCAATTTCTTGACTTTTGAGATGTTTTGTACATTTAATTTGACAAGGTAATATAAGAAGAAACAATCATTTCTACCAATGGAAAACAGTGACTACTAAGGTTAATAATATTATCTGTTAAATGGTTGGATATTTGTGTTTATCAGAGTTATCTAATACTTCTGTCCTGGTTAATGCTATTTTGAATAATATTATACGCACATTCTTTCAGCATCTACGGGTTGTGTGAATATCTTTCAGGATGTATACATAGATAATCTTAAAATATTCATATCCTAGCATTTTCATGGCATTTAGGAATGGATAGTATTCCTTATAAATATGCAACTAAAAATTATCTTTTGAACCTTTATTGTTCAAGACTAGTATGTTTAACCTTTGCCTTCCTGTGATGTACACTGTTTATATATATAATATGTTTAACCTTTGCCTTCCTGTGATGTACACTGGGTGTACAAATCATCTTATTATGTGAAAATACTTATAAATATGTCAAATAAAAAGTTCATATTTTAAGTATTCCTCCGTAATACATTTAAGTATTAAAATAAATAATTTTCTAATGTAACAAAAGTAAATATTTAGTCAAAAAGTATGGTATCAAATCACTATTACACTCAAACGTATAAGTGTTTTTATGTCAGATTTTTTGCTTCGCACAAGAGTAATGTTTGCGTTATAGGTTTTCAACTATATAGACTTCCAAATATTATTTTTGCTTTATTGTTATATATTATCAAACCCATATAGTTTTAAAATTTTTTTTATGAATATGACAACGAAATACAAAATTTGAAATAAAAATGTAATATATTCAGAAGTAGTTTAATGTAAAACTGATTTGAATTGAATTCAATCATTGAAAGAGTAATATTATAAATCAAATTCTACGACTACTTATTGGTAGTGGAGGAAGAACGGAAGAAACATTCAATCAAATATGTTGTAAATTGTCATTTATCAGGGAAGAGGATCTAACCAATTTTTGTTGAATAATTGTAGATATTCATTGGATTAATGCTCATACCTGGCATTAACCGAACTGGTAAATTAACACATTACAGTCTGTTCATGCGTTTTCGCATGATAGCAAAATTTTGTGGTCAGTCTGTTCACCCATTTTCAAGGGTTTAAAATAATGTAACTCAAGCTTATAAAAATAAAGTGCGAACGTAATAAAGATTTATCGCAATGTATACATTTATAATTTCAAAACTGAAATATATAAATTTAAAATTTCGCGAAAATAACGGATCGTTATGTGTTAAGTATAAACGAATTATGGGCAAATGAAGGTCAGCCATTTTTTCACTGCAGCTATGTGTTCATCGACATTTTCATTAACAGAGAAACAAGACAAGACAGGTTTAACAAATTGATTACGGCGTGCACAAATATGTGTTTTATCAATTCAACTTAAATGAAAAAAAAACATTAAACAAATAATGTATGTATTATACCCTTTATATTTAACCCTTATCTAAAGATACTAATATCGTATTAACACATGTACGCTGGGGCGTGTACATGTGTGCATTTTGACTCTTCTAGAGTACGCTCGGGATAAGGATTCCGGTTTGTTATTGTGTGCGTGAACTGTGTGGCTCAAAACAATTTCGCTCAGAATATTTAATTTTTTTATTTTCAAAGAAAATATATGTTTATTTAACATACATACATCTGAGCCAAGTTGGAAATTTCAACGGACAATTAAAAATATATTATATAATCGAAGAAACCAGACATTGATGTCATTAATTAAATATTTGCAAAATTCAAAATCTTTCACTAGTCAAAAAAATAATGAAGTGTTTAGCTATTCTTCAAAAGCAAAAAGATATAAAATGGGGGAAAGAAATTATTCGCAGATTGTTTAATGGCTCGACGACTATTAAATCATTAGAATCCATTGAATAAATTTAAAAATTATCATTGGCGCAACGATAAGAATAATATTTTTTTTAAGCCTTACAGAGAATAGTGTAAAAAAACCAACATCGTACGGATTAATGGAAAAATAATTAAAATATTTTAATCCACGGGCAAGAGAACGAATAACTTAGTGTATATTTGAAGCCTTGATATCAATTAACCCAGATATGCCCAAGAAATTTTGTTCTCTTAAAATTTCATTTATAAATAAAAAACAGTGGCACGAGTTTAGTGACCTACCCATGGGACAGTGGGCATATCTGGGTTAAACCAATATCAACAAAAAATTATTTAAAATAAATCACTAGAGAAGATCGAACTTCTGTGCCACACTGCACTTTAATGACGAATACCAGCGTTGACGAATCAGCGACTGTCCTTAAAAGAGAAAGCGAGACAACGAAGTACACGCTACATCGCTTCTCCCTCTCATATACATGTACACGCACACAATAACAAACCGGCATCCTTATCCCGAGCGTACTCTACTTGGCGCAGGGGTAAGCGCACATACGTGCTTAAATATTTTTTAATACTAATAGAAGTCACCATTAGAATTTGAAAAATATTATTAAAAAATGTTCAGTTTTGTACTATATTTCCGTGATTTACTTTTACAACTTTCATTACCATTTATCGAGTAGTAAAAAGTGTAATATCATTGTACATAGCTAGCTGCCAGTCACTCACTGGTGCGAGTAACCGCAGCTGGTTCTACTAATTATTATTTTTTAAATTAAAATATCAATCCCTTCGTATATCTTAGTCGATAATTTTGTTGAGGTAGTATTCTCACAGACTTGACACCAGTAATGCACAACTTTCTAATAAAAATAAATAATAAACTAAAATCCTATTTTTCAGTGATTTTACTTTTCATTATCATTTATCGAGTAGTAAAAAGTGTAATATTATTTCTAGCCTTTGCGAAAACTTTAATATTATGCAACTTAATTATTTAATCAAGTATTTAAACATAACATGTACCCAACTAACTGTCGATCACTCACTGTCGTGAGGTACCGCATTTTAGTTATACCTAATTATTGTTTTTTTTTTTAATTAAAATATTAATTCCTTCCTATATCTTAGTTGACTATTTTGTTGAGGGCATATTCTCAAAGACTTTTCAAAAGGTTGTGAATTTGCCTCGTTCTTGAGCGAACACGTATGTCCAGAGCGCCCAGCGTTCATGCGTTAACCAAAATGGTTAAAAAATCAATATCCTATTTAACATATTCTGATTCTCCTTTTTTATTACATACATCTCGTCACCAACTATTGTACTTCCTCCACATATTCATCATTCTTTAACTTATACAAGTTTTTTTCTAGTTTTATCGCTTAAATTAATTATTTATTTTATTTTTATGTGTTCCATTCCACAGTTTAACATTTACTGATTTTACCATTGATTCTTGCAAATGGCATTAGGTCAATTCTTAAAATTGTTGCACAACCAGACGATACCCAAAATCGTAATAAATCCATGGGTTGTGTGAAATACTTCATACCCTTGAAATATTCCAAAATATATTGCAGGACTTTCATGGGAAATAGAAATGATTATTATTTATATTCTATCTTAAATAAGTATCTGAGAATTTGATAATTTAGAAACAGATGAAAGATATTTGAGTGATTTTACAAGGCACAATGTCTTGAAGTTCACTTAATAAGAACAGAACAAATCTTGACATTTTACATCTCTTAACATTCCTCAATGAAGCTATTTTAATTCTAATATTAAAAAAGACTTACCTTCTTATCAGGAATATTCCACAACCTTAGCTTTCCATCTAAGCTACCAGACAAAAAATATCTGTCATCCCTCGGATGAAAGACGATTGCAGTCACAAAATCAATGTGTTGGAAGCAACACAGACACTCCTTGCGCGAAATGTGCCACAATCTGACAGTTTTATCCATGGAGCTAGATAATATAAAATAATTCTTCGACCAAGACACGTCCAACAAATCGGACGTATGCCCAGTATATGTGCAGAACGGCTTCGGCATGAACGGCATACTTGGAGCGTCATTTTGATTGATCGGATTATTAGGATCTTCAATGACAGAATGCACGGACTGATGAGAAACTAGAGATTCTTGAGAAGGCGTCGGTGATGATTTTTGATCGGCATTATATTTTGTGCGCATGTCCTATTTTATCATAAAAATAATCATTAGAATTCGGTAATATTATTTATAATACAATAAATAAGTTTTACTTGAAAGAATGAGTATGCGTCTCGGATGACCCATATCCTGAGCACTTTATCTTGTCCGGCTGTCGCTAACAACCTTCCGCATTGCGAGAACTTCATACACCAAACTGGACCGACGTGTTCACCGGCGAATTCCTGATATGTCAATTGAATCATGATTTTTTGAATAATTAGGTATAAGAGTATTAAAATATGTTTTACTTGAACGTGTCTTATGTTGCCGTCGAAATCGTAAGGTCCTTTGTGAGAATTTGATGCTTTCAATTTTATCGTCGTTTCACCCCTCACTTCGTCGACAATGTCGGCAACATCTTCACGGTGTCTAGCATGGGATACTTCTTGTGCTATGGATTTAGCTTTGTCCATGGTTTTTTTGACGGTTGATCCGAGGAATCGTTTTAACCTAGAAATAATTAAAACATGTAGAAGCAATTCTGGCTTATATGTATTATAACTGAATACTTTGCAGTTCTTCTACGAAGTCCACCCGTAGCTTGCTCATCAGATCCTTCAGTATGAGGTACTCCTCTTCCACCCCCTATGCTTATATTATCACTCCCTATTCCGCTACAAACAACACTGCTTCCATCATCATCAGATTCCCTTTTAAAAATAATACATTATTAGTGCACAATTTTTCAATACATCATTTAGAAGATAAAAGACAATACCTATTCTTATCATCATCAAATATCGACGAATTGCTAACATATTCTGATGTCAATCGCATTATGTGTAAGCTTAATGGATTAATGCATTGGGGCAGCTTATCTTCAGCAATACTTAATGGCACTTTTTCACCTACGACAACAATATTAATAAAGCAAATGTTTACACTAGTAAGTGCATTTGATATGTAGATACCGGTATCCAGGTTGAGTACGGTTACTTGCTCCAATATCTCAATATCAGTCAATTGTTTCCCAGAGTCCGTTCTGGTCCTCACGAACATGTTGAGTTGCTTGAGTAGATCCTCATCTCCAGCTGATTTTCTTCTCGCCTTTGAATTTTTTTCAGAAGCATGAGGACTTCTGAGTAATAAAATACGATTAAAAAATAATTGATATATGTGTATGTACTCATGAGAGACATACCTATGAGATGCTCCAAGACTAGATTGGCCAAAGCTGGTGGCGTACACTGTGCTATGAGGACTGCGGTTTCCGAAGTTTAAGAGTTCACTTTTTAGCTTTTCAATCCTTTCCAATTCATCACTGGTCGGTCCACCAGCTTTTGAATTACAATCATCTTGCGGTTTAACAACATATTGCCCTAAAAACATATGTTTTTAAGGCTTTTGTTTATAAAAATCAAACTTTGAACTTAATAATTGGTCCTAAAAATATTTTCTAATAATTGAATTTCACCGATTTTTATCAATGCCTTGAGTTGGGCAACTATAAATATAAAATTTACATAAAGAGAAAAAACCTAGTTCTTTATAGATTTCTTTCTCTGTACTTTTCACATGAAAAAAAACCAATGTAAAGTTTTTTAAAGATCACTTGATATTTTGAAGATGTGCGATTTTCAAAAGCATTTGTAGCAACTAACTGGCATTACTAAATATTTCATTCAATAATGGAGTTGAATAATTTACATACAAAAATAATGTTAAAGGCAATGTCGAGAGTATATACAATACACGGCTTAACTTATAAAGTGGATAGAAGGAGATAATTCAAACTGTATTTCTTACTAAACGAATATTGTTCTTAAATGACATTAAACTCAGCATAAGACAAAATGTTGCCTTTAGAAAGTACAGGAAATCTGTCCTTGTCTATCAGTAGATAGATGATCTTTTGTAATGAGGTTTCACAACATATTGACCTAAAAATACACATATATTTTTGAAGACATTGTATGATTAGAACCATATTTATGTAAAAAATAACGTGGTCTTCAAAATTTTGTTTAAATGCGTTTAAACATTATACTGTACAGTCAATAGTAAACACAGAAGATCTGTCCCTATCTACAGACGGAAAGCTTTTTGTAATTTGATACAAATATGAGGTCGAGTCAAATGAGAAACTTGCAATTAAAAATTCAGAACACCACTCTGTCGTTCTGCAATTGACAGCAGTATTACATACAGTTTGAAGAGTGCGAATTAGGCATACAACACAAAGACAACTCTATCATTAGATTTTTTAATAGTGGTAAATTGGCAAATCTCATTTAAATTCAACGTATGAGTGAGAGTTCAGCGTCGTGATGCATGTATGTATATCACTCCAGCAAGTGTACAAGTGGACTAGAAATTTCTGAAAAATGAATTCAATAAAAATTATACAGTGAAATCTCAGTATAGCGAAGTTCACGGGATCGAAGAAAAAAATACTGAAAATTCGATATATTGAATGTAACGAAAATGATATATTTTTATTTTATTAAATTACCATATTACTATAGCATAAAATTAACCTTTTACAAGATTGACAGGTCATTTTTCTGTTTATTTTTAAGGATACTATGAACAATAAAAAAAAAAGTTTTATAAAAAGTTTGAGGGTCGGCGAAACACATTTAATGTCGCTTTTAAACACATCCGACACGCGCCAAGTAACGGACGAACTGAATTCAGAAAAATATTGTGTCAAGTTGTAACGTCAAAATATTTCGTTATACTGAGATCAGTCTTCGTTACAATGAAAACATTTTGTATGAAAGTTTTTCAAGGACAAATTGAAGATTCGTTATACTGGGAAGTTCGTTATTTCAGTATTCGTTACAAAGAGATTTCACTGTATAAGGTTTTAATTCACCCTCATATTACAAAATTAATAATATTGATTAAGCACTGAAAAGGAATAATTTATCCTCGGGATTATTTTTAAAAAATGGTCAAAAATAATCACCTTTTTTTATTGCGATTTATTATGCGATGTGTTATGAGAATGATGAAAAAAATCAGTTTAAAATTATTTATTCATAATTATTATTATTATTACACTTAAAATTTTTTTTTTTAAATTAATAAAAATTAAAAATTGCTTTTTTTTCTGTTTCTTTTCATTTAAACTCTAAACATAAAATGGAAATACATATGTATGTATACGTAATGTTTGTTGAAAATAAAAAAAATACCGTATAATACAGTATGGTGATTTTTGAAACAAGGTATGCATAAAGCAACCATGTATTCTGGACAATGGTATTGTGTGTCTCTTCTAATTTTTTTCCTATTCGCGTCAAACAAACTAAATTTTGGTTCTGATTTTTATCTATTTTACACGAATATATTTTACCATCTGGATATAATACGCAGTTCTGAATGAATAGATCCTCTGGGAAAATATTTGAAACTTACAGTTTCTGTTTTGTTACCTAATTTATGATGACATCCAGAAATAAAGCAAATATATTCGAATTGTCTGATAATTTCCGAAGTCCATGGAAGTGGGTGAAATGAAAGCAATCTGAACAGAAACGTGTAAAATAAATACTAGCATCATAAAGTGTCAGTTTTTATTTGATTTATGAGGGGTAAATGTCTTCAACATAAATGCACATATGAGAGAATGCATAGACACGTGTAAAAAAAATACTAGCATCGTAAAGCAGGGGTAGCCAACTCAAATGATCTTGCAACCACTTTGGAAATGCATCATAACATCGCGAAGCAGATATAAAATTATATATCCCCATATTAGATATATAGACATTTTTTGGAGTAAAAATTAAAATGTAATGAATTATTATTATTGTATTTACTATTATTCTTACATGTAAACATAGAAAATATAATAATAATGATACTAAACGTACATTGTAAAAAAATATATAACACTAAAAATTAAATATAAAAAAATTTAAATAAAAATGTTCAAGGCGAGCCGCGGGTTGGCCACCCCTGTCGTAAAGTGTCATTTTTTTTATTTAATTTATGAGGATCAAATTTCTTCGATACAAACGCACATATGAGAGAATGCGTAGTAACACATGATATTACGCAGAGCGGTTTTTTTTTAATATAGAGTTCACACGTGCCCGTGAGTGCATGCGTCTAACGCCAAAAACATTTTGAACGCGCCCGTGCGTATAAAAGGGTAAAGTGGTTAACGAACATTGACATAAGACTTTCAAACAATGTTAGGATATACAGTGGTAGTATTGTAGTACTTATTTATCAGATTAGAGCATTTAACAAATTTAATTAACAGCATACATCTATATTTAGCGTAAAAAATATTGTTCTGTACGTTATCATTGTGTTAAACAAATAACATTAATGATTCAACTAATCTTGTTATGATAACAAGATTAGTTTTACTATCCTATTGTTGCATTTTATTGAGAATCTGATATGCGGGATACAGCTATTACATATTATATCAATTGGTTAGCAAAATAAAATAGATTATCACCTTTCGTAGCCGATCTTATATCAAGCGAGTGTATCTTTGAAGAAGTCGATCCGCTGTTCTGACTATGAACAGATTTTATAGTACTACTTCTTGAAGACGTCTCGCTTTTGTTGGTCTTATTTGTCGAAAATTTATCACTTCCATTAGAATCATTCCTTCCTAATGAAACTTCTTTCACAGAATTAAATGCTGCATAAATAAAATGATTCATAATTATCATAATCTATAATTTAATGTATATATATAAATAATTTACTAAAATTTACATACCCATTTTATCGACAGAATTGGAAATATTTATATCTAAAGAATGCTGAAATTCTCTCGTTAACGATTCTATTGTACTAGCAGGACTCGGTAATGGCACTACATTTGAATCTAGGATCTCACATAACGATGGCGGCTAGAATGGAATTTTGGTAAAGAAAAACAACAATATATTTAAGTTTAATCATATTGTGTATATATAGACCTGTATATTTAAGTTTTGTAACATGAACGGCTTGTCGCTTTGAATAGCTTTCGATATATTTTCAATGCTTTCTGGCGGATGTTCGTCAGTGGGCGAATTGAGCGATTGAGTAGTGGAAAGTTTGCCTTTTTTCTTTTTTCTTGGTGGAGCTATAGGTAATTGTATTTGATTTACAGTGTCAGTATCGGTGCAAACACGTGACATGGTAACAATTGACTGTTCAGGATTTCCAACTCTCGAATGTCGGAGACTGTTAGCTTTGGTACTTGCGATCACGTCAGGTTCTTGCATCGGCATCACTGAAATAAACCGATTAAAGTATTTTTCGCGTAAATTATTAATGTATTACTAACCTATATTTGTATCTAGTAAAGGATTGTCAGGCGTCGTATCAATAGGTTCTTTAGATTCACTCGAAATACTCGTGGTGATATTAGAAACATAAATACTATCTCGACCGATTGAATGACCTTTAAAAATATTTATTGTTTATATACCGAGATATAAATTTAACATGAATAATTTAACATATTGAGATATTCACCGCTACTGTCGTTTCCAGCCAATATTCTACCGATTCTTCCGAGCGATGTTAAACTTTGGAGACTCATTGTGTCGGTTTCAACCACTCTAAAAAATAACGCAACGATTTACAAATGAATTATAAATATTATTTAAAAATATATAATACCGGAACGGATGTGCTATTTTAGCAGTCGGAAACACTCCTTCGACGGAACTCGTCTGCGAATCTGGAGTAGAATTTACAGACGGACCACAATCGTCGTCTTCGATTTGCATACATTGTCGCAATTCTCTAAATTTGCGACGCCCTTGAATTACCTAAGCAAAATTAAGACAAAAGTCATAAGTTTTACAATTATTTTTGTTTTTGATTTGATAGCATCCACGATATTTATTCTCTGGCGACTTATGTGAAGTATTTTTTATCAAGTAATGATTCAGTAAGGTGAACATTATTACAAGTAATTTTTACAACCTTATTGGTGTTATCTTTCCGACAAATTTGTTATTACTGATATACATGATCAGTTTTAAGCCAAAGCCATTCAGTTCTACGGCTAATCTATATATCTGATTCATAAAATCACCCAAAACTCTATAAATCTTTTTCTAAGGCTGCATAGAAACATTTCATAAAAGCACCGTTTAGTATATGTGCAATTTCTTGTTCAATGCCTGTTTTGAACTCGTTTAAAAATATGCTTTTATTTGCTTCTTTTTCATATATAATTTGATAGTTCAAATTGAAGCATAATATTAAAACCGAATTCGATATAATTATATAAAAATTCAGACCGAAAAATGCGCATTAAGATGATAAAACACAATCAAAATAAAATTATATTATCATTGAAACAATTAGTTTAAATTAAAAAATATATATATTTTCCTAGCAACCAAACGTATCTTGGTGAATATTTACATTTTTTTCTGATGAAGAATCGACGTCTTTGACAGCTTGAGGATCGTCTTTATTCAGTGCAACATTCACTTCATTTTGAACCGCTTTTTCATTTTGCTTCTTTTCAATTTCAGCATTTTTCTTGTTGTACTCATCGGCGTCTGATTTCCTAAATATAAAAAATGCGACAATAAGAATAATATAAAAAAGTGTCCAAGTGTTAATATTTGAAACAACACACAGAATGTTAATCTTACGTTCGCTGATTAATTTTCTAGTTGTTTTATTGGTGTGTTACCGTGCGAATAATGGATTAAAGTTTTTTATAGTTGATTGAGAAGCTGTATTACTCATCAGTTCGATATACGAAACCATCATCGCCCAACTGTTAAATTATAGGAAGTTACTCACCGGTACGCTCGTCCAGGGCTACTGTCTTCGGCGTCGAAGAATTCTTCTTCATCGCTGCTGTGAGCCATCGCCCGATACAGCTGTCACATTGATTTAACCCTTCGACATGAGAATAATACCATAGTGATGTTCATAAGATTCAGTGTTACTATTGTAATAAATATTCTCATTGATTATAAACATTTGAATTTTTTATATACTTTTCTAAAAATAATTTCTTATATGTTTATTTAAAGTCTAAACTTGTTAAGTAAATGGATTTGCTGTGTATTACCATTTTGTTTACAATATTTTGTATAAATACATAGTACTAATATTTTTTTATTTTTTATTTCTTTAATAACATTCGATGAAACCACAAAAATAAATATGTAACGATCTCACAAACATCAGTAATTGTTATAAAAAGTCATCCATCCAACGTCAGATTGTCAAATTCGATGCAGTCGTCTCACGTTGTAGCAACGTTCAGCAATGTTGTTGCTTTAGCATTCCTATGCTGGAGTAGACGAAGCTTATGTTTAAATTTTAGGTCTAACTGGAGTCTGTCTGCTATATTAAATTGCCACGTTTTCAGCACACAACGCAATACTTTATTTAAAAAATTAAAAGAGCATAAATCAGCAAAAACAAAAGCAGTCTAAACAGCTTAGTCAGTTACAAACGATGCGAACTTTATTCACAAAGTTTGAAGCAATTGAGAAAAGAATGTCTAGTGGAAGATGTGAACAACAAAATTATGACTCACTTAAAACTCCAATGAACTCAAAAATGAAAGAATAGCGACATATAACCCTAATAGTCTACTGAAAAATTCAGACACTAGAAAAAGATCAATTAATAATTACAGGAATAATTTAATAGCAGATAAATATTCAAAAAATTATTTATAAAAAGCAACGAAAAGGTTGAAAAGACATATAATATATATGTATATCGCCAATCAAAACGACAAATGGAGATTAGCCGAGAGATAACAAATAAAAAGTCAACGCTTCTGCTAATTATATTAAGGAAGTCTTCAAATCTAATGAAATTGAAATACAGGACAACGACACAGAAATAATATCTAATATTATTTCAAATAAAGCACCCGGATTTGACTTAATAACGTTATTTGGCGCCCCAGGAAAAAACTAAATTTGCGCCCCCCCCCCCCATCCTATTAATACTTTAATAACTCATTACATGAGCACAAAAATATAATTCAAATCAAAGTAATTTAATATTATATTTCACACCATACTATTTTTTGAGATTGTGTGTATTTAAGAATTTGTAGTTTTATTTTCGTCGCGATTTTTTGCTCGTGAAATAATCTAAAGAGTGCACAGTAGTGTATACAAAAAAATAATATCAGATTATATTCTTTAACAATATTGTTTGATAATTTTAAGTGAATATTGCCCCTTTATTTGGTAACACGGCGCCCCACAAGATCTAGCGCCCCAGGCGATCGCCTGTACTGCCTGCCCCTCGGGCCGGCCCTGGGCTAAATTATAAAGAAGCTTCCAAAAAAGCCAATATTTAAACTAACATATTTAATTGACGCAGTGTGTAGATTAAAACAAGTGGCTAGTGCCTGAAAAATAGCAGAAGTAATAATGATTTCCAAGCTAGGAAAACGATTAAATGAAATAAAATCGTACACACCTATATCATTGCATAATAATAGCAAGTATTCGAAAAACTCCTGTTGAAGAGAATGAAACTTGTAACAGAGAGAAAAATCAATTCCTGTTTATCAGTAAGGGTTTCGAAATTTATTTTTTACAAACGATCAGGTGCATCACATCACTGATTTATTATAAAAAAGGCGCTAGAAGAAAAATATATTTGTTCGGCTATTTTTTTAGATGCTACTCAAACTTTTGATAAAGTATGGCACATATGCTTAATATAGAAACTAAACAGCATACTATCGAACATATCAAGTTGACTAATAAAAATAAAACTAAACAATTCAAAATTTTCATAAACGACAACACTATTCTATTTGATAATACAGCTAAATGCATTGGCATGATTCTGGATACCAAATTGTGACGAGAGGAATATATAAAAAATAAAAAAGAACTTGAAATAAAATATAGAAAGCAATATTGGCTCATGGGAAAAACTTTTAAGTATTAATGTACAACATAATCAAGATATACAATCAAATTTTGAAACCAGTCTACGGCATACAACTTTGGGTATGTATCAAACAACGCTACTTTTAAATTTAAAAAATAATTAAAAATATAGCGTGACGAAACATTGTGAATGCTCGCTCAGTTGTATGTTCGCCAGTGCTATAAAACGTTTTGCTGCTAAGCGAGGCTCCAACAGCACGTCAACATAGAGGCAGCAAACTCCTCAATGTGGACAACTTGAAAAGACGACTGAAGATGACTCTTTGAACTGGTCTAGTTATCATTACTGAACTCATTTATTATTAGTAATTGTGTAGTGCAGAATAGAAAACTTTTGAACGCCAATAGGTAAACATAGTGTTTAAAACATAAATTATAAAATAAGGGAAATTGTTGGTTATAAAAAACAGTTTTGAAGTTAAAAGAAAAAAGTAATCTTTTATTACTTAGTCATTAAATAGAGTCGAACGGATAGGTAAGTTTTAAACGGATTTGTTTCATATCCGGCACAAACTATTGTGCATCAAGTTTGGAATATTCAGGGTCCGGTTTAGTATAACGTCAAATATATGCATTGGCTTACCATAATTATGAAGCTCTAAATCTGGACAGCAAAAAAAATGTCAGAAATTTTTGTTAAAATATGTCTGAGTAAAACCGGGACAATCCTAGTGAAACCTGGATGTATGGTAAGCGAAATATATTTTCCCATCGTGACACATTGAGATAATCTGTTAGATCACGCTGGTTTTAATTTAGATATATAACAGACTGACTCTCGGAATGAGAAATGCAGGGACGGTTTGTGCTTTGATTTATTTTTCAACAATGCATATTAAGACCAAAAATGTTTTGTCGCGTGGCAACACTCGGACGATCACAACAGCGGCGTTTCCGTGCGGCCGCGTGTGAGTCTCGTCGGCTTTGGCGCCGCAAAACTCGCTAGGGGCGACAATCCTGAAGCGGCCGGAGGCTCCGCCTCCTAACCTCACCAACCATGGTTCAGGTAGAGTCGCACTTAGTCGTAATTTCAGCCTTAAACCGCACCACCCGTGTGCCAAAAAAAAGAGGTGGTATGGATTTTTCTCGCGGTTCCGTTGGGGGAAGGGGGTATTTTTTATGTGTGCACTTTTTTACCTTTCCTTTTTTATTCCTCGTTCCTTGTTCGTTTTATTTTGCGTTTTGCTGTTTGTTTAGAGCGGTGTTTCTAGACTTTTTTACTTTGACAAATGTGCACTTGTTCGTTTCGATGACATCAATTGGGGAGAGTCGTATAATTTAGGACACTTTTCATTGTTTCTTTCATACAATATCAAAAGTACTAAATACTATATACTATAAATTTTATTAATTATAGTTTTTGTTGTAATTTTTATACTATTGACAGAAAAATTCTAATTTTTTTTAAAAAGTAACCTATACTGTTTCATTATTTATTGGTAAACGCAAAATGTTGCAATTTAATTCTAATACTACCTCATAAATAAAATCTGACGTACGAAAAGTGTTTTCTATTTATTCAGGGTATTATTGTGTTATTAAAAATATAGTATTCTGGTCGATTATCATTTTTTTTAGTATAACATTGTCTAAAAGATTAATCTTTCATATCAGTAGGAGGCATGTAGTTAATAAAACACTTGTCTGTAGTCTTTTTTCATTTAGGAACGATTTTGTAGTAGATATGTAAGTTAGCGAACTCAGAAAAAATAAAACCATTTTTTTTATTATCCCTTTTAATTTAAAAGTTATTATATTTTTTTCTAACTTTGCATTCCACAAACCTAATAGATGCAAAAAGTTATATTATTATATATTATTCAGAGTCAGAATGAATATCAAACAGTTAGAATAAAAATAGCATACGGTCAGAATATAAATATAGGATGATCAGAATTAAAATAATGAATGGTCATAATGATTTACCCAACGAGTTTCTGATTTGATTTGTATCAGACAGTATTTTTTCTGTTTTTTTTTTATGAATTTTTATATTTGAACAATGTAAATATATTAACACTATTTTTATATTCGGAAACTTATTATCTTTGAATACACTAGATGATAACAATTACAAACTGAAAAAATGATTCTGACCATCTGTCAAAATAATTCTTTCCATTTAATATAAATTTTGACCATCTAATATTCATTGGATTTAAAATAAAAAATTTTGTAAAAACGTATACACTTGATCATTGTGTACCATATTACGCGTTATATATATCTATTCAAGTTAAAACTTGCTACTCTCTGCAATATAAGAATACTTACTATTACCAGTTGATTACCAACTTCCTTTCTCTTTACAGGCGGCGGAAGAAACGGAACGTCAAGATTTGCCACAGGCTTTACGGCTGTTAGACGAAATGAACGATAATGTTCGCCAAGTGACCCAGCTCGTCGATAACATGCTAGTCCGTGTGAAAAACGGAGAGATGACAACAGATAAAGGGTTGAGTTTTCTCGAAATGAAATATCACATGCTCCTTAGTTACCTGATCAATTTGACATACATTGTTTTAAGAAAATGTTCAGGAGTAAATATTGAGGCCGATCCGGCTATCGACAGGCTCGTGGAGATTCGCACGGTTTTAGAAAAGATTCGTCCCATCGACGTCAAATTAAAATATCAGATCGATAAACTAGTCAAGAGCGCAATTACGGGAACTGGATCCGGAGACGACGCCGCATTGTTCAAACCTCATCCCGAGAATTTGGTCAATAAGGTAGAAGACGAAGCGTCCGGAATGTCCGAGAGCGAGGAAGAGACGAAAGAAGACATAGAAGACAAACCAAAGAGCGGGATATACATACCCCCGAAAGTAATCGCCATGCATTACGACGGAGATGAAACGAAAGCCGAAAGGGACAAGCGCATCATGGAGCGAGAGAGAAAGAAAGCGTTGAATTCGAGCGTTATCCGAGAGCTGCGCGAAGAGTTTTTGGATACGCCGATGGAGATATCGAGCGGGAATAAGAGTCAAAACACCATGTCTAAGTATCAGAGGGAAAAGATCGAATACGAAGAGAATTATCTCACTCGTCTGCCGCTGACTAAAGCCGAGAAACACAAGCAAAGGAAGATGAGCACCGTCGGCAACATCGGAGATGAAGTGATCAACTTTGGCGATTACAGTGCGTTGAACGACTCGACCGGCGCGAGCAGCAAAAAGAAAAAGAAAAGAAAAGTCGTCCGTAAAAAGGGGAGAATTTCCAAAAGGATACGGTTCCATTGAAGACCTGCCGGCGCACAAGTCATATCATAATCGGAAAAATATTAATAACCACATAAACAATAATATAAAGTACACATTCTGGCTTTCATCATTCGTGCACTGAAAAATTCAGTAGTTATCACTACATTTTCATAAAATAACTCGGAATGCTTAAGAGTATTTTTTTACATTAATTAGACTCTAGTCTTTAAGTGCTTAGTTCTAAAGCTAAGTATTTATCTCTCAATTCATACTTGTGTGAATTGTTTTAGTTTTTAACGTTGAATTATCTTATCAAAATTTTGCGAAAAATAATTCATTGCCGAGTTGATCTACGTAAGTTCTTAATTGGGTAGAAATAAAAACTTTACATATACCTTGTTCTTACGCAGTAATCTTTGAACTTATCCCGATATAAAATTTGATATTATAGTGAGAGTCTTGACTTTTATTCGAATTACTATAATTATCGGCATAGTAATTTCTTATTAATCATATCCGACCTGATAAATATAAATTTAAGTTCCATATGATAAGTTTCGAGTTCAAAGATTACTATAATAACAAAGCGAATTTTATAATAAATTTCTATGAATCCAAGTAATTATCTCACAAGTTTTTCATCTAGTTCAAATTATTATATTATAATAATACATATTATGAGCGTATGCATAAATATAAGCTTATATGTATTCAAATATCACGATTGGATTGTCGAAGAAATAATCCAAGGTACATATTTCCAATATGTTCAATGTAAGGTAACAGGGTAAATTTTATTCAGTCGTCAGAGTAAATTTAACTTGTGCGAAAGAAGTATATGTATATTTTAACCATTGGGGGGAAAGTATTAGTACAAAAACAAATTCATATTATTTTCTGCCCACCATATAGCCGAACTTTGTAAGCTTCCGGTAAAATAATAAAGATCATTAGCGACGCGTAAATTATCCGTATAATACTTAACGATATTTAAAAATCAAATAACCTTAGATTTATCTTAAATTCTCATTTTTTTAATCGTAATCCTCGTAAGGTACACGTGAAATGCGTTATATTTTTGGATCCTTTTCGGTAATTAATATTGACGATTATACTTTTTAGACTTTAGTACATTACAAAGCCTTGTGTGTCAAGGTGACATTTTTTTATACGATGATGTCGTCTTGACCGTCTTACATTATTGCCTATACGATGATGTTGTTCGTTGTGTTGAAAGCGGCGGGACAGAAAAACTAGTTGCTAGAGGTGCTAAGTAAAATATTTAAAAGCTAGTTTTTTTGTACGGCTACGGTAGTTATCGATTATTTATACACAGAAATCGCAATGTGGGCATTAGTCTTTAAAAAAGGTTGTTAGTATTAAAATATTTCCTATGATATTGAAAAGAAAAAAGTATTTAAAAAAACTAGACGGTAAAAAAAACCGGCGACGTCGCACAAATCGAAAATTTCAAAATTCTCGGTGCATATTTTTCAGGTTGTATTTCGTTTCGGCTAATCGTTCTTCATATATGTACCTTGCTCAACGTGCGGCGTCGGCGAGACAAAAAAATATACAATATATATAAATACAATACATATATATCGGCACTAATCAAAGGTTTTCTTTATTCTAAACGGCACCGAATTTATTCAGAGTTCTGCTGTTGAGTTTTATCCAAATGTATATATTTGGAATGAAATAAATAAAGAGAATATTTACTGTTTGTTAAAGTTACAATAACAAATTTTCCTCACGCCTTCAAGTGACCTCAATAATGAATCATCAGAGATTTGTTACAGCTATGCGATCATAGTTGTTTACCGTTTTATACTTTTACTTGACGTTATTGTTAAAATAACGCAAATCGTTCCAAAAGAAACAATAATCAATAAAAGTGTTGAGCCGTAAATAGTTCTTAAAACATATGCTGTAATCTGTAAGGTACCGGGTTTATTCCCAGTGAGAATTATTTAATTGAAGTGCCTGCCCGAGCTGCCGGAGATGCTATATTATTAATAGATTACATTTAAATAAATAAAGAACATGTATCTAATTTCAGATATCTTTAAAAAAAATATTGAAAAGACAATTTCAAATGAATCTAGTAAGACAAAAATATTTGGAAGCTTTGGTTGTCTTTTCAATATTTTTTTATATGATATAATTATCTGAATTTAGAACACTCACTGGTCTTTAATAAACTTATACTTTTGGAACGATTTCATAATTTAATTTTATTATAAACGGTACATACATTTGTATGTGTAGCTTTTATTTAAATGTGATTCGGTTAATATGTAAGTGTATTTAATTTTTTTATTATTGATTTTTGGCAATCTTAGAGTTTGATAGTTAATATTGAGTGTTTTTCCTCAAGTAAAATTGTATGATCCAGAAGATTAAATATTTAAAAAACACTATCAAAAACTAAGATCGTTTTAATATGTTTATAAAATGATTTTTTTGATTAAGTTTTTTAATTTGTTAATTTAATGCTATTTTAGTTATTGTATGTATATTTATTTTATTCTTTCGATTAATGTTGATTTGTGATTGCACAAAAATTATGTTTTAAAAATGTTACGTTAAAATTTAACGATTATTGTTTTTAGTGCTGTTTTACTTGTCTTTTCGTTCTCAATGTATGATTTATAAGTATACACTTAGTTTTAAATAAAGTATAACAATTTTATACAAAGCTCTGTTTCTATTTTTAAAAATCCAATTATCCTCAATAAAAAAATAATAAATCAGAAATAGTTTATATTCGTTCATAATAATAAATATATATTACATTTAATACATATTCACAAAGATCAACATTATATTTACAATTTACAAAAACAATCATAAATAAAGATTTCCTATCAAATTATAAAACAAACAGTATTTGTAACAAATATGTTTTTTAAACAAAACAACAAATAGAACATCAAGTTTCGTGCATCAATCTTTGGTAATGAGGGAAGATCTCATAAGGCGGTAAGTGCAAACCGAATTCGAGTGCGACCAGAACTGCAAACTCGCAGTTAATCAGGTCTTTTCTGTTCAATCTGAAGATGCTCTCTATCCTCTGTAACGTTAAATATGTATAAATAACTATTCTATAAAATTTATTTACAGTCAGATTTACAAACCTCGATGAGGACTTTCAAAGTATCTCCTTTCACGTCGTTTAATTTGGCAGATAACAAGAGACACGCCCCGGCGCAAAGCTTCCTGTTATCTTTATTGATTAGATTGGCAAGGATTAACTTTTCAAAGTAAACGTAGCCTTGGGCAACAGTCAACAAATCTACGAGATTTCCATCTAGTTTTGCGATTTTCCTCATCTCACGTTTTAAGCTAGAATAAAACGTACATGAACGTTAAATTTATTTTCCTGATCTCAAATTTTGACTATTTTTCTTAATTAGATATAATCTTGGCTGATATTTTTAACTGTTATAATATTAACAAATTTGTCAGTTTTATGGTTACTGATTGAATACAAATTATGGCAGTCTTATGAGTATGAAGCGCGAATTTATGAGCGTATAGTGTGAAACAGCTGCTGGCAAGCCTAGATTTTAGTTTTAAATATTATATAAGAAAAATTAAAAGAAAATGTTGGAATGGGCTCAGCAGCACCGAGACTGGATACTTGAAGATTGGACGAGTCATTTGGATAAAACCAATTTTGGTGAATGTTTAATCCAACATTATTAATTTAAAATAAAATATGTCAAAAATTTTGACGTCATTGTTATTACTTATTCAAGGATTTTATACTGCTGGTATTGTGTGTAGTTCGAAGAGTAAAATAAAAAAATATCTCGCCACTTGTGACGTACATACGCTCCGTATTTACAGGACTATCATTGTATTTTGTATCGGTCAAAGTTCGGTTTAGATATGCTTCATTCGATTCTCTTGATTCTAAACAAGGATCCCCTTAAACTTGACCAGAAAAATGCATGTTATTTAATGAAATACTATAAGTCTTAAGCACCTGAAATATTTTTCAAAAGTTGTTAAAAAAAACCCGATATATTGTCTTCTCTTTTTTAACGTAAATAATAGATATTCAACAAATATATATTTTTTAAAACATTTACTTGAAAATACACGTTTTTTAGTAATAATAAATAATGATTCATAATACATAATTCCATCTTTGAAAATATAAAATCCCGCACATGGTCCTTAACCCTTTCACAGCAGATGGCTCCTATAGAATTCATCAAGAAAATCGCCAGTACTCATTGGGCATCTAAAGCTGCCATAAGCCTTTAAGCCTAATAATATGGTTATTTAGTATAAATTAAAGGCTGTAAATATCTTGAATTATTTGATCATAATATTTTGGAAAATATAACATGAATAGGTGTCCCCCACATATTAAAAAAATTCGAAATGGCGCGCAAAAATATCAGCCGCAGTAAAAGGGTTAAATAATATAATAGCAATTAATGAAATAGAAATACTAAAAAAAAAAATTGGCCAACTTTTGCCACCTCTAGAAAAATCTGAAATGACATCCATGGGAAAGAGTAAAAAATTGCATCACTGGTCACATTTATACCATAAATTATATGGTTATTATTACAGTTGAAGGAAATCCTACACATTTTCACAGTAGAAAGCATCAATGTTTTACAAACAGACTTAAAACAAAGTGCTTTACAAACAAGCCCTCGAGAAAAGTTGTCTATTAAGAACACCCAAGAACGACGTAAATAATTATTACCGCAACAAAATATCGAAAACCATTAACATTAATCATAGTAACCAAAACATCAAAATATTTACAAGGATGCGCCACTTTTCTGGTCAAGTAAGTATAGAATTTGGCAGTCATGAAACTGTCTAATTGGGTAAAAGTTCGCATAAATTGATACGTACCTTCGAAGCTTACTCAAAGTCAATTTAATATGCGGAAACTTTTCTCGGAATTTATCGTTCAATTCCTTCTTCAAATCTTGCGGTCTCACATAGTCAATCACAGACGTCATATAAGAAGTGAATGTCAAAAGTGTTCTATGTTTCCCAGCTATCAGCTCAGGGTCATCTAGTAAGTTCGGAGAATATTGCACCTAAGCACATAAAATTAAATCATATCAAAAACATCGTCAACAAATCAACTATGAATCAAAATAGTTACAGTTTTGGGGGATAATAAAGCGGCATCGTCCCAATCGAAAGGTTTTCCTTCCGGATGCGTGTGAGGTGGTGATGACGCGGCTGTCGTCCTTTGTGCTGATTCATACGAAAAGCACCTGAATCATTACAATAAATAGATAATATTGACACATTCCACAAACTATTAACTCAACATATCGATTTACACTACTTAATCATTATTATATTATCACATACACAAGTCTAATCAAATCAAATTACAGAGGTATTCATATGACAATGTTACTACAATACAAAGTATTAATATGAATTTACTATAATAATATGTGTAACCCAAGACTTTTATTATATTTTTTTAAAAACTTTATTATATTACATTATATGCAGAGCCGGCTCAGTGTGTAGACACGTGTAAAACGAAAACAAGACACCATAATTATTAAATCAATGGAACACCAATACTATTTAATTAAAATTATTACATCACTAAAAAAATGTACTAAATTAGAAATGATACTGGATATAAAAAGGCCATTTCTAAAGCTTCATAATTCACAGAAGTCACAACTAACTACAAGTCAGATTTTGATCAGCAGGCGTACGAAGTAATTCACGTAGGCCAATATTCAACATCCGGTACACCTGCTGGAATTCCGATGCAAAACGCCAATGCACCAACCGCAACAGCCGAGTCTTCAAACATGATTAGAAGCACCTCATTTAGGTCACCCATCCATATAATACACAAATAAATATAACATACTAGTGTTAACCTTTCCCTCTATAATTAAAATAAATGTGTAATATTTTTTAATGCGCATACAGAAAGTTACTGTTAACAATAAGTTAAGTTCAATTTAAATAAATAAAAGTACAGGTGTAATGAACACGCATAATATAAAGCTCGATTGCGATAAATAACATCTAAAATTTATAAAAAATTACTGTATGTCAATTTTTAAAAATATCTGGTGTGTTTAAATATATCGTAATGTTTATCTCGGAAATTTTTGTTCGATTAAGGATTCTGTGGGAGCTAACAAAAAGGCACCTCGAATATTTTTTGTTCGAGAAGGGCAAAAGAGGACGTCTAGTTACTTTAATACAAGGATTATGCACAATAGCTAATAGTACGTAAAACACACTTCTAACAGTACATCTATTATCCTAAATATGGCATCAACTTTTAAATTTACAGTAGACCCCCCAATAACACGGTAAATTGGGGACGTGCTATTCGGGTGCCCGTTACTTTATATGTTCGCGAGCCAAAAGGAGGATATCCCACCACACACACCTAATTCGTACATACGTATTGCAAAAAATTGTATGAGTATTTTCTAGTTCCCTGACCACACGCACCCAAATAGCACGTCCCCAATTTACCGTGTTATTGGGGGTCAACTGTTTATTCATCAAAGCTAGAAATTTAGTCATTTTTTTTCTTAAAACTGATAATTTAATTTAATAAAAAAAACTAAGTTAATTTGACTGTATAGAGAGAAATTCTATGTTTTCTCTTTCTAAAAACTGCTATTATAATTGAAGAAAATGACTATTAAAAATACTTTAAAGCTGAGACACAGCATATAAACTATTAAATCAATATTTTTAAGATGATTACATTTTGCCGACAATGAAAAGTTTTACAGTAAATGTATGATTGCAATCAATAGCAAAAGAAAATTATTAATTAAATTGTTTTAAATTCCGAATTGGAAAAGAAAAATATATTTTCATGGAAACAGTCCCAACACACAGATTTTGCATCAGGCCAATTCTACGAGCCAGCTCTGAATTTTATGATGTTATATGTATTTATATACCATAAATTATTTACATTAGAATAAACATATTTAGTAAGAAATATCAAATACACAATGTTCCTAAAATAATGAAAAAAAGTCAAACTGCACTTGCCATGCTGCTTCAATACAGCCAATACATACAAATCAATCTGAAACGTTATTAAAAAGTCCTCTAATTTTATCTCAAGATGCTATAATTCTACAGTTCCTCTGATGAGCCGCCACTAATGAGCACTATTATCAACATTTATATACAAGCAAATTACAGTCCATATGCGAAAGCAAAAGTATGCAAGTTTTACATTTGAAAAATCATTTCTTTTAACTCATGTGAAAAATATATAAAGTGAAATTTTTTTCTATATAGTTTCAGTGAAAAGTGCCATTTATCATATTATAATTATATATTCTATAAATATATAATAACTACATAAATATTATATATCTTTTTGAGTGTAAGTGCAGAAAATTGCAAAAAACTGGATTGAAAGATTATTTATATATTTTTTGTACTTAGACACAACATATTTACCCTTCACATAACATAAAAATTCATTTAAGATTAATAACCTGTTTGATACCTGAAAATTAAAATTTATAAATAATTAACACGGAACGCCAATCTTGTACAGCTAAATAATTTGAATTAGCATATTTTTATGGTCCCAATCAATATGTAAAACAATGAAAGCTTCGGATATGTTAGTGAATCTAAAAATCAAATTATAATTTGCGCTAATAATGATAAAATATAAATTGGTCAATGTTTCCTAGTATAATTAAAACATATTTAGTAACTATAACTAACAAATAAATTTATTAGCATCTTAAACCAAATTTAATTTATTTTATAATTTATAGCTTTTTCACGCTGATAAAAAATACAGCGTATACAAAAAGACGATTTAAAATCAAGGGAAAAATAGTCATTTAACATTCACTCCATAGATGGTAGCAGACTTTGTTGTAAAACATCAGATGTCAAAAAATACTGATTTTACCCACTCCGTGGATTACCATCAGCGAATATCACGGGTAGGTACTATATTACCCGTCGATTAAGTGTTAATTTGTTTGCTGTTAAATTTATTTATTATGTCATTGTGGAACAAAAATAGTGCATTAGTCATTTTAATATTTATTTATACATATTTTTTATTAAATTACTGTGAAGATTTGTTTATTCTAGTGATGGCAAAATTAGACTTGTAGGTCTAAATCGAAAACGAAAAGCGAACGATTTAGATATAATAAATAAAACCTCAAGCAAGTCGCATCGCTTTGATAAATTTTAACAGCAAAACTTATAATAATAGTGTCTTATAAATGCCAATATTCATTAGATGATGAATGTTTTGGGCTTCAAGTTACCACAAACTGTCCATAAAAAAGGAAAAACTGAACTTTTTTGTAGTAAGACAAAATCAATGATTTCGTATAAATATTGATTAGGCATATCGAACAGAGTATAAGTCTGATTTAATTATTCATTATTATGAGAAAAATTAGACTGGGGGAAACATTGAATAAATATAAATTATTAAATTTAAACTCGTCAAATCATTCATTTCAAATACTATGTTTTTTAGTGTCTTCAAACTGAATGCTCGAAAATAACAAACATATACAGCAACCCAATATTTACAGTGAATTACGCAATCACCTCACTCAGTACTCACAAATAAATAACACAACTATGATTACGTCTTCTCATATCTACAATAATATAAGATATTGTTATATTGTCGTTCAAAATGCAATAAAGCGAGGCGTGATTACATAGATTAATTAAACCGCATTCCACCAAACGCATAATGTTTGTCAAAAGCATGCTTTCTCGTCAGTTCAACATTAGTCTACGTCTTTTTTGGCAATCTACGATGTATCAAAATTAAAATATTACCATTTCTTATCAGTCTGCCGAGTTAAAAACTTAGTCCTGTAATTTATATGTAAAGTGTAACTAACAAAATTATCACATAGCATATTATTAAAAGAAAAAAGTAAGCAAACGTGTTATAAACAGATTGCAGTCATATAAACGAAATCTTATTTATGATTGAGATCGAATATGACTGCTAAAAACCAACACAGAGTTTGTTGCGAACGATGGTACAGAAATAAATTTACCTGGCGACGACGTGAGGATGCTTGTGAACGGCCGAGGGGTAGTTATAGATCAATTCAGCCATTCCATCGTTATCATACACTTTTTTATGATGGACCCGCGGAACCAAGAGTTTCGCATAAGACATCTCTTGACCGTTTTCTCCGCGCTCTACGCCGAGCAGATCGAATGCGTCTATAGCTACGTCATTGATCGAAGATAGGGGTCGAGGTCCGGACGTGTTCCGTCGCCGGACTCCGTCCTTCCTCAACTCTGACCTACGTTTGTCATATAAAACAAAGCATAATGACATAAATAACATAGATCGACAGATATAATACATTTTTTTATAAGCCCAAACACGTGACAAACCTGCCAATCCTTTGTCCTTTAGAGAACGGAATCGACGAATAAATTAAAAACGGGACACCGTTCTCGGTGGCGAGAACTACGCGCTCGTCTTTAAACTTTATGCCTTTTATCGATTTGAGCGTAATGCAAATATCTCTATTACCTACAGTTTCCGATTCAGGAATACACACAGTTCCCGACCGCAAACGTCCTGAATATTTTATCAAATTTGGTTATAAATAATATAAATTTAAGATGTAATTGAGGTGGATCGTATCAAAAGTTGTCTTATCCAAGAAAAACATTTTTCAATATATAAAAAAAAACAGGGTTAGGCACAAATGTTGCAACAAAAATAAATTAATGTCAAGTTTAGAACATACGTATTTACAATCTTTTGCCTCAAAAATAAGATAAATTGATTAATATGTACAAATACACACTGATTTCACTTGTTTTTTATAAGTTTTAGTAATATTAGATGATAAAAAAGTCCAAATAAAAGAATTTTGAATAGAAAAATGCAAAATTTTGTTTGCGTATTTATTTGAGAAGACAAATAATTGGCTATAGTTAGAGAAATACAAACGACAGGAAGCCATTTTTTTAGCTTTACGTCTAAATTTATTTGAAAGTGTTAATCCTTTGACTTTTTTAACAACTTATAACGGATGTAATTTTGTCCGAGTGCGGGGATTTCGAAATTCAACAAGCACCCCTCTCCCGAAAGGCAGATGGTATATAAGGGCTTGCGTGGCTTTACAAAAGGGCATAGAAATACCATTGGCACCCAGAAGTGGCTGTTTTTGAACAATTACCAGTAGCACCGGACCCTGTCGGAAATGTTTGAACGCTATAATGTAATAATTCTGATTAAATTATTATTTATTATATTGTTTCAAAGAAAAATATGCTAAAATATTTTTAGATAAAGCTACCTATATTATATTGCATGGAATATTATATATAGACATCTTGAAGCTGTAACTTTCTGGCCTTAGAAAAAAGTTTAAAAACGGTGTAAGCACTCATTTAATTTAGTTAAATATTTTTATATTTTAAATATGTGTGAAATTTTTCTTTATTTTTGTGTAAGCATTTTTTAGATAACATTGTATTTTTAAAAGTCACTTTTGCTTTTACATAATATTGAAAAATTATCAATTCCAGAAAAATAATGCACTGGTGAATCTCGGAATGATTCGCTTGAAAGAAAATATTATGACTTGAAAACCTAATTGATTTGTAGACTTTTTTTTGATAGTTTAAAAAATAAGTAAATGAGATAATACAAGTGTGAGTGCCGAAACGATTGCCAAACCTTGTACTGTGTGTTAGAGTAGTAAAAATAAGAGCTCTAGATCAGTGGTTGCCAACCGGTGGTCCACGGAGAAATTTTAAAATATTTACAATTTTTGTGTTTATTAAAATGTTTCATTATATTCTTATTCTTATTTTTCCTAAGTAAGCCAAGACCAATATACGACGATGATTACATATTAACATTTAATAATTGAAATTTTTTTTAATAATATTGTGTGGTCCAGTGTACATCAGCAAAGCAAACAGAACAATTTAAAAAACTTAAAACTTACTTCAGATTAAAAAAAATCAGAAAGTGTATCTCAAGAAGAAAATATGCTTACAATTTCAAAGAGTGAATGGTGTATTTGTATTAATTGCAAAAAATGTTTATGGAAAGTGTAAACAGAAAAAATATATGTGTAAAAATTGTAGTAATTATTTTTGTGGCATTGTAAAACTCATTATTTTTAATAATATATTATGATATAAATATATTTTTTATCATTTAATAAAATATCATCCTATATAAAGCTATTAACCCTTTCACTGCGTTTGACATCTCCAGAGGTCATGGCGAATAAGCCCCAGGCGCAGTTAACGTTTCTAACCGTCATCAACTTTTAAACCTTATATCACAGTTGTAAAATTGCCAAAAAACCAAATGAAATCAGTGTGTAATTTTAAGATATTTCTGTCATATCTTTGTGGCAATATTGCAGCACACTCTTAGTCAATTTGTATTTTAAAAATATATATAATGCTGTTTAAATCGACTGAAATGTATAAAATGGATAAGACGATTTTTGTTATAACCCGCCTCAATTATAACTATTTTTTAACAATTTTTTACCTAGATTCAAACTTTCGTTACTACTATTATATCTATCGTCAGTGTTCGAAGCGTGACTAGAATTTCCTATTAACGGATTCCGTTTACGTTGACTGGAAATGGATCCGAGACGTCTCTCTCTGAGCGATTCGCCTTGACTTGTGCTCCTATACATCATTCAGCATTAAAATATCATACGGGGCGTCACAAACGGACGATTCGTCCATCAATATTTTTAACAGCCAGTATTGATAATAATATTTTTATTGACATAAAACAAATTTACCTATCTCTAAACGAGTGGCAACTGATCAACGGAGCTTTTGCAGGTGTAGCTGTGCTTTCCGAGTCAGAGCTCAACGATTGATGATCGGGGCTTTTGCCTATGATGCTACCCTTTCTTTGCTGCAGTGGCGTTTTTTGCATTCTAGAATCGATTTTGGATTCAATAGTTTCTGAAATTATATTAAAATATATTAGTTTATAATGGGCACTATAATTATAAGTGTGTATGAAGTAATATATCATCAGTTTATAAAAGAAAAATTGTGGTTGCAGTCAAAGTATAACTTTAAATGCCCATGTAGGTTCTAATTATTAATTCCTATTGTTTTGTTGTTATTAAAATTTTGAAGTGCTTCTAAAATCATGCAAGTCGACGGTTTAATAAAATGATTGGTTTGAATATGTATTTAAGACACTTTAAGGGCTAGAAATATTTCAGGTAATTGTGAAGGTGAGCAAAGTGAATGGAAATATACCTCTGGAGGCTTCTCCTCGTTTGGAAGCTCCGTCCAGAGAGATGTTCGAGAGGAAAGCGACGGCCGCCAAGCGACGGCGAGCCCTAGCCCTTCGCCCCCGACTCGACATTCTAGCCGCGCCTTCAGACGGTCCGCTTTTTTGCCGAGGGCCCGCAGCGTAATCGCCGGATGGCTTTGCTGCCGACGACCGCATTGAAAGATTTGATCCAACGATTCGATTGCGCCGCAGTAGTTAATCCATTCAATATTTTCGATCGACGGCTGAAATATCAAAACAGCAACTCGTCTGCGACAGTGCGCATGCGTCAAAATTGATCTGTCAAATTACATTTCGTATAATGAATGAACTTTGTATATAGAGAGAGGTGTTGTCGTCTTCAAAAAAATAAACTCGACTAAATCAATTTTTCATTTATATTTTATTTTATTTGGCCTCGTCATATCAGAACTAAAAAAAATTGTTCAACGCAAACGATTGGATTTTTTCTCATAAACTTAAATTTCCTTGAAAAATGATATTGGTTTTTAATTTACAATATTGTGTTAATAAATTGCTGTCTTTTAAAATATTAACAGTGAAATGGTTACTTTTTCTTTATAAATAAGATGCTATTCCATTTAGATGGTGCTTGAAATAAAAAGTTTGTGGACCCATTAATGTATTTATTTAATTTTTATTATGGCCCCACTCTGGTAACACTTATGTAAAGGACACTTTTATTGATGAGTTTGTAACGGCTGGTGCTGCCTCGTGCACCGTTCTATGCTGATAGTTAGTGTATTTTTATTCAACTTTACATATTATAATCAGGGACATTATTGGTGTTGTCAAAAGTTTTTTAATATTTAGATTGCATTAAGATTCATAGTATTTCATTAAATGAATCGTGGAAAACTATAATAAATTTATTTGTTAGTTATAAATAAATGTTGCTATGTCTTAGAAAAAAGTTGTTATGGCCAAAGATTTTAATGTGAAATTGTTCATGTATGCGTGCCTCAGTGACAGGTGTATGCGGCCGATGGTGGTCATTTTTTGGATTGATTTTTGTGTAATTTCCATCGATTTACCATGGATCTAGTGAGTAAAATCTATACAATTATCATTTACGAACCTAACTATACACAATGACGCTGAATTACAAGTCATTATATCCAACCTTAAATGTGTAGAAATAATGTCAAATAAAAAACTATCGATAAAGATGACGAAAACAATTTACAATTTTATGTGCTTTTCGTATGAGATACGCTTTTATTGCTTTATATTTATGTATAAAATAATAATATGAATATATTTTACATTGTATGTGTAGAAGTTATAAAATTGTATATTTTTTTCTTACAGAGACAATTAGGATGTTTAGTTTTATTCGTGACGGCCGTGAAGGGTTTCTACGTGCCCGGAGTCGCGCCCGTCGAGTTTCACAAAGGACAGACCATCGAAGTGAAAGCTGTCAAAATGACCAGCACGCATACCCAGTTACCTTATGAATATTACTCGTTACCTTTTTGTCCGCCGAAGGATAATACGTTTGTATATAAATCTGAAAATTTGGGAGAAGTTTTGAGAGGAGACAGAATCGTAAATACTCCCTATGTGATTCAAATGGCTGAAGACGTTCAATGTAAGCTTTTGTGCCACTCCAAAAACAATCCGATGAATTGGAATGCGGAAGAGTCTCAGAACGTCGCTAGCAGAATAGAGCATGAGTATTATGTACATTTGTAAGTATTGAACTTATATTTTTTTTAATATCAATAATTGAAGTAAAACATACGTAAATTTCATCATTATAGATTAGTGGATAATTTACCAGTAGCTACTCGCACGTTGAAAAGAGAGAATTCTGAAAAGATTGTCGAACAAGGATACCAATTAGGACACATGATGAACGGAAAGCCTTATATAAATAATCATTTGAAGTTTATCATACAATATCACATGCGAAGCGCGTGAGTATTTTTATTCAGTCCAAACTTTTGTGTTGATGAACGTATTTAACACGTGTTTATATTTTAGTGATAAGTACAGAGTTGTCGGATTCGAAGTGGAGCCCATGTCGCTTGATAGGGAAGAATTACAGTTTAGCGGGGACGTTTGTGGTTTTGTCGGAGAACCTAAACCACAATTAGTCAACAGTCAAACAGGAACTAAATTATTTTTCACATACTCTGTAGAATGGTTGGAATCGGACATCAGTTGGGCTTCACGTTGGGATATTTATTTGGGAATGAACGATGTACAAATTCATTGGTTTTCAATAATCAATTCATTGGTCATTGTCTTCTTCTTATCAGGTATTTTGAATCTTTTGTCCTGTAATTTTGTAGATTAACTTTTATTTCGTTAATAGAAGGCTTGTTGAGAGTACAGGTAAATGCTGTTAAATTCTGCCAGGTACACAATATCTCTTCTACCTGCTAAAGATTAAGTGTTTTGTGGTAATCTTAAAACAGCCTTGAAGAGAGAATTGACTGAAATGGCAACAATCATATCAGTGGTAATCTGGGCTCTTAAATAAAAAAGTAGCTTATGCTTGTTTAGAGGCATTACTTCTTCAGGTAGATTGTTAATACATTGACGCCGGGGTGTGCACGTATGTGGGTCTTGATTTTTTTCATAGCTATTTTTTATTTAAACGACGAAAGGAATTTAAAAAAGGTTTCATATTATTCTTTTAATCAATTATTTAACCCTTTCACCGCAGATTGCTTCTATAGGTGTCATCAAGAACATAATGCCATAAACCTTTGAGCCTACTAAGGTTATTTAGTATAATTTAAGGCTATAAATCAATTGAATTTATTCAACAATAATATTTTTTTAAATATGTATTGAGCAGTAAAAAGTGTAATATCATTTCTGACCTTTGTGAAAACAGGGATTTAAAAAAGGATCTTTAATATTATGCATCTTCATTTTTTTAATCAATTATTTAAACATAATATGTACCTAACTAACTGTCAGTCACTCACCGTCGTGAGGCACCACAGCTAGTTATACATAATTATTGATTTTTTAAATTCAAAATCAATTCCGTTGTATATTTTAGTTGCCTAGTAGACTATTGGTCATATTCTCACAGACTTGACACCAGAATGCAAAACTCGCGACTCGCAACTGTATTTTTTCTATATAAATTATAAACGATGTTTATGTATAAAATGCTCGATAGATTTCCATTTTTGTGATTTGATGCCCAAATAAGACTAGTTCAAAAGGCACCAATTTTTGTTTTATGCTAACTTTTATTTATGTATATACGTTACAGTGAATCTGTATTCCCCGGTGAAAGTATACTTTTACTAGTAGAAGTATACTTTTGCTAACTCAGTTGGTGAAAGCATATCACACAATAGATTTGTAAATTCACTGTTTGATGTCAATGAATCTATATTTTGTGAACTTGGTCATATTTATATTATTCAGGGTCAGAATAAATATTAAATGGTTAAAATAAAAATAGCATACAAACAGAATAAAAATATAGGACGATTCGAATTGTAATAATAAATGGCCATAATTATATTATTCAGCGTCAGAATAAATATAAAAAGGTCAGAATAAAAATAGCATAATGTCAGAATTAAAATATTTAACGATCATGTGACCAAAACTGTTGCACAGGTTAAGTGCGAGCGAGCATTGGTTTGAACATTAAACATCCCATGAATAACTCGCTACCAATCTATTTCATTGTGCGTAGTACGCAAAGGTAATCCTGTCAAAACTTATACTTTCACTGGCGTATACCAATGAAATTATATTTTCCTCTATAATAATATACATCCACTGGCGAAATGAATTTCCTAAAACGCCAGTAAAAGTATTCTTTCACTGCTAGTATGAAATCATTGTAACATATATAATAAAAATATAATTCACTATATCAGTAATTATGATTATATAAAATATGTTACTATCACTAGAAATTCCTGAAGCAAATAGAAATTAAAAGTAAACTAGTGTAAAAGTATATTATGTTTTCTACTATTTCAAAAATCGTAAAATGGGCCTTGAGTTGCATATCTCTGCGTTCGACACCAAAATGAATTTTTGCCGTGACAAATTTCAAATTATTTACGGTCATAATTTAGTCGTAAAATTGCTGTTCCTAATTTTTTTTATGTAGGGTAATAATTTTTTTTTAAAATAGTCCTCGAGTTACGGCGATTTAACTTAGGAATTTGTATTAAATATCATAGGATTTTGTATTAAATATTTAAGTTTCGAATTTGCCCTGTCCTCGCGCGAACACGTGTGTCCAGAGCGCCGGTGTCCATGTATTAACACTTAACCGACGGCTCTAGTAGTCCCTACGTATTAAGATCGCTGATGGTAATCCACGGGACAAGTAAAATCTTATTTTTTTAACCTCTGATATTTAAAAAAGGTCCTGTAGTATCTAACCTAATGTATCTTAAATTTTCCCTTGAATAGAGATCTTTAGAATTTTCAGCATGACAGCCATAAATTATATAATAAATTTTATTTTAAATATTTAAAAAAAAAAAAACACATTTTATATGTTAATTAATTACATTTCAATCATTATTTTACGCAACCCACAGATTAAAAACTATTGATAACATATTTTTTACAGATGTACTAATGCAAGTCAAAACTTGTTTTGACTTGTATTAGTTCATCTGTATGGCTATGTGTAAATTTTAACGCAAAAGAAAGAAATACATCTGTGACCTGTTCTTTTATATTGATTTATTGGTTATTTATATTAGTTTCAATCTATAAAATTATCAGACTATCATATTTTTTTATGCATCAAGCTCAATATATTATTTTACAGGTATTTTAACAATGATTATGATACGCACGTTGAGAAGAGACATTGCTCGGTATAATGCCGATGAAGGTGTCGATGATGTAATTGAAGAAACCGGATGGAAGTTAGTACATGGTGACGTCTTCAGGCCACCGAGACAATCCCGTCTGTTTGCTGCCATAATCGGCAGTGGAATTCAAATATTCTTCATGGCTTTAATTACAATATGTATAACATATTCCTTAAATGCTTTTACCGTTTATTTATATTTAAATTAATTATTTTCGATTTACAGTTTTCGCAATGTTGGGTATGCTATCGCCAGCTTCCCGTGGCGCTTTAATGACTTCTGCAATATTCTTATACGTGTTCATGGGTTTGATTGCTGGATATTTCTCGGCACGGCTGTATAAAACTATGAAAGGAAGGGAGTGGAAGAAAGCCGCTTTATACACTGCCACTTTTTATCCGGCTATCGTGTTTGGAACTTGTTTCTTTTTAAACTTCTTCATTTGGGGCAAACATTCGAGTGGTGCCGTTCCGTTCTCGACGATGATGGCTCTATTGTGCCTCTGGTTTTGCATATCGTTGCCTTTGATATATCTAGGATACTATTTTGGATATAGAAAACAGCCGTTTCAACATCCTGTCAGAACTAACCAAATACCGAGACAGGTACCGGAGCAACTGTGGTACATGAATTCGGTTTTATGGTAATTAAATTTTATATACACTTGTTAATGAGACATTACCAGTTTTTGATTCGAATGAGCGATTTTTATGCTATTAACCCTTTCGTTGCTGAAACCTGATACATGGATTTTTGCTACTTTGATAAAATTGCCAGATCCAATGTAATTGATTGAATACATTTTTACTAGACTTTAAGTTATTTGTTTCAGTTCTATAATATTTTTATTTAGATAGTAAACCTAAAATAATTAGCAACGGAAGGGTTAAATTTATGTATTTTATTTTATTCCACGGTGGAATGTCTCAAATGAATGACTGATTTATTTTATATCTCAATTTATAAAATATAAATTCATTTTTAGCACATTGATGGCTGGAATATTACCATTCGGTGCAGTATTCATCGAATTGTTTTTCATCTTCACTGCCATATGGGAGAATCAAATATATTACCTATTCGGATTCCTTTTTCTAGTTTTTTGCATCTTGGTAATTTCCTGTTCTCAGATATCAATTGTTATGGTGTATTTCCAATTATGCGGTGAAGTAAGTTATTTTTTTAGATAATATTTTTAAAATTTAATTTAATTAAACATAATTATAATTATTCAGGACTATCACTGGTGGTGGAGAAGTTTCATCGTATCTGGAGGTTCAGCTGTTTACATTTTGGCTTATGCCGTATTCTACTTTTTTACAAAGCTAGAAATTACTGAATTTATTCCTACTCTTCTATACATCGGCTATACAGGTAAAAAAATATAAAATATTAATAATGTTTTAAAAACTCATAAATAAATTATATTTATAGGATTGATGGTTCTCACCTTTTGGCTTCTAACTGGCACAATAGGATTCTTCGCTGCGTACGCTTTTATAAGAAAGATTTACGGAGCCGTAAAGATCGATTAAATCGACCGTTAGAACAATGCAATAAATAATAACGTTCTAATTTATTATCGCAATTTCGTGATCGTATAAAAAAATTGACTATGGAAGTGAGACAAATAATAGACATTAGTTAAAAGTCATATCTCCATTTTGACTTTCGTTTGTGATAAGTGCTTATAAAATGTTGAATATTATAATCAGTTTTGATTTGTAATCTTTTTATAAGCAATTTGGTTTTAAGACTATTATCTGATTAACCAAAGTTTGTTAAGTCAAAGTGAAAATGACATGTTGTTTTTTTTAATAATATAATTTGTATATGACATAATATTATTATTTGAATATACATATTACAAATAACTTTTTCCATAAAATATACATTTAATTTTTTATTTTATGACTTTTTTGACAATATGTATTAAAAATAAGATAAGATATGCTAAAATAACATAATAATATTTTTATGCTGTAAATATTAGGTTTTTCCTGTTAGTAGATGTGTTTGAAAGAATTTATATTTCCTTTTTGAATTTAAATTGCATTTATTATTTTTTTAATTGTGTACATTTGTATTGTCAATTATTCTCAAAACTCATTTTCTTAGAGAGGTTGTAATTTAAGTTTTTTATTATAAATTGGTAAAAAAAAAGCGCATTTTGGTGTAAAGTTTACATTATAGTGTAACGAGTTCACATAAATTTATAAATAATTGTTAGAAAAAAAGCAAAGATCTATTATAAGTGTTTCTAATTATTGAAAGAGTGCCGCTGACACTGTCGTCATTTTTAAAGACTTAATTTATTGTAATAATAATTATTCTTAAGCTATATAATAATAGATAGCACGTTTTTTCTAATAAATTGATTATGAGTTTAAAACTAATTTATGTAAATTAATACAACAGAGGCTCAGCTACTTTAAATGTAAAATTGATTTGTGTATAGATTAAATCGGTACAAAATAAAAAGTTAGATATAATCTTCGTTAGAAAAAATCAATGTTGAGAATCTGAATAAATTTAACTTCAGTCGATGGTTGTATCATATAGTAACATCTATATATAATGGCATAGTGCACAATTTATCTTCTCGCAGGTAGACTCTCCGTCTTTGTGTAATCTACACGTCTGTTCGTATTTAATAAATGAATTTATTATTGTAATAAAAGACATTGTTTTTGACAGGAGTCTTCCTATATTTATTTTGTGATTTTGTAAATAAATGTATAAATAAACAATCATCTAAATTATTTATTTTATTTAAAAAAAAAGAATAGCCTTAACAAAAGATAAGTTGGAAATAGATTTTTTTGTACATTTGCCACCCCCCGCCCCTTTAATTTAGATAAAAATACACATTTAAAAAAATACTATTAATTTTAATGAAATCAAAATATTAAAAAAAACGACCACTATCTGGCGAATTTTTGCCCCCCTCCATGCTTGGCGGATATCTCACCAGACAAGCCCGATTCGTACGTAAGTATTGCAAAAATTGTATGAGTATTTTCTAGCCCCCCTAACTACACGCACACAAAAAACATGTCCCCAATTTACCGTGTTATTGAGGGGTCTACTGTACATTGGTTATGTTTGATTCCAAAACTTAGAATAATAGTAAATTCGTTAAGCATAAAGGGAAGAGGTCAAAAATGTTTTACCTACTTTTGTTATGACTTTGTAAATGTTGTCTAAGATGGAGTTCTGTATTGAATACTTTTCCACATTTTTCACATTTAAAATAACGGACGTCATTATGCATTCGCAAATGTAATATAAGACTGGATTTAGTTAAGAAATTGTTTCCACATGTTTCACATTCAAAGTCACGTGCATCACTACTATGAATTAACATATGTTTCGAAAGATAGTATTTAGTTTTGAATGTCTTTGCACATGTTTCACAAACAAAGTCACGAACATTGCTATGAGTTAACATATGTTGTGAAAGATAGCATTTAGTTTTAAATGTTTTCGCACATTTTTCACATTTAAAATCGCAAACATTGCTATGAATTATTAGCATATGGTGTGAAAGATGAGATTTGGTTATGAATGCTTTTCCACATTTTTCACATTTAAAACTATGAACATTGCTATGAGTTAACAGATGGTTTGATAAGTTGGCTTTAGTTATAAATGTTTTCCCACATTCTTTACATTCAAAATTACTAACATGAGTTAACATATGTGATGAAAGATAGAATTTAGTTGTAAATGATTTTTCACATGTTTCACATTTAAAATTACGAACATCACTATGAGTTTTAACATGCCTTAAGAGCGTGAATTTATATTTGAATGTTCTTCCACATTTTTCACATTTAAACTCATGAATATCGCTATGATTTTGTAAATGTAAAGTAAGATGATATTTAGAAATGAATTTTTTTTCACATTTATCACATTCAAAGTCACGAATATCGCTATGAATTTTCATATGTCTTGAAATTATGATTTTAGATTTGAAGTTTTTCCTACATGTTTCACATTTAAAATTGCGATCATTGTCATGAGTTAGCATATGATATGAAAGATTAGATTTAGTTTTAAATGCTTTTCTACATGTTTTACATTGAAACTCACAAACAATGCTATGAGTTGGCATATGTTGAGAAAGTTTGGATTTTGTTTTGAATGCTTTTCCACATTTTTTACATTCAAAATTAAAAACATTAGTATGCGTTAGCATATGGCATGAAAGATTGGATTTAGTTTTGAATGTTTTTCCACATTTTTCACATTTAAAATCACGAGTATCACTATGAGTTTTCATATGCCTTGAATGTATGGTTTTAGATTTGAATTCTTTTCCACATTTATCACACTCAATTTTATAAGAATTCATATCTTTATTTTGATTTCCATTACAAATTTCCTCTTCTGGTTTCTAAAATTTAAATATATTCGTTAATAATAAGTTACATTAAAATGCATAAAAATAAAAATCTATTCGTCTATTACTTTGGAAATGTTGTTAGTTTGATGAGATAAAACTTCCACAGTATCCGTCTTAAGTACATCTTTAACATCGTGCATTTCTGAAATCATGTATAAGTAAGCAAAAATGAAAATATATTAAAATAATATTATACATATATAAGTATGTCTAACCAATTTCTAACATGTCGTCTATTTCGTCTTTTAATGTTTCTTCACTGCTATCGTCCTCACATTTTACTTGTTCCATCTTTAAAACAAAACACTTTATAATCACATGCTTTAACAAGAGTTAAATATTATTATATTACCTCGACTTTACATTGAATCGTGCTACCGAAAACAAATGGTTCCATGTCATCTTCTGCAAAGACAAATTTTAATACTTGGAGAGAACGGCTAATTAACTTATAAATAATTTAGCGTTGTGTAAAATATATGTCATTAATAGACCAAAAGAATCTTCCATTTGTATTAAAAAATAATACCTTTTTTGATAAACGTCATCCTACCCCAGTGTCATGTTGACAATTGACGTAAAGACCATTCATAAGCAAAGTTTGGTCCAAATACGATGAATTTTCAAGCATTGCAGAAAATTAGGAGCGCATAAAATTTTAATCGTGTGAAAAAAAAAATTAATAATAACTGCTGACAAAATCAAATATTAGGCAATTGTATTTTCTTTTTCGATTTGTATGATATCGTTTTTTAATATATACATACATTAAGTTCTTAATATTTATTGGCGATGGAATAAACCCATGCGCAAGGTAATTGATGGAATATTATTGACATTTTTTCTTAGGCTCACTACTCATGGTTATCTAAAAATCAGGGCTTTGGAGTCGTAGTCGGAGTCGGAATTGGAGTCATGGAGTCGTGGTGTTTTGGCCGGAGTTGGAGTCGGAATCGGAGTCGTGAAAAATGAGCGACTCCGAGCATTTTTTTAAATTATGAAATTTATGAATTTTTAATTGCGTAATAATGAATGTGTATAGCGTATGAATATTAAACGTGTAGAAAAACACCAAAAATACCTGATAAAATTTAACTTTTTTGAGTCGGAGTTAATTAAAAAATTGACATAAAAATGCGTTTGTCAAATTAAAAAAATTCTGGAATACGTGCAGGATTCGACACGTTTTGTGAACACGCGCAAGATTTGACCTGTCTTACTTATATTTAGTCTGATGACAAATAAAACATTTAAGTTTTACTTTTAAATATTATTTATTTATAATATGTTTATTATATATACTCAGAATGTGGCTCCCCTAGAATTTGATATAGCTCCCTAAAAATTAATTTTTGGCTTGTGCCCCTCTTGAAATGTTCTGTGGCCATGGAGGCTACGTTGCATTAGTTTTTAGTACCGCAGGCGCATATCCAAAAGGTAACGATAGAAAATCACTATATTTTTTTTATTCTCATATATTTTATAAAATGCTTACAATAAATTCACATTTTATTTTATATATTGCTCATTAAAATTGTACTCTATTTTATTACAATAAACTTGAATAAAAAATATTTTAAAACATTCAAAACTATCTTAGAAATTTTATAAGCGATCATCCATTCAAGTATACACCACTGTGCTTAACTTTGGTCGTTCGTTACGCTAGCGAAATGCTAATGCGCAATTTATATATTTTATTGCACACTTCAAATAAAATTTTGATTAATTTATACATTTATTTAGTGATTATTTGTTATTATTGTAATGCATAAACAATTTGTTTTATAGAACAAAGTATTTATATGAATGCCAGATCTCTTAAAATAATATCCTGTTAAATAGTATCCTTTATTATATAGCGAAAAACAAATTTTCTTTAAATAATCTTGAAAAATACATATTGCCTAAAAATCACAGCTCTTTTAGCATTTATTTTTTTGTTTACTTATGAGCAGGGATGAACGAGTAATTTTTGGTTTGTCTTTGCAAAAGAATGGTTTAAAAGTGAAACGTTTTAATTCTCCATTTTTTCGCCATGCTCGACAGTTCGCTGAATTGTGACCAAACGCTAGCTGTCAAATTGACAAAGTGTCACTATGGCGTCTATCAAAACTGGTATTATTTTATTTTTTTGATCGGAATCAACAATCAAAATGAAATCAAAATAACTTGAATTTTTTTCTTTTCGGCTAACAATACTTATCCGTCAATTAATTTATACTCACTTGAAAACGAAATATACTGTATTTACTAAGGTGATCAGACGTCCTCCTTGAACGAAGAATTTCGAAATGCCCCTTTTTTCAGCTTCCGCAGCAATCTGCCCTTTTTATTTTTAGCGTCCTTTAATATTTTAAAAATCTGGTCACCTTATATTTATATTTGTTTCATATTTGCAGAACCTGGCATCGAAAACGACAATGAAACGGTAGCTTCCGTTAGCACAGTTCAATGTAAAGTCGAGGTAATTAAACGTAATAATTGTTAAGTTACTTGTTAATGCTTGTGATTCCATTGTTTTTTTTAAGGTCTTCAATGTGAAAAGTGAAGACAAAACCAGCGAAGATATATACAAAAATGATATGGATGACATGTTTGAAATAGGTAAGACATACAGGTGTATTGCCAATTTTTATTAACCAGCTCCCAGCTTGAAAAGTTGAGAATATTTTACATAAAAATGATATATTGACTCAATTTGAAATATTCAACGTATGTTTACAATATTTTAATATATATCAATTACTCATTATTATATGATTTCAGAAATGCATGATGTTAAAGATATTCTTAAATCGAATATCATCAGCGTGGATGCATTATCTCACCAAATTTATAATGTCACCAAAGTAATAGTCAAATTAATTTTGAATTTTATTTATTTCAATATTTATACTAAGTAGTGAAATTTTAATTTCAGAAACCAGAAGAAGAAATATGTACTAAATTTCAACGTTTTCATGATGATTCTTATAAATTTGAATGCAGCAAATGTGGAAAAGCATTCAAAACCGATCAATGTCTTTCACAACATGAGTTAACTCATAGTGCTATTCATTTTGAATGTGAAATATGTGGAAAAGCATGTAAAACTAAAAAATGTTTTTCACGACACATGCAAACTCACAGCGATGCACGTAACTTTAAATGTGATAAATGTGAAAAAAAATTCATTACTAAATCCAATCTTAATTTACATTTACTAAATCATAGCGATATTCGTGATTTTAAATGTGAAAAATGTGGGAAATCATTCATACAAAAATCCGTCCTTTTACAACATATGCCAACTCATAGCGATGTCCGTAACTTTAAATGTGAAATATGTGGAAAAAGATTAAAATACAAATTCACACTTTTAAGGCATATGAATACACATAGCGTCGTTCGTAACTTTAAATGTGAAAAATGTGAAAAAACATTTAAAAATAAAATCACACTTTTATCCCATGTTTTAACTCATACCGATGTTCGTGATTTTGAATGTAAAGAATGTGGAAAAGCATTCAAAACTAAAAAATGTCGTTCATCACATATGCAAACTCATAGCGATGTTCGTGATTTTGAATGTAACAACTGTGGAAAAGCATTCAGAACAAAATATATTCTTTCAATACATATGCAAACTCACAGCATTGTAGGCTTCGCATGTGAAAAATGTGGAAAAGCATTCATAACTAAATATGATCTATTAGAACACATGCAAACTCATAGCGATGTTTGTAGTTTTGAATGCGAAAATTGTGGAAAAGCGTTTAAAAATAAAACATGTCTTTCACGACACATACAAACTCATAGCGATGTTCATCATTTTGAATGTGAATCATGTGGAAAAGAATTCAAAACTGAACTCTGCCTTTCTCGTCATATGCTAACTCATCGCAACGTTAATGAATTTGAATGTGATAAATCTGAAAAAACATTCAATACTAAATCCAATCTTTCATTACATTTACTAGTTAATAGCAATGCTTATAACTTTAAATGTGAAACATGTGGAAAATCATTCATACAAAAATCCACCCTTTTGCAACATTTGCCAACTCATAGTGATGTCCGTAACTTTGAATGTGAAATATGTGGGAAAAAATTAAAATATAAAGTCACACTTTTAAGGCATATGGACACTCATAGCGTTGTTCGTGACTTCAAGTGTGAAAAATGTAATAAAACATTTAAAAATAAAGTCACACTTTTATCACATATTTTAACTCATACTAATGTTCGTGATTTTGTATGTAAAGAATGTGGAAAAGCATTCAAAACTAAAAAATGTCATTCACAACATATGCGAACTCATAGTGATGTTCGTGATTTTATATGTAATAACTGTGGAAAAGCATTCAGAACAAAATACATTCTTTCACAACATATAAAAACTCATAGAAATGTAGGCTTTGAATGTAAATAATGTTGAAAAGCTTTAAAATGAAGAGAAAATCTTTCACAACATGCAATCCCATTTGAATGTGAAATATGTAGAAAATCATTCATATCTTTTCATTCTTCTATTACATATACCAGTTATGTTTTAATTTGAGAAAATAATGTGTCGAGAAAATTGGGCAAGAAAATAAATATTTAAGTGCCAAGATATCATTCGAATACATACCATGGATAAGTAGTTTTTTTGGACTCTTGACTCCTTTACGTGTAACTTTTTTGGGATTAAATTTCCTAAGATGGTAAATACTCCAACTTATATTTCATTTTATAACCTCAGTTATTGAATTATCGTGCATTTTGCACAATGAGAAAATTTGGCAAACAACATGCGGAAAGGATAAAGTACTCACTAGAAATTTAATTTAAAAAATGTCAATAATTATTATTTTTAATAAGTGTGAGTTAATGATTTAGTAGCGGTAATGCTTATTACATAATGTATATTTTTTATTATCTATGCATACATTTAATAACACCAGAAAACAACTGTTACGAATCTTAACGTAAGATTTGTGTAATGTAAATAAATCTTGAGACGACTATTTGAAGTAAAACTATCGTTTAATTTTTTCCCTCAATAAATCTGCGTTCTTCTTATTCGAGTGTGACTAAACCATGCGCGAGGGCTGTCTTACTGAGGCTTCGAAGGACCAGTGAGTCAGCGTTTACCTTTAAATGCGTTTATTTCCACAAATGGCCACCCGGTGGTTTACAATAAATACGATGGCAGCTCCACGATCAGTTGCTAAGACTGTCAGACGACAACGCTGGCGTACGAGGTGTTTTAATTTGCTTCTGTTTGATTCCACTGTTCCGTCTTTTCTATATGTTCAACAGCGAGTAGGTTCATTTCTGCGTCCGAACTTAACGGTCGCCAACGGTGTAAGAAAGAGTAGTCACGGACGGCACACTGCACAACCCGATTTCAAGGCAACAAACGGAATAACTAAAATATTATTGATCACTCTAAATGGGAGTTTCGGTATTTATTTTTTAGAAATACGCCACTGGCTTGGTTATAATAAGTTTTTCTGTGCATGTTCCAAATAAATCCGAACAATTATAAACGTATTTAAACACTGACTATTTTCATCTCCAGATAATAGTCTTAAGTACTTGCTAATTATCACGGCGCAACGATAAAAAACACCAGTTTTACTCTCCACAGCGTTCACGTATTTATAAATTTATTACATGGAACGGAAATGAATCACCACTGGGTTTCCCGAACTGTTTAAACTCAAACCTAATCTAAATAAATTATATTCGTTTAGTTCGGTTTGGGTTTAAACAGCAAATGGACGTTTCGCAACTGTGCGCATGCGCGCTTGCAGTGAGATCACAGCATTTGCACATTTATAAATTTAATATATAGAATGGAAATGAATCACCACTGCGTTTTCTGAGCTGTTCAAACCCAAACAAATAAACTGTTGGAACTAACAAGCTAACTGCATATTATTTTTATTAAAAATAAATTCGCATAGCAACAATGAATTTATTTTTAATATACATATATTGCAAATTAATTAAATTGTATATAATTAATATTTTACACGTGTTGCTCATTAATAAGTGATTGTCATCAATACACGTCTATCGTATTAAATATTTAGTATGAATATGGAGCGATTAAAATAAATAAAGGTCATTAACCAGTCGTCAATGACATTTCAATACCATTATATCAGGGACGTCATTTCAGGTTTTTCCACAGGAGGGTGGAGGGGAGGGGGGCAAAAGTTGACCAGTCAGTGTTTATTTTTTTAATATTTCATTAAGATTCATAGTATTTCATTAAATGACATGCATTTTTCTAGCCAAATTCATTGGAGTCCCGTTTTAGAATCTACGTCAAAAGCAATAAAATCGTGCCGTCGCTTATCTAGAATTCATATTATGGAAGCCGAGTTTAGATTTGCTATGGCCAAAACTGGTCGGCGCTGGGGTAGCATTGGCGTGACGGTTCTCTCTCTCTCTACCGGCAAGCCCGTAAGGGTTCGGACGCGTGCCGTCGCGCGCGCGCCCCTTATAATGTAAACACCGTTAATCTTCAATAAATATATTACTGCAGCGGCTCAATCTGTGTCTAATTGCCACCCATCACCATCACGGTCCCTAAAATATTAAAACTTTTTATAACAATATTACAATTTAAAATAAATGAAAATCGAATGCCATCTAAACCGAATTTTAACCAACTGGAGAGCGCAAAAAACAAGTATCCCTTTTTAGAAGTCAAAAATCCAAGTCAAAAGAAATTGAATATTATTACAGATACATATTCAAATTTAAGTGTGTGAGTAGATGGTGCGCGGGGCAAGCACCGGCTGTGCGAGCCCGCTGTTGTCGCCAAGAGAATGTGTGCCCGTCACTCCAGTGTTACCAGAGTGCCGCAAAGTTTTGGCCATAATAAAACCTATATAAATAGGCCCCCTACAGTACTCCCCCATTGCAATTTATAATTGCGAAATTGAACTAGAAAGAGAAAAGGAAGACCTTAGTGTTGCTGCTCTGCACACTGGTTTGTCTTAAAATTAAAATCCGCCGAAAAAATAGATTTTGTAATTAATTTCCCTTTGCTACAGTTTCCTTACATGCATATTTTGTAAAATTTCATGTATTTAGAATAAAATATTCGCACGCTGCGCCATAATTAAAAAAGCCATCCAACACAAAATGTAGTGATGATATGCCAACAGATTTATGTGATGGTTTGCCTTTCAAAAGTTTTTTTGAATGTGCAACGAATAGTGTTCCACTGAACACTATTTGTAAAAAGTGAGAATCCACTTTTTTCTAATAGTTTCGTATATATTGCTGGCTTTATTTCCCGATTCTGGTAGTCCTCACTTTTAAAATGATCAGACGTCCTCCATTGAGGATTGTCGTTCTCAAAAATGTGACCCTTTTTTAGCTCCTGCAGCATTCCTAAATAGACAAATATGACCGAAATGACTTTTTAGCTCCCTTAGCAATTTCTCCTCCTTCATTTCTTCTTGAACAAAAATATCTGAGATCGCCTTCGAACAAAAATTTGAATAAATAAACAGTACTCCTTTACCTTCCTCGAACACAAGTTTCTGAAATGGTCTTTGAACAAAAATTTCCTTTTTTTTGTGCCCATTGATATTTTTAAAATCTGGCTAACTTACTTCTTCTATTTTGCCACAGAAAGGGCTCATTTTATATATTTCTATATATTTCGCAAACCACTTTTTGCGACATTTCTCTCGACGACAGGTAGGTACTCACAAGCAAAAACGTGTTTCCTCTTGTGAGATCACAGTGATGAATCGCCTACACACGCACGTTTTAAACTGAATAGTTCTGTCAGTTAAGGAAAAAATATACAGAATTTAAATATTCCATTAATTCTAACTGCCAGTAAAAAGACTTGACAGTTCCCAACATATGTGTTTACCTCTTAAACACATATGTTACATAGTGTATAACACTTGTTGTTGGATTTGTAGATACATTGAGGATAATTCGATAAATTTATTAGGTGATAAAATATAACAATACACATTTTCATTCCGTTTTCTTAAATATTTTCTATTTGTTTTAAATGTATATATACAAAGCTATATATTTTCTTAAAAGTCAATTTAAAAAACTTTGATTTTACTATGACCAAAATCATATATAGGGTTTTGTTTTTATTTACATTTAAAGTCACAAACATCGACGGTTTTTTATATGCCTCAAAAGTGTGACTTTATATTTAAATGTTTTTTCACATTTTTCACATTTAAAGTCACAAACATCGCTATGAGTTAGCATATGTTGAGAAAGATTGAATTTTCTTTTAAATGCTTTTCCACATTTTTCACATTTAAAGTCATGAACATCACTATGAATAAGCAAATGTAATGAAAGATTGGATTTAGATACAAATGTTTTTCCACATTTTTCACATTCAAATTCACGATCATCGTTATGAGTTTTCATATGCCAGGAAAGTGTTAGTTTATATTTGAATGTTTTACCACATTCTTTACATTTAAAATCACGACGATTGGTATGAGTTAGCATATGGGATGAAAGATAGGATTTAGTTTTAAATGCTTTTCCACATTTTTCACATTTAAAGTCACAAGCATCACTATGAGTTTGCAAATGCCTCGAAAGTGTGACTTTATATTTGAATGTTTTTTCACATTTTTCACATTTAAAGTCACAAACGTCGCTATGTGTTGGCATATGTTGGGAAAGATTGTGTTTTCTTTTGAATGTTTTTCCACATTTTTCACATTTAAAGTCATGAACTTCACTATGAGTTAGCATATGTTGAGAAAGATTGGATTTTGTTTTGAATGCTTTTCCACATTTAGCACACTCTATTTTATAAGAATCCGTTTGCTTAGTTTGATTTCCTTTACAATTTTTTTTTCTTGGTTTCTAAAATTTAAACTATATTCGTTATATAATAATTTACATTAAAGTGCATAGAAATCAAAATCTATTCTTGTATTACTTTAGCAATGTTGAAAATTTGGTGAGATAAAACTTCCCCAGCATCCGTCTTAAGTACATCTTTAACATCATGCATTTCTGAAATCATGTATCAGTAAGCAATAATTGAAATATATTAAAATGCAATAGTATACATGTGTAAGTATGTCCAACCTATCTCTAACATGTCGTCTACTTCATTTTTTAATTTTTCTTCACTGCTATCATACTCACATTTCACTTGTTCCAACTTTAAAATAAAACACTATTAAAATCATATGCTTTGTTGTAGGTATTACATACTATTATATTACCTCGACTTTACATTGAATCTGGCTAACGAAAACAAACGGTTCGATGTCATATTCTGCAAAAACAAATTTTGATACTTAAGTAATATTTAATTAATTAATAAGTAATTTAGTGGTTTGTGAAACTTATATCATTGATTAGAACACAATATGGTTTAAAGAAAGCAAAATACGAAATAAAATAATACCTGTTTTTATAAACGCCATTGTGACAGTGTCCAGTTGACAGTTGACGTAAAAATCATTCATAAGCAACGTTTGGTCCAAATAAGTCGAATTATCAAGCATGGTTCGTAAATTGGAAAATTAGAAATAGGAGTGTAAAAAATCTAAAAAATGACCTGTAGATGAATCTATTTTTTTTTACTTGGCAATTATTCTGGGTACATCTATCTTGTTTACTGCATGTTGTTCTAATTCGAATTTCCTATGCTGGCAGCGTTGTAAATCAGACAGCTGTCAATAATCACGCGTGTGCAAAGTGTCAAATGCTAGTTTGCAACAACAAATTTACGAAATGGATCGCTTAACCACCGCTTAACGCGTTCAAATTGTGCAATTGCTTTACAGAAATAACAATTCTGTCCAAATTGTGATTCAAAAATTACAGGAAGATTATGGCCAATTTATTCGTCCTACTGAGCGAACAATTCACAGCGTAGGGAAAAAATCAAGAGATTGTGAGCGTTGGCTCGTGCGTCATCGTGGCGCCTGTTTAGCCGAGAATAATACTACTTTAAGTGAAAGTGTGACCGAAAGTGTGATACTCTGACAAACCAGATACGTTGGGGCACATAAAAAGCAACATCCCCCAAGTTATTGTCGAGATACCGCCTGAAATGTACGAAAAAGTCATTGAAAATTACATCGTTTGGATTGGCTACTACAACAGACCCAGAAGCGGCCATTCAATTGATATTATTGTTCATAGTTAATAAAATACAGCAAATGTTCGATTAAAAAAAAAATACGAATATGTTTGTTAATATAGATATATAAATTATTACAAGCAATGTGAACTAATAACACATCACAGGGAAAGAAATGTTGAAAGCTAAAGCATTATATACGGTTGACTTATTTTCTTTTCCGGCGAACGAATAGTAGCAGTAGCAATGGTTAGAATGAATTTAATAGATGTTTAAATAATAATAAATAATTTGGAGTGGACCGAAGAACACATACGTGTACTTTAAATCGTAAAAACTTAAGCATCTAGTTAATATCAATTAATCAATTTATTTTTCTGTTTTAAATTTGCACTTGAATGATCATATTTATTTATATTATTTTAAAAATATAGTACAATTTTACACACTAGCAACTTTGAAAACGTCGTCAACAATGTGGTTCGGATTTGACGTTTACTCCACCGGTTAAATATATGTATCAACAATGTGGCAGGACACTGGTGTGCAGTTAGGAGCCGTCGATTCGTCGGCGCCACTCAGTGGCTCTCCACAGTATAATAAACTAGGCGGTAAACCGGTAAGTTCGTCATTGACAATCTGTAAACGCTGCTTTATAACCTCAAATTCAGACATTTCTATAATCGTTCCTCATTCGTTTGTCCCGTATTTCGACTTCTAGCGCCTAATTGGAATATAAAATAACAATGTTATAATAATTCTTATCCATACTGTCAGAAATGCTTATCGATCGTAATTTTAATAAATGTAGTACTAATGCCTTATTTATGACACAATTATATAAGATTATCAGATGTCTTCCTTTGAGGAGGATTGTGCACTTCAAAAATTTTGTCCTTCATTGTTCTCGAACCAAAATGTCCGAGAAGATTTTTTTTGGTACTTGGCCACTGCTGCTCTTGCACACACATAATTAAGCAATTTGACGTATGTACAAAAATCGTCTTAACCATCGACTGACTGATGGGTTATTTATTCATTGCGTGATGTGTGAAAACAGCTGTTTCGTGAGAACCTCGCGAAACCCAGTTATAACAAAAAATATGATATCTTTTGAATTAAATGAAATTAAAAACCAAAAATTATTTAATATTTTAATTTGTGTTGATAAATATGTTAAAATTATTTTATTGATTACTGTGGTTTTCAACATGTGGGTCGCATAAAATTAAAATTGAATTTTTCTACTCTCTTTTATTTCTAGTTAATTTTTTTTTAACAAATAAACATAATATTTTGATACTTATTACAAATATCACAGATACTACAAATTTATTCTAAAAAAATATTTATTAGTTAAATTTTGTATCCGGTATAAAATCGACCAATACCTTTTTTTAGTTCCCGCAACGTCCCTAAATGAACAAAAATTTCCGAGATGCTCTTTTTTTAGGGCCCCCCATTGATATTTTTAAAATTTGGTTACCTTAAATTATTACAAGTATAAGCAATAAGCAATGCCGGCAGACAACTATTTTTTTCAAAATCCATAATTTATTAAAAAATATATAAAACAGAGAAAACATATATGCAATAATATAAACAGCAATTATGATTAACAATCAAGAAAATTACATATCAAATAATATAATAGAGTGTTGCTTTTTTTTCTTTCTTTTAAAACTGCTTATAACAAAATAAATCCTCATTATCCATTTCATTGCAGTTAGCGCAAATATTCTCTCAACTTCGGTATCTACGGCATCTACGGCTCAATCTTTTTAAATGTATATTACAATTAAAATACATAATTTCACAGTACAGTTATAATAATAAGGGTTTACATGATTGAAATAAATTTACAAACTGTTTAATGTTTCTATTTCCATACAGGATTGGCCAGGGTTAATCGATATTAAATTTGAAACAAATTGCCCGGTATGCAGACTCAAGAGACCATTGGTTTTGCAGTGTTATGCTCCACTCGAGGGTTCGCCTTTACACCGAACCCTCTACATTTTCGCATGTGTCAATCCCAACTGCTGGAACAATTCAGAGAGGTAATATAATTTTGAACCGTTTGTCGACTTAACGCATTGTACTTATGGTTTAACGCGTTTCAGTTGGACTTGCTTAAAAGTGGGATTTAGAGATGAAGAAAAGCACGAAGTGACACCAATTGTTCCAGTACCACCTCCCGTGACCTTTAACGAAGAATCATGGTGCACTGCTGCTGACGCGTGGGGAGAGGATGTCCTTAACGGAAATGACGTTGAAGAACCGAATATACCGTACAGAATTTAATCTTATACATATACATATTTATTTATGGAGCGTGTTTATATTGTTCTGGGATTTCTCGGTGAACTTCTCAATTAGTCATATTAAGATTTAGCTTGTTATTACCACCATGTACCCAAATTTTAGAGTGACATTGGATTTAGTCATTCTCGTTTAGGTGTGAAGCATCATTTCTTGTGTTGACTTGTTTCGGAAGTGTCGACGTCGAGTTGCTTTTTTTTATTATTGTTTTTCTTAATTTTCATTGTAGGTAAGTTATTTCTCTAATATGTATATTTTATTTTATGTATAGATTAGGAATATATACTTTATACATTTATTGACATGTTAGTGATCTTTTTAGACACTTTTTTTAAAATATGCTTTTATTATTAATTTATAGAATTAAGAAGAACTTGTGGATATTAGATGAATTAAATGAAAAGGCAGTTCAACTTGTTTTATGGGAAATTCCATCTCATGTTTCTGAAACGAGGATGAAAGTTAATTGAAGAGAGTTCAGCTGAAGATGATCATCAAATGAAGTGGATATATGTAACAAAAATACAGCCAAATTGCGAAACTACACTGCAAATACTTTCGAGATTATTTCTAATAGTTTTGAAACAATGTGTGAAGCAAATTTATATGCTATTTTGCGAGCTGCGACTGTAAAACTGGAGTTATTTTGAACATAATAATGTATTCAGGATGTGATAAAGATATTTCTAAAGATGATACTTTGGGTTTCATTAATGCAGTAGTAAAAAAATAATAGATGGCCATTTAGAGATAGGTCATATTCTGTATACCGATAATTGGTATACGAGTCCATATCTCAGCCAACATTTATTGGAAAACAATACTGGTTTTTGCATAACAGTTAGGCTAAATATAAATGGCATGCCAACATTTTTAAAACATTCCATTATTGAAAATATCAAATTAAAATTCCAAAGTGACAATTCAGGGGATGGACTCAAAACCAGTTACTTTTTTGTCAACAGAATACACTGAAGAATTGATCAAAAAACATCATTACAAAACAAATTGGTTAAAAAGTAAAACTGATGTTATTAGGATTATATTAAAAAAAATATGAGGCTAATTGCCAAATTGGCAGTCTCCAAAGTAGGAAATCACTCAAAAGCAGTCCTCCTCGACGTATCGTTCTCAGACCTTTACTCTAGAACGTCTTATTCATCGACGTCCTTAAGATTATCCTCTCTGATCACTGCAATCTTATTGCTTATGCCGACGACCTGTTACTTTTGGTTAACGTCAACAGCAGGTTCCAAATCAAAGTCAAAACTACTTTAGCCTTGATCCGAATTCAACTCTGGTGCAGAAAATAAACTTTCCTTCACTTCTCGTTTTAACATTTCGACCCCTCAGCTCATCTAAGACTGAAAGTTAAACGTCCCATTTCAAGGGGACGTTTAACTTTCAAATTTTTCCCGCAAGTGAAGACCCTTCTCGAAAAGAGCTGGATGAGATGCAACGTTATACCTTCACTCCCTCCACTTCCCCCTATCCAACTTCCTTCCCCACAAAAAAATTATGGGCCGAAACTCCCGAGCTTAATGCGACTGTGAGAGGAGGGTGTGGACCCATAAAAAAAGCTCCAAGTGTATTTGTTAAACCTGTAATGTGATCCTATGTTTATTTAATTAAAAGAATTGTTTTAGTTTTTATTATTTATGTATTTTTATTATATTTATTATAATATAAACTTGAAATATAATTATGTTTCATTTCTGAAATTTGGCCCTTTTCGAAATAAATGTAACAGAGGAGATAGGACTGCAGTAAGGATTGTTCTACCATTTTTAAATTAGTTAATCTAATGGTAAACAGTCTTGATACTGTTCCATTAAAAACAATGGCTGTTCTTTGTGAATTAACTGAAATTAAGTACAGTGGAACCTCGACTTACGAGTTTTTTGAGAGAAATGAGCAATTTTTTTTTAATTCGACCTGACTTACGAGCAATGTCTCGATATAGGAGCAAAAAAACGTATTGCATGGTTCTCAATCTAAAAAGTTTTGTTTTTACCTTTACGTACATATTTTCTTTAAATAAATTAAATTACTGTTTTTAATTCAACTAATATTTAGACAATATATTTTGAGAGCATTAATTTCCGAATCGTGATCATGAAGTCACTTCTTCTTGTTTTAAATTCACATCATCAATTGCTTATTCATAAAATCATAATAACAAAAAGAAACAAATTGGTGAAGAGTTCAGCAGAAGTTTTTATTTTGCACAATAAATCAATTACGACCATTTTAAGCACTTAAATTGGTGCTATGTCATATAGATCCTATTCATACGTTCAAGGCTAGTAAAAATGAAACAGCACAGTTCAGTTTTTACTAGCCTTGTCTTTATATTCTAAATACAGCTAACTTCATACGCAAACACAGACTACCTTGTTTATTATATAAACTTGCCAATAACCATGAAAAGGTGGTATTAAAAAGTTATAATTTTATATAATTTCAGATCCTCTGATGTAGTTGAAAAAAGTATTGAAGATACAACTGGACATATGATGTGTGACGACGACGTCAGCTCACATTTAAAAGGTTGATATTGTACATATATTATCTATTATCTTTCATTATTTCATGTTATTCGTTGCTTTAATATTGAAGATTTGACACTAAGTGCGACAGCAGATATAGAAGTTTCAATGGAACAAATTTCGATTGATTCGCCCGCTTTACCTCAATGTGACCTCAATGCAATGATTAATAAGGTATATTTCATTTCTCGTCATTGAAGCTCTCCAACTTTTTCTATATAATAGCATTTCTTATAGAAACCTGAAATACCACTAGAATTGAAGAATGACGATAGTAAATTTGTCATTCATTTTGACTGTATGTACATCAGAGTATATTCCGAGTTCATATCTTCAAATCCTGACAGTCACATCACTGAACTTATACAAAAATATCAAGAAGAACAAGAAGATGGTTAATAATTTACTTATTTTAAATAAAGCATTCTTAAATTAATGTTAATGAATATTTTACGTTCTAGTTTTAGACATACAAAATCCCATCAAGAATAAAAGTAAAAGGAAACAGAGCGAATCCTTCGTCGATGAAGAATATGAAAAAGGTGTACCACTGCACGGAGATATAGCTTTCCATTCGTTTTTGAGTCGAATCAGAGAGAATCCAGATCAAATCATAAGGTGATTGTTTTTTTTTATTTATTTATTTGAGTCTTGTTTAAATAATTTTTATTTTTTAGGTATCATTTAGGCGGAGAGCCCTTATTGTCAGCGCCTTTACCTTGTGATATAAAAAATGTGAGGTGCAAAAATTGTGCGGGCGAAGTGCAGTTCGAGTTGCAAATTTTACCCACTATGATTCCGTTGTTAAAAATACCTGGAAATCAGGATACTTTTTTGGAATTCGGCAACGTATTAGTGTTCATGTGCAAAAAAGATTGTGTAGTTTTAAACAGCACGTATGTCGAAGAGACAGTAATTGTACAGAGAGAATCTTGAATAACTGAATGGGAAACATTGATTATTTATTATATAAATACAATTCAGTAAAATCTACATATTATATATTATGATATTATAAAAACATTATAAATCTTGAAGTTTGTCTTTCTGTTTCTCACCCTCTTAATACTCCCGAATACTAGAATGAATGTTACTAGAATGCTGTTAATTATGAAAGCATTGAACACATGTGATTGAGGTAATGATCCTGACTGACATTTAAAGGCGAGAATGTTTTCCAAAAACCCATTGATTTCTATCGATTTGACTTTTCACTTTATTCGGAGCTAATTCTTAATTCGTCTTGTCCTTCACTTAATAATACACAAGTGGTAGAGACTGACTTAAGAAATAAATACTTATCTTATGTTCAGTTTCAAGTCACAATGTCATAAGCATCTAAATCAGTGAATGTCACAGCTTCTACTTTTTAACTAAAGCATGCGGACGCTGAAATAACACTATCATATTTAGGAATTGACAACCAGTTACTGTGATGTTACATATGTATTATTTTTTTATTTATTTTGTGCAAAACGGGCCGAAATATTTATTATTATAGCCAGATGTGACAGACGAAAAACCTTGAAATGAGCATTGCCGCTTCAACAAGAACAAGCGAGACAACGAATATTATTACGCGCATGCATCCGTATACGTAAACAATGCATTCACAAAAAGAATGCCGATGCACTATTGCAGTACGAATTTAATGTATCAGCTAACAGCAAACTGTCTTTGCCGCTATTGCAGCGCAGGTAGAAACAAAAACATCACACAATCGTATTTTCGTGCGACATGTACGACTTTCTTCTTGTGACTCGGCTCTAGCACGAGCGAATGTATGTGTGTAAAATTGGAGGCTGTTCACTGATCTAAAACATCTATGATGAAGATAATATAGCCTGGTTTGAAAGTTTGTGATAAATAAAACTAACATATTTATATATTATTCATTTTTATTAATTAATCTAGGATACATAGTTCGAAGTTGCAATAAAATATACATAATATAAAAAATATAGATGCTAGGTTTTAATTAAGATAACTTTTCAATTATAAAAATATTCTATAATTATAGCTGCAATATAAATGATAAAACATTTATGGATATGGTTTACTCCAAGGATTTAGATTATATTGCCTATTAGCGAAGTATTACTATGGAATATCCATTGTTGAATATTTGAAACAATCAAATTAATGATATAGGTAGAACTGATTCTAAAATGTTTTTGAACAGATCAAATATGCATGGATACACTGATCAAAAAGGGGCAAAAGTATGCACTTACTCCTTGATCTTATATATAATCCTTGAACATTAAAATGCACTCCGTTACGATATCTTGCACTGATCAGTCTTCATATTTATAAAAATTTCACTGCCAAGATTTTACCCCATTGTACTTTACATTCATAGATATGAACAATATAATTTGTATATGCATTTAGTTATGGAAAGATATTTATTAAAATACATTTTTTTACTTAATTATTATTTGAGTATAAATTATTTTACTCAACATTTATATCATGTAACATAATATATTTTTTTGGAATGAGTATCAATCAATAAGTAATAATCTAAAAAATTCTGACATAAAACATGTATAATAAGTAAAAACAACAGAACTTATTTGACAACCCACTAATTAATTTATTCTTATAGTTGAGAATCATATTATATTATATTTTTCTTTCAGTTAAAGTCATGTGAGATTACTTCATGTATCATTATTATCTCATAATCAAACACTCGCACTTAAAATATTTATGTATAGACTTTTGGCACGCATAATATACTTTATTAAAATTCACTCGCCCTAAGAATTGTTTCAATGAGCTTAATCAATCTTTGGTAAGTTTATAACTCCGTGTGGCGTTCAAATATCCGCCTTTCTAAATCAAAGTGTGTTTTTTCAATCTTCCTCATTTGCTTCTTGATTGTATCGTCAATATCATCCGAGAGTTGTATAATTGGCTTAATTTCATTACTCTCCACCTGAAAATTATTCACATTACAAACCATACATTACATTGAAATATATTTATATTTAAATGAACATACTTTATTGAACTTATTAGCTGCTTTCTCAGCTTGTAACTTCCGCAATTTATTTATTTTCGCCTCGTAATGAAGCAGCTCAATCTGTAACAAAACAATTAAAGTTTAACTCGTATTTATAATGTAATTGTATATTTAATTTATATACCTTCAATGATTCCAATTCATGTGCTTTGAAATCAGCTTTTAGGGCTATAGACCATAATTGCTGAACTTTAGGTTCCAGGAAGTCTTCACTTAAAGGCCCTGCAATAATAGTAACCTATGTTCTTTAATTTGTAATCAAATAAAACTGCAGGTAATCAGAATGTTTAAAAATACCTTTCGAAGCCTTTCTGTGAAGCTTGTCGTAACCGTCTTTCAAATCTAAATGTCGCTCTCTAATCAACGATGCTCTCACTATCGCTGCATTTTCGTTTTCATAAAACTTTCCATCGATTTCGTTATATCTATCCATTTCCTCTTCGTTCAGAGCATCTAAAAATAATAAAATATAACATATCATTCAATATTATAATATCGATTGTTTTGGAAGAATGAAAGTATTTACTCTCAATATTATCATTGTTAGATATATCAGTGTCATTCAGCAGCGAGTAGTATTCGTCAATTTTTTCTTGATGATGACTGAATTCTTCTTTTAACGCTTGGAGTTCTTCAATGGTAAATCCGCCCATTTCTGCTTTCATCCACAGCTTATTCAGTTTCTTGTCTTTGAAAAGACTCTTATTTATATGTTCGTCAGACACAATATTAAACTAAAAAGTTAAATGTTTGTAAGTAAAGCAAAAAATATGTTTGATTATAATATTTGATATCTAGTACATTATATAGGTATTTCATAGGTTTATGAAGACAGTTCAAAATCAAAGACAGTAAAAAAATATCGAGAGTCTAGATATATAGATGGATGGACAATGATGACATTACTTCCCTATTATTTAGTTCTTAATTCAAATGAGAAATTATTGTGCTCCGTTTCAATTAAAAAATGCACAGCTATTTAAGAAAAATATTCACATATATTAGATTGAGCAACATTTTATTTGTAGCACTAATGTAAGGTAAATCTTCGGAGTTTTTCTTCGGAAAAGGATTTGTTGCAGAGTTATTCATAAGGTGTTTACTTTTCTGACTAATGCTCGCTCGCACCTAATCTGTCCAACATTAATGCACAAACAATTCGTTTTATGAAGTAATTATTTGATATATTGCTCATTTATATTAGCCTCTTAAATAAATATATATTTATTCAATAAAAAATATAATATTGAGCAATATTTTATCTGTAGTGTGCATTAAAATTAAATATTTATGCATTAAAAAAACTATTCATTATAAAAAAATATTAAATTAAGCAACATTTTATTTGTAGTGTGCATTAAAATATTTTTTCTAATAAACTAATAAAATTGTAGATTTAAGAAATATATAATACTATATACTATAATCGGTATATATTAATATTTCTTAAATACTTTTAGAACTGTTACAGTGAAGGTATATTTTCAATAGTATGAATATAATTTTTTATTATTTTAATGCACAAATTATTTTTTTTACTGCACACAATTAAAATGTTGCTCAATCTAATATTTTTTATTGAACATAGATAGCTTTATTTAATAATCATTTTTTATTATTGTAATGCACAAACAATTAGTTTTATGGAACAAAGTATTTATTTAAATGCACATATATCTTTAAATAATAAATTTTGTCTAGAATTATCCTCTTATCATTTTATATTGCGGTATCCTTTTTAATAACATTTAATAACTAAAAAATTCATGTTATGCATTAATTTAAATACATATAAACTATGCTTTTTGTTTGTATGTAATTTATTATTCACTGCTTTTGTTTAAAACGTTTGAAATATTCGGAAAACTAACCTAAATAAAGAAAACTCACAAATTTTAGAGCTAAATAAATTTGACATACAATGTTTTCTATACATCCGAACCATTTTAACGAAGACTAACTATGTCAGTGAAGAGATGAAGAGATAAAATTCTATTTATAAAACATGTACTGCTAACAAAGTTCGAATAACTGAAGGATTTCCAAGATTAATAATATGTGCCGTTATAAAAGAGGTCAGTGAGTGTTTTTTAGTGGTCATATTTATAGGACCAATAGAGATATTTTATTATTTTATACAATATTTTATTATTATGATGTGGCAGTATTTTTGAGCCGATGATATGCATTAATATTAATTATAATTATTATAAGTAGCCTTAAATTATGCCAAATATTATATTTGTTAACTATTTTAAAACCTTATCATCAGCCATCTTCATTTTTGTAGACACATCTTCAAAATGTTCTAATAAATCATACGCTGACATAATATTCAGCAGTTTCCTCCTTAGTTCTGCTTCCTTAGTGCCTTCTTTATCCATACCCTCATTTTTGAAGCGCTTATAACCAATTTCTTCTTTATCTTGTATTTTTAAATCGCTGAATAAAGATTTCAACTTCGGCTCGGATAATCTCTATAAAATTATTTAATCAATTGTTATCAACATATAAACACTATATTTCAAGATTAATATATATCCTGTATTAATTGCTTAAAGAATTAACAAGATAAAACTTACAACTTGCGCTTTAGTCCACAGCGTATTCAATTTTGACATTCTAAACGGTTTATTGAGTGTTCTGAAATTAAAATCCGTATCGCTTTTTGTGTTTGCGTTTGCCGAATATTTATTTTCGGCCATTGCGCCATTCAACATAAACAATAACACTGACAAACTTAAGAAACATAAGCTACTTAAGAACTTCATGATGAATATAGATAAATTTTGCACTTATTTGCAAACAAAAACCGCTTTTACGTATCTCAAGTCGGCATCTGTCAACGTGGAATCTTTTTTAAGACGCCATTTTTGGCCTTAATACTCGAAACAACATTTCAGTATTTCTATTTATATATAAATATGAAATAAAATAAATTGAATTTAATTAAATATTTTTAATCAAAAATATAAATTATTAGGTATCTTTAACGCTTAAAGACGCCATTTTTGTCCTCAACAATTTAATCAATTTATTGATTATTATATAAATATCATTGTAAATACTTAAAATAAATTATTTATAAAACATAAATATGATACAACTTAATTTTGTTCCGACCTTGCTCCCGGGAAATGTGGATAATTAGGGGGGAAAACTTGCGGGAATTGTTGATCAGGATATTGAGGGTACTGTGGTGGATATTGTGGCGGATATTGAGGCGGATACTGTGGTGGATAATTTGGGTATTGAGGAGGATAGCTCGGTTGCATTGGACGATGCGAGTTATTAAAATCTTCTGTAATTTGTCCTCCCCCTCCAATGGGCCAATTTGGATTATTGTTAACACCACCTCCGATAGGTCCGTGGGAATTGTTTAAACCGTTATTTATTTGGCCGCCATCTCCGTGTATTGGTCCATGAGAATTGTTTGGGAACCAACATCTAGAATTTTCTTCGGCCATGGTTTTAGAATCTGTAAAATATAATATGTTAAATATTGCTATGACACTGGTATTAATTGTAATCATACTTACAATCGATACGCTTTGTTTATCAACGTTATGCGTATTGATGACTTATTCAGGAACTGATTAGCTTTTATACTCGAATGTTGACATAATCAAATCTAATCTGATAATAAGTGTTCGTAGATTTTTGATTAATAAAATACTTTGAACATAATGTGACAAATGATATTTGCTATTAGTAATCTATAAATTAATTGTAATCGTAAAATATGTTTTGTACACTTCCAATGTATAAATTAAAATATTAAAATGATGTGAACATTGAACCATTAAGACATTCACATTTAAAATAAAAGCAATTAATAAATAAATTGCACATATAATTTATTTAATAACAATCTATTTAACTATTCTAAGCTAAATTTCACTAACTCCTATTCATACTTTTTAAGCTACTACTTTCTTATGATTTACATGGATTATGCAACACTACTGTAAAAAATATTTTGCCCTCTTGATATACGTTTATAAGCAAATATTTATGATTGCTGCCTTTATTTACAATTTGACTTTGATGCGTGCCAATAATTAGCTAAATATATGTGGTATTATGTGTATGTGTATCCGTGTTTGAATTATAATATTGCATGCCATTTCACGGAATTGAGTGCAGTACTGTGTTTGGCGACACTGCGCTTTTTAAATTGCTGCACAAAAAAAAATTCGTCCTAGTCTCCCGCTTTTAACCTATAAGCGTCGCATAACAAATATTCACGTATTATGCATACATAGTGATTAATGATAAAATATTTTGTTTTCATTACTTATTATATATATATTTTAACTATATTTAATATATTTACAATTAATTAGGTTATTTCATTTTTTTCTGTTTCTTCAGCTTTACGATCCATTTTGACGAGCATATAGCATATTATTTGGATTACGGAAGCAGCTGCACACAAAATTTGGAAGCAAGCTGGAAACCATTCCAAAGTCTCCGCGTATATGAAGTTAACCAAAGGAACGATGATGAAGGAAAATAATTTTTCAAAGATCGATGTAATACAGCTAATTTTACCTATAATAATATATAAATATTTTAGAGGGAATTCATAATATGCATTGATAATTTTGCAGTACCTTGTTCGTCTGGTTTAATCTGCTTATTTAACACTGGTCTTTCTGCTATACTTACTCCTCTAGATAAAATTCCGATAGTTGTAGCTGAAATATAATTAAGTTTATATATATTATTATTATTTTTTAATAATTTTAATTAACTCTTACTCAAAAACAGAAGCGTAGCATTACAACTTATCATGAACGCTATAGAAGCTAATAGTTGTGATATTCCACCGCATATACCTATATATTTATCTCTCATTTTAATTTTTTTCTTAATTACAGATACTATGAGGAAGGTTCCTAAATTAAAAAAATATTAAAATAACAACAAATTAAATATAAAATCAACAACAAGACATACCTATGACGTGTAAAATGTTCTTGTAGATCAGAAAACCGCTGTATTCAATTTCTGTCCATTTGAACTTGTTTCTGAGATACATGTAAGAAACACCAAGTTCAGCTAAAATATTTTAAATCGTTATAGAACACGATATTGCTATGTATTCGTTTTACGACAACTTACCAACGTATATCAAAGAGTTACAACACGGAACCAAAACCATCAGAAGTATGTTCCTTCGGCGCGTACTTTCTCTTTTCTTGAAAACACATTTCAAAGCTTGAATTGGATAAGTGAAATCCAAAATATTATGTTTCTTCTCTGATACATAAATATCTTTAACTCTAAATATAACGTATAGCAGTGATTGCAACTGAAATTGTTTTTTAATTATTTAATCATTTTTTTCATTTTTTATTAACAACAACCATAAAATAGGCTTACTTCTAAACATAAGCACACTATGAACAATCCCTTAAATCCTAAATAAATATACAATAATGGTCCTATTATTGTTCCAAGGACCATAAACAAAGAGCAAATTCCACTGTTGGTGCCCATTACGACAGTTACACTTCTACCAGTCTTGAAGCAAACCTAAACATATTATTATAAACTAAAACATTTATCAAATTTAATTGTATTTAATTTAGCATGTTTACTTACATCACCTAAGTAACTACATACAGCTATTAAAAGCACTGAAAAATCTCCTCCGATTGCTATTGGTATAGTGTGGGTGTAAATAACCCACATGGTTGGCATTTTTGGAAAAAATAAAGCGATTAAAAGCATTATTGAGCCTATACACCTTCCTATGATAGGAATCATGATAAGAGGTTTCCTCTTTCCACTGGCATCGCTCCAAGGTCCCAAAAACATTACGATCATAACCGTGATAAAACCGCCGATTAAACTACTGCCAATCATTGTAGAAGACACAATCTTCTGACTTTCTAACTAGAATTATTAAAAGGTTACATACAAAAATACGTGTGTTTTATATAATATTCACAGCCGGATCTATGCATAAGCAAACCTAAGCAGTTTCGTAGATGCGCTTGTTCTTATATAAATCATGAAAGTGTTAGTTCATCTGAACATCGAATGCGGAAAATCTTGTAACTATAAATCAGAACATTGAACACCATTAATGCCTGTAATTTTACGTGACATATATAATAGACTAGTTTATTTGAAAATAAACTAAAACATATAGTTTGTGCATACACAAACTAGTAAACACTTAAACTGTAACATATACACTCATCTCTCGTTTACGCGGTAGATACGGTCCAGGAAATATTGCGTAAATCGAGGCAGGGAACTAAAATTGTAATAAGACTTATATTTTTATCAGGTGCGTACGGTGAGATACATTCCCTTTTGCACGCTCGCGTGTTATTATATATTTTTATATTGATTTTTATATTTATTTTATATATTTTTTAGTATTGATCGAGGTATATTCAAACCGAATTTTGGTCAATAGGAGAGCGCAAAAACAATTATCACTTCTCAGAAGTCAAAATTTCACGCCAAAAGCAGTAAAATCGTGTCGGCGCCGTGTTATAAATATTGTTTTGAAAGAACGATCAAGTAAGTATATATACTAATTAATATTAAACACTTATTTAATCAACGGGTTCGAATGCTATGAGGTTTCACGATGTTTAATTTTTAATTAATTGCGGTATTTAGTGTCTTATTTTGAGACACGATACATAATCGATTAGCAAACTAGGATGTTTTGTTAGATTTGTAGTTTTTTAGCTTTCTTTATTTTATTTAGTATTTAACCTGGAATGAGTAGCTTTAAATTTATTAACAGTTTTATCTAGGTGAGTTTGGAATCTTGTTCCGTCAATCGAAAGTATATTGATATATATTTAGCTTGGGAAGGTTTTGTGGTATATGCGTTTTTCATTCTATAAGCTATTCTGCAATTTTAAGCTACATGTATATGAATGTTTTGTATCATATTTTCTGCTTAGGTGCAAATGACTTTGATCTCATTTATATATAAGTACATTTTACTTACTTCCACCCTCATCTTTTCTTCTCCTACAGATCTAAGACATACTTCTTCAGAATATCCCAAATCTACTAGACAGGCTCTTTGAAGATATACATTTTTAAAAGCGATGATGCTTATCATGAAAGAGCACACAACTCCGAACCACATTGGTTCTAGGGTTATTTTTGATTGGATCGATTTAAAAAACCCTTTTTCCTTTTTCTTCTGAGTGCTATTAGAGAAAAGTGGATCGGTTTTAAATTAAGTGCTTTAAATATGATACCAAGATTTGGACTCACGCTTCATTTTCGTTCAAGCAAGCTTCTTGTTCCTTTAGATCCATGCTTACTGATCAGTCGGCTACTAGATGGTGACTGGTTTAATTTACTTTACGCATAGATAACAAGCGGTAGGTGAATCTGCGATGTAGGATAATTTATGACTTGCCTGAATAGACACGATTTCGACTTAATTTAAATAATATCTCACCCAGGGCCGACTAGAGAAGAGGAGGGGATTTTGGTACTTAGCTTTGGCAGATGGGAGGGGTTGTGTATCGCATGTTTTTCCTCATCTTTCTTGTCAGTGTTTCGACCTCCGATGTTGGGGTCTTGGGCGAAGTCTTGATCTTATCTCTTCCGACGCAGATTTTCCTGTTACGTTGTTCTCGACTCAATCTTGTGACTGTTTCTTATTATTTATTTTAGCTACTTAAGGAACATTAAATACATTATTTTTTGTTACGTTTAAAATATGTGTATGTGTGTGCTCAATTTATGTCGATTTAAGATGGCAATAAAGTAATTTCGATCGATTTCAGATGGTAAAAAATTATTTTACCACATCTAATTTTCTTATGGTTAATTTTTATAATTCATATTTTAATTGTAGTTTATTATTAAGAAAATATATCGTAGTTATCACAAAATAAGTCTGGTTAAAGTGGCTCACTTATCACCACGTTTTGAGGCATTATCCAAGAAGCTTCGATCTTATCTCCTCTGAGGCAGACTTCCTGTCTTTGTCGATTTTGATTTGATATCATAACAGTTTTTTTATTATTTTTTGTGATATACAATAAATTTCAATGTATTATATATGGTTCGGTGATTATTGCGCACAGCAAAAATTCTGATCATTGATGAACAATATACACATATTTAAGAATACGTCAATATATATACAAAAATAATAATATGTAACATGATAATATGGATTTAATTAAAAAATATCTTGTTTTAAAAATATTTTAGAATTATATATAATATATTAGTAATTTACATTGGTATGATACACTTACATTTCATATAATTTCATTTTTTAATTAAAAATAGGGAAAAAAATATAGCAGTTGGAATTAAAAGTAAAATATATTTAACAATCAAACAATAACCTCTGTGGAATTTTCGTGTGCGCAATTTTCGATTACGCAATAATCCGGTCACCATTATATTATATATACATTTACAAACCATGTACATATGTATATAGGATATGACGGTTTTTTAGGACACGATAACTGCTGCAGTTTTAACCAGATTGCTATGAAACTTTTCTGAAAAACAAACCTTGTAAATATCTCGGTAAAGTTTATTAACCAGCTCGATCCGCCACCTCGATTAAAAATGGCAGCCATTAAAAATACTGCATAAAAAAGTCCTATACTAGAAACTAAAGTATTAAAAATTATTCCCCAGTCGTTCTATATATTCATAGATATATTTTTTTTAACAGTTATACATTATCCTTTTTTTCATGTAAATAATATCCTATGATCATAATACATTACTTTTTACGCAGCGTAAATAAGTTTATCTCGTATAAGTATAAAAAATCCGAATGGTAAGAGTCGACTTTGTAAGCAGTGGTTCTATATATGTTTAAGAGCACAACTGATACAAAATATAATTTTGTATCTAAAAGGGAACCAAATAACTAGTATGCTTAGTATTAATATTAATTTCAATATTATACTATTATTTCGTAGTAGTAGAGAAGTATAAATACCTACAGGGTCGATAACGTTGTGAAAGTTTGACGCAAAGTAACATAGTAATTACTTATTGGATTTTTTGTTATAAAAATAGTTAGATTTTTATATAATATATATATAACTCATTGATCAAGAAAAAATATTTTTATATAATAAAGTATAACTTGTTTATACTTTTGGTTCAATCTGTAACAACAGTTTGGAGGTTTAAAAATATTTGTCTTTGTTATCGTATAAGTACGAGTATATTTCCTAATAAGCTTTAAAATGCCAGTCACGCCCCGTCAGTCAAATTGATTACATTTGCATTAGAATGATACTAAAATTAAATATATTTATATACATATATAAACCTTAATCTATAATCTGCATGGAATCAATCAATCAGTTTGATTTAAGTTATTTTTTTTTGGGTTTCCATCAATGATCTCAAACATGATTTAGTTATATTGGCATCAAAAATTTGCATCATGTAACTATTTTCTTAAACAAATTCGGAATCGAAATTTGTCTACCGTAAAGCAAATTTAATTTAACGAAGAGATTTTCGTAATTTAGATTATTTACATGTCATAAAGTTTACAACATCTCAGTTTCACGTACCACTTCTTATCTACGAGTAAGTGAAAGATAAATCAGTCACTATTCAGTAGCCGAGTACTCAGTTAGCATGGATCTTAAGGAACAGGAAGCTTGCTTAGACGAAAATGAAGCGTGAGTCCAAATCTTAAAATCATCTATGAAGCGCTAAGCTTGATCCGTTTTCTTTATCAATAGAAATCAGAAGAAGAAAAAAGAAGGCTTCTTCAAATCCACGTACGCAAAAATAACGCTTGAACCCATGTGGTTCGGGGTGGTGTGCTCGTTCATGATAAGCATTATCGCATTTAAAAATTTATATCTCCAAAGAGCATGTTTGGTGGATTTAGGATATTCAGAAGAAGTATGCTTTAGATCTGTTGGACCAGAAAAGACAAGAGTAGAAGTGAGTTAATGCACATATGTATATATAATTTATATTATAACACAATTTATGTTTTTTTTAACTCCAGCTAGAAAGTCAGAGGATTGTTTCATCTACGATGGTTGGCAGTAGTTTGATCGGTGGGTTTATAACAGTTTTGATTGTACTGTTTTTGGGACCTTGGAGTGATGCTAGTGGAAGGAGGAAACCTTTGATCGTTATGCCTATCATAGGAATGTGCCTTGGATCTGTAATGCTGTTCATCACTCTATTTTTTCCAAATTTACCAACCATTTGGGTGATTTATGCACATGCTATGCCAATAGCCATTGGAGGTCACTTTTCAGTGCTTGGAATAGCTGCATTCAGTTACTTAGGAGATGTTAGTGGAACATTTCTAAGAATATGATCTGGGCAATGTTTATTTTATAATATTTGTTTCAGATTTGCTACAAGACTGGTAGATGTGTAACTATCGTAATGGGCACTAACAGTGGATGCTTCTCTCTTTTTATGGTAATAGGAACAATTCTGGGACCTCTTGTGTATAGATATCTTGGATTTAAGGGATTGTTCGTTGTTTGCTTCATTTTAGAAGTATGCAAAATTTATAATTGATGCTTATTAATTAAAAGAAAAGAATTTGATTTAATATTATTTTAGTTACAATCACTCTTGTACGTTATCTTTAGGGTTAAAGATATTAACGTGTCAGAAAAGAAACATAATATTTTGGATCTCACTTATCCACTTCAAGCTTTAAAATGTGTTTTCAAGAAAAGGGAAAGCACGCGCCGGAGGAACATACTTTTGATGGTTATGGTTCCATGTTGTAACACTTTGATATATGTTGGTAAGTTGCCCCGAAACAAATACATAGCAATAACTTGCTCTATAACGATTTGAAACCTTTCAGCTGAACTTGGCGTTACTTATATGTATCTCAGAAATAAGTTTGATTGGACAGAAGTTGAATACAGCGCTTTTTTGACATATAAGAGTATTTTGCATGTTATCGGTATGTCTTTTTGTTTATTGTGTATTTAATTTGTTGTTTTATACATATTTTTTATTTTAGGAACCTTCCTCATAGTATCAGTAATTAAAAAGAAATTCAAAGTAAGAGATAAATATATAGGAATTGCTGGAGGAATATCGCAATTATTATCTTCTTTAGCGTTTATGATGAGCTACAATGCGGTGCTTCTATTTACGAGTAAATTAATAAATTATAATAAGCTAGCTGCGGTACCTCGCGGTAGTGAGGGACCGACAGCTAGTTAATATTATAGATCATTTTTTATACATTTATAAAATAAAACTTGCTTCTTTTTTAGCTACAACTGTTGGAATATTAGCTCGTGGAGCAATGATAGCAGAAAGACCTGTATTAAATAAGCAGATTAAAGCAGACGAACAAGGTATAGCAAAATTATCAATATGTACGTTTATAAGGCATTTTTATATAAAAAATACAATTTTAGGTAAAATTAGCTGTATCACGTCGCTCTTTGAAAAATGTTCTTCCTTCATCATTGTTCCTTTGGTTAACTTAATATATGCTGCGACTCTAGAAACGTTTCCAGCTTGCTTCCAAGTTTTGTGCGTAACTGCTGCCTTAATCCAAATAATATGCTACTTATTCGTCAAAATGGATCGTGAAGCTGAAGAAGCAGAAAAAAATGAAGCATCTTAATTTTTTTAATTTAAAGCTTAAGGTATTACTTCTTGTATATATGACTTTTTGTATTTATTATTTCAAAATAAATTTTATAAACGAAGCAAATTGTTATCACTGTATGAGTTTTGGAATTTTTCGACTTACGATAGCCAAGAATTGTTATCATTGTTTGAATAAGATTTTTCTGTAAATTTACTTGGAGCAAAATGGCTTTGTCATCTTAGCGATTCGAAGGTCGATATTAGCATTTATTTAGTACGCTCGAGAGTATTAATCCTTTCGGATATGCTTTAGAGACGATGGATAAAGAGATTGAATTTCCGAATCCCGAAGAACCGAAAGATGCTGAAGCGTAAGATAATTCAATACCAGTTTTACATTGTTTGTATATTAAAATAAATACAATTTTTAGATTGGTCAATTTAGTTGTGGAAGATGATGGGCACGATAAAGAAAGATCTTGGATTTCAGACATCACTATGGAGCCTGTGTGGTTTGCCACTATAATACCGTTAACGATTAGCATCAGCGCTTTTCAGAATATGTTTTTAGAAAGAGCCTGTACTGTAGATCTCGGACACTCAATCGAGGAATGCATATATTCTGACGACACGTCTGAAAAGATAAAATTAGAAGTATTGTAGCTATATATATACTATGAAATGTTTGCATAGCTAATACATCCTTTTGTTTTCAGCTCAACAGTCAGCGAATAATAGCTGCGTTCTCAATGGCTAGCAGTTTTGTTGGAGGTTTTCTTCAATGCATGACTCTATTGTTCTTTGGTCCTTGGTGTGATACAAGCGGCATGAGAAAACCGGCCATCTTGCTGCCAATCTTTGGAATGATGTGCACTTATTTGATATCGTTGATACTGCAAGTCTTCCCGGAAGTTTCATCATCTTGGTCCATAGCGCTGATGACTCTTCCTATGTCGATCTGTGGAAGCAATCCGTTGCTCATGACAGCCGCTTTCAGTTATTTAGGAGATGTGAATATATTTTAACACATAAGAGTATAATAAAAAATCAATTTAAAATATATAAAAACCGCTTCTAGATTTGCTTCAAAACTGGAAGATGTGCAACGACAGTCATGGGATCCAACAGTGCAGCCATATCTGGATCTACTTTCATAGGATTTCTTCTAGCGCCTATTTTGTTGAGAAGTACTGGGTTTGTCGGTGTGTTTTTGATATGCACTCTGCTGCAGGTAGCTATTTAATAATCCTTTACCTAATTTTCTTTTCTTAGTTATTTATTTATGCTATTTATTAAAAAATAAATATATATATATATATATATATATGTATTATTTGTTTGCGATAGTTAACTTTAATTGTTTTATGCCCTTTTCATATCAGACGCCTGTGTCATCATAATAAACAATACATTGTCAAGGTGCTGGTAAATGGGTTTATCAAACAAGTTATAAATAAACAATATTATTATACATAGCTTATTATAACAATGTTATATTAAAAACAAATACTCGTATGTATGTCATTGGGCTAAAAAACGAGCACACGTGAATGTAGGTTACATATTAATAATTCGGTAATCAAAGGATGCTCTTAACCCTTTCACCCCAACGCTGATTTACCGCAAGTATGCCCCATAGCGGCTGATATTTCATTAGACTCGATTTCCAGCGCTAAATTTTTTTGAATGCGCAGTACAATCATAGGGTTAAATCTACAACTTATTATATTATTTTGAGCAAATCAAATTATTAAAAATTTTTTTTTTAATAAATCTATAAAACCCTTTTATACAAACCAGTTTCTTGCGAAGAATATCTATATTTTGAATTATTTTCTAATATGATTCCTACCCCTGCAGCTACCACGAAAACTCGATTTATAGCACTATCACTCCCATATTTAATCGTATGTATGACGCAATTGACAACATATTTTATACTCAACGGTTAAATTCAAAGTCGATTTCGTGAATTTCGTCCAATCTTCAGATGTCCAGTCTGAATAAGTTATGTTAAGAAGACCATTCCTGCCTTTTATTTTTATTTATTTTTCTTAAAAAAATTATTTATGTGAAGTTGATCTGCTAAATTTGCGGCTCGCGGGCCGCATGCGGCCCACAGTACACTTTTTTGCGGCCCAAACAATCGCAACTGACTGCCATCTCGAGGGTATTTGACGCTCCGGGTAAAGAAGGTCACATTGGAACTGAAAAAAATTATCTTTTTGGGTGACCATTTTTTTAGCATTCATAATCGAACAAAAATGTTCGAGATTTTTTTGCGGCTCACATAAAAATCTTATATTTTTGGCATATATGAATGATCGAATTTGACATGCCTGATTTCTTTTACTCTTCTGCTAACCGTTCTGAAGATTTTTGCCTGATGTCATTAGTTTTCTCATAATAAGACAGAATAAATACTAAAACTTGTCATGAACTACGTAAAAAATTAACTTAAGAAATAAGAAGGATGATTCCTACACATTTTTTGTTTTTAATTCAGGTAAAAATGGTACGTGACATTCTTAACGTTCGCAGCATTTCACGAATATGTAAAACAAATAGTTACATATCGGATAGATATACCGCTATTTTACTTTAACAACACAGTATTATAAATATTGCGATTATTATACAATAATCATGTTCCACTTCTATATATCTTATCTGAGTAGCGTTTGTTTCACCTATGCATGAAACAGATCAACAGTTTTTCTCTTCTTAAAGTAATTTTCGATATAAAAACATCTTGCAACATTTTGTAAATTTACAGATCAAAACATCTAGCAACTTGCCAAACATTAGTGAATTTTTTAACTAATGTCAGTTAGCATGTTTTTGCATTATATATTATACTTCAATTAAGTTTTAAATTCAAATAATAATCGATCTTTGTGTCAAAGTTAATAAAAAGCGATTGTTTAGATTTTTGCATAGACTTAGGAATTTTATTACAATTTTAAATAGTGTCTTATTTTTTTGACATGTATAAAGTTGTTGCTTTTACATTGCAGATTGTATCGATGTTTTACGTATGCCTGAAAGTAAAAGACATTAACGTGTCTAAGAAGAAAGCTAACATATTCGATTTCAGTCTTCCGTGGCAGTCTCAGAAGTGCCTTTTTAAGAAAAGAAAAGGAAATCAAAGAAAAAATGTACTTCTAATGGTATTTGTGCCTTGCATGACAACAATAAATTTTGTTAGTAAGTATGATATAAACCAAGGTTTGGATTACCTGCATAGCCTTAAATTTCACAAATGACAAAAGTATTCCAATGTGAATATTTTTGCCTTACATGTTATTTTTCGAGACGGTTGGTTCCTTCGAACATTTAGTTTTGTAAATAACTAAAAACGTATCGGTAAAGGAACGGGCTTAACAATAGCAAAATTGACAATTAAAATAACGCTATAAATGAAACAGTTATAGCTCCATGAATAGTTGATCTTAAAATTAAAATATAAATATAATGTTTGAACACTTTGAACAACACTCTTATATTATACTGTACAAATAATTGTCAGAATTATATATGACATATCTGCCTTTTGATTGTTACGCTATAATCATACTTAAATATGTATACATTAATAATATAATTGCTTGACTAAAATTCTACTCATGCAACACAATAGACTGTTTGTTTTTTCAGCTGAAAAAATAATATTGTATCTATATCTGAGATATGAATTTGGATGGACAGAAGTTGAATATGGAATGTTCAGTGCTTTTGGAGGAATAGTACAATTCTTTGGTATTATTTATATATATGTACATATATAAATATTTTTAACAATCGATATTGTGTTAATTTCTTTTAATAATAAAATTCAGGTACTATAATAACTGTGAAATTTTTGAAGCACTGTCTGAAACTAGAAGATGAAACGATCGGACTAATTGGAGGAATATCACAATTCCTGAGTACTTGCGTTTTGATATTAAGTTCCAAACCTTGGACAATATGTTTATGTATGTATATGTATCTGTTTCATTACTTAAATAATTATTTATTTAATTTAAAATATTTAATTGTTTCAGCTCCCATAGTTGGATTTTTGAGTCGCGCTGTTTTGATTGCTGAAAAACCGGTTTTAAACAAGCAAATAATTGCGAACGAACAAGGTTAGTCGCAAAACTATTACGTAAACTTAAAAACTGTTTCTTTATCAGTTTTATGTAAAATTAACAAAAATACAGCGTTTATCGGTTAATATAAAATCGATTAAAAAATATTTTTCGGATTTCAGGGAAGTTAAACTCCATCACGGCTATTCTAGACAAATTGCTGTCTCTCGTCGCAATACCGTTGGCTCATTATGTTTACTTCTTTACCTTGTCATTTATGCCAAAATGTTTTTTATTTCTAAGTTTGTTTGCGTCGGTTGTTCAGATATTTTGCTACATTTCCGTTGATAGGGAACCACTGAAAAAATACGATAAAGAACTTCAAATCAAGAAATGATGTCATTCAATTATTTACACTTAAAATTTTATCTGTTGACTTTTAAGCGGTTGCAAAAAAAATACTTGTCATGCTGTTTACTCACTTTTCCAATGTAATTATATTTCAGGAATGTATAATATTTAAGAAGATATTAAAATATGTATGAAATTTTTTTTTAAAACTTCCTTAAGAACGAAGCGAAATTAAATTACGAATATTACAAATAATTTTTACGTTAGAATAGTTTATAATCTAGGCGTAGAAATAATTGCATTAAATATATATTTTGTGCTGTTGCATTCGTCTCAAAGCTCCAGTTAACTCCTTGCGATTGAGGATGAAGGTTCGGCTCGACCAAATCTGACGATCGAAGTGGAAATGCTTTTCTCCGGACTTAAATGTTGCTCTGAATGTCTAGGCTTGTACGGGACCACCTGTGATTATTTGGCTTGAGTTCCACTGGTAGTGAATGTGTATTTTCAAGCCAGTGAAAAGCGAGTAATAAGAAGTTAACTTGAGCTTCGAGATACAGTATACGAATGATGTATTTTTGACAAATGTTGTATTTTTATGAAATGCGACTTTTTCGCATTGGCACTGACCGTTGCCTTTGTTTAAGTAGAGTTAACGGTTTTTATGCAAGTGCTTTTGAACTGTTATTAGACGCCGCTCTTATACACTTATTGGCTTGTTAGTTAGTTTTATGACAATTTTAGAAACGCAACGATTATGGGTAGACGATGAACAATGTTAAGCATTGGTATCACACAGTAGTGACCCTGACATAATTTTTCTGCAGTAGCATTCCGTCCATATTTTTCTTTTTTTGTAGAAATAGAAAGAAAGCAAAAATACCCTTGTCTGGATTTTCCAGCTTTTCTTGACCAATCATGTGTGATTTAGTTGATATTAAAATATGCGTTTTATTTTATTTATTCGAATGTTTTCGCTACCTGTTCTGGGGATTTTCTTCGTCTGTTTCTGAAAATTGTTCAATGTCAAATTAAAAAAAAATACTCGTTCTAAAAGCGTTATACGCGCCGAAAGGAAATTTTAGCGCCATATCGCTAATTCTTCGTCATTAAAATTTCTTTCTGGGTGAAAACGCAAATTGACTTATTAATTGTATTGAATGCAACACGACAAATCGGCGATGTAAGTCGGCGACTAATACTTGAAAAACCTAGGTTCGAATTCCATATATTTATCAATTCCTGTCGTGTCTATTACGGTTATTCAATTTTTATCGTGTCTATAAATTAGTGATTATCATATTATTTTAATTCCGATCGATCATCACATATTTTGTGTTCCTAGATTTTCTTAATTTCGTGGAAAATATTCCGATGAATATTTAAATCAAAATGGAGCTATGTGGCGTATTATAACATATATTAATTATAAGCTGTAATAATAGTTTACAATTTCAGTGTAATGTCACACTACTTACATAGTATTTTTGATTATGTTTACTTCGCTGTGACGCATTGGGTTAACGTCTGTCATGTTGCAATGGAAGAGTAACAATGAAATTATTTAAAATAAAATACGTGTAATAGTAATTCTTCACAAAAATTTGATTGACAATACCTTTAATTTTAACCCATAAGCAAATAAACCAAAGTTTATTGATTTACTTGTTTTGATACATACTTAAAATATTTTTTTATAATAATTCTATGTATTTTGTCTACGATATGTGAGAAAGATACTTGAATCTTCGTAATAATAATTCAATACAAAAATAGGTTTCTATACTATTTTTTATTTTATTTGATATGAATTCGTACAAGGTTCTATATCTCAGTATTTTGTTATATTGGTTGCATTATTGAAATAATTAAAACCAATATTCTTAAACTGAGTTTTATAAAGATGAGTTTTATATATAAATTTCAACTTACAATTTGCCGTTAAAAATACTATTTTAAATTATAAATATAAATTACTAATGTTTATTTTTCATTGGTGAGTGATAAATTGTTAATTAACTTAATTATAAAATAACGCAAAAAAACTAAATTAATAAATTTGTGAATCCGAGGATAAAAATTAAAAAACACTATGTTGCAGTTACAATTTAATACAAGGGGTATGCTTTCAAAAATAAATCACTATTATTAATAGTATATTAAAATAAATATGTTAATAACATTATTTTGCTATCTATGTGAACCCCCATTAGATCGTATGCTGCATGCCCTATAAATGCTAATGTACCACTTTATCACTTGTCTTATCCAATTGGAGAATCAAACAACGTTCATATACCACCTCAAAATTAGTTTTAGAGATACGGTGTTTGTGTTTTTCATTAGTTTACCGTGAAAGCAAACCTCTTTAAATGATGATTATTTGTAATGATTTTGTATGGATTATAAATTAATTTTTAGCAAGTTTTCGTTGGGCTAGCGCCAGTGCTTCCGATTGCTCAATGCAAGCCTTGATATAGACGAAAGAGAAATTTATGCTGAACGCGCTAATCACAAAGGAGATTTGCTCCCAGCTAAAGTAATCCCAAGCAAGGAAGTAGCTTATGTGGCATATGACGGAAAGGAGATCGCCAAGGACCAGTTTGAGGTACTAAAACTTAAAATAATTACCACAAAGCTTCTGCTGTCCGGAATATATCATAGATATTTTATTTGGAAGCGGTATATATGGCTTGTAGCGTCATGTAAAATTCTTCCAATTGCACTCAATGTTTCCAAAGATGCACTAAATCATTGCCCATCTCACGAGCTCCGAACGGAGCAAGAGAGATGGGCAATACAAATGGCTAATCTTCCCCAGCCCTACCTCAAGGTGCTCGTAGCGCAGCAAAACCTCCGCAAATCGAGTGAGGCGACTGTGGAATTTGATTACAGAGCCTCAGCTACAGATGTAGCGTACCTTCAAGAGCCCTACGCCCCTTTTGGAAAGACAATAGGCGTTGGCACGAGGTGAAGGATTTTCGAGATCCAAGGAGCGTCGCTAGTGGTATTTAATCGCGACCTGTGTGTCACTTTTCTGTGTGACCTGTGTGTCACTTTGTATGGTGATACCTCGCTTTGCGAGGTTAGAAACTCCGCAAGGGAGTACATTGGTGGACTTCATCCTAAGCAGCGCCCTAAGCATCGCCAGGGGTGACTTACTCCCATTCTCGACGTGTTTTGCCTTGATCGGGGAATCGACCCCGGACGCCCTTTATATATTCCCTTTCGGGAATCGTGATTTATATTGGGAATTGTGATTTATATTGAACATCTTAATTTTGTCCTTAAGTCTTAATATTTGTATTTTTCAGGTTTTGATTCAACCTTCCATTCGATGGGTTCGTTCATCGGATGGAGAGATTCCTATGAATACTGTCCCATTTGGAATAACATCTGATGGAGAATCGCTGTATATGGGACGCGTCCACCACGATGGTGCTATTACACCTAGAAAGGTATTGAATATAGCTAGTATTCAGAAATTAATTTAGTTATTAATTAACAAAAAAATTACAGATACACTCTAGCCACGGATGCTGCTATTATCCGTTCGCTGGAGTCGAGAAGAACTCAACCGAATATGAATCCTTAGTTTTTGAATGATTATTATAAAGTGTGCTCACTATCATGACACGATTTGTACATTATTTGTACATTTGTACAAATTATTTTTTACTTATATGTTTGACGAATTATCGATTAGCACAGTTGGTGATCTCTACGTACAAAAAAATAATTCTTTATAGAAAATAATAAGCAAATTTAAAATTGACAAAGCGTTGATGCTGAATTTTTTGCTGGTTGTAGGGTGTCCTAGAGTCGCTCGATTGCGTCCCTTACTCTTACTTGTCAGACACACTCAGATTTGTAATAAATAAATTATTAGAAAATGTGTTTTAAAATATAATGAATTATACTGATTCCATATATTTATCAATTCCTGTTGTGTCTATTATTATTATTTTTTTTTTATTGTATCTGTAAATTAGTGATTATTATATTATTTTAATTCCAAACGACCATCACATCTTTGCTTTTCCTAGATTTTTCTAATCATGCGAAAAAATATTCCTATGAATTATTAAAATAAAATGGAGCTTGGTCGTGTATTGTGACATATTAATTATAAGGTGTAATAATAGTTTACAATTTCAGTGTATTGTCACACTACTTAAATATTATTGTTGGTTATGTTTACTCCGCTGTGACGCATTGGCCTAACGTCATATTGTAACTAACATGTTGTGATGGAAGAGTAACAATAAAATTATTAAAAATAAACATAAATACGCATAATAGTAATTCTCCGCAAAAAATTAACTGACAATTTTTCTAATTTTAACCCAGAAGCAAATAAACCATAGTTAATTGATTTACTTCTTTTGATACATACTTAAAATTAGAATTTGTATAATAATTTTATGTATTTTGTCTACTATATGTGAGATGGATACTTGAATCTTCAAAATAATAACTCAATACAAACATAGGTTTTTATACTATTTTTTTTTTTTTTATATGAATTCGTACAACATTCTATATCTCAGTATTTTGTTATAATGGTCACATTATTGAAATAACTTAAACTAATAATTTTAACCTAAGTTTTATAAAGATGCTATTATTTCATAATTATTTTTTATTAATAGAAGAGATTTTTTATCATTTACTTTAATTTAAAAAATTTAGTCCATTGAAAATATTTCCAATTATAATAATAACAGCTCAAGAAGCATAAGCCTAAAAATACTGAGCATAGTACTGGTGAAAATATATTAAAACTATACTTACAAATATGAATTATATTTATTATTTAAATTATGAATATATCCATTTTAACTCACAATAAATAGTGACATTAAAAATACTTATGATAAATTATAAATATAAATAACTAATAATAATATTTATATTAGATATAAATTACAAATGTTTATTTTTCATTGGTAAATGATTATTTGTTAACTAACTTACTTATAAAATGACGCAAAAACTAAATAAAGCTGCTTTATCAATAAACTTTTGAATTCAATGATAAAAAAGTTATAAAACACTGTGTTGCAGTATGATTTATGTTATTGTTACTTCGTCTACTAAAGAAGCAAGTCGCTCCAACTGCTAAAATGAGCGGTGAGTAAACTCGATTTTAATTGCATTTTATTACAAGGGGTATGCTTTCAAAATGAATCACTATTAATAATAGTATATTAAAATAAATATGTTAATAACATAGTGAGTTATGTTGTTATCTAGGTGAACCCCCATTAGATCGGATGCTGCGTCCTTATCCCTGATCGGCAAACCCCTTTCCCAATTACCCTCCAAATGTTCATGTACCGCTTCATCACTTATCTTATCCAATTGGAGAATCAAACAACGTTCATATGCCACCTCAAAACTTGTCTTATCCCATCGGAGGGCAAAACAACATACATACATCACCTCAAAACTTATCTTATCCCATTGGAGAGCAACCTAGTGCTCCTCCGATCGGCTTTTTACCACCACAATCTGGAATTCAACCACCGCTACATACATTCCAACCTCCCATCGTATCTTACCCACCCCATCTGACAAGACCAAGTCGTCCAGAACATCACGCAAGTGAGCCTGGCGGAAACCATAAAATGGGTAAGGTTACCTAACTTTATTTAAAAAACCTCAAACAATCGTATCGATCGCCACAGTAATCGTTTTATCTTTATTTCTTCTGATAAAACTCTTATCAAGTACTGTAAATATTGATAGAGTAATACTAACGCCAAATGCGACACGTATACTTATGACTAGTTTTCGAGATACGGTGATGTTTTTCATTAGTTTACCTTGAAAGCATACCTCTTTAGATGACGATTGTTTCTCATGAATTTGTATGGATTATAAATTAATTTTCAGCCAGTTTTCGTTGGGTTGGCGCTAGTGCTTCCGATTGCTCAATGCAAGGGTTGCTTTTAGTAGGCCACGATGTAGATGGAAGTCCAATTTATGCTGGACGCGCTTATCACAATGGAGATTTGATCCCAGCTAAAGTTATCCCATGCAAGCAAGCAGCTTATGTAGCCTATGGCGGAGAGGAGATCGTTAAGGACCAGTTTGAGGTACTGAAACTTAAAACAATGACCACAAAGGCCTGAAATGATGGACGGATAATTTTTCTACTTAAATCTAAGAACCTCGTCACTCGAGCGCTTCTATCGCAGCGTTTCTCAACATATACTGTATCAATAACGCTACGATATAATCGCCAGTAAACGATTCGTTAAACCAGTATTAAATAAATCGATAATTTCTATCCAGGTAATGATTTTGAACGAGCCCACAGAAACAGACAACAATTGTTGGCTCTGTAGCTGTTTCTTCTGCTGTCCGGTACATATCAAAGATATTTATTTTGGAAGTGGTATCTATGGCTTGTGTCGTCACGTAAAATTCTTCCAAATGCACTCAATGTTTCCAAGGTTGCACTAAATCAATAAACTTATACAGAATTAAGTCGATCAATTATGCCGTCCAGTCATTTCGCTTTTCATTGTGCTTTATATTAAAAATCTTAATTGTGTCCTTAAGTCTTAAGAATATATTAATTTTTCAGGTTTTGATTCAACCTTCCATTAAATGGGTTCATTCATCGGGTGGACAGATTCCCATGAATGCTGTCCCATTAGGAAACACGTCTGATGGAGAACCGCTGTATCTCGGACGAGTCCACCACGATGGTGCTATTACACCTGGAAAGGTATTGAATATAACTAGTATTCAAAAATGAATTTAAGCTTCTTAGTTATTAATTCACACAAATTTTACAGATTCAATCTAGTCACGGATGCTGCTATTATCCGTTCGATGGAGAAGAGAAGAGCTCAACAGAATATGAAGTCTTAGTTTTTGAATGATTATTATAAAGTATATCCACTATCAAGACACTATATTAATGAAATATATCGATTTATAAATAAAAATGTTTTTTACTTTGCGATTATTAAATATTTAATGAATTATCGATCAGCACAGTCGTTAATCTCTACTTACAATAAGATAACAGTTTATAGAAAATAATTATCAAAGTCAAAGCCGGCAAAGCGTTGGTGCTTGAATTTTTTTTACCAGTTGTAGAGTGCCCTAGTCCCAGTGACATGATTGCGTCCCTTATTCTTATCTGTCGTGAGAGATAGACACTTCCGAACTTGATAGACACACTCTTTTAGGTGTGCGCCAGAATATTTTTTTAAATGTTTATTAATGTATGTGGCATAGTGGCAATACTGCGGTCGCGGGGGCAGTAGTCAGCGGGACGCGGTGCGGGTGCGACGCAGCCACAAGCTATCCGGGCAGTATGGCGGGAATGCGCATTTGTGACGTGGTGCGACCGTTCAACGGCGAGGGCGACGTTGTGGCCTGGTTCGCCAAGCTGGAGCGAGTGACGAAGCTCCGAGGTGACGAAAACGTGGCGGCCATCGTGCCATTGTTTCTGGAGGGACGCGCTAGCACCATCGTCGACGCGCTCAGTGAGACAGCGCAGAACGACGTGGGCGCCATTAAAGCGGCGCTGTTCAAGGTGTTCGCTCCTGACGGCAGAAAGGCCTACACCATGCTGATGAAGCGGAAATGGGATGGCGAACACCCAGAAGTGTTTATGGAGGAGATGCGGAAGCTCGCGACGGTCGCAGGCCTCAACAGCGATGCTTTTTTGTCGCGCCATTTTGTTCACTGTTTACCAGCTGAAGTGGCGACCGCTGTTGGGACGCGCGACGCGAGCGGAACGGCAACCCCGTCGGAGTTGGTCGAGTTCGCGAGGCCACTCCTGGAGCAGTACGTGGAGCGGCAACCCAGCATGGAGGGCGCTAGTGTCGGGGCGGCGGGAGCCGCTGTCAGCGGCGCGAGAAGCGGCGCGAGACGAGCGACGAACGACGGCGCGGGGAGAGGGGGCAGCAAGAAGTGCTTCCGATGCGGTGGCCCACATCTGCAACGAGACTGCAAGACGAGGGTGGAATGCTGGTCGTGCGGTGGGTCGGGCCATTTTCAACGCGATTGCCCGGCGGGAAAAGAGGTCGGGAGGTCCAGTGCGCCGGTGGGTCTCCCAAAGTGAACGTCGCGGCGTTACCGATTGTCCCTGCGACAATCGACGGACGGGCCTCCCGTGCGCTCGTCGATTCGGGATGCGCTCAAACAATAGTGTCGTGCCGGTCGGCAGGAGTAAAAAAGACAAGTGCAGTGACAGTAATAACAGTTGACGGCTCGAGAGTGCGATGCACAGGGACAACGACAGTGAATCTGACGATCGATGGTCAATCGACGACTGTCGAGTGTCTCGCGATGGAAAATCTGCTGCCCGGCGTGGACATAGTGTGCGGAATGGACGTTATTCGGCAGTTCGGGGGGGTGCAGATTTGCGGTGACAGTGTGCGATTTTTCGGCAAATCGTCGTCTGCGCCGGTCGCGAGGCGCTGGCGAGTGCGAGTCGGTGAGAGACAGATTGAAGCGGCCGCAGCTGCGAGTTTGCCCCCTGCGACAATCAAAGATCGCGATTTTAGCGCAGCGTTCGATGGCGAGTCATGGACGGCGACATGGAACTGGAAAGACGGTCCTCCGGCGATGCTAAGGAACAACGTCTCTCACTACAGCAGCGTCGAACGAGAGGAACTTCGTGAGAAGTTCACTGCTGAAATGCAGAAGTGGATTGGCGAGGGATGGCTGCAACCATGGAGGGCGGAACAAAGAGGGATTTTGCCGCTGATGGCTGTAGCTCAGCCGAATAAACAAAAAGTTAGGCCGGTACTTGATTATCGCGAACTCAACAAGTTCGTGGAGTGCAACTCGGGGATGGAAGCGCCTGCGTGCGACGAAACTGTGCGCAAGTGGAGGCGAATGAGAGGACCGCTTAAATTGATCGACTTGAAGGCGGCTTATCTACAAGTCAAAGTGGACGAGAGCCTGTGGCGCCACCAGCTGGTATGTTTCGAAGGAAAAACATACTGCCTTACGAGACTCGGCTTTGGACTTAGTAGCGCTCCGAAAATAATGAGTCGAATCGTGGAGTACGTACTATCGCAGGACGCGGAGGTTCGACGAGGGACCGATAATTATATCGACGATATAATTGTGGACGAGAGCATCGTAAAAGCGAGTCGAGTAGAAGCACTCTTGAAGAGATTCGGACTAAAGTCAAAGCCGACGGAGAACCTGGACGGCGGACGAGTGCTGGGATTGGAGGTGAGACGGGACGCAGACGGAGACCTTCGTTTTAGGCGGGGAAACGCCATTCCGACGCTTGAGAGGGGAAATAAAATTACGAGGCGAGTGCTATTCTCCATCTGCGGAAAGTTGGTGGGCCATTATCCGATAGGCAATTGGTTAAGAGTGGCCTGCAGCTTCGTAAAGCGTGCATGCGAAGGCACGTCTTGGGAAGACCTCATCGGTAAACGAGCAGAGAAGGTTATGCGAGAGATCCTGGCCAGAGTGGATGCAGAAGATCCAGTGCGAGGGAAGTGGAACGTTTCGCAAACGGAGCATGGAAGAGTTTGGTGTGACGCGAGCTCGATTGCATACGGTGTGGCGCTCGAAATCGACGGAGAGGTGGTGGAGGACGCAGCTTGGCTTCGGAAACTCACGGATGTCGGACACATCAATGTAGCAGAGCTAGATGCCGTCCTCAAAGGAGTAAACTTGGCCGTCAAATGGGGCATTCGGAAGCTAACAATATTGACAGACTCGGCGACGGTCGTTAGTTGGCTGAACTCCGCGTGTGAGTCGGGACCGAAGGCGAAAGTGTCCGGCGCCGCAGAGATGCTCGTCAGGAGACGACTGGGCGTCCTACGCGAACTGTTTGATGAGTACGGTATGGTCGTAAAAATCACGTTCGTACCTTCTCATAAAAACCGAGCGGACGCCCTAACCAGAGTCAAGAAGTCCTGGGTGGACCAGGTCAGAAGAGCTGAACCAGTCTGCGTCGCCACCATAAAAGAACTGCATGATATGCACCATTTTGGAGTGGAGCGGAGTCTCCACCTCGCGCGTATGGTTGCGCCCAGCGCCACCCGGGGTGAGATCGAGCAGTGCGTACGCCAGTGTCAAACCTGTCAGCTGATCGACCCGCACCCGACGAAGCACGACGAAGGCGCGCTCGGAGTCGAAGAAAACTGGATCAGGCTAGCGATTGACGTTACACACCATCAAGGGTGCCAATATCTCACAGTTGTGGATTGTGGCCCAAGTAGATTTGGACTGTGGAGAAAGTTGCGCTCCGAAACTGCGCTCGAAATCGCGACAAACCTGGAACAAATATTCTCCGAAAGGGGGCCGCCTCAAGAACTTTTAATGGACAACGGAACGGCGTTTCGATCCGAACGAGTAGCCGAGCTGTGTCAGCAATGGAATGTTCGGAGAAGATTCCGAGCAGCATACAGGCCTCAGGGAAACGGAATTGTGGAACGCCACCACCGAACAATCAAGAGAACAGCTGCGAGAAGTGACGTGTCACCGACCCGGGCAGTGTTCTGGTATAATCTTGCACCGAAGGATGGAAAAGACGCCGCCTCTGCACCGGCAAGAATGGTGCATGAATACATATGGAGACACCCGGCGGTAGCGGTTGAGGAACCACCGACGGAGCAGGCGAGATTTGAGGTCAACGAGATGGTACTAGTCAAGCCAGCTCAACCGTCGTGCACGAAGACGTGGGCCAAGGGACGAGTAACAGGCGTGATATCATCAACCAATGTTATCGTAGACGGAATCCCACGGCACGTCTTAGACCTGAGAAGAGCCCCGGAGGAAGAGCATGGCACCAGATTGGTCGAAGGTGCGCTATTGCAGGCATACGGTCCTTCGCCGCATCGAATCCCAGCAGAGGAGGCCCCAACCGACCAAGAAGCCGTTCGCAGACCAGCACGACAGCGACGACGGCCTCGCTATCTCGAGGAATATGTATGATGAGGGCATCAGGAGGGCGTGTGGCATAGTGGCAATACTGCGGTCGCGGGGGCAGTAGTCAGCGGGACGCGGTGCGGGTGCGACGCAGCCACAATGTAATTAAACATTTTGTATGTACTTTTAAAAATAATAGTGTTTTATTTTTTTATAACAAATCTGACCTTCATGGCAGGTTTCCCCAATGCGCCATTATGGCCAAATTGTATGTGTATGTACATACATATGTATATGTATTAAATGTTAAATAAAACTTTTTGCATCAAGGCAAGATGGTCAGATTGTAAGTAATCATAACAAACTAATCATAATTATAATATAAAAAGTAAAATAATATACATATATTTTAAGAAGTATCTGCAATAATTAAAAAATAAATATGAATCATCAAAACTTTTTGCTATTTGGTCAAATAAATCGCATTAATTTTAGGAATGTTATTCGCCAAGATAATGTCGAAAATTGTTATATTATATCTGTAGAATTATTTGTTAAAATATATAGCAGAGTAAATAAAAACTAAAATCGGACCAGAACAATGACAGAACTTTATAGTTCAAGTTCCTACAGCGTACTGTGAAGGAGTATTTTTAATTGGCATTTTAGCGATAGGGATGGTGCCGGGTAGCAATTAGATATAGATTGAGTCGCTGCAGTAATGACTTATTGATGACTAATGGTTGTTTACATTGTTAAAAAGGCGGACGTGAGACGACGCGTCCGAATCGCCTGAAGATTGCCAGTCGAGAGACCGTCACGACAGTGTTACTCAAGTGCCGCCAAGTTTTGGCTATAGCAAATCTAGGCTCCCACATGGCTTCTGCTCTAGCGATTTGTGGAGCACGTGTAGACCCGGGAGGTGCATAGGGCTCCAGGGAGCGCGAGAAAAACGGACGATGTCATGATGGTTAAATGATTCAAATGCTTTATAATTTATTTTATTCATACTATTTCAATTTTTTGCAGTTTGTGTAAATTGTCGGTGTGTTAAATAGGCGTAGTAAATGTTTTTATTTGTCTCTGTGTTAAACTGTCATGTCAATTAAATGAAATAAAAAATATATAAAAGAGAAAAAAAAACATATTATTATAATATAATCTTTGTAAGAATATATAATTGTTATTTAAATCATTAAATTGCAAAATATTCAATTTTTATTTCAACGTTTGACGTATGTAAAAATGTAAAGGCAATGGACAATTTAATCGGTATTAAGACCACCTGTGACGTTTAAGAAAGGCGTGTTGTTGAGGTGTTCTCGTTCTTTGCCCTTGTGCTCTCTAACTGTCATTTATATGTGACATTGGAGCGAGGCCGCACGCTCTAAATTTGTAAGAAAGCAATGGAACATTTTTTCTCTCCCTATTGTTCAATAACTGTATGTTTGTTGTTCTTTTCGATGGAGCTATTCAATGACAAATGCCCTTTGACATGTCATGACACTAACATACATTTATAGCAAAACATTCCCTATTTTTAATTATGAGCTTCTCAACAACATATTTTATTTTTTCGATAACGTCTACCATCTAATATAAAATATAATGAGTGATGTAATTATCGTTTATTGTTGACTGGGTCACTATACAGTACTAACGGGTAAATAACAGTGTACACAAGTTGTTTTTTGTTATTTAGCCACAAAAATAAAGTAAACATTTATTTATAAACTCATGTGCTAATTTCATCTGTTTAAAAACAATATATTTTTTGCTTAAATTCTTCTATTGCTTATACAAAATAATCGTGTTTATTCATTTTCGATTGATTACTGTACTTATAATTACGGATCTTTAACTCTAGATCACTAACCTTTTTGGGTATTCTATTATTACCATTGATACATAACTTTTATGTGTGATAAGGTCAAGTAAGTCATTTTAGCTTTTTCCAAGGAAGGGGGGGGGGAAGTTGACCACTCAGTGGTCGTTTTTTAATATTTCAATTTCATTACTATAGACTTACAACAAGTGAGATTGAAGCATATCTAAACCGACGGCGCTGACACTTTTTTATTGCTTTTGTCGTGAATTTTTGACTTTTGAGAAGTGATATTTGTTTTTGCGCCCTCCTATTGACCAAAATTCGGTTTGATACTTTCAAATCAAAAGTCCGTAGTAATATCGGTAAGGACTGCTATCATATTTTTAAAGCATAGTGTAATATAGAAGTGCAGACTAACTATGGTGCAATATGCGAGATGTGAAGTTTGTCTACTTCTTCTTCCGTTTATTTTCCCCTGGGAATTGAGTTGGCTTAGCAAAAATCTTGTGCAATGTTATCATAAAATATTTGCTTATCGTTTTTGTGTATAATTAACATACATTAATGTGATAATATTAGTTTATTGCATAAATTGTGTCACTTTTTTAAAGCCAGACTAAAGCAAGATTGATATTGGTACTAATAAACTTCAAGATAGTTAATATAAAAAAACAAAATACCTTATCTCACGATTCATAAAATACGGTTCATCTTTTACTGTATATTGTATGAATTCCAACTAATATAATATAGTTAAAAAAACCGCTGATAACATCTAGCGATTCTGTTTTAACTAGTAATACTTGTTATGAGTAGTTCAGAGGCAAACATCATCTGCCAATTTTACCAAAATTAAGTTCATACTTATGATGTAACATAATATATAAAATAAAGAATCATTCATATTAGTGATTGTTGATGTTCCATTGCAATAATTTTAATCAATTGTTGGGAATGACAATTGACTTTTGTATATAATTCCAAATACACAATCTGTTATATGCTTTACAAAAATTACAATACTTATTGAAAAAAATAATATAATTTAAGTTGAGCCAATGAAAACTGAGTGATGTAGTATTACAAATAAAAATGTTTCATAGGAATATTTAATATCCAAAAAATACCCTTCAGTTTTTATTAACTCCCGCTGCTATATGTTTAAACACTGCATGACTCATATGTGTTTTTGTTATATTACAGTAGCACAATATCACCATCTTTCATACAAAAATTGGATGTTTTAATAGCAGAATGGCGTTTGAGTGTAAATTCCATTATTTATTGTATTGGATGAAAATGAAGCGCTTTAATTTTTTTGTTTTATGTTTCAGTTCAACATGATGAAGAGCAAGCAGTTTCTACGAAATTGTGTCTTGTATCAGTTTAACATATGACTAGGAAACGGGAGTAACAAACGCATCAGTGGATATGTAAACGCGAACGGATTGGCTCATTTAAAAACATTCACAAACATGGCTTTTCAAAACAACATTGTCGACGTATCCACAATGGCCAATTGGAGAATAGAACCCACTAGAATGATGGCATCTTCATCCAACAATTCGTTCAACCACAACAATGAATTGCGAGATTTCACCAAATTGAGATATTGGGAAAATATGGATCCGAGTCTCGGCGAAAGCGCCAATAAAAATGGTTTCCCCTTTCGAATCATATCGTATAATATCTTAGCTCAATTACTATTGGAGTTTCATTCGTATCTATACCAAAATTGTTCGCAAAACTCGCTCCTTTGGAACATGAGATTTGCTAGAATCTATAATGAAATTAAAATGTTGAATCCAGACGTGATATGCTTGCAAGAATTGCAATCTTCGCACGTGGAATTGTTCAATACGCAATTGAAGAAATTAAATTATGACTATATATATAAGCAGCGTACTGGAATAAGGGTGGACGGTTGTGCTATATTTTATAAGACTAAGAAATTTGATCTTATAGATCAGCAAAGTGTAGAGTTTCGCCAGCCAAACACTGATATATTGAACCGTGACAATATCGGATTGATGGCTAAATTGAAACCAAAAATAGCATCAACGATGCCGTTTGTCGTATGCACGACACATTTACTATTCAATCCGAAAAGATCTGATGTTCGACTCGCTCAAGTCCAAGTATTTTTAGCGGAAATTGACCGATTTTCGTTCTACTCGGACCGATCGAATAGACAAAGACATCTGCCCATAATCATCACAGGCGATTTCAATTCGTTACCAAATAGTCCTGTAATTCGGTTGCTGTCGGAAGGTCTAGTGCATTTCCAGCATTCGGGGTTGAAAAATATAGCAATCACTGATTTATGCCAGCATTTAGGAGTTTATCTAAAGCGAAAAAGAGGCATGAACATCAAAGAGCATGAACTTTCGATGCTACATCATTCCGAAAAGGCGATTGTAATTTCATCCGATGAAGACAGCGAACCCAGCTTTGAATCGGACACTTACATGTCCTTCTTCAATAGAGGTAGAATAAAGCATAAATTTAGCCTCAAATCGGTGTACGACTTTGTAAAATCGGATATGCAGAGAGAAGTGACCACTCATCAGGACGAATGGGTCACTGTAGATTATATATTTTATTCTTCAGGGAATCTATCTGATTTACAATTGAAAGAGCGATACCGTCTTCCTACTGAAAATGAATGCACCAATATGGGCGCTATTCCAAACGAATATTTTGGATCTGACCATTTTAGTTTAGCTGCTGGTTTCATTATTAGTCCAACCCCGCCAATGTCATCAGTATGATTTATATTGTACATATATATTACACTAACAAATGTAATTATACTACTAATATGTATTTTGTTTGATATAGAATAGACAATGTATTAACTTTAAACTCATGTTTTTATATCGTATAACAAATTTCAATGTATTATAGATTATAATATGTACCTGTATATAATACAAATTAATAAATCTTTGTTAAATTAAATTGTATACATTAGTTTTATTTAATATACTCCTAAACACAAACTATATTATAATAACAAAAATTTACACAATATGGATTTAATTTATCCATATTCAGCATTATACAACATTTCATAATTGTACCCACAAAATAGTTTTTAATAAATAACAATAAATTATTTTCTAAGAAATTACTCACTACACAGAAATAATGCAAATATACAAGCGTATACAATATATAAAATATATATTTTGATGATATTGAATAAATATATGTATATGTATATTAATACTAATAAGTATTGTTTACAACAAAAATATGTTATTCTGTACATTGTCATTACAGTAAATTGCCCACTCAAAATTTATAAATTCATAGCTCCATGCTATCGGGTTACACTACACGTTTTTCAAAGTTCTTACTAAACCTATTTCCAGTCAAAAAACATGAACGTCAACATTTTAATTTTGCCAGTTAATAAAAATAAAAGAGGAATGTTGAACATTAAAGTTAAATGTAATTTATTCATAATATAATAAGAGGAGTTACCGTGTGCGGTCAGTAATGCAATCTTGGTTTTTCGTGAATTTATCACACTATACTGTAACATTTTACAAACTATCCTTTCCGAAGACCCTCCCCCCCTAAAAGAGTAATTTATAGAAGTCGTCTTATTTCATATCAGAATAAATTTTATATTAGTGTGTAATAAATTGTATAAGAAAGAACTCTTCCAAAATCTAAGTCTGTAAATAACTTTGGATGATATTTTCATAATATGCTGGCATTTAAAAAAGTAATAACAAAATATGAGAGGAGTAGTAATAAGCTAGCATTTATTTCGCGCAAGACTTGAAGTAATTTGGAAGATAGTAAAATAAAATATTTATAAAAATAATCCCTGCGTGTTCGCGAACACGTAAGTTTTCCCCGTAAACGCGCGCATCCCTCATTCGACCATCAACGAGGAAAACGCTCGCGAGTGTTCGTGCGCAATCGTGAAAACTCGCGTGCGAGGGTCGCTCGCCGCGCGCCCCTAAGTCGTCCGCGTATTTTCCCAGCAAAAATGTGAGCCCCGTCTCGCCGACGGAGGCTCCGCTCTGACTTCGGAATTATCCTGCACAAATGGAGCCCGAAAGCCTACGCCTATACGGTGAGCCGCAATCGAGTGCAAACGGCTACTCTAATGCCACTATATCGATCCTGAAACGTTTTTTACATTCGCAACCCTTACGAGAGCCGATCGATATTTAACAGAGCTCCATTCATTACAATGCGTATGTTGCCATGTCAAAAAAAATATGACGCCATTTTGTTTTTCATTTTCGGAATGCAGATAAATAAACCCATGTGATGATATTATCAAGCGACAATGGATAGAGCAACAGATGTCCTGCCGCCTAATGTGATGGGTAAGTGTGTGATTTTATAGTTGTTTTTAATTGTGATTATTTTAAATCGATTATTTGTGCAATTATGGCGATTTGGCCGTAACGATAACTTTGCCGGTCACGTGCGAGCAGGGCATTATCAAATTACAACGAATGACCCCCGACACGCTCGTAAATTGTACTCTTATTGACAGTTGCGATACCAAACGTGTGTATCCGTTACATTCATTTAAATAAAAGTTTCACATTTATGTTAACGTGTAATTACAAACTGGGATGAAAAAATACTATAATGATTACGTTTCATATAAATATTGATTTTTTCATATGACAAACAAAAATTTTCGTTTTGCTGACTGGTTCATAATCTATGTGAATCCGTGCTACAACGTAGCAATCTTGTGTGGCATCACTTTATAATTTAAGAACTCGGTGGAGAATAAAAAAGTTTGCTTGCTATCAATGAATCTGTATTAATTATTAAAAACGTACTATTACACCTACACCTACTCGTATGATGAATTATCAAAAATTAAAAAACGTTCAATGTTTACCCCTTCAATAATTGCCCGTCCTGATAATTTAAGCAAAAGTATGACAATATTCAATATTTAAGTTTTCTAGTTGAAATGGCGTGAAAGTTGTCAGCAAATGATTTTTTTTATACATATTATATATCAAATCAAGTTATCGTCGGCGTGGAAAAATAGTCACAACACAAAATTTAATATATTTAACACAAAACATCCAAATTAAAATTTGTCTATACATTGATTCTCAAATGGTGGATAGCGAAGGGTTTGCAGTATGATTGCGCAAAAGTGCTTGTTGCAGTTTTATTTAAAAAATTTATTTGTAGTCGGTTTCATTTTGTCAATAACCTTATATTAATAATTTTGTTTTAACCTTACTTCTTTAATTATATTTTTGTTTGCCCGTTTCTATTTGTATTATGGATTTGGTTTATATTTATTTATATTTTTATTAATCGTAAATATCATATTTGATAACGTACATACATTAATTTTTTTGCATAGTATATGCACAAAGTAAATTATACATTGTGAAAAATTGAGATAAAAAAATTATTGACAAGGAAAATAGTAATACAATTAAAAATATCCAGAAAAACTATTACAATTAAAAATATTTTACTGTCAATAAAATCTATTTCAGTAAGAATCTTATATATAATTGCTCTAATCCATCGTCTTCGGACGTGCTCGTTTTAAAATGAAAGACTCTACGTATGCTTTGTTACTCTGTTAATCGTATCGCTCTGTATGAACGGTGTATACTAATACGTGTGAACTAAGGAAATATATTTAATTATAATAATAAAAATAAAAATTGCGTTTTCTCGATTTATTTCCGCGACCCCGGTAATGAATTCTGTTGTTTCGACCACTGAAAAATAAGCATTTAAATATAAAACAAGATGACCGACAGCAACGTGTCATCAGTTTTCAATAGTTTTGCTACGTGATAATAATTATCATGTACAAAATAAATTATAAATTGTGAAAAATTTGATATAAAAAAAATTATTGACAGAAAAATAGTAATACAATTAAAAATATCCAGAAAAAAATAATAAAGTTTAAAATGTTTTACTGTCAATAAAATTATTTCAGTAAAAATCAATTAAATTGCAACTAGCTTAGGGAAAATATAAAATTCAAATTTTAAAAATATCTGACTTTTTCAATTGCAGTTGATTAAACTATAGATATTACTGGATTGATGCAAGTAGTTGTATTTTTTCCTGCTTGCGATAAAAATCTTAGTGTGACTTAAAAACTCCTTGATATTGTCTCTATTAATGACTCTACCATAGGTGATGATATTTTTAAGAATTTCTACGAACTTTCAATAAAATACAATCTTTCTATATCAAAAATGTGCGTATAACAAAATACAGAGCAAAATCGATGTCAGGAAAGACAAAAGGGTTTGTAGTTAAATAATAATTTCTGAAAGCAAATTTATCCTATTTAGTGTATTTTATCTCATAGTACTTCAGAAAGTGTTGTGTGTTCGAAAGTCATAAAAAATAAATATGTATAAAAATTTATGAAAGAAATTTAAGATAAAAATATTAGGCATAACATCAAAAATTGTGCTGCGTGTTCAAATGCACTTCTGGGCTTTCTTAAGTAAGCAGACATTTGTTAAAAGGTATATTCAAAATTTTTGCGAACTCGTTTATTATGAATTTTTTTTATATTTTCACATAATTTTCTCCCAGCGAAATAACTATTTATAAGTAAAATATTCAATTTTATAAATTAATGACAAATTTAGTTATATGTATCATATTAATTTTAATTTTTATATTCAACGATTTTTTAAATGGATATTTTTTATTTAATCAATATCACAGATAAAAATAAACTATAACAATATTATCATTATCAATTATATTGCAATATTATCACTATTTTTTATATAATAGTGATAAAGTTAGGTGATTTACCTCTTAGATTATAATTTATCTAAATATTGTGTTGTACTTTGACGTTTCATTAAAAAAAAATATTTTTCTTAACACGCATTTAATTCGATTGATTTATTGTTAAAATAAACAATATTTTTAGAGGTGAAAATCTGTATTTTATTTCAATATTTCAGTTCTGGGTATTGAATGTTTTTATTTGTATTAAATGTATATGGTGATAGCAACGTGATTACACGACGCAATACAAGAACAATTGTATTTAGATATTTAAATTTATATATGGATACTGGGTTGATATAATTTAAATTTGTATATACTTTTTCTATTCTCTCTTTCAAATGTAAAAGATATCTACTTACTTGTATACATAATGTATATATAATTCGTATACATTCTCTCTAATATTTTACCGAAAAAATAAAATAAAAAATTGCAAATTTGTTAAAAATAATAAATTTAATAATACCGGATAACATATAATATATAAATAAATACTTCTGTACAGAATATGCTGAAGTAAAGATTAATGCAACTTTTTCCGCATACTGCTTAGCTGGATAATGCACTCACCTGGGTGCGATTTATTAGATTTTTAGAACCCTGTAACGGCCACATTTTGTGATTTATTTCCCACTGTGCGTCGTTAAAAAGTCAGGCTCTGCTTGATTTTACTACAAACTGTTTTTTTGTTATTCTTATTCAGCGTTACATAAATAATCTAATAAACTTAAAGGACAAGATAACCGAAAAATATCAGTTATTTTTGTCGCATTATTAAATTTCTTGAACTGATTCACAAATAAGTAGTTATTCTTTTCCCCGATTATTATTAGATTCCAACTGGAATAGTTGGAGAGCAGTTGGCACAATTATGACGCCGTAAAATGTACACACACGAGATCAATTCTAAGGATCACCGTTATGCAATAGGCTACCATGCCCGCATGTGTCGCATCGCATCGCATCGCATTATAGGTATTATTAAATAATGAAAAGTGTACGAAACCCTAACTTAATAACCATAATTATTAAAGAAATCGGAAACTCGAGGTTCAATATTATTTCGAGCACGCAACACCGACCGATATAAACTTTTATGAGCTTTCGAATGAATGTGATTTATATGGAAAATTAAATCCCTACTCAATTGGAGTGTTGTTAATAATATTTTTTAAATATTATAAAAAAAATAATAAATATATATATATATATATGATATGTCCAAGTACGATATACATACACATTTTGGATGTTAAAGATTTTAACGATTCAAAGCGAAAGCCGATAAAAGTGTCGTTAACTTTTGAATGATATAAAATTGTATAAACTTACCTTTAACAGCATCATATTTCGCATTTTTGATGTTATATTTTATCAATCGTTTTTATCAACATACATGTTTTAAATATTTGAAGATATATTAGGTTTATGACTAAGAAAGAAAACATTGTTATTAAAAAGTGTGCGAAATAGAAGTTTCTGTCTTATTTCATCCAGTTCAGTTGAACGAAAGCCAAAAATAATACAATTAACTTTCAATGTGAAACAAGGTTATTAGGAGATTCGATTAATTTTGTGAGTGGCACATTTTAAAGCAGCCGATATTTTATATAAAAAATATTAAATTCTATTAGCAGCAGGAAAAGAGATTTAAAGATATAAATACTTTTTAGTCTGGAAAACTTCGAGGAGGTACGCTTACTAAAAAAGCAGGTTAATTACTATTTTATTATTTTACTTGGAATATAATGATATATTTTAAAGTTTATAGTAATTGTGTTAAAACCTGTTTACGTAATTGCTAACAATTTACCACTGACTTAACATTTTAGTGATCCAGACACAATAAATAAAATCTTAGACAATGCTGCTACGAATAAAAATACCAGAGGTAGTCAACATTTAGCATTCCATGCGCTATTTTTTTCACACTTTCAGACGCATAATAGGGCAAACGCTTACTCAATGTTCCCTGAGTGCAATGCGCCTCTTTTGGCGCAAGCGCAGTTGTCTGGCTATCCCTTGAGTATACTAATAAATTACTAATAAATTAAATTAATTTTGAGTATACTAATACATTAAAGGGTTAATATATGTACATGTATGTATATGAGGGGAATGAGATGCGGTGGAAGGGTACTTATTTTTTTGAGCAGACCCTAATGTGTAGTGTAAATTTAGCGTTGTCCTGGTTTTAATGTCATATGTGAGGAAAATATAATTGTTATTTAATTTGTTGCGCACGGTTGCGATGTGTTGTCTGTGGGTGCTTCCGTAGGCTGCAATCGTCCACAAAGTGAATTTACTCTGGATTTCGGACGTCGAGCTTAACTAGTTGATGCGAAGAGAGAAGCGGCAGCTTCTGCGATATTTGCTCGTCTGAAATTGAGTCGGCCTCGTATAATATCACTAGCACCTGCTAGACGATATTATATTCGAGACTATTTTTAAAATTTTCTTTGAGGATAGCCCGAGAATTTCTGATTTAGAATCAGGGGCACTTCAGCTCTTTCTAATGATGGGAAAAGTTGGCCATTCAGTGGTTGTTTTTTCGATGTTACGATTTCATTAAGATTCATAGTATTTTATTAAATGACATGCATTTTTCTAGCCAAATTTAAGTGGGGGCAAACACCCCCATCTGCCTTTCACCCCCCCCCCCTCTAAATGGCGTCCGTGCACATTGCGCTGATGTTTTATTGATATAACGAGAACATGGGTATGCTATTGCGCATAATCCGCCGTCAAATATCAAGATACTTCCACTGAGAGATTGTGGCGCTTCTTAAGATATTCATGGCAACTAAAAAATGTTGGATAGGCTAGAAAAACATAACCATAATTCCTAATACACATATTTGTTGTATTTATTTAAACGTTAGTGATTGGTCGCACTCTAGAGGACCGTGAAAATTGATTAGTACAATCGCTGCAAGTTTTAAAATAAAACAGTATACATTTACAATCTAGAAGCTTGGGAAATGAGAATGGAATTAAAAACTAAAGCTCTTTTGTACACTTGTTGAATTTCTTAGAAAAATGTTATGATCATCTCCATCTGTTTTAAACATCTTATCCATTTGCTTTGTAATTATCATAACAGTAGAATATTGTTGATCTTTATTTAATCTTCTAAGTTTTATATCATATAATCGACAGTTTGAGATCGCTTCGTTGGAAGCCATTGTTTACAACGACACACAGAGGAGTGCTCCCAAACTTCCTGTCAATTGTTGTCAAAGGGTCGACGCTCTCATTCACCAGCTTTTTTGACGAGCTTTCATTATAACGCCGACGATGACTGTTCACGAGACTTAGCGGTGCATAAAGGAGCGCGACTCACATGTGGCCATCTATAATTAACTTAGTTGGAAAAGGACGAGCCGATGCGATCGTGGTATTTTTGGTCTCCCTCGCGGCTTCCGTCTGCCTTCTCTTGGACCAATTTAGCATCTCTCTCAGTAATCACGTGATCGTCGGTTTTGTTTTCGTTCGAGCACCATGCGCCAGTGCGCTACGTCGTCGTCGCGCTGTGGTCGCTTTTACTCGAAATGGCGGGCAATGAGACAACATGGCCGGCAAGATGGCCGCCGTGCGGCTGACAAGTAATTCGGATACATGTGTGTTATGACGGCGACGCAAACAGTGATGAATTAAGTGAAGAAAGCACTAAGAATCAAAATTTAAGCGTTTATTTATAGTGTAAATCTACTTTGAAATCTAGATGTGCTTTTTAAATATATATTATTTATGCAAATTAATGGTGGTAAAGAATTCATTATTATTATATTTTGTTAGAGGAAATTCTGCTTTTTCGGATTACAACCCGGATAAATTGTGCTAGTATAAATGTTGATGTAGAGTGAAACATATTTGTTTTAATTATTTAGCATAGGTATTTCCCGGGAAAACCAGAGCCCGGAATGAACAGGACTAAACCACATCGTTTCCGTTAAACCTAATATTAATATATACATTTTAAATGGGTACTACATACACATCAGTAAAACAGTTACGAAAGCAACGGAGAGTCATTTTTCTATATATATACGGTTTAATAACACAGAAATATATCTTCAAATGGTAATTTTTTATAATAAATTAAAATAAGTTTATTTTGAATGGGACTATATATTTTTATATAATTTTATTAATACATATCCTCAATATTTATGCACTGCTCGAATTATTGCATTTTATAAAATCAGGGAATATGATATCATTATATTTATAATTTATTATTTTTAAATAAATATATAAATATTAAACATATGTAGATTAAAACAATTGATAAATAATTTAGCCAAGTTTAAAACCATTATAAAAATATTTATTGTTTTATTCGCAACTAACTTCATGAATTGCATCTAGGTTTATTTTGAATTTTCTTTTAAAACGGTGGAGAAAACTTCAATTAAATTATTAAAGTCAAGTAATTTCGATATAAATATAGCTTAAGATTTATATGTTCATATATGAGATAATTTGGATAAAAACCTGCTGTTTATATAAAAAAAATATTATATTTGCACTACAGTAATCAGTATACTATGTTTTATAAATAATATTTTTTTGTTTATAAATATTTAGGATGAGATGTTTTAAATTGAATTATGTGTTGTGAAGAAAATATATTGAAAAAGTGCATAAGTGTATATATTATTAGGTTTTCATATTTTTATTATAAATATTTTAACGTCATATATTATTTCAACTATCAACTAATTTTTTTTTATTATTTAACACTAAAATCAATATGTAGAATATGCTTAAAGCGCTTTAACCAAATACATCCTTTACTAAAATATTGCTGATTATTTCCTCCATGATGTATTAGTTTAATTATTCTGGTTCTAGATGGTTTAAATCACTGCTTTGCGCTCATAATCTCGCACTTTGTGCTCGTAATATAGCGCTTTGCTCTAAAAACTTTTTTGTTATTGGAACTCACAATTCATTATTTAATTACCTCATATTAATTTATTACCGATTTATCAATAATCCTTAGACGTTTTAATAAGTCAAATAATAATTATGATAAGGTATAAAACAGCATCGTGTTTGGTACATTTATTATAAAGTTTCACATTTGCGTCGTTATAATACATATGTTTCCAGTAAGTTATCTTGAACGATTGTGACTAAACCCTTTCTGGGCTCTGCCGCGAGAGGAAGTGGGAACTTTTTATCAATTCAAACTGATAACCGCGCGACCGGGAGCGGTTCAGTAATGGTCTGTAATGACAGAGTGTCGTCGCGTGTTTGTGTGTTCACCGACAAGGACAAAATACTTTGATCCGTTGATCATGTTTTGAAGACTCCATGGATTAGATATGTTAACGCTGCTGCTGTGCATTATAATGAAGCTCTTCGAGTGTTCGTCGAAGTGGAGGCCGGCGGAAGTTGCTTCGAAGGGCACCCCCGTGATCTGCGAATACAAAGCAGGGAGGCGTAGGAGATGGCCATATTTTCACACTAAGAAGAGGAGATTGGGTGAGTGAGGTTTCCAAGTTATTAATTTTCAAGTGGACGTGTGTTTGGTGTGTCGAATCGTTCGATAAACGGTGTCAAAGGTTCAATGATGTGCGCGAAGAGATTGATGGGTTATTGTTGTGGGACTTGCGGGGTTAAAAGTCAACTCAATTTAAAAATTGTCAAAAGTTTCTTATGGCCATATCAGAGTAAAATATATGGTGCGTTTTAAGATTGAGTATCAGTTTTGATTACAAGTTTAATATATGTGAGGTGTCCTCACTTAACGGATAAATATAATTGGTAAAGCTCTGTTTATTGAAGATACTAGGTTAAACGTTGTGAAAAAACAAGACTTTAATTCACTTTTAGAAGCTTCACCGTAAAAGTTTCATTTTAGAAAACTACAAGAATTTATTTGGCCACGAAGCACAATTTTTGTTGATGATATTTTATTTTATTTGTCATGTAAATCAATATTTATATGAAACTTCTCTTGATATTCTTGTATAAGATTTATGTTAGATATATAGCTAATTGTTGATATTTACACGGTAATTGTTTTTAATGGCATTAAATCGGTCACATACCCACACATAAATTTTGTTTGCTTGTTCGTAATAGTTGGTCTGATATTATATTTAAACACAATCTCTATTGCTTCAATTTTTTTATATTCAACATAGATATATATTTATTAGGCGCATACAGTAAAA